>NC_045618.1:20510595-21781508 GCF_009829155.1 Mustela erminea | reverse complement strand
CTTCTCTGCCGGATGCTGACCTCTGCCAACTGCCCGTTCCCCTCTGGGAGACAGCCCAGTGCAGATGAGTCCCATGCCCCCCTGGGCTGGCCCATGAAGGCTACAGGAGTGTGAACTCCTGTTCCAAGCTCTACATCATGCAGAGGTACTGACAATCGCATGGGCTCCTGGCTTTCAGTGTGGGTTGCAGCCACCGGGCTGGTACTAGAAAGAACCACACCCAAGCTGGCTGTAAGGTGCCACTCACGGGCCCTGGCTTTGATGCGTCCTGACTGTTCCCCCATGATTCTGGCCACCGTTCTCTGCGTAGACCCTTTTCAGCCCTATCCCCAGACCCTCTGCTCAGTGTGGCCAGAGCCTTTCATCAGCAAGCATTTCACTGAATCTGGGTCATTATGGCTCATCAAATTCTTCCACTTATTCCACAATCCAGTTGCAGTCCCAAACCCCCGTGCCCAGGGCCCAGCCTCTTATAAAGCACAGGCCTGCCTCTTTGGTTCAAGGAAACGTGCTTCTGCTGGGCAGGGCCCCGGCCACTTTGTAAGGCTGTGAGATCAGCCTTCTGGCCTCCAGGCAGACTTCCTGCCTCGGCTCTGGTCATGTCCATCTCTGTCTACCTCTGTGCCAGGCTTCCTCCCAGGACAGCTTGCAGGGTTGGGAGCCCATCGAACTGCAAGTGTTGCCTTTACTTTGCCAAGAAATTGCTTATAAATTCTGGTTGCGACCCCCATGTCCCCCGGGCACTGCACCTTCAGTGCTGCAGGGTCCCCCTCTCACGGTCTGGGTGGAGGCTTGCTTGAGCTGCTCTCTCAGAGCCCATGTAGGTTCTCTTCACCTCTGGGGTTTCCTGTCTCAGGGGCCCCCTCCTCAAATCATGTGGGCCACTAATGGACCCCAAGGATGGCTCTTGGAGTTGGGGCCTCCCAACGTGTCCCCTGACCTAATACCAAAGGGAAGCAGCAAATTTATGAACTGTCCGCTTGAAGCCATGTTTAGGATTTCTGTTTACCTCCCAAGTGTCTGGAAAGGCGGCCTTTCAAAGGCCCTGTGTGATCAGAGCTCCAACTGATTTGCCAGAAATGTGCATGTCGAATAACAGAGAATCTACAATGGCAGTTGCAGTGGGCATCATGTGGGAGAGTTAATTAATCCTGACACCAGATACCGACGCCTCGGCAACAACAGTCGTATAAGCGAGCCGAACCGTGTGGTGTTTCAAGTCAGGCAGCTGGAGGGCTGTTCCCTGGCAGGATTCTCTGTGCCTGAATTCTGCTGTGGATTCAGTGCCCCTGGCGAGGGCCTGCCCTCCCTTCTGTACTGGTTCCAAAGGCGGTGGGGGAGGGGAGCTCTCCGGACCCCGGGGAATCCAGTCCTCAACATGCTGGCAAAAGGAGCCTTCGTGGAATCTGCCAGGCTCCTGGGGCTCTGTATTTCCCACCTCCCCTGGGAAGCTGCAATACAGGACAAGCTAGCCTCCTTCTTCCCCAGATAGCTTGTGGGTGGGCCAGCAACTTGGAAAGTGGAATGTTTAAGTCTTATGGGGACACTTGTCTACTTCATTGTGTACCAATCCTGGGGCTTGGTAAGGACGAGGAGGTTATTCCAAAAAGGGTTGTGTAGGGTTGCGTAGGGGCGCCTGGGTGGCTCAGTCATTAAGTGTCTGCCTTCGGCTCAGGTCATGATCCCAGGGTCCTGGGATCGAGCCCCGCATCAGGCTCCCTGTTCATCTGGAACCCTGCTTCTCCCTCTGCCACTCCCCCTGCTTCTGTTCCCTCTCTCGCTGTGTCTCTCTCTGTCAAATAAATAAAAATCTTTAAAAACAAAAAACCAAAAAGGGGCTGTGTGTTACCAGAAGAGCAGGTGCTGGGATTTCTGTCACAAGTGGCCACGAGAAACAGGGGACGTGACCTGGCCCTCGATGCCTCCAGAGAGGGCAGAAAGAGGATGGGGACATGTGTGTGGCAGAAATAGGAACAGCCAGGCCGTACCTGGCCGAGAAGAGAAGTCTGGTTGTTCCAAAGTGTAGGTGATTCTGTGTTCGTTCCAGCTGCTAAAACGGGAGCGGGCCTTCCCTGGATGTCCCTGGCTAGGTTGGGGGACTCAGGGCCAACAGGAACCAGCTGACCCCCAGGCGCCTTCCCAGGTCTCTGTGCTCCATGACATTGTTGGTTTTTTGAAGGTGAACTGTCTGTCCAGAGGCACAGTTCACCAAAAAATAACACAACGCTGCTTTCGCCAACGCAAGCGAGGGGCCCCGAGAGGGCAGAGAGAGGGCACTGCTCCATGACCAAGAAAATTCATATTTTTCTTTGGAGGAAATGGAAAGTGGTGCTGGGTCCAAGTGGTAGGTGACCTTGCTATTGAGTTAAAATGCTGCTGGGGAAATTAGAGAAGACAAACATGAAAAGAATGCTAATGAGCAGTGGTGGACCAGAGCCCGGAGCCCTGATTCCTTCACCGTCCACGAGGGGTACTTGTGTGATGCCTATAAATAGACACTTAAAAACCGATTCTAAATTGAGTTAAGATGTGGGCCCGTTTCCTCCTATGGAAAAGCGTTATGTAAAGTGCAGAGCTCTGCCCTTTCTCCCAAGGCGGCGTGATGATTCTGTGCCTCTGTGGGGAATCTGTGTGGGGCATATTAGGGACACTCAGGCTACAGATGAATGAGACTCTTGTCCTTTCAAGAGACTCGCAGACTGAGGGCAGGGAGAGGAAGAGCTGTGGCTCCTTCCTCCAGGTGGAGCAATGGGGCAGGCCTCCCCTCCAGGGCGGGGAAGCCCAGCTGAGCCTGCAGACTAGCTCTGAGTTTCCCCGGGAGGCTTCTGGGTTGGGAGGAAGTGGGAGAAGCTAGATCTGTGGACACGTGGTCACTTCCATGGGCCCACCGTAGCTCTGGGCGATGCGGGTGGCTGTGGACCTGAGAGAGGAGGGAGAACATGGGGGACAAGTGGGGAGAATTCTAGCCTACGCTGGCAGTCCAAGGCTTCTGGGCTCTTCCCTGCAGCCCCCTGGGTCAAAATTGCCCAGAGCTGGAGTAGGGGATTCTGGGAGAGGACAGAGGTCCTTCTCACTAACCTGCTTGAGTTCATAAGAGTAAGGAATCAAGACCCTGTCTTAGGACCACCAGGGAGGGGTTCTTGTCTCTGGACACAGCATTTAGGGTGTGTGCTGACCCTGACATCACTTCTTTTTGGAGGTCCTGGGATGGTGGGGTTTGGGGATAAAGAAGGAAATACTGTTTGATGCTAATGAGTTCCCAGGCAGTGTTTTGGAGGCCTTGTGGCCTTCGCCTTCCCAACCACCTTTGAGAATTATCTTCTTGTCCCTGCTTTACATGTGATAAAACTGGGGCCAGTGTAAAGGGATTGGAAAGGCAACAGAAGCACCGCACCTTTGGAAGAAATTGAACAGCTATGTCAATTTGCCCCTGAGCAGAGGCAAACAGATCACACATATACAAATGGCTTGGTCAGAATGAAAGCATCTTCAGCCTTTAAGGGAGAGCCAATTTTTTTTTCCCCCAATCTTTTAAAAATTATCTGGATTAGAGGTATCTGCAGCGGGCCAGTTTGGGGTGGCAGGAAACTCCCCCAAATTCCCTGATTAAAACCCACTGTTAACAATGTCTATCCAGGGAAATGAGAGTGACTGTCAGGTTTCATTAAAAAAAAGTGTCAACACTGGGTGCAGGAGAGACCTGTGTGATAAAGTAGAAACCTTTGTCTGCCTGTGCCAATAGCAGACCATATTACCTTCCCCCAAGAATGATGTCATTCCCTGTGATTTCAGACCCCAGGACCAGACTGAAGATGAACTGTCCAACCAGCACAGCTATTCATGAAATGCTCTTAGACCTTCTGTTCCCAGTAGCTGAGGCCCCTGGGAGGAGGCTGCCATTGGTGTGTTTCTGAAAGGAACAAAGACATTCCTTTATAATGCTTTGTGTCTTCGGCCAAATTGGAGGAAGAAAAGAATTTTTTTAAAAATTTAAATTCCATAGTTAACATACTGTTTTATATTGGGGAAAAAGAGGAATTTGGATGTGATGTTTAAGACCAATAAATCCCCCTCCTCTTACACCACCCTAGGCTTCCCGCTCTCTGGCGATCCGCGGCCCCACCTTGAATTTCTCATCTAACCCAGAGTCTCACCTTGAGTTCTGGAACGTAGAATATAAGGGACTTCCTCTTCACCTTTCGTCTGCAAAGCTTTTGCTGTCCAAGTGGAGTACGAAGCCTGATGGCCTCTTTTCTGTTCTCTTTGTGAAGCCCCCTTGCCCAAGAGGAAGGGTGAGAACAGGTGAACTTGGGCAGAGGAAGTGCAAGGTGGCCCGGTTTTCTTTCTCTTTGCTTTAATCTCTCTTCACCCCGCTCCAGCCCCCACAGACACACCCACCTCCTTCTGAAAGTGTCCCAGAATACCGGCTCTGCACACTGGTGGGGTCAAGCTTTGTTGTGGGGAAATACATATTCATGAGGGCTTTGAGGAGCTTCATTAAAATGCGGAGAGTCTCTCCTGGAGGGATACACAAGCCATGGCTTTATTTGCCCAATCACGATGCTCTTACGGCAATCATTATGTGAGGAATGGCTAAAGAAACATTTTAATTATTTGTTTCTGGTAATTTGTGATCATCTCATTAGAATGATAATTGGTTCACTTTTCCAGGTAATTCAAAACCTCTCACTCCTTCAGATGTCTGTATTTGAAAGGGCTCTGTATGAACACCCGTGTGTTTTCGGAAACCCAAGTAATTTCTTCTCTTTCCTTCTGTTTTATTCCAGAAAGATTTCGTCACCTGAAGGTTTTGGGGGACATTACGAAACCACTTGTTTTCGGTAAGAAATCTGAGGGCACCTTGCATGGAGGGAGGTTTGCTTCGGATTATGTGTGAAATGGAATTGTTTTACTCGAGGGACACGGCCTTTCAGTTGGAACTGGGCATTTGCCACAGCTCCTTATTTTCTGGCTCATCTGCCCACAAGGGGTCTGAGGCTGGGGCTTGATTCCCAGCCACGGAGCCCTTGAGCACAGGGCTCTCTGTGGGCACTGATGTTGCCTGGAATACTTTTCCCCGTCACCACCCCCAAGACAATGGCAACATCCTCCTCTCCCATACGTGCCCTCCTCACTATACTAGTGCCTGTGAAAACCGTAGTCCTCACCAGATTCAGGCACTTGTTTGTGTAACTCCCACCTCGATTCTGATTTATACCAAAATTAGCTAGATATCACCAACGATAAATGCCATGCACAACCAACCTTGCAGTATTAAACTGGGGGAATGTTTTGAACCTAACTAGAAGTACACCCCCGTGAGATACCAGGACACTGAGAGGAAGAATTTAACTTGGATTAGAAAGAGTCCTCCTAAGCTGCTCAGGGAAGAGGGACAGCCCGTGTTGCTGTTGCCCCGAGGGGGAAGCTAGATTGCGGTCCTGACCGCACTGGCCCATGGTCGGCACTTGGTTTGCTCTTGTGAGTAGGACCTACAGCAGCAGATCTGCATGGGTCTTTGTAACCCAGGTGCCCCCTGAGCGCCTGCGACAAGGGACGCTTGCAGGAGGCGTGTTCTGATTGAAAATGAGTAGGTGCTCTTTCTGCCGGGCTGAGTGGCTTGGTTGTGGGGTTGCTGGTGTTAGGAGATGGGGTATGTTTGGAGAACAGCGTGGTGGGTAGACTGTTGTTGGAGGCGAGGAAGCTGGGCCAGGAGTGGTCTCTGTGTCTCGATGCCAGAGCAGGTCTGAGCTTCTGATGGATTCCCTGGGTTCTTATGCATTTGTGGGAGGAAGCACTGTTGGGCTTGGCTAGGCTTGCTCTGGGGGTCAGTAGTCCAGAGCATCACAGATAGGAAAGTGGCTTGGGGACTTCCAAAAGAGAGGAAGATTTGGGGTTTCCCAGTGGGGAAGCTCTGTGCCAATTCTGAGGGTAAAGATGAAGACCAGCAGGGGCAGGGTTGGGATACCAGAGCATCAAGACCTGGGTCTCAAACCACTGTCTTGCCTCTGGGTTAGCAGAGGGGTCCCAGAAGTAGTTGGAACTGCTGTTTGGGCTTCCTGCAAGAGGCTTCTTTTGTAAGTCGATGCAGATGCATTGATCTCAATTTCTAAAGCAGCCTCTGTCCTACCGGTAGGTCACCGCCCATGAGCCCGGTGTTGTGCATGGGCAGCAATTCACCTGCCATCATACTGGGGGGTGTTCTTGTCACAGATGTCCTGGATGCATTCTGCAGTGGCTTTACGGATAGGGAAGAGAACACATTCCTAAGACATTTAAGAGTTGGAACAATCAGCCCCTCTCCAAGGAAGCAGAGGGTGAAATGTCAGTGGAGCTGCTTGACTGCTAATGTGTGTGCGCATAGGAATAAACGAGCAGTTTTCTGAACTTGTCCTTGGCTGTCAGTCTTTAAAGTTCGTGAATTTACTTCGGTGCTCTCAACGAGGCCTTTTCCATCCTGTTTAATTTTAGACTCGTAAACATTCGTCAGCCTCAAATAGAGGAGGTGCGTCACCTGCCCTCAGCTGTGACACGCTGAAGAGTTTGGGGGGATTCTGGGAAGGGAGGAGATTTCGTGGGTAACCAGCAGCAAGGATGGCTTGTAAAGAGGGAGGTTCTTCTGGAGAAGGGGTCTCACAACTGCAGTGAAAATCCCATCTTCTGGGAGCCCCCCGTCAAAGGGCTGGTGCAGTCCGTTGGTCCTCTAGGAGTGGTCCACCGTGAAATTGGCTTCTTGAAGTTTATCTAAATGAAATTGGTGTTGTCGTGGCTTTCTGATGGAGCCACGGGGCAATTCTGTGTTGTGCCTCTAAGGTTTAAGGTATTTTTTTTTCCTCTGAGCCCAGAAAAGACCTAGTGGGATCTTTATGTATCCTGAAATACTATTAGAGTTTCAAAATCAGCTGCAATAGGCAAGCCGTCTCACTCTCTTTCCGAGAGCGCACACCCGTCTGCGGTGTAATGGGACTGACGTTTAAGTGAATGTACTCATCATCATTCCCAACAGCTTCCCTGCGGAAGAGCATATTTCTTCTGTGAGAGAAAAGTGGCAACGAGATGGATATTTTTAAATGTCAATTATGCTAGAATGGATCCGTGTGAGGAGAACTGCAGAGAGAAGAGACCCAGGTTTATTTATTTATTTATTTATTTCTACTGCAAAAGAACTATTCTATAACATCAGAATACCAATACCCAGAGTCTGTGCCTGGCATTTCCTCATAGAAGAACTTGGGGAATATGCTTCCACCCTCGGTAAAACTTTGGGGCTGTGTTCTATTCTCCCTAGCCCAGAAGAATTAAATCCTTGGCCTCACTGTCGTGTGGTATCAGTCCTACAGGATCGGTGACTTGGAATTACAGTCGACCCTTAAACAATGGGAGGTTAGGGGTACTGACCCTCACATAGGTGGAAATTTGCAAATAACTTTTGACTCTCCAGAAATTTCCCTATGAATCCCCTACTGGTGACTGGAAGCTTTCATGATAACTGAAACATTCGATTAACACATATTTTTTATGTTATATGTGCTGTATACCGTATTCTTATTATAAGCTAGGTAAAAGAAAATGTTACTAAGAAAATCATAAGGAAGAGAAAGTACATTTACAGTACTGCGGTATATTTATTTTTAAAAAGTACGCATGTGAGTGGACTCTCATATTTCAAACCCACGTTGTTCAAGGGTTTGTTGTTCAAATTTAGTGATTTCCTGAAGAAATGGTGGGAGAATTAATAAGCTATGTTTAAATCCTGGGAAGTCTCAGAAAATATGTTAAGTTAGAAGACATTGTGTTTATGGAAATGGTTCCCTGATATGTCAGCATGCTCTTACATGGAAAAGTGCTATGTAAAATCTGACCAAGAGTCATCCTAAAGTATAAGATCCAAAGAAGGCAGTGAAATTCCCAGCTACTAGATCTTAAAAGAAACACAATGCTTGAATGTTAAGGGGAAGCTGGCATAAGGGTGAGACGATGAGATTCCTGATGGATGTTATTTGTGTAGGGTGGTATTTGTGGTATTTGTGTAGGGAGGACAGAGGAATGGGTGTGACAGGATAGTGAGCCTAATAAACTCTCACATGCGCAGGACATGGGAGGTGTCAGAGATGTGTTATTGATCCAGTGGGGAAGGACGAAGGACGAATGGTTGTCCACATGGGAAGAGAGAAAATGAGTTCCCTACCTCACATCATACACACAAGTAAATGCCAACAGAATTAATGACAAGGAAGGGCAAGATAGTAAAATGTATAGAAGAGATTTTCTGTATGCCCTTGAGGTAGGACAAGGTGAGGCACCCACACACAGGCACAGAAAAGGCTGATTAACTAAACACCAATATTAGCAACTTCTATAAGAGCAGACACACTATGCGATGTTAAAAGCGAAGTATTACCTGAAGTAAATATCTGAGATACCTTTACTGTATGGGATTAGCATTCTGTCTGTATAAGGAACTCTTTCAAATCCATTAGAAAAGAGACAGTATACACTTCACAGACCTGTACCCCTGGGGATAAAAATATATGTTTATAAAAAATAAAAAATTTAAAATAAAAAAAAAAAAAAGAGACAGTATAATTTTAAAAATGAGCAAATAATATGAAGAAGGAGGAGGTGGGATGATAATGCTGGGGAAGTCCAAAGGGTGTATCCATGGATATTAAGTTACTACCCACACGTGCTCCTGTGTACTTGAAAAAACTGATAAAGAAGAGGGTTTGTGTCACACCTCGCTCTGTGCCCACACAAACCTCTCTGCTCTTGTGTTGTGTGTCCCTCTGGCAGGGTGATCCTGCTCCTACTTACTAGCTAATCCTCCAACTCTACTGGAGCTGCTGGCTTCCTAGGCTCACCTTTTTATAGATGGTTCTGCATTCGTGTCATTGAAATGATTAAGACTTCTTTTTTTCTTCCCAGCTTTATTGAGGTAAAACCAGTAAGCAAAAAAACCACATCGTGTACGCAGTTTGGTGAGTTTAGACATAGGAGTACACTAATGTTACTGTCACCACTATTCAGGTAAATGAACTTATGCATCACCTCCAGAAGCTCCCTTGTGCCCCTTTGTTTTTTGTTTATTTTGCAGTAAGAGCACCTAACCTGAGATCTGCCTTCTTAAACATTTTCTGAACTACAGTCTTGTACTATAACTGTAGGCATTACGGTTCACAAAGGTTCTCTAGAACTTAGTCATCTTGCCTAATGGAGACTTCCCACCCATTCAGCAGCTCCGCATTACCCCTCCCCTCAGCCCCTGGCAGCCACCATTCTACATCTACTTCTGTTCCTTTGAAGACTTCAGATATAAGAGGAATCATGCAGTATTTGTCCTTCTGTGATGGGCTTACTTCACGTAGCATAATATCCTCCATGTCCATCTGTGGTGTTGCAAATGGCAGGGTTTCATTCATTTTAAAGGCTGAATACTGTTTCCTTGTACATATATACCTCATTTTCTTTATCTGTTCATCTGTTGGTGGACATTTGGGTTGTTTCTGTATCTTAGCTGTATGAGGCAGTCTTTGTACACTGGTCTGCCCTGTTGTTTCAACAGAAGTGTCTCCATGGGTCCTTTTTTTTTGGCTCTGTGTGGCCAATTGCTCTTCTGTGTGCTTCTCCCCATCTTGAAAGACAAGGCTCATGGGCCACCTGCTTTGAGGTCTTTGTTGGACATTGAAGCCCCATATGTGTCTGCTCTCTGCTTTCCTGCTGTGCTGCTGATCTCTCTGTGGACTTGCAAGCCCGCTTGTTCTGCATCCTTCACGATGTCCTTCCCAGTGCCTAGTGGATAGTAGATGTTCTGGAAGGCTGTGATCATCATATAGCTCTAGTTTCTTAAACTTCCAGAAGCTCCTTGTCCTCAGCTGTACACGGGGACTCATGGTTTTTGGGGGTGGTTATGAGAATGAACCACATCATGGGTGGAGAGCACATGGCATGTGATAGCTCCCCAATATTATTGGTGTCCTTCCCTGGAGGAGCAAAGGGAGGGCCTGGAGCTGGTCATTATTTGCTTTCAGGCTTGGTATGTGTGTTTTCAAATACTTGAAAATGCCTGCTCTGACACCTAACTTTTTTTTAAGTTGCACGTTAAGAGAAAAAAAATTTCATCAACACCTTTTTTAAAAGATGAAAAATGTGTTAAGAAAATAGCGGGATGAGCTGCTACTAGGTTGAGCGCAACATAATTAGTGTGATTAAATTGAAGGAAGTTAGCCATTACTGTATGTAACTTTTTATTAATGACATTCAGATCTAATTAATTAGACCCAGTTCCAATTATAATTACATGAGTATGTAAGCTGGCGTTCTCAAACTGTGTTCTGTGGACTCCCCTGAGATGTTCCTGAAAATAGTAATCTGCATTCAGATGAGGCTGGGGACGCACTGTGTGTACTGCCCCCTCTTGGAGCATCCCAGAGCGCCATCATAAAGCCTTTTGAAGTCCTGCAAGAAAAGAGCTTACTTAATTCTACTTAACTCATCATTTTCCAAACTGATTTGGACCACAGGTGTTTCTAGATACACAAGGAAGTGCTAGTTGAAGCCAGAACAATTTTTATACCATAGCTTGTGCTTGGACTGGTTGAAAAACAACATCTATGTTTATGGAATGGTTCCCTAAGTCTTCCAGAGGAGCCCTGCGGGGGTCTCCCCTATTGTGGCTGAGCAGGCTGCCATGAGTGTTGCTTTCATAGAGTCTGGAACCACGAGAGATTCACCTCCTTTCTTGGACAAATCACTTAATGTCCTTTGGTCAGTCTGCAGGGAAATATGGTGGTGTCCCACTTGTCCTTCAAGGTGGCTGTCAAGGTGAAAGTTAACAATTAGAAGTGCCTGGATTGGCTCCTGGGCTGTGGAAGGGCTCCCATGGTTGTTAGCAGCCTTGGCAGAGACCCTCACTTATGAGGAAGGCCATGTCATTGACTATACCCTGGTCTCAGGGGTCAGGGAGGAAGCACCACTCATGCCCTGGCAAGGTGTTTATAGGAGATTTGAAGGTATTCATTTTCTCTGACCCCCACCTGCTCCGTGTGGTTGAAAATCCATGTATAACTTTTGACTCTCCAAAAATTTACCTACTAGTAGCCTACTGTTGACTAGAAGCCTTACCAGTAACATAAATAGTTGATTAACGCATATTCTGTATATGTACTATGTACTGTATTATTACAATAAATAGGCTAGAGAAAAGAAAATGTTATTAAGAAAATCATAAAGAATAGAAAGTACATTAACAGTACTGTACTGTATTTATTGAAAAAAAGTCTACACATAAATGGACCCATTCAGTTCAAACGCATGTTGTTCAAGGGCCAACAGCAGTTTGACTGGCTTGACAGAGGAGCCAAAGGATGAGGTAGCAGAGGCCAGACTGTCCTGTTCAGATGGCCACAGAGAACTCTGACAGGACTTCACCAGAGGGCTGACACATAGGTGTCTGTTGAAGGCAAGGGGAAGGGCGAAAGGCTCAGGTACTAGAGGCTCCTCATATGGTTCCTGAGGAGAGATGAGGTATTTTGAGGAAAGGCTGGTAGGGTGTGGAGGAAGAGCTGGCAGAGCCATGTGGTGGGAGCAAGAGGTGGGAATTCAAAGGGAGAGAAGACCATATTTGAGGTGGAAAAAGAATGGTCGAATTATTACTTCAGGGAGGACCACAGAGCTTTTGAGGGGGTAGGGGTGAGGCTGATGAGTCCGGCCCTTAGCCAGACTGGCTGAGGCCATGGGTGGGGATGACCTCCATGAGGAGTGGAGGATTGCAGAGGGGAGTGAGGAGCCTGAGAAGAGTGTCGGGGAAAGTGGGCGGGAACCAGGAGGGAAGGGTGTCGAGGATTTTCAGTGATGAGGTGGGAGTTGCTGGACCACCATGAAGGATTTTTAAAAAACAGAGAAAGTGGCTGTGGGATTTTTCTTTTGCATAAACACGGATGAAGGAGGGGAAGGAGGCAAGAAGGGAAAGGGGTGGGCACAGAAGGGAACAAGGTATTTTTCTGTGGAGGTGGAAAATTGATTGTTGAGTGCAGTTCACGGATGAGGAGAGAACAGACGCAGCATGTAACAGACAAGCGAGGAGGGAGAATGGAGCCTGGGTGCCCATGAAGAGAGCTGCTTTCTGGAGGGACCTGATGGAGAAGACCCTGAGGCCTTTCTGGCCATGACCTCTGTTCTCTCTGGGAGGCAGGAGTCAGTCTGTGAAGAGCAGAAAGGAGTCACCACGATGGATGTATGGTCAGCACCTGCGTTCGTCTTTGAACAAGTGTCTCCAGTAGTGGAAAGTGTCCTTTGGGAGGCTGGATTTGACTCATCCGGCTTCTGAAAGCAGTTCCCAAAGACAACAGACCTCCACCGCCATTTTGAGCCCTGAAAACGTGGACTATCTGAATGGCCTCCGCAGGTCTGCCTGAGGAAAACAACACTCGTCAGGGTGTTTGTCTGGCTTTTTTGTCTATACTCGACCTGGACAGTCTTGACTTCAGGTCCGGTAGCGACGTGGGCACGTCGTGTGACAGGAGCTCTGGGATGTTGTTCCAGGCTGAGAGACTTGTCTGTTGCCAAGGAAAATCAGCTCCTACACACGACACAGTGAGACTTCATGTCAGAAAATCCATCAGCTCTGGCGAGCGATTAGCTTCAGGATAAATCATAGCTTCCTTCCCTTCCTCAGGCTTCTGGGGGGAAGGGGTGGGGTGTAGGCTGGAGTTCACCAACCTTAGCTGTGCCCATATTCATTGCTCTGTGGGCGGCTTATTGAATCCAAGGATTCTTTCAGGCTCTGAAGCCACCAGGCTGCCTCTGCTTTCTCTGTGAGGTCCTGTGTTGGCACCGGGTAGCCCCCTGCATGGAAGGTACCTTGCAGGTGGTTTCACTTCTTCTGCCTGCACACTCCTTCCTCATCTACCTCAGACCCAGAGGCAACAGGAGCGGCCTGTGATTGAGCACAGTGGTGTGCCACACGTAGAATCAGGCTTCATCAGAGCTCCTTAAACCGTGTAAGCAGATGCGGTGATTTCCATCTTACAGAGAAGGGAGGCTTCTGGGCACGAGGTCTTAGGCAAGGCCGGACAGTACGCCACTGAGCTGGGCACTGTGGGGCACAACATCACAACATCGTGAATGAAGCATGCGGCTCGCCCCTCCTCACCCTCCCCTGCAGACTCGGAAGCACCCGCCTGCCTCCTGCCCTTGGTGCCCACAATCGTGGTTACCGCACCTCGGCAGGGGGAGGACACCCAGATGGCCCCGGAGCCCAGCCCTGCTTTGATGGGAAGGTAGCTTTGTGACCTGATGCCTCTTTGTTTTCTCATCCAGCAGAGGACTTGGGGAGGGGTGAAGAGGGAGTGTAATGGGCGGAGAGCTCAGGTTTGCCAGAGAAATGGGTTCTGGGGATGGATGGGAGTGGTGGACCCAGGACAGTGTGAATGTGCTTAATGCCACTGAACCGGACCCCTCAAAACGGCCTAGATAGTAAATTTTATATTCTGTTTATCTTACCGCATTTTGAAAAAGAGAAGGAACCCAGCCCAAATCCGTGAATGTTATTAAAAGCACAGGGCTGGTCACAGAGACACTTAACCCACGGAGGTTCTACCTACAATTATTCTTCACGGCCCTGAGGGCCTGCCTTCCCATCTTTGTGGGACTTGGTGTTCTGTCTCTCCTCTCTCCTGTCACTCGGCTCCACATGTCATCAAGACCGTGTCTCTGTCCTTCTCCGGCCTGGCCCAGGTAGGAAGCCGTTCTCTGTGGTGCTTTCATCAGGATGGACTGTGTGTGAGTATGTGTGTGAGAGAGAGTGTGAGAGTGTATATAAGTCTTTGTGTGAATGTATGTGTCTGTGTGTGTGTTTATGTGAGTGAGTCTCTGTGTGTGAGTGCGTACAAGTCGAGCATGTGTCTGTAAGTGTATATGAGGTTTGTGTGACTGTGTGTATGTGTGTGAGTGTGTATGAGTCTGTGTGTGTATGCGTCTGTGTCTGAGTGTGTGAATCTGTGAGTATGAGTCTCTCTCTGTGTGTATAAGTCTGTGTATGTTTTGTATGTGAGTATAAGTGTGTATGAGTCCAATTGTGTGTCTGTGTCTGAGTATATGTGAGTGCCTCTGTGAGTGCATGTGAGTCTATGAGTGTGAGTCTTTGTGCACATGTATGTGAGTGTGAGTCTCTCTGTGTGTATAAGTCTGTGTGAGTATGTGTGTGTATGTGAGTGAGTATAAGTGTATGTGAATGTGTATGAGTCCGATTATGTGTCTGAGTGTATGTGAGTGTGAGTCTCTGCGTGAGGGTGTGTGAGTGTGTGAGTGTGAGTGTGCATGCATGTATGTGGGTGTGAGTCTCTGGGTGTGTGTGTGTATGTCTGTGTGTGTAGGGGAAGGAGGCTGGAGCCTTCTTCCAGATGCTGAACCATCAGAAGTAAGACTAGCCTGGGTGCCCTCTCCAGGGACCTTACCCCTATGGAGCACCAGGGCCTCAGAGAGAAGGCTCCAGGAAGCCTGACTCACAGAAATGAGGGCAGTGTTTACACTGCGGTCCTGCCTGGACAGCAGGCACTGGTGCCTCAGAATGGAATCTGAAGGAAAACCTTAAAAGATGAGCCCTTGCCCATAATATGGCGGCTTCTCTAGTCTCATCTGAATTGCATTCCTCTTCTTTCCCTGTAACAGTCCACACCCCATAATGACCACTTGGACTTACTAAGAAAGTTAACTGAAAGCAGGAGGCGGTGCTGGAGACTCACCTTGTCAGAGCCTCTGTTGATTGCACAGTGTGCAGGACCAGCAATAGAGACCATATTACTTTTTTCAAACATGTTTTTCAACTTGGTTAAATGAACAGAAAGTATAAAAATCCTGTGTTGATTACCGTGAATTTTTTCAAAGTGAATACATCTGTGTAACTATCATCCCATGAAGAAAGGAAAGCATCTCTAGAAACCAAGACTCCCCCTTCGCCTTCTCTCCTAGCCACATTCCCACTTACCCCAAAGTAACCAGAATCTTGTCGCCAAATACTGTTTTTGCTAATTTTTGAATTTTTGAGTAAATGAATTTCTACAGCTTGTACCCTTTTGTCGTAGCTTCTTTCACTCAATGAGAATCATGCCTGGTGTTGAGTGGGCAGTAGCTGATGGGTTTTCACTGTCATGAAGTTGTATATTGTGTAAATATACCGGAATTTACCCACTCTACTTTTGATGGAAATTTGAATCTTTTCCAGTTTTTGGTCATTATTGCTGCTGGGAACATTCTTATATGTTTGGTGCACACGGGTGATGGCATTTCTGTTGCTCTACTTAGGGGTGGAGTTGGTGGGTCATAGGGCATGGGTATGTTTATATTTTAGTGAACACTACCGATGAGTTTTCTGAAGTGGTTTTAATAAATTTCACCCCCATGTAAGTGTAAGAGTTTTAGTTGTTCCACATCCCCCTGTGTTGCCATTTTGACATTGACTCTGGTGGATGCAGAGTGGGATCCTGTGGTTCTAATTTGTATTTCACTGAAAATTAATGATGTAGAGTATGTTTTTTAAAAAATATTTTTGTAGTTCCTCTGGGTATCTTCTTTTGTAAAGACTCACCTTCCTGTGCGAGTCCTTGGCTCGTTTCTCTGTTGGGTTTTCTTTCTCTTTGTGCTTTGTAAGATTTCTTTACATGCTCAGTGCCTGATGACGTTAGATGCCAGCATTCCATATATTTCCTTCGTCTCCCTTTCCCACTTTTAGTGGTATCTTTTGGTGAAGAGAAAGCCTAGCTTGTGAATCATTTCCTTTAAGGTAATTTCTTCTTGTGCCTTGTTTAGGAAATTTATGCATACCCAAGAACATGAAAACATTCTTCTCCTTCTAGAAGCTTTATTGTTTGAACTTTCACTTTTAGATCTAAGTCCACTTGGAGTTGATTTTTTCATATGGTGTGAGGTAGACATTGAGATTCAGTTTTCTTCCAGTGGAATAAAGGTCTGACTCTGCCGTTTGGTGTTTGACTGCTGGCTACTTTCAAACCCTACCTCCTGCTTTTCTTTCTGCCCACCTGTGGGAAAGCTAGTCAGAAAGCTGGCATATAATCTTGAGTGGTTGTGGTGGGAAGTTTAGACAGCATCATCCTAAGCCTTCGTATGCACACTCCTCTGTGGCCTAACTACCATGGCCACTCAAGACATTTTTGGACTGGCTTTTGTGCCTGCCATATTCTCCCCAGAAAGACCAATCTGTGAGTCATTCATCTCTCCATACCCTTTTGATAACTGCTGAATCACCGATCTCAACACCCAAACCAATTTTGTATGGGAAAGTAGATCCCATGCTCCCTGTTGTGATCACAACACACTACAGTATTCCAAATTGTGTGTGTGTGTGTGTGAGACTCTGTTCAGCTCTGCAGGGGTCTGTTGGTCTGTCCTTGTACCATTACCACCAATACCACAATATCTTAATTACTGTGATTTTATAATAAGTATTTACTTCTGCTCCCTCAGTTTTTTTTTTTCCTAGATTATCTTGTTGTATTGGGCCCTTTGCATGCCTATATAAAATTTAGAACCAACCATTCCATCAATTTCTATACAGACACTTGCTCACAAAATCTGACTGAGATTTTGATGTGAGTCCTTTGAATTATAGATTCTTTAAGAGGAAGTTGATACCCTTATAATGTTGTCTTCCAAACTGTGAACCTGTCATTTATTTCTCTTTGAGTTTAAATTTTCCTGATACATTATATAGTTTTATATGTACAACATCTTCTGTTAGATTTCTTCCAAGGTATTCGGGTATTGTTTTGTTTGCTGTTGTTATTTCTGTCAAAAGTGTTTTTTTTTTAAAATTCTGTATTATAATTGCTTTCCACAGGTGTTTATAAATGTGATTGTTTCTTATGTGTTTCCCTTATATTTAGCAATTCTGTTAAATTCATTTATTAGTTGTAATAATTTATTTGTAAGTTCTTTTAGATTTTCTACATGTATAATCATGTTGCCTCTGAATACTGAGAGGTTTTTGTTTTTTTCCTTTTTGTACTGATTACAAGCCCCTGTTCAATAATTCCCCTCTTGGGGGAAAATCTTTCAGTATGTCACTTTGAATTAAACTTGTTGCTTTCAATTTTTTTGTGACTAGTATTTACAAGAGTAAGAAAGTTCCCTTTTATTTCTAGCTTGCTATGGATTTATCATGAATGGGGTTTGAATTTTATCAAATACTTTTTCTGCATCTAACGAAATCCACAAATATTTTCCCTTTAATTAATGTGGTGAATTATCTGATTGATTTTTGAATATTAAACCAACCTTGCATTTCTGGACTAAATCCCACTGATTTCTGTTATGATATAATTTTTATGTATAAGTATTTTTGATTTAATAATTTCTAATAGTTTTTTTGCAGCTGTGTTTAACAGGGATTTTCCTGTAATTTTATTTTCATATAATGTCAAGGTCAGGTTTTGGTGTCAAGATGATGATGACTCTATGAAGTGAGTTGGGCAGTATTTCCTCCTTTTATGTTCCCTGGAATATTGAGGGGCAATATTAATGTTTTCCTTTCTTTCTTCCTTTCCATTTCTCCCTCCCTTCCTCACCTTCCTTCCCTTCTTTCTTCCTTCCTCTCTTTCTTTCTCTCACATTTTTAAATTTATTCATTTGAGAGAGCGCTCCAGCACACAAGCAAAGGGAAGGGTCAGAGGGAGAAATAAACTCCCCTCTGAGCACAGAACCCCTCAGGGACCCTGATTCCAGGACTCTGAGATCATCACTCGAGCCGAAGGCAGACACCCAACTGACTGAGCCACCCAGGGGCTCTTTTCTTTCCTTCCTTCTTTCCTTATTTCCTTTCTTCCTTCCTTCCTTCCCTTTGGATTTTTTTTTTTTTTTCATCTGGTGTCAGGTTTGCTAAGTTGTGTTTAGGAAGCTGTACTTCCTGAATGTATAAACATTGTCACAATTGTTTGTGTAATTGTATAATGTCCATCATTATCTTTTACAAATGATAGCTACCTTTTCATTTCTGATATTGTGATTTGTGCATGCTGTCTCTTCCTACCTTCCATTTCCACTTTTATCAGTCTTGCTAGGGATTTATAAATTTAATATTCCCGTGGGGCACCTGGGTGGCTCAATTTGTTGGGTGCCCAACTCTTGGTCTCGGCTCAGGGCTTGATCTCATGGTCCGGAACCCCACCTCAGGCTCCATTCTCAGTGAGGAGACTGCCAGAGATTCTCTCCCTCTTCCTCTGCCCCTCCCCCCACCTGAGCTTACACTCTCTTTCTTTACTTAAATGCATTTTTTTTTAAAAAAGAAAGTAAATGGGTCAGAGGGAGAAACAAAGTCACCTCTGAGCACAGAACCCCTCATGGACCCTGATTCCAAGACTCTGAGATCATCACTCGAGCTGAAGGCAGACAGGGTTATCTAGATTATTTATGTTTACATCTTTTTCATTTTCTAATAAAGGAATTGGAAGTTACAAATTTCCCTGTAAACCTGCTTTAGCTATAATCTACTACTTTTAATTATTATGGTTAAAAAACACATAAGAAAGAATTTGTCATTTTTAAGTGTATAGTTCAATAGTATTAGCTATTCACATTGTTGTGAAACTTATCCCTGGGACTGGTTTTATCCCTCAAATCTGAAATTCTGTACCCATTAAATAGTAACATCTTTTTTCCCCCTTGTCCCCAGCCCTGGCAACCCCCATTCTACTTTATCTATGAAATGACTATTCTAAGTGCTCCCCATATAAGTGGAATCATACAGTATTTATCTTTTTGACTTGCTTTTTTTTTAGCTTAGCATAGCATTTCATACATGCTGTACCATATGTCAGAATTTCCTTCCACTTTAAAGCTGAAAGATATTTCATTGTATGTAAATGTCACATTTTCCTTGTCCATTCATCCACTGATGGACATTTGGATGGCTTCCACCTTTTGGTTGTTATGAAAAGTAAAGCTATGAATATGAGTATGTAACAATATTTTTTGATATGTTGTATTTTCATTAATCTGTTCAAATGTTTTCAATTTTTTTTTAAGATTCTATTTACTTATTAGAGAGTGAGAGAGCATACTGGGTGAGCTAGGAGTAGCAGAGGGAGAAGGAGAAGCAGGCTCCCTGATAAGCAGGGAGCCTGATGCTGGGCTCGATCCCAGGACCCTGGGCTCATGACCTGAGCTAAAGGCAGATGCTTAGCTGGCTGAACCACCCAGGCATCCTAAATATTTTTAATTTTTATAGCTGTTTTATTCTTTGATATGTGAGTTATTTCAAAGTGGTTATTTCCAAATGTCTGCATATTTTCTAGGCACACTTTTATTGTTTATTTCTTGCTTAATTATACTGTAGCCAGAAACATATCTTTTATGATTTTTAACATTTAAATTTTGCTTAGAATCATTTTAGATTTGCCCACCATATGATTAATTTTGATAAAATATTCTGTGTGTACTTGTGTGTAGTTTCTTGGTGCAGTAATTTACATACATCAACAAGGAAAATTTTGGTAATTATGGTGTTCATATCCATTTCCATTCTGACTCTTTTCTGCTTGTTATATCATTTACTGAGAGAAGTGTGTTAAAGTATCCCACTGTGATTTTAGATTTGTCTTTTTATAGTTCTGTCAATTTTCCCCTTCATACATTTTGAAAGCATATGACTAAATACATATAAATTTAGAATTTAAATTTGAAATTTATTCCTAGCAGGTTACCCTATGTTTTATTATGAATTACTTCTTTTTTCCCTTAGAAATGTCTTTTTCCTAAAGTCTACTTCATCTGTCATTATAACTACACCAACTTTCTTTAAACTGTTTTTTTTAACTTTAGAATAGTTTTAGATTTACAGAGAAATTGGATAGATAATAGAGGGAGTTCTCATGTATCCTATACCCACAGTTCCCTCTTGTTAAAATCTTATACTAACAGGGTACATGGCGAGCAATAAACCAGTATTAATACGTTATTATTAACTACAGTTTGTCCTTCATTCGGGTTTTCTTAGTTTTTATCTAACATTCCTTTTCTGTTCCAGGTTTTCCATTTAGGATACCACATTGAACTTAATCTTCATGTCTTCTTAGGCACTTTTAGATTGTGATAGCTTCTTAGACTTGGCTTGTTTCTGATGACCTTGACAGCTTTGAGGAGTACTAGTCAGGTATAGAATATGCTGCAATTTAGGTTTATCTAGTTTCTTCCTAATGGTTATACAGGAGTTAGGGGCTGTTGGTCAAAAGAGTGCCTAGGGAAAAGCAGCCTTCTCATCATATCAAATCAAGGGTACATAATGTATCACTCATTAACCTTGATCACCTGCAAGTTATGTTGCATCTCCATGAGGGGCAGTAGCTAACAAATTATGTGGAATTATTGCACACAGATTGGTCTCTTCTCCCTTTTTTATTGATATGTTCATTTATTTAATTTGTCTGTAACAGAACATATGTTATGTTTCCTAACATATCCAACATATCCAAATATCAGACTCCTTTTTCTTTTCCCCTTTCTTTCCAGGAGTTTGGTTCCTCTGGTTCTCATTGTGTTAGTAGCCCTAAACTACAATTTCTTGTATCCCCAACCTTGTAAGATTGCCAAAAGTTCTGTTTAGTCCTTTTGCTTATTAACCACCACTTCCTGCTTGATTTTTAAGTCTCTTGGCTTCTACCAGTTATGAATCCACAAAAATGCCTTGGTGAGAAGAGCTGCACAAAATGCCGAGATTAGTGCAATTATATGTTCTTGCTTGTCATGGGGCACCTGGTGGCTCATTTGGTTAAGTGGCCAACCCTTGATCTCAGCTCAGGTCTTGCTCTACAGGGCTGTGAGTTCAAGCCCCACATTGGACTCCACACGGGCATGGAGCCTAACTTAAAAAATTTTTTTTTCTTGCTTGTCAGGATCTCATCCCCTCCAGTCCTAGTTGTCTTGGCATCACTCTGATGTTTCCATAGAGATTTTTTTAAAATGTCGTCAAGAGTTTCTGGTTTTGCTTGGTGAGTGAACTAGTCTGGCACAAGCTGGTGCATCATAGACAGAAGTAGGATTGATCAGGCATCATGCTTTTTGCTTTAATCCACTATGTCATGGTTAATGATGCCTCATAATATTTGAAGATCTGGTGCTTTGCTCTCAGTCATCAGATATCCTAAGTAATGCAGATTTTATATGTCACATAGGAAAATAAATCATTCTGTACATATCCTTTATCTATACCTGTAGTCACAAGGGCTAGCAAAAAGGATGTCTGCTGACTTCTTCTCAAGGTAAGGGGGGAAAATAATGACCTTGGAAGAAGATAGACTTCATCACAGAGGTTTATGGTGAAAGGAACAGATGGGGAGAGCTGTGTGAAATGAACTTTTCAGTCTTGGGGACCTAGCAACAGTGCAATTACTGATGCAAATTTTTGGTTTAATCTTAAAAACATTAAGCCTCTCTGTATGGTTAAGAATGGATTAGTTTGAGGACATCACTTCCAAGATGAAGTCTGTGCCTCACATTAGGGTATCTGGCAATGACAGTGTATGTTTCACTAAATGAATCTTCACTATGTGAGATATTCCATGTATGCTCTTGCCAAGCCTTGCCTCTGCCACCCCTGTACTTGGGCTGGATATTTCCCCACCCTTCAGTTTTGCATATTCTGTGGTTCTGAAGAGCAGCTGTGTTCCTTATTTTCACCCACAATGGAATACAACCAAATCATTGAAAAAGTCTCCACAGATTCAGTTATCCACGAACTGATGCCATTGTAGTATGATCATTCAATTAGGCACAAATCCATCTCACTTTGTCACATCCAATATAACATAGTTCAGTTTGACCCACAAGAATGTTGGGAAGGACCTGTCATGTATCTTGTTGAAACCCAGGTGCATTCTCTTTTCAGGATCTTCTTTGCATATGTCTCTATCAGAGAGAGAAATGGGACTTATTTCACAAGCAAATGGTTAGCTCTCACAATGGCTACTTTTCTTAAAGGTAATCACAAACCAACCCTTTAATAAGTGCATTTTAGAACTTCGCTGTCCAGTATGGCAGCCACTAGCCACGTGTGGCTATTTCTATTTAATTTAAATTAATTAAAATGAAGCAAGTTAAAACATCAATTTTTCAATGAACTAGCCACACTTCAAGTGCTCAAAGCCTACTGTATTGGGCAGCACAGATAAAACACTTCTATCATTGCAGAAAGTTTTATTGAACAGCTGTTCTAAATCTTGATTCTAGAATCAGATTCAAGTCCACCAGCCTACGCATTGCCCTGTCAGGATTTGATAGTGTCACAGACATCTGCACGGTACTTTCCTGTAGACACTCTTTCTCACGGTACTTTCCTGTAGACACTCTTGTTAGTGGTAGAACTTATTTTCATATCAGGAAGAAGAAAAACTTTCTTAATTGAGAGAATACATTTTTTTTTTTTTTTAAGGAGTCATCAGGCAAGCTCAGGAAGATCTGCCCACTGTTTGGAAGATTTGCTTGCTCCGTGGTGTCTGCACCCAAGTAGCAGATCGTGAGTCAGAGATGTGAGGGGACAAGTGTGTAGGAAGACCTGGAAGGAGGAGCTCTGGGCTGGGAGGCAGGGACACCCATGCTGTGACCTTAGACAGGTCATTGCAGTGCAGAGTCTCGATTCCCCCCTCACCCCTTCTGTTTTCACAGAGTTATTGTGACTACAGGGAGCACTGTCAGACATCTTACCTGTATCTCTCTGGTCCTCAGAATACCCATGTAAGCTCGTATTAGTCTTCATTCTAGACGAGTCACCTGGAGCATAGAAAGCATGACTGTCAGCATGAACTCTTAGTAGACATTCACGCCTGTTCTTTTTTATGGGACGATCCCTTGGTTCCTGGGTCCAGACTTTTCCTCCATAGGATCTTAGATGGGTGGGGAAGGTCTCTTAGCCTGTAGCACTTCCCAGGGATGTGGAGATGGCAATGCCAGCTTCTAACCTGAAGGTGGCGCTTGAGCACGTGATGCCAGTGGCAGTGTGCCCTGCAGAGGACTGGTTGGATTCCTATGATTGCAGCTCCAAGAAAAGTATCCATGGAAAACCGGGAACCACTGAAATGCATTTCCACTCTATGGTGGACACTGTGACTCAGGTCGTGGGTTTGGTGGTAGAGAGAAGTGGCTCTTCTTTCTGTCCATGGGGTCCCCATTCCCGATGTGCTGTTGGGTTTCAGTGTCTCGGCTTACCCTCCCTGGACTTCTGTCCCTCCCTGGTTTCCTCTTTGCCTGTGTCTCCTCATTCTCTGTTTCTCTCTCCCTGCGTTCTATCTCCCTGTCTTTCTCCCACTTTCCTCACCCTTCATACTTCAACAAGTTCCTTTCTCCAGGTTATGCTTACTAAATAAATCCAGTGGTTAATATACTTAGGTTTCTTTCCAAGAAAGACAATCGAAAGGTCTGTAAATTCTGACTACAAGAAGATAAGGAACCCAGGCACACAGCACTTCTGAGGAAGGGAGGGTTGGGTCCTGGAGCAAACGGTTTGGGTTGTGTGTTTGCGCAGCGTGGTGTCTTACCTGCCTACAACTGAGAAACCTGGGAATTCAATGTTCTGGTTTCCTGAGCTGGGGCATCTCAGTGGCTGAGCTAGAAAGAGAATCAGAGCCCAGAGTGGACTCACCCAGCCCTCGGTTTGGTTCTGAGAAACTTCCTTTTATTTTCTAGTTGATAATTTCCTTCTCTCTTTTCTCCCTTTCTGGAATTCCCATTTAGCTGATGTTGGACCTCCTAATTTCATCCTATGGATCTTTGTCTTTTGTAGTTTTCCATCCCCTTTCTGTTCTGCTTTTTGGGATATTTCTGACTTTATCTTTAAATTCCTGTCGTGATATTTTTATACTCTCTCCCACTTTTAATTGGAAATTAAAGAGGTCTTTCTGCTCTGTCATCATTTCTTTTTTGTAGCACCCCACTATCAGTTTTGGGGAGCAGTATCTTCTTATATTTGTTGATTGCATTAATTACTATTTTGTTTCTTTTTTTTTTCTTTTTTCTTTAGAGAGGGGGGAGGAGAGACAGAGGGAGAGGGAGAGGAGACTCTCAAGCAGACTCCCTGCTGAGTGTGAAGCCCGACTCCAGGCTCGATCTCATGACCCAAGATCATGCCCTGAGCTAAAATCAGACACTCAGCCAACCGCACCACCCAAATGCCCTTATTTATTTATCTTTGGCAGTTTCTCCTGTTTGCTGCTTTCTCATTGTTTCGTTTGGTTTCCTTGCACTTGCTTATCTGGATTTTTCTTTTCCTGTGTGAAGCCTTCCTCCCAAATCTGTGATCCTTGATCCCCAGAAGTGGATTGGAATCTCTGTTTGCACCTGTGGCTTCATATTATAAGCCAGGGAGCATTAAAAAGCACCAGTCCGGCGGCGGGGGTGGGGGAGGGGTTCCTGTCCCAGGCCAGTTGGCTCAAGATCTCATGGAGTGGGGTATTGATAGATTGATGGATAGAGATATACAGATGAAGACATAGATTTCAACTCACCAGTCATTCTGGTGTTCAGCCAGAGCCAAGAACCGCTACTTCGCTGGTTGCCCTTTGGGGTGACAGTGCTGGTTCTTTCAAGAGTTAGCTCATCTACCACGTGTTCAAACCAGTCTAGAGCTTTTTAACGCACTGGGTGCCTAGGAGACTCTGATGGCATCCACATGATTTTCCATCTTTCTGCACCTTTGGCAGATTTCAGAGTGGGACTCTTCAGTGCTTTAAGTTTCAGGGACCTGTGGGCAAGGAGGATAAGCTCCCGTGTCTGGGGCGGCAGACAGACAGTCCATCTGCCAGACGTGTCTGTACAACTGCAGTAGGAAATATGGGAAGGAAGCAGGTCAGTCCAGCTGGGAAGAGTGGGATCTAGGTGGGGTGATCTGAGGCTGAAGTGGCCAGTGAGCAGCCCCTGGCTGGGGCATGGACCAGGATCTGTGAGGGAGGCTTTAGCAGAAGCCAGGAGTTTTGGTCTTTGGGCTCTGGTGAGACGAATCCTCCCTGTCCTCAGTGCTGGGAGAAGAGTGGAGGCCAGGAGTAGCGGGATATGGTGTATCAATGCCAATTTATCTACATCAGTAGTAAAAAGATGCCATGGTTTGAGAGTGAAGACACAATGGGAAAGACTGGACTGTGGCGGACTGGTGAGACAGGTGGCCAGGCCTTGGGCCACCATCCCTCACTGTCTTGGGGCCTGGCCTCAGCCATGCCTCTTCTTGGAGTCTGGGCTTCTTCATCTGGGAAGACAGGGTCTCCTGATGGTCCCTGCCTTTGCAAGAGAGTAAATGGGCTGGTTCATGTTGGGGGATGGGTTTATAGACTGGGATGCGGCTATAGATGAGGCTGGATCACAAGAAGCCAGTTGGTGTTTTTTGTTATCTCAGTGTGTGTGGTATAACCTTCCGTCATGCAGTAGAGATCAAGTTTGCTCTTGAACTTGCAGACTGGATGAGGCATGAAGATGGAGGGGAGAAAGACTAAGCAGAAGACAGGGCGCTCTCGAGGCTGCCCTCTTACTCGCGGTGAACTGGGCAGAGGGATGCTAGGTCTTTGGTGAGAGGGCCCCAGGGTGTCCCCTGACTTATCCTCCCCTCTCCCTTTACCTGTATGGTTCTCCTGGGGGTGGGGGTTATGTCGTTCTCTAAGGAAGAAGGTGGTCTCCTGCATTTTTTTTTTTTTTTGGCTCAGGACAAGTTATTTTTGGTTTAAGGATATTATAGGAAGGCCAAAATTATTTGTATTTTCTTTGTAAGACTCTTGAAGATCTGCACAACACAGAGGTATATTCTTCAACACAACTGAGATGTCACAGATAAAGCCAGACGCTCCCTTGGCGGATTCTCCCTTGTGTATTTGGATGAGCATGTGGCTGTATTTTGTTTTTACATGAACGGAGGGGATCTCAGAGTCCGTGCATTGTTCTGCTACTTGACTGTCTCACTGCACCCTCTTTCAGAGAACTTCCATACAGCGCTGCCGAGGAGAGCTACCTGCTCTGGTTTAACCACCGTGTAGGGTTCCAGTGACCCAGTGACTACACGTACTGCATAGTGTTGCATGTACCCTCTCCTGCGATGAACGTGTGGGTCGTTTTCTAACATTTGCTCTGCAAGTGGTAACGTTCGTGGGCTCATGTTTCTCTAGAGTGCATGGCAAGAGGTAGGATG
This sequence comes from Mustela erminea, assembly GCF_009829155.1. Lineage (NCBI taxonomy): Eukaryota > Metazoa > Chordata > Mammalia > Carnivora > Mustelidae > Mustela > Mustela erminea. The sequence goes on along the minus strand of NC_045618.1, from coordinate 21,755,341 downwards.
GCAGGGTGATAGTTGCTATGAGGTTTCTTCAGAGTGGCTTCAGCTTCGTTTTGTCCCTACAGTGAAATCAGCTTTTGATGCTACAGTTTTGCAGATCTAATGGGAGGAAGATCACGGTCTTACTTTGTCATTTCCCTGATGATTTGTGAGGTTAAGGATATTTATATTGTCCCCCTGGGTCAATTCCCATTTGTCATTTTGCTCTTTGTCTCCTCCTGGGTTACTTGTCTTTTTCTTATTGGTATGTAGGATATGTTTCGGTGTTGGTGTGAGTGTTTGGATCTGTGGTGTACAAGCAAATGTTGTAACACATCCTGTATACGAATCTTTTGTCTCATATACTCCCACTATCTGTTCCAGTTAATTTGTCTTCTTTGTTTTTGGTGGTTTGTTTTTTTTTTCCTCCTGTGGGTTTAAAATTCTGATATAGGAAAAAAGTTATTAGTCTTGATGACTTTTTGTTATGTCTTACTTAAGAAACCTTCCTTGCATGGACTGTCTGCTATTGTAGAGTCATCTCCTTTATACTGAGATCATGAATCCATCTAGAATTTATTTTCATAAGAGGTGTGAGGCAGGTATGTCTTTTTTTCCTAAATGGGTTGCAATGATTATAGCCCATTTTCCCCCCAATGATTTGAAATGTTACCTTTATTGCATATTATGTCATTATAGATGTTGGGCTGTTCAGACACTCATCGTTTCTTTTGGTTCATGTATATATTCCTATGCCAATAAAAAAAATCACTATTTTATTTTTATATCTTTCATTGTTCTACAGGGTTTCTACAGTCACTTATTCTGCTGCCTGGATTTTATTATTCTTATTGAGGTTCTGCTGGAATTGTGTAGATTTTATAAATTGATTTGGAGCAAATAAAAATATTTGTAACACTATTATAATATATAAGTATTATCATATTATATATGCATATGCTTATATATTTATGTTTATGCTATATATAATTTTATATTATTATATTACCATATTTACAATCTTGTCTGTTGTCTCCATAATATATGTTTCTCATAAAAGTTTTATACATTTTGGTTACGTTCTTTTCTTAGATGCTTCAGTTTCGTTGCTGTTGTGTCTGAAATCTTGCTCATTATTATATTTTCTCAGTTGTTATTGCTAATATTTAGGAAAGCTATTGAGTTTTATATGTTGAACTTGCACATAGTGACCTCACTAACCTTTCCTTTTAGTTCTAGTAATTGAGCTAGAAAAATGCTTTTCTCCCAAAGATAACCATATTGCCAGCAAAAATGCCTCTTCTCAGCTTCCCACCTCTTAAGATTTTTTCTTGTGTTTGTAGCTCTGTCCGAGATGATCAGTACATGATGAAACAGTGGCAGTGATAGCACACATCCTCCTCTTCTTCCTCAGGCCAAAGGGAATGCTTTGGTTGTTTTGTCATAAAATGTTCACTGCTAAACATCTATTATCAAGTTAAGGAAATCTGCTTCTTCATCTGCTTCTTAAGGTGATTTTCAATCAAGAATGATTCATTGGATTTCATCAAGCTCTTTTTATTTTCTTTTTCTTTTTGGGGGGTGTCATGATCATATGGCATCATTTAGGATTGATAGATTTGGGGAGGAAGTGATGGTAGTGGAAGTTTTATTAGCTGACTGTCATAATACTTTTTTCACTGAACTAAAGATTTTATAATTCACAGAAGAAGAGAAAACCCCTAATAAACAGGCATATCCATTGCCGTATTTGCTTAGTTTTTAGTTTTGATGATTGGTCCCATTTGCTCTCCCCCCTTTTCTTTGCTGAAGTTTTTAATAAGTCAAGCAGAGAAAGACAACTATCATATGATCTCCCTGATATGAGGAAGTGGTGATGCAACATGGGGGCTTAAGTGGGTAGGAGAAGAATAAATGAAACAAGATGGGATTGGGAGGGAGACAAACCGTAAGTGACTCTTAATCTCACAAAACAAACTGAGGGTTGCTGGGGGGAGGGGGTTTGGGAGAAGGGGGTGGGATTATGGACATTGGGGAGGGTATGTGCTTTGGTGAGTGCTGTGAAGTGTGTAAACCTGGTGATTCACAGACCTGTACCCCTGGGGATAAAAATATATGTTTATAAAATGAAACAAATGATGATAGCCATCAGTATTTGCCCATAAAATGTCAGTTTACACTTTAAAAATAAGCACATCTTCCTATCTTCCACAATACCACAATCCTGTTAATAACATCAGCCTTAATTCATGAATATCCCCTCACCCCGTCTGTATTAAACATTCAGTCATCCCCAGAATGTCTTTGAGAGTTGGTCTTTTTACTGGGACTCAAACAAGGACCCAAACTGCACTTCCAGTTGTAAAGGTTCTTAAATCTCCTCTTTAAACTAGGATACTTCCCCTGCTTTTTATTTTTTCCCATTATCTTTAACAATTGTAAAGACTGAAATGGACCAGTTGCTGTGTATCAAGTCTCATCTCCAGCCTTCGACTGCTTTCTTGTCGTATCATGTAACTTTCTCTCCATCTCCTGTGGTTCTTGTAAACTGGAACTTAGGTCCAAAGACTGGTGTATTAGTCAGTTCGTGCTACATAACGACAATGACAGAATCTTAACTGACATGTAACTGTGAGCATTTTTCTTTATGTTCACAGGCTGTGGGACAGCTGGGGCAGGTACAGGTTAAAGGTCTGCTGAGGTGGCTCTGTCTTTCACCTGCTGATGCTGAGACCCAGGCTGGTCTGAGACAGCCTGGTTATTCAGAGACCCAGCCCCAGGGGCTGCCTAGGGAATGCATGTCTCATGGTAGATCCTGGGAACACAAGAGCAGTACATGGAAAGACGGGATAGCCCTCAAGGCATCATCTTGGAAATGTTTCATATTGTCATTTTGTCCACATTCCATTGGCAAGTCACATTGCCAAACCCACTATCAATGGAGTGGGAGGTACCCTTCTCCCAGGGAGGAAGGCATAGATTGTCAGTGATAAATCTAATTTACCAAAGCATGTTTAGATTCAGATGAAAATTTCTTGGCAGGAATATTTTATCAGAGATGCTGTGTATTTCATATTGCAACGTATCACAGTTCACACATGGTAGCTGGATGTCTCATGGTTGCTAATTCATCTGACGAGTTATGATTAATCCCCGGGTTAAGAGGGTGACAGCTTGGTCATCTGTTGCAAAGCTGTGTGTTCCCCTCGAGACTTACAAGTGATCTATGAAGGGCTCTTTGGTACTGTGTGTATTCGGTGCTCAGTTAACTTTGCATGATCCGTGGATGATCCTGGCCTGAATCAATTAATCTGTTAGTTGCTATAAGTTGGATTTCATAATTCTCTTATACCATTTGCGTTCATTACCTGGCATTCTCTGGAAAAACATTGGTTTCTCCCATCAACTGGACCACCCTGTAGTATAATTTCTACTGTTTTTTAAATCATTTTTTTATTATTTATTTTTAAAAAAAGATTTTATTTATTTATTTGACAGGCAGAGATCACAAGTAGCCAGAGACAGAGGAAGAAGCAGGCTCCCTGCTGAGCCGAGAGCCCGATGCAGGGCTTGATCCCAGGATGCTGAGATCATGACCTGAGGTGAAGGCAGAGGCTTTAACCCACTGAGCCACCCAGGCGCCCCTATTTTTTTATTTTTTATTTAGAGAAGAGAGCACATGCTAGCGGTGGGGGGGTGCAGGGTGAAAGGGGGAGAGAGAATTTAAGCAGGCTCCATGAAATGGGGCTTGATATCATGACTCCAAGATCATAACCTGAGCCCAAACCAAGAGTCAACTTAAATGACTGAGCCACCCAGGCACTCCTAAGTTCTATTGTGAAAACACAATAAAAGCTGACTGTTTCCCTTCAATTATTAATTTTCAGAATAAGAAGTTGGTGTAATAGCCAGCTTTATTGGTATGATAGATTTTCTGAGGCCAAACCATCTTCCTTTTTATGAAATAAACGGTTTTTGGTCATAGTGTATTAGTCTTTTAATACTCACACTGAACATATTTGTTAAAGTTTTATTTAGAGTTTTTGTGTCCCTGTTCATATTGGAGATGGAATTTGTTTTCATAAAAGGAGTTGCTTTAGGGAGGCCTGGGTGGCTCAGTCAATTAAGCATCTGTCTTTGGCTCAGGTCATGATCCCAGGGTCCTGGGATCGAGTCCCGCATCGGGCTCCCTGTTCAGCGGGGAGCCTGCTTCTCACTCTGCCTGCCACTCCCCCTGCTTGTGCTGTTTCTCTCTCTGACAAATAGCTTTTTAAAAAATGAGTTGTTTTAGCTTTCTTTTTCTTGGATCTGACATGATGATGATCTGTTTCTTAAAAATTTAATAAATCCCACTTTGTAATTTTATCTGGATCTGTTGCCTTTATTAAATTACATGTGCGGTTAATTTTTAAATATATGGTTATTTATGTTTTATACTTATTCAGCCAGTTGTGGTAATTTTTGTTAAGAAAAATCTTCCTTTTCATTCAGTTACATTTGTAAGGTTATCAATATAAAATTCTAAAAAGTATTTCCTTATCACTTTAAAACTTTTCTGCATTTGTAATTATGGCCACCTTTTCAATTACATTCATTCCTTTTTTTTCCTTGATCATGTTTACTTTAGTAAACATTTAGTAAAGAGTATGTAAACATTTAGTAAAGAATATATATATTCTTTTTATATTAAGCCAACTTTTGATGAATTTTGTCATTTAAATTTTTTATATTCTACTAATTTCTGCTTTCTAATCTTAAATTTTCACTTTTCCTTTCTTTAGACTTTCTTTATACTTTTGACCATCTTTCCTTACTTAAAAAAAAAAAACCCAACTCTAATAAATGTGTATATTTCCTAATGAGTACTAATGCAGCCACATTCCTTAGCTGTGAGCTCCAATTTTTTTATTCATTTTAAAAAATGTATAATTTACATTTTGAATACTTTTTACACCTAAGGCATGTAATCATTGTTTTTGTTGTTAACTATCCCTGTAGCAGCCTGCATCCAAACAAGAGATAGAAATCATGCCGTAGGTTAAATAGGGGGAGCTTACTGTACAGAATGATCAAGTCTTTTAAAAGAATAGCTATAAGATATCAGAAACCCTCTATGGTACCCTAGGGGTAGGGGAGAGCACCCAAAGAAGGATAAACCTGAAAGGGATCCGAGGACATGCTCTCGTTGGAGAAGGCATGGATTAGCCACCAGGGAGCAGGAACGTTTGTGTTGTAACACTAGGCCACCCTCCAGGTGCAGGCCAGAGCAGGTGATGGGCAGTTGGTATGGGCCCACCGTGGGATCTTAGGTGCCGGCAAGGGCAGAAGGCATATGGGTCATGCGGAAGTAATGAGTTCTTGGTATGGGACCCTCCTGGCTGCAGGTGGCTGCATGTGGGTTGTCAGAGGCTTGCCAGCAGAGCCCAGACAGGTGGCTGTGCAAAGGATCTGTAAGGGTGTTTGCTGAGGCCACAGACAGACAGCTCTGTGTACCAGGCTACACAAGGCCTTGCCAATGTGGTGTAGCAGGTGTCTGGCTCAGTGGGATTCTGTGTTCTGTGTTGAAAGAATGGCCTGACCAAGCGCTTGGTGTTCTCCCTCAGGACGACTCAACCTCTTCTTCAATCAAGGGGCCCTAGGAGCTTGAATTGACTTACTTTAGAAATTTGAGTTTGAAACCATGATTTTCTGCTTTGGTAACTCAACTCACATATCTTGAATTCTTCCTATCATATAGATGAAGCAGTACTCCAGAAGGCTATCCATCTGTTTCTTTCCTTAGAGACATCATGACCAGTCAGCCACCACGAAAGATCTTTGCCGGCCAAAACTTTCTGATTACTGGCAGTTTCCTACTTTTCTGTATGGCTAACATGCCCGCCTTTGCCACTTGGCCTTGGCTACTCTGGGATCCCATCATCTCGTTGCATCAGGGAGTTCATCTTGGTTGGAAAATCCCCTACAGTCACACTGCAATCTGAGTCACATTTAATCATCATCCTCATATTAAAAACTTCTATTGGAGGAGGTGTCAATGGACACAGTAATGTACAATTCCACTAACTCTCCTAAAAAAAGAGGAGGGTACTCCCTTCACTGATGTATTTATCAATACTGTGGTGAATGGAGTATGTTCTGGGCCTTCTCATGGAACCTAGTGGAAGGGTTGAATGTGCAGGTCACGATAAATCCAGTCCAACATTCCTATCCCTCTGAGGCTTTGGGTAACCTCCTCCACGTCATGCTGGGGAAGCTCTGACATTCCAACTTCAGCAAATGTAGACCACCTTGTGTCCAAGTTTCAACCAACCAAGTAAGCTGTCAGGGCCTCATCCAACTGCATGAGCTCATACATTCAACCTAGAATCCCTAGCAAGTGCCCCCTGCCTCAGTGAATTGAACTTATCTAGTGTTATATTCTACCTTTCTTGGTCTAACACCCTCAGGATTCATTCCCACACATGTTTCGCAGGTATCTGCCTATCTTTGTCAGCCAGGTCTTAAAATGCTTTTGGTATGGAGGTGGTTTCCTCCTGGAGCATGCACATCTGTCCCCTGGAAGCGGTTGAGATTTGTCACTGGGTATAAGTGTCATGGCAGTGAGGGGGTGGTTTGGGGTCAGGAGTATGAGCTTCCCCTTTTGTGGCATCTGCCCCAGATAAAGTTATGACAGGTTTCTGAGCTAAGGAAGCCTTGTCTCCTGGGACAGCAGAGGTAAGCTACTTCTACTGACAAGAGACTCTCAGAACAACATTTCAAGATTGTCCGTTTCCTCTGGAGCCAACCAGATGTTCCCACTCAGGTCTCAGGATCTTGTTTGTTCCCAATGACTGCCCTGACTGGCCCATGAAAACTGGGTGAGACTGTGCATACCGTTGTTGTTCTCATTCAGCAGGTGCACAGTTACACTTGTGTGTGATTTCTGCCAATAACAGTAATATTCCTGTGGCTACCAGAGTCAGTTCTTTAACGGATGTCAGGGAGGCTGTCTGACTCTCAGAGCATGGTGGGCCAGGAGTTATCAGACCTCAGTTTGGCATTTTCTGTCTGTAGGCACTCAAGGGCTCTCAGAACGATCTATCGCCCATCATGGACCATGTAGTTGTCCTTAACCGCCACCAGAGTCAAGTGTGGCAGCCACTCCAGTTCCCAAATTACATGCTTCTGTTGCCACTTCATCTGTCAACCACTGCTCTTACCTTGATTAATTGCGATGCTGCTGTATTCCACGGTTGCTAGCATCCTACTTCCCACCAGTGGAGAGGAGTTCAGCATTGTGCTCAAGGTGAAGGGCATCACCAAACCCATTCCCAAATCCCGTCTTTAGGGGTCTACCTCCTGGGACCAATTCTGTCACATTCTAGATCTAATCAAGAGGTAAAAGTGACATATTAGTTTAAATGGGGGGGGGGAACCTAGTAAAAGGAATTACTAACTATGTTAAAATAATAACTAGGAGATATCAGGAAACTCTATGAGGTACCTTAGGGCTGAGCAGAAGTACCCAAGGAGGACAGTCTTGGGAGGGCTTCAGACTTTATTGGAGGAGGAGTGATTCAGCCATCAGATAGCAGAGACATTCAATGGCTTAGGCAGGCCAGAGCTGGTTTGGAGTTGATGTTGACAGCAACAGGTTACCCCTCTAGAGCATAAGCAGGGAGCAGGCAATCAGCAGCTGGCGGTGTGGGCGTGCAGTGGGAATTCAGGCCCAAGCAGGCAGGAGAAGGCCTGCAGAGTGTGCAGACCCTGAGGGAGACCCAGAGGGGCCTGGCTGTGTAAGTCTCTGGTTTCTCCTTGGAGGGATGGCCAGATCAAGGCTGCCAGATTACAGAGGAACTGGGGTCCGGGCCTGTGGCGGGAGCTGGAAATTGCAGAAAGCTGCATTCCTCCTGCAGGGCCCCTCCGTCGCCCTCTATCCAGAGCACTTACCGTTGTGCTCACCTGTGAGGAAATGAACTTGAGAGAATTCTGTGGTCCATCACACAGCACAGAGTGACACATATCATTCACACGTGTCACAACGGCTGTGTTCAGAGCTGAGAGGCAGTATGCTGATACCTGACACAGGCTTTCTGTCCGTAATTTCTAATTTTATCCCATTGTAGTCAGTGAGTACAGGCAGTACAAATTCTCCTTTATAGAATGTAAAAGTTCCTTTGTGGCCTTATACTAGCTACATAGTTTTTATATTAAAACACAGTATATCTTTTTTTTTTTTTAACTCTGCTTTCTCTATTTGTTGGGTACAAAATTCTAAATAAATCTCTGTCAAGCTTGTTAATTTTTACTTAAATCTTTATATCCTATGTCCTTGGTATCCTTATGTTTATATCCTTATGTTTAGTTATTTTTACCTCTGTTAAGGTCTCCTGATATGATCACAACTACAGACGTCATCTTTTATCATCATTAGTTACTTTGTTTATATTTTGAAGGAATGCTGTTAAGTTGATCTAGGTATGTGATGCTCTTGGTGAATTATTCCTCTCATTAATAGGAATTTTTCTTTTTGTCTCTTTCTGTACTTTTCCATTCATGTTTATTTTGTTCCATCAGTATTGCCATACCTACTTTCTTCTTGTTGGCATTTGTCTGGTGTATCTTTTTATCCATTTTTTACTTTGAGTGATCTCATATATTTTGTTTAGGTATAGTCATGTAAGAAATGTTGTGGTCTAAATGTTTGTTTCCCCCGAAATTCAGATGTTGAAATCCTAACCCCTCAATGTGGTGGTGTGAGGAGGTGGGGCCTTTGGCAGGTAGAGCCCCCATGAATAGGACTCGTGCCCTTAGAAAGGAGACCCCAGAGCTTTCTCACCCCATCTCCTATGGGAGCACAGAGCGAGAAGACACAGCCACCTGTGAACCAGGCTTTCTCCAGACACCAGCTGGAGATGCCTTGATCTTTGACTTTCTAGGCTCCAGAACTGTGAGAAATAAATGTTTTTTATAAGCCACCAGGCTATTGCATTTATGTTACAGCAGCCTGAATGGATAAAGACTTCATAGTTGGATTTCCTCAGATTATCTGAAAATCTACCTTTTTCAAACAGACAGACTAAAAGAGAGTGTAAATAGCATGCTACAAATTTCCCTGGGCTGTCATAATAAAATACCACAGAAGTCCAAGATCAAGGGGCTGGCCAGGTTGGTTTCTTCTAAGAGTTCTTTGGTTTGCAGATGGCTGTCCTGTCCCACCCTGTGGTTGTCCCTCTGTGTCTGTGCATCCCTTCTGTCTCTCTGTGTGTCCAGATTTATCTTCTTATGAAAACTCAGGTCACTTTGGATTAGCCCATGCTAATGGCCTTGTTTTGACTTAATTACCTCTTTAAAGCCTTATCTCCAAATATTATCACATTCTGAGGTGCTGAGGGTTACAACATCAACGTATGAATTTGGGGGCACACGATTCAGCCCAAATAAGCACATAACTAGATTTTGTGCTGCTTTTGCAGACTAATCTTAAAATCTCTTTTTTTAGGTAAATTTAATGTGATGTTTGAACTCCTCTTGACATTGCAGTTTGTTCATATTTTCTTATTGCGTCTGTTTTGTCTCTCTTCTATCTTTGGTTAAGTGGATTGTGTTTTCTGAGTTCTCTTTGTTTTCCCCTAACAGTTTAGAAATGATGCATTCTATTTTTCTTAGACATCAATGAAAAACTTGCATTTTTGTGTTGCCATCTGGAGTTAAGGAATATGTCCTCCTTTCTCATAAAAACGACATGGATGGAACTAGAGGGTATTATGCTGAGCAAAATAAGTCTGTCAGAGAAAGACAGTCATCATATGATTTCTCTCATGTGGAATTTAAGAAACAAAACAGAGAAGCACAGGGGAAGGGAGGGAAAAATAAAATAAGACAAAATCCGAGAGGGAAACAAACTGTAAGAAACTCTTAACTCTAGGAAACAAACATGATGAGGGGAGGTGGGTGGGGGGATGGGGTAACTGGGTGATGGGCATTAAGGAGGGCACCGAATAGAAGGAGCACTGAGTGTTGTAGAAGACTGTATAAGACTGATGACTACCTGAACTCTATGTCTGAAATTAATGATATGCTGTATGTTAATTAATTAAATTTAAATAAAATAAATTTTAAAAAATATTGGCATTCTCCTACTTCGCTCTCCTTGCCCTCTGCCCTTTCCTCCTGTGTGGAGGTAATTCCTGATTTTAGTTCTAGAATTCCAGACTACCAAACTATTTCACAGTCATCAGGTATTTATGATGAGTTGTGTTTCACCATTACCCTCCCCATCACGGTAGCTCCTCATGTACTTATCTTTCCTCTTTGCGACAGTACCATCAGGAATTCATGTTCTGTTTGCATGGCTGGATTTGTCTGCATCTTAAACTCTCCCATGAATGATAATTTGACTGGATATAAATTCCGACCAGTTCTCTGTTACTCACACCTTTAAAGATGTTTTGCCATTGTCTTCTTGCATTCAGTGTTGCTGATGAAAAGTCTGCAATTAGTCCAATAACCTGGTTTTTGCTTCTTTGTATGTCATCCCCACCACTGCCTTGCAAAACTTTTAGGATTTGTTCTTGTCCTTGCCGCCCTAAAAGTTCACCATGATGCGTGCAGCAGAACTGTTGGTTGGTCTGACATCCATTCCCTCCACACTTTTTTTTCCTTACTGCCTGGCCCTAGAGATGGAGGCAGTGGGCCCCCAGCTGATCTTATTTTGGTAACTCCACCTAATCACCCTAGTTTACTCAAGGCCCTTGCTGCCCTGCAGTCTGCTACATTAGAGCAACCTTGGAGTCTTGTTCACTTTTCCCAGAATTTCCTCTTTTGGGCATATATTTTGGCACACATTTCTGTCTACTTTTGAGTTATTTTAAGAAAAAGTAGTTTAGTTGCTATGGGAAGACAGGGAACTCCACAGGGCTTGGGATAGATAGAAAAGAACCAGGGATATATGCCTAAAGGTTAATATATGATACATATTATAATTTTTTTTGTAATTCTGAGACCCAACCCCCAAATTATGTATGTATTTGAATTTTCTGGTAAATTAGTCTTAGTGTATGGATGGCAAGAATTTCTGAGTATACTAGAAGAGAGGATGAGAAAATTGATTTCCGATAAAGACCCCTGGTTTCGTGTCGGGAAGGTCCTTCAAGAGATATCTGAAGGAGAGACCCTGTTCCTTAGCAGGTGTGCCTGACATCCAAGCTTGGGATAGCCAAGCTACTTAAGACTCTGCCAGCCAGGCTACATTATACCTAAGTTTTGAATTCCACCGAGGATGTCCACAACTACCCCAGGAGAGGTCAGCCATGAGATCATGGGTAGGGACCATCAGTATGTGGCAGAGAAGACTTTCTTTGGGGGGCGCCTGGGTGGCTTAGTGGTTTAGGCCTCTGCCTTTGGCTCGGGTCATGATCTCGGGGTCCTGGGATCGAGTCCCACATCGGGCTCTCTGCTCGGCAGGGAGCCTGCTTCCCCCCTCTCTCTCTGCCTGCCTCTCTGCCTACTTGTGATCTCTCTCTGTCTATCAAATAAATAAATAAAAATCTTAAAAAAAAAAAAAAAAGACTCTCTTTGGGAGGGCCATAGAGAAGAAGAATGTCTAACTCCTGTCAGAACAGGAAGAGGCGACACCTCCATAAGAAAAGGGACCTTGTCTTGTTTACTTATGTTTCCCTAGTACTGGTGGGGAATATGTGTTGAACAGAGTAATACTTGGGCAGTCATGATGATTAGTTTTATGTGTCATCTTGGTTAGGCTATAGTACACACTTGGTCAAACATCGATCTGTTGCTGTGAAGGTTTTGTTTTGTTTTGTTTTTGTTTGTTTGTTTTGACTTTTAATTTGTGATTAACATTTAAATCAGTAGACTTTGAAAGCAGATTACTCTCCATAATGTGGGTGGGCCTCATCTAATCAGTGGAAGGCCTTAAGGGAAAAGACTGACTTCCTCTGAAGAGGATATAATTCTGCTTCCAAACTGCCTTCAGACCCAAGACTGCAACATCAACTCCTGTCAGAATTTCTAGGCTGTTGGCCTGCCCCATACATTTCAGACTTGCCAGGATTCTCTGAGCCAATTGCTTGAAATAAATCTCTCTCTCTCTCTCTCTCTCTCTGTGTGTGTGTCTCTCTCTCTCTATATATATATGTGTGTGTGTGTGTGTGTCCTCTTGGTTCTCTCCTTCTGGAGAACACTGACTGAGGCAGCAGTTTTTCCATTTGGGGATCCATCTGGTTCTCTTACTAACTTCTGACTTGGGACAGCCTCAAATTCAGAGACAAACCATCTGTCTCTTGGACTCTCCATCCCTAGTGGCGGTGTTGCCCATCCCTTCAATTCTGCCTTCTATTTAGTAGAGCTGACTGGTCCAGTTCTGTGCTCTGTGCTCTGTGCTCAGTTCACACAGGACCAGTGTTCAGCACTTGGCCTCCTGTGGTGCTGGGCCCTGTTCTGTGTCATTTCTATAAACCTTCCCTCCGAAAACAGATCCTGAGTGCTGAGGTCAGGGAGCATTTCTCTGTGGGCTGCTCCATCCTACAGTGGGACTCATGCAGAAGGCAGGCAATACATACAGACAAGTCTAGTTGGAAGGACAGATGTACTGAAAGTCCAGTCATAGCGTGGGCAGCATCACTCCATGGGCTGCTAGGACAGGATGGGTCAGCAAGAAGGCTGGCCTTCCTGTCCAATGTGGATTTGGAGTGATTTCCATCCTTAGCCAAGCTGTACACTTGGGGCTGGTGCCTCCTCCAAGACAATGCTGTAGGTCCCATCCCAATCTCTCAAGAGTCACATAGCATAATGCCCAGGTGGTTGGTGCACTTTACAGGTTGAGAAGATCTTTGCAGGAAAACCTGCAGAAGGATGACCTGTGATCAAGGACTTGACAAGACCTATACCCACAGCTTGGTCTTCTCCTATTTCACACCTTTCCTGACCTGATGTTGCTTCTCCATGGTCTCTTTCCTTGATTTATGTGGTAAGAGCTCTCTCCCAGCATCTGGAATGGTCTTACCAGTCTTCTTCACCAACCACCTCTTTCCCTGCTCCTAAATCCCTGGTTCTCAATGTGGAGGAGCTTTGGCTAATTGGGATGCTGGAACTTTCTAATCAGAGGGTTCCGGGCCAGTGATATATATCCCAACTGGATGTTTGATCTCAGTGCCTACTCTTGATCCAGAACTGTTCCTTTCATTGTTGGTGTTGCTGGCAGACCATCTCAGCCTCCTTGTCTCTTGCTGCCCATACACTCCCTGCAAAGTCGTATGCACTCTTTCTTTCAAGTGCCACCTCTGTGGGGAGGGCTGCCCCATCTGTCATGCTGTGCCTGGGACGCATGTGTTTTAGGGAACACCAGTGCCTGTGAGGTTTGTTTCAGACCCATTGTGACCCAGGCACCCCTCAGAGTGGTCAGTCCTCAGGGCAAGGACTCCATCCCTAGAGCAGTTGGCCTGGGTGCATGGCACAGGAAGTGCTGAATCTGAATTAGTGAAGGAATCAATGAATTATTCAAGAAACCCTTTACATCATTGCCTTAGGAGATTCATAAGTATTTAGGGTTCTCTAGAGAAACAGAGCTACTAGGACACACACACGTACATACTCCCACTCATACTGAGAATGTCGTGGTCCTCCATCTGCAAGCTGGAGATCCAGGAAGGGTCAGTAGAGTAGCTTGAAGGTCTGAGAGCCAGAGACATAATGGTACAGATTCCAGCCCAAGTCTGAAGGTTCGAAGGCTGGAGAGTCAAGAGTACTGAGGGTAAAAAAAGATCAGTGTCCTGTCAGGCAGAGAGCCAGTACAACCTTCCTCTGCTTTTTTGTCCTGTTAGGACCTTCAACAAATTGAATGATGCCCACCCACGTTGGGGAGAGCTGTTTACCCAGTTCACCAGTTCAGATGCTAATCCCTTGTGGAAACGTCCTCACAGACAGAGAGAGAATGTTTAACTGGATATCTGGGTGTCCCATGGCTCAGTCAAGTTGACACAGAAAATTAACCATCACTGTGTGTTTGTCATCAAACATTTGGAAGATGCAGAAAAGCACAAAGGAGAGAAAAGCCTCCGTGATCACCAAGCTTCTTTGGAGGGAGGGCGGCGGGGGCTGGAAGGAGAGAGAGAGAGATAGAGAGGAGAGCCGTGTCCTGTACATGTTCCTCCCTCTCTCTACCTTTTTCTTTTTTTCCAGTTGACAGTTAAATCAGATGCTCTACTGTGGGGCCCTGGGTATTGGTCCATTTTATTTGTTTAATTTGAGAGAGAGAGAGAGAGCAACAGAGATAGCGAGAGAGAGACAAGTGGGCAAGAGAGAGGCAAGCAAACTCCATGCTGAGCAGGGAGCCTGACATGGGGCTCGATCCCAGACCCCGGGCTCACGACCTGAGCCAAAGGCAGATGCTTAACTGACTGAGCCACCCAGGCCTCCCTAAAGCAACTCCTTTTATGAAAACAAATTCCATCTCCCATATGAACAGGGATGCAAAAACTCTAAATAAAACTTTAACAAATATGTTCAATATGAGTATTAAAAGACTAATACACTATGACCAAAAATAGTTTATTTCATAAAAGGGAAGATGGTTTGGCCTCAGAAAATCTATCATACCAATCAAGCTGGCTATTACACCAACTTCTTATTCTGAAAATTAATAATTGAAGGGAAACAGTCAAGCTTTTATTCTGTTTTCACAATAGAAATTAGGAGTGCCTGGATGGCTCAGTCATTTAAGTTGACTCCCCACTATTGGCCCATTTTAAAAACACTACCCAGAGATCGCTCATGTGCATCTGGGCCTGAGATCTTCTACCACTTTAAATGGCTGCACATGACCCATTGCATGGATATTACTGTTAACCAATTTGCAGATGTTTAGGAATTTTGGATGTTGTTTTGTTCTTGTTTGTTTCACCTCCTCCTCCTGTCCTATCTCCACAGCAAAACTGGACGCTCCTTGGGGGCCATGGCCTTGCCTGAGGCCTGTTTTTGTTCTGGACAAGCTCTGTACAGACAGCTGTTTAATCAGCTCTGACCCAGAGTTAGCCACATGTGGTGATCCTCAGGTACCCAGGACCACTCTCACTT
The DNA here is from genome assembly GCF_009829155.1 of Mustela erminea. Taxonomy (NCBI): domain Eukaryota; kingdom Metazoa; phylum Chordata; class Mammalia; order Carnivora; family Mustelidae; genus Mustela; species Mustela erminea. The sequence continues at coordinate 21,740,293 of NC_045618.1, read as the reverse complement.
CCTATCAGCTGACTACAATGTCGGCGGTTTCCCAGGATCACCCTGAGGTTTGGGAAGTTGCTAGAATGACTCCCTTGACTCAGGAAAGCATTCTGCTTAACAATGACACTTTTGTGACAGCAAGTCCAAAGAGACCCACACAGGGCCAAGTCTGGGAGGGTTCCAAAACAGGACGTGTTCTCTTCCCAGCATGGAAGTGTGGCGGTCATCACAGGGTAGTGCCTGTGATGACAACAGGGGAAGCTCACCTGATAAGACATTCCTATCACTTAGGCACTTAGGTATCCTACATGTTGAGAGGCTGCTTCTCAGGAATGCTTAGCCATTAACAGAGAAGGGCTCAGGTCGTATGGACAGCCCCTGTGAATTCTTGGGGCCCAGAAGCACGAAGTCCACCTTTACAGTAACGAGAGGTAGTGGTTCTCAGACTTGGGTGTGCATCAGAATCCCCTGGAGGCTTGGGAAGACCTAGATTGCTGGGCCTACCCTGAGTTTCAGTCCATCTGGGGCCAAGAGGTTTCATCTCTGACAGATTCCCAAGGGAGGCCCACAGGGCTGGTCCAGAGCCACCCTTACAGAATCACTGAAGTGGACCCTTTGCTGGGTTTTCGCATGGGATCCTTGGCCATCGTGAAGGGATAGAAAATGTGGCTGGAATAAAGATTCCTTTTTACACACAGGCTCCCAAGGAGGTTCTTCCTGCCCTGGTGCCTCTGTCCAGCCGCCGGCTGCAGATCAGACCCTGGATCTTGTGACTGGGTTGACCTTAATGGAAACTGCTGGACTCAGGCATAGGATCCTGTATGAACTGTGGCCTCAGACTGCTGGAGGGTGGCTGTGCATGTTCAGCTCTGGATGGGGGTGTCAGGAAAGCTTGGTTCTGGAGCCCCTGACTTTCAGGAGGGCATCTGACCCCCATCCTACTCTTAAAGCTTATTGTGAGGCCCCAGGTTGACTCAGCTTGGGTGGCTGGGCCTCGTCACTGGGGGACACTGACCTTCCCTCACTGGTAGGAGCCCACCAGCCAGACAGGCAGAGCTGTGTGGGCTTGCCGGTGGAGTAATGAACATTTTAATGGGTTGCAACTGAGGGCTAATTAGGATAATTGTAGTAAATAGCCATCAGGTGTTGAAAAATAGGTTCATCAACAGCCTGGGAGGGCAGTTAGGTGTATCTGCCCAGATTTTGACAGGAAAGTGTAAATCTGCTATTATCTCCAGCAGGGGCTCCTGTGAGCTCTGGACCCTGCCCAGGCCCGTTGAATGGGTGAGAGTGGCTTTGAAATCCCGTTTTCTTTTTCATGCTTAGTGAACGAGGTGGGACTAGGGGGGAGAGGCTTCGGGGGCCTACTGTGATGATTGCATTAGTCCCTCTCCCATCTGGAGCCTGCTAAGCTGTTTTTCCTGGAAGTCATCGTGGGATCTTTATTACTGATTCCAAAGAGGTGGCCGCTGAAGGGTGGACAGGGGCACCACATCTGGTCCCAGACCAGCAGCGTCACCCTCACCTGTCATCTGCTAGAGGCGCTCATTCTCAGTTCTACCCCAGATCCCCTGCATAAGAAGCATCGGGAGTGGGGCCCAGCCCTCTACATTTTCACAAGCCCCGCTGGTAACCCCAATGCCCTAATGTGCAAGGCCCACCCTGCAAAGGGGCTGTTGGAAGGCGAAGCAGGCAAAAGATGCTGTGAGGGAACCAAAGAAAAGAGGCAGGTCCCTGGAGCCCCCAAACCCAGGGCAGCTCTGAGGTGTTTGTCCCCAGGTGGAGGCCAGAACTCAGAAGCTGCAGGTGGCAGGAACCCTTCTCCTGCCCACTTGCCCCAGCTGCACCATCTAGGGCAGGCAAAGGGCCCCAGGAGGCTGGAAAAGTGCCCGGGCTCATTGCCAGAGGCTGCCCCGCCCCTAACACCTGAGGCCTGCCAGGTGAGCCTCTGCCCCCAGCCTTCTGCATTCCCTGCCAGCCAGGCATCTCTGCTTGGCTTCAGTCTCAAGGACCACTGGTTATTGTGTTTTATTTTGTCTTGAAAAGCCACAGCCAGGGCCCTAATTTGAAAGTATGCACTGTCTCTCCCCTTACCACCCTTTTCTAGGGGAAGAAAATGTTACTTATGGGAAGAAGGCAGTCCAGGTCTCCTGTGGTGAGGATCAAAATTGTCCCACAGTCTTCAGCTAGGAGGGTGAATAAGAGCTGAGCCCAGGGGTAATGGGAACCTCTCTGGAGAAATCTGGTGGGCTCCTGTCTGCAGACCCCACGAACTGGGGTATGAGATGGAGCTGCCAGCAAAGGATGAGAGCCCTCCCCAACTTGAGCTAGAGAACCTGTGCTGGGGGGAGGGGGATGTGGAGACCATGTGCCCTCCAGAGGAAGGGTGGCCACAGGCCCGCAGGTGACCGAGCATCTTCTGTTGCAACACCTGCTTGCTCCTGCCAAGGACTCCAGAGTTCCCTACTTCTCACAGTGGAAACATTTGTAAAAGAGTTATACATAAATAAAGTTAAGTCATTTTAAATGAGCCAGGAGGAGCTGGCTATTTAAAGAAATCCTGTGGGAGATCTTTTATTCAGAAGATAATCATTTAACAAAGTGATTGAGTAGCCGACAATTTATTTCCATTTCCGGAGCTCTGTCTCCACAGCTGAGTTTCATTTACACTCATTGAGCCCCTTCTTCTAGGCCCTGGAAGACCCTCAAACATGAGACCCAGCCCCTGCTTCCACTGGTTTATGAACCGGGTGGGTGTGTGGGCACCATCTGCAGAGAGTTAAAGAATGTTCCAGAAGACCAAGCAGATGGCTTGGGGTGACTCGCCGGAAGGCTGAAGCAAATGAACGATTGTGTGAGATCACAAATTGGCCATCACTGCGAGCCAGTGCCTCCCGGGGTGGGGGTGTGTGTGTTAGGACTTGGGAGCGGGGGGAGTCGCACAGGAGAGGAAGGTCTGTAGGCATCCCTTGTGGGTGAAGACCCAAGGCAGGTACGGAGATGTACCTCTCTGGCTTGGTTATTTCTTGCCTGAGTTAGCTGGGGCTGGGGAGATATCAGTGCCAGAGCAAGTGGGACCCTTGACTCTCCCTGTTAGGGTGGTTGGCCTTCCCTCTGGATCCCCAGTTCCTACATCCTGGGATGGGTCCAAGCTCCAGCTGTCATCTCTGGACCAGCAGCTGAGACCCTGTGCTCTGGTCTGGGCTGCTGGCACTGTGATGGCTCAGTGCTTTTGCAACTTCTGCTCACTGCTTTCTGAATTCTAGGACCCCCTACATTATGGTAGTGGTGAACTGTGGCTTCCCACAGAGCTCTTCTCTGGGCACTGCCTCCCCTCAACAGCCCTGGGAAGTTCCCTTTTCCAGTTCCAGGTGACCCAAGCTTCAGGGATACTTGAGAACTCAGAGGACTCCAGCTGTGGAGGAGTGCAGAGATAAATCTAAAATAAACCACAGGTCACACTCGCATGGTGAGCTTTGGAAAATGACTACCTCTTCCCCTAATAAAGGTTGGTTTCCTATCCTGTTTACATGATGCTGAACCAAGTCAGCAAAGCTGTACTTGGAAAATTTGATAGTCTGGCATCTCAGTCCTGTGATTAGAGCCCACAAGCCAGTGATAAAGCAGTATGTTAAATGTGGAGAAGGGAGCCCTGGACCCCCATTTGGTAGAGGAGCCTTACACATGCATACCTCCCTCTTGGCTGCTGTCCTGTGTGCACTTCCTAGAAGGACCTGGAGATGATTGTATCATTATTGATCAAGGTAGAGGGTGGAAGCAGGCAGATGCCCAGCCTTAAGGCCTTTGAACATACCACCTTTTTCCTTACTTCAGCTTCATGCCGGGGTGTAAAGAGGAGAAGGCCACTATGAGTGAGTCAGGGCCTGTGCCGAAGGGCAGCATGGCTTTCCTGAGGCCCCAGGGGTAGATTGCTATGAAGGACCAGGATCAGGAGAGCCCTAGAGGTTTCATGTGCTGTTAGATGAAGACACCAAAGACGTCAGATGCTGGCAGGGGTGAATGGTGGAGGAAAGGCTGCTTGGCCAGTGCTCAGCAACATGAAGCTCTCATTCCCTACACAGTTGCCCCCTTCTCTCCTGGCTCAGAGCTGCTTATCTGGAAACTGTGAACCTTGGGGGATTATAGGGTCTTCCTTGAAGGGCCCGTGGCTCTCCATCTTGGCTGTATTTCAGAGTCACTGCGATAGTTCAAAATACTGATATCAGGGCTCCACCAGAAACCCTGACCTCATGGGAAGCTCCCCAGCGGTGATTGTAATATGCAGCTGGGATTGAGGAGCATGGGACTGGTAGGAATTTTCAATTTGCCTCCAGCATAGCTTCCGCTCCTGCTGCTGCTGATGATGATAGCAGGCTTGAGCCCAAGTCATCAGTGGCAGTTATTTGTGTTTGATGAATTGAACAAAATAAAAATAAGTGGGCTTTCGCTTAATGTCCTTTTAAAAACCTATGAACAGATCAATGGAGGACATCTGGTGCTGGCCAGGATTAAGTAAAACCACTAGGGCTTCCTCTCTCATTCATTAAAACTAAAAACAATTGAGAAGGAAGTCAAAGCTTGGATGCCAGGTAATTTGACATAATTATGAGTATAGAGGTTAAAAAAAAAAAAAAACCTCAGTAATATGTTAGCAAGGTATATCCAGCAATACCTAAAGATAGTACATTGTGACCAAGTGGGGTTATCCAAGGAGTACAAGGTTGCTTCGAAAGTCAAGCATTAGTCAATGTGTTACACAGAGTAGAGAAGAAAACCACATGAGCATCACAGTGGGGGTAGAAAAAGCATTTGATGAAAGACAACATTCATTCATGATTAAAAAAAAGAAAACTTAGCACACAGGAATAGAGACATCTTTCAGTCTGAAAGAAGACATCTACAAATATTTACAGCAAAGATCATAATGATGAAAGACTGAACGTTTTGCACCTAAGATCAGGAGCAGGCAATGTCATTCCTGTTTATCCCTTCTATGGGACATCCTCTCCAGAGTGGTAAGGCAAAGAAAAGAAATAAAAGGCATATAAATTGCAGAAGTGTACGTAAAACAAATCTTTTTCTTTAAAGATTTATTTATTTGAGAGAGAGAGAGAGAGCGCATGTGCATGAGCAAGGGGATGGGCAGAGGGAAAGGGAAAGTGAGAGAGAGAAGCAGACTCCTTGATGAACATGGAGCTTGATCTCAGACTCTGAGACCATGACCTGAACTGAAATCAAGAGATGAATGCTCAACCGAGCCACAGGCACCCCTAAAACCCATTCTTATTTGTGGACTTCATTGTTGTCTGCAAAATTCCAATGGCATCTACAAAAACTCCTAGAATTAATAAATGGATTTATTACTACATCAGTAAAGCAATTCTGAGGAAAAAAAGAGAACATATACAGTGCACCAAAAAAAGAGAGAAAAGAAAAATTCTGACAAAGCATGTGCAAGATCTATAGGCTTAAAGCTGTAAATACTGATAAGAGAAACAAAAGAGGACCTAAATAAATGGAAAGATGTTCCTATTTATGTATTGGAAAATTCAGTGTGGTTCAGCTGTTAATTCTCCCCAAATTGAGCTATAGATTAGAGGCACTCCTGATCAAATTCCTGGCCAGATTTTTAAAAAATAGGTATCGACAAGATGATTCTAAATTGTATGTGGTGGAAAGGCAAAGAAATTTGAGTAACTGACACAATGGTGGAAACGCACCCTAATTACATGCTGGGGAATTCTGCAGAAGATAAAAAACAAAGGAACTCCCTTAAGTGAAGTACACATAGTCCTTAGGGATTGTATTAGTTGGCTAGGGCTGCTGTAACAAAGTAGCCCAAACTGGGTGGTATAACCAACAGAAATGTATTGTCTCAGGGGCTCCTGGATGGCCCAGTTGGTTACGCAGAGTTGACTTCAGCTCAAGTCATGATCTTAGGGTTCTGAGATCAAGCCCCCGAGTCTGGTTCCATGCTCAACGAGAAGTCTGCCTCTCCCTCTGCCTCTCCCCTGACTTGCATGTGTGTCCACACACTCTCTCTTTCTCACTCAAATAAATGAATCTTAAGAAAAAACAAATAACTGTACGGTCTCACAGTTCTGGAGATCAGAATTCTGAGATCGAGGTGTTAGTGGGATTGCTTCCTTCTGGGGGCTGTGAGGGAGAATCTGTTCTGTGCTTCTCTTGTTGCTTCCGGTGCCCACCATCTTAGTATTCCCTACCTAGGAGAGGTCTGCTCTCATTGTCACGTGTTGTTTTCCCTGTGTGAGTCTGTCTTCACATTTCCTCTTTTTATAAGGTCATCAGTCATATTGGATTAGGGCCCACCCTAATGACCTTATTGTAATTAATTATACCTGCAATGTCCATTTCCAAACGAGGCCACATTCTGAGCTCCTGGGGGTTAGGACATCGACATATAAATTTGGAGAAGGAAGGGGCACAATTCAGCTTGGAATGGGTTCTTTTATATCTGCACAGGGAGTGATGCATGTCTTTGGAAGTGATGGGAAAAATATGAATATTGTTGGAGAGCCAGCACAAACAAATCCATTTTTCCCAACTAGTCTTGTGGTTGCTTTCTTTGGGGTGACTGATTCATTTGTCTTAGAGGATGGGTTTGGAGAAGAATGTGTTTAGAGCATCCTTCCTGGCACAAGGCCTTGGCAAATGCAGATGTGCCTTTTTCTGAAGCATGTTGAGAAAAAAATCAGTGCCGATAATTCTTGTGTTGTTTAGTTGTCTTCTTATCTGGACCCTTGATTTCTTTCTTTTTTTATATCTTATTTTATTTAAATTCAATTAATGAACATATCATATATCATTAATTTCAGATGTAGAGTTCAGGTATTCATCAGTTGTATGTAACATTACATCACATGCCCTCCTTAATGCCCATCACCCAGTTACCCCATCCCCCCACCAACCTCCCCACCAGAAACCCTCAGTTTCTTTCCTAAGTTTATTTCCTAAGAATCTCTTATGGTTTATCTCCCTTTCAAATTCTGTCTTATTTTATTTTTCCCTCCTTTCCCCTGTGATCTTCTATTTTGTTTCTTAAATTCCACATGAGTGAAACCATATGATAATTGTCTTTCTCTTATTGACTTACTTCACTTAGCCCAACACCCTCCAGTTCCATCCACATCATTGCAAATGGTAAGGTTTCATCCTTTTTGATGGCTGAGTAATATTCCATTGTATATCTGCACAACATCTTCTTTATCCATTTATCTGTCAATGGACAATTTGGGTTCTTTCCAGAATTTGGCTATTGTGGACATTGTTGCTATGAACATTGGGATGCAGATTTCGCTTCAGTGACATTTGTATATTTTGGGTAAATACCTAGTAATGCAATTGCTGAGTTGTAAGGTAGCTCTATTTTTAACTTCTTGAAGTCCATACTGTTTTCCAGAGTGGCTGTACAAGCTTAGTGGTGGCTCAGTGGGTTAAAGCCTCTGCTTTCGGCTCAGGTCATGATCCCAGGGTCCTGGGATCGAGCCCCACATCGGGCTCTCTGCTCAGCGGGGAGCCTGCTTCCTCTTCTCTCTCTGCCTGCCTCTCTGCCTACTTGTGATCTCTGTCTGTCAAATAAATAAATAAAATATTTAAAAAAAAATTCCCACCAACAGCGTAAGATGATTCCCCTTTCCCTGCATCCTCGTCAACATTTGTTGTTTGCTGATTTGTTAATTTTAGCATCCTAACTGGTATGAGGCAGCATCTCATTGTGGGTATGATTTGTATTTCCTTGATGCTAAGTGAAGTTGAGCATTTTTTCATGTGTTTTTTTGGCCATGTGTATGTCTTCTTTGGAAAATGTCTGTAGTTCTGCCCATTTCTTGACTGCATTATTTGTTTTTTTGGGTGTTCAGTCTGATAAGTTCTTTATATGTCTTGGATACTAGCTCTTTATCTGATATGTCATTTGCAAATATATTCTACCATTCCATAGATTTTTTTTGCTTGTTTGTTTTATTTACTATTTGCTGTGCAAAAGCTTTTGATCTTGATGAATTCCCAATAGTTCATTTTTGCTTTTGCTTCCCTTTGGAGATATGCCTAGTAAGAATTTGCTGTGGCTGAGGTCAAAGAGGTTGCTGCCTGTGTTCTCCTCAAGGATTTTGATGGATTCCTGTCTCACATTGAGGTCTTTCATCCATTTTGAGTCTGTTTTGGTGTGTGGTGCAAGAAAATGGTCCAGTTTCATTCTTCTACACATGGCTGTCCAATTTTCCCAAAACCATTTGTTGAAGAGACTGTCTTTTTCCCACTGGACATTCTATCCTACTTTGTCAAAGATTAGTTGACCATAGAGTTGAGGGTCCATTTCCAGGCTCTCTATTCTGTTCCACTGATCTATGTGTCTGTTTTTGTGCCAGTACCATACTGTGTTGATGATGACAGCTTTGTAATAGAGCTTGAAGTCTGGAATTGTGATGCCACCCACTTTGGTTTTCTTTTTCAACATTCCTCTGTGTTTTGGGGTCTTTTCTGGTTCCCTACAAGTTTTAAGATTTGTTCCAGCTCTGTGAAAAAATGTTGATGGTATTTTGATAGGGATTGATTTGTGGATCCTTGATTTCCTCCAGGAGGCAAGTGGGAACAGGCACTGAATTTGGTAAGCTGCCAATATCTCCAGGAGTTCTTGTGGGTGAAAGTTCACTTCTTGCAGTTAGGGATAACTAGTAAGAAGAGCAAGCATCTGCTGGACCACAAGTATGATTCTTCCATTGATGAATGCTGGTTTCAGGTGTAGATACCATTACAAATATCAGTTCCTGGGGACTTGCTATTGGTGAAGGGCTGATAGCATTTTTAAATTGTATTTCAGGGTCAAATCATTCCCTTTGCTTATTCTGAGATGAAGATTCAGTGGGGAGATATGCAGGCATATTGGAGCCCCAGATAGAAAAAATCCTGTCCCAGGACCCTTTCAAGAGATGCTGACACCTATGTCCTTTCTATGCAGAAGCATCCCTGGGCAGGTGTGGCTGCAGAGGGCTTACCCTCCCTGGCACTTGTTTTTTTTTTTTTTTTATGTTACTTGTCTGTAGAAATACCATATGCAGAAATGAAGAAGGAAGGGAAGTAAATATTATTGTTACCCAAAGGAAACCCTTACTGGTGTTTTAATGTAGCTCTTCACAGTTTATTCTATGTTTATTTGGTTGTGAATAAATTATAACAACGCACTTTATGTGATACACTCTTTGTAAATATTTTAGTCGCTGCATAATTGTCTTGTGAATGTGTTGACACTGGCTTAACCAAGACCCTGTTATGGAAGGTTTGGAGTGCGCTCAACATTTTTGCCTTTTTTTTTTTTTCCTTTCATTTTCCAAAGAGAAGCATATCCCTCTGTGAGCTAAGCTAGTGTCTTGTGTTGGAACTCAGCCTGGTTTGGGGGAGATTATTAATGTCCCTTCAGAGTCTTTGGTTGTTTGATCTTGGAGCAAACTACTTAACGACTTTTGTCTGGGATGCTTGAGCTGAGTATACAGGTGTACTTCAGGACCATGTAAGCCCAAACTGTGTGTGGTCAGAGCACCTAAATTATATCTGAAAGGAAAAAAAGAGTATTATCTCTACAACAAGGACAGAACTGAGGAACATGATCATGGACAGTAGCAATCTGGTTGAGTACATATCTCATTTGTATGATGATGTTCTTACCTTGCCTGTAGATGGCCACCAAATCTCTCCTTCTCATCTTGGGCTGTTCTATTACCAGCCCTTCTAAGAGCTGGCTTATGCTGTTTTCCCATGCAGAAGAAAAATGTGATTTAGAATAAGGACACTGGGGCTCTTGATTGTTGACAATGAGCCTTTATTTCCCACATCTCATTAGGATGTTTCAGGAGGAGACTGCTGAGCCCTGAGTCAGGGGCCGCATTTACTATTGATTTATGTGCTGTTCTAGAATTAATTGAGTCTGGACACAGGGCCTCATTTTCATTTTCTTGGATGCATAGTAGGTAATCGTGTTTCTTCTGTACATTTGAATTGCTTTCCAGATGGTCTGTTGTGAAGGATTTATCTTTAATATGATTAATCAGAAGCAGGGGACCTCAGTATGGTTGCTCGCAGGCTCGCATGCAAAGCTTCTCAGCACCACCGGTGTAGGAGTGCTTAACTCTCTCTTGGCCACCGCCGTCCAGGGGCTTTTCTGAGCACCTGGATCTTGGATTGAAAGAAAGTTTAAAGGGCCCTGGATAAAAGCCCTGGAAAGGGGTAGAAGGCCTAGAGTTGATTTCCAGGGGAGCGTCAGGACGTTATTTAGTGTGCAAAAATAGGACACAATCCATGTGTCAATAGGGAATGGTTAGATTATGTCCATTGGGCCAGGAAATACTATGTAGCTATTAAAATCAAAGAGAGTTCCTACTGCTTATTCTATTATGTTAAAAGAAGAGGGGGGAACATGACACTGTGTTTACCGCAAGACTTCAGCCATGCGAAAGAGATGTATAGAGGAGAATGGAAAGAAATACATCACAAAAAAACAGTAGCCATCTGTGGACAGAATAGCTGTGAAGGGGTGTCTCTTCTTCTCTGTATCCCCTGTTACATAGGCAACAAAACAAATCATAATCCTTATCCCTGGGAAGTCTTGTGCCCTCAGAAGCAGTCACCTCCTGGGTGCAAAAATCTGCCTGCATTCGCTTAACAAATGATGTGCTAAGATTAGTCACATGTCCTGCCCTCTTCCAAGGCAGGGAGTGAAGCTCTTCACAGCCTCCTACAGGGCAGCTGTCCCCTTGTCACAGCTGCACCCCCAGAAGGAGGATGCGTTGCAGTCACTGCAGATCTTCCCAGGAGATGCTGCCTGGGAGCCTTGCAGCCCGGGAAGGTGAGATTTGAGGGCTGTGTGGGACCTCCCTGCAGACACAAAGGGTGCCGCAAAAGTTGCTTGTAACTGAGGTGTTGTATGTGGAATCCTTTATTGTCAAGCCCTGAGCCTCTCTGCTGCAAAGGCAGTGAGTTAGGCCCTTGAGCTTGCAAATGCACCTTTGCTGAGTTGCACTGGGTGTTATGAACTCAGAACTCTTTCTTGGCAGGAACCACTTGGCTCTACCAATGTTTTGTTTTGTTTTGTTTTGTTTTAAACATATAATGCATTATTTGGGGGGGGGGTACAGGTCTGTGATTCATCAGGCTTACACAATTCACAGCACTCACCATAGCACATACCCTCCACAATGTCCATAACCCAATCACCCCGTCCCTCCCACCCCTTCCCCTCCAACAACCCTCAGTTTGTCTCCTGAGATTAAGAGTTTCTTATGATTTGTCTCCTTCTTGGGTTTTGTCTTGTTTCGTTTTTCCCTCCCTTCCCCCTGATGAGCCCCTGCCCTGCCTCTCAAATTCCTCATATCAGAGAGATCATATGATAATTGTCTTTCTCTGATTGACTTACTTCACTTAGCATAATAGCCTCTAGTTCCATCCACCTCGTTGCAAATGGCAAGATTTTATTTTTTGATGGCTGCATAATATTCCTTTGCATGTGTGGGTGTGTGTGTATCTATATCTCACATCTTCTTTATCTATTCATCTGCTTATGGACATCTAGGCTCGTTCCATAGTTTGGCTATTGTGAGCATTGCTGCCATAAACATTCGGGTGCACATGCCCCTTCGTATCACTATATTTGTATCTTTGGGGTAAATATCCAGTAGTATGAATTGCTGGATTGTAAGGTAGCTCTATTTTCAACTTTTTGAGGAACCTCCATGCTGTTTCCCAGAGTGGCTGCACCAGCTTGCATTCCCACCAACAGTGTAGGAGGGTTCTCCATTCTCTATATTCTCACCAACATTTGTCATTTCTTGGCTTTTTAATTTTAGCCATTCTGACCAGTGTGAGGTGGTATCTCACGGTGGTTTTGATTTGTATTTCCCTGATGCCAAGTGATGCTGGGCACTTTTTTATGTGTCTGTTGGCCAGTTGGATGTTCTCTTGGCAGAAATGTCTGTTCATGTCTTCTGCCCATTTCTTGATTGGATTATTTGTTCTTTGGGTGTTGAGTTTGATAAGTTCTTTATAGATTTTGGATACTAGCCCTTTATATGATATGTCATTTGCAAATATCTTCTCCCATTCTGCCGGTTGTCTTTTGGTTTTGTTGACTGCTTCCTTTGCTGTGCAAAAGTTTTGATCTTGATGAAGTCCCAGTAGTTCATTTTTGCCTTGTTTTCCAGCTTTTGGCGATGTTCCTAGGAAGGTCAGAGAGGTTGCTGCCTGTGTTCTCCTCAAGAATTTTGATGGATTCCTGTCTCACATTGAGATCTTTCATCCATTTTGAGTCTGTTTTTGTGTGTGGTGTAAGGAAATGGTGCAGTGTCATTTTTCTGCATGTGACTGTCCAATTTTTCCAACACCATTTGTTGAAGAGACCGTCTTTTTTCCATTGGACATTCTTTCCTGCTTTGTCGAAGATTAGTTGGCCATAGAGTTGAGGGTCCATTTCTGGGCTCTCTATTTTGTTCCATTGGTCCATGTGTCTGTTTTGTGCCAGTACGATACTGTGTACAAGCTTTGTAATAGAGCTTGAAGTCTGGAATTGTAATGCCACCCACTTTGGTTTTCTTCTTCAACATTCCTCTGGCTATTTGGGGGTCTTTTCTGGTTCCATATAAATTTTAGGATTATTTGTTCCATTTTTTTGAAAAAAGTTGATGGTATTTTGATAAGGATTGCATTTAATGTGTAGATTGCTCTAGGTAACATAGCCATTTTCGCAATATTTATTCTTCCAATCCACGAGCATGAAACATTTTCCCATTTCTTTGTGTCTTCCTCAATTTCTTTCTTGCGTATTCTGAGTACAGATTCTTTGACTCTTTGGTTAGATTTATTCCTAGGTACCTTATGACTTTGGGCACAATTGTAAATGGGACTGACGCCTTAATTTCTCTTTCTTCTGTCTTGTTGTTGGTGTATAGGAATGCAACTGATTTTTCTGTATTGATTTTATATCCTGCCACTTTACTGAATTTCTGTATGAGTTCTAGCAGTTTTGGGTTGGTCCGCCAATATTTTTGCCTCACCTATCCTTCTCCCCACCCTTTGACCTCACCACACTTACTGATGTGGGAAGTGTCTGCTGTTCTCTGAATAGCCCTTGTGTGCCCAGGCCACTCACCTATGTCCTGCTGGGAGTATAGGGACCGAGGACCTAGATCTCTGAAAGGGATAGGGAGAAAAGGTATGGAATACGATGGTCTGGGCATCTAGGGAAGGGTCTTATGTTTCTTGGCAAGGAGGTCATACCCATTCTGTAGTTAGTGGGAAGCCCCTGGAACCTCCCTGAGCATCTATTTAGGGCAGGGTTTCAAGTACAGTCCTAGAGCCTCTTAAATCAGAATCCCCTGCAGCTCTAGGCCTGGCTTTTGGCTCACCACCACTTCAGAATCTTGGGCCCACGAACCTGCATGCTCCCTGGGTGGGCTTTGCACGCATCAAAGTGAGTGAACCCCTGCTTTGGGAGAGCAATTCTTTTAATTTTTTTTAATTTTTAATTTTTTTAATTTTTTATAAACATAAAATATATTTTTATCCCCAGGGGTACAGGTCTGTGAATCGCCAGGTTTACACACTTCACAGCACTCACCATAGCACATATCCTCCCCAGTGTCCATAACCCCAGCCCCCTTCTCCCAGCCCCTTTCTCCCCAGCAACCCTCAGTTTGTTTTGTGAGATTAAGAGTCACTTATGGTTTGTCTCTCTCCCAATCCCATCTTGTTTCTTTTTTTCTTCTCCTACTGGGGGAGCAATTCTTAGCTTTCCCCAAGACCTCTGCCTGCCCTGCATCCCCACCTGGATGTACCCCTATCCCATTGCAGAGATGCACAATTAGGGCCCCAGCACTATCTACCTGTGTTGGCAGAGTTCCCATCGAAGGGAACGTAGATTCTCATCTAAGACACGCACCTAGTCAGGCATTCTCTCTCTTCGAATTTCATTTAAAATTTTTCTCGACTCCCTGTACGTTGTAGAAAAAAAAAAATTATAGAGTTGAGGTCTGCGTGGGTTTTTCCTCTATTTAACCCACGTCAAGCCCTGAAGGCAGGTGCTATCATTTCCAATTTACCGAGGGCAGAAGGCCATCCCTCTGTTAAATATCTTGCCCAAGGCCTGACAGTAAATGGAGGTCTGAATTTAAACAGGACCTTCTGTCTTCATCTGTAATAGAAGGGCTCTTTCTCTTATATACAGAGTGCCCCTATAGGTTAAATGTAATTCTGCAAACCTTTAAAGATGTGGCTCCCTGCTGCCCAGGGTTCTGCTGTGGGTCCCTTTCCATGTATATCCATGGAGAAGAGAACCAAATCAGAAGGTCCACACTATTAAACTGTAGACAAGCCAACAACTAGCATTGTATTTAATGGTGAAAACGTTTTTAAAAAATAGGATCATTCACAATGTCCAGCCAGAGCCCTATGGGAACCTGAGACAAAAGAAAAATCAATAATACTGATCTTGTCTTTACTTAAAGCTTCAGTATTTTGTTTACCATCTATTCCTGCATTGATTTTTATTTTTTAAAGTGTTGCATTTAAATAGTCACTGGTTGGGGCACCTGGGTGGCTCAGTCAGTTAAGCATCTGACTCAATTTTGGCTCAGTTCATGATCTCAGGGTGGTGAGATCTAGCCCCACGTTGGGCTCCATGCTGGGCATAGAGCATGCTTAAGAGCCTCCCTCTTCCTTTGCCCCTCCTCCCATCTCCTTTTTTTTTTTTTTAATTTTATTTATTTGTTTTACAGACAGATTACAAGTAGGCAGAGAGGCAGGCAGAGAGAGAGAGAGATTGAGAGGAGGAAGCAGGCTCCCCGCTGAGCAGGGAGCCCGATGCAGGGCTTGATCCCAGGACCCTGAGATCATGACCTGAACCGAAGGCAGAGGCTTTAACCCACTGAGCCACCCAGGAGCCCCCTCCCAACTCTTTCTTAAAAAATAATTCTCTGCTTTGATTTCTGAGTTTGTTGATGCCCTTTTAAATTTTGTGACTGAGGTGAGTGCCAACCATGCTTCACCTTGGACCAAACCTGCTAAGAAGTAAAGACCATTTTGTTGCCATTAGGAATAAGTCAAGGATGTCACTTTCATCACTTAACTGTGTAGTAGAAGCCCAGGGCAGTGCAGTCAGACAAGGTGATCAAATGCTGAAAATGAAAAGAACAACATTTACCAGCTCAAAGTTATTAGAATTTAAAAATGGACTTTTACAAGCTTGTATGGATTTTTTTTTCTATGTGCCAGCAATAGCCAGGTAAACATGTAATGGGAGACACACAGCCACAAAATTATATATATATATATATATATAAAATTTTTTTCTAAGAATAAACTCTCTATGAAGTATCCTGTAATGCTGTTGAGAGACATTTAATACTTGAATAAATGAGGAGCTATTTCTTGAGTGAAAAGGCTCAGTGTTGTATGTAGAAAAACTTCTCATTGTACGGGGCTAGAAGGTTTGGGGGGAGAATGATTTTTCTGGTGAGTTGGCAGCAGTTGGTTTGACCATCTAGATCTTGTCATTGACATGTGAGAAAGGAGGCTCCTGAGTTTTTTTTTTTTTTTTCAAAGGTTTTTTGTGTATTTATCTGCCAGAGAGAGAGAGAGAGAGAGAACCCAAGCAGAGGGAGCAGCAGGCAGAGGGAGAGGCAGAAGCAGACTCCCTGCTAATTAGGGAACTCGACTCGGAACTCCGTCCCAAGCTGATCATGACCCAAGCTGAAGGCAGACGCTTAACCAACTGAGCCACCCAGGCCCCCAGAGCTCCTCTATTTGTAAAGTATGGACAGAAATGGGCTGTCCTCCTCTGACTGTGCTGCTTCGAGGGAAAATGTCCACACCTCCCAAAGCCACAGGACATAAGTGCTTCCTCTGAAACACCCTGGGTCTGTGAGCTGCACCCCATCCCTAGGACCATGAGTTCCAGATTTCCTAGGGGAGGGGCCATTTTCCCTTGAAGAAAGCAAATCTAGCCACATGCTCTGGAAACCTTGATTCTTTACATTTAAAAATCTACTCCATCTGGAAAGTATATATCATAAGGTAGGAAGCAACTTTGTTTTCTCCTCAATGGTTAGCCCAGTGGGTTTCAGATTTTGCTCTACATTAAAAAATATTTTTTAAAATTTTAATTTATTATTTTTCATTGTTCCCAAGATTTGTTGTTTATGCATCACACTTAGTGCTCCATGCAATATGTACCCTCCATAATACCCACCACCAGGATCCCCCACCCTCCTCTCCTCCAAAACCCTGTTTGTTTCTCAGAGTCCACAATCTCTCGTACTTCGTCTCCCCCTTTGATTTACCCCCATTCACTTTTCCTTTCCTTCTGCTAATGTCCTCCATGTTATTCCTCGTGCTCCACAAGTAAGTGAAACCATATGATAATTGACTCTCTCTGCTTGACTTATGTCACTCAGCATAATCTTCTCCTGTGCCGTCCATGTTGATACAAAAGGTGGTATTCATCCTTTCTGATGGCTGCGTAATATTCCATTGTGTATACTACCATATCTTCTTTATCCATTCATCATTTGAAGGGCATCTTGGCTCTTTCCACAGTCTGGCAATTGTAGCCATGGCTTCTATGAACATTAGGGTAAGATGGCCCTTCTTTTCACTGCATCTGTATCTTTGGGGTAAATACCCAGGAGTGCAATTGCAGGGTCATAGGGAAGCTCTATTTTTAATTTCTTAAGGAATCTCCACACTGTTTTCCAAAGTGGCTACACCAACTTGCATTCCCACCACCAGTGTAAGAGGGTTCCCCTTTCTCCACATCCTCTCCAACACATGTTGTTTCCTGTCTTGTTAATTTTGGCCATTCTAAGTGGTGTAAGGTGGTATCTCAATGTGGTTTTGATTTGAATCTCCCTGATGGCTAATGTTGATGAACATTTTTTCATGTGTTTGTTAGCCATTTGTATGTCAAAAAATGGGAAGAAGATGTGAACAGACACGTTAAATGTCTTGAGGCCAGTTCATACCTCATACCAGTGAACTTGGAATGCCAGGCATCAGCACTTGTAAAGACCCATACCACCAGGTGATCCCAGCGTGCAGCAACAAAGTTTTAGAACCACTAGATCAGCCAAGGATCCCCATACCTGTCAGTGAATTCGAATTTTTTCCACCTGCCTTAGGGTGACCACCCATTCTGGTTTTAGCACTGAAAGTTCTGTGTCTTCGGAAACTCCTCAGTCCCAGGAGAACTACATTTTATGGATAAAACTATGTAAACACAGACCTGTTTCTGGGATTCTCTAGTTTGTGCCACTGCTCTCTGTCTGGCAACAATACCATGCCATTTTAATTACCATGACTTCAGAGTCTATTTATATACTTGATGAGGCAAGGTCTCCTTCATTGCTCTCATTTTTAGATCTTTCTCAGCTATTTTCACGTGTGGATTCTTCCACATGAACTTAAGAATCATCAGGTCAAAGTTTCTCTGGGATAGCCTTACTTTATAGATTGTTTTGTGTGACTCATTTATAGGACCAGGGACTGTTCCATGTGACTGTCATATATGCACTTTAGTCCTTTAGATTGGTCTGGAGGGCGTGATGTGTAAGTATGGGTGTATGTGTATCTAGGTATGCATGTAATTTTTTTCCCTCAAATGACAGAATTTGAATTTAAGCTGGAATTTGAAGTCAAGAGGTCCTGTGTACCTGAGTTTGTTCTTTGACAAGCGTGTAGAAACATGCAGTGTGCATGGCCTGAAGAGGAACAGAGACGTCGTAGGGATAGTGTCACTCCCAGCCGAGTGTTGAGGTGCAGCTAACTGCCAGGCCCATTTGCCTTCGACCATCCTGATCTCGAGGTGTGGGAGTTTGGCTTTCTCTCTGCCACTGCATTCAATGCCTGCTTTGGGAATGTCGTTACTAGAGAATGTGCCCATAAGAAGGTGACTGCCAGGTTCTGTCAGTCAGTGTCCCGGGCATTAGCTATCCTCTGTAAAAGTAAGAGATCTGTTGTAAAATGGTAAGTGGCTGTGAGGCAGGTCAGAACATTGGATGCACCCTATGGGCATCTGTGCTTTAGTGACCATTGTGCCCCTTGATTCCTACCTGGGAATATATCTCTGGAATCAGTTTTGGGGTTTGGGGATGGGGTAACCTGTGAGGACATTCAGACTCTATGGGTTCCATCTCAGTGATAATATTACTAGGGTGGGGTATCTTGCTATTCTTTGGAATGCTCTGGAGAGGAAACACTGTGCATCTCTCAGCATCTAATGATTCTATTAGGACATAGCTGTTCATGAGCCCCTTGTAAAGGAAACTTCCTTGGACTGATTCACATGTTGGAAGCATGTGGCTCAGCCAGTAATGGTGCACACACTCTTGAGTGTCTGGATGGATGAAATAATTGTCTCCTCCATTCTTTTGGGAATATGCACAATGCTGTGACCGGCCATCTGGTAAACCCAATGTCACAGCAAAATGCGTTTAGGACACCACTATAAGCAAAATGCTGTGTGGGTGTTCTGGGGAGTACAAAGCACAAAGGGTTTTTAGTTTAGGACTTTCCTGGGGAGATACGGTGAAAGAAAGAAAATGTAGCGCCTGGGTCAGAGCTGCCGTGAGAGCCCATGTCTCCGACCTCCGCTCATTCTCTACTCCTGCTGAGCCCACTGCTTCCACTGCCTGAGTACTCCCTGAGCCGCGTCTCCTCTTTCATTCCTGCTGCTTTCGTTTAAGCCCTCATTTCTTTAAAAACAAGTTTTCATTGTGATAAAATATACATATCATGAAATCTAACCTTGTCAACGTTTTCACGGGCACAGGCTCTCATTTCTTCTCTCTGGGCACAGGACTAAGTTTTTAAAGAATAAAGGAACTGTGATGGAGACAAAAACAAGACGCATGTAATGTAAAAGTACAATTTGAAGAATAAAGCAAACAGGGGAGCCTGGGTGGCTTAGTAGGTTAAGCATCTGCCTTTGGCTCAGGTCATGATCCTGGAGTCTTGGGATCGCATCAGGCTCTCTGCTCAGTGGGGAGTCGTCTTCTCCCTCTGACTCTCCCCCTTCTCATGCTCTCTGTCTCTCTCTTAAATAAATAGAATCTTAAAAAAAGAACAAAACAAATACCTGGGTAACCACTCAGCTGGAGAAACAAAATGTTAACCAACTGTTTGAATATCCTCTATGCCTTGATGCCTGATGCCAGTCCCTCACTTGCCCTAGAGCATGGACAAGGAATAGACTTTTCACTGCCTCTCTTCCATGCTGGGTTCAGACAGATGAGGCTAAAAGAGAAATCCTGTGTGTCACACACCTGCTGAAATTTGCCCGATGACTCTGCATGGTTTATGGGATAAAAATGCAGAGTCCTGGGTGGTTGGGTAAGGACTTCTCCAGTTTGGATGCACAGGGTCTTTGAGGTGCCCTGTGATACCACAACCCATCTTCTGCAAGCTGCAGCCACACCCTCTGCCCTCTCCTGGGTGCGCCCCTTCTCTCCGTGGCCAGACAGGCACTGTCCTCCTCCTTGTGTTCCCCTTCTGTGCCCTCACCCTGCTGAGCTCATGAGGCTAGAGCTCAGGTTCAGCTTCTCTGTATGGTGCTTGGCCTGGACAGGTCCTTGCAACTGTGGTCACGGAGGGAATCTGTTTGAGAGGGAGGAGGAAAGAGAGGCTTCTTTGCACTGGGAAGGGCAAGACAAGCTGATAGGGGAGGGAACTTGAGTGGGCCTTTGGGGAGCCTTGAGGATATAGACTTGGAAGTTAGCGTACCTCCTTATCAGACCTCATTATGTCTTCTGAATGCAAGCTTCTCTCTCTCTCTCTCTCTCTCTCTCTTTTTCGAGAACAAATAACTTGATCTGATGACCGAAACTGGGTGAACATTTTCAAGAAGTCCTAAATGAGCTGGTGAGATTGTGGGAGAGAGGCAGTCTTCCCAGTGAATGGCAGGTGCCTTGCCTCTGCTCCTTTCCCTCCAGCCCTGCACGTCCTCTCCTCTCTTTGATGTGGACGTGCACAGCTGTGGTGGGGATGTTGCATTATCGGAACAGATGTGTCTTACCATTGCCATTAAACAACATGGTGGCCAAACACTCCAGTGGGTCCCATGTGGCTGGCAGCCCATGGCCCGACACGATTCTTGGGGTGGCCATGCTTGGCGGGGTTCTCACTGTCCTCTCCAACATTCCTCCCCACAGTGGCTGCCTGCAGGTGACCATGGCTGTGTGAGTGTCCGCCATGGCCAACCGGAAGCGTCAGAGCACAGCGAGCAGCATGCTGGACCACAGGGCGAGGCCGGGCCCCATCCCCCACGGCCAGGAGCCAGAGAGCGAGGACACAGAGCTGCCCCTGGAGGAGTATGTGCCCAAGGGCCTGGAGCTGGCCACCCTGCGGCCTGAGAGCCCCACGCCCCCGGACCAGGGGTGCCATGACCACAGCCCCGATGGGGACTCCAGCTCTGACTACGTGAACAACACCTCCGAGGAGGAGGATTACGATGAGGGTCTCCCCGAGGAGGAGGAGGGCATCACCTACTACATCCGCTACTGCCCTGAGGACGACAGCTACCTGGAGGGCATGGACTGCAATGGGGAGGGGTACCTGGCCCACGGCACACGCCACCTGGAGACGGATGAGTGCCAGGAGGCAGTGGAGGAGTGGACAGACTCGGCAGGCCCCCACCCACATGGCCATGGGGACGAAGGCAGCCCAGACTACCGGGACAGCCACCTCCCCATCCCGGAGGACGAGGCCTCTGTCCTGGAGGCCCAGGACCAGGAAGAAGGTGTCCACTACTGCCCCAGTGAAGAGGGCTATGAGGACTACTACCCCACAGAGGCCAACGGGAATGCGGGCAGCGCCTCCCCTTATCGCCCGAGGCGTGGGGACGGGGACCTGGAGGACCAGGAGGAGGACATCGACCAGATCGTGGCTGAGATCAAGATGAGCCTGAGCATGACCAGCATCACCAGTGCTGGGGAGGCCAGCCCTGAGCATGCACTGGTGCGGGGGCCTGAACCGGGGCCTGGGGACTCCACAGAGGCTAGTCCGCCCAGCGAGGCCAGCCACGGCCCTAGCAGACACGAGGGAAGGCCCAAGACACTGAACCTCCCTCCGGAGGCCAAGCACTCCGGAGACCCCCAGAGAGGCTTCAAGACCAAGTCCAGGACTCCAGAGGAGAGGCCAAAGTGGCCCCAAGAGCAGGTAGGATGCTGGTTATCCCCAGGGATGGGAGTGGGGGTGGGCAGAGGGGCCTAGAGAGTAAAGGATGCTCTCCTGTCACCCATGTGATCGCCGAAGCCCATATGCGTTTAATTCTTCATCTGGTCCATTACGTAGCAGGTGTGTGGATGTTCTAGTGCCATCCCGAAGATGCCCCCCTCCCACTAGGGGGCTAGTAGGCCTCCTGCTAGGGTCTCTAGCCTGCGTGCCCTGGGTCTGCTCAGGGTTGGGGGTGGTCCGTGTCACTACCATCCCCCCACCAGCTTGTTTCTTCAGGCCGACAGGACATTGGCGAGGATGTGAGCCTGCTGGCTCGTGCAGGGTCCTGTAGCTAGTGACAAGGGACAGTGACCTGAGCACATGTCACAGGGGCCACTGTATCCTGGTGACACTCTTCCAAAATCTCAGGGGCTTGACCTTATGGGCTATTAACTATAAATAACCATTTTGAAAATTATTATGAGAAGGTTTGACTAAGGGGCGGAGAAGAAATGCTGCTGATGCGGCCAGTGGATTTAAGCATGACTGTATTCCTTTTAATGATATCAAAGTGAGCGTGTCTTCTAATAGCTGCCTTTGAAAAGCTGCTTTTCAAGAAAAAAAGAAAAAACCCTCCGTGAACATATAAAGAAGATGGGATGATTGCACTTGTGTAAAGGAACTTCTTGTTGGCCAATTCTGTGGGCAAATGAGAGTGAAATGCTTTTATATTTTTAAAGCCTTAATTATTATTATTTTTTTCCCCAGAGGAGTCCATGAGTTTAAAAAACACATACATATGCTGAGAACATGTCTTTGGGACATGAGTCAGATTCACTTGCTGCTAGATTTCTGGCACTAGCTTATTGATGCCTTTTGTTCTTTTTAGAGATTATTAAATGTAGGTTGACTTCACTGACAGGTGTTCCTGGAACTCAGGGCAACTGTGCCTGCACGGGGGGCGTTGGGTTGTAGAGAAACTGCTGTTGCACCAGTGGACTTGGGGAGCTTCCCCCAAGGGTGGGTAGCTCAGGGGCAGAGGTCTGGGCTTTGGGCCAAAGTGTCGCTGGCCATCTTCACTTTGGCCAAGTTGGACTCATGGCCCAACAACGGCTATGACCCCGCAGGGAACTCACGGGGGGCTGCCCGGGGCGGGTGACATACTATGCTTTGTTGTGGCAACTTCCCTGACAAAGTTCTTGTCAAGAGAACATAATCTTTAGAGCACTGAGGAGAGGAGTGGGTAACTTCTCTCCCTAAATAGAGTGTCTCCTCAAAGCAAATGCTCTTATTCAAGATACAGGAAAAGCTCATTTAGATGGGTTAATTATTGCATAGCTATTTTTGATTTACTTATGCATTGGTAAATGACTTCTTTCAAAGAGAAAGGCTGCCTGGTGATTCCCAGCTTAGGGCTGACAAGGGTCCTGGATGAACACGGGGTCCGAGGACTCCTTTGGAGGGCTCTGCCACATCTGAGCGAATATCACGTGACCTGGGTCTCAACATCTCATAGACCCAAGTGACCCCTTCTCCAGATGAGGAACCTTTTGAAATTTGACCCAAAACAGCCACTGTGATAGGATCATCTTGAAAGCAAGATTGTGTGAAGCAGGAGGTACAGTGGGAAACATGGGGACTCCTTGCTTCAGATCTCAGCCTACCTTCCTCCTGGAATCCCTGACCCCCCGCATCCTTACCCCACCGCCCCCGCTGGGGACAGCCAGGCTGTGCAGTTGGAGCCAACCAAAGAGGGGCCTCAAACGGGCTTCCAGAGTGCATGAGTCCCATGCTGGCCTTTCCTTGGGCCATCTGCTTATTAACCATAAGGCTATGTAAATAAAACCAAAACGCTAAAGGAGAAAGGCTAGTCCTGGCTACCTAGAGCCTCCTTCCAGAAGCTCAGTCTGTGCGCCAGCAGCCTACCGCAGGAGGCTTCCACTGGGGGGAAACTGTACAGCAGAGTGGCCCTCTTCTCTCTGACATTTCTTTTAAAGCTGGAAAAGTTATGTCGTGGCCCCTCTGAAGAATAGTGTGTAGCATTTTATTTCATCCTTGCATGGACAATGCCACAGTGGAATTAGAAATGGGAATACGGAGAAAGTTCCCACCGTGGCTCCCACCGCCCTCCCAGATGAGCTCTTTCTGTTTCCCTGAGTTCGCCTTCAGACTCCAGCACTGACCATGAATAGCATACGTGGTATCACTGTAGTCCAGACATGATTTTGCCACCCTCCTCTCAGAACCTAACACTTGCAAGTATTTTCCCGTGTTACCGTGTAATTTTCATCATCATTTTTACTGACCTTTGCATGTCGCATTCAGGCCATGTGCCATCTCATTCATTCGTCTGCACAGACCCTGCTCCTGACCCTGCAGGTTGCACATGGCTTTGTCTTCTATGCATCAGACCTCCGAGGACATCTCCTTCCAAGTTTTCCTGCTGGTTTATTACGTGGAGATAAATTCCTGGAGTGGACATGAATGTTGACCATCTCCCCATATTTGTCTTGCCTCCTTATTTCTCCTTTTCTATGAATGTTCGATGTATGCCCTTTATTTTTGGGAGGTCTGGATGATTTTCTATTTCCCAGGAGTACTTTGTGTGCTCTAGATGTTACTTATTTTTTTTTTTAAAGATTATTTATTTATTTATTTGACAGAGAGAGATCACAAGTAGGCAGAGAGGCAGGCAGAGCCGGACGGGGTGGGGGGGGGGGACGGGAAGCAGGCTCCCCGCTGAGTGGAGAGCCCGATGTGGGGCTCGATCCCAGGACCCTGAGATCATGACCTGAGCTGAAGACAGAGGCTTAACCCACTGAACCACCCAGATGCCCCTTAGATGTTAGTTATTGCTACAGATATTTCCTTCAGTATGTTTCCTTTATTTATTTATTTATCTGACAGAGAGAGAGAGAGAGATCACAAGTAGGCAGAGAGGCAGGCAGAGAGAGAGAAGGAAGCAGGCCCCCACCAAGCAGAGAGCCCGATGCAGGGCTTGATCCTAGGACCCTGAGATCATGACCTGAGCCGAAGGCAGAGGCTTAACCCACTGAGCCACCCAGGCACCCAGCATGTTTCCTTTTGTAAAGGTTCTGGTTTGCAGGCGGACCTCTCCCCTGCATGATGCTGGGGAGACCAGGACATCTATGCTGGGTGGGGAGGGGGCACTATTATGAGAGAACCCATATGAGATAGGCTCAAGTTGCCAAAAGACAGGATGGGATGGTGGGGGACAAGGGTGTGTGTGTGAGTGTTTTTATGGAAGAAAGAACTATTTCAAAGCAGTGCATGCTTATTGAGGGAAATTTGGAGAACAGAAGCAAAAAAAAAAAAAAAAATTATATATTTTGCCACGTGGCACGGCCGAATTCTATCGCTGAGTGTTTTCAAATCAAAGAGGCGAACTACCTGACAGGATTTCCCAAAGCATCCTGTTAGATGTGTTCTGTAAACAAAGCCAGGCAGATCCTTGTTATTCGTGGATTCCATTACCCGTGACCCGGCCTCCTCGCTAACATTTACTTGTGTGAGCTTCAAATCAGTTCTGGTCGCACCGTTGTGAGCATTTGTGGGCATGCGCAGAGAGGCCGAGGCGTGCGAGGCCCTCAGCGTGCACGACCCCAGCCGCGTGTGAACAAGGAGACCCTTTGCCTTCTTGTCTCAGCTCTCACACTGCGAGCAGGTGTCCTGTCCGTGATCCTTGTAGTGCCAGGGTTTTTGTTTGTTTGTTTGTTTGTTCGTTTTTTGCATTTTTGTGCTCTCTGTGGGATGACGCAGTGACCTCCACGTGCAGTGCTGGCGGGCTGTCTGATGCTTCTGAGCACGAGAAGGCTGTGATGTGCCTTATGGAGAAAATACGCTGTGTTCAATAATTCATGTAGGTGTGAGTTGCAGAGCTGTTGGCCACGAGTCAACAATATGGTGCAGCCAGAGAGAGGGAGAGGAAATTCTCCGATCCGTACACAAGGTTGCTCTGAGAAGTGCTAAAGTAATACGGAGAGCATGTGGAGAAACATCGGAGAAGTGGCTAACTTTGGGGGTTCACGAGATGACCCGCTAATAAAAAGAGCACAGGAAGGCGCTGTGATGAGGCCGAGAGCCCGAGAAATTTATGGTCTTATTTTCCGAGGTCAGGCAAGTGTGAGACTCTTTGCAACCGGTTTTATTATAAAGAAATACTGGATATAATTACTTGTGAGGAATGCACATTAAAAAAAAGTGTCTAAATAGGAAAACACATAAAACAGGTGATGTGTGGATCGGCCAACAAAAATGACGACCAGAGGCTTTGCAGGAACCTTATCCTGCATTTCTCCTCGGAGCTGGGTCAGTATTCACACACACGGAGATCACAGCAGGCTTACAGACAAGAACTCACACGAATAAGGAGAACCCACTGCATCTGATTGGCCAATGAGTTTGAGAAACTTAACTGCAAAGGTATCCCATCTCTTTCGTTGTATGTGTGCCGTGGGGCGAAGTCCCAGACTCACTATGACAAAGACACCTCCAGCCCCCGTTGGCTAGTGTTGCCCCCCAAATCTGGATTATCAGGCCCTTTACCCTCCATGCAGGGCCGATCAGGAAAATACAGGCCCAAGTTGCTCATCTTCGGGGATGGAGAGCCAGATCACACGATTTCCTGAGGTCTCTCCCTTCTTGGCTGTATCCCAGGATGACTCAACATCCACCCAAAATGCTGAGGACAGGAAAGATGTTGCCTTTGTCACCCTTGGGACCCTGGGCTTCTGAGGAGTTCATGTTTCTTGTCCTACCGTTTGTGGAAGTCCGTGGGTGCTGGTGGAGGTGATGCCGGTGTCGGTGGTCTTGGCCAGCACGGGGCTCCGGACTTCGTGTGGACGATCTCAGTGAGTGCTGGAACATTCAGGAGAGGTAGAGACGGGGGTTATTCCCATTTTACAGATGAGACCATTGAGACTTTCGTGGGCTCAGCACCACACCCGTGGTCACACAGCTCAAGGGGTAAATAGTCTGTGTTGCACCGAAATTCATGCTTCTCACCACCGCCCCCTGCAGTCCTTGAAGGGCTTCTAGAAGAGATGATGCTGATTCGGGGGCAGGGAGTGTTTAAGTCTGCCCGCTGGTGAGTGAATCAAGCGATCTTCCTCCCAGAGAGCGGCTACCCCTACTACTCTATCCTTACTGACTTGGTAACCACAAGGCCTTGATGCCTATGTCCTGACACCCATGTGGTGACCAGCGTCCAACAAGACTTCCAGGCCATAAAATTGTCTCCACGTCTGGCTTCGTGAGGTCTCAGGCCGTGGATCCAAGTCGTCAAGTAGAGATGGTCTATGAGTCACTTTCCTTAATTTTATTGAGATTTGTTGATACAAAGTATTTTAATTTTTACATATGGCCATGAAGAATATGTGAGTTTCATCCAGCCTAGTTCGTATCGAATATCTAGATTGAGTTTCCATTCCTGCACCCCACCTCTGCTGTGAGCCGAGGGAGGACCTCAGTGGGACCCTGGTCCCACAGCTAAGGGGTGGGCTTTGGGGACTTGGTGTGTCATCGGTACAGCTCCAGGGGCTGCTCCTCCAGGCTCCTGTAAGACATGTTTGCTTAGCAGCCGAGAGAGTTCTGCAGATTTGCAGGGTGGCCTGGAATGGCGGGTTCTTGTAGTCTCTGGGTGATGTACTGTGCATCTGGGTTTGACAAGGACGAGGTTTGATTTGGACCGATTCTTTTGGGATCCCCATCTTTTTCCCGTGTTACCTCGAGACATCTACCTTGAGAAGAGGTACTCTGAAAATACCTGCTCTGTGCCCGAGGGTCCCCTCTCATAAATGTCTTTCTTTGGGCTCTGGAGGTTTCTGGAGCTGCAGGCATTCCTGGCCCTGTTCATGTCCTCCATGGGCTGGGCGCCTGTCAGGACATCTAGTTCAAGGTGTTTGATTTCTGTGGCCACTGTGCCCAGAACTGCACTCTGGACGGCACAGCCTACCCCTGTTGCGATTATTGGGGGTTTTCTGAGATTTTTGTTTATCATCCTTCCAGCCAGTGCTTTCTATAAAGAGCCCTCTGACAATAGAAAAAGAAGGAAGATCAACGCATCATAGCCAACTTAATATAGCAGTTAAGTTGAGGTGAGGTACTGAGCCCTGAGACCATGTCAGATGTACAAGCGTTTGTCATTGCTCCTTGTGGAGAAGGCTTTGCTGTGATTTGACAATCAGTGGAGGCTTGCCTTGTGGAGGACCTTTCGAGATTGTGATAGGAATGCTGGCACCACATACGGAGGGAAGTTGCTCGGTGCGTGGGTGACCTCGGCCCGCCTGGGCGTGGGGTGGGCAGTGGCTCTGTGAGCGCTCCCTCGGGGCCGGTGTCTCTCATGTGTGTCCTGTTCAGCGGCATAGGAAGTTAAGTCTGGGCACCTGCTTTATACAAAAGGGAACCACACCCTGAGGGGCTGAGAGGAATACCCCGAGGTCGCTAGCTCCTGGGTAACCTCTGTTGGCATGCCACAGGGTAGCAGGTGCGTGAAGGGATCTGATGCTTGCACTGTGCCTGGGGTGCGAGCAGGTACATTCTGTCCCAATCTGTCCCAAGCTAGGACAGAGCTGGAGAAAGCCTGGGGACAGGAGCTGAGGGCACAGCCTGGTCAGGGGAAGGTCCTCACCCACCTGCTGAGCTTCTATGGAGTGTAGGTGGTCTCTGTCTTCCCACAGCCCTGCCCCCGATTCTGCCGGCAGCCCCCCTCCCCTGCCCACCGTGACATCGGGTCCTGCCTTTCTTGTGCACCTGGGGAGGTGGCATGGGAGAGTTCCCAGGGGCTCCCGTGCCCCTCTCCAGCCTCCTGTGCTCCCAGTGCCTTGATGGGTCCCCATAGCATCTGTCGTGACGGATTCCTGGGGCCACCCTGAGAGACAAATTCCAGGGTGTTCCAGCCTTGGCGTTCTCAGCCCCTCGCTCGATCTGTTCAGGCTCCCAAACTTGATCTCTCTGGGACTGTTTGTCGAGTGAGCACAAAGGCCTTATTTGACTTCTGTGAAGCCTCTTGAAGACACATGACTGCTGGTGGCCATTGTTGTCACGGACCAGCTTATTCACCAGGATCCTGGGATTGCTTCAGCGCTTTTAAAATCTAGTTAAAGCCAGGGTCTCTAAAACACTGTTTTGTTGTCTAAGAAAATCATGTAGAGTCCTTCCACTAACAATAATCCAGACAGAAATGTCCCCACCTCTAGGCCTTGAAGAGAGAGTAAGGTGCAGTGGTTAGGAGAGCTAGGAAACCTGGAGCCCATCCTGCTGCCCCACCTCCCAGTTCTGGAACACGTTGGACACGTGATATGCACTTACCACTCACTGCCTATCCCCTGGAGCTTCGGGGAGCAGCGTTGGTGTGGATCGGAGTCTGCAGTAGATGTCAGGTGCATGGAACGCTTGCCCCAATGGTGACGGTGATGATTTCAAGTCTGGCGAGCCTTTTTCAGGATGTGGGGGAGGCCGCTGGGGGAGGCTCTGCAAACAGTTTGGGTGCAGGGCCAAGCTGTGCAGAGCTGGGGACACCCCCGAGCAGGTTGGCATCACTGACTTCTGGAAGGCCGTCAGGGGAGGGCTGAAGCCAGAGACAAAGTGGAGGCAGGGCGGGTGTGTGTGTGGCCTGAGATCTGAAAGGCTAGAGGAGCCCAGTGAAGGAGGGGCCACTCCGAGGTGTCTGCGGGCTCTCCCCTCTGCAGGCCTTCCTCGGGTGGACCCTCTCCCCCTGCAGGGCCACCCAGGGTAGACAGCTCTCACGTGCCTTCTTGGGGACATTCTCAGTCCCTTTCTGCTCTGCAGTCTGATTTTGGGGGAACGAGGTGACACTGACACATCTCCAAGGGCTGCTCTGGTTTCCCACACTGCGTTCCTATAGGAAATTGAGAACTCCACTTTCTGGGCAGATGAGCTGGGCTCTGGGCCACCGGTCTCTCACTAATCCCAAATGGCCTTCTCCTCAATCTGGAGTTTCTGCACATAACTCCCACTCTCCTTCGAAGCTGACTGTCCCTAGCCAGGCCGCTCGGATTCCCTGGGCTGCTGGCACCTGCCTTCCTTCCCCAACAGCCCATGCGTCTTGGCACCTACAACGTGCCAGGCAGTGAGGGTGCAAAGATTTAAAATGACGTAAGCCCTGGCTGCAAACCTCATTCTAGAGGGAGATAGACACACAGAAACCTCCCAGTCAAGGTGGGGCTGGGTGCTCTGGAGAGGGACTGGCTGCAGCAGGGGTGATGAGCCGAGAGGCTCTGGGTCTTTGCAGGGCTTGGAGGGGGGCTTGGGAAGTGAGCCAACCAGGAGAGGCTGAACGTGGAGGGGCCTGGGGGCTGGGATTGTGATGGGGGCTGAAAGCCCTGAAAGAGAGCCAGGGCGGGGGGCAGGGCGTGGGATGATGATGGTGACGAGGGAGGGAGAAGGCCCATTAGTTGGGAGGGGAAAGCCAGGAGGGAGCTTAGGGGCAGGGGCATCTGGAAGGCCAAACACAGCATGGCCGCTAAGGGAGGCCTTGCTGGGAAGCCCCCGTGCTGCTCTGATGGGCTGTAAGTGCAAAGGGTCACATGTGGGAACCGAAGGAGGTAAATGGGTAGTGTCTGTAAGGACAAGAAGGGAGGGACCCAAGGAGTTGCCAACAGGGAAAGGAGGCCCAGCATGGGTGGGGCTTAAACTGAATCGCATTGTCCCAAGTCACACCCGTTTGCCAGCCATGAGCGTCTTGGGCAGATCTGGGGGAACGGGAGGGGACTGGGTGCGGGACTGAGGCGGCGAGTCGGCCCACACCCAGCTCCCGTCCTCAGGCCCCTGCGGCACCTCCCACAGTCCCTCTCATGTCCCAGCGGCTTGAGACGCAGCCGGCTGACAAAACTGCTTTGTCACGTGACATTGCCTAGGAAGCGCAAGGCTCCACGGAGGAATTTTTAGAAACATCTTCTGTTCAGGGAGAAAGGCCACATGGCTGAACACGAGATTCAGAGACGTGTAATGTCACTCGTGGGATCCTCTCCTGAGGTGGGACCACGTGGCCGTGGCCACCATGGGGTGGTCAACCCAAAGCATCCAGATCTTGGCCAAGGCTAGTCAGTTACTTAAGAGGTCACGGGACTATCGTAACAGGAGGCGAACAAAGACTGCCTCCCAAACCTATGTGGATAACACCACAGGCAATTTAGGAACATGAAGCACATCTCAGAAACTTCGAGAAGGAGGTGTGGGACAGAATGGTGCCCCAGGGCGCGGGTGGACTCCAGAAGTTGCCAGGTCCAGGATTGTTTGCTGATTCCACTGTCATACCAGAGAAGCTGATCTCTCTCTGCCTGAGACCAAGCCCAGTTACAGACTGCTGGAGCTGAAGGATGTTTGGAAATGGGCTTCCAGAATCTCCCAGTCTGGCTCCTCTGGTTTCAGTCAGGAGCACGTGGTCCAGGCTTGCGTCTAGTTCCTGTCTCCATTGAAGAGACATTGACTGAGATGCCATATGCTGTCTTTGGTGCCAAAGCACTGCTGGACCTGCCCCCACAGTCAGGCACCTTGTCCTGCTGTGACAGCAGTCGGGCCACAAGGGTTAGGTCAGTGAGCCTGAAATGGACTCTGGACGTGGGGCTGCTGCTCGGTACAGAAGCTTGGCATGTTGTAAGGCTGGAGGAACGTTACTGTTTGGGAAGGTTGCCCATTCACCCTCCTTGGCCAGCCTTCCTCTTCCTTGGCCCAGATACTTGCAAGTGGCCTCTGATTTAAGACTTGTTTGCCCACACTGAATCCTAGTGCAGTCCTTCTCCTACCCCAACACTCCCCACTCAGCCTTTGAGCCTCTTGCTTCCCCTCAAATCAGCCCTTGGTGACAACGGGGAGACATCTGTCCCTAACTTTCCTTCCCAGAGTTTCTGGGTCTGCTGACTTTGACCATTATGCTGCTAACACAGACTCACCTGCCCGAGTGTCTTCGTCAGACAGGCTTAGACCTGGACCATGCCACACCCATGCCAGGTGTCTGGGTGCTTCTGGGATCTTTTGATCACTCCCGCTGCTGCTTCCTTTCTCTCTCTCTCTAAAGATTTGTTTATCTTAGAAGAAGAGAGAGATCAGGGGGGAGTGGCAGGGGGGAGAGGGAGAGACAGTATCCCAGGCAGACTCTGCACTGAGCATGGAGCCCAGCACGGGGCTTGATGTCACAGCCCTGAGATCATGACCTGACCCAAAACCAAGAGTCAGGTATTCAACCACCTGAGCCATCCACGTACCCCTGCTTATTGAAATGACCCCTAGTCATTGAAAATAGAAGCTCTGCCTCTCTGTGGTCTGTCACCTGCTTCAATCATTCATTCATTCATTCATTCATTTATTGGGACCCAAGCATATAAAGATAGCACACTAGTCACGTCAAGAAACATGAATGTTAATCTTCAAGAGAAGACAGGTGATCTAGCCACTCACCAGTCCTTAAAACCTGCTCCAGGAACAAGACCAGTATCAGGTCAAGGCTCTTTTTGTGGAATCGAATTTGCAATTTATGAGAGATATTGTGGAGTGAAATTGCTGCCCAAGGTTATTCTTGCCTAATATTTAATCTCCAGCCCTCTTTTAAATGCCAAGAAGAATGAAACAAAATGAATGAATCTGAAGAATGCCAAGTCATCTAAACTATGGGCAGTTTGGCCCATATTCAGAGACCACAGCGTGGTAATTTTTTTCCATATTGGTGGGAGCATCGTTTTTTTCTTCTGTGCCACACTGATAGTCATAAAGTACAAAAGAAAAGAATTTTGGGGGTGCCTGGATGGCTATTAGTAAAGCGTCTGCATTTGGCTCAGGTCATGATCTCAGGGTCCTGGGATCGGGTCCCACATCAGGCTCGCTACTCATTGGGGAGCCTGCTTCTTCTCCTGCTTACTCTGCTCTCTCCCCCACCCCCCATTCTCTCACTCAAATAACTAGAATCTTAAACAACAACAACAACAACAAAAACCAGAAGGAAAGACTTATACGTGGAATATTATTCAGCCCGAAAAAGGAAGGAAATTCTGACGTCTGCCACAACACGGATGCACCTTGAGGCCACTATGCTCAGTGAAATAATCCAGTCCCAAAAAGACAAATCCTGTATGATTCCCCTCATGTGAGGGTCCTGGAGGAATTAAATTCAGAGAGACAGAGAGTGGAATGCTGGCTGCCAGAGGCTGGGGAATCAGGAATGGGGAGTTAGTGTTTAATGGGTGCAGAGTTTCTGTTAGGGAAGATGAAAAGTTCTGTGGGTAGATAGTGATAATGGGTTGCACAACAGTGTGAATGTATTTCATGCCCACTTACCTGTCCACTTAAAAATGATGGAAAGGGGGGCTCCTGGATAGGTCAGTTGGCTGAGCATCTGCCTTTGGCTCAGGTCATGGTCCTGGAGACCTGGGATTGAGCCCTGCATCCGGCTCCCTGCTCAGCGAGGAATCTGCTTCTCCCTCTGCCCCTCACTCTGCTCTTGTGCTCTCTCTTGCTCTCAAATAAATAATCTTTTAAAAAATGGTTGAAATGATACATTTTATGTATGTTTATGACGATAAAAAAAAAAAGGAAAAGAAAAAGGGCTCTTGGCCCATTTATTGGCCTGAGCCAATTTGAATCTTCTAAAACCAAGTCGAGCCAATCTGAGCCCAGTATCAGACACCTCCCTCCCCTGACACACACACACATTCTGGGCCAATCAAAACCAGTCTGGTGTAGTCACAGTAGAGATGAGTGAACTGCACTCCTTTGGCCCTGTGGTCACTGTTGTGCATGGTCACAAAGCAGTGGATCTGTTCATCGTTAAGTAAGATTGTTGAGGTCCTACTTTGTTGGTATCATTCAAATAAAAATGTATTGTCAAATATATCATTAAAATAACAGCTAGTTCTGGGGCACCTGGGTGACTCGGTCAAGTGGCTGACCTTTGATTTCAGCTCAGGTCATGATCTTGGGGTCTTAGGATCAAGCCCCGTGTCAGGCTCCCCACTCGTTGGGGAGTCTGCTTATCCCTCTGCCTTTCCCTGTGCTTCTTCTCTTTCTCTCTCTCTCTGTCTCTCTCTCAAATACATAAATAAGAATATTTTTAAAAATAACAGCTAGTTCGACTCTCTCTTCTTATCCTTAGTGTTAGGAAAACCAAATATTCTACATTGTATAATCATAGAAGTTGAACAGGTAGATTTGTAGAAGCTAACTGGGTCATTGGTATCTTCTTTACATATAGCTGGCTAAATGTATTTTTCAAATTATGCATCATAGGACTTTGTGTTAGTGTTTACAGGTTTAGGCAGTTCAATTGAGTTTTTTATTACTTAGGACTAATAGTATTGACCAAGAGAGAGAAGTCCTCATGTTAGAACAGAGAGCTGGTCACAGCAATTCCATACTGGGAACAGCGACCTCTTTAGATGACTACAAGTCCAATATAGAAAAACGCCCCTGGAAATGGAATTCTAACATTGACTTAGTATTGATCATTTGATTTCCTTTTGACTTATGCACCTTCGTTGCCTTCATTTTTCAGATGTCAAGCTAGCTTTCCCAGAATGTGAGTGCTGGGCTCTAGGCTAGGTGGGAGGGGCCTCAGGTCTCCCCGGAGAATGCAAGAGCCTGCCACAAGGCCAAGAGACCATTCTTCTGCTCTGGAGAGCTGCTGTCATTAAACTCTGCTCACACAAGGCTTCTCACCTTTAAGTTGGCAGGATGGGAAAAGATGCCCGTGTTTGCTGCCAACCTGTGGAACCTGTGGGAGAGGCGGCCATGTTGGCTCCCCAGCCACAGATTGAGAAAGGGGGTGGTGTCGGTTTCTTCCTTTGAGAACTGAACCAAACCAAATGGAAGACTCCTTAGTTCCATAGCATGCTTTGCTTTAAGAATTGGAACCCCCGGGATGCCTGGGTGGCCCAGTGGGTTAAGCCTCTGCCTTCAACTCAGGTCATGATCTCAGGGTTCCGGGATCAAGCCCCGCATCAGGCTTTCTGCTCAGCAGCGAGCCTGCTTCCCCCTCTCTCTGCCTGCCTCTCTGCCTACTTGTGATCTCTCTCTGTCAAATAAATAAATAAAATCTTAAAAAAAAAAAAAAAGAGTTGGAACTCCTTTGGGTGCCTGGGTGGCTCAGTGGGTTAAGCTGCTGCCTCTGGCTCAGGTCATGATCTCGGGGTCCCGGGATCGAGTCCCGCATCGGGCTCTCTGCTCGGCAGGGAGTCTGCTTCCCTCTCTCTCTCTCTGCCTGCCTCTCTGTCTACTTGTGATCTCTCTCTGTCAAATAAATAAATAAAATCTTTAAAAAAAAAAAAAGAGTTGGAACCCTCTTCTTTTCCACAACTGAATCCAAGTGTAATACTCTGATGTGTGATGCAGGTGACTGGGAGGGAAGAGCCTCTGTGCCACCTGGACAACCCACCTCCTTCCCTTGGCCTTTGTGTCCAAGGAGAGGCTTAGTCCTGCACAAGCTGGTGGGTGACCTTCAGCTAAACTAAAGTGAATATTACAGGTAGGGGTAGTAAGTCTTAGGTTCTTAAAGGGCTCTGGTTATTCATTCTTTCCACATTGTTTAAAAATAACTTTTAAAGATTTATTTATCGGGGCGCCTGGGTGGCTCAGTGGTTAAGCCGCTGCCTTCGGCTCAGGTCATGATCTCGGGGTCCTGGGATCGAGTCCCGCATCGGGCTCTCTGCTCAGCAGGGAGCCTGCTTCCTCCTCTCTCTCTCTCTGCCTGCCTCTCTGCCTACTTGTGATTTCTCTGTCAAATAAATAAATAAAATCTTTAAATATTTATTTATCTATTGGAGAGAGAGAGAGCACGCGCAAGAGCAAGGGAGGGGCAGAGGGAGAGGGAGAGAAATACTTCAGTGGATTCCCTGCTGGGACCCGAGCCGAAGTCAAGAGTCAGATGCTTAACCAGCTGAGCCACCCAGATACCTATCCACATTATTTTTAAACTGTAGCGATATATACACATAAAATAAAATTGACTATTTTGATCATTTTAATGTGTAGGGTTTGGCGACATTTAGTGCAGGGTTGTGCAAGCACCTCTATTTGGTTCCAGAGCATTTTCATCCCCCTAAAGGGAGAGCTCATGCTTATTCCCCAGCAGTCACTCCCCATTCTCCCCTCCCCCTCCAATCCCTGCCAAAGACAAACCTGCTGTCTCTGGGTACAGATTTGCCTGTTTCCGGACATTTGCATCTAAATGGGATCACACAGTATGTGACCTTTTGCGCCTGGCTTCTTTCACTTGGCATGCTGTTTTCAGGGTTCCCCCATGTCTTAGCACGTGTCAGGACCTCATTCCTTTTCCTGGCTGAGTGATATTCCATGGAAGGGATACACCATCCTTTGTTCATCCATTCAGTTGTTGACAGACACTCAGGTGTTTCTGCCTTTTAACTGTTATAAATGAGGCTGCCACTAGCATTCAGGTACAAGATTTTGTGTAGATAGCTGTTTTCAGCCCTCTGTGGGGTGGCGTTCCTGGATCACATGGGCATTCAGTGTGTAACTTCCTGAGGACTCCCATGCTGTTGTCCACAACGGCTCAACATTTTACATTTCCCCCAGCCATGTTCTAGGGTCCTGGTTGTGCTCAGATGAGAAAGATCGAACCACCCCCAAGCCTTTAATGGTTCAGCCTTGGGGCTCCCCTCTTAGGCCCCTCAGGCTGGATCACACAGGAACTGCCGTTGTTCATATATGTATTTGTTTGTTCTCCGGCTTGCCCCACAGAGTGTCTAAAGCCAGCAGGGCTGGTGAGCTGTGCCACACTAGATGGGGAGATTTCCCTGGTCAAGATTTTTGTTGTGTTGTTTTTGGGGCCTCAGTGTAAGACACCCAAGTTGCTTGCTTGGGACCAGTCATGTGGATGTGACCTTTTTTTTTTTTTTTAATACATTTTTTCAAAGATGTATTTATTTGAGAGAGAGATTGAGAGAACGAGTGGGAGGAGAGGCAGAGGGAGAAGCAGACTCCCTGCAGAGCAGGGAGCCCGGTGTGGGACTCGATCCCAGGACCCTAGGATCATGCATGACCTGAGCCGAAGGCAGGCGCTTAACCAACTGAGCCACTCAGGCGCCCTGGGTGCAGCCTTTGGACAGTGCTTCATAAGGGATTGAAATGCAGAGGGCAGTTTAGGAAAATTCACTTCTGCTCTGAAATGCTGGGCCAAGCACCCCAGGCACCAGTGAAGGACAAAGTCAAGGACATGCTAGGTGGTCGTGGTGGTCAGTGGTAGGGGAGGTTTTAGCAAACCGGATGCAGAGAACTAGGCCAGGCCCTGAGTGTGCCCTGGGGGAGCTCAGTGCAGGTGGCGGTCTCTCAGGCCCCAGGTAGGGCTCCCAGATGGAGTAAATAACAAGAGGACATGCAGTTAAGCTTGAGCCTTGGACAGAGGATGCAGAATTGTTTAGTATAGGTATGTCTCATGAAATATCTGGGCAGGGGATGGAGAGAGTGTGGGAGAGACACTCCTTAACCCTCCTGTTCACAGGCCCGCCTGGAGATCTTAAAAGATAGACTGACTGGCTGGTTTCCCTAATGGACCTTGTCATGATTCTTTGAAGCCGCAGATTGGCTTCAAAAAGATATGATCACCCCCATGGGGATGACTATTATAAGAATAAATACTTCATCCCTAAGCTCTCATTCTCCTCCAGACAAATGTCATACGAGTGATCAGAATTCTAAGAGGGGCAGAAGAAAAAGAACAATATTGTCATTTTTCTGAGCCACCCGCCTGTCAGGGGACAGGTTGAAGGGCTTGTGAAATATGTTCAGGACGCAATAGGCAGACCTTCAGTCAGCCCACCGAGGCTGACACTCTCAGGGCGGCTCTCCATGAGCCCCCAGCAGGCCGTGGGTCCCGGCTGACCCCGGCCGTGTGGGACAGAGGAAGGCAGCTTTGCTCAATGTCTGATGTCTTTGGGAACAGGGAGCAGATGACTCCCAGAGAAGGCTGTCACTGAACTGAGCTGTCTGTAAGCCTGGAATGTGTCTGACAAGGAGTCACACACATGTGAAGGGAGACAGCATAGTTCAGTGTGAAGCTTGTGGCTTGCCCAGCTTTGAGCTGGCGCTCTGTCCCTCCATGTGTCACTAACGTGCTTGTCATTCAGGAGACTGCTTGGGAATGTTTGGTGTTTATTACAGATGGCGTGAGGGCAGGCGTGCTTGTTTGCTGTTGTTTCTTGTCAAGCCGTGTGGGTTACGTTGCTGTATTTTCCATTTAATCAAGGAGACAAAATCTAAATTGACACTTAAAAAAAAATCCTAGCTCTGGCTTCACCAACTGGAGCCAAGACACTTATTAGAGCAATTTATTCAGATGAATATATTTTTATTACAGACAAATCATCCCGAACCCTGAACAGCTGTCCCTGGTCCTGGCATGTCCTGACCAGTCTCTGCCACACATTTCTGTTCTGTTCTCAGGGTGCCAGTGAGGGCGTCCTGCCCCATTTCCTCCCGCTAGATTTCACTTCCCAGTTCCTTCTCCCTTGGTGCGGCTTCCAGCCCCGGAGTGTCAAGAACAGCCCTCAGTGCTGGGCTGCTTCCCTGTTGGCTGAGAAGGACTCAGGTATCCTGGCTGGCCTCTCTTGCTGAGGTGTGGCTGCCTGCTGTGGTTTGGGGGTACCCAGAAGGGTGAGAGAGCATCTTCTGCTGAGATGCTGGGAACCCCCAACCCACGTGGGCCTCTACGATCTTAATTTCAGATGCTGCACCCCATGCTGCCAAGCGCGCCCCCGCCTTGCCCTCGAGATGAAAATTGGAGTGCCAGATGGGCTCTCCCAAGCCCACCTCTCTGAAAACAGCCCCGGCTGTTGATGATGAGACGTGGTTGTCATGGTGATGACTGGAGAAAATGCTGACATGGAGGAAAGGGTCGAGACTGTAGAAGCTCTGGGGAGAAATCTCCGTTATAAGTGGATCTCAGACCCTGTATTGCCCATGGTCACCACGTGCTGTGGCTCCATGCCAGGTGTTCCAAGGATGAGCATGAGGGCACAGCACCCAACCTCTGCTCCCTACCCAAGCCCTCACCCCGTGGGGGCTGCCTCCCCCAGAAGGACCCCTCTTCACCCCATGTAAGATGAACAACAGGCCCGACATGGCCTTTTCCCGCAATGCATCTGGTGCCCTGACGAGAGTCTGTTGCCCTACATTCGTGGCAGAAAATGTAGATTCCACCCCAAGCTGTAATATTTGTAGATATGGTGTTATCTTAGTCCATTTGGGTTGCTATAACAAAAATACCATAGACGGGGTGCTTATAAACAACAGACATTTATTCTCACAGTTGTGGAGGCAGGAAGTCCAAGATCAAGGCCCCAGAAGATCTGGTATCTGGTGAGGGGCCACTTCCTGGTTCACAGCCAGAGCCTTCTGGCTGTGTCCTCACATGGTGGAGGGAGTGAGGGAGCTCTCGGGGGGCTCCTGTTCATGAGGCTCCCATCCTTACCAGCTCATCTAATACGAATTATATCCCAAATGCCCTTCTCCTTGAAGGTTAGGCTTCAATATATGAAATTGGTGGGGACAAATTCAGTCTATAAAAAGTGTGGTTGACCTGTTTTCATCCATCAGTTGGCTGGTTTGTTTCTTTAGGCATTTTGGAGATGACTGTTGTCCATCCAGCATTTGGTAAGATGGTGCAGGCCTTCCAGAAATGAAGTCCGTGAACTCAGCCTAGGAAAAGTCACCAGATTAGAGCTCTTTCAAACAAGAGGGAAAACACAGATGTGCTCTAAATAGACCTTGAAATAGCCAAGAGTATAAGACAACAGAAGGTTTTCTGGGAGGATGTGGCAAATTTGGGTTTAATAAAGGCGGATGGGAATAGTGTTTGAGGTAAGAGTTCCCGTTGTACTCTTTAGGAGATATTGCCTGGTCTACTTTGGCCACAAAGGGAGGTGCAGAGCCAAGGAAGCAGAGGGAAGACTTAGAGACTGGGAAACCATCCTGGCTCCCTGAGGATGCTGGCAGGAGTCATTGCCAAGTCATCCTCAGCCCTACAAGAAGGGCACTGTCCACTCAGCTTGGTCAGAACGGGTTCTAATGAGGTGGAGACCCCAGATGAATCACAGTCCTCTCCTCTAGGAAAGGATGGGTTCAGCTCCCAGAAAGAGGGCTAGGAAGGACCGAGGAGCATGCCAGCGTTCCCTGACCTGCCTGAGCCCCAGAGCCCTGCCTTGGGGCATACTGGGACAGCAGGATGAAACCAGGACCCATGTGAATTATCTGAGAGTTCACAGGGCTTGGGGTGCAGACAGTTCTTTGGGCTTCCAGCAAAGGAAGCAGAGACCAACCGACATCAGAACTTCCTGAGCCCCAGCTGCAGCTCTGCTTCCCCTCTGTTTCAGGAAAGCCTCATTTCTTCCTGTAGCTTGAGTTTTAAATTTTTCTTGGTATATGGTGATTCCCTCCTTTCTTCCTCTGTGCTCAACCTTCCCCATGCTTGAAGCCCAGCCCCATTTTTCCCACCTCCTATCTGAGCCCTCCCTGGACTCCCCACTCACCCCCATCCCTGCCTTTGAGATGTAGTAGTGTTTGTAGTCACGAAGGGGATGCTCAGCTAGGAATCTGTGGTCTTCTAGGTGTCATCAGTGCCAGGAGGGTGGGCCTATGTCCCTTCATTCTTCTCTAGTCCTGCCAGAGAGACTGAATGACATCAAGGAACACAACAGTAACAGTCTAGACAAGGAAGAAAACCAGCAGCAACATCTTGCTATGCCATCTAGACCTGTGGGAACCTAGCTATTATCTCCAACACCTGAAGCCTCAGTCTTGTAAGCTGTAAAGCAAGAGAGGAAATAGTGTAAATTAATTATTTCTATGTAAACATGAATGTAGTATATATTTATAATATAAATTTATTTATTTGTAAGTATAACTTATCATTAATCTCATCATCATCATTATATTGTTACTGCTTGATAATTTATTTCCAGAAAGTTCTGAAACTTCGCATAATGGCTTACTGAAACCTCCCTTGGGGTTTGTAGAGTGATTTTGGTGCTATGGATCTGGACTCTACATTCTGGATGGTGCAAAGCACCACATAGAGATACTCAAACTTTAAATTTTGTTAAAATTTGAGATTTTGGTTTGATGTCCTCTTTAAGAGAAGACTTATGACATGTCCTTGGAACATTTTGTTTTCCTTAGTAGTAGATTGACTAATTTGCATTAACCAACAAGTTTAGATTCTAGAGTTTAGAATTTGCATTAAACTAAGAATTCAGGTTTTTTAGAACTATGATTTTAAACTCTTGGATATTGCTGGGAATATAAAATCGTACAGTTGCTGGAAAACAATGTGGGGGTTCCTCAAATATTACAAATAAAATCACAATATAATCTTGCAATTCAATTCTTCTTAAGGGTGTATATCCAGAAAATTGAAAGAGGAACTCTAAGAGATATTTGTACCCATGTTCAGAGCAGCATTATTCACAATAGCCAAAAGCAGGAAGCAACCCAAGTGTCTGTCACTAGATGGATGGATAAATAAAATGGGGTATATGCAAATAGAAGAGTATTATTCAGTCTTGAGAAGGCAGGAAATTATGATACATGTTACAATATGGATGAACCTTGAGGACATCATGCTAAGTGAAACAGCCAGTCACAAAAAGATAAGATTCTACTTATGTGAGGTTCCTGGAGATGTTAAATTGACAGAGACAACCAGTGTCTGGGGGGAGAGGGTAATGGGGAATTAATGGTTAATGCATACATAATTTGAGATGAGCAAGATGGAAAGAATTCTGGAGAGGGATGGTGGTGATAATTGCAGAATGTTAATGTACTTAATGCCTCCAAGCCATCCACTTAGAGTGGATAAAATGGTAAATTTAATGTTATGTGTGTTTTACCACAATTAACAAATAATAAATAATAAAATTAGAAAATCTGATTCAGAATATGAAGATGACACAAACAAATGGAAGACATATCATACTCATAGAATGGAAATTGATGTTGTTAAAGTGTCCACCCTACACAAAGCAATCTACAGATTCAGTGCAATCCCTATCAAAATACCAAAGTATTTTTCATAAAACTAGAACAAATAATCCTAAAATTTGTACATAAACACAAAAGACCCCAAATAGTCAAAGCAATCTTGAGAAAGAAGAGCAAAACTTGAGGTATCACAATCCCAGGTTTCAAGATAGACTACAGGGCAATAGTCATCAAAACAGTAGGGTACTGGCACAAAAAGAGACACACAGATCAATGAAAGAGAATAGAAAGTCAAGAAATAAGCTCCTCGGGGCACCTGGGCGGCTCAGTGGGTTAAGTGTCTGCCGTCAGCTTGGGTCATGATCCCAGGGTCCTGGGATCAAGCCCCACATGGGGCTCCGGCTCAGCGGGAAGCCTGCTTCTCCCCCTACTGCTCCCACTGCTTGTGTTCTGTGTCTCTCTGTCAAATAAAATCTTAAAAAAAAAAAAAAGAAAGAAAGAAAAAGAAAGAAGCCCCTCCTTGTATGGTCAAATATTCTACAATATAGAGACAAGAATACAAACGGGAGAAAGATAGTCTCTTCAGTAATGGTGCTGGGAAAACTGGACAGCTGACTATATGCAAAGAAAGGGAAACTGGGTCACTTTCTTACGCCACACACAAAAATAAACTCAAAATGAATTAAAGACCTAAATTTGAGACCTGAAACCAAAAAAATCCTAGAAGAAAACACAGGCAGTAATTTCTTTGGCATTGGCCATAGCACCATTTTTCTAGATACATCTTCTGAGGCAAGGGAAATAGAAGCAAAAATAAATGGTTAGGACTTCATCAAAATAAAAAGCTTTTGCATAGCAAAGGAAGCCATCCACAAAACAAAAAGACAACCTACTGAATAGCAGAAGATATTGACAAATGATATATCCAGTAAGGAGTTAATCCCTAAAATAGATATAAAGTTATGCAACTCAACACCAAAAAAAAAAAAAAATAATGAGCAAAGACATGAATAGACACTTCTCCAAAGAAGGCAGACAGATGGTCAACGGGCACATGAAAAAATGTCCACCATGTCTCAGCATCAGGGAAATACAAATGAAAACTACAGTGAGATATCACCCCATATGTGTCAGAATGGCTAAAGTCAAAAGAGATAAGCAATAACAAGCATTGGGAGGATGTGGAGAAAGGGAATTCTTTTGCAATGCCGGTGGAAATATAAATTGATGCAACCACTGTGGAAAACAGTATGGGGATTCCTCAAAAAATTAAAAAACAGAACTACCATATAGTTCAGTAATTCCACGGCTAGGTGTTTACCCAAAGAAAATGAAAACACTAATTTGAAAAGATATATACACCCCATGTTTATTGTGGCATTATTTGTAATAGCCAGGATATAGAAGCAGTCCAAGTATCCATTAGTAGAAAAATGGAGAAAGACGATATGGCCTACATACACACAATGGAACATAGCTCAGCCATAAAAAAAATATGATATCTTGCCATTTACAACATGGATGGACCTGGAGGGTATTACGCTAAGTGAAATAAGCCAGAGAGAGAAAGACAAGTATCATGTACTTTCATTTATATGTACACTCTAAAAGACAGAACAGATGAACAAGCAAACAAAAACAGACTCATAAATACAGAGAACAAACTGGTGGTTTCCAATGGGTAAAGAGTAAGGGGGTGGTGATGTGCAAAATAGGGTAAGGGGATTGAGAGGTACAAATATCAAGTTATAAAATAAGTCATGGAAATGAGAAGTAAAGCATAATAGAAGTAAAGCATAAGAGAAGTGAAGCATAATATTATAATCATGTTGTGTGGTGACAGATGGTAAAAAAATGATTCAAAAACATTTTATAAGTATAAAAGAATACATATTAATTGCAGACGAGTTTAAATTACACATATACACATATACATGCACATACATACACGGGCATTTCATAAAATTGTGTCATATTATATCTTGGTTTATTTCTCTAACATACAGAAGCACCATTTTCATCTTTTACTTCCTGGTTTCCAGGTTTGCAATGGCTTGGAGCAGCCGAGGAAGCAGCAGCGCTCTGATCTCAATGGACCTGTGGACAATAACAACATCCCAGAGGTAATTTTTTCCAAGGATAAGTGTTGTGGTTTAAGTTCCTAATATTGAAGTTACCACACCACCATGGTCTGCTCACCCTTTCCACCATGTTCTTATCCCAGCCAGTGTCTTGGAAGTGGGGATTCAGTCAAGCAAAGTTGGGTGTCCCCATAGGAAAAGGAAGGAAAGTTTCTTTCCTGCTGATTCAGGCTCATACCACTGTGGGTTCATGCGTTTTCAGTGGCATGTGGGTTTGGGGGTAGGGAAGTTCATTTATGCTCCCTGGTTTGACAGAAACTTGTTGTACTCCATTATCTTACAGTTATGTTCTAAGTTAGGGTTACTCAATAATGGCACCATTGACATTTGGGCCAGAGCATTCTTTGTTGTGAAGAGCTGTCTTTTTCACTAAAGGATGTTTAGAAGCATCTCTGGCCTCTATCCACTAGATGCCAGCAGCACACAACCTCTTTGCCAAGCTGTAACAGCCAAAAGTGTCTACAGACATTACCCAATGTCCCCTTGGGGACAAAAAAGTCATCCTGATTGAAAACCTGTTTAAAACCTGTTTTAAACCCACAACATGGTTTTGAAAAATAATCTTATATAGGTTAACACTGCCTT
This sequence comes from Mustela erminea, assembly GCF_009829155.1. NCBI lineage: Eukaryota > Metazoa > Chordata > Mammalia > Carnivora > Mustelidae > Mustela > Mustela erminea. The sequence goes on along the minus strand of NC_045618.1, from coordinate 21,696,416 downwards.
GATGGAGGTTGTTAAAATGAGGCCTTAAACCAGTTATTTCCCTTTTCTGGATGACATAGTTTGGATAGAATTTTCTAGCTTTGATGAAATACTGGACACCACCCATAGAGTGGTGTCCAGTATCCTTTATCTTGCTTTTAAAGATGGACCCTAGTAATTCTCACGCCCACCAATTGGAGAGCTATTGGTTGTATGGTCTCTAGCCTCCCTTCTAGCAGTGACATACTAATCTGGGGGTCCCTAACTTTAAATATGGCCCTTTGTACCCCAAGTTTCCCCATGGGAATGTTTCCATGTGTCCTGCCTAAACACCATGGTGCCTGAATGCCATTGGTTTGCTTTCTGGAGCTGACTTCTTAGGAACATCAGACACTCAGTAGGGTTTAGCTTTTCACATACAGTACTCTTCTTAGCCTAGATTTTTTAGGCCATCTACTTACACTGTCATGTGTGTGTTTTCTTTCTTTTCTTTCTTTTTTTCTATTTCCCAATAGACAAAGAAGGTGGCATCATTTCCAAGTTTTGTGGCTGGTAAGTGACTTTGAATTTACTCTTAAAGAACAGTTGCATTTTTATCTCAAAGCAAATGGTATTTTTACCTTTGGTTTTCTCCTGCAAAGCTTGTGCAGAAAGCACACCTTCAAGGTAAAAACAGTGTTATAATAAGCAAAGGTGCTCACCAATTTGGTTGGCGGAGTACTTTGTAAGCCCCTATTGTTATGGAGGGGGGTGGTTCAGCTGATTAGGGAACAGTCAGCCATCCCTTTGAATTACATCCCTTGAGGGACACCTGGGTGGCTCAGTTGGTTAAGCAGCTGCCTTTGGCTCAGGTCATGATCCCAGCGTCCTGGGATCAAGTCCCACATTGGGCTCCTTGCTCGGCAGGGAGCCTGCTTCTCCCTCTGCCTCTGCCTGCCGTTCTGTCTGCCTGTGCTTGCTCTCTCCCCCTCTCTCTCTGATAAATAAATAAAATCTTAAAAAAAAAATGCTTTGAATTACATCCCTTGACACTACTGATCAGGTTAATAGACTGAAATGTGTCTGTATAAGCAGCTCATTATGATCTAACACTTTTGATTAGGGTGGATATACTTGCATCCATATTCAGGCTATTACTTTTTTATTCTCCTGTCTTTTTTGAGGGGGTTAATATTGGATTTCAGCATTCGGTGTTGAGCCAACTTTGCACTGTCTGAATGGCCTCAGGGAAACTTGGGCTGCTCCTTTCCAAGGTCCTTCCACAACACCATAAAGAGCCTCTTAAATATGATGTTTCTTTAGCCAGGAGGCTGTTTCCTGCTGTTGCTAATGTTACAATAAAAAGTGTGGGTTTTATGAATTCTTTCAGTAAGCTGGTAATTAATTTTTATGAATATTTATGGGAGTAAGGTAAATCACTCACCAGAGATAAGTAACTTTAAAACCTCTCCTACCCTGGTTTTCTTTTTTAGTAAAGAGCTGACATCTGGGAAACTGAGACCCCCAAATCCCCTTTCAAGGGACTAGTTTGAACCAAACTAACCCAATTCAAACTGGTTGAAAATGAATTGGTTTGCTCAACCCAGTTTCAGCGGGTTCAACATTGTATTGGCTCAGTGTTGCTCAAACTAGATTAAAAACAGTTTCAGACTGTTGGAATCCATGTTATATTGTTCAAATAAACTTGATTCTGTTTTGACCAACTCAAGTAGGCTCAAGTGGGTTTTGCCCAGGTATTTACATGTGGTGCTTATGGTTAAAACTGGATCAAATTGGTTTTCATCAGGCCACAGTAGATTGTGGTAATTCTAATCTAAATGACTAGTTGTAGTATTTTTCTGGAACTAATTATTGGCAGAAAGAGACAACACCTACTCCATGCCCCCATCATAGGGTTGATTAGGTTTCTGATTCAGAGGACTGGACATCTCATAAATAGGGAAGATGCTCCATTTTCCTGGGTGGTGGGAATGCCAGGATGGCTTGTACCAGTCACACTGTTCCAGTGAGGTAGCTCTTGTGGATCCAGGAAGCTCACTTTTCAAAGTATCATGGTGTCATTTGGGCAGGACTCTCTCAGACTGCGTAGGGGAATGGTTTGGGCATTAGACTCCCCTGGCTCTTGAGTCTGCCCTCTAACTAGAGGGGAAGGTAGTGGAGAAGGATTAAGAAGCACTATCAATGCCTAGGTGCTCTGAGAAGTACTACTCACTTGTAGCATTCCAGAAGTCTCACTTCCCTAAACCAGCTTAGAAATGTTCTAAACCAAAATCAAAACAATGTGGGATGCCTCAAACCAGTTTTGATGGGCTAAAACTGCCTGTCACCAGCTCAAATCAATGTGGATAGCTTTAATTTAGAATTTCCTTTGGCTCAGTTGGTTGAGTGTCCAGCTCTTGGTTATAACTCAGATCATGGTTTCAGGGGCCTTGGATTGAGCCCCATGTCTGGCTTCACGCCCAATGGGGAGACTTCTTGAGATGCTCTCGCTCCCCCTCTGCCCCTCCCCCGGTTGCTGTTTCTCTTTCTAAAATAGGTGGATAAATCTTTAAAAAAAGAAAAAAGAATCTCTGTTAAGCATGCCCGTGGAGTGGTTGTCAGAGATATTGGCCCCTGAGAACATGAGGGTCTTAAAAACCAGGATGGCTCCACACATCGTTCTTCAGGGGTGTTTCTTACCCTCAGGCTCCCCCTAGCTCCTGGACAGCTGTGTGGACACTCGCAGAAGAGTCCAGCTGGAAAGCTGTATTTCCTGCCTTATTCCTTCTGAGAAAGCAGTCTCATGTCTACTTGAACTTAGGAGGCCTTATGAATCTGAATGTTTAGTTAAACCTTAAAACACCTTGAAGACCAACTCAACAGTCTTCTCTTTGTCCCTCATCGGCCAGACCTGTGCCACATGACCAGTGCCCTGGACTTTAGGGTTGACTGGAGGATCAGATATTTGGCTTTCCGGGAAGGCAGGGGAGAAAGTCTGGAGATGAGGGAGCAGTTCCCCAATGTCTGCCTATCCCGCGAGTGTCTCAAGGATGAGGGAGCCCCTAGGACTTGTTCAGTCCTCCAGCTGAAAGTCTGAAGAGTTGAGAAGACTTCATATAACTGACAGGAAAGCAGGCTTTCCTCCTCCTCTGGGTGAGAAATCACACTGGAAGAAAACCTCCTTGGAGTTTTAAGGAGGGATGGCCTTCAGTCCCAGCACATGCCTTATTTCACACCTTGTAACTGTTAATAATAATGCAAGATAACAGTAATAGTCATAGGGACACCGTCCTAACCTTTATTGAGCATTTAGTGTGCAAGCCCTAGGGGTGTGTGCTGTGCCCCTGCTTCATGTCAGCCATCATAGGAGGGCTGATGCTTCTCCTCATTTGAGAGGTTAGGAAAAGTGGGGTTCAAGTGACTCATCTGAGGTCTGATGGCTGGGGACCAGGGGCTGTGTCCTGGAGTAGTGAGGAATGGCGGGACCTGCAGGACCTACAGGATGTCCTCTACTGCAGGACATGGAAGCTGGCAGTGGAATGAGTCCAGGTGGACCAGATGGTTGTCTACCTCTGAATGAGTCTTTGTAAAAGTCTAGCTTTTCCATAAAACCAGAAATGGGTTAATTAAAACCAGAAGTTTGGTGCTGGTCCCAAGCAATGAAGCCTAACAGTGGCAGCTTTTGGACAAAACCACAAGGGCTGATAGATAGAATTCTCCTCCTCACACTGTTCTAATCCAACAGCCAAAGCTTATGTGAGATGTCCTGAAACACCGCCCACCCCACCAACAGCTCTTGCCCTGTACTAGAATGTGGCTTGTCCTCAGGTGTCAGGGCCCTGGGATCCTTTACAACCTATCTCTACTTTGTAACTTCCCACCTTTGAGAACGTGGGGACCCCCATCACTGCCAAGCCTGCCCCTCACACCTTCTTTCTCTTGGGGGTCCTCTCAGTGATAAAGCCACTTGTTTATTATCATGCACTGAACACCTATGACCTGACCTCTTGAAAATGGGCAGTTGGAATGAACCTGTTCAGATGAGACTGCTGAACTGAAGGCTGCTCCCATCTCTTTCTCTTCAGCCCGTCAGAGGGGCCAGGCTCCTGAGCCACAGAGCAGGCCTGAGGGGGTGGGTTGGCATGGGTCTGGGGTGCTGTTGGCAGGAGGACCGGAGTAAGGTAAATCCCCAGCACCAGCGGGGCCCAGAGCGTTCCAAAGGGAGTTTATGAAAACCAAAATGACTTTCCTTTTTTACAAATAGTGTTTGATCTTGTCCAAATGGAGTCGTGAATAGGGATTAGACAGATTTTAAAATAGGAATTTTTATTCACTAGAGGTTTGTTATTTCTGAGTATTTCTTAGAACAAGCCAGAAGCCATAAGAATTAAAAATGCATTCTACCCTGGAAATCCTTAATTCCCTTCTCTGTCTTCATATCCCTGTATTTCTCCCTTTTCTGCCTGCACATCCCAGACCCCTAATCCCTTTCTGCAATCAAAGCTACTGTTGAGTCTCTGGTGACTCATCCCAGAAATTTCTTGGACATATACAAAACCATAGATCTTTTTCTTAAAATAGAGGTTATACTTGGACACATGAGTCCTTACTTCTTCTTTTTCTTTTTTCCCTTTTTTGAGATTTATTTATTTATTTGACACAAAGAGAGCATGTACACAAGCAAGGAGAACACAGGTTAACAGGAGAGGGAGAAGCAGTTTCCCTGCTGAACAGGGAGCCTGATGTGGGACTCGATCCCAGGACCCTGGGATCATGACCTGAGCCAAAGGCAGACACTTAATGACTGAGCCAGGCACTCCTGCTTTTTCATTTCTCACTTCCCCTTGGAGATAAGCTACTACAGAGCCTCCTAATTATTAAGTGGCTGCCCAAGATTCAGGTTCATGGACATATGATGGGTACTAATCAGTCCCCAGTGGACCACTTGTTTGGTTCTGGTCAGTGCAGCAGTGAGCAGCCTCATGGATGTGTCTCCATGATCATGTGCTGTGTTCCTTCACAGAAGCTGTTCCTAGGTAGAGCAAGGTTGCAGGCCAGCCAGAAGCAACTTGGGTAGAAATGCCCAAGAGGGAGATGGTGTCACCAACACTGTCAGCCACCAGGCCAGTGGATGGAAAGTGGCATATTGTTGGTTTTACACTCAACATCCTCCACTGGAAGTGAAGCTGGGATGCCTGAGTGGCTCAGTTGGTTAGGTGACTGCCTTCAGCTCAGGTCATGATCCCAGAGTCCTGGGATCCAGTCCCACATCGGGCTCCTTGCTCGGCAGGGAGCCTGCTTCTCTCTCTGCTTCTGCCTGCAACTCTGCTGGCTTGTGTGCACACTCGTGCTTTCTCTCTCTATCTGACAAATAAATGAATAAATAAAATCTTTTAAAAAAGAAGAAAAAGAAGAAGAAGAAGTGAAGCCAAATGCTGTTTCATGCATTTACAAGCCTTTTTGGATTATCTGTTTTGTGTGTGTTGAGTTTGAGGGGTTCTTTATAGATTCTGAATATCAGTCCTTTGTCTGTATTGTCATTTGTGAATATCTTCTCCCGTTCCGTGGGTTGCCTCCTTGTTTTGCTGACTTTTCCTCTGCTGTGCAGAAGCTTTTGATTTTGATGAAGTCCCAAAAGTTCATTTATGCTTTTGTTTCCTTTGCCTTTGGGGACATGTCTTGAAAGAAGTTACTGTGGCCAATGTCAAAGAGGCTACTGCCTATGTTCTCCTGTAGGATTCTGATAGATTCCTGCCTCACGTTGAGGTCTTTTATCCATTTCGAGTTTATCTTTGTGTACAGTGTAAGAGAATGGTGGAGTTTCATTCTTCTATACATATCTGTCCAAGTTTCCCAGCACCATTTCTTGAAGAGACTTTTTTCCACTGTATATTTTTTCCTGATTGTCGAAGATGATTTGACCATAGAGTTGAGGGTCCATATCTGGTCTCTCTTCTCTGTTCAGCTGGTCTGTGTGTCTCTTTTTGTGCCAGTACCATACTGTCTTGGTGAACACAGCTTTGTAGTAAAGCTTGAAATCAGGCAACGTGATGCCCCCAGTTTTGTTTCTCTTTTTCAAAATTTCCTTGGCAATTTGGGGTCTTTTCTGGTTCCATACAGATTTTATGCATGTTTGTTCCAGCTCTTTGAAAAATACCGGTGGAATTTTGATTGGGATGGCATTGAAAGTATTTCTAGGCAGTATAGACATTTTAACAATGTTTATTCTCCCGATCCATGAGCATGGAATGCTCTTCCATCTTTTTGTGGCTTCTTCAGTTTCTTTCATGAGTGTTCTGTAGTTCCTCGAGTACAGATCCTTTACCTCTTTGGTTAGGTTTATTCCCAGGTATCTTTTGGTTCTTGGTGCTATAGTAAATGGAATCAATTCTCTAGTTACCCTTTCTGTATTTTCATTGTTAGTGTATAAGAAAGCCACTGATTTCTGTACATTGATTTTGTATCCTGCCACATTACTAAACTGCTATATGAGTTCTAGTAATTTGGGGGTAGAGTCTTTTGGGTTTTCCATATAAAGTATCACATCATCTGTGAAGAGAGTTTGACTTTTTCATTGCCAATCTCAATATCTTTCATTTCTTTTTGTTGTCTGATTGTTGTTCCTTGAACTTCTAGTACTGTATTGAACAACAGTGGCAAGAATGGACATCCTTGCTATATTCCTGATCTCAAAGGGAAGGCTGTTAGCTTTTCCCCATTGAGGATGTTATTTGCTGTGATTTTTTCATAGATAGATTTTATAAAGTTTGGAATGTTCCAAACATAATCAGGAATGGATGCTGTATTTTGTCAAATGTTTTTTCTGCATCAATTGAGAGGACCATGTGGTTCTTTTCTCTTCTCTTACTGATTTGTTCTATCACATTGATTGATTTGTGAATGTTAAACCATCCTTCCATGTCAGGGATAATCCCACCTGGTCATGGTGGGTAATCTTTCTAATGTATCGTTAGATCCTATTAGCTAGGGTCTTGTTGAGAATCTTGGCATCCATATTCATCAGGGATGTTGTTCTGAAATTCTCCTTTTAGGTGGGGTTTTTGCCTCATTTGGGGATCATGGTAATGCTGGCTTCATATAAAGAGTCAGGAAGTTTTCCTTCTGTTTCTATTTTTTGAAGCAGCTTCAGGAGAATAGGTATTCTTTCTTCTTTGACCATTTGGTAGAATTCTCTGGGGAATCCATTAGGTCCTGGGTTCTTCTTTTTTGAGAGTTTTTGTTTTGTTTTGTTTTGTTTTGTTTTAATCACTGCTTCAATCTCGTTACTAGATATTGGTCTATTCAGGTTGTCAATTTCTTCCTGATTCAGTTTTGGAAGTTTATAGGTTTCCAGGAATGCATCCATTTCTTCTAGGTTGCTTAACTCATTGGCATATAACTGTTGATAATATTTTCTGATGATTGTTTCTATTTCCTTTGTGTTAGTCATGGTTTCTACCTATTCATTCATAATTTTGTTAATTTGGGTCCTCTCTCTATTCTTTTGGATTAGTTTGGCCAGTGGTTTATCAGTCTTATTGATTCTTTCAAAAAACCAGATTCTAGTTTCATTGATATGTTCTACTGTATCTCTAGTTTCTATCTCATTGATCTCTGCTCTAATCTTGATTCTTTCCCTTCTTGTGTGTGGGGTTGGCTTAATTTGTTGTTGATTATCCAGTTCTTTAAGGTGTAAAGACAGCTGGTGTATTCTGGATTTTTCAATTTTTTTGAGGGAGGCTTAGATGGCTATGTATTTCCCCCTTAGGACCACCTTTGCTGTGTCCCATAGGTTTTGTACTGATATGTCTTCATTCTTATTGGTTTTCATGAATTGTTTAAGTTCTTCTTTGATTTCCTGGTTGATCCAAACATTCTTAAGCAGAGTGTTCTTTAGCTTCCAAGTGTTTGAATTCCTTCCATACTTTTTCTTGTTGTTGAGCTCCAATTTCAAAGCATTGTGGTCTGAGAATATGCGGGGAATAATCTCGGTCTTTTGGTATTGGTTGAGCCCTGATTTGTGGCCCAGTATGTGGTCTATTCCATGTGCACTCGGGAAGAGTGACTATTCTGTTGTTTTAGGGTGGAATCTTCTGTATATATCTATGAGGTCCATCTGGTCCAATGTGTCATTCAATGCTCTTGTTTCTTTATTGATAGTCTGCTTGGATGATTTGTCTAATACTGAGAGTGGCATGTTAAGATCCCCTACTATTAATCTATTCATATCCATATGACTCTTTATTGATTAACTGTTCTCTTATGTAGTTGGCTGCTTCTGTATTGGGGGCATAAATATTGACCATTGTTCAATTGTTAGGTCTTCTTGGTGGATAGACTCTTTAAGAATGATATAGTGTCCTTCTTTATCCCTGACTACAGCCTTTAGTTTAAGGTCTAATTTAACAATCTGAGAATTGCTACCCCAGCTTTCTTTTGAGGCCCATTGGCATGAAAGATGCTTTTCCATCCCTTCACTTTCAGTCTGGATGTATCATTAGGTTCCAAATATGTCTCTTGTAGACAGCATTTGGATGGCTCCTGTCGTTTTATCCAATCTACAACCCTGTGTCATTTTATGGGAGCATTTAGGTCGTTTACATTGAGAGTAATTATTGAAAGATACGTTTTTATTGACATCATGTTACCTGTGAAGTCCTTGTTTCTATATATAGTCTCTGTAAATTTCTGTTCTATGTCACTCTTGGTTCTTTCTTCTTTTATGGAACCCTTCTTAGTATTTCTTGTAATGCCTGCTTGGTGGCTACATGCTCTTTTAAACCTTGCTTGTCTTGGAAGCTCTTTATCTCTTCATCCATTCTGAATGTCAGCCTTGCTGGATAAAGTATTCTTGGATGCTTGTTCTTCTCGTTTAGTGTCCTGAATATTTCTTACCAGCCCTTTCTGGCTTGCCAGGTTGCTGTTCTGACAGGTCTGACGTTATTCTGATGGACCTTCCTCTGTACATAAGGAATCTCTTCCCCCAGCTGCCCTCAGGAGCTCTTGTCTAAAATTATGATTCATCAGTCTCACAATCAAGTGTCTCGAGGTCTTTCTAGATTTGTTGATCTTGGGGGATGTCCTTTCTGCCTCAGGGACATGAATGCTGGATCCATTCCCCAGATTGGGAAATTTTTCATCAAGAATTTGTTCAACTATATCTTCCAGTCTTTTTTCTTTCTCCTTCCCCTCAGGGATCCCAGTAATTCTGACGTTGGAACGTTTCATGGCATCATCATCATTCATGATGCCATGGCATCATCATTTCATGGCATCATTTCATGGCATCATTCCCTAATTCTGTTTTCATGGTTTCCAAGGTGTTTCTTCCATCCTTCCTCCTGATCCTTTTTCTCTATCAGTTTTTCCTCTAGATCACTAATTCTTTCTTCTGCCTCGGTTACCTTAGCTATTAGAGTATTTAGATTAGATTGGATCTCATTGATAGCATTTTTAACTTCTTCCCAGGGAGACTTTCACTTCTGCCCTTAGAGATTCCATGTTGTCACTAATGGTTTTCTCCCAACTAGCCATTGCCTGGATAATTGTTAGTCTGAATTCTCTTTCTAATATACTGTTTACATCCATATCCAGTAGTTCTGATGGAGAAGGCACAGTCTCCGAATTTTTCCTCTGTTGGGTGCTCCTCCTCCTAGTCATGCCACAATCTAGGCAAGGTGCACCCTCTCCACCGATGTCTTCTGCCCCCAAAATAGATCCTAAAGTATATAATCTTAGATCTCAGGCTGATTTCATGGGTGTTTCAGAGTGTTCTGGTAGATAATTAGATGACTTTAGCGGACTGGTTGAAACAGGGTCTCCTACTTCTCTGCCATCTTGCCCCTCCTCAAACTATCAGCTACTTCTTCCAGGAATATGTACACATTCATTTCTTTCTAATTTTAGGATATAATTCCATCAGTAATGAGAGGGGAGAGTCAGCAGCTTAGATCTGATGGAGATCCAGTGTCCGCAATAAGTGGCTGGTGACATCTACAGAGTCCACAACAGGAAGTAGGCCAGGCCTTGCAGAAGTCCCTGCTGGCAAGCACACCCGCATGTATCAGGAAGGCCTCTTTGCCCTTCAGGGAGGTAGTAAGACATACCTGAGGTCTCACACAGGCAGTCAGGCCTGGCCCCAGTGTGTGGTCAATCAGTGGCTGACCCTGCCCTGAGGCCTTCTGGACAACGCCAGCCGCCCCAGCCTGGTGGAGCAGGAGACTACAGTCATCTTTTGATATTTTTGCATTTTTAAAATTTTCATTTAAACCCCAGTTCACTCTCACACAGTGTTACGGGTATTTTCAGGTATGTAGTATAGTGATTGAACACATCCATGTATCACCGAGTGCTCATGGCAAGTGCCTTTCTTCATCCCCACCACCTGTTTCCCCCATCCCCCACCCTCACCCCTTCAGTAACTATCAGTTTGTTCTATTTAAGAGTCTGTTTCTTGGTTTGCCTAACTCTCTTTTTTCCCTTTGCTCATCTGTTTTATTTTTTTCATTCCACATATGAGTGAAATCATATGGTATTTATCTTTCTCTAACTTACTTCACTTAGCATAATATTTTCCACCTCCATCCACATCATTGAAAATGGCAAGATTTCATTCTTTATTACGGCTGAATAATATTCCTCTGTGTGTGTGTGTGTGTGTATGTGTCTACTACATCTTCTTTATCCATTTATCAGTTGATGAACACTTGGGCTTCTTCCATAGTTTGGCTATTGTAGATAATGCTGCTGTACACATTGGGGTACATATATCCCTTTGAATTATTATTTTTGTATTCTTAGCATAAATACTAGTAGTGCAATTGCTGGGTTGTACAGTAGTTCCATTTGTAACTTTTTGAGGAACCTCCATATTTTTACTTTTTTAAAAATGCATTTTATTTTACTATTATTATTATTTTTAGAGAGAGGAAGAATGTGAGAGTGAACATGAGTTGGGGGAGGGGCAAAGGGAGAACGAGAAAATCTTAAGCAGACTCCATGCTCAGCGCAGAGCCCCATGTGGGGCTCCATCTCATGACCTTGAGATCATGATCTGAGCCAAAATCAAGAGTCAGTCGCTCAACCAACTGAGCCACCCAGGCGCCCCTCCATATTTTTACTTTGCTGAACATTTTCTATCATCAATTGTATCTGTCTTTTTCCTTTGAAGCTACTAAGTTTTTGAGATTAGTATGACCTTAACAGTCTTTTTAAAAAAGATTTTATTTATTTATTTGGAGAGAGCATGCAGGAATGGGGGGAGGGGCAGAGGGAGAGGGAGAGACAGCACCTCAAGCAGACTCCATGCTGAGCATGGAGCCAGGTGCAGGGCTCGATCCCATGACCCTGAGACCACAATCTGAGCTGAAATCAAGAGTTGGAGACTCAAACAACTGAACCACCCAGGTGTTCCAACCTTTACACTCTTACTATTATTTTTTTTTCCTTCTAGAACTTTTGTGATTTTTTTCACTTGAGTTCCATATTTAATATTTCTGGAATTTATTTTGGTATATGGATCCAGAAATAATTACATTTTAATCATTTTCTTGCAAACAGCTAGTCATTTGTGCCAAAACCATTCCATAAATTTTTCCCTCTCTGATTTGAAATGCTGCCTTTATCATATAATACATTGTCCTTTATACCTAGTTCTGTTTCTGGATCTCCATTGAGGTTCCAGAACCAAGCTGCTTTGTTTAATTGAGGATTTATAGTGCATTTTATTGCCTGGAAGGCCAATGTCTGACTTCTGTCACTGTCATTTCTGTTCAGAACTTCCTTGGATCCTCTTGTGTATTTTTTTTTCCAATAGAACTTGAGAATTAGCTTATCAGTTAAATAATAAAAATTCCTATTGGCATTTTTATTTGACATGCATTACATTTATCTTTATGTTAGTATATGAAATGGCAGAAGCCTCCATTTGAAACCTCATATGGGAAATCTAGGCCCTGCTGATCTCTCTGTCTCTGGCCAGCAGCCTCGTAAGTGAACTTGGAAGTGGATCCTCCCCTGTTCTGAATGGCTGCAGCCTTGGGAGAGTCCCTGAGCCAGAAGCATTGAGCCTAGGGGCACCAGTGTCCCCCTGCCCACAGAAACTAACAAATCCTTGTCGTTTTCAGCTGCGAAGTTCGGGACAATTTGTGATGCATATATATAGATAACTAATATCCTATGTTTTTAAGATAAGCATGTCGTGATTCATACTGATTTTAAGATAAAATGCACCATGATTCATATTGTCAGGACTGTAGGGTTTTTACATTTGTACATTTTCCCCATCCTCAAGAAAACCCACCTAATTCTGCATTTGTTTTATTCTATCAATCATACAATAGTCTCAGAGTAATAAGACCAACATCACCAAGGACATGTGATTATAGATACAATTCAGGATTCATTTGCATTGACTTTGGTCTTCAGAGGATAGCCCAGGAGGGATGTACTGTTAAATTACTGCATTTTTAAATCATTCAGAATAGTTCTCTTCATTACCATGTCACGACTGCATTCACATTTAGATGCATTTTTTTTTCTTTAGGAATTTGTTTTTTTCATTGAATTTTGTCTTATAATTATATAAAATACTTACATGGTTCTGAAGTCAAGTATAGAAAACAGGATGTCTGCGAAGGCATCTAATTTCTTACCCCATTACCCCACCTCCCAAATCCTTTCCTCCCTCTGGGGATCACCAGTTTTAACATTTCACCTATTTTTAGTATCTTAGGTGAATCTCCCCTTTCTTAGATAAATGGTAATGAGTTAACATGCTTATCTTCATCTCCCCCCCCCCTTTTTTAAAGACATTTTATTTATTTATTTAACAGAGAGAGAGAGTGTGCAAGTGGGTAGGGGCGGGTAGCAGAGGCAGAGGGAGAAGCAGGCTTCCCCCCAAGCAGGGAGCCCGATACTATGTGGGGCTCAATCCCAGGACTCTGGGATCATGACCCAAGCTGAAGCAGGTGCTTAACCCACTGAGCCACCCAGGTGCCCACCTCCCGTCTTCTTTTTTACATTTAACTCTAAGCCCTGGTGATTATGCTGAGTTCTGCCCACTGCACAGCAGTACATGGAGGTGCACTGTGCTGTTTGGATGCCTGCTGCGTGGATGGATGTCCCCTAGGCAGGAACATTTGGGTGGTTTCCAGGATTTTGTTCTTAGAAATAGTGCCACAGTGAGCATCTTTATGCCTGTGCCTTTCCCTGTTTTGGGCCAGTTTTTTTATTCGTTCTGCTTTTTCTGGGATGTCATTCTCAGGTCCAAGGTCCAAGTGTGTTTAGGACCTGACTTGGGTAGATCTGTCCACGGAATAGCTTGGCCTTGACCTTTCTTGACTCTTTTTCTTCCTCTGGCAGCTGGTGACTTTATCTCGCTTGTTGGGGGTCTAATGATCCATGCTATGGAACCTTCACATCCTTTCCTTCGGTGATGACCCAGCCTGTCCTGCAACCCCAGGCAGGCCCTTGCCCCAGTGAATGTTCCAAGGCTCTGGTTTCTTAGACGGCATTTTCTTTTTTATTGTAGCCCCCTTATGGGGTCCCCTTTAACAGGGGCTTCTGGGAGGCCCAGCTCAGCCCACGGCAGTGGTGGCTATCTGGTTCTGGGACAGGCTGGTGTGTGCAGTGGGGGACTGGTATTCAGGGCAGGTGGAGCCCTGCCAGAGCCCAGAGACCACGCCCCAGGTCTGTCGGTAGAAGGTCTGACCTGAGGTCCAACTTCATGACTCTGAGGTTCATCCGCTCCTGCCGCAGCCACTGTTGACACAGCTTCCCTTCCCAAGACCAACTCTCGCCCTCATTTCAGTGGCTTGCCTGGCGTGTGGCCTCAGCACTTGGCCTGCTCCTAGCCCCTCCTCCCTGTCCTGTCTCCTTAGAGTCATGGCCCCTCCTCCTAGCTGAGACCAGTCCCTCTCTGTCCTTGTGAACCTCACCCAATTTGATGGGTTTTCTCTCCCATGTCTTACACTCTCCCCTCTGTGGGCTTCTGAGAGTGTCTGTCCTGGCCTGCACGTGTCCATAGCCCGCACTCGACCACACGCCGCAACCCTTTGCCTGGCTCTCCGAGATCACTGCTGGCTTCCTGGTCACTGTGCACAAGAAACGCAAGGGCTCCTTTCTCCTCCTGCCAGCATGGGCACAGCTGAACCTGCCCCTGGGCACAGGGTGCTGGAGCACGGTGGAGCTGAGTCCTAGGACCTCTCCCCACCGTGTCCCCCTCCCCTGATGATTCTTCTGTGTCTGCACCAACACGCAGTTTATCAGGACCCCTGAGTCTAGCTGCCTCCTGAGCGCTAGTGTGTCGCTGTCTCTGACACCATCATCATGCTGGTCCACACAGTCACTACTATCACCGCCACCACTACCACCACCACCATCATCATCACTCAGTCACTCACTTGCTAGGATAGCTGCAGTAGCCTCCTGGATTCTCTCCCTTCTTCCCCTCTGTGGTTTGCCTCTCTGCGGCCAGAGTGGCTTTGTAAAGACAGAGAGGCTGGGCCACGTCCCTGACCAGTACTCTGCAATGGCAGTCCTTGGTGTAGCCCCAGGATCCTCGCCTCCAGCTGGCACTCTTTCTGCAGCCTCAGCTTGTTGCAAATGCTGGCTCGCTCCATGCACCCGGGCAGTTTGCATGTTTTGTAGCTTTTGAAAGGTGCTATACTCTGTCACCCCAGGGCCTTTGCACCTGCTCTTGCCTGAGCCTGGAAAGCTCTCTTCTCTTTTCCCTCTGTGATTTTTTGATCCCTTTGCATCCTCCAGGCCTCAGCTCAGAAAGCAGCTACCGCCAGCTTCTCAAGGTCATACTCCCCTGTTGCTTCTTGACAGGTCCAGCATCCTTCCTTCATGGCTTCACCACATGCCATCCTGATGTGTTTATTCGGTGACTGTGGGACTGATTTTGGCCCGTGAGCTCCACATTTTCTGTCCTTATGGGAGGACTCAAAAATCCTAGTACCTGAATCAGTGGCAGTGGTCTTGTGCAAAGTCATTTGACCCCATGGGCACTGTCCTTATTTGTAAAATTGGGAGACACCGAGATCTGCTTCATGAGGGTGTTGAGGACTGAGTGGAACTAGACCTTTGTTACACACAGAGGTCTGGTCTGTCAGGGGTAGGGACTGTTCTCAGCGACCTTTCAGATACACACTCACACGCCCATCCTCTGCTGTGCTCTGACTCTACCCAGCAGTCCCCTCCCCATGAGACAAGCAGAAGCAGGCACAGGCCTTGAAATTAATGAGATCACCTGGATCTGGGCCGGTTGGGGGAAGCCTCTGTCCACCACCCACCTTCAAGATAATTTCCCCCAAAGGTGTCAGGGACAGAGGCTCCAAGGCATGACCCTGTTGGACCTCTCACCCCTTTTCCTG
Organism: Mustela erminea; assembly: GCF_009829155.1. Classification (NCBI taxonomy): domain Eukaryota; kingdom Metazoa; phylum Chordata; class Mammalia; order Carnivora; family Mustelidae; genus Mustela; species Mustela erminea. Next base: position 21,681,081 of record NC_045618.1, on the reverse strand, counting down.
CTCAGAGAGGTCTGCAGGGCTTAGTTTTCCAACAGACATTTCAAACAGAGGCTTCCTCCAGGAGGAAGGAGCCTGGCACAGCCTATTTTTTATGTCCAAACTGTGCAGATCCGTTCTGCATACGCTGACGTTTGTACGGTCACAACAAGAAACTCACAACAAGAAAACAGAAGTCAGCAATCATTCTCTGAGGACACAGGATGGCCTTTAAACCTCTTTTTCTTCTTTTGCCGTTCTGTCTCCCTCTGGTGGTCTTGGCCTAGGGTTAGTTCAAGAGTTGAGCTGAAGAAGAATTTACGCCCAGCCGTAGAGGGCCCGCTGCTTTCGTACGTCATGAGGCTCTGTGATTTGTGGTTCTGCATTTCATGATCGGAGTTGAGAGCGGTGTCTGCGAGCCTGAGACGCCCGCCTCCCCACACCGGCCACTCTTCTCTGCTTCCTAATAAGTGTGCAAGTGCGAGTGGGTCTGACAGGCAGGCAGGAAGCTGAAGGCACAGTTTTTGTTTTGTATGGTTTCCTTTTTGAAAGAAAGAGCAAGGCAGGGATGACAAGAACCTCCGGCGGAGGTGGGCAGTGGAGGTGGGCATCTTTCGGAGTTGTAACAAAGATCGGAATCTTTCTCCGGCCTCTTCCCAGGGAGCAGGCGCCCATGGGTGCTGGCGGTAGACCCCATTGCCCAGGATGGGTGCCCTTCGCACCCCACAGCAGTCTGGGCTCCCAGATCTGCTGGGCCTCATTCGGGGGCGGGGGGAGCGGGGCAGCTTTTAATGTGTCTACTCAGGAACAGGATGTGAATTTCAGAAAGGTCTGGCGAGCTGCTCCTGGCCATTCTGGGAAGTGGCAAGGGGAAAGGCAAAGGACAGTGGCCCCAGAGGGTGGGAGTCTATTCAAAAGGCAAGGCCTAACCTCCCACCCCCAGGGACAGCTTCCACAGAGAGCCATTCGACTCCTGCCCCATAGATAGGGCATGAAGACCCTTGTCCTGGCCCAGGCCATGGGTGCTGGCTGAGGGTGTGGGCGCTGTGGGGAGCAGTTACCTCATGGCTGCTGGCACCACGGGACTTCCCTGCAGAACACAGTGGCACCATCTACTGGTCAGTATTGGTCATTGCAGGGAGGACAAATGGTTTGGCCCTGCTATGTATAGGGTGACCGTCAGCAAATGATGGGGACTTGGAACCACACTTACTGGAAAGAGTGAGGCCTGAGGGGAAGATGGCATAACATAGCAAAAATGGACACGCTTCGGTCAGAAGCCCTGAGGGGCAGGGCGGGAAGTTCCACTGTGGGACTGGCCATCCTCTTTCCCTCGCTGGGGGTGGCACCTGCCTTCCCCTAGCGAGTGACAGGTGCCAGTGGGCCCACAGTGCACACCAGGGCTGCTGATGCTTGGACAGGGAGGGGCTCCTCCCTCCACGCCCCTTCCCATTCTGCAGCCGTCCCCTCCCATCTCTCACTCTTTTACCACGATGTCGCCAGCCCTGGCCAGCTGGAGGGGGGTGTCATCTCCAGAGGTAGGACCCAGGTGCCTGAGATGGAAGGAGTCACCGGAAACCCTGCCCTTGGGACCTGGCACTTTGTAAAGAGCCAGCCCTGCCAGGGAAAGCAGGTGCTGGCCTGGCCTCTCAGCAGCTTTGCTCCTAAGATGACAGGGGAAGAAGAGGGCTTGTGTGCTGAAGGTCAGGTTTGCCCAAAGGGGTGCTCTTCAGTGTCACTGGGGCGTGTATGTAATGCGAAATCCCAGAACCCACCCGATGGGACTGGGGCCTCTGCAGGCCCTTGGGCTCTGAACACGATTCTGGACACAGAGGAGCTGCTTGGGATCTTCTTCTGTTCCTCCGTCCCTGACTTCAGCTCCAGGGGTTTTAAATCAGGCACCTCCCACTGCTCCGTAGGGTACCGGGTTTGGAGAGGTTTGTACCACTTTGTACCTGCAGCGTGGGGACTCCCCACGTCAATGACAGTGGAGGCCACCGTGCCGGATATGGCTGCCTTTTGAGTATGGCCCCTGCTCTGTCCCTAAACATCAGTGTGACCATGGTGTCCCTTTGTCGTCTGAGCCTCAATGGGCTGTCAGACCATGTGCCCGCAAGACCATGTGAGCGCACTCACTGGCCTCGGACCCTGCCCGCTGGCATTGCTGCTGTCCCCCTCAACTGGTGCTTGAGGCCCTGCCCCAGCTAAGTGCTATGATGTGTCTTTTGACTTACACGGAAATGAAATCTAATACTTCATTAACTAGTGCCTTTTCCTTTACATGCTTTTAGCATTTATGAAGCTCATCCTATTAATCTTACCTTTGCAAAAACCCTAAGAAGATAGAAATCAGGAGTTCCCCTCACCCCATTTCACTGATGAGTAAATTGAGTCCCCCAAAAAAGACAGAGAGAGAGAGAGAGAGAGAGATGACGGTTAAGGGCACAAAGCCTTTTCGAGCAGGACAGTTGGAAGAGCTCAGACTCCCGCCGTGTCCCTGGATCCATGAGCAGGCTCTGTGGGACCCTAGAGGGCTGTCCCCACCTCCTTTCAGACCCTGAGAGGGGTCCCAGAAAACAACACACTCCTTTTCAAGGATTTCCCTTTGCATCACACAGGTCTGTGCTCACCATGGCTTCTGAGAGCAGCCTTCCCTTTCTTCATCAGATGCAGGCTGCACCCCCGTCCCCCTCACACTGGGGTTTGCTTCCTGCCTCCTAATTCTCATGGTCTGAGAAGACCTTGCTTGTTTGTTTGCTTTTCTTACTCAGCTCTCTAAGAGAGGGCACCTCCTTGCCTTAGTCCCAGGCCTTGTTGTGCTTGTCCCAAAGCCCCCACGGAGTGTCCCTCATCGTTGACAGCGGGAGGGGGAGGGGCAGGTGCCTTCCCTCTCTGCAGAACTGGGGGGGGCGGCCCATTCCGCACCCTGCCCGCACAGATACCCCAAGTGCTTGTTGCCGCATTAAAATGCTCATGACTGTAACATGGCTTGCTGAGCCCTTCTTCTAAGCTCCGGCCCTGCCCTCACTGCATCCTGCATGGGCCCTGGGGTGGGCGGTCCTGGGGTCAGAGGCCTGGGGAGTTGTAGGCTCCAAAATGGGCCCCTTCTCCTGGCCAGCCCTTCTTGTCCTCGGTTCTTTGAGAGTCCTGCCTGCCACGGCGGGGAGGGGCACGGGGTGCCGGGCCACCCTCTGCTGGGATGGCCTTCCTCTGGGGTCTCCACAGTGTTCAGAACTCCTTTCTCTTGTATTTGGGCTTGTGGTCATAGAAGGGCTTTTTGACCTCAATAGTGTAAGGTGCCTGCCCGCGGGGGCGCCTCGTTGTATCTGCGGGCCCTGATGTCATCATGGTGGGCACTTGGTCTCGGACCTCCCAGTGGGTGCACAGGCCTGTTTCGGAGGGGTGGCTCTGTGGGCTCGGGGCCGTGTGAGAAGCTTTGTGGACACTCCTGTGTACCTGCATGGGTGTGGGCGCTTGTATACGCATGCACGTGTGTGTGTGGAGGGGTGAGGGCTTGTTGACCCGTGATGGACTCTCGGTGAAGTGAGAGGCTCTGGGAGGAGCCCTCAGAGTCCTTGCACTGAGGTCCCACCACCCAGGTCTCTGCAGGCCCCACCAGAGCCAGCACCAGCTGGAGGCCAGAGTGGGCAGTCCGGGAGGCAATTGGTAGACTGGGCTAGAAGGGAAGGCACCGTCATTCCGCGTGGCCACTTGCACGGACCTTTGGGGAAGGTAGCGGTGATGACAGTTCAGATCAATCAACGCTTGATCTGAGCATGCATGTGCGTGTGCTTTTCTGGGGTGTCTTTTAAATACTGGAAGGGTGAACTTATAAACCTGCCAGAAGCTAGGGCACCCCCTGGGCCCTCCAGCCCACCTTGCCCCAGCCCCCAACCTCCACCCCTAATCCTTCCCACCACCAGTCCTCAACCCAGAGTTCACCCCCCACCAGCCCCTGATACCCTCGTCTCAAGGCCCCCTGTGCCCACCCCCCTCCTTGGCCTTCACTGACCCTCGGGGCTGTGGAGCCCTTGGACCACCACCCATCTGCTGCCACAGGCAGCCTCCAATGGATCCAGCAAGGCCAGCTGTGTGGAAAGAGCTTTCCCAGAGAAAAGGATGTGGTGGGGAGACCACCCAGAGGGGTAGCTCTCCCCCTCCAGACGTAGGCCCTACTTTCTCCTGTCTCCTCTCCCCACCCAAGGCTCCTGAAAGGACCCCTTCACTTGGTTCTGGAACAGAAGATGCTTCTTTCCTCCAGACACAGATGAGGGGCTGGGAGAGGTGCTTGGGGAAAGGCTTTGCCAGCAGACTGTGGGAGTCACGGGGGTGTCCATCCTGGAGGGAGGACTAGGTAGGCTCTGTGAGGGCTCTGTAGCCCTCTCAGAGAGGGCTGGGGGGCTGAGGGGCGGGGTTTGTTCCCTGAGGGTTTGGGGGAGCCGCCCAAAACTTATCCAAGATCCCTAGAACAAACCATCTGAGCCCCCAAGAGGAAGGGGTGCGTCCTCTGGGCACTGCTAGGGAGGCTGTCAAGGTCAGTGGGAGCAAGAGAGGGCATCCCCAGGGCAGGGGTGTCAGGATGCGAGGGCCCCACCATTCTGTGGTTCATGACCTGGGGCGTTCCTAAGGTGGGACCTACCGGGCCCATTATTACCAACAGATTCCTTTCAAACTTCAGAATACTTGACCTTGTTCTAAAGCACGTTATAAAAATTGCCTTTAGTGCAGGAGCTGTGGTGCTGGCTTGAGAGAGAGGGGAGTAGGTCCCCGGCTGTCTGACATGTGAGCCCCTGGGGAGGGGTCTTCAGGCAGCCAGTTGAGGCTAATGGACACATGCTAGGACCAATTTCGGAGCTTTAATGGCAAGTCCACAGGCTGAGGCTTGTTCCAGTGAAAGCCTAATGCACGGGTCCCCACCAGACATCTCCCCGTGGGCCATTATCTCCTGTGGTTTGAAGAGAACTAACGTTTCAGAAAGTAATTTGAAAAGCCCGCCCCAATCCAGGGTCGGCTGGACGTTCCCATCCCATCTCGGGGTGACAGCCTGCACACAGTGGGCCCCTCACTGAGCCCCTAGTGCCCGAGCAGCCAGGGATGGGCATGTGGGCCGGAGCTGGGGCCCCAGTCTCCGGGAGTCTGCTGACGTTGGGATGACAGAGCCCAGTGAAACTGCCCTTGTCCCCTCACACGCACGGGCCTCTGAATGGGAGCACTGGGTTTGGGGGCTCTCAGGACATTCTCCTGAGAGAATGAGAGGCCCCATGCAGTTTGCAGCAGGGGAGTTCTAAGAGGACCCTCTCGTGGCAGCGCGGGGAGTCACCTGTGGGTAGAAGGTTCAGGTCTTCGTCTTGCTGCTCTAACCAAGCACCAGAGGCTGTGGGGTTTATAAACCATGGAGGATAAAAGTCCCAGATCAGGGTACCCATGTGGTCGAGCCCCCTTCTGGGTGACAGACGGCCTTCTCTCAGTGTCCACGTGTGGCAGAAAGCAGTCAAGGTTGCTCTCCAGTGTCCCTTTTATTAGGGCACAGATGCCATTCCGGAGGGCTCTGCCCTTCTTGACCTCACAGATCGCCTCCCAGAGGTCATACTGCTAATCCCATCCTGTGGGGCCGGGCGTGGGGTGTTGGGGGGTGGGGAGGGTGCGAGGGCTTCCGCATCAGGATTTTGGAGGGACACAGGCGGTCCACTGCTATTCACACGGTCTAGTTGAAGGCCGTCCTCACGTCCAGGATGGAAGGAGGCAGTGGCGGTGGCAGAACTGGAGAGAGGCCCACTTGGACTGGGAGGAACAGCCTTCGGGGATAGGTTGGTTATGAGGGAAGGATGAAATGGTGCTTATGCAGTGGGAGAGGGGGCGCTTCTCAGGGGCACCTTTCGGGGTCACCAACATGTTCTGAGGGTATTTTGGGCTGTGAATTTGGAATGGAACCAGTCTGCCTTGTTGAGCGGCTCTGGCTCTTTCCAGCACAGGACCGCAGGTAACAGGTGGCTGGAGTTGTTCCTCGGCCCTGGGGCCCACAGGTGGGACGTGGGGCGAGGAATCGTGGGTGTTGGGCAGATGTTATGGGACTGGTGGACAGTGGCATCTGGGCTTTTGGCAAGTCAAAGCTTTTAGCAGCAGAGGGGGTCAGAGGGGAGAACACGGTTCCCCACAGCTGGCTGAGGGTCGGGGTCTGGAGGGGACTGCTGGCCACGGGGACCAGCCAGCCAGCCCTGTGGACCGTGGAGTGAGGGGGAGCCTGAGAGTCAGAGCCAAGTTCCCTCAGAAGGAGGGGTCTGACCAAGAGGCAGGCAGGGAGAAAGAAGGCAGAGACTTGGAAAGGAAGGTGGTGGGTCTCTAGTGATGGTCTGTGGGTTACAGGCTGTGGACCCGGGGCCAAATGCTCCCAGCCACCCGGGTCCATGTATGAAGTTTTCCAGAGCCTGCTCATAGACAGACGTGCCCGCTCATAGACAGATGGCCTGGGCCTGCTTTTGTCCTCTGGATGCTGAGATGACTCGTTGGACTTAGACTGCAAAGCCTAAGATATTTTCCATCTAGCCCCCTGCAGAAAAGTTTTGCTGACCTTACCTATCGCTGCCTGTCCAGTACAGGAGTCACTATCCACATGTGGCAATTTCTGGGTAAATTACGTAGATTGCATGAAATTTAAAAATTCATTTCCTCTTGCAGTAGCCCCAGATCAAGTACTCCAAAGCCACACATGGCTAGCAGTCCCTGTATTAAAGAGCACCAAGATAGAACATTCTACATCACAGCAGAAAGTTCCATTGACAGCGCTGGTCTAGAGGCTGCAGTGGGGAGCAAGAGCTATGTCACCCAGCCTGGATCTGAGGTGTAGGGAATGAGGGGACCCACCCAGGCTAGCATGTGATAGGACCAGAGCCCTACAGCGCAGACACGGAGAAGGCCCCAGAAGAACTGCAGGGTAGTGGGCAGTTTCTGCTCTCTGTCCTGTTTCTGGAGGGCTCAGGGGTAAGCCTGGAAATGCTGTCCAGTTTGGGAAAGTTTGTCTCTGGGATTGCAGCATATGGTTGTCACCTTGGAGGCTGAGATGCCCTGTGTGACAGCTGCCCGAGGTCCCGGAACTGTCCTCCCGAGCCATGCGTGTGGACTTTTCTGGTCTGGGCGTTGCATTTGCTTTCTTCCGTGTACCACATGCTGTGTGGCCATGAGGGAAGGAGACTGGCCTTCCTCTGCTGACTGCGGATGGGCCCTGGGTCAGCCCTTTGCTTTCGTCCCCGGTCCCTGCGACATTATTCCTTGGTCCTCTGGGAGGATGCTGACTGTACCCTCATCAGTTCCAGGGCCCTGTGAACCAGAAGACCTCATTGATGGAATCATCTTTGCTGCCAACTACCTGGGGTCCACCCAGCTGCTCTCAGAACGTAACCCTTCCAAGAACATCAGAATGATGCAGGCGCAGGAGGCCGTCAGCCGGGTCAAGGTACTGGTGGGCTCAGCAGGGCGCCGGTTTGGCCAAGTCAGCAACACTAATGGGGTCTGGCGGGAAGGGTCGGTGGGGGGGGGGGGTCCGAGGAGATGCTCCCTCTGGGCAGGATAGGGTCTGTGGGTGCTGCCAGCCCCTGGGGGCTGAGAAAGCATGTTGGGCCCCTCGTCTGTCCTCGCTGTCCCCTGACCTTCTTCATGGAGGCACAGGGACACGAGGTCATGGTGGTCTGGAGAAGAGAACACAGCACCCCGGGCCCTCCCGCTCCACACCCCAGCCCTGCTTCTCTGTCCAAGAGCCCGGTGCTTCTCTGTGCTTTCTGGCATCACTCTGTCCCGTCTCACCCCCCCCCCCCCCAGATCCAGGCAGTTGTAACTGATTCCCAGCACCTGAGGGACGCGTGGGGGGGCTCCTCATGGTCAGCGTGTGTGCTCACTCAAGTGGTGGCTACCCACCCCGCCTGCCCCTGTGGGGGGCTTCCCCTGAGCACAGGGTTGGAGTCCCTTGACCCCCAAGACCAAAATAACTTGGCTGCCCCTTCCTTCTCTTCCTTTCTTCCTTCCTTTATCCGTTTTTCTTTTCTCTTACATGCTGCGCAGAGGATGCAAAAGGCTGCTAAAATCAAGAAAAAAGCGGTGTGTAGGGCTGAGGGCTTGGCCTGGGTTTCTGGGCCTCGTCCTGTGCAATTTGGGAGGGTGCGGTCCTGTTTGCAGGAATACACATCATGCGGCAAACAGCTTTTTCCTCGTCCCTGGGTAGATAAATAGTAGACTTTTGAACAAACTACAGATACTGGTGTGTGGTTTGGTTTTTTTGGGGGTTTTTTGTTTTTAATTTTTAATTAAAAATTAATTTAATTAATTTAATTAATTAATTTTTTAATTTTTGTTTTTAATTTTTAATTTTATCCACTTATGGAAAAATCTAATCATTGCCCTTTTTCCAGATTTCTTGTTTATTCTCTCCCATGCTAGAACACGGTTAATGCCACGAAGTTCCTATTTCACGTAGATGTTTTTACAAGTGACATTGACACGACCATGTGATGCATTTAACACTTAGGTCCCCCATACAAAATTAATTAAATTGTTCTGATATTTAAAAACTCATTAGGCTTAATTTGTTAAATCAGAATGATGATGAGAAAGTCACTTTGCCCACGAGATGTGTTCCCCACTGAAAAGGGTTGCTGCGGGGCATCTGGGAGGCTCAGTAGGTTAAGCATCCGACTCTTGGTCTCCGCTCAGGTCTTGCTCTCAGGCTGGTGAGCTGAGGCCCCCCATCGGTCTCCACGCCCAGCAAGCAGTGTGCTTTAAAAAAAAAAAAAAAAGGGGGTGGGGGCACCTAGTTTCTGGCCATGAGCCAACTTAAAAAAAAAAAAACAATCATGTTGGCCTCCAATCATGTGTTTGTGAGCCTGGTCACTTAGTAAATGCTCAGTCCTCTCGATATAGGAAATCTCAAATGTTCGGTGTTAGAAGACACTGATTTGCTGCCCTTTAAGCTTGTCTGTCGCTTAAAGGGCAAGAGATTCAATCCTCTGTTCACCACTTGAACAGCATTTTCTGGGTCTGGATGCTCACTTCCTCCTGTGATGAGACTTCTCTCCCTATGATGATATTTGCTCTTTGCCCGGTGGTGTCTCCTTGGATTCCTTGAGCTGTAGGAGAGGAAGGAACTCACCCATCTCCCTCCTCTCAGCGAGCCTTCTGCTAGGCGCCTCCAGGCAGTGGAGATGGGCCTGGCTTTGCAGAGGTGGGGTATGCTTCCCTCCCAAGGGAGAGGGGCTCCCAGCCTTTGGTTTGTCCAGGGCAACTCTGGGCTGCCCAAGCACCAGGAGGCTGGAGCGGGGCTCTGGTCCTCAGTGTGCCATTCAGGGAGCCCAAAGGGGCTCCAGGGAGCAGGCGGGTCCAGCCCGGAACAGCCTCCAGACCTGCTGAGGCGAGCTGGTTAGATCCCTGGAGAGCTGTTCTTCTCAAACCCACGGCTCCTATTCTGGTCTGCTTACGTCTGGCCAGGCAAGCACTGAGAGGAGGATGCGTCACGAGTCTGGGACCAGGAGCAAGCAGCGTCCCCCACACAGCTAACCTGGAGTGACTATGGGGTCATGGCTCCCCATCCACAGACCTGCCCACCCCGTTGTCTGGTGGCCTCTGTTGGATTCCTGCTGTTGACACACCCCCTTTCTTCCAGCAGAGAGCATGGCGGGGCAAGCTTTGCTGTCCCCTATTACCCATCTGGTTTTGGCTTTCTCCATTCACCCCCAGTTCAAGCCCAGTCCCCTGCACGTTTGTCCCTCTTCTCCCATCAAGGGCACAGCACTCGAGCTTCCTCCAGAAATTGTCACTAAAACCCAGTCCACCTGCAGCTTTTCTTCTTTTCCTTCTTCTTCTTTTTTTTTTTTTTTTCCCCTTCTGGCCAAACCTACTTTTTCAAGCAAGAGGGTTTTGAGGAACAATCCCATAATATGTAACATTTGAAAGCATGTGGACATACGTGCTTAGACATACATGTTAGAATATAACCCGGTTTTTCAAATCAGAGGAAAAGTAGTTCCGCTACGTTCCTGCTATTTTCTTTTTCTTTTTTTTTTTTAAGATTTTATTTATTTATTTGACCGACAGAAATCACAAGTAGGCAGAGAGGCAGGCAGAGAGAGAGGGGAAAGCAGGCTTCCCGCTAAGCATAGAGCCCGATGCGGGGCTCGATCCCAGGATCCTGAGATCATGACCTGAGCCGAAGGCAGAGGCTTAACCCACTGAGCCACCCAGGCGCCCCACGTTCCTGCTATTTTCAATCGCATTATTTTGAACTGTATTTTTTTCTTCTTTTAAAATCAGTTGAAAGCAGTGTCACCTCAGGGTGGGCTGAAAGCCCAAAAGAACTTTTCCCTTGAAAACTGAGCTGCAATACAAATATATCAATATTATATAGGGTCTCTCTGCAACTCTGATTTCTTGAGGAATTGTCAGCGGGGGGATTTTGGATTTCAGATTTCATAGCCAGGAATTAAATCACAGTTTCTGCTCTTTTGAAGTAGAAGATATGTCACCGTGGGCTCTCAGTGACCATAAAGTATTTCTTACTTCAGTGGGTAAACTGAAAGAATTTGTATTTCATTGCCACTGTGCAGTAGTAATTAAAATTCCCATGGTTGTAAAAACCAATGAAAAGCTGTCCTGGTTTAGAGCAGACCCTGAATAAATAGTTCACCCAGCTTCTAGAACATTTCATGGACACATAAGCAATGGCCATAAGCTGAACACACTCCAGGAGCTGACAAAACAGGGGCGTTTGTGTGACAGCATCTTCTGATTTTTCGCATGTTGCTGGGAGGGCAGCACTGAGTCCTACTGGGGTCTTGCTTCCCTTAGGGTTTTTGGAAGATCAGCATTAAGCCTGCTGGGGGGTTGACATAACTAGGACTATTTAAATCAGAAGAAGATGCTGACGATCTAATCCAATGCCTTTGAAAATTTCTTCCCCATTTCTGGGGATATTTGGAATCCCAAATCCCGGAAACGTGTGCAGCCCGAGTACACAGACCCTGTGCCTTTACCGAGTTTGATAAGCGTCGGCAGGCAGGCCTACATTTTAGGGAGTGGAGGGGCTGCGCTTTGGATGCTGGGACCCAAGACCCCAGGCGTCTGGCCCCCTCCATGCTCAGGCTTCCGGAAGCTGTCTCCTCCCTCCTTCTTCACGCCCTGTGCAAACTGCCTTCAGAACTCAGTTCGCTAGAGATTGTGCTGGAAGGCGGCGTGCAATTGAGATTTCCCAGGGCTGCTCCCAGCCGGAGAGGCATTTCCCTCTAGGGGCGCTCAGGGTCATTAGTAAAATTGTCAGGCCTTTGTTCAAATTAGGTTTTTTGCTTTGGGTTTTTTTGTTTTTTTGTTTGTTTTTTTGTTTTATTCATTTGTAACAGTATCCACTGTCCTATCTTAGAATTCGGAGGGGGATGCCCAGACCCTGACCGAAGTGGATCTCTTCATCTCCACCCAGAGGATCAAGGTGTTAAATGCGGACACACAGGTAAGCGCTTTAAAGACCGTTGTTTAAAATCATGTCATTGAACCCCTAACTTCCCACCTCAGGAACCAGAGGAGAACGAGGTCTGGCTGCGGGAGAACTTTCCCTCTGGGAGTGAGCGGAAGGGCTGTCCCTGAGGACAGTCGCTGCGGACCCCGCGGCTTGAATGGGATGTGGTTGTGAAATCTGGAGCAAGCTGCGGGGGGCCGAGAAAACCCTGCGGTGTCCTGTGGTGTAGGTGTGCTGCAGCCCTGATTAAGGAGGCAAAATGAAGGGGAAGGTGTGGGGAGCCGGAAGCTGTGTGCTCACCATCAGGGTTCTAGAAGGGCCTTCCGGAAACCTGGGCATGCCAGGCCTGGGGAATGGAGCAGGAGGGTGGAAAGGATGTGTGAGCCCTTGGCCCTCCGAGGGGGTGGTGCTCCACCAAGGGTGTGTGTGTGGGGGGGGGGGGGCTGTCTTAAGATTTTCCACCTGTGAACCATTTATCTGGCCAGCTTCTGCTCATTTTTCCTGGGCCTTCATCACTGCTGTTGGAGGGGAAAACAGATCCGTGAGGAACAAGTGAGCCGTGCCAGATAGAAAGGCCCACGCGGCAATGAGGAAGAGGGCAGGAGGCCAGCGGCATGGGGCAGAGGGAGGGAGAGGTCGGGAAGGCCTCTGGCAGTGCCCTGTGCCTGAAGTTTGCTGGGGAGAGGGAGGCTCCACTCACCTCCATTCCTAGGCCCATGGGAGGAGGGCCAGATGCCAGGGTAATGACCCCTTTGCTTCTTTGTCCTCAGCGAGTAATCTGTGTGGTGACTGTCCAGATGTGTGGGGACCCTGTTCCCTGATACCCATTTTGCCTGCAGGTTTTGGCACAAAGGATCATCTTGCTTGCATTGGTTCTAACATTGGAAGTGCAAAAATGCTGCATTTCCTAATTATGTCACACTCTCCACTTTTTATTATTGCACCTGACCCCAGGCAGAAGACCTTTTGTTTCTTTCTCTCTCTCTTCACTGTGGACTGATGGATTTCTTTCTTTCTTTCTTTATTTTTTTTTTTTGGTAACTTGTGTTATTCTTTTTGGGGCTCTGGTGATCCCCAGTTGGACCTTTAAACTGGGTCCTGGGTGGTTTGGACATCTTTGCTTTAGTCGCTGATCACATCCTTGCTTTCTGAGGCAGTGAGTTGTTCCGAGCTCCCCTGATGTTTCCCCAGCCGCAGACCTGGAATCGGCAGTTTCTTTGAGGAGTCACACGCACTTCCTTTCTGTGGGGAACAATATTACAGAAACAAAGATCCAGGCGCTGGCCGTGCCCATGGTCGCAGGGGTCTCATTGTTCCTGGGACTTTGCCGTGAGCGGAGCTAGACAGTATATGTGTTCTAAAAAGCCCAGAGTTCACACTTGTCCCTCTGTCTGCCCGGGATCTGTGGCCACAGGGTGCTGAAGAGGCACCCTCGGAGGTTTCCGGACCAGTCCCCCTTCCTGAAAAGTGGCTCTTGTGGCTTAAAACCCCCACCCCACCTCACCCCATCCCACCCCACCTCACCCCATCCCACCCCACATGGCCTTGGCCAGGAAACAAATCAGCTCCCGAAAGACAGACGCGGGGTAATATCTGCTGTAAAAGTAGATTCTGTGAGGAAGAAAAGAGGCTTCCGAGGTTGCAGAAGCAGCCAAATCTTCTTTTGTGGAAAAAGCACAAAGGCATAAAAGACCAACTGATTAGTTTTTCAGAGCTTTTGTGTGCAGCCTTGTTACATAGGGGTCACAAGCAGGATGCTCAAGGGAGATTCCTGGAAGATGACAAAAACCATCAAGGGTAATGGACCTGCCAGGAGCCCAGGGAATTGAATGGCCAGAAACGCATCGATCAGTCAGGGGAGCTGCCTCAGGGTCCCCTGACGGGGGACTGTCCTGCTTGGGCTCCCCGGGAAGAACTCATCTGCGGAAAACTTGGGCCTCAGAGCCTTCCTCAGCTGCTAGGGAGAAGCACATGGCTTGCAGAGAAGGGACCCCTCTCCAAAGCCACAGATTGCCTCTGCCAGCCACCCCCCTTCCCCCAGCAGGGACAAGAGCGGCCCCTGACCTTGTGCCTGCAAGAAACAGTGGGAGGGTGCTATGGGGCAAAGCCAGAGTCACTTTGACTGTGCATCACTGCCCTCGAACGCCATGTTTCCCAGAGCAGTGACTGTCAACCAGGGTGATGTTGTCCCCCACGGGGGCATTTGGCAAAGACTGGAAATATTTCTGATGGCCACAACTTAGCAAGGGGGCGAAGCTACTGGCATCTAGCCAGGAGAGGTCGGGGGTGCCACTAATTGTCCTACAGTGTGGGGGACAGCCCTTCACAGTATAGAAGGACCCAACCCAAAGGGCATCAGCGTTGAGGCCAAGAAATCCCGAACTTGAGTGTGTTGTGATGGCTTGTTCTCCCTAACGTTCCCTAACGTGGATCTGTCCCGCTCCTGACAGGAGACCATGATGGACCACGCCTTGCGCACCATCTCCTATATCGCGGACATCGGGAACATTGTGGTGCTGATGGCCAGGCGCCGCATGCCCCGGTCGGCCTCGCAGGACTGCATCGAGACCACCCCTGGGGCCCAGGAGGGGAAGAAGCAGTACAAGATGATCTGCCACGTGTTCGAGTCCGAGGACGTAAGTAACCGTGCGGGCACACAGGGCCCCTCCCTGCGGGCCCGACCTCACCACCGCCCCAGCGGCATCCCAGGCTCTTTAGAAACTGCGCCTCAGGTGGAAATCTAGTGCACTGTCATTGATGTCTCCGATGGAATCAGAATTTTTTGGGTTTTGTTTGTTTGTTTTTCCTAACATTCAGAGTTTGCGAAGAGAGTGAACATAGTTTTATTTCACTTCGTGAAATAACGTCCTTCAGGGCTGTTTGTAAATTGAACGTGGTTGAACAGGCCAGGGGCGCTTACAAATTACTCCTGACTTTTTGGTGGTTAAGATGTGCATCTTCACACGCCAGGCTTGCATACAAAGAAGCAATGTCTGTGCCCAGGAATAGCTCTGCTTTTGCTCATGGCCATTTCTTGTCGTAATTCAAAATACTTCACACTCACTAAGAGACCATGAACCCCTTGACTCTTTCCTTCAGTGGGATGAGAGCATCTTTCTGAGCCTGGAGCTGGGAGAAGGGAACCAGAGAAGGGAGCAGGGGGCCAAGTGGTGAGCACAGGAGACTTTGGGCTAGGTCTCTCTGCTGCCCCCTGGCGGGCAGATCTTGTGGGTGTTGCCAAAGGAGAATTTCGAAAGCCAGTCCTCCCTGGATATTTGGAAAAGGGCATTCTTGTTCACATATGGGCTTGCAGGGCAGGGACCTGAAGCAGAAGGGAATGGCCCCCAGATTTTTATATGTGAAGGCAAGACTGAGGTAGAGTATTCCTTTTGCTAAGCAGTTGAAGTCATCCAGAAGTGCTTTGAAGCAATGGTATATTGATGGGAGAAGAAATTTAAACACATACCCGTGGGGAGATTCTTCTCCCCATGATCCAGATCTCCTTGGGCACCTGGATGGGCACTTCCATGGGACTCGGGGCTAGAGGATGTCTTAGAGACCTGGTGGGGAGAGATGCGTCCTCGGGAAGGGCTGTGAGTGATGGGCAGGGCAAGACCAGTGGCAAATGGTGAGCAGCCGGCCGGCAGAGAAGTCACAGGAGCAGGGAATGCCATGGGCCTCCGAGCTTCCAGCCCCTGTGGATGGCCGCGGGCCGAGGGCTAGAGTCGGAGGTGCTGTTGTCTGGAGGTGAGCATGAGTGGGACTCTGAGTGGCCCTTGAAGAATTGAGGGCAGGACCCTCCTGGTAGGGTGTGTGTGGGAATACCCAGCAGTTGCCCAGAGCATAGAACCTGGATGGTGGCTCCGTCCGGGGGGCTGCTGGGGATGAGTAAGGGGTCTGAGGGTCTGCTGGCAGCAGATGGAACACCTGGAGAAAATGTAAAGTGGCAGTAAGGATACCAGGGGCTCATTCTGAGACTCAGTTTCCCTCTATGAGATGGAGCTCAGACACTCCAGGACTGAGGCCAGGGTATATGACCCACACAGGCGAAAGTGCTAAGGCAAAGGAGCGCTGGGGTGTGGCAGCTCCCATTCCCCCCACCCCACCTCCTGCAGGAGGCCGCCTCTGAGTGCCAAACTGCCAAAGCCAACCCTTCTCTGAGCCCCTTGTACTCCCCCCTGCCTGAGCGGGGCTCCTGGCTTCACAGCATTGAACACCCACAGGCCCTGGCTGTGAGCTGAGGGGACAGGGGAGCCCCTTGTCTGCAGGGTTCCCAGTGTGGCCCCCAGGCTGGCTGGGAGGGACACTAGGACAGGACTTGGGGCAGATGGGGAATTGGGAGACTGCCCCCAGCTGTTGGTGGGGAAGTGCCTAGAGTTCCTGGATTGCACCCTGGCATGAAGGGCCTCACTGTCCCCAGGAGCTTCTATGGATTGGGGTGGGGCACCCAGGCAGAGCCCCAGACAGAGCCCCAGGGCATCAGACAGCATCACCAGGCGATCCATACAGGGGTGAAGGGAGCCATGCTCTCAGAACCCCTCCCTGTCAGAGGACTACAGTCAAGTGAGGACAGACATGGAGGCCTGGGGGCAGCCGGCAGCAAGCCTTGGGACCCCAGTCGGGCAGGGCAGGTCCTGGGCTCTCATTCACCGCCCCTACCTTCTTCTGGCCTCTTCCCGAGGTCTGACTCCCAGCTTCTGCTAGAGCCCTGGCTGTTCCTCTGCTGCTCTCCAGTGCACCATCTCTGGGCTCTCCACCCTTCAGTCCACATGTGCCCAGGCGGGGGTGTCCCATAGTGGCCTCCAGGGAAGGCAGCTCTGGCCAGTCCGCCCTAAGCAGTGCAGCCAAAATGCTGGTCTTGGGAGCGAGCAGGGCTTATTCCTGCCAAGTGAGCATTGCCTGTCCTTCCTGTAAACTATTCTGGGCCCAGTGTGGGAGGGCAGTTCAATCTAGACTCCTTACCTATTTCAGGAAAGCTTTCCATACTCCAGCTCTACTTTTATTGTCCAGCCCAGCCCACTTTGGTACAGAGACATACTCATTTGTAGCACTTAAAGCATGCAGTGTATAGAGGGAGAAAGAGATTTAAGCATTTAGGTCAAAACCAGAGGGAAAGCCTGTCCATGACTTTTCAATGTCTAGCACTCTGTAGTGTCAGAAATTCAATGACGTCCACACAAGTGGTTCCTTGTAATGGAACGACATGCTTTGCTCTGTAGAGTCTGTACTGGTGTCTCCAGGTCTTGTGCTTTTCATCAGCGTCAGCCTGAAACAGCCACACTGCCCCCCACCCCCAAGAACAGCTGGACATATACCGTACCTCCCCAGTTGACATTGGGTTCTGTTGCTAAAGAGACATAAATGTTGGGGAGACAGCTCAGTCTCTGTGACCCTCCTCCAAGAACACACAACTTAAGTTTATTTTTGGAATAAGATGGGAAGAAAGAAAATATAGTACATTTTTCAGCTAAAGCAATGAAAATAAGATGTTTAGCAAACAAGCCATAATTTTTCTGGACTTTATTTGAAACTGTACTTTGTCCTGGATGGTCTGGGACTTAAATGGCTCAGGTGGGAGCAGATAGGATCAGGCCCTGCTGAGTTCAAGACAGCAAAGAGGCTCCCCCTAAGGTGGCTGACCGTGGGGTGTTGCCGTGAGGACAGCCCATCACCAGAGGAGGGCCTGCAGTTTCTCTCTTGTTGCTTTAAGCCCAGGCAAGGGCCTACCCCAGGCTTACACATGCCTCTGCACCCAGCCCTGTCACAGCCCCTCCTCTCCTGGCTGCGTGGCGCCTGTGGTCCTGTGCCGGTCGCTAGTGGGCTTCTCCGTGCCCACAGGCCCAGCTAATCGCACAGTCCATTGGCCAGGCCTTCAGTGTGGCCTACCAGGAATTCCTGCGGGCCAATGGCATCAACCCGGAAGACCTGAGCCAGAAAGAGTACAGCGACATCATCAACACCCAAGAGATGTACAACGACGACCTCATCCACTTCTCCAACTCTGAGAACTGCAAGGAGGTGAGACACACACACCCTGGGCAGATCACAGGATGCCACACTGCTGTGGCCCCTGCCACCACCCACACTGGGCCCCTGCACACCAGAGCTCCCCGACCCCCCGCCACAATGCCCTGGAGCAGCTCGCTCGAAGGGCCCTCATGCGAATCCCCACCCTCACGGCAGAATGAAGCGCTCCCCGGAAAGTACATTTGTGCCTGCCTTTGGAGCTGAGCACTTGTGTGTGAAATGAGGTGTTGTTGTAACAAAGGAGCTGATTACAGTCAGTCTTAATGACCTTGAAAATGTGCCTTTTAATGCCGCTATTATCATCTACTGGAGCTCAGCACCCAGGAGGTGTTTCTGAAAAGCATATAAGAAGCATCTTCAAAATGGGGAGCTTCGGGGCACTGCCCAGGGGAAGGAATAATCAGACTGCTGTTGAATGAATGAGTGAATGAATGAATGAATGACTATTCCAGACTTAGTGCTGAATGAATGACAGGCAGCTTTCTGAGAGTGAGCCTTGGAGTGGAATGAAGGTAGGACTTTTCTAGATCAGAGCAAGAGCCGGGGGCAGATTTGAGTCCTGGAGTCTATCATTCTTCTCGCCTCCATGGGTTGGTGGGAGGTGAGAAGAGCAAGAGGTAGGACCTGGAGGCCCGCTGGGGCCTGGAGGGGTCCGTGCCAGGCATGGGCAGGAGGGTGTCTGTGCTCCTGGTTCAAGCTTGGGAGCCAGAGCCAGGCGAGGCCGGAGTGAGGTGGTAGGCGCACAGCTCCCCGGCCCCCACCACGGGCACCTCTCACCACTCATGTCCTTATAGCTGCAGCTGGAGAAGCACAAGGGCGAGATCCTGGGCGTGGTGGTGGTGGAGTCGGGCTGGGGCTCCATCCTGCCCACGGTGATCCTGGCGAACATGATGAACGGCGGCCCGGCAGCCCGCTCAGGGAAGCTGAGCATCGGGGACCAGATCATGTCCATCAACGGCACCAGCCTGGTGGGGCTGCCCCTGGCCACCTGTCAGGGCATCATCAAGGTGTGTACGTGGGGCCCCTGCCTTGTTTTATTCTCACTACCTTGTCCTTTCTCACTTGACAGGTGAGGAAACAGATCTGGAGAGACTCCAGCTGCCCTTGGGGGTGAGAATGGGATATTTGGTTTCACTGATGCCATTTCTGAGGGACATGGACCCCAGGCAAGGGCTGAGGACCCCCAGATGCAGGGTGACCCGGCATGTGTGGGACTTTCGCAGACTAGCACCAAGAGTCCCATTTCCTGGGCACATGGGGAGGGTTGGTCACACTGCAGGGGTCTGAGAGCAGGGCTGGCGGCTCTGACCATCTGGCCCGTGAGCCTGCAGCTTTGGGAGATGCTGAGCTCCCAGTCCCTGCTGGGGGGTCCTCATGCCTGGTTGCCCTGGCTAGAGAAGAGTCTTGGGACAGGAAGCTCAGAGAGGCGGCCCAGGGGCCTGGCGCTCCTGTGCCTTTGTCCTGTCCAGGGTCTCCAGACAGTGGGTTCTGCCTGCTTGGGGGCAGCCCTGGGGCGTCCGTGGGCGTTCTGCCCCCAGCCCCCTGTGGCTTGTTCCCTCCTCACCTGCTGCAGTCTTGGTGCTGGAGGACAGGCCTGTGTCCTCATCAGCCTGACAGCTGAAGGGCATTCAGAGGTCACCTGCTGGGCGATCACCTTAGAAGACAGACAGGTAGGCACCGCACAGCCCTCAGCCGCGGGACCAGAGACTTCGTCTGCGGGGACTTATCCTCACAGCCATGGCCTGGGGCACCTGCTGACAGTCACAACCTCTCTGGGGCCTGATGTCCCCCTTGGCTTCAGCTGGCCAAGTCTCACTGTGGACACTAGGTCCTCTTGCTTAGAGATTTTCACTGAGCCCCTCACCACCTGTTTCTGCCCCTGCCATTCGCACATTTTGTTTGGAGGAAGGCTTCCTCCTGGTCCTCCTTCTTCTTCTTCTTCTTCTTTTTTTTTTTTTTTTTTTGTTTTAAGATTTTATTTATTTTTTTTGTCAGAGAGATAGCACATGTAGCCAGAGAGGCAACAGAGGCAGAGAGAGAAGCAGGCTCCCCGCTGAGCAAGGAGCCCCATGTAGAATTCAATCCCAGGACCTCAGGATCATGACCTGAGCTGAAGACAGCCACTCAACCGACTGAGCCACCCAGGCATCCCCCTCCTGGTCCTTCTAAACAGAAGGAGCTCCTCCTGCATCCAGTGTTAGCTGGAGGCCCTTCCCGTGACCCTGGTGCTGTCCCGCTGGTCATGCACGGTGGTGGGCAGGGCCTGGCCTCTGTCTCCATGAGCAGCTTGGTTTCATCTGGGTCAGATGGCGTATCAGAGCACAGCGGGCCATGGCCTGCACTGCCGCCCAGGGTAGCCAGCCGCCGCACACACGGGCTGCACAGAGGGACCTGGAGGCCGAGAGGGGGCTGACCCACCGGCCTTGTTCCCCTGCACCCCCCGCCCTGCCCGCTGACTCAGCCTCGGTATGGGCGGGCGAGCACATGCTTGTAGGTGGCATCCGAGGCTCCCTGTGACTCCCGCCCCGTCCCACAGGGTCTGAAGAACCAGACGCAGGTGAAGCTCAACATCGTCAGCTGTCCGCCGGTCACCACGGTCCTCATCAAGCGTCCTGACCTCAAGTACCAGCTGGGCTTCAGCGTGCAGAATGGGATCGTGAGTCTGCCCTCTCCGCCTTGGCCACCTCCACTGTGCATGTGTGGGCCTGGATGTAGGGAGCCCGTGCGGGGGGTCGGGGGCAGCTCTCCACCCACCTGCCCCTGCAGCCGCTTCTGATGGCGCAGGCCCCGGTGGGTGGGCACAGCTGGGCGGGAGCTTTCAGCTCTTCCAGGGGCAGGTCCCTTCCCACTAGGGAGGGAGGGCTGGTGTGTGTCGGAGGAATGGGTGGGTCCCTCTAGCCCTGCTCGAAGCATCCTTGTCCCCGTGATGGCTGGTCCCTCCTGTTTCCAACCACTGCAGTCTGGACACATCTGGCCAATGGCAACATCCTACTCTCTATGCTCAGCAAACAGATATTTACTCATTCACTCATTCGTTCACCCATTCAGAGCCATTTATGAGGTGCCTGCACTGGCTAGGCATGGAGGAAGCAGAGGCCTTCCAGGAGGAGGTGATTCTGGGCTCAAGTGAGTGTTAGTCTACCCAACCATCTGTGCCTATTCCTCAGGCTGAAGCTCGTAGTTCAGGGTTCCTGCCTTTTCTTTAACCCGTCTTTGGCTGAAGTGAATCTGTTTCCTTGGTCCTTTCTCGTGCAAAGGTCCCAGTGGGCAAAGATGTGGCCACAGACGGAGGACAGAAGAGGGGAGGCTGGTCATTTCCAGATTGCTTAAGCCAACTTTGAGTCTTAAAGACCTGAGGAAGAGATCGTGCAGTTGGTGGGAGTCCTGTCAGGGGAGGGGAGATATGTATGGGTGCCCCCATGCGCAAGGAAGAAACACAATGGGAGAACATTCTAGAAAGACAACTGTCAAGGGATCAAAAATTTTCCCTGTTGCTATCCAGTGCAGAAGTGTGGAGAGGTGCTTGTGCTGGGGAGAGTCACGGGGCCATTTCTGTCCCTTCTGTGTTAGTGTGCCCTTGCTGGTGTAACAAATATTCTCCAAATCTCAGCATACTGAATTGGTTCCTCATTCAGGTCACAGTCTGCTGTGGGGCTGGGGGGGGGGGTGGTCAGGTCAGTCTGCGTGCCCTCACCTGGGATTTGGAAGCCCGCACTCGCTGCTCTACGTCTGGCCAGTAGCTGCAGGAAGATGGGGACGTAGGTGTGGTCCTTGCCATTTCTAGCCACACCTCACTGGCCCCACAGGACTTAGTCCCACACTGCACAAAACATGGCAGGCTGGGAAGGTGGCCACCTGCTGCTTGTGACAAAGAGGGAAAGGGTATGGGGCATCTAGGCAGCGCTGGCCAGACCTTCCTCGCTGTGTGACCCTGAGCGTGTCAGTTAACCTCTCTGGGCTCTTCTCAAAATGCGACTGTGAGGGTTAATGGAGAAAATCCATGAAGTACACGGAGACATGTAGAGAAGGCCCACTGGTCCCGGATTCTGCAGAGGAGAACGCCCCTTTGGCACTTGCACCCAGGCCTGGGGCTAGGTTGTCTGCAGCCCTCTGGGGACTTCTGTCCAGGTCAGGGCCCAGAGGCTGGCCGGGTGGGGGTGTGGCCTGACCCTGTCCTGCCCAGCCAGTCTGCTTACGGTGGGTGCCCTGGGCATAAAGCAGCTGCTGGGAGCACGGTGTGGATGAGCTGGGGCCCCGTGATCAGGGAGGCGCCAGGCGGGGCCTTCTGACCTGCCGCCGACATGCTAAGCACTCACACAGGGCCTGCCTGGGAGCCACGCTGCTGCTTCCAAGGAGCCTCCCTCCCACGTGGAGGAGGCTGCCGTGTGGTGGCGGCTGCCGTGTGGTGGCGGCTACCGTGTGGTGGCAGGGAGAGCTGCCTCTTCTCAGGGACCGTGAGCCCAGGACAAGCCTGACGCCACCCCCTCCCCAAACCCCTGCCTCTCTTCAGCTTGTCTCATTACACCTGCCTGAGGAGGAGTGTGGGTCGTCTTGAGGAGGTGACCGCCACACAGAGAGGCTTAGTACCTGGCCCCAGGGCCCACAGCCAGGGAGGCCCTCAGGGACTGTGGGGGAGAAGGTGGGGGCAGGGGGAGAGGAGCGGCAAGGAAGGGGCGCGGCTAAGTGAAAGCAAGCAGGAGAGGAAGGGGATGCTGTGAGGTGAGGTGAGCAGCTGTGAGGGACAGGTACGGTGGGTCTGAAGGGAAGCGTGAGGCTTCCTTCCCAGAGACAGTGGAATGGAGGTGGCTGGGAAGAAGGCAGGATGGCTGATGGGGGGCTCTCCTGGGGAGGGTGAAGGGGGGTGGTCTCTGCAGGTGGGGACGGGCACATCGGTCCATGTCAATGACTGCGAAGCTGAGGGCAGTGAGGCAGGCAGAGGCGCTTCTCTGAGCGCTTGGGAGAGGTGGGGAGAAGGGCAGCAGCAGATCTAGGCTCTGGGGGTCTCAGAGTTGAGGGGGTGATGACACCCAGTTCTGCAGGCAGCATCGCCTGGGTTGTGCCTCCCTGGTCACTGACGCGCAGACAGGAGTCCTGAGGCAGAGTGCTGGTCACTTCTTGGTGTATCTGCCACAGGTCCAGAGTGCATGCACAGCTTGGGGTCTGGGGGTGACACCATGGATGAGAAGCAGCAGGGGGCTGGTGGCAAAGAGCTAGGGCCTGGGCTGGTTCTTGAGGAGTTGCTCCCAAGTATGTGGCAGCTGGCCCTGCGGGCCCCAGGGAGGGCTGTAGGTAAAGCAAACAAATCCGCAGGGTCTCTCCTGCCACGAGGCAGCCCCCCGGTGACCCAAAAAATGGGCAGCAGGGGGCACCTGGGTGGCTCAGTGGGTTAAGCCTCTGCCTTCGGCTCAGGTCATGATCCCGGGGTCCTGGGATCGAGCCCCACATCGGGCTCTCTGCTCTGCAGGGAGCCTGCTTCCTCCTCTCTCTCTGCCTGCCTCTCTGCCTACTTGTGATCTCTGTCAGATAAATAAAGAAAAAATCCTTAAAAAAAAAAAAATGGGCAGCAGGTGGCTGCACAGATCAGTCCCCCATCTCCACTGGGCCCTGCAGCAGTGGCCTTCGGGTCAGCGGTGCCCAGGCTCTTCCTGTGCCTGCTCCGTGGCATGCCCGTGCCATGGACAGGTGTGGGGTATGGGGGCTGGCTGTCCAGGGTCAGCTCCCTGTATGCTCAGAGGCCCCAGGCAGCTGCTGCCACAGCCACCGCTCAGGCCATGTCTCCTCATCTGTGGTGGCTGACGAGGGCCACAGGCTCGGTTGCTCAGCGGGGGCCTCATGGGAGGAGTGTGTTTGGGAGAACGTTCAGGAAGCCCGAGGGTGCTGACTCTTCTCAAGGGCTTGCTTGCTCTGGGGACAGAAGAGCTGGCTTTGCCCTTCACAGCATGGTCAGGGCGGACCTTGACTTCCCACCCACCCAGCCTCCCCACAGGGGCCTGGCCTGGTCACTGTCCCCTCCCCTGTAGTCCCCTGCTGCCTCGCAGTAGTGGAGCTGTCCCTTGGTTGGCATGTCTCTCACGACCAGTGGCCTCCCTGGCCTCATTGTCCATGAGGCTCTCAGGGGTCCCCTTCGACCCTTACCAAGCCCCACACTCGGACTCCTGGCTCCCGGGAAGCCCTCCACCTCCACCCCGCCTGACCACAGCAAGACCGGACGGGGGCAGGACACCTGACTGGGAGATGGCATTAGTCAGCTCCTGCACACACCCACTGTGGTTTTCTGCCTGATGACTACAAAAGCTTTTCCCATGGCAGGTGGCCGATGCCAGCGTGCAGGGTAAGTGGTTAGAGGAAGGATGTCCCAGCACTGGGGCGGCTCAGGAAGTCTGGGTGCTGTCACGTGAGAAGTGAGAGGGAGGGGTTCTCTGCACAGCTGTCGGCATGTACATGCGTATGTGTTGCATACAGGCAGGCGTGCATTTACACCCATGTGCATGTGCACATACTGTGTACATGTGTGCACGCGCACGTGTGTGTGTTTGGGAGAGGTGCTAGCCTGGGCACTGACTGCCTTCTGGAACTTGGCCTAGCCTGCCTTTTCTCCAGAACGAGAGGCCCTGTGTGGCTAAGAAGCTGTAATGGGTTTTAGAATCAGCCTCCCTCACTTCAGCCCTAGCTTTCTCCTAGGACATCTGTTTCTTCTGTTTGTTTCAATTGTGGTAAAATCGATTAACATAACATTTACCATCTTAACTATTTCCAAGCGTCCAGTACGTTGTACAACCCTCTCGAGAAGTCTTCGCTGTGGGAAAGGGGAACTCTGCGCCCATCAAACACCGACTCCGGTTCCTTTCTCCCAAGCCCAGCTTCTGGCAGCCAGCGTTGTACCTTCTGTCTCTCTGAACTTGACCTCACTATATGCCTCCATAAGTGGAATCAGACAGTACTTGGCCTTTGGGGACCAGCCTTCTTTAACTCCCACCATAATGCCTTCAGGGCCCATCCACCTTGTAGCCTGCGTCAGACGTTCACTCCTTTTCAGGGCTGAGTAATATTCCCATAGATGACTAGCCCACATTTCGCTTTTCCATGCATCTGTCAGTAGACACTGGGTTGCCTCCATCCCCCACCCCATGGGAGTGAATCGTGCTGTGGTAACTTGGGTGTGTGGGACTTCTGTTTTTCCAGTTCTAGTTTCACTGTTGCAAATACTCCTAGGCCTCCTGGTCCATCTGTCTGAGGCGTCTGGCCATGCATCAGTTCTAGCAACCAGGAAATGAAGCTCTTCCCACAAGCCTCAGGCATCCCTGGGCTGCTGGTGTCTGCAAGGCTGGTCCTGTTAGGGAACAGCATTTTCTGTTACCATTTCACAGAGGACGAAGGAATAGGGAGGTCAAGGAACTTGCCCCAAGTCTCCCAGCTGGGAAGTGGCAGAGCAGGGATCAGGCCAGAGGCCAGCAGTTGTGAAGAGCGTGCCCACAGTCCCCGCTTGTACGAGGTGCCAGGGGGCAGTGGGTGAGCGTGTGCACGGTCTTGGCAGCCCTTGTGAGCAGCTCAGAGGCTGATACATTTGTACCGAAGGCTAGGGTGTTAGTGAGCCCTGTAAGTGTCCACTGGGCCCTGATTATGGCTTCGGGGCTGGGCCCGCCAGTCTCTCCTCTCACTAAGCGTGCAGGGACCACTGTGCTTCCTGGTGAGTACATGCCACACAGCCAAGTTCCCCCGAATTCCCCGGAAAAGTTTGCTGACATCTGAGTTAGTCTCGCACAAGTGCTTTTTCCATTTTCAGCTCCATTACACCCAATGTACAATGCATTAGTTTGCAGACAGGCCCCGGATGACCCAGTTAGCGCTATTTCTAAACGGATCCTTCCTCTCTCTTTCCACACCACCATTCAGGACATCAGGAAGTCTCCCGCTGGGAGACATGGGCCTTCTCCCCCCGCAGAAGTGCGCCCCATGAGGTTGGAACACACCTCGGTTCCTGTGGACATGCCTCGTTCGGGAAGGCCAGGACCCATGTGTGTGCATGCACACGGCCTTCTCCTCAGCATGTCCTGCCCCCCCCTTTCTGCCTTCTCCCCCTGCCTGCTCCCCAGATTCTGGCTGGCCATTCCTTCTAAAGGTGCAAAGCCATTGTCTCTCCTGCTTCTTCTCACTTTCTTTCCCTGAATCTCCATGACTAGGGAGGAGGCTGCTGGCAGGGACAGAACCAAGATTGCAGCTTCCACGGACTGTCCCAGCTTCTTTGCTGGGGAGCACACTGGGCCCTCCCTGACGCTTGGTCAATCTGGGAAGCGAGCTCGGTCACTGTGAACTATCTTCCTTGGGACCTTCGAAGAGCCCATTTCAGTGGGCACAGAATGCTGTCAGATCGTCTCGGGGCGGGGAGACAAGGAGTGGAATTCTCCTTAATTCTCGTATGGAGAACTGGGCAGTCAGGCCACCCTGCGTCCCTCTCTCTGCCAGCCCCCTGGTCGACCCCCTCTGACCTGAGTGCTCAGGTTCCAGGACTGTGGCCTGCTCTGCTGCAGGAGTCCACTCGGCTGGGCCTGTGACCTCAGACTGCACATGTGTCCTGTACCGGAAAGACAGAAATCCCGAGGGCTGGGAGGGATGCAGATGGTTGGTTGAGAAAGGTCTGTGGCATCGGTGATGAGGCAAAATCCGCAAAACAAAGGACAGATGGGAATCCTGCATACGGTGCCAGGGTCAACCTGTGGTCAGTGGCCTTGGGAGTGAGTCTGTCTCAGCTTCAAACGTTGCCATGCCAGGTCCTGTGGTTGGGGACAGGAGGAGGGAGAGCAATACTAAGGGGGAGTGTCGTCCCCCAGCAGCCTCGGAAATCAGAGGCCCTAGCTAAATGAGCAGGCCAGGCCTGGGGTTGGATGCAAGGTGACTGTGACCCAGGCAGGAGTCCCAGGGGTGCAGGCAGGAGGGCGTTCCCTCCAAGACCCAGAGGAGAGTCCTGGATAATGACAAGCCTCGCCCTGGAATGAGAAGAACCGTGAGGCAGAGAGAGGGCTTGGCTGTCCTGCCTGCTTTGAACACCCCCCCGTGGTTGTGCCTCCTGCGGGAAGGCTGACCTTTGATGTCTTAGGGCGCTGACCCGAGTCACCCTTCCTGATTCTGGGCTGGAGTCCCCTGCCGTCTCAAGTATGAAGATGTCTTAAAAAGTGACCAAATCCTCAAGGAGACAGGGGCTGTAATCATGGTGTTTTCAAATTAAGGACACCATAAGGACAAGGCCGAATTCACCATGAATTTGGTGGGGGCTCTAGATGACATGGGGTGGCCCCCCGCGCACCTAGGCAACAGGGTCCAGACAGCCTAGGCTGCTCCAGCCTGGCTCCGGGCTGGGCCTTCCTCATTCTCCAGCATGGCTGGTGGGGTGCGGCCCTCCGGGGCTGCTGCGCTAATGTTGGGGAGGGGGCACCCGGGGTCTGGCCAGTGCTGGCCGAGGGGCTCCAGGTCAGAAAGAGACCTCCGGCGGTGGGTGGGCCGTCAGGATACCTCAGCCCCAGAGTCCCTGCTGTTGGACCTATTTCTGCCCCTGCCTTGCGTTGTTGGAAGCAGCATGGGGTTCAGGGACCTGGGGTCTCCTCTGCTCCCTCTGACCACAACATCCCCAGGACTTCAGCATCGGGGTGCAGCTGGCCCCCTTCTCTCCTGAGCCGGCAACTCTCACCCTCCGGGGTCCGCTGCCGTCTCCCCGCTGTCTGGGCAGGCATCCACCTTTCTGACGGCCTGATATTAGGTGAATTTCACAAGCTCAAAGCTTTCCTTGTCCTTTCCCCAAACTCTTCCCGTTTTTTGGCTCTTGAATTCATCACCTCCTTGTGAGATGGAGACAGTGACTTCTTAGCTTGTAAGAGGAGCAGAAGGGAGCCAGTGGGGAATCTTCCAGAATGTGCTTCCGCTGTACACACCACCAGCCCTCCACACTCCCCTGACACAGGAACTGAGGCCCTGGGATGGCTGGAGGGGGGGGGGGACAGATCTCCCGAGGGCCCGCAAGGTTCTCCCACAGGCCGTGCTGTTGACTTGTGTGTTTTAACCTAGTCCCAATCATAGATGTCCCTGATGGTAAGTCAGCAGTGGCATGCAGAAGCATTTGTCCTGTTGGCCTCTCCCTCTGCATGCCCAGTGTCCCCGCTTCTGGTTTGGGGATGGCAGTGAGCTCCTGGCGGGCGTGGCAGGGACTCGTGTGCTGACTTGACATGTGTCTGCTTAGATCTGCAGCCTCATGCGAGGGGGCATTGCAGAGCGAGGAGGCGTGCGAGTCGGCCACCGCATCATCGAGATCAACGGGCAGAGTGTGGTGGCCACGGCCCACGAGAAGATCGTCCAGGCTCTCTCTAACTCGGTGGGAGAGGTAAGGCTATGCCCCGTCACCTTGCTGGAGTCAGAGCTGGAGCTGGGGCTGTCTGAGCCCTACATTTCCGTGACCGACCTCTGTGCCCCTGAGAGGGTTTCCAGGGGGTGCTGGGGCAAGCCACTGACCCCTTCCTAGGAAAACCTTCCTTCTCAAGAGAGCCTGTCCTTGCTGGGAACTTGGAGCATGCCTCTGCTGGTCCTGCGTGCCCACCTTGACCTCTGCCAGTCACTCCCTCTGCCGGGGACCCTGGGCATCTGCTGAGCCGGGGGCTGTGTCTCTCACCCAGGGTGTGCCTGTGACAAGGCTGAGCAGATGGCAGGCGCCATTCGGCTGTTCGTTCTGGCTCTGTGCTGTGGATGGGAGGGTGAAGGTGGTTGACACCAGCTTTGAAATGGGGTCTTGCACGCTCCATGCGGGGGAGCCCTGCCCTCTGCGGGACTTACCCTCCCGGGTACAAGGCTCTGGCCCAGGGTTCGCCTCTGCCCGCTTCCTGCCATCTTCCTGCCCATGGAGCAGGCCAGCTGTGGCTGCTGCACCCTTTCCTGCATCGCTGGCTTTAAACTTCCTCCATTTCCAGTTCTTTCTGGCAGCCAGCTTGAGGTGGACGAGGGTCAGAGCGGAAGGGCTCAGGTTTCCTCAAGACCTCATAAGTGAACAGGGTAATTGGAGATGAGAAGATGCTGAGGCTGTGCAACCAGAGTCTAGAAGGAGGACTCCCCCAGAGGCTAGTGTGTGGGGGTATTAGTGGCAATGGGGGCATGTGAAAGGGAGAGCCAGGACGAACGCGGAGAGGGTCTCCCCGGAGAAGCGTGGGAGGCCGAGACCATGGCAGAGGTGGGTGGGGAGAGGGACCAGTTGCAAAGGGCCTGGGTGTTGGGTGGGAGTCACATTTGATTCTCAGGGCTGTGGGGGGGCGGCCCAGGGGGCCGTGGGGAAGAGGGTGTGGCTTCCATCTTAGTGACCACAGCCGGGGGGGGGGGGGGAGGGGGAGAGAGATGGAGAGCTTGGCCCCTGGGTGAGTTGGTGGGTGCTGTTTCTGAGGGGGCTTTTGGGCACATTTCCTGGGTTCCTACTCTGTATTTTGTAAAACTACCAGGCTTAGGGAGGAGGTCTGTTTTCCCAGGGTTCAGTGGTAGCAGATGGCTGGCTTTTAAGGTTGGGGTGGGGGGCAGGTAGGCACCATTAGCCTCCTTTTACAAATGGCTTCAAAGAAAGGAAAATCCAATTTTCCTAAGCGGGTGTTTGAAATGGCTGCCCCACTGGGGAGATGAGTCTCACACGTCTACGAAGAAACCAGTCGCCGGGGGGAGAAATGTTTCCATGTCTTCAGACTTGGACCTGAGATGAAGTGGTACCCAAAAAGGCAGAGAGGCAGCCGAGGGTGTGGCTAGGCGATGGAAGTGTCTGCCTGCCGTCTCCCAGCATCCCTGAGCACGTGTGCAAAATCAGTCCCTGATAACAAGACGTGGGGTTTTGGATGGGTTTCAGATTGAGGAACGACACAGAATGTTCTGATGGAAGAAGCCACACCAGGCAGTGATGGGGGCATTAAAATCTAAACTGAGTATGTGGATCCTGGTGGTGGGGGCCGGCCGGGAGCACGGGACATTGTGAAAACACCCTGCACAGCTGGCCTCTCTCTGGGTTGGTCAGATGGGGGCCTGAGACCTGCTTGCTGGAGGAAGGGTGGCCCTAGGGCGGCCACACCATGCCCCCCCCCCCGCCACTGGCTACCTCTTGCTGGGCACTGGGGGCATGAGGCCTGAAGCACCCAGGCCATCCAGATGTCCCAGAGCTACAAGGCCTGAGCTCGGCATAGACCTGGGAACAGGGGTACTAAGAGGGGAGCAGAGCAGCAGAAGCAGAGCCCAGCTCCTGGGCTTCCACTGGTTTAACTCTTCCTTCTAGAACCATCACAGTGGGGGAGGGGTGGCGGAGTGATGAAGGTCCCACAAGCTGAGTCTCCTGGGGAGTTATCTTGAGCCATGCCTGGCTACCCAGCTACTTGGTGCCAGAGAGTGATGGCTCCGATGGCTCGTTTGCTAACTGACCCTGGAAGGATAAGGCAAGAGCGAGGCTGCTGGCCCTCAGTGAGCAAGTTCTCCGACCCCAGAACACTCATGTTTCCAGGCTTCCCTGGAAGCTCTTCAGAGGCCTGGGCACCCCTGGCTGAGTGGGCAAACCATAGTCGCAGTTAAAAGTCCGCTTTTTTGCTCCTCACCTGTCAGCTTCAGCTGAGGGAAAAAACTAGCCCTTTATTAACGTGGGTCAGACACCCTGGAGACCCAGCTGGGGAGGCCAGCTCGGAGTCCGCTGTGTCAGGACACGCTTTCTGAATCTCCGTGGAGATGCTCATTCCTCCTTTACTCGGCAAGCTGGTACTTAGCGCAGAAAAGCCTCAGGGGGTCCCGAAGTGAGCTGGTTGCCCCAGTGTTTGGTTTCTGTGGATGGCATCAGGGGTCGGGGGGAGGCCAGTGTGGGCCAGCCGGTTCAGCCCCTGTCTCTCATTGACAGATCCACATGAAGACCATGCCGGCCGCCATGTTCAGGCTCCTCACGGGCCAGGAGACCCCGCTGTACATCTAGGCCCACCCAGCCTGCTCCGCCCAGCCCGCCTGGCTTCAGAGGAGCCGGAAAGGCTGGACCCGGGACCTGACCCCTGACCCCCACAGCCCATCCAAGGACACTGGCTCCTCTGAAGGGCCTGCCCTCACCACCCACTTTTTTTTTTTTTTTTTTTTTTTTTTTGGACAAAAAGGGGTTTGTCTTCATCAAAGGAGAGTCACAGGAAGCAATCTCTGTACAAGAGTCACGTGTTTTGCCCATTCTGACCTGTTTTCTCGTTGCGACCAGCGGACAAGGGTGTTTCTTTGTAGCTGTGTGTGGTGTGGAGTATGTCTTCCCTCCCTGAAGCCGTGGAGAGCGGACGTGAAGGGAGCCCCGCGAGGACAGCGAGCTCTGGGGGGCAGCGGTCGTCCCCTCCTGCCCCCCTCCTCCGGGGGGCCCTGGGGTGCTTCGGGGGAGGGCGCCCTGCTGCAGCCCGGCTCCCGGGGTGTGAGTTGTAAGTGAGGTCCGGGAACATGTGATTGTATTGAACCAGAGGGGAGACGTTCCTGAGTTCAATAAAAGATGATGGCTACAACATCGAAACTCCATATTTATTTAGACAATGTCACGGTGTTGACCTTTACTTTGAGAAGCCGATCTTCGGACCTGAGGGTTTTCGGATGACCCGCCATCGCAGCCGCTGCTCCTGTCCTCCCCCGAGGCTCTGTGGACTTGAGAGGGCACCCGCCCCCCGCCAGCCACCTCTCCTCTCCCTCCAGCCCCCCTCACGGGGCGGGGGCTGCTGGCTCGTCCCCCCAGGGACAAGGGACACCGCAGAGGCCCTCAGTTTCCGATCTCTGTCTACACACACGCATCCACACGCCAGCTCCCCGACCCCCAAAAGCCAAAACCCTCTCTGGACGACTCTGCCACTCCCAGGGCGGCCGGCAGCCGGCGCAGATCCCTGGGCCTGCCAGGCGTCACCGCGAGCAGTATTAGCGCGTGTAGATAAAGTGAAACGTAGTCTAGTTCGGTTCATTAGAGGTCATTGTTAACCGACGTCCTTTTGTCTGGAAGTCTCTTTTTTTGGCCCCGGCCTCGGAGAATACACTGTGACTTAAGAAGCCTTACCATGCAGTAACTAAAGCTTTAGGATTACTGTATTCAAGGAGTGACCTGTGTGTTGCATGCAGCCGACCCTAGGAAGACTCGCTAATATCACTAATAAAGCTCAAGTCATGACCAAAGCGGTTTGCGTGGCTGGTTTGTTAATGCAGGAGCGGATGCCGGACTTCCCCTCAGCTAGGCACCTCACACAGTGCCTCTGGGATGGTGCCCTGATTGCTGATGGCATCCCCTCCAGGTCTGGGGTTGCAGCGGCGGGGGAGGGGGGCTCTTTCTGGGGAGGTGTGGGGGTGGGTGTTCCAGGCACCCGGTGTCAGCCTCCCCCACCCCCCGCCAGCCCCCCATCACCAGGGAGGAGACAGGCTGCTAACTGCCTAAGGAAGAGAAGGAGCCTTGTCATTCTCCTAGTTTAAAACTCGATGATTCCTGGAGAGGTGAGTTGTATGTGTGTGAATCTATGAAACAAAGTGGGACTATCCATCCTAGTGGCATCTGCTGACCTGGAGGGTACTTTGTGGCCTGTCACCTGCCGGAGGGAGGCAGGGGTGAACACGGGCTTTGATCAGAAGGCCAGGGCTGGGGTTCTCCCCGCACCGCCCACATTGGTCTGGGGAGCTTGGCCTGGTAGGACCCACCGCAGGTCCTCCCGCAAGTCATCTGCTCTCTGCACTATGAGCTATTGACCAGGGCCTTCGCCCTTGCCCTCGCCCTTGGGTGATGAGAGGGAATGTCACGTGAATAATAGCTGGAGGGAAAGGGTCCCCCCACTTAGGAGAGCCAAGGGGTATGCCCCTGCCTTGGCCAAGACAAGGCAGGGGAATAGGCTCCGGAGACGAAAGCTGTGGCTAGCAAATGATGCAGTGGTTGGGGTGGAGGTGGGAGTCCCACCAAATGATTCACTTAAAAAATCCAAATGAAAGAGTCCTTGGAGCCGGTGGCCTGCATCCTTCTGGGAAGCCTCCGACGGATGTCGCATGCGGGGAGGCACAGCTGTGGGCCAGCACAGGCGGGCACCTGCCCTCCACCTCTCAGCCCCCAGGACCTGCCCTTTTCTGGAAGGATGCTGGGAGACACGCTTGGGTGGCCGCGGGGGCCTCACGCTCCCCACCGGCTGCTCGAGCTCCTGGTCTTCAGAGGCACATGGGCTCTCTGCCTCTCTGTCCCAATTAGACCCGGAGACACAGAGGCCAGAAATAGTATTTATTAAAACACGGATCATTATGAAAACACCTTGAGGTACATTAAATAAATACAACCTTCCAGTTGTACAAACAGGTCTCCTGTGGCTTGAAAACAATTTCCTATAAATTCTGCCTAATAGCAGCATCTGTGAATCAATAGAGCTGAGGGGCGGGGGTGGGAAACACGTCCATTGGAAAGAAGCTTTCTGTGACATGGTTTGTTACAAGCATTCAGTTGGCATTGTTGTCACCAGCTGAAGGAGAGCTTAGGTTCTTGTGAAGGATGAGTCCCCCGCCTGTTGGCCATGAGATGGGGTCCAGAGCTCACCCACCTCAGCGTTCTTTTGCCACATCCCCCCCGCCCACAGGCAAATGGCAGTGTCTGGACAGGCTCTGGCTCCCACACCAGTTGACCCCATCTGGGTTGTGGGAAAAGTCCGGCAGAGTGTCCAGGACCCAGACATCTGCAGGTGGGGGGTCCCTGCAGGAGGGGGACCCGTGCCTTAGCTTCCTGGTGCAGCCTGTGGGGCTCTGCCCTAGCCTGCTGATGCTTTATCAGGAGGAGAGGGGGGAGGCAGTGCACCGGCAAGGGGAACCCGCTTTCCTTTGGTCATGCGCCCATATGGTCTGGACTTGGGGTATTTGCTGCTGAGCTCCGTTGAGCACAGCAGGGTCCCAGGTACTAGAGCTTGCTTGTTCCTAGGGGTTCTAACTGGTGCTTCCCTCTTCCTGGGACCTTTCAGGGAAGCCAGGATCTTGGGCCCTGCTGGAGCTCACATGGGCCGCCTGTGGCCCTGAGCAGATGGGCAGAAGGTTTTAGCTCAGTGGTATAAAACTGGGTACGATCTCCTCAACTGCAAGTTGGAGTTGTTCTGAGAGCAAATATGCAACTGAGCGTGGAAGGGTGCAGGAAGGACAGGGCCCTTGAGAACATCCGGGACTCTGGGCTTTGGCCAGAGCTCCCGGAGGTACCCACGTGGAGGCTCAGGCTGCCGGAGGTGCCCACGATGGCCAAAGAAACACTGTCCCATTGCAGGGAGGAGAAACAAAGGACACAGGCTGCCAGGGTGGGCTCCCAGTGGCCACTTGCCCTGGCCACCCATACAATGAAAGGACTGATGGTCAAGCCCCAGCCCAGAGACACAGAAAATGCCTGGATTCAGAAGCCACAAATGCTGTGCCGATGAGCGCAGGGGAGGCTACTTGGGAAAACCACAACTAACTGGACCTGTGAAGGGATCCGCTCTGGGGGGGGGACTTCAAAAGCCCTCGGCTGAGAAAAACGAGAGGAGAGATTCTCCATTTTGTCGTGAATAAAGTGCTCATAATTCACCTCTGGGGTTCGCCGGTGGAAGGGTTCCTTTTGGCATCAGAAGGCCCGAGGAGGATTCTTCCGGCTGTCTCACGTCACCCGGACGTGAGGGAGGCAACGACCAAGAACATTACTGAAGCAACGTGTCGAAAGCAAACCGTCCCTGCAGGCTCCCTGGACTGTCGGCGTCTGGACCGCAGAGCCTCCCTGCCAGCCCCTGCCCAGCCTCCAACCACACAGACGCGTCCCCAACACTACAGGTGGGGCACAGAGCAGAGGGAAGGGCAGCACGCAGCCCCTCGATGGCCGGATGCCAAGCAATATAGTGGGCAGCCACCAAATCTTCCCCTTGTGCTCCCCATGCCAGGCCGTTGGGCTCTCGGTTGAGAACTATGGTTTGTGGGCTGCCTTGTTCGTGGCAGGGCCACGGCATGGGTGCTGGTGGCCGCTGTTGTGGATGGTGCAGGGACAGGCATTCCCACAGCTGCAGAAAGTTCTCGAGGACAGTGCTGCTCCAGGGCCGTGGTGGGAAGTAGCTGCTGTTTAATGTTGCCAGAACATGGAGGGGGAGGGTGAAGAGGGGAACCAAGAAAGGCAAAATGCCCAAGCTGCCACTGCAGAGGGTCTGGGCTTGCCCCCTTCCACATACCCAACGCAGTGGGTGTTGTCTGGAAAGAAATGATTTATAGCCTGCATCTTCCCGCACAGGTGCCCAGCTGCCCAGCTGCCCAGCTGGCTGGGAAGAGAATGCTCTGGGTTGGCAGCGACCCGCTTTCTGAGGAGGTGCACAGGTCCCAGGGTCCAGGCCTCTTCCCTCAGACCTCCACTCGTCCAGGCCATCTTGGGGAGAGCAGACACAGGGATAATCTCCAAAGGGGCTCACCAGCAGTGTCTGCAGAGGAGGAGACAGGAGACAGCCCGAGAGACAGCGGGGAAGGTGTCCCAGGGAAGGAGGGTGGAGAGGGGAGGTCCGGGAGACTGGTGACCCCAGGCGGGGTGGGGTGTCCAGCAAAGCTCCCTGCCACACCAGCTTGCGTCCCGGAGATGGCCAGGCCACACGGAGGTCCCCTATTGTGATTCGCACACACGACAGCCCTGCCTCCTGTGGGCGGTAGAGCTGGGCTCCCCCCGGCTGTCATCCGTGTCAGAATTACCCATTTTCTTTCAGTCAGCATATGACAAAGGTAGATTACTGACACACACCATAGAAGAAAATGGTCTCATTTTACTTGATACCCTCTACCTGCTCAACACTCAGCTGACTCAGAGGTGGGCAGAGTCTTGCTTTGTGACGGCCCTGACTCTGAAGACACTTAGAGTCTCTGGTGTCCCCGTCGCTGGGTTCTCAGAACGCTGCTTAGGTGCTCCATGTCTGATAAAACCAAAGAGTTCACGGTGGCCACGAGAGTCATTTTTCGGTATTAGTGGAACAGGTAGGAAGGGTCCTCCCCAAGACAATGACGGACCAGATCCTCCTGAAGAGAGGGACAGTAGTTCCCCGCCTGGGCCACCCCAAGATTCTCCTGGGCCACAGGCCCCTCTCCACAGAGCACAGTGACCTCCAGCCAGGATGGTGAGTCCAGGCTCCTCCGTGGCCCTGTCAGGACCCGTGGGCTGGTCACACCTGGTCCAGAACGCCGGCACTGACCACGGCCTCCTCCATGTGGGCCTCCTCAGCGGGGACCACCGGGCCCAGGGTGCCCACCACATGCTGCACTTCGGGAGGGAGGGCACAGTTCGAGTGTTCCAAAAACTTAGCCACCAAAACCCTGGCGTCTGCGTGGGCCTTGCTGTCCACTAAAGAATGTGGCCGCTCTTTGAAGACCGTCTGTAAGGCCTCTGGCTTTCCCCGTGGGTCGGTTTTCCAGGTGTCCCGGGGCCCAGGGGGCGAGAACGGGTGCTGCCCTGCACAGGCGGCCGTGACAGAGTGAGCTCGGGAAACTAGAAATCAAGGGAAAAGATAATATCTGAAAACAACCAAAACAAAAGGCAGCTGTTAAATGAGTTCTTGACAAAGCAAATGTGAGCCTGCTTGGGACATGCTTTCGGCTGGAATTTCCACATCCCTGGGCTGGTGCGCTGGGCACGTCCCCATTTCCCGTGTCTCTTCATCCCCACTGTGGCCCCTCTCAGCCCTGAGTTGAGCTGGGGTTAACCTAGGGGGGCCACAGCTCCCTGGAGCTGAGGGGCTGTGGGGGGGGCAAGATGCGAAGCAGGAGGGGAGAGAGGGACCGGTGCAGGTAGGGGTCCCCCTCGGCTTTGTCTCTCTGCTAGAATTCCTGCGCTCACGGGGGCTGGCCCTTCTCAGCCTTCTTTGGCTCAATGACCTTTGCCCTTGTGGGTCTGATGGCATCTAGAGAGGATCTGCCTGAAGACCAGAGCTGGAGGTGACAGAGGGGCAGTGAGAACATCACACTGCCACCAAGTCAAGGGGTGACAGTTGCCACCTCTCAATGGCACCAGAGCTCAGAGCATGCAGACCCTGCTCCCAGTACCCACCCAGCCAAGGCCAGGGGCAACAGCACTAGCTCCCAACAGGGCCCACGGCTGCTCTGGATAACCCAAGGGTCAAGCCATGGTCTGACGGTGCCTGCAGAGAAAGCCAGCCCTAGGCGGTCTCCTGGGATCGTCACCCCAAGGACCAGGTTAAGGCCTGACCTGCCCACAGCATGTTCCAAGTCACACAGAAGAAACATGTTCTGAGTGGGCTGCCATATTTTCGGTGGTGGAGGGGCAAGCCTGACCATGAGGCATGAGGCGCTGTAAAGACCTCACACATGAGGCACATCCCCCCTCCAAAGAGCATCTCACAAATGCGGTGAAGCCAGCAGCCACGGGCCTGGTACAGCCGCTGTAGCTTCTAACACATCTCCGGAGATAGCAGGGGAGGCAAGGCCGTTCTTTCAAAGCCTTCAGCACCCAAGAGCCTGTGCTTCTGGCCGACACTGTGAGGCCAGGTCTTGGACAAAGGCAGCCAAGCACCGGGAGTCCCGCCCCGCCCCCTCTCCCCCCATCTCGCAGCAGGTGTCAAAGTGCTTCAGAAAAGGAGTGTCTCACCGGTCCCCGGAGCAGCCCTGGACAGTCCTGCTTCCAGGTCCTGGCTGCAGGACGGGGTGTGTGAAGAGGCAGTGCCTTGATCAGAAAAAGAATTCAGTTAACAAGTGGCGGGGAAAAAGGAGAGCTCCTGAGGACGGGAGCCTCCCTCTCTTGTGGCGGAGAACTATCTTTTTGATGCAGGACTCACGGACACACGTGCTTTTCACCTGCGGGACAGTAACTGCTTTGCCAGCTGAGGAGAGGCTGCGCCAAGGGGCTGGTGTGGGGACACGGAGAAGGCCCCGCGACAACTTGTAATCAAACCACCACTTCTCCTCATCCCCACCCCCCAAATGTCATGGTTGGCAGAGCCCAGATTTCCCTGCAGCGGGGACAGGCCAGAGGAAGCCATCAGGGGCCACACGTGCATGGGATCATGCTCCAGACGTGAATGGATAACAGCCCTCACGGGGAGGAGAGAAGGGCTGAGTCTCGCATATGCATGGGGGAGGTGGGGGTCTGATGGAGTCCTGCCTAGTGAGCTGGCAGCCGGATGTGGGAGGGGAGGGCAGCGAGACAGAGGATGTGGGCCAAGGAGCCTGCAGGGGCAAATCTGGCATTTCCACCAGGAGGCCCCTTGTAGCCAATGACCTTGGCGGGTTTATGGTTCCTTCTGGGGATACAGTTCTCCTGCGGCACAGATCCTGTCTATTTGAGGTTCAGCCAGACAAGACCACTGAGTCCAGACACCCAGCGGGCCCTGTAGCCCTAAGTCACACTTTACCTGCAACGACACTGCCGCCAACTTCACCCCTCCCCACCACTCCCGCTCAAGGCAAGCACTGTGGCACTGTGGGAGGAAGTGTGGGTTCTCCAGCTTCAGGGTTTACTTAGGGCCCCTGGGAGGTTGGTGTGAAATGCAAATCCTGGGCTACGGGGCCACAAACTCTGATGCCAGGTCAGAGAGCCCAGGGAGGGCGCCGCCTCTTCAAGGTCATGTGGGGGCAGTTTGGACCCAAGCTCCAGGCCACACAGAGAGTGCTGCCAAGGGGCCTATGACGTGCTATTGGAAACACCCTGTGTCTGCCTGGGGCGGCTCCAGTTGGGAGGCCCCACCAACCCACTGCTGCCCCTGAGGCAGAGCCTTGCCTTACCCTTGGTAAACAGCCCTGCCCCTGGGTCCCAGCAGGCAACGAGCAGGCACTGGCACTTCCCACAAGTTGGAGCCCACACTAGTCCTGGGTAGAGAGCCACCAAGGCCGATGGGTGGATACAGCCTGTGGTCACCTGCCCGACCTGAGTCCCCACCTAGGCCCCAGAGCTGGTGTGTAACTGCCAAGCTAATGTCAGGGGCTAGCTGACCCCAGGAGGGGCTCTCATCACCCCACACCTTCCCTCCCTCCTCCCCTTACTCCCCAGCCAGAAAATAGAAAGCCTGGTCGGTGCTCAGCAGGGCCCCCTGACTGTCTGCCCCTCCCTAGGGCTCTCGGGCATTAAGGCCACTTTCCCAAAGTGGCCCCTGAGCACAGGTCCCAAGGCCTGGCCTTGACTCTCAGTTCACTGAGGTCTGCAGTGTCCAGGGCAGAGCAGGGCACATGCTGGGGACCCAGGGGACTGGACTAGCCATACCTGTCACAACAGATGAGCACGAAGTGGGGTCGCTGGTAGAGCGGGCCACACGCCCAGGACCTGGCGCCGCCCTTGTGCCCTGGTCAGGGCCCTCTGGGGGCTCGAGGCCAGGTGGCAGGGGCTGCGAGGCACCCCCAGGGCCTTCGGGGCTCAGGCCCGGTGCCGTGGCACTCTCGGATGCCAGGAGGCTCGAGCTATCTGCAGGCTCTGCAAGGCAAGGGACAGTGTTAGCACCGGTGCTGAGCCACCGCCGCGCCACCCAGGACGGACCCTGTGCCCGCCCACACTCCTGTTGGAGAGCAAAGGTCTCAGCCTCCTGCAGCCCTCCCAGGAGGCCAGCGCCGTCGGCCCTTCACTGCCCAGTCTAGTCAAACCTGTAATTCCAAAGGCGTGGAAACACAGAGCAGGTTTACAAGTGCTTTATGGTGTGGGAAAGTTTGGGGGGGGCACCAGACAATCTCCCAAAAATGACCCCAGAAGGGGTGTGGGATGCAGGACACTTACATTCTTCACATACCACCAGAGACTAAAGTCAGAAACCAGCCCCAGCTCCCATCCAGGGCATGGCTTCGCGGGGGGTGGTCTGAAGTCCCGGAGGGGGGAGGCCACAGGATGCTCGAAGCACACAGTCCATGCAGAAAGAGGCTGGCCTTGAAGGGGAGGCACGGCATCCTAGGCGGTCCTCCTGGGCCTGAGAACATGCCTGCTGCACACAGAGGGTACGGCCCAGGGCCCGGAGTGCAAGCCTGGCCCTGGTCTGGCAGAGGCAGGAAGCTGCCTGGGGAGACCTGCCTGGTTCTCGAAGCAGCGGCAGCACTGCCTGGGAACGTGCCCACGTTCAGACCCACTGCATCAGAAACTCAGGGATGGGCCCAGCTATTGGGGTTTGAACAAGCCCCCAGGGGCTTCTGATGCTCCCCCCAAACCAAGTGTGCAACCCACTCTCTATTCCCGTGATACTGGTCAAGTGGGGCTCAGCCCTTCACCACTCCAAGACCAGCCACTTGCTGGAACTGCATCAGAATCTGTCTTAACAAGATCTCAGTGGGCCTGTGTGCACATTATTAAGGCTCGAGAAGCAGTACTCCCTCTGCTCTTTTATCCCATTAGCAGACAACATCAGATCTGCCTTCCGTGAGGCTCCTCACTCATCAGGCTTCGCAGATTTTTGAGGTGAACGGCCCACTCGGGGGACCCTTTGTAAGAGTCAGAGCAGCCTGAACAACTCCGGAGGGGGGGAAAGCTTTGGGGTCTGACCCTTCCATTCCTTTCCCTGGGTCTTAGGGGAGGCCTCTTTGTTTCCAGGGCCCTCCTATCTGCAAGCTTGGGTTTCCTGGTGACCTCCCACTTAATCCTTACGGCTCTCCCAGGCTACCACTCAGGAAACACGGCTGAGAGGCCTCGGAGGGAGAGGGTCACGAGGCCACAGGGTGGTGGAGCTGGTTGGAAGCAGCCCCATTCTAGAGCACTCTGGCTTCACCAGCCCTCTGTTGTCTACCCTTGCCCTCTCCATAGATGCTTTGAGACAATTAGTAGTCCATCTGGAAAAACAGAAGGATGAACTGAAACTCTCAAATCCTAGCAAAAAAAAAAAAAAAATCTTCAGGACAATTAATCTTTCTATTTTGTATTTTTTCTAGAGATGGAAGAGGCATGGGGAGGGGCAAAGGGAGAGGGAGAGAGAGAATCTTAGGCAGGTTCCATGCCCAGGGCACAGCCCAACTCAGGGCTCGATCTCCCGACCCTGAGATCATGAACTGAGCTGAAATCAAGAGCCCGACATCCAACCGACTAAGCCAGCCAGGAGCCCAAATCTTTTTCTGTTTCTTTTTTCCCAACCATTTTCTTTTTGAAGATACTAGAAGAATAGTGGTAGAAAATACTGGAGAATAAATCTAAAACCTCGGAGTGAATAAAGACTTTGTAAACATGATAGATACCACAAAGGAAAAGCTTGATAAATCTGACAATAAGAAAAATCGTTTAAAAAAATTATAAAAATTGTATGGCAAAAGGCATCATTAACAGGGAGGAAGCCAAGCACAAACTGGAAAGGTGTCCCTGCAATGAATAGCAAAAGGGAGAAAATGTCCCTATTTAACAAATATTTTTCTGAAAAATTTATTTAAAAAAATAACCCATAAAACACTAAAAAAAAAGTGGACCCCAAACTGACCGATAAGTAGGTAACAAACATGTAAGAAGGTGCTCACACCCCATCTTGTGTGTGTATGGTCACCTCCAGGGGTGATAAGGATCATCAGGAAAGATGACGTCTTGGGGTGTCATAAACAGCTTTCGTGGGTAGGGACACTAGCAGTAAAACCCTTCCAGAACGTCATGTGGCCAACACACCAAAACCTAAAATACCTATTACCTTGGACCCCGCAAGTTCACTCATAGGAACTGATTCTAAGGGACTGGTTGGACAACCACTCAAAGCTGAATGTATCCATGAATGTATCCACTTCTCTGTATCTTTGGAAGACCTCAAACCAGCAAGCGGCATTATTAACTGTATTAAATCACAAAGCAGCATACTAGAAATATTCTGAATCGTGTGCATCCCTGCTGATTCCTCTTGATCTCCGTTTTCTCTCTTTTTTACAGCTTTATTTTGGTATAACTGATAAACAAAACCCCGTGCAATTTTAGTATGTAATATTTGATGAGACTGGACATAAGCATATCCTTGATCCTGATTTTCTTAATGTCAGTGAGAATCCAATGGCTGAGTTCTTCAGGGAAACAGAGTCAGAGAGGGAAATGTGACTTAGTTCCAAACAGTTGGCCTTAACAGAAACACAGAATTAGGGTAACATGACCAGGAAAGCTCATAGGTCAAGACATTCTTGTCCCCGCTCACCAGCTCTGTGGTTAGCCTGTTTACAGAGTACCACTCGTCCCAGCTTCCAGCTTTTCACCTAACGGATCGCAAGCATTTTTCCTAATTAATGTAAAATGATATATTTAGTGTATGTATCATATTTTCCTTGACTCTTATCAATGGACATCATTATCCCTATAAGTTTTTACTCTTATGAAAAATGCAAGTGATTTTTATGGGTATGGTTCTCTTTTCTTTTTTCTTTCTTTCTTTTTTTCTTTTTTTTTTTTTTTGCATTATTCCCCTAGGGTGGTTGCAGAAGTGTGATCACCACATCTAATGGCATAAACATTTTTATGGCTCTTTATCAAGACACTTTGCCAAAAGGAGTGGGTTGATTTGCAAGCTGCCCATCAGGGTTGGATGAAACAACTTCCCTCTGGCCTTGCCAGCCTCCATGTCCTCATTATTCTTTTATTTAAGTAAGTGAAAAACAATTCCAGCATCTACCCCCTTCCAGGCACCTGCACCCCCAAAATTCTAGAGCTCTTACGTGAGTCCAGCAAGGTTACAGGAGACCATATGAACACACAAGAATGAATGACGTCTGTACTGCCATTGGTCACGTGTACTAACAATGAGTGTGCAGAAACCCAAGTCAAAGAAGACCCAAATCCATGGGGAGACAGACAAGAAGGCTCAGATTTGCAAACATAGCAATTCTACCCCAGTTGCTCTGTGGGCTTAATGCCATTCCTGCTCAATTCCCAGGTCGCATTTTTTGAGGACACAGACAAGTGGGTTATAAAAGGGATATGGAAACACACAGGCCCTAGACTAGGACCTGGAACAATCCTGACAAAGCGGAGCAGAGTGGAGGTGTGGCTCCCAATGGGAACACTTCCCGCAGAGCGCCCAGTCATCAGAGCAGACGGACTGATGCACAGATGAAGGGAACAGAATACAGGGCCCGGAAATACCCCCACGCATTCTGCCGGGCTGACTTTTGACAAAGGTACCCAGGCAACAAATGATCTGGAGCAGCTGGATATACATAGGCCAAAAAAATGACATGGACCGCAACCTCACCCCACCCAGAAACTACTCGGCAGGAGGCATCTTTTCTAAAGTGAAACCAGCTTGGCCTGCTGTCCCATGAGTATGTCTGTCCGTTCTCCATGTAATCCTGCCAACTTCCAGGTCTGGCCCCTGGGCCGGAAGTCAGTGTTGGAGGCAGCCCTGAGCTTCCCAGTGGAGCCCAGTTAACTGTTCAGCTCCTGGGCAGCGAGGAAGGCCCCGCCCGGATAAGTTCCTGACTCTTCTGTCCATTTCCACCTGCTCTGGGCTCTGGGAACCACTAGGCTGCTTGGCCTTCCCTACCATGCTTTCCTCCAGAATTTGCATTTTGGGGAGTGGCTGGAATGGGGAAATAGACTTCCATCTCTGAATAAACCCATCCATCTGAGCCCACCCAAGGGCCCAGACCCTGCCCATTTGCTCCCTGTGCAACCCGGGGTTGTCTGCTTTCCTGACACCTCAGACGACCTCCCTGCCTCTGGTTCCAGACAGCGGCTCCCACCTCACATCTGAGAGATGACCTTCTGCATTTTTCCTTCAATGTCCGCTAGGATACCACTTCCAGCATCCTTCCCCCAGCCTCTCCCGCCAAAGCCAGTGGGCCCAGGGGCCCAGGCCTGGCTCCCTCCTGATGGAGGATCCCTGTAGACAAGAGGTTTTAGCCCCAGAAAGGGTCTGTCCCAGATCAAGTCAAGCTGCTCTTCAAACCCATATCCCTCACGTGGAGGAGAAAGTGCTGGGGGAGGGGCAAGTCCCCCCAGAGAGAGCATGAGGCCCCCAGGTGTACTGACTTACTTATTACTGCATGTGGCTAAGTGGGGGGGGGGGGGTGAGCTTTGGAGAACATACATGGTCCTAAACAGCAAAGCCTGTAGCAACTTCCAACCCCTTAACAAGTAAGCAATGGAGGGAGGGCAGGAGCAGGAAGGAGACAGAAATAGGAGGTTGAGGAAAGGGGACATGCTTTGAAAAATAAATGCTGAAAAAGGTTAAAATTACCTTGTGTGCTGAAGCCAGCGGTGGCATCTGGGTCCCCGGGGCTGGACTCGGTCACCTGCTGATCCACACTTGTAAGCTACGGCGAGAAATGAGGCATCAGATGGGACATTGCAACAGGCCCCAGAAACCGAGGCTGACTTCAGAGCTCATCTTCTAGAAGACATGTACGTGCATTTCTGCTTTTCTCCTCTAAATTTATGGAGTCAGGC
Organism: Mustela erminea; assembly: GCF_009829155.1. Lineage (NCBI taxonomy): Eukaryota > Metazoa > Chordata > Mammalia > Carnivora > Mustelidae > Mustela > Mustela erminea. The sequence goes on along the minus strand of NC_045618.1, from coordinate 21,637,276 downwards.
TGTGAGGATGCCAAGGTCAAAGGATCACTGCCAAGGCCAGAGCCCGTCTCTCTGACCTTCTGAAAGCCAAGTGCCCAGCTCTTCCCGAGAGCCCAGCCGGGAGCAGGCACCAGCCACCCTGAGCCCACTCACCTTCCACTTCCGGGGGCCCTGTTGGGAAACGATCAAGGCCACACAGGGTCCTCCAGAGTCACTGTAGGAGGTAGGACAGCCCCTGGCCTCGCTTCTAACTGCTCCCTCCCAACTGCTCTCCTCCTCGCTTCCCCAGCAGGAAGAATAAAGCCCTGGGGGACAGACATCGTGAGACCCGTCATGCACAGCCTGCATACAGGGTGGACTTTTAAGAAACAATCCTGACCTCTGTGAGCCCCTAGACTCCCCCAGACTTTGCATCAGCTCCCTTCCCTTTTGCCTTCTGCAGATGGAAGCCAGAGGTTGCTCCCACGGCTGCCTGCCCCGCCTGAGCTCTAGCTCAGAGCCCAGGTCCACTTAGGCTGTGTGCTTGGTTGAACGTGGGCCCCATGGCTCCAGGCACACTGTCCAGTCCTGGTGGAGGGAATGGCCGTGAAGACTGCATTATGTTTGGAAGTCGTCATGCTCCTGCAGATCTCTTCTTGAACGGATCATTCTGCCCAGAAAGGCCTTGGGGAGTACTGGGTGGGCGGTGGTGTTCTGGGAAGACCAGACCTCCTCTGCTGGTGGGGGATGGGTCATCTCTGCTCTGCGGCCCTGATGTCACCTGCCCATCCTCTGCTCGCACGCTCGGCTCCCACCCCGGGTGACCACATCTGTTCCACTGCTCCTTTTACAGGACAAGGGCCCCACACAGGCCACACGCCTGAATGTCATGAACACCGCACGCGTGTGCCCGTGTGCGATCTCCAAAAGCAATTTCTGCATCCTTGTGTTATTTCAGTATGGCTCTGGGGACCTGCTTGCAAATAATGAGCTCTGGGGGAGGCCCGGGAAGGTGAGGTGGGCCCCTGCGGCTTGGTCCCATTCCAGCTCAGGTAATTACATCCCCGCCTCCCCTGTCTCCCGCCACTTCAATCAGACAGCTGCTCGTCTTCATCTAGTCTTTCCACCAGGCTGGAGCTGTGGCAGGTGCTGGGCGGCAGCCCTCCCACCAACACAAAGCGGGGGAGGCATGCCCATGCCGGGGACCCGCGACAGGGTTTGGGGGGCAAGAACGGCACCTGTGGTGAAGACCCAGGGCCGCCTAACCGTTCCCTTTGATCCCGCTTTGGTGTAAAACCGCACACACTGTGTTCCTTCCTCAGAGCACCCGTCCCGCGGGGGAGGGAACCGGGGGAGGGAGAGTCCCATGGCCACCAACGCTCACCTGCTTTTTCACTGAAATCGCTATTATCTGCCTACAAACTGATGTAGGAAATCTCTGTCCAGAATATTCTGTTAAATCACACGAAAAAGAACAACGGCCTCAAGGTTCATTCCCTTCCAGTACTCTTCCTGACTCTTCAAACACTTTTTTTTTTGCAGGCATGGGTGGCCACTCGGACACTCAAGGCCTGAAGTAGAGCTTCTAGTAATAAAGAAATATAAATAAAACAAGAGAAATAAAAGGCACAGTGGGACAAGGTCAGGAGGAAATTGGATTCATTTCATATTTCGCAGCCGCGGTGCTAGCTTCCCTCTGGCTCCCAGTCAAATCTGGTTTTGAGAAGAGACAGCTCCTGGCAGCGTATCTATCACATCTCATAAGCAGGGTGTCAAGGGTTTAATTTGAATTTGGCCCTCCCTGACGGCCAAGGCCACCTTGCCTCCCAAAAGCTGGGGACAGAATAGCTGTGAGGTCTGCATGGCATTTTCTATTAAATATAAAGGCAGCAGAGAAGGCAGGAGAAGGCATAATTTAAGTTGAAATCTGAGTTTAGCAATAAAGGCTTATAATAGCTCTTGTAGGAGAGGGTTGCTGAGAGGTGAGGCTGTGCCTATGGCCTCGTGTGGGACACCCAGAGGCTGCCTTTGCTTGGACCCAGACACGATATACCGACCAGTTGTTTTCATTAAAAAGTCCGTTGGGAGGCGCCTGGGTGGCTCAGTAGGTTCCTCTTGAAATCAAGTGGTTCCTCTTGATTTCGGCTCAGGTCAGGATCTCAGGGTTGTGAGATCGAGCCCCACTCTGGGCTCCACACTGGGCAGGGTGCCTTCTTGAGATTCTCTCTCTTCCTCTCCCCCACTCCCCTGCTCTCACGCACCCATGCATGTGCTCTCTCCCCCCAAAAAATAAAAATAAAAATAAAAAAAGTCCATTGGCATTGAACAAATAAGCCAAATCTCCGTTTATTTTAGGAAGCTTTGTGGCTCAGACCCCCACATGGAAATTCTGCCCTATTTCTGCAGTAAATTTCCTACCCCCGGGGTGGGTCAACCAGCAAATAATCTGATATTATCAGATTTTCTTCGGAGGCAATTGTCTGCAATGTGAAAATGTGAATTAAGATCTTAGGCTAGGGTCCCAAGACAATCTTTGAAGCAGCTGTGCTATCCAGATTTTTAAATGTAAAGGTGATTTCATTTGAAATTATAAATTCTAACCTTTAGGACTTGTGGTTGGCTGCACCTTGGCCATGTCCACTGCCTATCTCACAATTTCTAGTCTCCTACCTCAGGTTTCCCTCCTGCCTGCCAGATGGCCACCAAATTAAAATTCTTGAAGTACTGCTGGATCACGTCAACTCCAAACGCTGAACTCTTCAAAGGCACTGCTTGTAGTCCAACACCCAAGGTCATAAAATCTATACTCAAATTATTTCCGTGAACCTCCTTCATTATCTCAAGCTCCCCAGCCGGGCTCCACGCTGTCTCACCACGGTCTCTGCCCAGGCTGTCTCTTGATGAGCTTCCCCGTTGTTCATATGCCCAATCCCACTCAAACTGTCAAGGTTGGTTCCTCCCCGGAAGCCCCAGAGAGGTTTCTTGGAGTCGGTCCTGTCACTACACCAGACTGCTAGTTCCGCGAGGAAGGGACTCTGCTCTGTTCGCAGTTCCGTATCCCACAGAACACGGCACAGTCTCCTGTGGTCCCTGGAATGTAAGACTGTCATCCCTATAGGAAGATCAAACTGGCAAATTCTCGGCAATTTTCTTGTTATAGAAAAGAATGCACCCCTTTTGATCCTGCCCTACAGTTACGGTCTTGAGCCAAGAGAAAGAGAAGGTCATCACAAACGAAGTCTCCAGTCTGGGAGAGTGAATGGGTCAAAGTGAGTGTGCTTGGTCAAGGGGTGTTTTTTCTTCCTGTATTAAAAATCTCCCCCAAATGAGTGGCCTCCTGCCCCTGTACATACCTCCCATAACACATGTCCTGCTTTTCCTTCTTCTGTCTTCCCCTCTCTACCCAGATGAGTCCTGATAGGCAATTTACATGCCATTTGTCCACAAAGGGAAGTAATTAACCTCTCCCTCCCCCTGGGAGAAAGGATGGTGCTGGAAAGGGGGAGTGGTTCCTTGCTGTGTGCAGGTGGGAGGGCTGCCCTGGGGGAAGGGGCAGCTGGCCCTGCAGCCATCCCTCTATGGAGGAGAATGGGTTTTTATTAGCTTCCAGACTCCCAGAGGTGTCTGTGGGATTGAAAATTGCTGCCAGACCATGGGGTCAAAGAGGACAGGCCCAGTGAGAGGAGAATGGAGGTGGCCCTTCAATCACCAGCTCCTCACCCAGAGGGGCCGGCCCAGAGAAAGGCCATGCAGACCCGCACTTCTTCCGCAGATCACATTTGCGGAGGGCCGAGTAAGCAGGTGGTTTCTGAGCCAACACAATGTGAGAGAGGCCTTATCAGTGCATTTCAGCTGGGCTGGGCTAAGCTATGATGGTTGGTAGGTTACAGGTATTAAGGGTATTTTCAAATTACAAGGGGGTTGTATCTCTGGTTGTAACCCTATCATAAGTCAAGGAAGATCTGTATTCCATGTTCCAGATGAAAAGAGTAAACCAGATATAAAACACTCATCAGTATCCTTGGGGTGTGCAGTGTAGGGTAGATCCAATGTTACTTGTCCACAAAGGGAAGTAATTAACCTCTCCCTCCCCCTGGGAGAAAGGATGGTGCTGGAAAGGGGGAGTGGTTCCTTGCTGTGTGCAGGTGGGAGGGCTGCCCTGGGGGAAGGGGCAGCTGGCCCTGCAGCCATCCCTCTATGGAGGAGAATGGGTTTTTATTAGCTTCCAGACTCCCAGAGGTGTCTGTGGGATTGAAAATTGCTGCCAGACCATGGGGTCAAATCCGGAGGCCCCTTTCCACCATCTAGGGTCCTTGATGGGCTGGAGGGGGTGTTTCCCATTCCCATGATAAGGACAACTGTTGAGGGGTTCTCACCATCAGGACTGGGAAGCAAAGGGCTCTGAGAAGTCTGGCTGCTCCCCACAGGGTAGTGGGCCCAAATCACTCATCCTTCCATGGCATTCTGTGTTCTGGAAATGGGAATGAAACCTCACAAAAGGGAGGACAGAGAGGTGGGCCACAGCTGGTCCCCAGAATGGAGCTAAGTTTCTGTGATGGCAATTAGCAGCAGGTGGAAGGGTGACACAGAGCTCCTTCTTCTGCCCAGGGCAGCTGTGGAGAATCACACACCTCGGGCTTGTTGGAGTCTCCAGGTCCATGGATGGCCCTGCCTGGTGTCCCTGCTGGTTACAGGGCAGAGCTGACCATCTGAGGCTGGGTCAGCCTCCCTCTCCTTGCCCCTCTGTGGACTTCCCTCCCCAACCTTGGCTCAGCTGCTCCCAACCCCCAGGCCCTTCCAAAGCCCCTTGGTAAGTCCCCACGCCCCAGGCCAACAATCCTCCTAACTTCTCCTACCTTCTCTCCTCTTGGCCAAGTGTCTCACAAGAGTGAGCTACTCCAGTTCTCAGGGTATCCCTGGAAAAGCAGCCCTGCAGGAGCAGGAGCTAGAGCTTAGGTAGGAACACAAATTCTCAACAGGACCCCCTTCCCAGCTACTGACTCAGAAACTCCCGGGGTGGGCTAAGCCTGGGATGCCCACCGGAGTCCAAAAACTACTGGCTCACATCCCTCCTACAAGTCCTCATGTCCCATCCCCTCCTCTGTCCTTGTAGCTTCTCAAAGTATTGCCATTCTGTAGGGCTCTCCCTGCAGAACCTCCCAGTTCCCCAGAATTGGTGACCATCTCGGTGGCTAACATGGATCTCTCCAAGGCCCCAAGCTATAGATCCTGTCACCTGGTGGACACCTGCGTGGATGTTCTGATGATCTCAGAACCAACTGGGCTGCCTGGGTAGGTCACCCTCTACCCATGTCATCCTCCTTGCAGACTCATCCTGAGCGGCTTTCTGTTTGAGGATATGCATGCTGCACTGTCCCTCCTTCTGAGTCTTGTGACCTGCCACCCACTTAGCCTGAGCCTTCAGCTCACATAGACTTCCTGGAATCACCCAAGTAGAGATGGATGTCCCTGCCCAGTGTCCTCCAGCAGGGCTTGGGGCTCCCCTCAGAATACTTAAAACTTCTTCACAGGAGACAGTTCCCCTTGATAACACTGATCTGAATTATTTTTATCATAAAGAGGAAAGTAAATCACTTCAGAAAGGCAGAATTTTCCACTCAGCTTTTTACAGAATTCAAGAGAAGTTCAATTATTTTAAGTTTAGAAATAAGATTTCACAGTCACACTTTGCATCTCCACTAATGAATCCCACCCCAACCCCAACCCCAGGCAGCTCCTACACAACTGCTTCTACTGTGGATAGGAAAAAGGTCAAGAGTCCTTCATCACTCCCGGTCTGCCATCTGCAGCTTGATGAGCTGGTCCAGGACATTTCAGGGCAAGAGGTGGTGGAGAAGGAAGGCCTAGGGGCTCAGGTGGTGAGCACCATCGCCTGCACCAGGGTGGGCTGGGGCAGCCTGAGGAGTCCCGCCCAGGTGACCCTCAAAGAATATCTTTCTTGCAAAAAATGTGTAGCCAACGTCCTGCTGGGCACAGAGGTAAGCACTTCTTGCCTTTTCTTCCTGTTCCACAACTGTCAAGCCTGCAGAATGTGATCTCCCTTGTGGATGTGATTGTTTCTAGAGACTTGTGGAAGCTGAGTCTGAAAAGCCATTGTGTAAAACCATTTCTCCACCCACAGAGGTCCCTTAGGGCCAGGTGCTCCTCAGTGGGGGGCTGAGGAAAGGACAAGCACTACCTCCTGGTCTTCTTACCACATGGCCTTGAGACCTCAAAGGGACAGGGCAGACATCAGAAGGTCTGGGCTAGATGTGAGACCCGCACTCCATCCTGGTAGGTGACTTGGGATCCTGTCTGAAGGTTCTGTGCTGCTGAGAAGCCCATAGGTATGTGGGTCCAGATGGGTTAGGGAGAGCTCAGTGGTGCCCTTCAGATGCTCCTGGCTCTTGTTTGCATACCCTCTTCTGCCCAGGGCTCAGGGCCCAGAACTGGCTGCAGTCCCCATTCTTGGCAGGATTTCTCAGTTCCCCTGAATGTGCCCCTTCTCAGCTTGACTGCTGTGCTCACCCATGGGCCCCCAGTTCTGGGCCTTCCCCAAACCCTGACCTGCACTCAGGTGCTATGTGAATTTTGAGAGTTCACATCTCTCTGCTCTGGCTTGTGGCCTTCGATATTCAGGAGTGACAATTGTGATGACAACAATGATGATGACAATATCATAAAAAGGGGCAACTAATGTTTGCTGAATCAGAACCTACTCTATGTCAGGTGCTGTGCTGGGTCCATTCCACACATTCCATTCCATCCTATGTGCCTGATACTATTATCCCCATTTTACAGGTGAGGAAACCGAGAATCCACCAACGCATCCCCCCAGTGCGTGCCCATTGTGGGTCAGGGACCCCAAGGCAATGGGAGTGCCTGACTCACCAGGCTCAGAGGAAGCCTCCTACACCTTGCCTGGTGGCTCAGGCACTTTCCTGGCCTATGGCCGCCAGGCCTCATGCAGGACCAGGGATCTGGCATGGCTCTCTCAACTCCCCAGTAGACAATGACAGAGGTATGTCACTGACACAGGCCAGAGTCCCCTGAGTACTCAGTTCATAGCCTGAGCTCTATCCCTAGGGGGGTCTCTGCTCATGGCTTTTAACCTGTATCAGCTCCTTTTGCACCGTGTTCCCAGACACACCAGCCAGACTTCAGCTCAGGTGCATCTGAGAGGAGCCAAGGGAGAGAAGCTCAAATACTGGGACTGGCGTCCTTGGACTTGGGGTGGGGTCTCTGTAGGTCCTACTCTCTGAGCCTGCTGCCTTCTCTCTACAAGATCACAGAGAGAAATACAAATGCAAGGAGTGTGTCTTAGTACAGTGAACTGGCTTGTCTGGGTTGGGGAGGTCTCACCTGGCTGGTGGTGGTTGGGCCCACCACGGCCTCGTAGGGTGGGGGAAGTTCCGTGGGGTAGAGCAGGCCAGGACTGTTGATGGCAACATCATACAAAGTGCTGAATGGAGAGGGAGCAAAGTCCAAGTGGAGGCCCCTGAAAAGGCAGAACCATCCCATTGTCACTCCTGGGATGGGGGAGGGGATCCTGAACTGCTGACCTTTCTCTTAAAGGCAATCAGAATGTCTTTTGTCAGGGTTTCCCTTGGTCGAATACTCATTTTGTTTGTGAAATAAAAGTCTCATTCCCTAGGCAGTTTTACCTTTTTTTTTTTTTCCTGGAGAGAGGTCGGCAAACCCTGTCCACTGAAATTAAAATAATCATAGAGCCGATTAAATCTTTAATTAAATTTTACAGGTCCTCTTAATGACCATAACTCAGCGGCAGTTTTGTTTCATGAGAACGTAATGGAGCCGCTCTTGTGGGGCTAGGTTTGCTTTTGTTGTTGCACGGCGGCAATACCAAGAGAAACGTTCTCTTTCAAAGCCAACATTCTCTCTTTTCACTGTTCACGCTCTGGTCTTTAATCAAACATGCTCTCTTATGTTCACTCTCCTCTGCTCAGCTGCCCCACTGAAAACGAGGGTGGCTGTTGCAAGTTCCACCTCCCCTACTGCTCCTATCTTCCTGGTGTCCGCATAGGTCACTGCCACCATCACCAGAAAGACCAACCTGTGGGCTTCGGCTGTGGGCGTGCAGGTGTACTCTGGCGGGTAATAGGGTGGAGGTGGGAGTGGGGGTATGAACTCATCGAAATCCAGGGTCTGGTGGAGCACGGTGCCATGGGGGGTCACACAGGCCGGGCTGGCAGAATGCACCCTTTGTGGAAGGAACTGGAAAACAGAGAGATTCAGAGTTATTTGGGACATCTTGTGTGGCTTGTGTCTAATTAAGCTAATTATCCATAAGCTTTAATGATTCGTTTGGAACTTATGTAATTTAAACTGTTGGACTGTGACGACAAAACACACACTTAAAGATGATGGCTCCGTGAGGAATGCCTCGCCCCCACAGCTTCTTCGTTAGGCTTTGTTTCTCACAATGCTACACAGAATGCCTCCATTCTAAGGAGAAATGCAGTCTGGGAAGTCTTTAATTCCACCCCCACCCCTAAATCTTTCTCTTTAGATTATACTACTCAAAGCCTGTGGTTAAAATGGTGCCTAATGTCCATGATTTAAGATAGCACTTCCTGAAGTGCATTCATGAGGAAACACCAGACCCTCAAGATGTTCCTCTACAGCCCCTCCCAAATTCCTACAGTGAAATAAATTTGGGAAATGCTACATAGTGTTGTACTCCCTTTTTGGTGCCTTGTAGTGCATGTTTGTGTGTTAAAGCTCCTGAGAAGGTCTGCACCAATAAATTAAAAAATACATAAATAAATAAATAAAATAAAATCTGTTTAATCCATTAAAGGAATATTTCATTATGGGTCCCTTTGGACACATGGTATCTATGAACACTTCTCAGTCCTAGAAATTCATAAACTCTGTAAAACACTGCTCTGAAGGAAAAGAATCATAAGCTCCAAAACATTCTGTGGGGCAATCTTAAAACCAAGACACTGCTTGAGCAAACTGAGATAAAATTGCTTAAACAAAAAGAATCCTGCCTCTGCCTAGCTTTCCATTTCTGCCATAGGAAGCACTGGCCAATAACTTCCCATCTCTGGTCACTGCTGTCAGAGATTACCTGTAGCATGGAGATGTCTGAGCCATTGCTCCAGTTCCAATCAACACTTCACTGTGAGTGCCTGCAGGTACAAGGAGATCTATGCTACTCAAATGCTACACTCTGGGCTATCCACCACATGAAGAGTGAGACAATCAACTGTATATGGCCAAGCAAGAAGAGTTCTGCTCTCCAAGCACTGTGTGGGGGCCTGGAGTCTACAAAGGGTTAATGAAGATGACATTTGAACAGGTCTGAAGATTGGGAGGTAGGCTTACAAGAAGGTGCTCTAGGCTCAAGAAGAACAGGTGAGCTAGTGAAAGATGTGTTTAAGAAAAGCAAATTTACATAAGACCCTAGAAGTTAATACTGGAGGCACTGCGGGGGGGCTAGGGAGGGTACTAGAGCTGGGAAGCAGTGCTATTAAAGTTGTGTGGTAGGAAGAACCTTCTGGCAGCTGTGCTTAGGGTAGTCTGGACTTCTTAGGAGGCTGAGATGGTAGGATATTTTTGCATGAGCAAGGGTGAGGTCATGATTCTGAATATGGCCAAATACCATTAAATCAGCATACTCCAGACTTAGAGAGAAAGAAAAGTGACCGTGTCCACATATGTAACGCATGAGACTGAAATCATCTCATGTGGCTTTTTTTTTTTTTAAGATTTTATTTATTTGGCATACAGAGATCACAAGTAGGCAGAGAGGCAGGCAGAGAGAGAGAGGAGGAAGCAGGCTCCCTGCTGAGCAGAGAGCCGGATATGGGGCTCGATTCCAGGACCGTGGGATCACAACCCGAGCTGCAGGCAGAGGCTTTAACCCCCTGAGCCACTCATGTGGCTCTTCTTAACACACAGAGCACATTCCTTGCCTTTCCAGCAGGTCTGAGCTGTGGCTTTGTTTAATTGTCTGAAAAGAGGTGAGTCAGTGGCTAGGAGCTGGTCGAATGTGTGTCTGTCATCCTGTGCCTTGGAAAGCTGTCGGCCCTGATGTGCATTGCATAAAGCTGAGCAGTTAGGACAAGGCCAAATGTCCTTGAAGTCTAATAGGGACATATTTTGAATGAGTCTCTATCAGAAATTAGAAAAATCAATAACAAACTCAAGCATGAAATGCAAAAGTCAACATGCTTTCTTACTAAAGGTACAATCCCACCAGGAGTGGGAACAACAAGCATTTTCAACGAGAAAGGCAAGACACTTCACATGATCCTATTAGCCGGTTTAAATGCGTAGATGCTGCCATACACCAGAGGTGTTTTAAAAGCTAAATGACAGCTTTAACCACTTCTGCTCTAAACGCCAGATCACCTTTCCAGTGGTGTGTTGGCTCCATTTTCAGGGAAGCGACTCAGACTCAGCTTATTGCGAACGGAGCTTTCACCTAGGTTCCTCAACCTTCCCAGGAGGAAGTCTGCAAGTAACTCTTGACATACACCCTCCTCCACAACAAGGTGGGGTCTGTCTTCAAGTCCAAGGTTACCTGCTTGGAACTCTTCTTTGAGATGTTAGAGCTAGAAGTCTGCAAACCATGTTTCCCAGACTCCCTTGTCAGTTGGCTTCCTGTTGGGCTCTGCCTACAAGGGGCACTAGAGGGAGAATGGAAGAAGACAGCTACTGGTCTGCTCTTTCCCCACTCCTACCCTTGTGTTCCATGGAAGCTGCCTCCGTGGCTGCTCATTTCTGTGTCTGTTCTCTCTTCCCGGATCCCCACTTCCCTTTCACCTGGCAACCTCCTAGTCATCCTTCAGGACCGACAGGAATGCCTTGTGCCCAGCCCACACCTCACCATGCTGCGTGTTCTCATGTCTACAGATCAGTGGCCAGGCTCAAAGACTGAGCCTGCATTGGGCTGTGGTGGGTGGAAAACCAGCTCTGAATCACCACCTCTTCCCCAGGTGGTCCTCCCTGTTCTGGGCCATCTGCAAATGTTTTGTTTGTTCCATGCATGGTGGAGTGGTGTTGGTACCCGACTGAAGTGTTCCCACACCTGATGTGAGCATTATTATTGCCCAGCACTCGTCATCCACAAAAGAGGAGTGTGCATTTTTTTTAAAGATTTTTTTTTATTAGAGAGAGAGATTGAGGGTAGGCGGAGAGGCAGGCGGGGGGTGGGGGGGAAGCAGGCTCCCCGCTGAGCAGAGAGCCTGACACGGGGCTTGATCCCAGGACCCTGAGACCATGACCTGAGCTGAAGGCAGAGGCTTAACCCACTGAACCACCCAGGCGCCCCAGGAGTGTGCATTTTAGACCCTGCTGGAGACAAGCCCCTCCTCATCTGTCTGCTCTGGAGAGGGAGTCCCAACTTAGGGGCTACTGACCTTCCAGGCACACTGGAACCAGGGAAGAGGGCTGGGGGTACACGGGCCTATAGCAGCTTCCCAAGGCCCACTTAGGAAGACCCTAAAATTTGGTTCTATAAGAACAGTCCATACTCTGGGGTCTCAGAGGGGATGTGAAGAGGTCAGTGGGCCTTGGGTGGCCCTGCCTGACCACTGAGGGCCCATGAGACTATGAGCACATTACTGACCTCTTCGAGTCTCGAACCCCTACTTTGACCTCACTCGGCCTGACAGGGTCACACTGGAACACCATTTCTGTCACAGACCCAGATGGCAGTGTGGTGTGGCTTAAACAAAGGACCGGATCACTGATATTTGCTCTGCAGTCCCTACAACTCCCTCTCCTGCCATGCAGGGAGGGGGAGGAGTGAGGAGTGAAGGGCAGGACAAGGGGCTGGTATTTCCAGGACGTCCTCTGAGTTCTGAGCAGCTTCTCCTCTTCCAGGCTCCAGGACGGGTCTGCCAGCCTCTTTTCACACCCCTCCCCAGACTCCTGAGCAGAGGCGGCCTCTCTGGTTCACTGGGGAGCAGAGCACACTCTCCGGGCTTCCCCGCCACACTCCTGAATGGCTCCTGAATGGATCACGCACATCTCTGAGATTTCTCATAAGGACTAAGAAATACAGGGCCACAGCTTTCTTCCTCTACCCTTGCTGACACTTGGGAGAAATATGCTAATATTCCTTAATTGACCTCGCGTCCCCGACCGACTAGATGAGCTGGGCTTTGTCTCCACACTCCAAACGCCGGAGTCATGCCCACCAGAAACACATTGCTGCTCTCTGGTCCTGCTACCACCCCAGGGACGTTCCCTGCTAATCCAGGGCACGGGGTGCCTTCCCCAGCAGCTAATGCCTAGGTTAGTTACGACCGTAATCTATAACGAACTATGAATGCAGGCAGAAAAACTTGCTTGTGCTATGAGAACCAAGTTGAATGGTTTGGGGAGACTTGACAAAGGAGCACAGCTGAGTAGAAAGTGCTGCCAAGCTGGGTCCTGGCAAGGCAGGCATAAGGGAGCAGAGAGGAGTCAAAACATCCGGGGGAACTCTGCGTTCTGCTCACTTTGCAGGTGTCACTCCAATTTAAAGGAACGGAATCTGGAAATTACAGACGGTGCTGTTTTCCATAAGTTTATACAGGAAATATAACTTGGTACACTGATATTCAGATCCCCAATCAAACAGAAGGTCTTGGCCCCAGATCAAAACCCTGGTAGACAAATGTTCATCTGCATATTTAAAGTCACAACGTTTGCAGCATCTACACGTTACACTGTTAGGATTGTCTGTTGTAACTAGCTTTTTAGGACAAATCAGGGAGTGCCTGGGTGGCTCAGTCAGTTAAGCATCCATTCTTGATTTTGACTCAGGTCAGGATCTCAGGATTGTGAGATCCAGTCCTGCATCAGGCTCTACACTCAGCACAGGTCTGGATAAGAGTTTCTCCCCACCCCCCCGCCCCCGAAAATAAATAAATAAAATCTAGAAGAAAGAAAGAAAGGACAGAGAGAGAGAAAGAGAGAAAGAAAGAGGAAAGGGAGGGACAGAAGGAGGGAGGGGGACGGAGAGAAGGAAGAAAGAAAGATTGATTAATCAGACATCCTTTGGTCCTAGTCTGATAAGTAGCATCTACCAGATAAATAAAATCTTTAAAAACAAAACAAAACAAAACCAAAAAAAAAGGAAGACATGGAGATGTTTCCGGTAAACCCAGACCTCAAGGAAGGTCACTATGGGTCCAAGAAGGGCCAGCCTCCATGAGGCGCTAATGAACTGGGGTGAGCTGGAGAGGTGAAGATGCTGGTGAACTTGAGTGATTCTGGGAGTTCCAGGCTTGGGGGTGTCCCTGACCGCAGCACCCTTTGCTAGCTCCATGGGCAAGCCCACAGTTAGCACACCTGTGAAAGTCTTGGCACTCTGTCTGCACTTTCTGGAGGCCTTCTGCTTGACAGGGCACACGACTCGTGTTGAAAACATAAATGACAATAATAAAAGATAAAGTTCACAAGCAAGTGCCTAATGGAGATGCATGTAATAGCATATGATGTCCCTTAGGGTAAAGTGGCTGGTAATAAAGTTCATGGGGAGGAAAAGAGATGAATAGAGAAATGGAGAAAATGAGATTACACTCAAGAAATAAAACTAAAAATGTGAGATCAGAGGTACTTTGGAGGTAAAAGCTTTCTCCGCTAAACTGTATCAATAAACTGAATTTTATCATCAGTTTGCCTTTTATCACTATTTCCAAAACGTATTAGAGTGCTCTAGCTTTATAAATTCTGATGCTAGGCATAAAGCTTTTCATCTCATGTATACATGCATTCATGATGAGTTCCAAAAATGGTTAATTATCCCAACGCGCAGGCCCTCAGAAACAAGGAAGGAATTAGGGGTTCCCTCCATGCCAGGCTAAAGTCCTTGCTCTGAGTCACTCTGAGGTCTGGGGTGCCCCATGGTCTTTGGTGCATAAATGAATTATCTTGCTTCCCGTTTCTGTGTTTTGGGAGCAGAGCTGGAACTTAAAAGTACTAGTAAAACAATGTGTGTGCAGACACCTCCAAGATCTTTAAAACTTTGTATCTCAATCCCTCATGACTGTCTCACCCACACTGAAATAGAGAGTAATTGATCTAGGACCTTCTTTCACTCAATCTTTCCAAAGCACTCATTTTTTTAAAAATTTATTTCTTTTCAGTGTAACAGAATTCATTGTTTATGCACCACACCCAGTGCACTCATTTTTTAAATAACAGAGACAATGATCCTTTTTGACACTTATATTTCATTGGCTTCTATAATAGTACAATATGCACTTATAAGCCAAATACCACTGGCTTAGACCGTTTTGGGGACAGCTACAACTGACACTTAGAAAGCTTGTGACCCAACTGCTGGGAGCAGAGATGGCATGTGGGTGAACCAGAGAGGCTGCCGGTGGGTAGCTATGCTGTGGGGAGCAGGCAGCACATCTTACATGTGGGATGGAGAACCGTGGCTCTCCGGCCAGTGGGTTCAGCACAGGTGGACGAAGGGAGCTATATAACTGTATGCAGAAAGAGCTTACAGTAGTGCCATCTGCACAGGACTTTCAAAACCAAAATCAAAACCAAGAAACCACACAAGCATCCACACATAGAGAAATGGCTCATTAACGTTGCATGCACAGCATCGTTCAATATAGACATGAAGACATTGTTGTGTACATTGACCTAGAGGGATGTCCTTTATCATTTCAGGTTACAAAATCAAGTTGCAGAGCGATATGAATGGTATGGTCCCCTTTGGTTAAAAGGAAGGCATAACATGGGGTACCTGGCTGGTTCAGTTGGTTAAACATTTGCTTTTAGCTCAGGTCCTGATCTCAGGGTTGTGGGATCGAGCCCTGCATTGGGCTCCCCTCTCAGCAGGAAGTCTGCTTCTCTCTCTCTCTCTCTCTCTCTCTCTGATAAATAAAATTTTTAAGAAACAAAAAAAGGAAGACATAGCAGAAGGAGGAAGAGAAGGAAGAATGGAGAGAAGCAAGGAAGGAGGAACAAGAACAATAGACTATTTGTATATGTTAATATAAACACTAAGAAATCAATAAAGAAATGGAAGGATTCGCTGCAAAGTTTCCTTAGGAGAATGAGGAGGAAGAAAGTAGCTTATTAACTTTGTCTTTATATATCTCTGTATTTTACTTGTTTCAGTGATCATATATTACTTCTTTAATTCAACAGTCTAATGAAATAAAGTAAGGAAATTAAAGTCAATTACACCTGAATAAAGCTGAAAAAAAAAGGAGAAGACTTTTCTAAAAAGTTAAAAAGAGCTGCTGAAGCATGCTCATGAATAACTCGATTCCAGGTTCCATCCCTCAGGGCGAACCATGAGTCCCTGTGCCTCCTCACTTCTCCTTCTTCCAGGGTGCAGCCTGTGTAGCCAGCCTTGCCCAGCCTCTGACCCATGTGGTAAAAGCCAACCTTCTCCAGGTGGGCCACCAGGGTTTTTCAAAGTCCACGCACATGGATTATCTGATTCCTCTCTCAGCGGCCACTGAGGACAGCAGAGCATGAAGAGTCTTGCATAGAGCTGAGGAAACTGGGATGAAGAGGCAGCCTAAGGTCATGCACAGGTCATACAAAGCACCACGGTCATATGCCCCCAGTTCCCTTTAATGCCACCGCCTCACCCCCCGAGACACTGCAGGTCAGCAGCACCGACAGAGACTTGCAAGGAGAGTAGAGCCTTGTCTGGTCCCACAAGCCCTAGTCACAAAGGGAAAAAGACTCGCCAGCAGGAACTTAACTGATTTCTACTTCTATGTCAGGGGTTAAAAGCGAAGTTACCCACAGATACTCAGCCATGGAACAACCATGGGCTCTGAGGGCAGCTGTTGTCATGGTGACCACTCCTTACCTCCCTGTGGTATTTTACAGTCGACAGAGTACATCAAGGACCGTGGCATTCACAGTCATGGCTCCAGGACATTCCTAATAACAAACCAAGATTCCCCCTGCATTTAAGAGTCAAGTAGGTCACACTTCTTGAATGTTCACCAGGTATGCCATTCGGTCCATCTCAGAGGTGAGGAAACCGAGGCTCAGGCGGGTTCGGTGACATGTCCAGAGTCACTTTCTTCATACACAAAATAGGTGGGACTCAGACGAAGACACGGCTGATGCCAGGCCCAGGATGGCAGGCCCGCGGGCGAGCCACATGGCGGAATGATAGCGTGAGCCTACATCAATGTGATCATAACTGCATACACCATCACGGCTACCGCACGCCTCCTTCGGATTTAGTTGGTAATTTTCATTCTAATGCTTCAAACCGGGGAAGGCAAACTTTTATATTTACAGCCCTTTGGTTCTGTTAGGTTGGTCAAATTGGTATGATGTTTACAGATCAACGGTAAAATCTGCAGAGGTGAGTAGAACCCCACGGTACTTAACCTTTTCTTTATACAACACGCCGGAGAAAATCACCAACATGAGACCTCGGTGAGCGAGGCCAAAAGTTCATTGCCGCTGAATAACTGCTTAATTAAATCCCTTTCAGAAAACTGCCACCCCTCTGAAAGGTCAGGCCTGGCTGTGACAGCTGTGTAGATATACACTGAGACAAAGGGACGGACGTTGCATGTGATTAGAACCAATGAATTTTTAACGTCTTGGTAATGATGCTTTCTGGCCCTGTAACTTGAGGAACTGATGTATTGCCATGGGGTAGATGAGAAAAAGTAAATCAAACAGTCCACTGCAAGAACAGCTTGCTTTTTCATTCATGCGACACATAAAACATTGAGGGGGAGGCAGGGCGGGTCTCGAAGAAGCAAAGAGAGAGAGAGACAGAGATACACACACACACACACACACACACACACACACACACACACACACATATGATTTCTACCCTTAGCCTTAGACAACCATGTCTTCCCATCAGTTTTTCTTTATCGTGCTGATTTTAGCGGTAACGTACTGAGAACTGTGGGCTGTGTTTTATTCACGTTGAAAAAATGAAGAGCCTTCATTATTAATTAAGCATGTACTTATAGACGTGTATTAATAAGTGTGTGACCCTTGCTCCTGGTCTCATTTCTCTCCCTTGGGAGCGGCAGTGCTTCAGCTGTAAGGCTTTGGCTGGGTGGGGGGAGGGGAGCAAATGATGGCCAACCAGTCACTCTGCCACTAGATTATGAGCTCAGGGTTAATGAGCAAATCTAAAAAGCGCAGATGAGCAGGTTTTTTTTCTTTCTTTCTTTTTTTTTTTTTTTTTTTTTTTTACTTGAAAAGGACTCATTTTCTAAAAGCAACTTCCTTTTATTAAAAGAGATTTCCAAAGCTGGAGGAAGGCACCTTGCTCTGGAGGTCCTGGACCCAGAGGATGTCTAGGGCTGTCTAGGACTGTCTCTGAAATTACTCAAGAGCACACACCGGGGGTCATCTAGACAGGTATGACGGTGGCTGGACTCCGTTAACACACAGTTCCAACAATGCCTAAAATAAATACATTAATGGCACCAAATGTACAGGTCCTCGGTCTTCCAGAGGACAGCATGAGGTGACCACCAAGCTCCACGGACTCTCAGAGCCTGTCATCCCTGGGGCTTCTGGTTGGAAGCCAGAAGAGTCCACTCTCCTTTAGTTTCAAAAAGGCTGGAGGAGAAGGGGGTCAGTCTCACTATTTTGAGTGTGCTTGGGAAGGAAGGGGCCCACTCACCATCTGGAGGACATCGGAAGAGACCATCTGCATACAGCACATGGCCGTGGCCAACGCACACACGATGGTGGAGAGGACATTGAGGGCACACACGCTGAAGAGGAGATCCTGGGAGAGAAAAATGCAGCAGAATGTCAGTCTCTTCTCAACAACCCAGATGGCAGATCCTTAGCTTTTCCATCAAGGTCCAGAACGAGTGTGACCAGTTGCCCTCCACTTCCCAGAGGTTTTCTTTTGGAGTTTGTTTTAATAATCAAAACTGGCCTTTAATATAGACACATTTGTTTACCCTTCTACAATGCTGACTGAATTATTCTTAGATACTGAAGGATGTATTTCACACTTTTGGTCATTATTAGGCACTCACTGTCTAAGAAAATCTTGAACTCACCAACATTTAAGTAGGGGGCAATTGTTATCAATTATACAATGTAACTTAAAATCTTGAAAACTAGTAAAATGCCAGTTAAAATTTTTTTTAAATTTTTATTTATTTATTTGACAGAGAGAATGAGATCACAAGTAGGCAGAGAAGAAGGCAGAGAGAGAGGAGGAAGCATGCTCCCTGCCAAGCGGAGAGCCCAATGCGGGGCTCGATCCCAACGACCTTGAGACCATGACCTGAGCCAAAGGCAGAGGCCCCAACCCGCTGAGCCACCCAGGCACACAGCCAAGTTTTTAAATTAAACTTTTTGCCTTCAGGTAATGGCAGATTCACAAGCAGGTGTAAGAAATAATACAGAGAAGCTCTGTGGACCCTTTGCCCAGGTTCCTCCATGGCAGCATCTTGTAAAAACCATAGTGAAATATCACAACCAGGATTGACGGTGATGCAGTCAAGACACAGAACATTTCTGTCACCATGAGGATCCCTGCCCCACGTTGACCTTTCAGAGACACACGTACTTCTCTCCCCTGCTCCAGCTCCATCTCCCATTACCAACCCCTATCAACCATTAGCCTGGCCTCCATTTTTATAATTTTGTCCTTTCAAGAATGGTACACAAGTGGAATCATATAGCACGTAACCTTTCAAAATTGGCTTTTTTTACTCATAGTAATTCCATCAAGATTCACCCACACTGTTGCATGTGTCAGCAGATCATTCCTTTTTATTGCTCAGCAGTATTTCATGGTGAATGTACCACAGTTTGCTTAATCAGGCACCAGATGAGAAATATCTGTGTGGTTTTCAGCTTGGGGCTATTACAAATAAAGCTGCCATGAATGTTTGTGTACAGGTCTTTGTGTTTGTGTAAGTTTTTATTTCCCTGGGGAAAATGTCCAAGAATACAATTGCTAGGTCATAGGGTAACTAAATGCTTGGTTTTATAAGAAACTGCCACATTGTTTTCCAGAGTGACTGAACCATTTTATGTTCCTACCAGAAATGTATGCATGATCCAGTTTTTCTGCTCTCTTGCCCATATTTGGTATCACTATTTTTATTTTAACCATTCTGATAGGTGTGTAATGATATACCAGTATCATTAAAAAATGATACTGGTTTTAATTTGAAGTTTCCTAATGGCTAGTGCTGCTGAATATCTTTTTGTGTGCTCCTTTGATCTGTCTATCCTCTTGGGTGGAGTGCCTATTTGTATCATTTGCCCATTTCCAACAGAACCATTTGTTTTTTATGAATGTTGAGAGTCCTTTATGTATCTTAGGTCTTGGTCTTTTGTCAGGTATGTTGTTTGCAAATATTTTTCCCAGTCTGTAGCTTTTAATCCTCTTCACATAAGTTTTCACAAAACAAAAGTTTCATATACATTAGGTCCAGCTTACTAATTTTTGTTTTTATGGCTCATGCTTTTGGTGTCAAGATTTTCTCTTATTTTTTTTTTAAGTTTTTATAGTTTTACATTTTACATTTAAGTGTGTGATTCATTCTGAAGTAATTTTTGAATAAAGTGTGGGTTAGGTTGAGGTTTATTTTTGTGTTTCTACTTTTAATCTTGACGTGTTCATTGCTAGATATAGAAATGTGGTTTATATTTGTATATTTATCTGGTATCTTGTGACCTTGGGATTTATCTAGACAATGAGGTCATATGCAAATATTCTATTTCCTCTTTTCCAATTTGTATACTTTTTAATTTTTTCTTGCCTTATAGCACTAGCTAGAATTTCAAGTTTATGAATAAGAAGATGAGTGAGATGGTAAGAATAGCTATCTTTGTCTTGTCGAATTTTGTGGAGTTTTAACTCTCCAAGTACAATTCATTGCTCCTTAGGAAATTTGTTCTCTAAAAATAAGCATGATTTACAAAAATGATACAGGAATACCTTGTAGATATCTGAGGTTGTGTTCCAGATCATTGCAATAAAACAAATATTGCAATAAAGTGAATCAAATGCATTTTTTGGTTTCCTGGTGTACATAGAAGTTATGTTTACACTATACTGTTGTCTATTAAGTGTGCATTTATATGTGTTTAAGCATTATATCTAAAAAATGTACATACCTTAATTTTAAAATACTGTATTGCTAAAAAGTGCTAAATATCATCTGGGGTTTCGGCAAGTTGTAATCATTTTACTGGTGGAGGGTTTTTCCTCCCTGTTGATGCCTGCTGACTAATTAGGGTAACAGTTGCTGAAAGCTGAGGGGGCTGAAGCAATTTCTTAAAATAAGACAACCAGTTTGCTTCATTGATTAATTCTTCCTTTCATGAAATATTTCTCTGTAGCATGTAATGCTGTTTGATAGCATTTTATCCAAAAAACTTCTTTCAAAATTGGAGTCAATCAATCCTCTCAAACTCCGTTTCTGCTTCATCAGCTAAGTCGATGTACTATTCTAAATCCTTTTTTTTAATTTATTTTTTATTTTCAGCATAACAGTATTCATTATTTTTGCACCACACCCAGTGCTCCATGCAATCCGTGCCCTCTATAATACCCACCACCTGGTACCGTGACCTCCCACCCCCTGCCCCTTCAAAACCCTCAGATTGTTTTTCAGAGTCCATAATCTCTCATGGTTCACCTCCCCTTCCAATTTCCCCCAACTCCCTTCTCCTCTCTAACTCCCCATGTCCTCTATGCTATTTGTTATGCTCCACAAATAAGTGAAACCATATGATAATTGACTCTCTCTGCTTGACTGATTTCACTCAGCATAATCTCTTCCAGTCCCGTCCATGTTGCTACAAAAGTTGGGTATTCGTCCTTTCTGACAGAGGCATAATACTCCATAGTGTATATGGACCACATCTTCCTTATCCATTCGTCCATTGAAGGGCATCTTGGTTATTTCTACAGTTTGGCGACCTTGGCCATTGCTGCTATAAACATTGGGGTACAGATGGCCCTTCTTTTCACTACATCTGTATCTTTGGGGTAAATACCCAGGAATGCAATGGCAGGGTCATAGGGAAGTTCTATTTTTAATTTCTTGAGGAATCTCCACACTGTTCTCCAAAGAGGCTGCACCAACTTGCATTCCCACCAACAGTGTAAGAGGGTTCCCCTTTCTCCACATCCTCTCCAACACATGTTGTTTCCTGTCTTGCTAATTTTGGCCATTCTAACTGGGGTAAGGTGATATCTCAATGTAGTTTTAATTTGAATCTCCCTGATGGCTAGTGATGATGAACATTTTTTCATATGTCTGATAGCCATTTGTATGTCTTTATTGGAGAAGTGTCTGTCCATATCTTCTGCCCACTTTTTGATAT
Organism: Mustela erminea; assembly: GCF_009829155.1. NCBI lineage: Eukaryota > Metazoa > Chordata > Mammalia > Carnivora > Mustelidae > Mustela > Mustela erminea. Next base: position 21,616,015 of record NC_045618.1, on the reverse strand, counting down.
GATTGTCTGTTTTGTGTGTGTTGAGTTTGAGGAGTTCATTATAGATCCTGGATATCAATCTTTTGTCTGTACTGTCATTTGCAAATATCTTCTCCCATTCCGTGCGTTGCCTCTTTCTTTTCTTGACTGTTTCCTTTGCTGTGCAGAAGCTTTTGATTTTGATGAAGTCCCAAAAGTTCATCTTCGCTTTTGTTTCCTTTGCCTTTGGAGACATATCTTGAAAGAAGTTGTTGTGGCTGATATTGAAGAGATTACTGCCTATGTTCTCCTCTAGGATTCTGATGGATTCCTGTCTCACACTGAGGTCTTTTATCCATTTTTGAGTTTATCTTTGTGTACGGTATAAGAGAATGGTCGAGTTTCATTCTTCTACATATAGCTGCCCAGTTTTCCCAGCACCATTTATTGAAGAGACTGTCTTTTTTCCACTGTATATTCTAAATCCTTTGTTAACATTTCACCAATCTTCACAGCATCTTCTCCAGGAATAGATTCTATCTCAATAAATCCTTTCTTTATTCATCCATAAAAATCAACTCCTTCATCCATAAAAATCAACTCCTCCTTAACTCAAGTTTTTTGTTTTTGTTTTTTTTTTTCCCATGAGAGGGAAGCAATCCAGTCCCATCTTCAGGCTCCACTTCCAATTCTAGTTCTGTGGCTGTTTCTACCACATCTGCAATTAGTTCTCCACCACTGAAGATCTGAACCCCTCAAAGTCATCCAGGAGGGCTAAATCAGTTTGTATTGATGTATGTATTGATATTTTGATCTCTTCTTGTGAATTATGGATGTCCTTAATGGTATCTAGAATGGTGAATTCTTTACAGAAGGTTTTTAGTTGACTTTGCACAGATCCATTAGAGGAATCATAGTCTATAGCTGCTATATAGAAGCTTATGAAATTTCTTTTTTTTTTTTACTGTTCTGAAAAATACTTTATTTTTTATTATAATTCTAGTATCATTAACATACAGTGATATTAGTTTCAGACGTACAATATAGTGATTAAAAATTCCAATATATCATCCAGTCCTTATCATGACAAGTGTCCACCTTAATCCCCATCACCTCTTTCACCCATCCTCCCACCCACCTCCCCTATGGTAACCATCAGTTTGTTCTCTAGAATTAAGAGTCTGTTTCTTGGTTTCTCTCTCTCTTTTTTCTTTGGTCATTTGCTTTGTTTCTTACGTACCACATATGAGTGAAATCATATGGTATTTGCCTTTCTCTGATTGATTCTTTAGCTTAACATTACGCTCTTCAGCTCCATCCATGTCACTCCAAATGCAAAGATTTCATTTTTTTAATGGCTGAGTAATATTCCATTGCATATATACACACACCATATGTTCTTTATCTATTCATCTACCAATGGGCACTTGGGCTGCCTCCATAATTTGGCTACTGTAAATAAAGTTGCTATAAACATAGGGCTACACAATGAATTGTGTACCCATTTGAATTAGTGTTTTTGTATTATTTGGTTAAATACCCAGTAGTGTGATTACTGGGTCATAGCGTAGTTCTATTTTTAACTTTATGAGGAATCTCCATATTGTTTTCCAGAGTGGCTGCACCTGTTTCCATTCCTACCAAAAGTGCAAGAGGGTTCCTTTTTCTCCACATCCTCACCAACACTTATTGTTTCTTGTGTTTCTGATCTTAGCCCTTCTGACAGGTGTGGGGTGGTACCTCACTGTGGTTTTGATTTGCAGGAAATACATTTCTAAAAAACAAGACTTGAAAGGCAAAATTACTCCTTGGCCTGTAGGCTGCAGAATGGATGTTGTGTTAACAGTCAAAAAACATTAATTTCATTGTACATCTGTATCAGAGTCAGTCTGTCTTCTGAATCTTTGAAGCCAGGCATCAACTTTTTTTCTCTATCTATAGAGGTCCCAGATGGCATCTCCTTCCAGTAGGAGGCTGTTTTGCCTATATTGAAAGTCTACTGTTGAGCATCACTATGTTCATTAATTATCTGAGTTAGATCTTCTGGATGACTGACTGTAGCTTCTCCATCAGCACCTGCTGCTTCACCTTGTACTTTGATGTTATGGAGACGGCCTCTTTCCTTAAACCTCATGAAGCAACTGCTGCTAGCTTCAGACTTTCCTTCTGCAGCTTCCTCATCTCTCTCAACCTTGGCAGAACTGAAAAGATTTAGGGCCTGGCTCTGGATTAGGCGTTTTGCTTAAAGGAATGTTGTGGTTGGTCTGCTCTATCCAGACCTCTGGAACATTCACCATATCAGCAGTAAGGAAGTTTTGCTTTCTGATCATTCATGTGTTCACTGGAGTAGCACTTTTAATTTCCTTCAGGAACTTCTCCTTTGTATTCACAAACTGGATAACTGGTGCAAGAGGCCTAGTTTCTGGCCTATCTCAACTTTCAACATGAGCTTTTCACTAAGCTTAATCACCTCTAGTCAAAATGAGCCAGGAAATCGCTGGTCAGTGGAGCAGTCAGAATACATATATATTTATCAACTAAGTTCACCATTTATGTACAGGCACGGTTTGTGATGCCCAGAAACTATCATAATAGTAATATCAGAGATAACTGCTCATAGGTCACCATAACAAATATAATAATAATGAAAGTTCGAAGTATTGTGAGAATTGCCAAAATGTAACAGAGACATGAAATGAGTGAATGCTGCTGGGAAAATGATGCCAATAGACTTGCTCGATGCAGGGTTGCCACAAACCTTCAATTTGTAAAAACACAGTATCTGAGAAGTGCAATAAAATGAAGCATAATAAAAGAAGTTATGCCTGTAATGATATGTTCTCTAATTCAATCTTAGTCATACAAACTTATTCAGGCAAAAATATACAAAATATTGTACATACTCAAAAAGCTACCAGGAAAAATGGATCTTTCACCTAAAGACAGTGGTATTAAATAGGCTAGTTTTAATAATTTAACCAAGGGGTTGACAAATCCTCAAGAAGAGATGGGGACTATCACTGTATTTCCTCACTGAATGCTTCATAGATGCATTAGGTATGTGTCCAAATGACTTTCTTGTCTGGGAGATCCCTAGGATCTATTTACTCATAGATACAGGAACCCATATATTATAATCTATACCATCCTTTAAAAAGGTTCCCCAATCTCCTGTAAATTATTGTGATCACAAAGTCTCTGCAAGCCCTTTCCCTGTTCATTTGTTCTCAAAGTTTCCTTGCATAATAGCAAAGAGGAAGATGATTATGATAATATTATAGGGGACAAAGTTAACATAGCGTGTTTAAATACATCCCCAAGGTTAAATCATTCAATGACAATGTGAAGACACAGAAGAGTCTTGTTTATAAGATTTGTTAGGCAGAACTGAGCAGGGTTCAGTCTATGGCTAATTATTCCCCACTCCTGAAGTAAGAGTGTTCTGGGCACTCTGAACAATATGGGCACGTGTGCTACTCTCAGACCTGCATCACACACTGTTTCTAAACCTTTTTCCGTGGTTCTTTTCTAAGACAGTTTCTTCCCATGCATGCGCTAATCAATATCTAGCTGAATACTTCAGGGGGATCCTCTGAAGATCCCAGAGTTCTCTCCCTTCTATTACTCAGTCCTAGGAACTCTAGTCTCCAGGTTTTAGTCTCCCTAGGACTCTTAGCTCTGTGTTCCCAACTCTGGGAGTCTGTAGGGATCCTCCTGAGCTCTCCATCCCTGTGCTGTGACCTGGAGGCTTTTGAAGCTATAAGTTGGGGCTGCCATAGGGCTCACCTCATTTGTTGACCATATCTCAGGATCATTGTCCCTAGTTGCCTGATATGTCTTCATATTCTGTCTATTTTGGTTTCTTTCGGCTGGGAAAGTGGCGAGTTGTTTCAAGTGGGAATCTAAATCTAGTTCCTATAATTCCATCTTGGCCAAAAGGTCTTGGTAACTTTCTGGTTTCCATTTCCTAAGTGGTTGTAGCAGGGCTTAGACAACTGCTTAAGTAATCTGTGCAATATTACTGTGGTCATCTCAAGTGTCCTCCCTGCTCCTGTAGCCACTAAGGATGGAGCAGGATGGGAGCTCAGCGGTGTTAAAGCACATGCACAGATATGGCTGGAAAGAGTCTAAGGAGCTTGGGTTTTATTTTCTAAGTGATGAGATACCTCTGAAGATGTGTGTTGATGTTGGGAAAGAGAATGCAGCCTATTGTCACAAATGATTGAGAGAGACACCTTTTGTAGGGCCAAGCACAGAGGCCAGGATTTAACAGGTACTCAGTAAATATGTTTTGAAATGAGACACTGGCAGCATGGGGGTGATCATCTCACCACTGCTACAGAGGGTTGAAACCAGAGCACATGAAGGAAGCATGGAGACTGGGAGTCTGAGAATGACTTGAAAGCTGAAACCAGGAGAGCATGGTCATTGGTTGGGCACAGACGGGGATAAGGGAGAAGAAAGGAAATGACTCTGAGGCATAAGTTGTAAGTGGGAGCATGATGCCAGCAGTGTGCCAGGGGCCTGAGGGAAAGGAGCCGTCTTCACAGGCAAATAACCAATGTGGTCTGTGACATGTAAAGCTGGTTGCCAGGGACCTGCCCACAGAGATGTTCATGACCAGTTGGAAAGGTGGGTCTAGTGCTCATGATGGAGGTCAGGATGGGAGATGCAGACTAGGTGTCATCCCTACAGAATCGAGATGTTCCTTCCCCTGTGGGTGCCCCTGATATATCTGATGGCCTGGGTTTACTTTTTTTCTTCTCCCCCCAGACTTCAGAGTATTAGGGTGCTCTAGATTTCCTAGAGAAGAGGGCATTCTTGGATGGAATTACAATTCTCACCTTAAAGATACATCAGAGAATAACCCGAGATAGTACACAGAAACTATATATATAGATATATAATTATGTGTATGTATATGTGTGTGTGTGTGTGTGTGTGTGTGTGTGTGTGTATGATATCTCTCAGGGGGCAATTCAAAACTAGAACCAATATAGGGACATCTCTTAATGGACCATAATCAAAAATATAATCAATACCCTTAATTTTGTCCTCAATCTAAAAATTTCAACTTTATTGACCATATATTCCACTGTCATTAAAACAAATGCCTTTCCGAAAAGAACATTAATTTTGTATATACTTTCATTTGCAACCAAATAAAACTACTCACAGAAAAAAATAAACACAACACAGATCACAACTTTTTTTGAATATGCCTCATGAGGCAAGTGCTGCTTTATGTTTCATGGAGTGTATTCATTTGAAATACACACCAAAACCTTTTTTCCCCCCTTCTTCCAGCTGTTAAAATGCTTGGCTTTTCTTTCTTTCCTTTTCTTTTTTTTTTTCTAGATAATGGCACACCACCTGAAATTATGCTTATGTGTTTCTTTGGAATTCTCTTTCTGGCTTAAATAATGCCTTTACTTCTGCCCTTCGACAGCTTTATCAGAGAATCTTCTGCAAGTACTGAAATCCATGTACTATAAAATATTTTTATAAGGTCATTCAAAATGGCAAGTGTGAAAACAAGGCAGGTCTTCACTGTGGATGCTAAGTTTTGCTGTCAGCCATCAGGGATACTTATGCTAATAAAATTTACTGTTGTCCAGAGGACAAACTGTCTTACATTCATTCCAGTTTTTTTTTTTCCCTACGTGTTTTTTTCTTTCTTTGCATAAAGAGATCCCATAGGAGACCATTATCAGTCAAAGTGTAATGATGGAAGGTGAGGAAAGGCTCTTAGCATAAAAACTAAGTGATGAGACCATAGCCAACAGTAATTTTGTGTGTTGTAATTAAGGGATGGGCGTAGGGCTTTATCAGAATTATCCTATTGAAACTTATCAATTACTCAATGCAAGGATGTCTGTCTTAATGAGTCTTTCATGGCAGGAATGGGACTCCAATGTAGAAAAACAGGATGTTAGGGCGCCTGGGTGGCTCAGTGGGTTAAGCCGCTGCCTTCGGCTCAGGTCATGATCTCAGGGTCCTGGGATTGAGGCCTGCATCGGGCTCTCTGCTCAGCAGAGAGTCTGCTTCCTCCTCTCTCTCTCTGCCTGCCTCTCTGTCTACTTGTGATCTCTCTCTGTCAAATAAATAAATAAAATCTTAAAAAAAAAAAAAAAAAGAAAAACAGGATGTTAGAAAAGGCAGGTGAAAGCAGTGGGGAGTATAACAAAACAAACTATGCTTGTGGACATCCTGCTCTGTGTTCCAGGTGGGTAGGTCCAAGATTGGTGACTTCCAGAGCTTAGAACCTCCAGCATTAAAACACAAGATACACTCCCAATTAGATTGTTCTGCTTTGAACATGAAGCAATTATATGAAGACTTCAAAATTCTGGACGGGTTGTTCTCATGTCACCAGCTTGAGCTGAAGCATCCTCTGTAGGGCTTTTCCATGTCCCTCCCCTCCCAAATCCAGTGCCTGTCCAACTCAGGCCTTCATTAACACACACGTTCCTGGGTAACTTACCCCAGCTTCCCAACCACTCATTCTCTGATCGACCCTACCTAGTGGAGTATTTAAAAGTCTCCTCTAATTATAATTCTTTCTTATGCTTCTTTGCCTCTTGGATCCAGAAGTGACTCCACTTTCAAGGTTCACGTTGAATCTCATTTCCTTCAGTGTCTTCTCCAACAGCTGATATCCCAAGGAATATTTCCTCCTTTGAACCCACAGGGTGGCCTGCACCATATATTCTTTATTGCACTGTGATGTTAGACCCTGGTCATGGACTATTACCTGGCATTTAATGCAGAACTATATTGGGAGAGGCAATCTGCCATAGGCCCTGAGCATGCCTGTAAGTTCCTGCTGGGCAGGTTAAGAAGATAAACCTTGACTCCTCTTTAACCCTCCCATTGCTCAGTGTTTTGTTTACAACAAGCAACCTTGAGGAAAGAGGTAGCATTGCTCCTAGACAAAAAATAGGCTTATTACAGATGCATCAAATTCTCCAGGCTCAATGTTTCTCTCCCATAATGTGGTCCACTGATTGTGCAGGCATCTGTGATAGACAATTAGCATTGTTCCAAGAGACTTGGGGAGCAGAGGGAACTGACAAAAACCAACATAAATCTCTGGCAATACTTTTGCCATGAGTAATACCCCCTGAACCAGGGGGTCTTGTGTCTTCTACCACAGAAGTAATAGTAAACTCTAACAGGCCACTTTGTTAGCTTGAAAGCAGGTAAAAATCTCAGACCCTGCACAGTTCCTGACAATGTATGGCCATTTTGAGAGGACAGCAAGAGTAGAGAACCAGTCTTCTGTTATTGTCTATAGTAGAATACCTCATTCGAAATAAGCAACTAGTAAACATTTGTTTGAAAATGTAGGGGATATTTCATTGTTCTCTTCTGAATTTTAAATTCAGACTGGAAGGAAATGATATGTTGACTTTCCAAATTTCCAACCACACACAGAGAAAAATTCACCATCACCCAACTAAATTAAAGGATAAGCAAGATTCTGTACAAGAACTCTTGATGGCAGTATGGTCTGTGTGTGTGTGTGTGTTTAAAATTTGTGACTTCTATTTTCCATAAAATTTCTCAAGTGATGAGCACATCCTGGAACATATCCCAGGCCATTTAATTTGTCTCCATAGAAAGTAGTTCTTGCAGATAGAGGTCTTCGGGGCTGGATTGAATACTGATCACAGTATTCAATTCTGTGATCTGTGATATACTGATTATCTGTGATATACTGAATACAGCGAAAATTAGGCTGTCATATGGAGAAGGTAAGTGATTCATGGAGGAATCTGTGAAAGTTATTATTTCAAGATGCAAACATTCTACTTAGGATCCCTACAAATTTAAGTGAATTTTGGCCTTGCTCTGGTCTCTCAGGCACCATCAATAACACAAATGCTACTAGAAGAAGACAGGTTTGCTTCTCATACAATATGTGCTGTTTGTTCAATGGCACTTTTAACTTTGAGCAAGGACTTATGAAGAGATTTACACTCTCCACAATGGTACAGAACTGCGCCTTATTTGGTAATTCAAAACTGCTCCTCTGCCCTCTGAAGCAACTGCTTTTAGTTTCTAGTTGGTGGATATAAATTGCTTAGATAACTATATAAATAACTGTAATTTGCAGACTAATTATTTTCTTATAATTCTATCAAATTTTAAGATTAAGAAAATAATCTTCAATGTTCCTGAAATTCAAGAAAGGGTAATCAGGTAAAAAATAAGTTTCTCTACCTATGTGTATGCATGTATGTACATAAGCACATGCATGTATCTTTGTATATTGTATTAATTTTTTCAAAATTTCCTTTTAGGATTTTTCTCCCTGACCCAGTGTTTGTTTAAGAGCGTGTTAGTTTCCACATATTTGTGAATTTTCCTGTTTCCCTGCCATTACTGATTTCTAGTTTCATTTTATCATGGTCAGAAAAGATACTTGGAAGGATTTCAATCTTCCTAAGTTTGTTAAGACTTGTTTTGTGCCCTAACATGTAATCTCCTGGAGAATGTTCTGTGTGTTCTTGTGCTGATGAACGAAAAGCTCTGTATGTGTCTGTTAGGTCTATTTTATTCAAATCCACTGCTTCTTTATTGATTTTCTGTCTGGATGTTCTTTCATTATTGAAAGTGACATATTGGGCGCCTGGGTGGCTCAGTGGGTTAAAGCCTCTGCCTTCGGCTCAGGTCATGATCCCAGGGTCCTGGGATGGAGCCCCGCATCGGGCTCTCTGCTCAGCAGGGAGCCTGCTTCCTCCTCTCTCTCTGCCTGCCTCTCTGCCTACTTGTGATCTCTGTCTGTCAAATAAATAAATAAAATATTAAAAAAAAAAGAAAGTGACATATTGAAGTCTACCATTATTGTTTTGCTGATTTCTCCTTTCAAATACGTCAATATTAATTTATATACATAGACGCTGTGATGTTGAGTGCATATATATTTACAACTGCTATATCTTCCTGTTGAATTGATTTTTATCAATGACCCTTGTCTATAAACAGTTTATGACTTAAAGTCTACCTTGTCTGATATAAGTATAGCCACCCCTGCTTTCTTTGGTTTTCATTTTCATGGAATATTCCTTTTCATCCCTTCGCTTTGAACCTATGTGTGTCCTTGAATCTAAAGTGGGTTTCTTGCTTAGCACAGAGATGAATATTCATTTTTTTATCCATTCAGTCACTCTCTATCTTTTTATTGGGGATTTAGTCCATTTAGATTTAAAGTAATTATTGATAGGGAAAGACTTACTAATGCCATTTTGTTAACTGTGTTCTGTTTGTCTTACAGGCAGGCCTTTGTTCTTTTCTCTCTCTCACACGGTCTTCTTTTGTATTCTAGTCTTCTGATTTTTGTAGTGATAGGTCTTGATTCCTCTCTCTTTTTCTTTTAACTTCTATAGGTATTTTCTTTGTGGTTACTAAGAGGCTTACATAAAATGTAGTTCTGACAGTATGTATATGTTTTATAAAATATATCTTTCCTATATATTCCTTTATAACATGTATTTTTCCTATAAATTCTGAATTTCTAAAACTTACTGTGATTCTAATTAACCTCTAGCTTTAAAACAATGTCAAACAAAACATAACTGTATATTTATATGAAAGAAAAAATAAACAGGTGTTGTCAAGAAATCTTTGGAAAAGGAGAGGGGCTTTGCATACCTCAAAACATACCATACATTTACAATCACAGAATAGTGTTGCACTGATAAGGGAACGGGAGAGCCTAGATACAGATTCTTATTATAATGATGGTATATTACATAACTTGTGTTGAGATAATTGGCTGTTAAAAAAAATGAAGAAAACAAATCTGGATATGAAAAGAACAAGAGGAAACTTCTTCCTTGTGAACCTAAAGATAAAAATGCTAACCAAATTACTGAAAAACTAAATCCAATAACATATTAAAAAATGCATTATGAGGGGCACCTGGGTGGCTCAGTCAGTTGAAATCTGACTTCTGATCTCTGAGCAGGTCTTGATCTCAGAATTATGAGATCAAGTTCTGCATTGGGCTCCACACTGGGCATGAAGCCTACTTAAAAAAAAAACAACAACAACATTATGACAAGTTTGTTTTATTCTTCTGTTATAAGGGTGTTTTAACACAAGATAATCTATTAATGTAATTCACCACATTAAATGAGAAAAACCATATTTAATCTCAATAGTGCAAAACATCAGTTGCTATTTCAACACTACTTTAGAAGCTCCAATAACTGGAAATAGATGAATGCTCCCTTAATTTAAGAAGCTCTATAGCAAATATCAGGAAGGAGATAGGGATGGCTACCATTATCACTTCTGTTCAACACCATTTAGCAGATCTCAACCATTAGAATAAGACACTAAAAAGAAGTAAATTGTACAGAGTTACAAAAGAAGAAAAACTGCTACTATTTCCATATGATATGATTATTTACATATAAAACCCAACATTTTCAAATGTTTAAATTAAGTAGGATCGTTGAGCAATGTTGCTGGGTATAAGATCAACACACACAATTATAATTGTATTCTCATACACCAGCAACAAAAAGGAAGAATAACTTTTTTGCAAGATGTGATTTAAGGGCACCTGGGTGGCCCAGTCAGTTGAGCATCTGACTCTGATTTTTAGCTCAGGTCATAGTCTCAGGGTCATGAGACTGAGCCCTAAGTCGGGCTCTGTGCTTAGTGGGAAGCCTGCTTGAGATTCTTTCTCCCTCTCCCTCTTCCCCACCCCCTGATCCTGTGTTCTCTCTCTTGCTTTCTAAGAACACCAAATAAATAAATCTTTTTTAAAAAGTATGATTTTTATAGTAGCAACAAAAAATACTCAAGAATATAGAAAAATGGATGAAATGATAATACATTGAGAAGTAATAAATGGTGTGATAGGAAGACTCATTAACATGTTAATTCTCTGCAAATTAATTTAGAAACCTGATGGAATCCCAATAAATACTGTTACAAGGTTCTGTGTATGTGTGCACAGACTGACAGGATGACTCTAAAGTCCAGACAGCAGAGCATAAGACCAAGAATAGCCATGGCAGACTTCTACTTCCTGTAGTATGGTTAGCAGATTTCCTGGGATGGGCTCCTGCTGCAGAACAGATTCCAAACAATGTATGGTTCTTGATGCATTGCTGACCTTGCAGAAAATAGAGGAGATCTCCAAAGACTTCATTTCCACGCCTCTTTCCAAATTTAAGGACCAACCTATGAACCAAAACCGGAGCTGGAAAATGTGAGCAGAGAGCAAGATTGTGCTGAAGGTAAGTGCTAACACCAGCACTCAAATCTGGTTCTTTGGGCTAGCAGTAAAAAGGGTCAATTGAATAGAAACTCCACAATTAAACTCAGACCTTGAAAGAAACTAAAATGTGCAGCAGTTCCAGGCTTCTAGAACACAAAGATGAATTGTTTTTGGAGGAAAAAGTCCTCTGTTTAGGTCCACAGAATTCCTATTCATTAAGATCAAGCAGATAGAAGTTCTCAATCAGAAATCATCCTATATATGAGGTCATGAGCCACCCACCAGTGGGAGGCATCAGAAAGAATAAACTACAGATTTAGATTCTAAAGGAGTTCAAATACCAGACTTGTTAGAAACATGGAGTACAGAACAGCTATGTTTATGTTTAAGGAAATATTAAAAAATGGAAGCATAATTATGAATGATGAATAGAGATGACTGAATTAACAGATTTTTTTTAAACATTTCTTTTTTGCAGCTGGAGGTCAGCTTTTGGTTGCCTAAACCATCTCACCTAAGGGTCAACTCTTATAAAGGTACAAATTTGGACTTCACTTCTTTTATCTCCCCTTGTATGGAAAAATACCATAAATACTCAATCATTGATTTGGAGGACACTGGTTCCTTATTAGTTTTTTAAGAGTCATTATCCAAGTATGCTATTGTCTTGTGAAATTCACACAGTAAAACTGCATTAATATGCAAAGACAAAAAAATGAATAGGTAGACCTAAAAATTATTTAAAAGGTTCAACAGATTTGCCTAGTTTTGATAGGTTAAAGCAGACGTGAGATTTCAAAGATTTAACAGCTGGTACAACTTGAGCACAGCCAATGAGATGGAGCCCAGCATGGGCGAGGTACCAGCCAGAATGCCCTCGAGGCTGGATCCTGGAGGGTCCTGGGATCCAGAGAAAGGCTCAGGGCAGAAGGAGTGGTGGATATCAAATGTAAAGACTACATATTAGCACTCATGGAAGGGAACAATAGCTTTACTTTGGGATACATTTATAAGTTTAAATTCCTACCAGCTATCAAGACTTATGATGAAACTACAGTTATTGAGACAGTGTGTTACAAACGGAGGAAGAAAAGAAAAAGATTCATTCATATAAACAAAATAGTGAGCCTGGAAGAAGATGCAAGTAAGTATTAGAACTTGATGCATGACAGATGGGACAAAGAAGATTTTTGTGGAAAGAATGAACTATTCAATAACCAATGTTAAAATAATTGGCTATTCATACATCATACTCAAAAATCAATTCTAAATGGATGAAGAAAGACATAAATATGAAAGGAAAAATTAAGTGAAATAAATATATGAGAACAGCTTTATGTCTTCAAAATAGGGATGGATTTCTAAAACGAGACAAAAAACAAATCTCATACAAATCAATTAAAAAGACAATCATTAGAAAAATAGGCAATAAACATGAAAGATAATTCTCAAAAAAGGAAACATAAATGACAACTATCTAAAAATATGATCTACTTCAGCAATAGCTGAGAAATCAAACTGAGATCATAAAATACCTTTGTATGTCTGTTAGATTGGCAAAATATATTGAAAAATGCCAAATGCTGGTGATGTGGATCAATGAGGATTCTAATAAATTTCTGAGGGGAGTAGAAACTGATACAATCACTTTGGCAAAAACTTGGCACCATCTCCTAAAGCTGAATATTTGCAACAATCCTATTCCCGCAACTATTGTAAGAAGCTCTTACCATGTATACCATGGGACATATGCACACGTGTCCATTCTACTAATAGCAAACAACTGGGACCCACTCAGTGTCCTTCCACAGGGGAAGTGATGAATGCATAGTGTTATGTTCACAGATAGAATGTTCCACAGCCATGAGAATGAATGGATTACAACAATACACAACAACATGGATTAATTTTAGGAAAATAAGTAGTAAATGATTATGCAACATGCCACCTATAAAGCTAAAGAAAAAGCATAAAACTAAACAATATTGTATATAGGCATATGTGCCTATGTGATTAAACTATAAAAAAACAACAACAAAGGAACAAAAAGTATAAAATTCAAAATGGTAGTTCCCTTTGCTGGAGAAGCACACAGGTAGATGCCAAGGACTGGTGATATTCTAGAGTTCCAAGTGTTCATTTTATTATTATGCATTATAATCTAAAGAATACTTACTCTATTGTAGTATCCATTATTTTTCCAAATATTTATTTTTTTATTTGAGAGAGAGAAAGCATGAGCATATGAGTGGGTGGAAGAGGCAGGGGGAGAAGCAGACTTCCTGCTGAGCAGGAACCCAAAGCCAGGCTCGATCCCAGGATACTGAGAGCATGACTTGAGCCAAAGGCAGATGTTTAACTGACTGAGCCACCCAGGCACCCCTATTGTATCCATTATTGCATTAAAAGATACTAGAGGGATATTAAAGAAAGCAAGGTGGAAGAATCTTCCCCCACAAGATATCAAGATCTGTCTTAAAGGTGGAGTGATAAAATGCAGAAAAACAGACTAAGGGAGCAGAAGAGTTCACAAAAAGAACCACATATATGGAAAACTGACATATGACAAATCAGTAGGAAAAAGGATAAAAGCCTGATAAATGGTACTAGGAAAATTGCTTATCCATAAAGAATGATGATTTATTATACAACCATTCACCAATGGGAATTTAAAAAATCTAAATCTAAAAAACAGAACTCTAGAACTATTAGAAAATGGAAGAGACTATATCTTTATAACTTTGGGGAAGGTAAGTATAGTCAACCCTCATTATTTATAAATACCACATCTACAAATTCATGTACTTGCTAAAATTTATTTATGACCCCCCCACACCCAAATCACCCACTGTAGTTTTCTGGTCATTTGAGGACATGCATATAGCGGCAAAAAAAATTCAAGATGCCTGATGTGCATGTTTCCCAGCTGAAGATGAACAAGGGCATGTTCTGCCTTCTTGTTTCAGCTCTCAAAACTGTAAACAAGTATCCTATTAATGACCTACTTAGTGCCACATTTTTTGTTTGTGCTTTTTGTGGGCAATTTCGCTATTTAGAATGGCTCCCAAGTCTGGTGCTAGAGTGCTGTCTGCTGTTTCTTAAAGTTCAGGAAGGCTGTGATGTGTCTTATGCAGAAGATACGAGTGCTAGATGAGCTTCAATAAGACATGACATCTGGTGCTGTTAGCCTTGAGTTCAAGGTCAGTGAATCCAATAAATATTAAATAGAATCCATAATATTATATTAAATAGAAAGACACATACAGCAAGGTTCTGTGTTGATGGGTTGATGAAAATTTTGTGACCAGAGACTCACAGAAACCTAACCCTGTATTTCCTCTAGGAGCAATGGTTCAGTATTCGCTCATTGAATGTCTGCAATGACTTTATAGAATATCAGTACTGCGAATAATGAGAATCAACTGTATTTGCTACACAAGACACCTGCCAATGCCCTGGAGGGACTGGGACCCCAGGAGGATAGGACGGAGTTGCCCCAGGCCTCACCTATAGCTGTGAGCATAAAGAGAGTACAGAGGGACCACCACAGTGAAGGGGGCACCTGACCTGCACGTGGAGTGAAACTCTGAAGGAGATCAAACTCAATGTCAAGAGCTAAAGGTCAACAGAGGTGCAAGAAACTGCCCAAGCATGTCATTTCAGAAAGGAGCATCCACGAGGCTGGACACAGTGATGGCTGCCGACCCCCGAGCTCTCAAGTCACATGGGGGAGCTCTGTAAGGCATGGGACCCAATGCCCTTGAAGGTGGCACAAGGGGCGGCTTGGAGGGGGTGAGACAGAATGTCTCAAGTAAAATGACAGTGCGCCATGAGGTGTTTTCTTTGTTTTCATGTAAAATGGTTTGCAAGGGAAATCTCAGAAAAGAAAAAGACCAACAACACTGTGGCTTCTGACATTACATGGTGTACTCATTGGAAAGCCACTTAGAGTCTTCTTCTGTGTGAAACCACTCTTGTCAATTATGAGCCTGACTGTGAAGGTCTGGAAGCCAATACTGACCCAGTGTAAGAAAGGCCCCTGGCGCGGAGCTGCCGGGCACATGTTGCTTAACCTTGATTGACTTCAATTACTGTGTCTCATCTCCTACGGCAAAATAATTCTCCAAGGAGACAAAGAGCAGTGGAGGGTTTTTGCTCACGAAATTACCCTTAATGGACCTCTTTTGCTTCGGAACTGAAGACCAATTAGATTAGAGCCTGCTTAAAAGAAAATCTTTTAGGAATCAATTAGTTGGCCCTATGCATCCACACAGTCACAAGGGCAGGGACCAATGTGGACTTTAGGAATTAGATCAAAATGGCAAATTGTGACTCCATCATTATTTATTGATTTAGCTTTGATTATGAAGGACAGTAACTGATTGAGCTACTTCCCTGGGCAAGCGCCAGACTAATGTAGTATCCTCTTGGTATCTCTCTTGTTAAATTCCATGGACAGTGGCTCCACAGCCACCTGGAGGGTGTGGGTCTAGCTGAAGGGGGAGGTCAGCAAGTGGGGAGATTTGGTCACATAAGGACCCAGACTACAGTACTTGTTCAGACACCCACACCCTTGAAGAAGGGCAGTGAGGTCACAACTGGTACAGGCCAATGGGGAAGAAGAGAGAAAAGAAGTAGGGCCCCATGACCAAGGCATGGACAAGCAGAGTCTGTTGGGGGAGAAGGAAAATGGAGTGTGGAGAGGATCATAGGAACAGAGGCCCTCTTGCCTTTCTACAATGGCCTTTATTCTTGTTTAATCAAAATGCCATCTGTGTGGCTGGTGAAGCCCAAATCCTAGCGGCATTCTTGATGTCACTTGTCCCGAATACCTCATGTCCAAACCTGCCATGGTAGCTGTCAATACAGCCACCGAGGTCCCCAGAAATCTGTTCTCTGCTTGTCTTTCAGAAGACCCTTCATCCTAAGACTGGTGTATGGTGGGCGGTGGGGGGTCTCCTGATTCCAGGATCTATTCCCGCTAACTGCTGTGCCCCCTCCAAGAGTTTCCAGGGTACCTGCTTCTGGTCCCTTCCAGCTTAAAATCTATGAAGGATGCTTGCAGCAGCTGGACAAAATCTATGCCTGTGGTCTGTCCCTCTCTCCATCCCCCTTCACCACCATGAGTGAGCTCTCCACCTCACGAGATCTCCACCAGCCAGCTCCTAGGTAGCCATGACCAAAATAAGCAAGTTAGTATCTGTTAACATTATGAAGCATTCCCAGGATTGAACACTTAGACGAATCACCTGTATTTATGCTACTTCCTAACGTTAATTAAATTTTTAGTTGCTTTATTTTTTTAAAGACTTTCTTTATTTGACAGAGAGAGAGTGAGAGCAAGAGAGGGAACACAAGCAGGGAGAGTGGGAGAAGTAGAAGCAGGCTTCCCGAAACAGGAAGCCAGATATGGGGCTCAATCCCAGGACTGTGGGATCATGACCCAAGCCGAAGGCAGACACTCCACACCTGAGCCACGCAGGTGCCCATATAGTTGCTTTAAAATGTTTTAGAATCTCTTACTTAGCAAGTACAGAAGCAATTTATTTTAACGATTCAAAAGTGAAATCTCTATAGTTAAAATTAATCTCTTCATAGCTGAAAAAGAAAGAAAGAATGAAAGAAAGAAAGAAAAGAAAAGAAAAAAGGAAGGAAGGAGGGAAGGAAGGAAGGAAGGAAGGAAGAGGGAGGCAGGGAGGGAAGAAAGGAGGGGAGGGAGGAAGTTAGTTTCATTCATTTAGGTGAATGGAGAGATATTGAGGATTCAGAAAATATAGCAGACTTTATTTCAGGCATTACTTTAAAAGGAAAATAGGATAATCATAACCCTCAAAGATTTGTAAATGAGGGCTTGTTAAGATTGTAATTTCCTGAATAAAGACATCTACAGATATGACTTGGTTATTAGCACTGCCCCTGAGTTTTGGGATGTGACCTCACTCACTAGAAGAATCCCACGAGTCACTCACATGTGTCAATCTGGATTTCATGAGGATGACACATCCTGTATCAAAATGACAATTTACTCCTTGCACGACAGGAGAATGGAGCTGCAAGGTAACATCACTGATATTTTATTCAGCTGGTAAGGAAGGGACAAACTGCCTTCCCCAGGGGTCTATCAAAACCAGAATCACCTCACACCCGGAGCCCTAAAGCTTTGCTTGGAAAGCGAGAACTTTTCTTCACAGACTAGTTCGGAAGGAGAACACACAACACACTAAAGCCTTTCACTTGGGCTGCTTGGTAAAGGGAACTCATGCAACACAAAATATTCTGTTCAGAGGGTATTATTTCATGTGTGAACCATGAATTTGTGGTTTATCAATTTTCACAGAATTTTTTTTTAAAGGCACTCAACTTAAATTAGAATGCGCATCACTTAGTTCTTGGTAATTTAGAAAGTACTGGTTTGTGGTGTGCCTGGATGGCTCAGGGGTCAAGTGTCCCACTCTTGACTTTGGCTCAGGTCATGATCTTGACGTCGTGAGATCAAGCCCCACGTCAGGCTTTATGCTGGGCATGGAGCCTGCTTGAGATTCTCTCCCTTCCTCTGCTCTTCCCTCTTCAAATAAATAAATAAATCTTAAAAAAAAAAAAAAAAAGCAATTGGTTTCTTGTTGAAGCTTGTTTTGAGCATGCATGTTCACTGTCCTGTGGCTAAGCCATGGTCCTGGGTAGCAGGTCTACTTGTCCCCTGAAGATGGTAGTGAGAGCCAGGTGTCTGGAGCTAACTGCCTGACCAGCAGGGATCCTTTAGGGTCTGCGTGACCTTGGGAGGTTGTTTCATGTCACTGTGCTTCAATGTGCTCATCTGTAAAATGGGAAAAATGATACTCACACCTCACAGGCTGTCGTGAAGGGTAAGTGAGTACATAAATGCTCAGTACTGAGAACAATGCCTGGCACACAGCAAGGTTCAGTCAACACTGGCTATGATTTTCACATGTGACTGGTCACCTGAGTGCCTCCATTTGATTAAAACCACAAGCACCAGGGGTGCCTGGGTGGCTCAGTGGGTTAAGCCTCTGCCTTCGGCTCAGGTCATGATCCCACCATCATGGGATCGAGCCCCATATCAGGCTCCCTGCTTGGCGGGAAGCCTGCTTCTCCCTCTCTCACTCCCCCTGCTTGTATTCCCTCTCTCGCTGTGACTCTCTCTGTCAAATAAATAAATAAAACTTAAAACAAACAAACAAAAAAACAACAATGTACAAGCACCAGAGGATAAATTCACCAAAGGACTTTACAGCCTAGTCCATAAACACTTTAGAAAAGTAGTACCAAAAATTATTAGACGGCCACCCAAGAAGATACTTCTGCATTCTAAACCGATCCTATACTGTAGCTCTTTTTGTTCAATCGATGGGAAAGAAAAGTCCACTTTTCATTGTTCTGCTATTTTTCTGTGTCCTGAAAGTTCCATCCCATGGCGGCTGCTTTGTCACCCCACCTCCTCCAGCCCTCAGCCTCGAGGTTAAGTGTGAAAGAAAGCCCTTTGATTAGAGCCCAGGCAGATCAAGATGACGTTAAAAGGAATGGAGAGACTCGTGGGAAATACTGAATAACACGCAGAAGTAATTTAAATGATCTCATTAGCCTTTGCCTCTTGTGTACTTGGAGCTATTTATAATCAGAAGTAACATTTCTGATCTGTACTTACCTGATACTCTGACATTTCTTTAAAGGTGTAGGCATGCCACTTTTCCTATCTGGCCAGACTAGATACTTTTCCTTAAATCCCAGAAGCATGTTTGGATTAGAACCCAGAATCACGTCCTAATTCTGGAGGAGGAAGAGGACTCCATCAAGACGGGAATGGCCAGGGCACCAAGAGCAGCTGGGAGTATAGGTGGACAAAGCCACGTGCCATGGAGGTTTTAACACACCTGTCTTGGCATGTCCAGCAGGCAATTAGTCAGTGAGGGAGGACAGAGAAGAGCCAAACAGACCAGATCTAATACACCTGCTAGAACCTTGTTCCCAACATGATAGCTGGGACTCTTACAAAGAGTCACCACAAACTTGGGCACAAAGTCAAGTTCAACCAACGGACACCAAAGGCACAGGCTCGTTGGCTACCTGACTACAGTGCCAATGTACACTGCTATTGTTACATTTGCTATTGATTTCAGAAGAGAAGCAAGAAAACCCTCCGTATGTCTGCACAATTCAAAATACACTGCTAAGTAACGCAGGGATTGAAAAAGAAATCATAATGAAATCAGAGCACCCTGGGAACGGGGGAAAAAAAAAAAAGGCCGAAACATCAGAATTTGGAGTGTGCAGGTAGAGACATCCAAACCTTACATCCTTATAGGAGAAAAGAAGACTGAAATTTATAACAAAGCACACAACCTGGGAAGGGAACAAAAGGGAAAGGAATTTGGAAGGAAAGAATCAATGAGAGCAGAAATGATGGTGACGCGAAAAAACAACAATAGGATCAATAAAACTAAAGCTTGTTCTTTGAAAAATAAAAAATAAAATGGGTAAGTCTCTGACAAGGCTGAATAACAAAAGAAAGAAAAGGAACAAATTACAAACACCAAAGATATAATTATGGGCACAGTACACATGTGTCAATTACTTGAAAATGTGAACAGAATGGACAATTCTTCCAGAAAAATAAAATATACTGACTATCTCAGGAAGAAGGAGGAAGATGATATGAGTAATAATGACAAATGCTTAATAAAATATAAGCAAAGTGGATTTGCATAATCACATAAGAGATTGTGATTGGGTTTTATCCCAGAAATATAAGAATTCACTAATGTAATTCACTATATCAACAGAATGAAGTTATATATGTAACTACATATATATTCACATATATGTCTATCGAATACATTAAATATATTAAAGAGTTTTAAGTCTTAGTCTTAAGAGTCTTAAGTCTTGTGTCTGAGCATTATATTGTACTGAGATAAATATGCATGTATGTGTTTGTTTATTCAAATGTGTGTGTGTGTATATAAAAACACACACATACATATTTATTTCTAGAGATGTAGCACTTGATAACTACTTTAACTTTAACTGGCAAACACTATTTAATACCAGAAAATTTCAGCAAACATTACTAAATATATGCTTAACTATTGAATATATTTCCTCTAAAATCAGGAAGAGACAAGGATGCCTACTGCTTTAATCTCCCCTCAATAATGTACTAGAACCATTACAGCAGTAAGAGAAAGGATGAGAATCACAAGATAATTTCAATACATGCAGAAAAAGCATTTGACAAAGTACAACATGTATTCATGATAAAAGCCCTCACCAAAGTAGATATACGGAGAACATATCTCAACATAACAAAAGCCGTATATGAAAAACGCACAGGTAATATTATCCTCAGTAGGGAGAAACTGAGAGCTTTTCCCCTAAGGTCAGGAACAAGATAAGGATATCCACGGTCACCACTTTTATTCAACATAGTACTGGAAGTCCTAGCTGCTGTAATTAGACAAGAAAAAGAAATGAAAGGCATCCAAATCAGTAAGGAAGAAAGTAGAATTTTCACTGTTTGGACATGATACTCTATACAGAAAACCCAGAGGTGCCTGAGTGGCTCAGTCAGTTAAGTGTCTGGCTTCAGCTCAGCTCATGATTTCAGGGTCCTGGGACTGAATCCCCTGTTGGGTTCTCTGCTCAGTGGAGAGTCTGTCTCTCTGTCTGTCCCTCCCTCCTGTTCATGTGCTCACTCTCTCTCTCTCTCAAATAAATAAATAAAATATTAAAGAAAAAAGAAAACCCAAAATCCTCCACCAAAAATCTGCTAGAACTGATAAAAATTCAGTCAAGTCACAGGATCCAAAATCAATGCGCAGAAATCTGTTGCATTTCTATACATCAGTAATAAAACATCAGAAAGAGAAGTTAGGAAAACAACCCCATTTAAAATTGCACTAAAGATAATAAGATACCTAGGAATAAACCTAACCGAAGAGGTGAAAGATTTGTACTCTGGAAACTATGAAAACACTGATGAAAGAAATTGAAGGTGACACAAAGAAATGGAAAGATACTTCATGCTCATGTATTAGAAGAACAAATATTGTTAAAATGTCTATACTACCCAAAGCAATCTACACATTTCATGCAATCCCTATCAAAATACCAACAGCATTGTCACAGAACTAGGAAATCACAGAAGTAGGGAAAAAATTCCAAAATTTGCATGGAAGAACAAAAGACCCCCAAGTAGTCAAAGCAATCTTGAAAAAGGAAAAGCAAGGCTGGAGGCATCCCAATTCCAGACTTCAAGTTATATTACAAAGCTGTAGTGATAAAAAAACAGTATTGTACTGGCATAAAAATAGACACATAGACCAATAGAACAGAATAGAAAATAAATATAAATATATATAAATAGAAATAAAGAGAAATAAATAGAAATAAACTGACAATTATATGGTCAATTAATTTTTAGCAAAGCAGGAAAGAATATCCAATGGGAACAAAATCTCTCCAACAAATGGTGCTGGGAAAACTGAACGGCAACATGCAGAAGAATGAAATCAGACCACTTCCTTACACCACACACAAAAATAAACTCAAAATGGACTAAAGATCTAAATGTGAGACGTGAAACCATAAAACATCCTAGAAGAGAACACAGACAGTAATGTCTCTGACATCAGCCATCCTAGAAGAGAACACAGGCAGTAATGTCTCTGACATCAGCCGTAGCAATATTTTTCTAGATATGTCACCTTCTGAGGCAAGGGAAACAAAAGCAAAAATGAACTATTTGGACTACATCAAAATAAAAATCTTCTGCATAGCAAAGGAAACAGTCAACAAAGTTAAAATAAAACTGACTGAATGGGAGAAGACATTTGCAAATGACATATCTGATAAAGGGTTAGTATCCAAAATATATAAAGAACTTATAAAACTCAATGCCCAATAAACAAATAATCCAAATAAAAAATGGAAGGAAGACATGAATAGACATTTTTCCAAGGAAGACATCCAGTTGGCCAAGAGACATGTGAAAAGATGCTCATTGTCACTCGGAAATGCAAATCAAAACTACAATGAGATATTACCTCACACCTGTCAGAATGACTAAAATAAAAAACACAAGAAACAACAGGTGTTGGCCAGGATGTGGAGAAAAGAGAAGCCTCTTACACTGTTGGTGGGAATACAAACTGGTACAGCCACTCTGGAAAGCAGTATGGAGTTTTCTGGAAAAGTTAAAAACAGAACGACCCCCTGATCAAAATCACACTACTGGGTATTTACCCAAAGAATACAAAAACATTAATTCAAAGGGATACATGTGCCCTTATATTTATAGCAGCATTTCTTACAATAGCCAAGATAAAGCAGCCAAGTGTCCCTCAGATGATGAATGGATATAGAAGATGTGGTTTTATATACAACAGAATACTGCTAAGTCGTCAAAAAGAATGAAATACACAGCAGAAGGATAAATAAATGAAGATATATATTTAAAATGACAATTCTCACCAAATTAACCTAAAAATGCAACGCAGTTATGAGCAATGTTTTTTTGTGCAGGTGGTGAGTGAGGAGGGAAGGGGAAAGGGAGGAGGCAAAGGACCCAAAAGAGCCAAGACAACTTTGAAGAACAAAGTTGGGAGCTTATCCTACCAAACACAAGGCTAATAAAGAACTAGCATTTAATACGATGTGGTACAGACAAAGCATCAAGCCATATGCCAATGACAAAGAAAAGAAACCTCAGGAATAGAAGTCTTCAAATACAGAAACTTGATACACGACCATACAAACAAATGGCCCCAGACCGGTTCTGTTCTAACCAATGTTTCTATGTAAAAAATAAAATAAAATTGGATCTATAGCACATACCAAGTGCATAATTAAACCCCATGTGGATTCATGAACTAAATGTGAAAAGCCAAAGACTTCAAACTTACAGGAAAAAAAAAATAACACAGGGTATTTATATGACCTCCAGAGAGGAAAACAGTGCTTAAATGCAACACGAAAAAGGACACATCATTCTGGGAAAGAATTTGAACTGCATTAAAACTGCAAACTTCTCTCTGACAAATGCTACCCAAAACATAACAAAACGACCAGTCACAGACTGCACGCAAGAGGTTTATGGCTAAAGGGGTCATTTAGAACGAAGAACAAATTGCCCAACAGGCGAACACACAAAACAGGCAGTTTGCTGGTGAGAAACCCAAAGAGGCAATCATCATATGAAAAGTCTGAACCTCAAGGATTTTCGGCACCCACGCGAATGGAGCAAGGGCACCCCTCCCGTCAGCAGTAAGAGCGGGCAGGTGCAATTTCTTTGTAGAGAAATAGGAGATGTCCTCTAAAAGTGCAGACACCCCCCCCCCTTACACCCTTGGAGTCTGCATGCATGTCAATGAGAGCACAGCTATCCCTTCAGCACCAAACTGAAAACACACTAACGTCCATGAACATGAGACAGATAAGCGAGGTGCAGAAGTTTAAAAGACAGAAGTAGAACTACCCATACCCACGATCCACATGGATAAACATCACGATGGTGGGTGAAGACAGAAGATGGCTTATGGTACTGCTTCTGTCAAATTTTAAGGAAAACCTTAGCCCCGTATGAGAACATATATGGGACCAGCAAAATTCACTAATCTCAGGATAATGGCTGGCCCTGGGCACCTTCTCATTTCAGACAGACAGAGGGGGAGACCATGGCTGGGAGTTCAGCTGAGTTTATAATAATATATAATAACATATTTCTTATTAAAAATATTGGAAGCAAATATTATAAATCTAGGAAGATTGGGCCAGTCTGGGTGGTATTTGCTACATTATTCTCAAGCTTTTTTGGTACCTTGAACTGGACTAACTTTGCAGGGTGGAGGGGCCACTCCCACATGACCATCAGATGAAGAGGACAAGGGCCTATCTAGGACATTGTTGTTTGGACAGAAATGACCCCGTGCCAGTCACTGCTCTGTCTCCACCTCCTCCCAGGTGGACCATAGCGGTGGTGGAGGAAGCCCCAGATCTGGCATTAAAGACAAAACCTGGATCCACCACCGGGTAAGAGAATGCAGCTCAGTCCCTGCACCTGCTGGAGCCATTTTCTCGTCTCTGACATGTCCACAATCAAGTCAGCCTCTCAGACCTCACTGTGCCTGGAAGAAGGGTGGAGAAAACAACATGGCGGACCTAAAGAGGCTCTTTGCCAAAGAGCGCAACAAGGACCAAATGTAAAGGAATACAATCATGCAATATTCCTCTGGTGGGTGGTTTCCTTCTCCATATGTTCTGCTCCTGAGCCAAAGGCTCTCTGTCCTGGGACCCCTCTCATCTTGCCCATCTCCACTATGGCTCCAAACGATTTCGCTCAGCCCTGCCATGATCACACTATTCCAAGTTTCTGCACCCAGTTGCCTATTCATCTCTGGATCAAATCAAATGCCCTAAACCCAGCTTCGAGTTCCTGCATCATCCCGTCTTTTGTTTCTTGGCCTTTAATCCCTTTCTTTTGTCCTAAAGACATTTAACAGTTGTACTGAGGGGCAACTGATGTACGACACAGCACACATATTTTAAACATACAGTTTGCTGAGTTCTGATACACATACACACCCGTGGAGCCAGAACGATGATCAAGACAGTGAATTTATCTCCTGACCTCAAAAGCTGCCTCTGGCCCCTTCGTGGTAAGTACTTCCGTGCTTTCATGTTCCCTTCTGTCATTCCTTTTCATTCGTTCTAATGGTCTCATCATTGGGTTAAACTGAAACATTTCCCATACTGCATATTTCCCTGCCCATACTCACCTCCTCCCAGCATCCCTGTATTAATTGAGAGTCCTGAAAATAACTGAAGGCTTTAGAAATAACCTCTCATCAGCAGTGGTCCCCATGCGGTCTCCTCCAGTTCCCTTGTGTAAATCCTGAGTGTTTCCACCACTCTGTTTGTCTCCAGACAAGGCAACCGCACTCCTCCCGGAGTCCCTGATTTTATTTGGACACCAGAGCAGGACGCTCTCAAGAGTGAAAATGCTGTCTATTATTACTTACACTGCGATCGTCCCAGACAAACCAGCATGTTGCTAGTCCTAGTCAGAACGCTTCCCCCCCCCAGATCTAGAAGTCCAGGCTGTGCGACCTTTGCAGACATCCTGCAGCCTGAGGGAGGAACGAAATGGGCCAATATGTCTTTGCGATGCCTTAGCTGAATGTGCCAAAGACCCTGGGTCCCAGTGTGGGGGTGGGGTGCAGAGGCATCCAGGTCCTAGAGTCTCCCTGAGAAGCTGCCTGTAATCCTGCTTACATCACAGCCACCAAAAGACCCCAAAGGCAGCATATCCCTTAGTGATGGTTCTAGACTGTCCAGGAGGCTCAGGGCAGCAAGCTAGGTGGCACCGGGGTGGGGCTGTGGAGTGGATCCTGATGCTGTATTTACAAAAGCACATTGCATCAGACCTTTAAAATGTCTGCTGTCTGTTTCAAAGAATGGGAGTGCAGCCCATGGAAATGATGGGAGTTGAAAACACTCCTTGGCATCACAACTGATTCCAAATCTGCCCCACCACACCCTCAGCTATCGGTCCTTGCTTTTCAAAATTAGGACACATTCCTAAGGTGGAGGATGGCTTCCAGTGACTTTTCAGAAGACCACACGCAGATGAGCTACAAGCTCAGTTGTAAGCAGCACCCCTCTAACCATCTTTTCTGGGATCACACCAAAAAAAATTCTGAAGCCTTCTAGACAGGTTGGGTTGATACCCTTCCTTCACGTCCCATGTGATGCAGGCTTTTCCCTACTATGATGGTTAATTTTATGTGCCAACTCGACTGGGCTCAGAGATGCCCTGAAGGCTGACAAAACAATATTTCTGGGTGTGTCTGGGAGAGCATCTCCAGAAGAGATTAGAACTTTAATCCATGGCCTGAGAAAAAGATGATCATCTTCCCAAGTGTGGGCAGGCATCACCCAATTCACTGAGAGCCTGAGTAGAACACAAAGGCGGAGGAAGGATGAATTCACTTTCTCTGCTTCCACTGGGATATCAGCGCCTCCTGCCCCTGCCTGCCTCTTGAGCTTTCAAAATCAGACCACAGCTCATGGCATCGCCAACCCAACCCCCACCGAGTCTCAGGCCTTTGGACTTGGACTGAATTGTACCGTGGGCTTTCCAGGCTCTCTGGCTGGCAGATGACAGACTGTGGGATAATATACCTCCACACCTCTGTATTTATGTCTATACTTATGTCCGTCTCTACCCTAGTGGTTCCGTGTCTCTGGAGAACTAGTCCAATCATGATTATAGGTCTTCAGTCATTTCTGTCAGGAATAAGTGGGGTATGTGTGTGGCAGCTGTGGGGTGTGTGTTTGGGATCATTCAGCAAAAGAAACCAAAATATTTGTTCTCTCTCTGCACTCCCCCAGTTTCTTAGAAGTCACCAATTCTGTCCTTAGAGCTAACCCACCCCAAGATCTGCGTGTACCTAAAATTTTATCCGTTACGCCACTCAACAAATCCATTATGCCCTCCCTTAGGACAGAGTGGAGGATTGAAAATTCTTTTATAATTTAATATTTTTATTTCCCCTCACAGTGGAAATAACACAGTGCACTGAAATTGCTGTTATACTTGTGATTTTTCCCCACCAGACCTGGTGAGAAGAGTCTGTCTTTTATTTTTGTACATCCAGGGCCCAACTCAGGCATGAAGGAAAAAAAAAGAAAAGGTGCTCAAAAAAACTTCCTGAATGAATGAATTAAAAACTCACCGATTTCAGAAACATTTAAGAGTATTGATCATGTCGTGCCCCTTCCCTGGAAGTCACAGCAAGCCAAAGATACCATTCTTCCCTCACTGAGCTTACTGTCCGGGGGCGGGTGGGGTATTTATTAATTCCTAATTAATAAATACATCACAAAAAGGCACAGTCACAATATGTGATAACTGTCACATGAAGATAAAGTACAAGGCATTGTAAGAATTTAATGCAAGGGTGACCTGGTCTAGTCTGAGAGGAAAGGGGAACACTGCAGGGTGGGGAGGAATAAGTTCACTGAAATGGGGAGAAGGAATGTTCTGGGCACAGAGAACATCATGAACCAAGATTATGGTACAGAGACCTTTCTGGGGTATCCTGGAGGCTACCAGAGGCCAGTGTGACTGCGGGAAGGGGAGAAGCAAGAATGTCACAAGCTGAGGCCAAAGAAGTGATAAGGACTCTATAATACAGGCTCAAGATTTAGGTCTCCACCCTAAAAGCAAGCGGTGACCCAATCGGTTGTGCAATTTTAACATCAGTATGGGATGGTGTGATGCAGGGGATAGAAAATGCACTGGGACCAGGGTGGAGGAGAATGTGATAGTTAATTTTGTGTGCCAACTTGGCTGACATGGTACTTGCATATGGGGCCACACATTCTGGATGTTTCTATGAGGATGCTCTTGCATGAGACTAACATTTAAGTCAGTGAACTCAGAGCATAGCAGATTGCCTTCCAAAATGTTGATGGGCCTCATCTAATCAGGTGAAAGCCAACTAAACCAAAAGACTGAGCTGCCCAGAGCAAGAAGAACTTCTTTCAGTTGATGGCCTTCAGTCTTGAACTATAACAGTGGCCCTTCCCAGGGTCTCCAGCCTTCTGGTTCCCCTGCAGATTTGGACTTGTCAGTCTTTACAGTCATGTGAGCCAATTCCTTAAGATCTCTCTCCCTCTCTGTTTATGTGGTATGTATATATAAGTAGTATATATGCGTGCGTGCGCACACGCATGTGTGTGTCCATTGCTACACACATCTTGTGAGGTCTGTTTCTTGGGTGCAACCTGACAAATACTGGGGAGATTTCAGAGTTGAGGAATGAGATGGCTAGAGGAGTGCTGAGCAGCGCAGCCGCCAGGTGAGGCTGGTGACCCCGAGCATAAGGCCTCCTGGCAAGGTCTGCTGGTCTTGTTGGTCAGGGTGCGAGTGTGAGCTGGCTGTGCTAGCCGGAGAGGTGCTAGGAAAAGACAGACAGGGTAGGAGCTCTGGGGCCCTGGTCCCTGCGTCTGTGACGCAGTGGATACAGCTCAAGGACAGGGAGAAGGATGGTATCACACAGTACAGTCTAGCTGAGACTGAACAGCAGGCCCGGTAGGGGTGAGGGATGGACAAACTGAAGGCAACAAGGCCTGGGCCAGAGAAACTGGGGAGCCCTATCAAGCCATCCTGCGGTAGCA
Organism: Mustela erminea; assembly: GCF_009829155.1. Taxonomy (NCBI): domain Eukaryota; kingdom Metazoa; phylum Chordata; class Mammalia; order Carnivora; family Mustelidae; genus Mustela; species Mustela erminea. Next base: position 21,587,622 of record NC_045618.1, on the reverse strand, counting down.
GGGCTCAGGGAAAAGCCTGGATCATGTGGTGACCTTAGAGGGGGCCACTGGGCTGTGTGGAGAAGGTGGGTTTGGAGAAGGGGTGTTCAGAGCCAGAGATGCCAGAGCTTTCCATGAGACATCTCCCTGGAATGCCATGTTTCTGGGGAGACCAGAAAGAGAAGGCGACTGAGGGACAAAGGCTAGGGACTGGCACCACAGAACGTGCCCTGACCCCCAGAAGCGAGCAAAACCTTCCTGGGCCTGCCTTTTCCATGCTTGGCCTGTCACTGGACTGACCGCCCAGGGGGGTGTGGGTGCTGCTCTGCAGATGCCAGTCCCGAGAGACTCTGAGAGGGAACCAGTCCAGTGAGGCCATGTCCATAGGATGGGACTGCTATGAACAGATCACTGAAAATACTTGCACCTCAATATCTGAGTACCTTGGACCCTGTTCCAACTCAGCAGCAGGGGAGGAGTTACTACCCCCTTGCGTAGAACCTCTGATCTGGAGGATTATTTCAGAGGCTCTTTAGTTGAACTGAGGCTACATGGGTTTGTGTAGACATGCCACCAAACCCAGGATCACAACAGACCTCTAGAATCAGAGGGTGGCAAGGCAGGGTTTCAAGGGTATTGGAAACCAGGGGCAGACATGCCACTCAAGGCACGGTGGGCATCCCCTTCTCCACAATGAGTCCTGACAGACATAAGTTGTGTTCAGTGGCCAAGAGAACTCACTATTTCTATTTATTCCTTTACATGGGTCCCATGGTTGCTAGTATAAGTGGGAAAGCACAGAGGATCCCACCTGGCCAGAGGGACCATTAGTTTCCCTTAAGAATCCAGGGGTGAGAAGAAAGCTGTACAGAGATAGAGACATCTGTCTTACTCGGGGTAGCTGCCCACTTCTGAAAATGTCCAGGTCATGTCTAGCAGGTGTGTGTGTGTGTGTACGATGCTGCACACTGCCAGTCCAGGCTGGGAGTTTTGTCACAAAATGTTGACTATTCACTTAGGCTCAGAATCATTTTTATTTCTTTAGCATGGTGAAGAACGGGTGGAAAAACAAAGGTTAAATGATGAGTTCATCTCCTAAGTCCCTTGGTTTTAGGAAATGATCTTGCCTTTTTTTTTTTTTTTTTTAAGAGACAAAGATAAAACATCTGTAAGATAAGACAAGAAACCACATAAACTCGATAACTGATTTCTTGGGAAACTTTTATCTCCTTGTCCATTGATAATGTTTCTTTGGGTAATTTGGTTTCCTACGGCTCAATAAATTAAATCCAGATAGATGAAGCAAGAAATAGATTTTTAACTCTGTTCTGAATTAGAATTGCATCATTATAATAAAACCATCAGGACATTCCGGGATCTAGCAAAGAATTAAAGCTGGGATGGATATCATATCAGCATATGATGAAGCATATTCCTTCCCCAGTTAATCATTCTGAGTTTTGTAACCTTTTAAAAATTCTGTTAATACGGATTGGAAAATATGTCACAATCTTGTGCTGGGTTTGACTTGGCACAGGCGACCGTTCAACTACCCAAACATCTTTTATCATTTATTTGATCATTTTATCTTACAAAAGCCTAGACATTATTTTATCAGGAGAAGGGATCTGTAGACTTGCTCCTTTGGGAAAAATTGCCCACCATTGTCTATTGCTTTGTTAGAGCAGAGACTGAAATCATTGAGTTCTAGGCCCTGTTTATGGATCATTCATAATGGGATGCCCATAGCCAGGTCCCATCATCAGGGAACAGAAATGGGAATCTTGGAGAATCAGACCCTCTGAGGAGCCCTGCCCATCACTGGACTTGCTCAGGGACCAGCAAGGAACCGTCTGACCTCACTCTACCTACACAATAAGCTGCGGGACAACAGGGCGCTCCATCCCTCTGGTTCTGCCATCCTGGGATCCCACCATGGCCCGATGGAGTTCGAGATCCCCGCTATCCCCTCTGCCCTGCCCTCACCCCTTGAGGGGACAGTAGCAAACTTTAGCAGGGTGCGAGGCATTATGTTGAAGTGGCAATCAATATCCTTAAGAGAGAAGCTTGTGTGTCGCCAGGGGTTCTCTGGCTGAAGAATAGGAGAATCCAGGAGTGGGGGTGGTTGGGAAGGACAGGAAAGAGACCAAGGGAGAGGGGGCTTCTCAGGCCCCCAGGCCATGGAAAATAATCTTAGGGATGCATCATCTTTTGGATTCCAAATACATTATTCATTAGCCAGGAAACGTGTTGGTTTCTGCTTGTTTCCTCTGATGACAGACTGTGTGTGTACAGCCTTCCGGGATTAGGTGGGGAGTGGGGTGGGGGGAGGAGGGTGGCCCATTGGTAAATGAGTAGTTAGACCAATCTCATTAAGTCACTATCAGTTAACTCAAACACAACTGAAATGAAAAAAGCGTTGATTCCTAAACAAATTGCATGAGATTTTCCCAGCACAAACTAAGTTCATTAGATACAAAGTATGGATAATCCATAATTTAATATGGAAATTTAGGCATGGAGTATTACTAATCAGATAACTAGAGCCTCAGATCAGACTATTAAGATACCCAGTGAACCTGCTCTAATTGCTGACCAACAAAGAACAGGCAAGGGAAATGAATGAAAACAATATTCCCCTTTGCACCTCCTTTGGCTAAGGGTTGAGTACATCTATAAGCTATAGGAAGGGGCTCCCATGGAAATATGCTCCATTTTATAAGAACACCTCCCGTGTATGTTCTGAGAGCTTTTTTTTTTTTTTTTTAAGATTTTATTTATTTGAGATACAGAGAGGGTGTGAGCGAGAGCAGGATCTGGGGGAGCGGCAGGCAGAGGGAGAGGGAGAAGCAGGCTTCCCGATAAGCAGGGAGCCCAATGCAGGACTCGATTCCAGGATCCTGGGATCATGACCTGAGGTGAAGGCAGACGCTTAACTGACGGAGCCACCCAGCTGACCCTGTTCTGAGAGTTTTAACGCCAAGTAACACCAGGTCCCTGCCGCAGAGGTTTTGACTGCGGAGATGTCACCAGGCACAGCGTGGCTCGAATGACTTCAAGAGTAATGAGTACATTAAAAATGACTGCACCACTAATTATAAGAAAATTAGAGAATGTGGCACTTAGACCTATATGAATCTCAGAGGAAGCAGTGCCTATATTTATGAGAAGGAAGTATACATTCTTAATTACGCTGAAGCCTATTTAGATAGAGCACAGCATTTGATACAGGTTAGGAACCAGCTTTTGTGGTTTGAAGTATCCATATGCATCAGAAAAGATCTAAGAAAGACACAGACTACACTGAAAACACCACTGTAATTAACCGGCTAGAGTCATCTGTGGTGACAACTGGGAGCAAATAGAGAAGGTTCTTGTAATCCAAGGGCTAAAAGCAGAGACACAAGGGCTCACGGAATAAGCGATAGAGAAGCAGTGACTTGCAAAGAGACCTACCAAAGCTCAGGATCACGTCGAAAGCAGAGAAAAGAGATACCACTCACTGCAGAAAACGAGGTAGGAAGAGAGCCTTAAGAGAAACTTTGGAGCAAAATAAGATGGAAAAGGAAGAGTTTAAACAATGAGAGGGAAGAAAATGGTAGTTACAAAAGATGGGTAAAGGTGGTCCAAGAAAATTAATGCATCACTGGACTCCACCTCTGAAACCAATAATACACTCCATGTTCGTTAATTGAGTTTAAATTTTAAAAAATGGTCCAAGAAGTGCAGTTATCCTAAAAATAAGAGAACAGGGAAAAATTTCAGATTTCTAGTTCAAGGAAACTTTGCTGAAATAAAGCAAGATGCAAACTCACTGTGCAAAAATTTACCACAGAAAGCTTGAGAAAGGTCGATTAACATCAAGACATATCACAGTGGAGCAAACAGACTTGATAATTTTAAAAATATTATTGGCACCTGGACCAAAAGAACCCATTGCCTTGCATCAGACAGAATGGGCTAGGTTAAGGTGGTAACAAGTATCCCCAGATCTCAGTGGGTTAAAACAATAGAACTTTATTTCTCACTCATGCTACACTGTCCAATGTTGGTGAGTTATGGGGCTCTACCCGTCACAGTCACCTAGATTGATGGTGCAGTCTCCATCTACAACTTGCCAGTTACCGTGCCAGAAGGAACGAGAGCTCTGCACAATGTCTCACTACAGGAACAACTCAGGCTTGGAAGTGATACATGTAAGTTTTGCTCACACGGCCCTACACAACCACAAGGAGACTCTGGAAAGTACAACCTTACCACATAAGGGAAGTTGGAGAGCTAGAAATATTTTTAAACAGCACTAATGACCACCACATATCAAAAAGGGAGAAAACATTAGGCTGACTTTGGGTCTTTCTGTACAGCAATATAATATTGAGACAGAAAGCTAAAAAGAGCCCTGCCCCTACCATTTCAACAACCAAAACACTGAACGTTGCAAATTCACAACTTAATTTGAACCCATCAGGCAGCTGAGGTCCCAAGGCAACCAACCCACTGAAATTCAAAGGACTTGAGAATTTCCATGTTGAGAAGCATGAGCACCTGTTCACCTGGGCAGATGTTTTGGTGGAAAAAAGGTGAACAGTGTGCGGGGTCACGTAGGTAATTCAGCAGAGAGAGGAAGGAGGCTATATGGAGAGTCAGATGGCTAGGCACAGTCACAGAAATGAAGGATGTCTTTGACTGGAGCATCAGCAGGCTCAGCAGAACTGAGAGAGAGCTGATCAAGTGTCATTTATGTTGGGAATGCAAGGCTGGTTCACCATTCAAAAGCCAACCATTGTTTTCCACCACATTAGCAAACTAAAGAAGAAAAGGCAGATGAACATCTAAGTCAATGCAGAAAAAGACAAATTCAACATCCATCCATGATTTAAAAACAAAATAAAACAAAAATTCTCAGAAAACAAGGAAAAGGAGGGAACTTCTGTAACCTGATAATGAGCATCTATGGAAAACTGAGAGCTAACATTATATTTAGTCCTGAAAATCAGAAACAAGGTAAGGATGTATGCTCTCAGCACATCTATCCAACATTATACTGGAGGCTCTAGTCAGTGCAATAAGGCAGAAAGAAAGAGAAAAAGAGGGAGGAAGGGAAGAAGGGGAGAAGGGAGAGAAGGAAGAGGGAGAGAAAAAAAAAATTAAGAGGCTCCCAGACTAGAAAGGAAGGTATGTAATCATCTCTCTTTGCAATTCTCATGACTGCCTACATAAAAAACCCAAAAGAATCTACAAAAGAGCTCCAGAACTGTTGAGTTTAATAAGAGCACAGGATACATAGTCAGTAACAAAAACCAAATTTCTATATACTAGCAATGAACAAGAGACAAGTAAAACTTTGAAGCACCATTAAAATAGCACCGAAATTAAAAATAGAGCTTAGAAATTAAAAATAGAGTAGTGCAATTGCACTACTGGGCATTTACCCCAAAGATACAGATGTAGTGAAAAGAAGGGCCATCTGTACCCCAATGTTTAGAGCAGCAATGGCCACGGTCGCCAAACTGTGGAAAGAACCAAGATGTCCTTCAATGGACGAATGGATAAGGAAGATGTGGTCCATATACACTATGGATTATTATGCCTCCATCAGAAAGGACGAATACCCAACTTTTGTAGCAACATGGACGGGACTGGAGGAGATTATGCTGAGTGAAATAAGTCAAGCAGAGAGAGTCAATTATCATATGGTTTCACTTATTTGTGGAGCATAACAAATAGCATGGAGGACATGGGGAGATAGAGAGGAGAAGGGAAAGTGGAAGGGGAGGTGAACCATGAGAGATTATGGACTGTGAAAAACAATCTGAGAGTTTTGAAGGGGTAGAGGGTGGGAGGTTGGGTGAGCCAGGTGTTGGGTATTGGGGAGGGCACCTATTGCATGGAGCACTGGGTGTGGTGCATAAACAATGAATTCTGTTACACTGAAAAGAAATTTTAAAAAAATAGCACCGGCACCCATGAAAGAGTATAAGCATAAATATTATAAAATATGTTAAGGCCTATATACTGAACACGGCACAACACCGATGGGATGTAAAAAGGCCCAAGGAAATGGAGGTCTATACCATGAATATGCCAATTCTCCCCAAATTGAGATATAGAGTTAGTGCAATCCCAGTCAAAATCCCAGCAGGGTTTCTGGAGAAACTGATCACCGGATTCCAGAATCCGTGTGGAATGCAGAGAACTAGGCTAGCCAAAGCAATCTGGGAAAAGAACAAAGTTGAGCGCTGGCAGCAAACAGACTCTCATTTCAAATGTTCTCTCATCCTCCTGACCCCACATGAAATTCAGCTCCCCACCCCCTACACTGAAGGCCATTGTTCTCCCCACAGACCCTCAGCAGAGGGCCAGGCTGCTCACGTCTTGCCACTTCCAGACCATTGGCCCCCTACCTCAATCATGAATCCTCCCTCATCCGACCCTCATGCCACCAGCTCTGACTGTCCTGAACCCTATTCAAGTTTTTAAAACAAACTTATTCAGAAGTTTGGTGTAGTCTTCTGCCTTCAACTCTTACCACCATATTGGGCACTCTGAACACTCAAGGGGATGAGCCATTCAAGGAGACTCCCCAGCATTGACTTGAACTCTTTAAGTATCCTTCACTTCCTTCCATTTTAGCTAGCCCCTCCCAAGTAGCTTCCTCATCAGGACACTAGAGCAGTGGGTCAGGAGGGACCACAAGCTCACTAGCTCAACCTAGGCCTTTTTAGAGGGAGCACTGCTGTTCCAACACTGCCTTCCCAGCCATAGCCACCTCCTCTGGGGACAGTCAAAGAAATAGGTTCTGGGAGGCTCCCACAGAGTGCAGACATCAAAAAGGACCCCAAGGCCTTGGGACAGCAGGTCAAATACCACCAATCCATCAACTGAGTGAGATATAACTTAGATGTTTGACTGCCTCCATGCAGTCATTAAGCTTCCAGAACTACAAGATTCCTTGGGGACTTGTAGGCTCCCCCAGGGGGAGTGGTTGCACTGTGATTTAATTATGATTACCTATTGGCTTGTTAGGTGTTTTTAAATATGGAAAGAAAAGGGGCCCAGATTGAGACAGTGACTTGGGAGCTGTCACAATGAGATCTCAGAGTTAGTGCTGGCTGCCCCTGCCCCCATCCCAGGAAGACTATACATTGCCACGGCTGACCCTGCACATGCCCCGTGACACCGGAAGAGAGAAATCATGGTTGTATGCACCATGAGGCAGCAAGACACACCTTGCAGGTAGGATAGGCCCATGAGTGCTACAATCTGTGTTACCCAGAGCCTGCTGGATCTATCACTCTGGAAGGCTGCTGGACCGCTGAACTTGGCCCATTCCTCCCTGCAAAACGAGGCAGGTTCTAGGGTGCCGGGCCCAATCCAACCTTGTACTTTAGGTGTATTTTTTATCTCTGTACGTCATTTCCCATTTGCCACCTGGTTTCACAGTGTCCTGGACCACCAGCAAGGAGCTCACCCAGATGAAGCCGTCATGCTGGTCAGCCTTCGAAAGGACTCTCAGGGAGGACTAATCCCAGGAGCCCAATTCCAGAGGGCAATGTTTTTCCCCTTCTTCGCAGACGCCAGGGTGGATCTCTAGTCTCCAGATCCCCACATACTGTGTTCCTGATGCACATTCTCTAGAGCTCCCTACACAGTACAAATACAATTTCACCACCCACGAAGGATCCCTTTCACCTGGCTCGCATCCTCTTGGAAAGGTTTTCGCACACCTTTGTCCAGGAAAAAGAGAGAAACCAGGTTCATTGTTCATATGCATTTTTAAGCAGCCAATTTGGGTTTTGGGAGGAAAAAAACACTTGTTGGAAGAAAAAGCAAGGAACAATATAAACAACTTTCTATGTCACTTTAAAAGAAATCAGATGCTGTACACGAGAATAGACTACCGTGGGAAATTGGAAAATGTCTTTCTCCAAATATCTTTAAAAAGGCAAAATAAATACCCATCTGTTCCCCGATGGCAGAACAGCAAAAATGTTAGAAAAGCAGTAGAACGCATCACAGCCACATTTGTAAAGACCTCTTTCAACCATGCATATCCTCCTTCACATATGTCAGAGGTGGGAAAGTGGGATGGTAAAAATGGAAAAGGAGGTCCAGGAAGCAACACCTTTATAGTGAGAATCTATAATCCTATAAAACGTTCTCTGGAAAGACAGTCCCTCTTGCATTGAGCCTAACCTGAAGTGAATTAAGGACCGGGACTATATACATGAATAAAGTCTCCCGAAAATGTCTGTAAATGCATGGGATGGAATGCATGAATCAGGAGTGCCCTTGGCCGTCACCTTCAGTGTGAGCCTCACAGCGTTGCAGTCCTCCTGCAGCGGGTTCAGCTTCAGCGTCTCCCCAAGGTTGCTGCAGCCCGACGACTGGTGCTGCCTTTCGCAGCAGACACACACCTCGACACTGTCAAACTTAATCTAGACAGAGGAACACAGACAGATCTCACAATTAAAACGGCATTCTGCCCTGGGCAGGGGTACACTTGAGCTACACAATTCAGATCGTGTGAAAACGCACCCCACTTCCATTTTCCTTAAGTAATAAAGCCAAAATGATTTTTTTATGGACAAAAAAATGGAACAACAAAAAAAAAAAACACCAAAAATCCCCCCACACCCCAGTAGGAATAACTTCACGTTCCAATTTAAAAAGTGATAAATTAAAAGGAATACATGTGGAGTGATCGAAGTTATGAAGTTACAATTTTGGGCGAGCTGCAGAAGGAGATTAAAGTAAAGGAACGGAAAACTGCTCATGCTGAGGTATGCATGGAGACGTGTTCTCATGGCTCTGTGCCTTGGTTTACCAGTGCTGCTCCCTTCCTGACTCACTTCTTGGCCTACCAAACTCCTACTCATCCGTTAAGACCCAACTCCAGCGTCATCCTTGAGACCTTGTCTGGTTTTCCCTCTCTGGAGCTGCTTGCCTCTCCCCTGGGCAGCACACTCCCACCCCAGGTCTGCTTGAGACTTTTTTTTTTTTAATTTTTATGTTTTTTAAAGATTTTATTTATTTGTCACAGAAAGAGAGAGCACAAGCAGACAGAGCAGCCGGCAGAGGGAGAAACAGACTCCCCACTGAGCAAGAAGCCTGATGAGGTACTCGAACCAAAAACGCTGGGATCGTGACCTGAGCCGAAGGCAGATGCTTCACTGACTAGCCACCCAGGCGTCCCTGCTGGACACTTGTGTTGTCCAGCTGCAGTTTCTGTGTCCTGCGTGCCCCCTGAGGACAGTCACCACACGTCACCATCATAGCGTTCATAATGCAATGAGGTGTGGCATTTCAATAAATGTTGAATAAATAAAAATGTCTTGGAAAATTGCAAACCATGGGAAGAAAAAAAAAAGGCAATTTGAGGGTTTTAAAAAGCCTGGAGCTCGGCAGGAGACCCTCAGAGCACACAGGCCGTCCTCCCCCGGCAGCCTGACGTGGGACGGCTCAGCCCAGGCTGCAGAGATGAGCAATACTGCATTCTTCCATTCACTGGGTCCTGCACACCCCCCACCCCTCACTTCCTCCTTCCCACTCCTAGTCGAGCCCTCCTCTGCACCTAATTGTTATCGCAATCACACCCAACTGCTCACAAACACAGACGTCCAGAAAGAAAAAGGAACAGCCACAGGGCAAGGGTATTGTCCACAGCCAAATTTTCATCTATTTTCAACCTCCGGATAGTTTGTCCCTTACTTGATGCTTCAATTTTTGCTCTTTTAATTTGATCTTCTAACGTAATGAGTGACGGGCTGGTAGAAGAGCATGGAGGTCTGGAGGTCAGCAGCAGAAGAGCCGTACCTGCATAAACTACCACCCTGGGCCTCCGGTAACCCAACCGACGGCAGGGGGCCTATAAAAGTCACCTTTGCCTCTCGTGCTTTTAGTGATGTCTCCAGACTCCAGAGCTGGAGTCCACGCTGAGCACGGAGTGCAGCCCGCGAGCCCTAACAACACACTCGTAACAACAAACACCTCTCAGAGAAGGTACAGCCGGCACCTACTCTGGGTGTCTGCAGGGCCAGGCTGCTGGGTACAAGCCCTCCCACGACTCCCCTGCTTTGCGCAAGGCAGCCTGTCCTGCCGAGGCACAGAACACACAGAACTCTGGGCGCCAAGTGGGGACAGCTGGGTCTGGACCCCTGAATCCCGCACACCCAGATGTGTGCTCCGGACAAGGCCCCTTCCCGCCAGCTGGTCAGGGCTGTGAGGTGGCTGCAGGGACACTGTCCCATAACACACCCCTCGGACTGCAGGTTCTTCTCCAACTAGAGATGCCACGAAATGAAGAAGGGGCGCCTGGGTGGCTCAGTCGGGTAAGCATGTCTTCCTCTCAGGTCATTATCCCAGAGTCCCGGGATTGAGCCCTGCAATGGGCTCCCTGCTCAATGGGGAAGCTGTTTCTCCCTCTGACCGTTCCCCCTCTTGTGTGCTCTCTCTCTCTCAAAATAAATAATAAATCAAATAAAAAAAAAAAAGGAATGAATAAGTATATTTGGAAAGTACAACAGTCATTCCTCTTGCCTGGGAAAGTGTTTTGTGTTTGTCTTAGCCTATTGAGAGTGATGCTACTGGCAAGGAGAGGCTGGGGGCATTCACCTGCGCCCCTGTTACCTGTGATGAGTCCCCAGAGACATGACCCTGAATGGAGCTAATGATGTGGCTAGACCAGCCCTTATGGTTCTTAAAACAACTATAATATGATCCTCAGCAATACTCATCAGGGAATTTTGATAGAATAAAGCCTATCAGTCAAAGTTCCCGGAGGGTACCCCGTATACCCAGGGCCGCTTAGGGATGCCACAATGGGGTGGCGGATCAGGGGAGAGGCCACCTGTGGCTTTGCCTTTGCTGTGATTCAGGGTGGGGGTAGATGCCCAGGATTTCATAGGTTCACTCTTAAAACATAAGAGCAAGTATTAGGGCACCGGAAGGGAAAAGCAGGGTCACTCAAGAGGTCAAGTTCTTTGGGTCACCCACGGCTTTCTAAGAGGGAATCTTCAGGGCTGGGGTGGCCATGTTCCTTTTCTCATCATGTAGCTTGTAACTGCGGGCAGTGTGTTTATTCAGGGTGGATGGCTTTGAAAAGAATGCCTTGATAATCAAAAGCTTAATATCAGGCACATACACTATAGAGACTCTTTCCCCGGAGCCCATTCCCCTTTCCCTGGTGTCCCCGCATTTTCCAGGGCTCAACTGCTTAGGGAGGCCTCCCAACACCTTCCTTAATGCCTTCCACCTTCCTCTGTTCTCTGCCTCTCTCGGGGCCACTCCTGGTCCCCCTCACTCTTCTGCTTTCTCCTCTGACCACGGCATTTACCACCTCCACACATGCCCTAGGACTGGTTCATTCTGTTCATTTTCTGTTCCATGCATCAAGAATATAAGGGGGCGTCTAGGTGGCTCAGTCATTTAGGTGTCGGCCTTCAGCTCAGGTCATGATTCCGGGGTCCTGGAATCAAGTCTGGCATTGGGCTCCTTGCTCAGCCTGCTTCTCCCTCTCCCACTCACCCTGCTGGTGTTCCCTCTATCTTGCTGTCTCTCTCTGTGTGTCAAATAAAAAAATAAAATCTTAAAAAAAAAAAACCCAAAACGAGTGTAAAGCTAAGATTTGGATCTGTGTTATTCGCAGATGCACGGGAGAACCTACAGCAGCTCTGACTGGGAATGGTTTTCTCTGTCGATCTCTCCACAACCTGCCTGCTACCACTGCTGGAACAATATGAAAAGATCCTAGTTCGCATATTTCCCCTGAAAGGTGCAACACATTACACTGTCCACTAGCCTCAATGGCCTAATTAGCTTATCGTTTCATCCTCTTAACTGTGGGCATAAAATAGCCTAATGCTAGAAGAGGAAGGAGAAGACAATTTTGGTGGAACCGACAAGGCTAGCTAAGTCTTCAATGGAGCAAAAAGGCGTAAAACAAGATTCTCATGGTGCCCATGGCTATGTTTGCATAAACCTGAAATGGTGTCCCATGTTAGATATCTATCTAAGTATTCCTGCTCTGAATTCAAAGCCACAGCCCAACACTTTCTACAGAGTGCACATTTTTTCAACTGAAAATTAAGATTCTATAATAAGGGAAAATCTATTTAAAATACAGGAAGTACCTAGTAGTACCTCAGGGAATGCTCAAGACCAACCATCACCCACATGAGTAAATGCACAGCCCAGCGATTTACTGAGACCAATACTGTCATGGTGTGGCTGGGACTTGATTTAATTTTAATATAATTTAATTTGAATGTAAAAAAAAAATCCTACACAACCTTTAGGAAAAAACACTGGAGAAGATCTTTAGGATCTAAGGCTAGGCAAAGAGTTCTTGGAGTGATACCAAAGTATAAGAGCAAAAATGGAATTTTATGCTATAAATGACCAGTTACGAGGATGAAAGACATACTGTAGGCTATGAGAAAATATTTCCAAACTACATATTTCAACAAAACCATAGACCATATATGATTTCTGTCTTTTATTCTAAAATTCTGTTTTGTTTTATTGCTTGCTGAGTGTCCTCTCTGCCCATCTCTAATTCACCCTCAATCTCGCCAGAAGAACTGAAAATATCCTGAGTATGATCTTACACATCCAAGGTTCTGTCGGCTTTATTTTCTTCTTAGAGATGGCTGCACTGAGCCCCCATCTTCTGCTTTAATCTGGACTAGTTAATCCATAGGCAGTCCATACACGCTGGTCATGTACATGTTGGGAAATCCTTCTGCCTCCGTCTCTCGGGGCCCCTGGGTGGCTCAGTTCTTAAGTGTCTGCCTTTGGCTTGGGTCATCATCCCAGGATCTTGGGATCGAGTCCCACATCAGTCTCCTTGCTCAGCGGAGAGTCTGTTCTCCCTCTGTCTGTTGCTCCCCTTGCTTGTGCTCTCTTTCTCCCTGACAAATATTTAAATAAAATCTTTAAAAAAAAAAAAAAAAGTCTCTCTCTTTCCTGTGTTAGATACCCTCTTCTCCTGTTTCTTGGCTTACAGTCTCACTGTGGGGAAGTAAGCTCCTTCAGGACTTTTCTGGCTAAAATTTAAGACTGCAAATCCCAAGTAAGCCAGGATGGGGAGCACTGGGGACCCTCATACAAGTCTAGTAGGTGCATAAATTGACACAACCCCTTTGGAGAACGGTGAGACATTATCTACACTGTAGTATGAAACTTAGGATGAGCTTGATATTTCTATCCATAGATATCTAACCGCTCCAGTACCATTTGTTGAAAAAGGCCATCATTTCTCCATTGTTTTTGACCTTTGTCAAAAATTGGTTGAGTATATTTCTGGGTTCTCTAATTTTGTTCCTTTTGTCTATTTCTCTCTCTCTCTCTCTGCTTTGATTAATATGGCTATAAGTCTTTAAATCAAATAAGCTGATTCCTGCCCTTCATTCTTCTTTTTAAAAATAGTTTCTTTTTCTGGGCAGCTGGGTGGCTCAGCTGGTTAAGGCTGGACTCTTGATTTTGGCTCAGGTCGTGATCTCAAGGTCATGAGATAGAGCTCCACCTCAGGCTCTGTGCTGGGCATGGATCCCGCTTACGACTCTCTCTTTCTGGGGAACCGTCCTACACTGTTGGTGGGAATGCAAGCTGGTGCAACCACTCTGGAAAACAGCATGGAGGTTCCTCAAAAAGTTGAAAATAGAGCTACCCACTCTGGAAAACAGCATGGAGGTTCCTCAAAAAGTTGAAAATAGAGCTACCCTATGACCCAGCAATTGCACTACTGCGTATATACCCTAAAGATACAACGTAGTGATCTGAAGGGGCACGTGCACCCAAATGTTTATAGCAGCAATGTCCACAATAGCCAAACTATGGAAAGAACCTAGATGTCCATCAACAGATGGATGGATCAAGAAGATGTGGTATATATACACAATGGAATACTATGCAGCCATCAAAAGAAATGAAATCTTGGGGCGCCTGGGTGTCTCAGTGGGTTAAGCCTCTACCTTCAGCTCAGGTTATAATCTCAGGATCCTGGGATTGAGCCCCGAATTGGGCTCTCTGCTCAGCAGGGGGCCTACTTCCCCTCCCCTCAGCCTGCCTCTCTGCCTACTTGTGATTTCTCTCTCTGTCAAATAAATAAATAAAATCTTTACAAAAAAAAAAGAAAGAAAAGAAATGAAATCTTGCCATTTGCAATGATGTGGATGGAACTAGAGGGTATTATGCTTAGGGAAATAATCAATTGGAGAAATACAACTATCATATGATCTCCCTGATATGAGGAAGTGGAGATGCAACATGGGGGGTTTGAGGGTAGGAAAATAATAAATGAAAGAAGATGGGATCAGGAGGGAGACAGACCATAAGAGACTCTTAATGTCACAAAACAAACTGAGGGAGGCCAGGGGTGGGGGGTAGGGAGAAGGTAGTGGGGTTATGGACATTGGGGAGGGTATGTGCTATGTGCTACAGTGAGTGCTGTGAAGTGTGTAAACCTGGCGATTCATAGACCTGTACTTAATTAATTTTTAATTAAAAAATTTTAAAAAAGACTTTCTCTTTCTCTCACTTGCCCCTCCCCCACCACTTATGTTCTCTCTTTTCTCTCTCTCTTTTAAAAAAAAAATGTTTCTTTCCCTTTCCATATACATTTTAGCATAAAACTATCTACAACATCTACAAAAAAACTTCTTGGGGTTTTGACAGGAATTGCATTAAGCCTGCATATCTATTTAGGGAGAATTGATATCTTTACTTTGTTGTATCTTCCATTTCACGAATGCAGTATGTCTCTCCATTTATTTAGAATTCACTGATTTATTTCATCATCATTATGCAGTTTTCAGTGTATAAGTCTTGTATATATTTTGCTAGATTTACACCTGTGCATTTTTTATGTTTATATTTTTTCTTTTTTAAAAAAAGATTTTATGTATTTATTTGACAGAGATCACAAGTAGGCAGAGAGGCAGGCAGAGAAAGAAAGGGGGAAGCAGGCTCCCCGCTGAGCAGAGAGCCTGATGCGGGGCTCCATCCCAGGACCCTGAGATCATGACCTGAGCCGAAGGCGGAGGCTTAACCCACTGAGCCACCCAGGTGCTCCCAGCTATGCATTTTTTTAAAGACAGCTTTACTGATTTGAGAAAGAGAGAGGAGGAGGAGAAGGAGATGGAGAGAGAGAGAATCCCAAGCTGACTTCGCATTCAGTGTGGAGCCTGAGCAGGGGTTCGATCTCACAACCCTAACATCAGGACCTTAGCTGAAATCAAGAGTCAGAGGCTTAACTGAATGAGCCACACAGGTACCCCACTTTTATTATCTCTTTGATGTCTGTAGAGTCTGAAATGACATCCCCATTTGATTTCAAACATTAGTAATCTGTGTCTTCTATTTCTTTTTCTTATCGTAGATTTCTCAAACAGTTGAGAAAATCAATGAAAAAAGGAGCTGATACTTTGATAAGACCAATAAAATTGCCAAATCTATGATTTCACTGAGTTGTCTTTTTTATTTCCTACTTGCTTTGGGTTGATTTTGTCTTCCTTTTCTAGTTTCTTAAGGTAGGAAATGAGGTTACTGATTTGAGACTTTAGTTTCTTATGTAAGCATCTAGTACAACAAATTTCCTCTCAGTATTACTTTAGCAGCATCCCCCATATTTTGATATGCCATCCTTTCTAAATATATTTGAATTCCCTCTGGGACTTTTTCTTTGATTCATGGATTCTTTAGAAATGTGTTGTTTAATTTCTACATATTTAGAAATATTCCTCCTAATAGTTATGAAAACTTACAATATGGCCAGAACTTCCATGATAAAGACGAGTAAGATAGAAAGACATTTGGCAACCACACAAATATCCTACAGCAGGAAAAGGGAAAGGGAATGAGGAAATAAAGACTCACAGCCTATAAACAGGACACCTCACTATTACAATGGTTTTAGAAAACAGAAAATCTTTTCTTCCTGTTTTTTGTTTTTTTTTTTTCTCCCCGTAGGTAAAGCATCATTTTTCTATGGCTGCTTCAAGATTTTTTCTTTGTCTTTATTTTTCTTAAGTTTGACGATGATGTGTCTTGGTGCAGATTTCTTTGGGAGTAGTCTGTTTGGATTTGCTCCACTTCCTGAGTTTTTAGGCTAACATCTTTTTATCAAATTTAGGGAGTTGTCAGCCATTATTTCTTCAAGCGTTTTTCAGCCTTGCTTTTTTAATCCTCTCTTTCTGTAACTCTTAATGACATGAATGTTAGTCCATAAGCCCCTGAGGCTCTGCTCATTTTTGTTTCCAGTCAATTTCTTCTCTGGTGTTCAATTTGGTTAATTCCTATTGTTCCATCCTCCTGTTCACTGATTCTTTTCTCTTTCCCCTTAAGCCCAGCCACTGAGCTTTTTTATTTCATTCATTTTGGTTCTAAAACTTCCCTGTGGTTCTTCTATATTTCTTCTACTTCTTTGCTGAGGCTTTTATTTATTTTTTTAATTTCAGGAAATGTTCATAATTCCTGATAGAGGCATTTTTATCATAGACTACACATGAACATATGAAAGTCAAAATAATAAAACTGTGAGAAGGTAAGATAGGAGAATACCTTCATGTCCTTGGAGTAGGAAAATACTTCTTAAACATGACTAAAATGTGCTAATCATAAACAGATGACTGATGTATCTGACTATTTAAAATGAAGAATTTCTTTTCATCAAACAATACCCACATTAGAGTAAAAGCAGGAGATTTTGCATCACAGGTAAGTACAGAGGATTTATATCAAACAAAACAAAACAAAACAAAACAAAAAAAACAAACAGAAGACCCTCTCTAAACATTAAGAAAAAGACAAACAACCCAGTGTGAAGCATGTGATAAGAAACCCCACCACAACCTTAATCTGAGAATCATAAATCAAAATTACAATGAGATGTCTGTTACACCCTCACTAGAATGGCTAAAATGGAAAAATAATTATAATAGATAATACCAAGTTATAATAAGGATGTGAAACAATAGGAACTCTTACACACTGCTGATGGGGGTATGAAATGGTACAACAACTTTGGAAAACAGCTTCTTGTTATATACTTACATTAAAGATTACTACCCAATCTCATGTAGCATCCAAAAGATATTCTAATTCTAGGAACATATCCCCAAAATGCATGCAATGGTAACAAAAATCATGGGCTAGAAAGTTCAGAGCAACATTATGCAAAATAGCCTCACACAGAAAAAATGTCTGAGGTCCATCCACAGTGAATGGACGAATGAACAATATTATACTCCCAGTATGCACTATTACAAAGCAGTGAACATGAGTGAACTATGGCTATATACCACATGAATAAATTACACAACATAAAGGTGAATGCAAGAAGCCAGACACAAAAGACATATGAAATGTATTTTTGTTTAGATGAAGTCCCAAGAAATTAGCAAAATTATACTGTGGTGTTCAGAGGTGCATGCACAGTTGGTACAACTCTATAGAAGATAAAAGATGGGAATATCCTAAAAATTGAGATGGTGATCATTCTCAGTGGGAATGTAAAGGCAGCAAAATGGGAGTACCTAGGGAGAGCCCTGGGTTACTGGGGAAGCTCTTTTTCTAGATTTTACTGAAGGTCATGTGGATAGTTGTCTGATGATAAATGGCTGAGCCTTATATTTTTGTTTTGTGCACTTTCTGAACTATGTCTTACATTTTCAGTGAGAAAGGTTGAAAACAAATGGCTTACCTGAAAACAAATAAAATGCAAAACTTAAATTAGGAAAAGAACAAAAACCAAATTAACAGAAAATAGGGAAAAGTAATTTGACACACACAAAAAATGAAACAAATGAAATAGGAATAGGAAAAGGAATAAAAATAAAGATGACTCGTGACCAAAAACAAAACAAAACAAAAACCCCAAAAAACAACCCCTCCCCCAAAAACAAACAAAAAAACCCCAGACAAATGCCTGGTAGGATTAAAAACAAACAAATGTCTAAGCAACTACATTGGAGATGAGAAAGGAGCTTTAACTATACACATGTTAAAGATTTCAAGAATATGAGGCGCTTTCTATCTATAAATCCAAAAATCTAGAAAACATGGATAATTTCCTAGCAAAATATAAACCACTGCACTAAGTCCAAGAGATGCAGTAAGCTAAGTCCAATCACTATAAGAGATAATGAAAATTCCAAAATGGTACTTCAGGCTCCGTTCATTACAATGTTTTATGAAAAGATAACTCCTACATTTTAGCTAATGCAATAAGATAAGAAAATATTATACACTGTGTAAATATTGGAAAAGACAGCATTGTCTTTCTTTCCAAATGATATAACTGAATATCTTAAAAACCTAAGAGAATATACTTAAAAACAACTGGAATTAAGAATATTTGCTATATTGAGTATAATAAATATATTAGTAACAACAAAAACAACAAAATAAAAATAAAAATGTGGGGCACCTGGCTGGCTTGATCAGAGGAGCACGCCACTCTTGATCTTGGGGTATAGAGATTACTAAAAAAATAATTAAATAAATCTTAAAAAAATAAAAATGGCAAACATATTGAACTCAAAGTTAATAATAATACGGAATACCTAGAAATGCATTAAACATGAAATAAATTAAACATGAAAATTAAATGAACAATGTGAAGCTATGCATCACAAATAAAAACAAAGCCACCCATTGTTATTCAATAGCAAAAACTCAGGTATAGTAGATCTGGATCATTCTATCTGGCTACCCACTGCCATTAAGTCTTCCTCCTCAGTTTGGGGAATCCTCACCTTATGAGTCTTCCACCTTCTCCAGAAATGTTTTCTAGGCCTGCCTTGTTGAGATGGAGACCTTGAGGGAGGGCTCCACCCATGAGACACCCCACACCAGACTTTAGGTGGGAGCTTAGGACACAGAGGTATGTACTGAACTCCATTTTGAAATGGGGGGCAGCAGACACACACAGTTTCCAGAGGAGGCAGGAACTGAGGCTCTAGAGACAATATCCAAAGCCAAGGGTCAGCAGGGTGAGTAACAGGATACTTGTGGGGTCACACCCCAGTGATGATGGGGTTTTCCTCAAACCATTCCTCAGTATAATTTGGAGCATCATTCCTTTCCTAGCCTTATAGCTTCCAAACTTGGTTTCTGGCCATCCTGGAGACTGTGAGCTTAAAACCCAGACTGACACCACAGCCTGAGTCACCCGAGGCGCACAGTCTGCTCCTGAAGGGAAACATAATATCCAAAAAATTGCCAATTCCTTCCCAAGAAATGCTCAAAATGTGCTGGCATTCCAATCAGAATCCCAAGGGAGTGACTGGAACTGGACAAAATCATTTTAAAGATTTGTAGAATAACAAATGTGTAAGAATTATCCAGAAATTTTGAAAAAAAAAAAAAGTGATAATGGGAAGAGCGAATGTCATAATAGATATTTGTGTTACAATTAACACACTGAAGTCACGCCTTAAAATAGGCAGAGTTCAACCAGATAGAACAGTTTCAGAAATCAGAATGATAATTTATAGGAACTCAGTATGTGGAAAACATGGCCTCTCAATTCAGTAGGAAAAAGGTAGTTTGCTTAATAATAGGTACCGGCATCATAAGCTATTTATCTCTGATTTTCTCAAAACAAATAAAAACAAAATATATTTGACTAAGCTTCTAAATTAAAACAGTAAAAACCCAGAAAAAATGTAAAAGAATCATTGCATAAAGATGGAGTGTAGAGTCCCTTGAAAAGCAAACCAAGAATCTCAGAACGTTATAAAATTCTCAAGACAAAAGACAGACCAGGACAAAGTCTCTGGCCAGCGAGGTCCAGAGTAGAGCCATCACTACACACACATTTTCCATCAAGGCTGGTAACCCACCAGGTTATGGGTCTGGAGATCCCAGATATGTTTTCAGGAGATAGGTAAAGAGTTAATATCCCTAATAACTTTAGGGAGCATAAATACAAATGCATAGGGGACTAAAAATGGGAAGAAAATGTGAGGAATAACTTTGTGCCAGGAAATTTGAAAATCTAGAAAAAACAGACCATTTTCTATGAAAATGTCAGTTAATAAAATTGGCAACCTGAAAAGCAAAACAAAATGGAACAGCCAGGTTTACAAAAACGCGGACCGACTACGAACCATAGAAGGAATCTTACAAGGCGGCACCTGAGGACATCTAGGTGGCCTAAAATATGTGCCACCTTCTTTAGAGGCTCGGCAGGGATGAAGTCCTCAGTTCCCTCACCTGTCAATGACTCTACCAAAGGTTCCAAGTCCTGGAGAAGAATTCCGGTTGGAACAGCTTGGTTCACAGGCCTGCCTCGTTGCTCAGGGAGTGCTGGGCACCAAGAATGCACATAATGGGGAGATGGGCTGCCCAGAAGAAAGCAGGCCAAGTAGACGTCCAGAAAATCTCATCTGGTTTAGAGACTAATCAACTCACAAAAAGAAGCCATAAGAAATTCACCAAATGGTTGTTTTCCTTTTCTTCTTCCCACGGAATCCTATTAATACATGGGGTCAAATTACCCTCTGGCAAGTTCTCATCATGCCATGATCACAAGCAGGCGGGCATCCCTGGCAATTCACCAGCTCTGGATCTGGGAGCATTGCCTTTGGCTTTGGTGTGTCATTCTGTTCAACTGGACAAAGTGTCCAGAGTTCTCATCTGGTCTGCTGTCCCACATCTCAAACCCCGCAAGGAATTATTTCACACAATCATGCACGATCATGCCATTACCTTGGCATGAAGACAGAAGGAGCTGGTGTAAACAGCAAGGCTGTTTCCTCAGGGGGAGGATAGGAAGGGGAAGACTGGGAGGCAGAGTTTATCACGTTAAATAACCCTTCTATGACCCCAGGGAATAGACATCAAAATAAATCTTTTCCATCAGTTGTTTCACTGAGTTTGTGATTAATTCTAAGAAAAATTCTGGAAACCTCCTGATTAGTTCTCTGACCTTAGCATCTTGGGTGTGCGGAAGGCTGACAGATTTATTTCGGGATTGCCCCTCCGTGTTCGGGTCACTGGGGACGACACAGCAGAGACTTTGCAAATGAAGCTGCAGTAATTTTTCATGAATCTCTTTGGAGCATTCACCAGCTAGCCGACCCCCTTATTTATGGTCCATCAGCCTGTCTGGGAGTAGAAAGGACTTAGACAGCAGAGAGGGATGCCCCGCGATTCTTTTAAGAAGCACAAAGGAGACAGCTATGTGACCTTCAGACACTCCCAAAAGGAACGCAGCAGGGGAGGCTGAGCCTAGGGGGCAGCCCACGGTCCCCCGGGGATGCTCAGTGGGCAGACCATCCCTGAGGGTGATGAGCCTGCTGAGACCTGGAGAAAGCAAAGTGTGGAGTCAGAGTCAGACCCACTTGGGGTGCTTTCTGCTAAGGAGTGACCCAGGACAAGCCACAGAACCTCTCTGAGCTTCCTGTTCCTGGGGTACAAGTGCAAAGTGCAAATACTGCTGGTTGGTGTGTGTCTCACTGTATTACTTTAATTGGAGAACAGGTTTGCAAAAACTCGGCCCTCGTTCTGAATACTTCTAGCATTCTACCGTTTTCACAGACATTCTCATTAATCTGTTGACATCTGCTAAAATCACTAACTTGGCTCATCCAGGCCCTGCCCTGCTAATTCTGAGTGACCCCTCTGTCCTGCCGTATCCCTGCTGCTGGCAGTGGAGGGTTCTTAAAACACAGGCTCTGCTGATGTGAGACTAGAGAACTTACACGCTGGTGGGACACGCAGGACACTGAATGACACGGGGCAGACCTCGGAAGTGCCTGTAATTGCATGACAAATCTGAAAACCTTATGCTGAGTGAAGGCCACACAACATAGGATTCCTCGAAATGGGATGTCCATATGAAATGTTCAGCCCAGAAAAACCTAGAGAGGGAAATATTAGTGGCTGCTTGGGGCTGGGGGTTGAGGTGGGAATAGGCTGTCGGGAGGGTGATACCTAAAGGGTATAGGTTGGTTTGTTTGTTTGTTTTTGGTTTGTTTCTTTTTTGGGGGGAGGCGATAAACATGTTCCAAAATTGCCTGTGGTGGGGCCCCTGGGTGACTCAGTTGGCTGAATGTCCCGGTCTTGGTTTCAGATCAGGTGCTGATCTCAGTGTCGTGAGATCAGGCCCCCCGTCAGGCTCTATGCTCAATGTGGAGCCTGCTTGAGATTCTCTCTCTCTCTCCCTGCCTCTGCCTGTCCCTCTCCCCGCCCACAAATAAATAAACAAAATCTTTTTAAAAAATAGAATTGACTGTGGTAATTGTTATGCATATTGGTGGATATACTAGAAACTACTGAACTGTACACTTTAAATGAGTAAATAATATGGTGTGTGAATTATAGCCCAATAAAGGGGTTTAAAAATAGAAACAATTATCATCACTGTCTTAGCTTTAATGTTCTGCCAGTATGTTTAATATTCACAAGTATGCCCAGAACATAGAAAGTTTAAAACTAATGAACTCTACCTTCTCCATCACCATCTCCCCAGTGTGATGCTGCTAAGAGCTCAGTCTTAGCCAGACTCTCCGGACTGTGGAGAGAAGGCCACCTCTTCCTTCCCAAGTACCCCCTTCCTTTCTTGCCATAGCAGCCCTTTCAACCTGGCCTCAGGCTCTTCCTTGCTCTGGAGGCATTAGGGACTGGGGCACCTGCTCCTGCCAGAAAGGCAGTGGGTTCCCACCAGGCTTGGGGATGCAGCCAGCCAGTCACTAGGAGGACAGGGCACCCCGGCTTCCCTGCCAAGCCAGAGACACAACCCCACTTGCTAGCCTCTCCTGGCCTCGTTCTCCAAGGGCCTACATCCCCAGAAGAAATATTCCAGGCAACTTGTTGCTCAGCAGGGATGAGGGTGAGAAGGGTTGGGGAAGCCTGTCCTGGCAATCATGGCCTGACCTGTGACTCTGACCTTGAAAATACAGAAGTAGCTAAGTCTTTGCTGTATTTCTTAAATGGAAATATATTTGACATGTAACATTGTGTAAATGTAAGGTATACGACCTCACAACAGTAGTTTGGGTATATCTAAGACCCACCCTGGGGAAGAGAGAAGTAAGAGATTCTGCAGAACATTCTTGCCAGCCAAGCAGGAAACGTGGACAACAGCCTCATGAGACAAAGTTACCAGACACTGTTCCATAGTAGCCGGGAAGGACCCCAGGTCCAACCTGCAGACCTGGGTACATGGCTTGTCTGGGAATTTAAAAAGCAAGTTTCTTCCACTGTCATCAACTTATAAGGACCCAGGCAAAAAAATAACAAAATCTCTGAGAACATGAGCCAAGTAAACAACTAATGTCCTAGAGGAGATGCCAGGACACACAGAACCGTGTCCCCGTCCACAGCCCCCCGCCTATATTCCAGATGTGGACGGCTTCAGTTTTTCTATGATTTAGATGTCATGTAGGGGGGTCTTGGTTAGTATTTTTTCTTTCAAGAGAAAATAATCCTTTTAAAAAGTATGCATGTCCTTTAACTTGTTTTAGAATGCTTTGCTAAGACAGCAACATGTCAGTAATGATTGATAATTAGTTATAGATTATCCTACCACTTTTTATTTCTTGGGAGATGTTTGGGATTTTATTTTATTTTTTTTAAGATTTTATTTATTTATTTGACAGACAGAGATCACAAGTAGGCAGAGAGAGACGGAGAAGCAGGCTCCCTGCCGAGCAGAGAGCCCGATGCAGGACTCGATCCCAGGACCCTGGGATCATGACCTGAGCTGAAGGCAGAGGCTTTAACCCACTGAGCCACCCAGGCGCCCCGATGTTTGGGATTTTAAAAATTTCACAGTCTGATTCATTCTGAAGGAAATATGCAAAAAAAAAAAAAAAAAAGTCAAACAGGCAGAGAGACATATAGATGAATTAACTCTACCCCATCTTAAGACTTTGAAATGGGAAACACCTTTTTCATTAGAGAAGTTAACTCTTAAACCAAGATACCGTGATACACTATAAAGATGGATTTATCCTTTGAAAAAGTTTTCAAGTACGTTTTTCAAATCATCTAAAAATATGAAAAGGTTAGACATTCCTAGATTCTTAAGAAATATAAAGTGAAATTACTTGTGATCCCTACAGGCTTTAAAAAGGGAAAATACAGACCAAAAAGGATAGGGGGAAAAAATGACTTTGGTTCTTCACTAAAATAAACATTATTCTTAGGTGAAATTTTCTATTGGCCATATCTGCCGATACATACACATGTATATTTACATTTAACTATAAGTGGACATAAAATCACTGCTTTGTGATGAATAACTGGTGCTGCTACTAGGATGTGACAGTTATCCAAGTCTGTGTGAGCCAGAACTGGGTTCAGAACTTTCCATCTCTATACCTTTAAAAAAGGGAAACCGAAGTTCAGAGAGGTTAAGTGACTTGCCCAAGGTCACAGAGCTTGTCTGGAGCCAGGACTGAATCCAGAACTTGTATTCAGAAGTTTGTACCACCTTTTCTTCACTTCACCTGTGTTTCAGACATGCCAAATTGTTTACATTCCTGGGACAAGCTGAGACCTTTCCACTCTCACCTTTATTAATAGTGTTCCTTCCCTGGACTGTCCCCCTCAAACAACCCCGTCCAGGAATCACATTCCTCAAGGCCCAGCTCAATGCCTTCCTGTGTGTAAACTTTCCTGATCTCATATTTAAAACTTTGTCCTCTCTTCTCCCATTTCTTAACGATAGCACTCAGTTTATTTTGCTTTATGATGATATTTTAACTCTATCCTTTTTTTTTTCTCTTCCTAAAAAGCTGTTGTAGAATTCTTGAGAACTGGGACTTACTTTTGTGTCCCGCATAGAAGGGATGACAAACACAAGACACACATCCCCTCATTTCCCCCTCTTTTGCTCGTGGTAAACACAGTTTTTGTACTTCTCCCCCGTGGAGTACAGACGCAGCCTCAGAATCCTACTTAACACACTGCTTGCTCTCAGCAGCTACTACCAGATGATGGAAACTGGCACCCAAGGTAGAATCTACTTGGCATGACAGATATGACTACCAAATAACAACAACAACAACAAAACAACCCACAAAAAAATAAAACAACAATAACAACAACAAAAAACCCATTCTTCCAACTGAATGTACATAAGGGTATTCTAAAACGTTGATGCCTAACTAAGGGACAATAAGCTTATTTCTTATTTCACTTTGAAACGATTAAGAAATGTTGGCCTATAAGCAGGCTTCTAAGTGCTCTCCTTGCCTCTGCCCAGCAGCTGGGAGAAGCCATTCTCCCCTCTGCCCCAAGTTACAGTCCAGGTTTGGGGGAGGCACCAGCACACAACAGAGGTCTGACCCCTAAGCAAATGGGACACACATACACTCCTGGTGGAAGTGAAGATCAGTCCAGACCACTTGGAAAACTGTCAGCATCCACCAAAGCCAAGCACATGTACACCCTAGGATCCAGACACTCCCCTTGACCAACAGAAAGGCATAGGGATATTCATCAGAAGATGTGCACTGCGACATCCACAGCCTCACCGTCCTCACTGGCCTCTCTGGGAAGAACCCAAGGTCCCTCAAGAGAAGAAGGGGAAGGGACGCCTGGGTGGCTCAGTTGGTTAAGCAGCTGCCTTCGGCTCAGGTCATGATCCCAGCGTCCTGGGATCGAGTCCCACATTGGGCTCCTTGCTCAGCAGGGAGCCTGCTTCTCCCTCTGCCTCTGCCTGCCATTCTGTCTGCCTGTGCTCGCTCTCTCCCCCTCTCTCTCTCTGATAAATAAATAAAATCTTTAAAAAAAAAAAAAAAAAGAGAAGAAGGGGAAAATCAACGGTGGCGTGTCCCCACAGCGAGAAGCCAGAACTACTTGTAGTGACCGACTCCAACAGACACGGAGAATGGAAAAACACTGTTCTCAGGCATGATTCTATTATCGGATGTTGAAAGCCAGGAAAGCTGATGGAGGTTAAGTCAGTGGTTGCTCTTGAGGAGGGTGAGCCCCAGGGAGAAGGAAAAATGGGGACTCTGGGGATGCTGGCCCTGTCCTCTCTGCATCTGGTGCTGGTTCCCCATGTTTGCGAAAAGTCACTTAGCTGCACACTTGCAGTGTGTCAGGGGGACAGCTGCAGGTGATGGAGGGAAGCCAGAATGTTGCGCGTTGACACTGTTTCCCCTGCTGTGAATATCCGTGACTTACACTATTGCTGTTGTACTCTATGTGAAGAATGCAAAGAAAGGATCATGTTTTCCAAGTCTTGGCCAAAGCATCCTGTACTCGTATGCTGAGAAGCTTCTCTGTTTCTGCTCTCCCCAGTGGGATGGAGTACCCTAGGCTTGAATCCCCTGCCCCCACTCCAACAACATGCGAGCATCTCTCAGGGCACGGGGTACACACTACCCACTGACACCCCATACAGAGTGAAAACAGCTTCAGGACCAGCACTGCCTTCCCCAGAGCTGCACAAGGCCCCACACAGCTGACTCTGGTGCACAGTTGAAGAAGTTAGTGCACAAGCAAGGTAGATGCAAAGTGTTGTTTAGGTTCATTCGGTCGGATTCTAGAGGCTTCAAAGAGGTTTTCTATTAATTATGTTTGTTATATTTTGCATTTTCTGAGGCTCTGACGTCTCCAGATCTTGTTGATCTTGGAGAGACAGCAGGTCCTAGGGCCAGCTGATCCCTGAAGAGTAAACAGCTTGCTTCTGAATCTGCCTTTTATATGCAAGGCAGCCACTCAGGAGCCCAAACCCCCAACTGCCCTGCATCTCCAGTTCAAGCTCCAGGTAAGCATCCCTCCTGCCCTAAATCACCCCTGGGGACCACCCCAAGGTCCCAATGTCCCAAGGCCCCAAGGCCGAGGCTTGATCATCTAGCACGGTGAAGGTTCCCGTTTGGTTTGCTCGGAGTCTCTCCAAGCTCATTAGAATGTAAATTTCCACCTTTACAAAGACAGAGGATTTTAGGTCCCTACACTGCTTCATTATGACATTTCACACCATCAAAGAAGCTTGGCAGTTGCAGACGGATCAATGTTTCCAAATTCCACTTTTCATATAATTCAAGGACATTAGAACTCAGACGCGTGGTAGAGAAAGTGCACTCAGGCTG
The DNA here is from genome assembly GCF_009829155.1 of Mustela erminea. NCBI lineage: Eukaryota > Metazoa > Chordata > Mammalia > Carnivora > Mustelidae > Mustela > Mustela erminea. Next base: position 21,560,590 of record NC_045618.1, on the reverse strand, counting down.
CTGATGAAGGCACAGAGCTGCCACGTTCATTGTTTTTTGTTTTGATTTGTTTTGTTTTTTCAGTTTAGCATTTTTTTTTAATTTCTTTTCAGCGTAACAGTATTCATTGTTTTTGCACCACACCCAATGCTCCACGCAGTACGTGCCCTCCCTAATATCCACCACCTTGTTCATTGTTTTTAATTGTGTTTTGGAACAAGCATCAAAGGCACAATGAGACAATATTAAAAAATATTCTTTTCAAACCTCAAAGCTGATGAGAATCTAGGTTTTTTTTTTTTTTAATTTGTATATGCGTGTGTGCACGTGTGTATGTCTTTATAAAACATTTAAGGAAAAAGTTATCTAATTCCAGAAGATATTTTTATTGTAGCTTGCATTATATTGTTAGAAAGAAAACCAGAGACCCCAAATGGCATTATTTAGGTTAAAAGCCCCAAGTCAGTAAACCAGGGCTTCTTATCTAACCTAACGGTGGTTTCAACCTCCACCAGAAATGGAGTCTTACTACCCAGTCAGTCTGGGAACGTTGTGTTGAGTACCAATAAGGTAAATGTCACAGGGCCCTCTCCATCCCTGTTCCTCACCCCCAAAGGAAGAGGGGGTAATCTGCATAGTTAAGACCCCAAGCTCTTCCCCCAACTAAGAAAGAGAAAGTGACCACACCCAAAACAATCCTTTCTTTCTTTCTTTCTTTAAATATTTTATTTATTTATTCGACACAGAGAGAGACAGTGATATAGAGGGAACACAAGTAGGGGGAATGAGAGAGGAAGAAGCAGGCCTCCCGCCAAGCAGGGAACCCTTTGTTAGATCACAGGACCCCAGGATCCTCACCTGAGCAGAAGGCAGATGCTTAAGGCCTAAGCAATCCTGCCTTTTCTTTTGTTATTAACTCCTTGTCCCATCCTCCTTCCTATAAAAACCTTCCCTTTTTACCACTCCTCCCAAATCTTTCCCTCTACTTGCCAGACGGTATGCTGCCCCGATAATTCAAGTCAAGAGTCACATAGTACCGGCACAAAAACAGACACATAGACCAGTGGAACAGAGTAGAGAGCCCAGATATGGACCCTCAACTCTATGGTCAAATAATCTTCAATAAAGTGGAAAAAAGACAGTCTCTTCAATAAATGGTGCTGGCAAAATTGGACAGCTACATGTAGAAGAATGAAACTCAACCATTCTCTTACTCCATACACAAAGATAAACTCAAAATGGATAAAAGACCTCAAAGTGACACAGGAATCTATCAAAATTCTAGCGGAGAACATAGGCAGTAACCACTTTGATAATGGCCACAGCAACTTCTTTCAAGACATATCCCAAAGGCAAAGGAAATAAAAGTGAAAATAAACTTTTGGGACTTCTTCAAGATCCAAAGCTTCTGCACAGCAAAGGAAACAGTCAACAAAACAAAGAGACAACCTATGGAATGGGAGAAGATATTCACAAATGATACTACAGTCAAAGGGCTGATATCCAAGATCTATAAAGAACTCCACAAACTCAACATATGCAAAACAGATAATCACATCAAAAAATGGGCAGAGGACATGAACAGACACTTCTCCAAAGAAGACATACAAATGGCTAACAGACACATGAAAAAATGTTCATCATCACTAGCCATCAGGGAGATTCAAATCAAAACCACACTGAGATACCACCTTACACCAATCAGAATGGCCAAAATAAACAAGACAGTAAACAACATGTGTTGGAAAGGATGTGGACTCTTAGACTGTTGGTGGGAATGCAAGTTGGTGCAGCCACTTTGGAAAACAGTGTGGAGATTCCTTAAGAAATTAAAAATAGAGTTTCCCTATGACCCTGTAATTACACTACTGGGTATTTACCCCAAAGATACTGATGTAGTGAAAAGAAGGGCCATCTGTACCCCAATGTCCATAGCAGCAATGGCCACAGTCACCAAACTGTGAAGGAACAAAGATGCCCTTCAATGGACAAATGGATAAAGAAGATGTGATCCATATATACTATAGAGTATTACGCTTCCATCAGAAAGGATGAATACCCAGGAATGGATGTATCAAAAGGGACAGGACTAGAGGAGATTATGCTGAGTGAAACAAGTCAAGCAGAGAAAGTCAATTATCATATGGTTTCACTTACTTGTGGAGCATAAGGAATAACACAGAGGACACTTGGAGATGGAGAAGAGAAATGAGTTGGGGGAAATTGGAGGGGGAGACAAACCATGAGAGACTGTGGACTCTGAGGAACTAACTGAAGGTTTTGGAGGGGACGGAGGTGAGGAGTTGGGTGAGCCTGGTGGTGGGTATTAAGGAGGGCACTTATTGCATGGAGCACTGGGTGTGGTGCATAAACAATGAATACTGGAACACTGAAAAGAAATAAAATAAAATAAAATGGACAAAAAATATAAAAATATATATATTTTAAAAAAAGAATCACGTAGTAAAACCAATTAGATCTTCAAATGGACGCAGTTGGGTTTTGTTTTTTAACAGTATAAATCATAAAATTAAGCCTTATAACATTCCCTGACCTTTTTTGGGGGGGAGCTCCTTGTCGTTTATATCATCAGCTATGTTACCCTTATTTCAGTCTTTGTGTTGTTCTATTCTATCTACTCAAATTTTCATCGCATGTGTGCCATCCTGATGAGAGACAGAATCTAGGAGTGTGAGAATTGGAAGGTGCCCATTGCAACTTTCCTGCCAACTAATAATTGTCAAATGTGTACACCACGCCAAGCTCACAGTCCTCTTCAAAGGTCATCTTCACAGGACACGGCAACAATTTCTACAGTCTTGGGGGGTTTTTACAAGACCTTTTTGCTCAAATGACATTTTCAAGGATGGCCTCTGGTAGAAAGCTATGAACGTCACACACCGGCCTCCCTGGGAACAGGAAAATGAGACTGCTCTTCCTGAGATGTTCCTATCACATGAGAAGTGTGGAACTAGTCGGAGACAGAGATTCTTCCTCTGGGCATCTCTGGTTCATTACATAGACTTGTGTTTTCAGTCCAGGCTCGGAAATTTCATTCGTTAGCACTGTAATCAAAGCAGAGTTCCACGAGGCTGGCAGACATGGAGAAAGGGCTGGAACAATTGGGCTGGTTAACAGGAAAATGAGGAGCGTTTAGTGCTTTTCTTCCAGAGAGACCCAGACAAGAATGTTTGCAGCAGCGGTGTTTAGAATAACAGAAAAATTGGAAAGAAGCTCAATGAGGCTCTGTGGTCAAATTAACTCAGGCAATAGTGTTTTAAAGAATTAAATGGGAATCTCTTTCTGCATGGCTTCCCAGAGCTTTAATGATCTAGGATGTGCAGTGCTCTGTGTCTCCAAGCAGGGAACTGCACAGAATTGACCACATACCTTCCCTCCTCCTTCTCCCCTGACCACCCCATCCATTCACATTTCTGCAACTCATGTTCAGGAGTAGCTGGGGGGAGGCTGTTTCCCCCCATACCCCTGCTTTAGGGGTGCCAAGTGCAGGGCCATGGGGTTCCTTCCTGTTCCTCCCGTTTGGAATCACCATTTACAGACACAAATGCCTGTCACCTAGCCTTTGTTCATTACTAGAGGATAACGTAAGTAGCAGCCAATAAGGAAGAACATTTTCATTAGTTTTCAATTTTTTCTGGTCTCTACCCTAATGGGATGTGATATTCTCCTGACTTTCAGAGTCAAGCCAGACATGAAAATACATTGCTCACAGCGTGTGGTACGCTTCTAGGTAAAACTGAAAATACCACTACAGTACTAGTCCTCTGGTTGGCCCTTAACAAATTATAATCTGTTCACCAATTCCGGTGGTGTGAGTCTATCCAATGGGGGGGGAGGGTTGGTATTGGAGAAGAAGCAAGGGAGGAAGGATGCGGGTAGGGCTGTGGATTAGTCACCCAAGGGCCAATGGACAGTGATCTCAGCAGAATGAAGACCCTTCTCCATGGAAGGCACAGCTGACAGAGGACCGGGAGGGTGAAGAAGTCCCAAAGAGGATTAAGTAAAGTCTGAAGCTGCCAACTCTGTCTTCTGTCCTCAAACACAGGCAGCCCCACCTGTTCAATCAGAGAACTAGAAGGGCCCAAGCCCGAGAGAAAACACTCACACACGTTGACATTTTGGGGTCTCCTAAGGAGGGCTAGATGTTCCGTCCAGAGTCCACACCGTAGGGCTAGACCATGGTTGACCTTCAAGGTCTTGTTATGTTTCCATGAACTGTGGAGACAGGGCAGTGAGTCAATCCCACCCAGAGCTTACTGTATATAGGTACAGGGATGAGGAAACATCACCTAGCAGGTGGCAGGAGACTGGTAATAAGGTCACAAGTCATACAAGGCACAGAAGCAAAACCCCCAGAGGACAGTACAGTGATCTTACTACGAGGAGGGATCAAGTCTGGTGGAGAGAAGACTCAGGGCCTGAGCTTTACAAGGTGCATGGGACACACAGAAAGGGCTGAGGTGTGAATTTGGGGAGCCTCAGTCCCTGAGCCTCTCTCCATGCACAAGGCTCCAGCCGCATGGCCTCCTTCCTGTTCTTCAAACTCCTCCAGGTACCCTCAGGGCCCCCTTCCTCAGGCTCCCTCTTCTGAAACCCTCCTCCCGCTGTTCCACACTCCCTGGCATCCTCAGGCCCTAGCTCATGTGTCACATGCTCAGAGAAAGCTCTGAGCTTCTCTCCCAACCCCCAACTGCCCCTCAGAGCCCTCTGTTTGATGTGTCATCCCCCTGTCCTCTACAGAGCCGGGACTTGCCTGTCTCGTCACTCATCTGTCCCCAGCACCCGACCTCTGTAAAAATGTAGTGATCCAATGGATGAAAGAGTCGATGAATCGACACAGGACAGATTTGTATGGACCTGCTGCTGGCCCACGTTACATCTGTTAATCTTTATTTTGCTGAGAACATTTTCTTTGCTAAAAAGCTTTAGGATTCGGAATTAACTTTCAAACGGCTGCTTTAGCCGGGATAGTGGCAAATTCACACAAAGACAAGTCAGAGCAGAATTATGTGGCCACCAGGGAAAGATTCTGTGTGATCACGACACACACTGCAAAGAGCCATCAAATGCTAAATTTCTTGTGAGGCTGAGAGAGGCCACGACTTTTCTCGACCCCTGATTAGTAGAACAAAAGCTGCACCTTTTGGCAACAGAGGAAACTATGAAAGACCACAGGGCGACAAGCCTCCAGAGGGGCTGTGTAGTTTGAGCAAGTTTCCCTTCATCTTTAAAGCCAGGCATCTCCAATAGCCCCCACCTCAAGCCCTGTCCTGTCATAATTTATTATTCATCACGATGAAGCTAAATCAGGGTTGCTCTGGTTACTGTGGGGCTCTTCTGAGGGCTGTGGGTACATAATTGGTGTTGGCTTGGTTACTGGATGCTTTCAATTTTGAGACTCGAGTGGTGGTAATAAATGCATCTACGAGCCTCAAGAAAAAAACTCGAACTCTGGAAATCATGAGATCGTCACAGAATTAAGGTCCCGGTCCAAAATGCACCACTGAGGTCTCCACCTATGGTCCTGAGAAATTCAGTGATAAAATATGAAATAACTGGCCCATAAAAATGATCGATGACTTTTTTAAAAGACAGTAACAGAGTCAGGAAACTATTAATTTGATTACTTTGGCTAAGTAAATCGGGCTGTTATACACAGGATGTGAAGTTTGCTGTGAACATCCTGCCAGACCAGCATTCAGTGAATGTTTCCTGAGCCCTGTGCTGGACCCCAAGAGAAGGGCAAGTTTTGGGGAGCAGCAGAGTGGAGGACGGACTAGAGGGACAGTGACCTAGGAATGTGGCCTAAGGGTAGAGTTTCAAAAAAAAAAAAAAAAAAAAAAGACAATAATGACTTGGCCAGCCAAGCAAAGCATTAGAAGGTCAGAATTCACCTGGGATCCCTTCTCAGTGGCCCATTACCCTTGTACCTCTGAGATCAGCCTGAGAATAAGGGAGAAGGGTTAACTGGCCTACAGAAATCGTAAATGTATTTGTGAGAATCTGGGGATCAGTGGTTTTTTTGGTTTGGAACTTGGTCTCTAAGCTAAAGCCAACCTTGGGCAGCTACAAAGCAGTGGAAGTAAAGGGACGGCATATTTAGGGTCTGAGATGTTGCCCCTCACACCTACACTCATAAGAGACATGTGTGACATGAAGGGTCCCAGAATTCTTTTGTGCCCCAGGTGTCCCTGAGAAGAGATAGGGAAATCCCAAGCAGGTAGGTCTTGAGCAGAGACCCTGGTAAGGACCTCAGATATCCCTATCAGAGGCTAGCACAGACCCTTGAGATGGAAGGGCCATGGGTCATCATCCGTGCACCACAAAGGAGGGCACAAAGAACAGGCACCCCTCTACCCATCCCCACTCCTGTGATGCTAAATCTATTCCCCCCACACCTAGATAGTGCCAGGGACAAAAAAGGAGGGGATGAAGAGGAAAGAAGTGCTGAATACCTTCTGGAAAGCGAGTTAATTGGAGAGATTGTTTTAAACTGATAGAGAGGAAATCACTTTGCGGTGATAAGAGTCAAATTTCTTTTTCCCAAATCAGTAGACACACACCAAGCTGAGACGGATTACAGAAAATGAGGAAAGCCTTTTGCAGTTCTGGGGCATAATGTAAACATTTAAACACACCACATATAATACAAGTCAATAGGAATGAGACCAAACCTCTCTCATAAACATAAATAGGCTAAACTTGCAGTTAAAGGAGAAAAAAAAAAAGACTTGAATATATTATGCTAAATGAAATAACCCAGAACCAAAAAGACAAATATTGTATGATTTAATACAAGGTGCCCAGAGTATACAAAACTGCAGAGAGATAAAGGAGAATAAATTGGTGGCCAGACACTGCACAAAGACGGAACAGGGGATTAGTGTTTAATGGACACATTTTCTGTTCAGAAGGATGAGAAAGTTCTGGAGATGGACGGTAGTGATGGTTGCACAGCAGTATTAATGTACTTAATGCCCCTGAGTTATACATCTAAAAGTAATTAAAATGGTAAATTTTATGTTATGTGTATTTTACCATGATAGGAAAAAAAAGGAGAAAGAAGACTCTCACTTTTATAAGCAGATTAATTGCCATTTAGTGATTAACTCATAAGTGCAATGAAGAAGAAAGGCAAGATGCATAAATTAGCAATGATATAGGTAAAACCTTGCATACAGAGGAATATAAGATATAAAAATACACAAAATACTATAAAATATTTATGAAAGATTATGAACTGTTTATATTCATGACTTAAAAAATGATTGAAAGCCCAAAGATATCACAAATATGAAAAAATACAAAAATTGACAAACAACTTTAAGTACCACCACTCTCAGACAGTTGGAGGAACTTTTTTTTGACAAGAGCAACAAAACTGGCAAATCTCTAACAAGAAAAAAGATAAAAGCTACATATTGACAATATCAGAAATGAAAATGGAGATATCACTACAGGCCCTGCAGACATTAAAATAATGATTAGGGAATAATATGAACTCTACATCTATAAATTTCACAGTTCAAAAGAAAAGAATCAACTCCTTTAAAAGCACAAACTACCACAACTCAGCCAATATGAAATAGATAACTTCAGCAGCTTTATTACTATGAAGGGGATTAAATCAATAATTTTAAAACTTCCCCAAAAGAAGCCTTAGGCTTAGATGGGCCCACTGGAAAATTCTATCAAACACTTTAGGAAAAATCAACACCAATTCTACACACTCTCTTCCAGAAAAGAGAAGGGAAAACTTTGCAATTCATTTTATGGGGTCATTATTACTCTGATACAAAACCAGGCAAAAACAACAAAACAAACAAACAAAAAGACAAATATTTCTCATGAACTTAGATGCAAAATATCCTCAACAAAACACTAGCAGACTAAATCGGAAAAAAAAAAAAAAAGTATGAGACTGGTTATATAACGTGCCTAAGATATATTTATTCAAGGTATGTAAAACTGGTTAGCATTAGAAAATCAATCAGTAGGGGCGCCTGGGTGGCTCAGTCAGTTAAGCATTTGCCTTGAGCTCAGGTCATAAACCCAGAGTCGTGGGTTTATGTGCTTCCTGCTCAACCGGAAGTCTGTTTCTCCCTCCCCCCAGCTTCTCCCCCGACTCATGCTCTCTCTTGCTCTCACTCACTCTCTCTCAAGTAAATAAATAAAATCTCTTTAAAAAAGAAGAAAATCGACATAATCCACCATATTGATAAACTAAATGAGAAAAATCATGTGATATTAATTGATAACAAAAAAAAAAATCTGAAAATAAAATCTGACAAAATCCAACACCTAGTCATTTAAAAATCTTTCATCAAGTTAGGAATAGAAGGAAGTGAAAATCATTCTAAAACATATATAAAACATTCTAAAACACACACACACACACGAAAAAAAGCGTATACAAAAACCCCATAACTAACATCACATTAACGGTGAAGGCTGAATGCTTTCGCCCTCTAAGACTATGAGCAAAGCGAATGTGTCCACTTTCACATTTATCCCACGTGATACTAGAAATTCTAGCCAGTGCAAATAGGCAAGAAAGAGAAAATGCAAACAAATTGGAAGCAAATCCCAGGAAATCTATCAAAAAAAAAAAAACTCCTAGAACTAAAAAATGAATTCAGCAAGGTCACAGAATACAAAATCAACACACAAAAATCAATCACATTTCCACATAGTAACAATAAATGTGCAGAACTTAAATTAAAAACAAATGTCATTTTCTAACAAAATATCTAAATATACATTTAACAAATACGCAGGAGATCTATATGCTGAAAATTATGAAATGCTGTTGGAAAAAATTTTTAAAGGTGTACATAAATGTAGAGATATACCATGTTCATGGATTGAAAAACTCAACACAGAAGGATGTCAGTTCTCTCTAAACTGCTATATAAAATTTATATAATTCCTATTAAAATTTCATCAATATATTTTGGAGATAGAGACAGCACATTCTAAAATATATATGTAAATCACAGCCTACGGAATAGCTAAAACAGTCTTAACAAAAAAGAATAAAGTGAGAAGAATCACTCTACTCAATGTTAAAGCTATTATAGCTACAGTAACCAAGAAAGTGTGGTATTGGTAGACACTGTGTCCAGTGACACATAGATCAGTGAGCCAGAACAGAACACAAAGAAGTAAACCCATGCAAATATTCTCAATTGATTTTTTTTTTTTTTTTTTTACGTAGATGCAAAAGCAATTTGGTGGAGGAAGGATAGTCTTTTCACTACAGTCTGGAGCAATCAATCACAGGCAAAATAATGAACCTTGACCTTAACACTTCATGTCTTATATAAAAATTGACTCAAATGGGACAATTTTTAAATTTAAAGTGTACACCTATAAAGCTTTTAGGAAAGACATCAGAGAAAAGTGTTCAGATTATAGTTCTTAGTCTTTGACACCAAAATTAACATCTATGAAAGGAAAAAAATGAACAAACTGGACCTTATAAATATTTAAACTTTTGTTCTCTGAAGAGGTTGAAGAGCCAAGTTATAGATCTGGGAGAAAAAATTTGCAAGCCACATATTTGGCAAAGGACTAATATCTAGAGTATATGAGGAAGTTGCAAAATTCAATAGTGAAATGCAAATAAGCCAATTAGAAAATGGACAGGCACAAGAATATTTATTTCACTAAACCACATATAGAGATGTCAGTGAAGCAATTGAAAAGATGTTCAACATCATTAGCCATCAAGGAAATGAAAAATAAGACAAGAACATATCACTACCTACTTACAAAAATGACTAAAAGCAAAGATAGTGTTGACAACACTAAAAGCTGAAGACAATGTGGAGACCCTCCATCACTCATACATTTCTGATGGGAACGTAAAATGATACAGCCACAGTGGAAAACAGTTTGGTAGTTTCTTATAAAACTAAAAATATAATTATCACATGACACAACCATTGCATCTTAGATATTCATCCCAGAGAAATGAAACTGATGATAGCACAAAAACTAGTATGTGAAGGTTCACTGTAGCCTTACTCATCAAAGCCAAAATCTGGAATTAACCCAGATGTCTTCAACAGACAATGGTTCAACAGTAATACAAATGTACTATGGAATACGACCCAACAATGAAAAGGAACAAACGACTGACCCACACAATAACTTGGATGAATCTCCATGGAATTATGCTGAATGGAAAAAAAAAACAACCCTAATTTCACATAGTTATATACTATCATTCCATTTATATAACATTTTGGAATTGACATTTTTAGAAATAGTGGACAGATGAGTGGCTGCCAGGATGGGTTGGAAAGGAAGTAGGTATGGTTATGAAGACTAGTAGAGGAATCCCTGTGGTGTTGAAATATGTGGCTCAGTATCTTGATCATGACGTGGATATACAAATGCACACAGGTGAAGAAACAGCATGGAACTTAACACACATACTCCAACACCTTTACAGACAGAAAAATGATGATAAGTCAAAACAGGGCAATCTGAATAAGATCAATGTTAGTATTGCTGTTGTGATATTGTTGCCATTGGGGGAAACCGGAAAAAGTGTACAGACAATGTCTGCTATTTCTAACAACTTCATGTGAATCTACAAATTTCTTAGTAAAAAGTTTGGTTCAAAAAATTTTAAGTTCTGTATTAACAATCCCAACCCTCCTCTATTTCCATTCTAGAAACAGAGCATTTGTAGGTGATCTTCCTATAGATGTTCATTGTGGAGTAGCACCAAATACCAAACAAGTCTTTGTACCCATTTTCACAGGGCTCTTGAGATTTTTCAAATCCACTATTTATAGGGGGTAAAAACAAAGGATTTGTGGTTACTCTGTTTTATAGAAGTTATTTGATCAATACAGATAGACCTATTCTCCTTGTCCATTTCTAAAATGAGCAGATTAACCTTAGACAATGTCTAAATTTCATTCTTGCTATATAACTATATGTTCATTCAACAACTCCAATTTCCAATTCACGTGTTTACACAAAAAGTATTAATGTAGAAAAAGAAACAAGAGGGACTTAATTTGTATTTGTTCCTTTCCACACTAGCATGTATGCTTGTGCTTTAAATGCATTTTTAAATCCTTAACAATTAGGTTTAGCCACATTTTTTTTTAAGATTTTGTCTATTTATTTGACAGAGAAAGAGAGCACCAGCAGGCAGTGCGAGAGAAAGAAGCAGGCTCTCTGAGGAGCAGGGAGCCCGACACCGAGTTCGATCCCAGGACCCCGGGATCATGACCCAAGCCAAAGGCAGAGGCTTAACTGACTGATCCGTCCAGGCGCCCAGGTTTAGCCACACTTTGAACCAAAACATTTCATTTCTTTTCCTATCCCCAAAAAACTGCTTTGCAACAATTTAGGAGATGACTGGGTCAGGGATGGAATGAAAATGTGGATAACTGTATAACCCTTTTTGAATTACAAATGCCTACAAAAACAGTGGATGGCAGACACAATTATAAACTGTAAAAAGGGGCACCCAGGTGGCTCAGTGCATTAAGTGTCTGCCTTCTGCTCCAGTCATAATCCCAGGGTTCTGGGATTGAGCCCTGATTTGGGGCTCCCTGATCCGTGGGGAGTCTGCATCTGCTTTTCCCTCTCCCTCTGCCGCACCCCAATCCAATCAAGCTCACTCTTTCTCTCAAATAAACAAAATCTTAAAAAACAAGCCTTAATAATGATTTGGTGCCCAAATTAAGTAAATTTGAAGCTGACCTATTGTATTGAATTAACTACATCCCTGCTTCCTCAAGTTAGACAGGAAAAAGCAAGAGCTGAGAGACTAAACGTAAACAGTTTAAATAAAGGTCTAGATAGTTTTTCAAGTGCCTTTCATGAGAAATTCATGAGAAAGAACAACACAGAGGCAGATGCATATACAAAGAAAGGCATAACCACTGTGATAACACTCATTGTCCAGTAGCATCAAACACAAAACAAGTCTATGATACAACATCCCCTAGGATGATGAAACACTTGCTGATACTTTGTCCTGACTCCAGAGACAATGCTTGGGTAAGGTGCAGTACACTTTGGTATTTATTCATGGAAGAAAACATCTGCCTTGTTTTCATCATTAATCCATTAACTGTTTTTTACGGGGTTTTTTTGTCTTTTTTTTTTTTTTTTTTTTTTTGCCTCCTTCCTTTCCTCTCTCGCTCCCTTCTGTCTTTCCTACCTTCCTTCCCTCCTCTTTCCTTTCTTTCTCTTTTTGGTACCAGAATTTAGGACAAAGGAACATGAACAAAAGGATAAATAAAATAGCCAGGCTAGAGTGGGATGTAGTAAGCAGGGTAGGAGGATGGGGGAAACAAGCAAAAACAGATATTCAGGTAAAGAAGAAATTGTATGTAATGAGTGGAGCAAGAGAAAATGAATCAAATATGAGAGCTTCCAGTAGAGGTATGCTAGTAAATGTTTAACAACAGACTCTTCAGAACTACATACATGTATAAACTAATTACACATTTTAATAAAACAAAGATTTGTAACAAGCAATTTACAATAAAGATACAAAAATCCACATTTAAGTATACTCTCCATACTTAAATAACTATGAATTCTACATCTGTAACTTCAGTTTGACTTGCTATTTCTTTTTTAAAAATGCTATCTTGAGATATAAGTCCAACTTACCTATGCAAAGTGTATGATTCAATGGTTTTAGTTTATTTACAGTTATGTGCAACTATCATCACGGTCAATTATAGATAGTTTTCAATCACCTCAAAAGGAAACCTTATACCCTTTAACTATCAACCTTCTTCCCTCCTTTCTCCAGCCAAAGGCAATCAATAATATACTGTGTATCTCTATAGCATTTTCTTTCTCTCTTTTTTAAAGATTTATTTATTTACCTGGGGGAGGGGGGAAGGGCAGAGAAAGAAGGAAAGAGAGAATCTTCAGCAGGCTCCATACTGAGCATGGAGTTCAGTGTGGGGGCTTGCTCTCATGAACCAAGATCATGACCTGAGCCAAAATCAAGAGTTGGATGCTTAACCAGTTGAGCCACCCAGGTGTCCCTCTATAGAGTTTTCTATTCCAATTTTCATAGAAGAGGAATCATACAATAGGCTGTTCTTTTACTTAACATAATGTTTTCAAGGTCCATACATGCTGTAATATGTGTCAGTATTTCATTCCTTTTTTATGACTGCATAATATTCCATGGTATGGATATACCACTGTTCATTTACCCATCTGTCTATTGATGAACACTGTGGTTGTTTTCACCTTTAAGCTATTACGGAAGAATGATGCTATAAACATTCATCTACAAATCTTTGTGTGGACATATGTTTTCATCTCTCTTAGGTATGTATCCAGGAAGGAAATTGCTAGATCATATAGTAACTTTATGTTAATGTAGGTCATATAGTAACTCTATGTTTAATCAGACTCTTCCAAAGCAGCTGCCTACCAACATCATTCTCACCAGCAATGCAGAATGGTTCCAATTTCCAAAGAGTTCAGAAGAGTTCCTCCTTTTCTATTTTTTGGAAGACATTGCAAAGAACAGCTATTAACTTTGCAAATGTTTGGTAGAAATAGGCAGAGAAACAACTGCGCCTGCATTACTCTTGGTGGGTAATTTATACTCTTCACTTGTGATAGGTCTGAGTCAATTTAGGTAGTTCATGTGTTTCTAAAATTTGTCCGTTTCATCTAAGTTATCTGATTGGTTGGTATATAATTGCTCATAGTATTCCTTTATAATCCTTATTGTGTGACAAGCTTGGTAGTTCCTCCTCTCTTTCATTTCTGATTTTATTAATTTAAGTCTTTTTTAAAATTTTTTACCCCCATCAAGTTATGTAAAGGTGTGACAATTTTGTTCATCTTTTCAGAGAACAAACATTTGGTTTTGTTGATTATCTCTACTGATTTCCTTTGTTCCCCCTTATGAATTTCTGCTCTAATCTTTTTTTTTTTTTTAAGATTTTATTTATTTATTTATTTGACAGAGAGAAATCACAAGTAGTCAGAGAGGCAGGCAGAGACAGAGAGGGAAGCAGGCTCCCTGCTGAGCAGAGAGCCCGATGCAGGACTCGATCCCAGGACCCTGAGATCATGACCTGAGCCGAAGGCAGCGGCTTAGCTCACTGAGCCACCCAGGCGCCGCTCTGCTCTAATCTTTATTATTTCCTTACTTCCACTTGCTTTAGATTTGGTTTCTCCCTCTTTTTCCAGTGTTTTAATATGTAAAATTAGATACTGATTTGGTATCTTTCTTCTAAACATTTACAACTATAAATTCCCCTCTAAGCACTGCTTTAGCTACATCCCCTAAGTTTTGGTATGTTATTTATTCACTTTCATTCAGCCTTAAGGTTTTTCTGATCTCCCTGTTGATGTCTTTTTTTTTTTTTTTTTTACCCAATTATAAGGAGTGTTATTTAATTTCCACTTCTTTTTTTTTTTTCTTGTTTGGACTATTGGTTTCTAATTTCACTCCGCTATAGTCAGAGAATATGCTTTGTATTATTCTGTCCATTTGAATTTATTAAGCTTATGGTCTAGCACATGTTCTATCCTGGAGAATGTTCCATATGCAATTGAGAAGAATATAGAGTCCATTGCTGTCAGGCACTGTGTGTTATAAATATGTGTAAGGTCTAGAGTGTTGTCCAAATTTTCTTCTTTCCTGTTGCTCTTTAGTTTACTTGTCCTATCCATCATTGTAAAGCCTGGTGTTGAAGCTTCCAACTATTATTGTTGAATCATCTGTTTCATTATGTCAGTTCTTTTGCTTCATATGTTTTAGTGTTTTGTCATTTGGCACATACATGTTTAAAACTATCATATCTTACTGTTGTGTAGATATTTTAATCATTATAAATTATCCCTCTTATCTGTAGCAAAATTCATTATCCATTTTTATCCATTATTCATTATCTATTTCTTGCAAAATTCATTATCTATTTTTATTACTCAAATAAATCAGCTTACGAATAAATGCCTGATTGTCACTTTTGTATAAGTTAGCCGATTCGATGAAAGCAAAATAACAAAGACCTTTGGAGCTTTACCTGACATGAGCAACTTCTTTGCTAAATCATATAATTACTTTTGGATAGTAGAAGAATATGTCCTCATCTTTTTTTTTTTTTTTTCATTTATTTATTTTCAGCATAACAGTATCATTATTTTTTCACATCACCCAGTGCTCCATGCAATCCCTGCCCTCTATAATACCCACCACCTGGTACCCCAACCTCCCACCCCCCCCCCCCCGCCACTTCAAACCTCTCAGATTGTTTTTCAGAGTCCATAGTCTCTCATGATTCACCTCCCCTTCCAATTTACCCCAACCCCCTTCTCTCTAACTCCCCATGTCCTCCATGTTTTTTGTTATGCTCCACAAATAAGTGAAACCATATGATAATTGACTCTCTCTGCTTGACTTATTTCACTCAGCATAATCTCTTCCAGGCCCGTCCATGTTGCTACAAAAGTTGGGTATTCGTCCTTTCTGATGGAGGCATAATACTCCATAGTGTATATGTCCTCATCTTTTTGTGCTATATTCAATGTAATGGCTATAGACACAACACACTTTTATGTTTAATCTGCACTACTAATGTTTTTTCCACTACTTCCTTAATTCTATTCTTTCTAACTCCAACCCAGAGTTGGAGTACTATCGTGCATGAGGCAAATCCAGCCCATGGCCTGGTTTAATATAGTTTTATTACAACACAGCCATACCCATTCATTGACTTATAGTCTATGACTGATTTTTGGGCTACAGTGGCAGAGTGGAATAGTTGCAACAGACATCATCTGCCCTACAAAGCCTGAAATATCTACTATTTATCCTCCCCCCCAAAACAAAACAAAACAAAACAAAACAAAAAAGCCTATACGTGAATCAGCAAGCTAACAGATAAAGCCCTGATTTTTAGTCTTTGCTGATTTCTAAGATACCTTACTCAAATTAACACTGAAGTGCTAAATAAAATCAGCAAGAACCGAGACAGACTGATCATCTTTCTGTGTCTGATAAACTATAATTATGACTTTAAAATGGTAAAAGTTCAAACACATGGATGTTTAACATTCTAAATAAGCGTTCCAAGAAAGAGAATTCAATGTTTTAGTAAAAGCAACATGATTTAAAAAAAAAAAAAAAAAAAGCCCTACTCCCACCATGGCCAATTTCCAGCTACCAACAAGACATCAGGGGAAGCAGAACTATGAGGAGAAGCACAGAAGCACACACAGGATGGTTAATTTTACACATCAATTCGAGGTGCCCAGATTAAACATTATTTCTGGGTCTGTGAGGCTATTTCTGGGTAGGATTAGCATTTGAATCAGGGACTCAGTAGACTGTCCTTCCCAATGTGTGTGGACATCATCCAATCCACTGACTGCTGGAATAGAACATAACGTGGAAGGAGGGATTTGCCCCTTTTTTCCTGCCTCGTTGTTGAGCTGGGACATCCTACTTCACCTTCTCTGGTCCTTGGACTGGGGTTTACACTGTAGGCTCCCCTGCTTCTCAGGTCTTCAGACTCAAACTGAATGATACTACTGGCTTTCCCTGGGTCTGTGGTTTGCAGACAGTAGATCATGGGACTTCCCAGCCTCCCAGTAGATCATGGGACTTCCCAGCCTCCACAATCAGGTGAGCCAATTCCTCATAACAAGTCTCTTCATATACAATAAATTTCACATATATAATAAATTAATCTTTCTTTCTGCACAGGTATGCATGTATATATGTGTTGACCTTCAATACTGCAGGGGTTATAGGCGCTGACACCCTGAACAGTTGGAAATCTGCACGTAACTTCTGACTCTCCCAAAACTTAACTGTTAATAGCCTACTGTTGGACTGAAAGACTTACCAATAACATGAAGAGTCGATTAACACACATTTTATATGTCATATGTATTACAGACTATTCTTGCAATAAAGTAAGACAGAGAAAAGAAAATACTATCATGAAAATTTTAAGGTAGAGAGAATACATTTACAGTACTGTACTGTATGAAAAAAAAAATCCATGTATAAATGGACCCATGCAGTTCAAACCTGTGTTGTCTGAGGGTTGATACTTATCTCCCACTGGTTGTGCTTCTCTGGAGAAACCCACTAATATAACACATAATACAGTATTTCTATCATAAAGGATGTAATGAATGTAAAAAACCTCAAGACCACATGCTTGATGTGGCTGGAGAAGAGCTCCCATTTCTTACAAAACTACACACTGCTTTCACTTTTCTTTGCCCTGACATATAAGTCATGGTTTAGGTTCCTTGAAATTCTTCTCTATACAGGAAAGGATTTCCCATGTTTTCAATGACTGACTATGACCAAAATTAAAGGAGACATATTCTTTACTTCCACTGTCTGTTGTTTCTTTTCCTTTTTTCTTTTTTTAACTATAAGTACTATTCTAAAGTTAAAATGCTATGTAAATAAATGTATTCATTTTTAAAAAGTGGTGAATTTTGAATATGTTATCTTGTTTTTAGTAGAATGTATTTAATTGTAATTTATATCAGTTAATTTTTAATAATAGCTATAGCCAGATCACAAAATCTGATCATTTAATAAGCCATTCTCCCAAATGGCTAGCGTGCTGTTCAAATTTTCTTCTTCCCTGCTGATCTTTTGTTTAGTTTTCCTATCCATCATTTAAAAGGTGGTGTTAAAGCTTCCAACTATTATTGTTGAATCAACTGTTTCATTATGTCAGCTTTTGCTTCATGTGCTTTAGTAACATCCAGCATACCCTTCCTTCAGGAGCTACTTCTGCATCCAAATGAAGGAATCAGTTCCTAGGAAAATCATCATCCCTTCTGTATCTCCTAGGTGGACTTAGAAGTAGGATAAGGTGGAAATTATAATTCTCAAATACATCATGCCTTCTTCCTTTGCTACGAAATGCTTTTCTTTCATTCCCTGTTCTCCTGGGTTCTGTGAAATATTCTTTGCTCATTACTTTAAGAAAAAGAGGCTGTCCTCTGGCTTCACCCACCAGAAATCATGCATCATACCTGGGATGCACGCATGAGGGGGAGCCTGAAATCAAGCTCTCCAAAGAGAAATACAAACGTACAAGAAAGAAGAAGGTACTGATCTGCTTCCCATCAAAACAATTGCCCAGGTGTCATATCTCCTGAGGCCAACATTTTACTTTGTTCTTGGGGTTAAAGGTACATAACACAAAACCTGGGCAGACACTAGAGATGTCCAATTAGTGTGCAGATAACAGGCACAGCAGGATCAGGGATAGCCAGGCTCTCCAGCTGACAAGGATAGATCGCATTGTCTCTGCAGTGTGATGAATCTAATTAAAAAGGACTTAAGGTCAGAAAAACGGTGGTGTAGTCCTGGGTGAACACAACATACTCATGTTACTGTTTACTTACAGGGAAAGATACATGCTTGATGTGGCTGGAGAAGAGCTCCCATTTCTTACAAAACTACACACTGCTTTCACTTTTCTTTGCCCTGACATATAAGTCATGGTTTAGGTTCCTTGAAATTCTTCTCTATACAGGAAAGGATTTCCCATGTTTTCAATGACTGACTATGACCAAAATTAAAGGAGACATATTCTTTACTTCCACTGTCTGTTGTTTCTTTTCCTTTTTTCTTTTTTTAACTATAAGTACTATTCTAAAGTTAAAATGCTATGTAAATAAATGTATTCATTTTTAAAAAGTGGTGAATTTTGAATATGTTATCTTGTTTTTAGTAGAATGTATTTAATTGTAATTTATATCAGTTAATTTTTAATAATAGCTATAGCCAGATCACAAAATCTGATCATTTAATAAGCCATTCTCCCAAATGGCTAGCGTGCTGTTCAAATTTTCTTCTTCCCTGCTGATCTTTTGTTTAGTTTTCCTATCCATCATTTAAAAGGTGGTGTTAAAGCTTCCAACTATTATTGTTGAATCAACTGTTTCATTATGTCAGCTTTTGCTTCATGTGCTTTAGTAACATCCAGCATACCCTTCCTTCAGGAGCTACTTCTGCATCCAAATGAAGGAATCAGTTCCTAGGAAAATCATCATCCCTTCTGTATCTCCTAGGTGGACTTAGAAGTAGGATAAGGTGGAAATTATAATTCTCAAATACATCATGCCTTCTTCCTTTGCTACGAAATGCTTTTCTTTCATTCCCTGTTCTCCTGGGTTCTGTGAAATATTCTTTGCTCATTACTTTAAGAAAAAGAGGCTGTCCTCTGGCTTCACCCACCAGAAATCATGCATCATACCTGGGATGCACGCATGAGGGGGAGCCTGAAATCAAGCTCTCCAAAGAGAAATACAAACGTACAAGAAAGAAGAAGGTACTGATCTGCTTCCCATCAAAACAATTGCCCAGGTGTCATATCTCCTGAGGCCAACATTTTACTTTGTTCTTGGGGTTAAAGGTACATAACACAAAACCTGGGCAGACACTAGAGATGTCCAATTAGTGTGCAGATAACAGGCACAGCAGGATCAGGGATAGCCAGGCTCTCCAGCTGACAAGGATAGATCGCATTGTCTCTGCAGTGTGATGAATCTAATTAAAAAGGACTTAAGGTCAGAAAAACGGTGGTGTAGTCCTGGGTGAACACAACATACTCATGTTACTGTTTACTTACAGGGAAAGATACATGCTTGATGTGGCTGGAGAAGAGCTCCCATTTCTTATGAAACTACACACTGCTTTCACTTTTCTTTGCCCTGACATATAGGTTATGGTTTAGGTTCCTTGAAATTCTTCTCTGTACAGGAAAGGATTTCCCATGTTTTCAATGACTGACTATGACCAAAATTAAAGGAGGCATATTCTTTACTTCCACTGTCTGTTGTTTCTTATCCTTTTTCATTTTTAACTATAAGTACTATTCTAAAGTTAAAATGCTATGTAAAAAAAAGAACTGTTTTCATGATTTGCCCGTGGTTACGAGCACAGGATGACTGATGCCAGCGCCTGCTAGCTCTATGACTTAACTCCCAAGGTCTCAATTTCCTTACCTGTAAAGTGGAGATTAAATAGCAACTGTCCCCTCTTCACAGCTGTCAGGAGAAAATGAATGAACATATATAATGGGCTCAGAGCAGTGCCTTCAACATAGCAAGTGCTCAAGAAAGCAATCATCGCATAACAATTAGTACTAGCTTTGCATAAAAATATCAAAGAGCACATTTCAAGCTTATACCTAAATACATATTAAAATGAGTAAAAATATACTTTTTATGAACTCTTCCACTTAAATTTCTAGTTTCTGTGGCAATACTGAATAGGAAAAATAGGAATACTGAATAGGAAACAGAGGAAACAGAGATTGTTTGTCTTCTTCTTAAAAAAAATGTGCACCTGACTATGTTTAAATTTACCAAAAACAAGGAAAAAAAAATGCAGTTCATTCTGGTCACATCTGTGATAGCAAAACAATGGACATGAACTTGCTGCCTCTGAGCACAGATGAACACGGCACACTACAGGGCAATGCACAAAGCTGCCTTTAAAAGAATGAGGGACCCCCTTGATATAGTTGACCAACATGTGTGTTAGGGGTGCCAATACCCCCCACAAAGCCCCAAATCCCCCAAATGGGGAACTTTTGACTTCCCCAAAACTTTCCTACTACTGTTGACCAAAAGTCCCACCAATAATAGGAACAGTTTATTAACACATATTTTGTATGTTCTATGAATGATATATTGTATTCTTATAATAAAATAAGCTAGAGAAAAGATGTTACTAAGAAAATCACAAGGAAGAGAAAGTACATTTACAGTACTGAATCTATCAAATAAAATCCATGTATAAACAAACGTATGCTGTTCAAGGGTCAATTGTGTATTTTCACAGTAATGTGTGAAATAATATCATTGAGTAGGGAAATGAGACAAAAGTATGTAAGTTTATTTAAAAATATATATATGAGGGGCGCCTGGTGGCTCAGTCGATTAAGCGTCTGCCTTTGGTTCCGGTCATGATCCCAGGGTCCTAGGATGGAGCCCCTGAATCAGGCTCCTCGCTCAGTGGGGAGTCTGTTTCTCCCTCTTCCTCTGTGCCTGGCCCCCTGCTCCTGCTCTCTTTCTCTAATAAATAAAAAACCTTTTTAAAAACCTATAATAAAAAACCTCTCTGTGCATACACGTGTACACATAGATGGCTCATTAATATATATGCACACAAAGAGATTTGATGGGTCATAAAGTAATCATGCAGGGTGGCAGGGAGTGGGAGGCAGAGAGTGAGAAAAGAACTTTCATTTTTATCCTAATTTATGTATTGCTTGCACCTTCTATAATAAGAACTATTAATATTTTATTTCACATTAAAAAAGGAAAACAGCATCTTTTCATTTAAGACAAAACGCTTATCAACACACATAATGCATCACATTATGATGATCTGCATTTGAAGAGCATTCTGTTATGCTTTCATTGAAAAGCGATGTAAGAAACAATTTACAGAGTTGTCAATCACTGTGTTGTACACTTGAAACCAATGTAACATTGTGCAGCAAGTGCCGTTCCATACAAAAATACATTCCTTAAAAAAAGCAAGAAAAGTGTGAAATGAAATCCAGAAACTCTGCAGGATGAACCAAAAAAAGAAGGGCCCAAAGATTTTTAAATGAAAGTCTGATGCTGTCATCATTTATTGTACAAGCAGTGTCAAATGAAACAAAACGTGATGAGGCATTTTAAAAGGCTTTCGAAAACCAACAGTGCTTTTCCTTGTTATTAACCTAAAAGGGCGTGTTGACTTAAAAATCCCAAAATGATTTTTTTTACCTTCCTTAGGGGGTCTTAGGAAAAGAGCAACCGGGAGACATTCACTGCTTGATGACTCACTCACTCACTCACTCACACGCGCTCTGGGCCAGGAATGGCACCAGGCCCTGGACCTATGACAAACCGAACCCAGATGTGGGTTTTCCCGTCTGCTGCCTTGCCAAGTAGGAAATGATGGGGAGAGAGGCCAGTCTCTGGAGGAAAAGAGAATGCCCTAAGGAAAGAAGAACACAGGTGGGGGGCCTCTCAGATAGGGTGATCCAGGAAGACCTCTCTGTGGTCATGCCACCTACTCTGGAATCTAGAGGATGAGGAGGAACCTCCCGTGCAGAGGACACAGCCCACAGGAGCAGCCCCAAGGGATAAAGAGCCTGGATCTCCCCTGGCTGGGACAGAGCAGTGTGGGGAGCATCCCAGGAAAGCTGGGGGAAGGAGAGGGAAAGCCCAGGGACAGCGTGGGGACTATGGGGGTCCACCATATTAAGAAGCGGTGGGGAAGGGAGTCATACCAGGGTAAGCTCTAAGGGAGGGTGGGGGGATTTAAGGACCACCACAAGAAGCTGTAGCAGGACAGAGAAGGGGGGCGCTTAGAGAAAGAATGGGAAGCTGGGGCAGGACATCACAAGAGGCTGCGTGGAGGAGGAGCAGGGCAGGAGGGCTCCAAAGGAACAGGAAGCAGGAGGGGCCAGATCAAAGAACTCACAGGCCACAAGGAGGGCTTTCTGCACAGCATTTTATGTTCAATGGAAAGCATATGATTGAATTTATACTTTAAGAAGCTCTTCATACAAAAATTTATGAATGGATTTGAATCCAACACACCGGGAAAATACCCAGACACACACACACACACACACACACACACACACACACACACACATATTTAGAAGACACACACTCTCATGCCGTAGTATTAGAAGTTAACAGTAAAAGGATAACAGAGGAAAAAAAAAAAAAGTCCAGGTACCTAGAAAGTTAGGAACATAAATTTAATGAATGCTTAAACAGCAAGGCAAAATTAAAGTTCTAATTTCATTGTTATTCAGTGAGACTCGATGACACCACTGTGTACCTTTGTGTCTCAACTATGAAAGGGAGCAAATGAACAAATTATTCCTTGGGAAAGTAGAAGAGGTTAATAAAATAAAGCACGGTCAACAAAACAACTCAAAAGAATAATCTTAAGAAAACTAGCAGCTGGTTATTTGAGGGAAAACAATTTTAAAAAAAGATAAACTTTGAACCAAAGGAGAGGAAACATTTTAGCTTTAGAAATCAGAGAAGAGGGGTGCCTAGGTGGCTCAGTGCGTTAAGCCTCTGCCTTTGGCTCAGGTCATGATCTCAGGGTCCTGGGATTGAGCCCCACACATCAGGCTCTCTGCTCAGTGGGGAGCCGGCTTCCTCCTCTCTCTCTGCCTGCCGCTCTGCCTACTTGTGATCTCTGTCAAATAAATAAATAAAATCTTAAAAAAAAAATCAGAGAAGACATCAACCAAAAGGTTTTTAAAATGATAACAGCCTTGCTGAGGTATAAACCACATACTATTCACCTACTTATGTAAAGCTGACAATTCATTAGTGTTTAGTATCTTGACAGAGCTGTAGAGCCACAGTCAATTTTAGGACATTTTTATCACTCCAAAAATAAACCTTAAACTCTGCCAATGTCCCCATTTTCCTTCATGCCTTCCAGCCCTAGGCAACCATGAATCTACTTGCTATGTCTACAGATTTGCTAAAAATTTATCTTTTAATTAGAAAAGAACATGACCTTTAGATTTCTAACAATACAACAGATGAAATACACAATTTTAGAAAGATACATATTAACAAAAATTACCCCAAACAACATAAATAACACAATGAGCCTATAAAAATATTTAAAAGAAGTCAAATCCACTCCCCAAAATGTAACAAACTGGCATAATTCCTAGGTTATTTCAATGGTTTCAGGACACAGATTAAACCACATGCTTCCAAGTTCATTCCAGGCAGGCCAAATGATTCCAATTCAAAAACTGGACAAGGCTGTGGCTAAAGGTAAATTCTGGGTCAATCTCAAGTATGAATTTAGGCATATAACGCTTCAATAAAATATTAGCAATTTGAAAGCCACATAATGTGTATGCCTCAGAAGCGCCCCGGACCGCGGAGGGCCTATTTCCATAATGCAAAGCTGGTTCAGCATTAGGAAATCTATTAATGCAAATCACGACATTAATAAACTAAAAGGGGAAAGCTGTATGATCAGCTTCACAGATGTTGAAAGATGATGATAAAATTTACATGCATTCTTGATTAAAATAAAAATCTTAGAGAGCCAGGCAAGATGGAAGTGCCGTGAGTTATTAAGGGCACCTTTCTCGTAAGCTGACAGCAAACATTAGGCTAAATGGTGACTCCTTGGGTCAACCCCATTCACTTTGAACCAGCTTGAAAGTCAGCCAAAAAATGTGGTATTAAAAAGGTCTCTTTTATTAGTCAAACTTTTCCCCTCGTAAATCCTCATTGGGATTGGGAATTAACAGATGACACAGGGTTTGGTCTGATCCAGATTTCCCTGGGACAGTGACCTGTAAATTCTAACTTATTTAGTCCCTGCTTTCTTGGACACTATAGATCGAGGTGGAAATGGTCTGTCTGCCTCATTCGTCCTTGTAGGAGTCCAGCTGATCAGGAAAGCTCTGCATTGGTAGGCAGGACTTGGCTTCTGGCTACAAACATGTTATAAAAATTATATTTTATATATTATTATATAAAAATTATATTTTTATAAAAATTATATTCTTATAAAAATTATATTTTATATATTATTATATTATATTACATTATATTATATATTTTATTATTATATTATATATTATTATATTATTAAAAAAGGCTTCTTAGAGTCAGAGTAGAACCTGAACTTCTGGGATAGCAGTACACAGCTTGGAAGATGATGGGCAAGGGAAGCTGCTGAGCCTCCTGATGATGGGAAGATTCTCTCCCTTCCCTCTGCCCTGTCTCCTCCCCTGTGTCTTTCTATGAAGCTCAATGGTCAGACTGAATGCCAACTGAAAACTGCATCAGTGTAAAAAGCCAAGAAAAAATACACAAGCTGTAAATATACATCATAAAGGGACAACACTCTTACTTTCACAGCTACAGGGCAGTCCATATGGACAAAAAAAGATACCCTGGAAAAACTTTTAGATTGAATAAAGAAGTTCTAGAAAACAAACAAAAATTAATAGCATTTCTCCTTCTGGAAAGAGAGGTGAATCTTTTTCTATCCCTCTAAGTACAACTAGGAAAACTCTAGTTGTTATGTATCAAATGTATATCAAAAGACTAGAAAGTATAAAGACAGACTGGTTAGGAACCTCAGAACCCAGGGAAGGGAAAAGCAATGAGTTTCCTGGGTTTTCTTTTTGCCTCGTGGATCCTGTAGCTGGAGATGAAGACAGAGAGCACCCACCCCCAGCCACCCCAACTCCCACGATGTTGAGGGAGACCACATGGAGAGCTTGGGCTTCCACCTCATTGGGCAACAGGAGGTGCCATCTCTCCTCCCTCAGGTCAAGTGGTCACCACATAGCAATCATGAGGCCACCTCCCCACCCCATGTCAATATAAGCCACCTGGGGATCAGTGATGAGGCATTCCCACCCTTCCCAGCCAGGCAGGTACCAGTGGAGGCCCATGGAGGCTGGGGAAGTGCCAACTCTTGTCCCCACTCAGGAGAAAACCATTAATAGGATAGCTAAATTAATAGGTAGGTAAAGAATTCTTACACTTAACACCCAAAGCATGATCCATAAAAGCAAAAATTGATAAATTAGACTTCATCAAAATTAAAAACTTTTGCTCTGCCAAAGACCCCATTAAGAGGATGAAAAGGCAAACTGTAAACTGGGTTAAACATTTGCAAAGTCCATCTTCAATGAAGGACTAGTATCTAAAATGTAAAGAAATCCTAAATCTCAAGAGTATAAAAAAATGGGTAAAAAATATGAGATGTGACCAGACACTACACCGAAGAGGATATACAGACGGCAATGAAACAAAGGAAAAGCTGTTTGCCACTGTTATTCATCAGGGAAGCACAAATTAAAATCACAAGACATCACTCCAAAGCATGAGAATGGCTCAAGTGAAAATAGGTGACAACCTCCAATGCTGGTGAGGATGCAGAGAAACTGGAGCTCTCGTACACTACTGGCGGGAAAGTAAAATGATATTGACAACCCAGAAAACAGCATGGCAGGTCTCAAAAAAATTAAACAGGTGTCTGTCGTACAACCCAGCAATTGTACTCCTGGGCATTTATCTCAAAGAAATAAATTATGTCCACACAAAACCTTTACGTCAATGTTCACAGCAGCTTTATTTGTGATAGTCAGAAAATGGAATTAGTGCAGACGTCCTCCCACAGGTAAATGGTTAAAAATGGTTAAGCCAACTGTAGTTCCCTACAGTGGAATCCTGCTCCACGGAGGAAATAGGAAGAAACTCCTGGTATGTAGCAGCAACCTGAATGAATCTCCAGAGGATTATGCTGAGTGAAAAGAGCCAATTCCAAAAGGTTACATATTGTACGATTCCACTTATGTAACATTTTGAAAACTAAAAAAAAAAAAAAAAAAAAAAAAAAAAAAAGTAATAGAAACGGAGTATTCTAAGGGACTAGTGGTTGCCTGTGGTTAAGAAGGAGTTGGGGTGGAAGGGAAGTATGGTCATGAAAACAACATGAAGGACCTTTATGGTGGTAGGAACGTTTTGCATCTTGACTGTTAGCAGTGTAAAGTAACCCAGTAACATGCTAGCAATGGGGGAAACTGGGAAAAGCTACACAGATCTCTCCATATAATTTCTTGCAACTGTTTCCAAACCCATGATTATCTCAAAATGAAAAGTTTAATTTTTAAAAATATCAATAATTTTCCTATATTATAGCAATAAGCAATTATAGAAAATAATAAAGAAAAATACCCTCAACATTAGCATCAAAAACTGAAAAAAACCTAGAAAAAAAGTTAATATAAAATGTGTAAGCCCTTTATGAAGGAAGTTGTAAGACTTCCTTCAAGACAT
The DNA here is from genome assembly GCF_009829155.1 of Mustela erminea. NCBI lineage: Eukaryota > Metazoa > Chordata > Mammalia > Carnivora > Mustelidae > Mustela > Mustela erminea. Next base: position 21,533,731 of record NC_045618.1, on the reverse strand, counting down.
GAAAGACCTGAAAACAGGAGTGAAAGAATCCCTTTCTGGATAAGAAGACTTGATCTTTACACAGATCTCAATTCTTTCCAAAGATACCTACCTATATGTTCAATTCTTCTTCTATGAAAAAAAGCTCAATCTCCCTGATAACGAGGGTATGCAAATTAAAATAATGAGATTTCATTCTTCGTCCTTCAGACTGGCAAACATTTTCATTTTTTAATATAACCCTTTCTGGAAGGCAGTATCTATAAAAAATTGTAATGCATTCACCCTTCGGGCCATCAGTCCAAATCTGAGAAAATGTCCTACATAAATACACACAGACTTGTCCCCAGATTTATTTGTAAGACAATGAGTTCCAGCATTATTTATGACATTAAAAGTTAGAGACCATGTAAGTGCCTTGCAGTTGGGGCCTGTTAAATAATGTATACAAATTGCATCCGTAGAATCTAATGCAGGAATCCAAAAGACAGACTAGATATGAGGCTATTTCTCAATTTTACAAACAGAAATTTCCATAAAGGTACCTGCTGACCTAAGGTATTAAAGAGGACTTTTTATACTTCTGTAGTTTTGAAATTTTTCAATGGACCTATTTCTTTGATAGTTTGAAGCATCAAATAAATAAAATAGTTGCATTTCTGGAAAAATACAAAAGAAAGGAAGCAAAATAGACAATATAAAGCAGTATGAATGCAAATAAAATAAATAACATAATGTTAGCATAGGTATTTTTAAGACAATTCAATGCATTACTTCATATTAATAAATATGTAAAGGCCAATATAATGAAAAAAATGTTAATAATACAGAATTGTCAAAAGCTTAGAAAGAAATAGAAAAAAGCTGGAAAAGAAAACTATGTCAAATAACTATTTTATAAAATAGTGCTGGACTAGGGAATTACACATTTAGGTGTCAATATCCATCAAGTATTGGAAAATTCCTTAGATTTCATTTATTCAACTAAATGGAATGGTTGAACTTCATAAGTGAAATTATGAAAATCTGAAATTGAAAAATTAAATTATGAAATTGCTATACTCTGGAAACAAAGTATGGAAGGGTAGGAGAAAAATGAAAACTATAAATTAATTGCATTTATGAATATGAAAAATCATAAATATCAGCAGATAGAATCTAGTAGTATTTTCAAAGATTATGGGGATTTCATTCCAATTATGTTCCATGTTTCTTAATTTTGAGAATCTATTAATATAATTTATCATACCAATACATCAAAATAAAAATATATAATCTTAACAGATGTCCAATAAAACTTGATAAAACTTAACTTCAATTTTATTTTTAAAGGGCTCTTAGTAAAATATGAATAGAACATCATCACCTTAACATTACAAAATGGCTATTTGAAACCATCTCTTACCATCATATTTGAAGTAAATAATTATACTCAGCAACTAAAAGTAGACAATGAAACACCATTAATATCTAATGTTATTTTGATAATTTTAGACAAAATAATGAGTTGGGATAACAAGTACAAACACTGGAAAGCAGAGACAATATTATAATTACTTTTCCTGACAGACTATAAATAAAAGACTTAATTGTACATTCAATGGCATATACTATTAAATATAAATAATAAAAAATCACTGAATGTCTTACATATCACTAGGGACCTCTTGCAATATAAAATAATAATTTTTAAAAATGCACCCACCAGAGCAACAAGTTATTTAAAATATCTAGCACTAAACTTTAAAAGAAATATGTATGGTCTGCATGTGTATTTTTTAAAACTGTAAAAACAAAATGGTATTTATAGCAAAATAAATGCAAGATCTATGACAAACATAAACATTAAAAAATTAAGCCCTAAAATTCTGGGAGCAAAATGGGAAAACTTTGTATAATTTTGGAGGGGGAAATGCTTTTCTAGGTAGAACATACAAGCCAGAAATCATATAAATATGATTTATATATACATGAGTAAAGCAATTTGAGTTTATGAAATTTCCACACAAGAAAGAATACTGAAAAAAGTCAAAAAATGAATGACAAACTATGAAAAATATGTTTCTGTTACACATATGACCGTGAGCAGATTCCTTAATAGAGGAAGTGCATTTATAAATCAATTATGAATAGCAACAACCTCAAAGAGAAATAGACAACAAAAATGAACTGGCAATTAGCAAATAAAGAAATCCCTTCCAAACAAACGTAGAAGATGCTTAACTTCACTTTTAACTTAAGAAATGCAAGTTACTATTAAGATCTTATACTTTTAGCAGATTGGCAAAGACCACATAGAATTCTGATGACACACAGAAGTTTGCATGGGTCTGGATAATTGAGTCCTGTTGGTGAGAGTCTGGCGTCCTATCTTTGGAAGTTAATTTAGGAATAACCTTCTAAATTTAAAGTGCACTCTGATTTTGACTGAAAGGACACTCTTAGTAATTTTTTCTCTAGGTCTACATGTACCTTCCTCTCTGGTTGGCCACTGTTCCCTTTACACTCAGGTCAGTTCCCACAGCAGTAGCCCTAGCTATTCTATTGGTTGAGTAATTAATGTGCACAGAGGGTAATCTTCTCTGCCATGTTTGTTTTAGCAGAACATTAGAAACATCCCTAACCTGTCCTTCATTAAGTGGTGGTTAAATAAATTATCCTGCATCCATCCATCCAGTGGAATTCTCTGCTGCTCTTTATTTAACAGCTGGGCAGATCTCCAAGTGCTGTCACATAAATGTTGCCAAGCCACAGGGCTGGCTGACAAAAGCCACCTAAATAATGATGTATCGCATAGACTCCCCATGTATGTAAAAATGATAATATGCAAAATAAATGTACAAAATGTCTGGCTTCCAAAAAATTCCTGGAAGGGTGTGGGAGTTTGGAATAGAAAAATATATATATATGAGAGAATATGAGTTAATTTTTAATTATGCATAGGAAAAAGAGAAACACACATACAGATATGGAAATGTACTAGATAACATAAAGGAAAACAAAAACCGCACTGAAGGATTTACAAGAACAATTTGGAGAAACTAAAACACAAACAATGCTCCTGAATGGGAAAACATGCTATTGTTAACCCATCAACTCTCTCCCAAGGCAATCTGTAATTTTAATGTGATTCCAGTTCAACTCTCAAATCTATTCCTTTTGAGTCTTGACAAACCCCCCCACCACCAAATTTTAAACTATTCTGGAAAACTAAGCTTCTATATTTTTTAAAAGTAGATTAAAGTTTGGAATGGGGGCTGCCTGTGTGGCTCAGATGGTGAAACTTCTTATTCCTAGTTTCAGCTCACGTCATGATCTTATGGTTGTGGGATCAAGCCCCATGTGGGGCTCTGTGCTCAGAGTGGAGTCTGCTTCAGATTCTCTCCCCCTCCAACTCACTCTCTCTCTCACTCAAATAAATAAAATCTTTAAAAAAAATCTGGAATGGGGGTGTGGATAAGGCTTGTCCTACCAGTTGTAAAAAAAAAATATATATATGATATAAAATACATATAAATATATATATACATATAGACTCTTTATATATGTACATATAAAGATATATATATATATATAACATTTCCCTCTCCATACACACACACACACACACACACACACACACACACCCACACAGTTAAAGTAATTAAAGTAATACAGCTCTGGAATATAAAAATAACAAACCTAGAAGGGGGGGAGAATGAAAAGTTCAGTCATAGGCAAATAGACATAAGTAAGCATCAGTCTGCATGTGTACATCAGTCTAGATGTACAGCTAGAGTAGATATTGGTTGTTTTTCAATCACCAAACATTTTTGCCTCCTCCTACCTCAACCCTTCCTAATAATACCTAACTTTGTTTTTGAGGATTATCTCTTGAATCGCCTTGGATTCAGTGTGGCAGGACAGTTAAGTAGCTATCTGTCTTGCCCCGACCAATTAAATGCTCTCTCTCTGGGTTCTCACTCTAGAGCAAATGAGCTGAGATTAAAAACCACTGGAGGGGCCCCTGGGTGGCTCAGTGGGTTAAATCCTCTGCCTTCGGCTCAGGTGATGGTCCCAGGGTCCTGGGATCGAGCCCCGCATCAGGCACTCTGCTGAGCAGGGAGCCTGCTTCCTCCTCTCTCTCTCTCTCTGCCTGCCTCTCTGCCTACTTGTGATATCTGTCTGTCAAATAAATGAATTAATTAATTAATTAAAAAAAACACTGGAATTGTTTACTTCTGCAGAACAATACCCTGGGGAGTTGAGGGTTCCTGCAGCAGGCCCCCTACTCTGGCCCCCACTTCTGCATCCACAGAGACCTCTTTAGAACCAGCCAGTTTCCAAGTCTAAGCTTTAGCCCTCTTGGTTTTTCTACAGAACCTGCCATCTTTGCAATAAATGGCTATGGCTTTGTCAGTTTCTGTAGCTTTGCCATCAAAGGACTCTTAGGATTCAGGTGGCATGTCAAATCATCATGGAAATATTAGGTTACTCAGGGGAATTGTTTCAGGAAAATTAGTACTCATTTTGGGGAAGAGTTAAATTCTTTAAATAAATTCCAGAATATGAAAGAGTTAACTATATTTTTAAAAAGGGGGGAAGTAACTTGATCTTGGAAAGAATGTCTTTTTACTGGTTCCAAGATAAGACCACAAAGGAAAACATTCATAGATTTAAATGCACTAAAACTAAAAGGCAAATAATAATCCAGGAAGTATATTTGACGAATACAAGCTGTAGGACTCAAAACCGTAAAATGTAAAGATCTCCTAAAAGTCAGCAAGACAGTTAAATCTTAAAAAAAATCTAAAAATGGGTAAAAGCCCCAATAGTTCATAGAGGAAATATAATTATATTTCCTCTATGTTTTATAGTTATATTTCTTCTATGTTTTATATATATATATATACACATACACACATATATATACTCACACACATATATACATACATATATGTTGCATATATGCATATACACATAAATTTATGTATGTATAATTATTATATAAATGAATTACATAATTGCATTTATAAAGAGTTCTTACAAATCATTAAGATAAATACCCCTAAAAATGGGTAAAGGTTATAATCAACTCACTGAAGGAGAAATATAAATGGTACATACACTCATATCCATATATTATTACCTATATATGTATACATGCAGGTACATATATACACTTATGTAATGCAATGATAAATAATTAGTAATATTCAAGGAAGTTCAAATTAAAGCAATGATGTCATTTTATACCTTGTAAATTAGCATATACTTTAAAAAGTAAGAATTTGCAGTGCTAGCAAAGGGTGTAGCAAGAACACCATTCTCATCTATTGGGATTATAAATTGGTAAACTCTTTTAGAAGGCAGTATGTCAATATGTATCAACTGCTTTAAAGATGTGGATTCCTCATGATCAAGCAAGTCCACTTCTAGGAGCTGTAAAAATATTTTGTGTAGGGACCGTGGCAACCTTCATCCATGCAAAAAGCAGACATTGGTTAAATAAATAATGCTATATTCATCCATACAGAGCAGCCACTACACTTAAAGTTGTAGAAAAGAATTTAAAGTATTATTATATTATAATATATATCACATAATATATGAAATATACTAAATTATACATAATGTTCACAACCAATAAAAAATCAAATCGCAAAACTGCATGGAGAGTTCAGCACATTTAAATGTATGTTAAATACACACATGTTATGTATACATGCACATACATACACATACACACCTATTATGCACAGAAAATACAGGAAGGACATAACAAACATAGTAATAAAGTGCATTTTGCTTTTTGAATTTTCTGTAGTAATTACATATTTTTTTGTAACAGGAAAGGAGTATACTTTTGTGCATTTTATGAATCCTATTTTATCTTAGGAAAAGCTCAGGGAAGGCAATATCTACTCTTAATAGGAAACAGAAGTAAAGCTGAGACAGGGAAGGTGATTTGTTCTGAGTCATTAACTACGGGGTTATAAAGCCATGACTTTGATCCTGATTCACTGAGTCCAAATCCCCTACTCTCTCTACTATTTACGCTACACCTCAGTAAGTGACCACACTGATCTTGCTCGGAAATTACTGGCCAAGTATGAGCCTTGGGGTCGGGGTCGGGGGGAAATGGCCAGTCCCTTGCTAGTTGCCAGATGTTAGGATATCCACAGCACCTAGTATTTAGGAACAAGGAGGCTGGCTCAGTTAAGGATAGAAGTTGGCAAGTCATCCTTCCTGAGGGTGGTAGGGCTCCAGGTTGTATCAATTCTTAGCCTTCATGAGCAATACTGCAGTACATCAAGGATACTCTGTACATCCTAACTGGATGAAATTTGATCAGTGTGGTCTAGGTCAGCTGAACAGAAAGTAGCAAGCTGAAGCTCTCACAGTTAGTTTTTGGAACTCAGTAGCTGCCTCTGCATTGAAACTGAACCAAGGGACCCTAGTCCTTCTAGCCTAGGTAGATAAAAACTGGAGAGAGCAGCAGGCTTCCCAACAGCTGCTCCTCTGAACCCAAATGGCACGGCCACAAGAAAAAAAAGCATGGCTCTGCTATGGAGAAGCTTCGGGTAATTCAGGATAGCCCCTGACCTCTCAGAAGTAACAGCCCCAGGCCCAGCAAGTGCAAAAGAGAATGGCTCTAAAAGGTAACTGTGTAGTCTCCAAGATTGATCAACAAATACCAGTGTCTCGCATCTAGCAGCCATGATCCTATCGGGAGTCAAACTATATAACCCCCACGCTCCTTAACAAATGTGATTGCCCCACCTGGAAGCACATATCTTGGTCCCAGGAGCTAAGTCATGATATGGAATGAAGCTTCTATCCCACAAAGCATTTATTGATCCTTTACAAAGTACACAAAACACTGTCTACCATTCTCCTAGATCTAAAAGATAATCTACTTTTTGAATTGAAAAAAAAAAAAGTGAACTAAGTTGTTTTGATGCACCCATTATCAAGCTCATATGTATCACGGCACTTACAATCAGCTTACACAATTGATTTTTAAAAATTCAGTGGGGACAAAAATCAATGCCACAAATGCCAAAATATAATCTTTGCTAAAGACATTTGCTCTAAAAGCACTACGCCGTGATCCTGAGAAATACGCTTTTAGTAACTGACTTACAAGTAGGCTGAGTTTTAATTTGAGATAATGTTTAGAAATGAACCAACTTAACTCAAATTCCCTATACAATTATAAAACATCAGACTAAATCCAAGGATATAATAAAATTTATTTTTTAAAATTACTTTCAGGCAAAATCAAAGCCTGTGACCTTTTTCAAAAGGTTTGCATTTCATTACTCACCAACTGACAGCCTTCTAGGGAGTTCACTAGCTGAGCATTCTGACAGGAGAGAATTGAACCAGCCAAATTCAGCATTACGCACACTGCGGAGAGCAGCATGAAAAAGGTTATCTGGAAACAAACCAAACAAAAAATGGATTATTCACTTGGAGAAGTTCGAAGGAAAAGTGATTTGGCTTTTAAAAAAGCCTTCAGTTTATCAAATAATTATAAGAGTAACAGTTGTATTTCTTTTTTAAAAGACGGTATCATTTCTCAAAATTTGAATTACATAGTGAAATATTTTAGAGGCTCAACTTGAAAACACTATACATTATATAGGCTCAGAATAGTTTTATATTGTCTCAAAAATAATACATTGTAAATGACTAAAGAAAACCAACAGAAAGTAGTTTATTTATTAGAAAGTCTTTATATTTATTTAAATTTTTATGGAAAATTTCCTACCTATGCAAAACCAGAGAAGAGAGTTTAATGAAGCCCCCACCCCACATACCTATCACCCAGACTCAACAACTAACTAATTCATGGTCTGTTGTGTTTCATTTATACCTTCTCCACTCTAGAACGCTTTGCAGTAAATATCAGACATGATATAATTTCATCCTTTCAGTGTATGCTTCTAAAATAAGACTGTTTTTGAAAACACAGCCAACATAATGTCATCATCTCTAGCGTAACCATTCACTAATATCAAATGTTCAGAGTTCACATTTCCTTAACTAGCTCAAAATTTTTTTTTAAAATCAGTTTACACAGGATATGAAGGAATTCGTTCCATATAGAGTAACTAATTGTTTTGCGTCTTTGCAATATTTTTTAGTTGATGGGTTTTCCCACCCATTGTATTTTTTCTTCTATGAAATTTATTGAAGAGACCTGTTACTTTGTTCTTTACTTTGCTGTCTCCTCCTATTAGTTAACATTTCCCCATTCTCTGGATTTCTTGTAATTTGGTGGTTAGACATAGAAGTTTGATCAAATTGAGACTAACAGAAGGCAAATAATGTCTATGATGTTGGCAGCCGTTCTTAACGATTGCTTAGACCATTAATTTGTTAGGGTTTCCAAAACAGTGCTAGTATAACACCATCATTTCATAGTTCTTTATTCCTAGGGATCAGTATATAGAACACTTTTCCTCATCAACTTTTTTAAAAATTTAAATTAAATTAATTAGCATAAAATGCATTATTTGTTTCAGAGGTACAGGTCTGTGATTCATCAGTCTTATATAATACCCAGTGTTCATTACAACACATACCCTCCCCAATGTCCATCACCCTGTTGCCCCAACCCCCCACCCCCCTTCCCTCCACAACCCTCAGTTTGTTTCCTAAGGTTAAGAGTCTCTTATGGTTTGTCTCCCTCTCTGGTTTTGTCTTGTTTCATTTTTTTTTTCAATATTGTTTATTTTTATTTTTTTTAATTAATTTTTTATTTTTTATAAACATATATTTTTATCCCCAGGGGTACAGGTCTGTGAATCACCAGGTTTACACACTTCACAGCACTCACCAAAGCACATACCCTCCCCAATGTCCATAATCCCACCCCCTTCTCCCAAACCCCTCATCACAATTCCGGACTTCAAGCTCTATTACAAAGCTGTCTTGTTTCATTTTTAACTCTCTCTCTTCCTCCATGCTCCTCTGCCTTCATCAACTGTTTTTTCACCCTATGGTACGGTTCATATAGGAAAATCAGAATATATGTTTGATTCTTCACTTATTTTCCAGATTCAAAATAATTAGTTGATATGGTGCTAGATTTACCAAATAAACTCAGGCCTATTATAGTTAGTTAATACTCTTGCTGAACCTTTATAAATAATCAGGCTAAATCTAATGAAACAAAACTTTTCTTTTAAAAAAATATTTTTAAAAAGATTTTATTTATTCATTTAAGAGTTAGAGAGACAGAGAGAACACAAGCAGGGGGAAAGACAGAGGAAGAGGGAGAAGCAGACTCCACACTGAGCTGGGAGCTGGACATGGGGCTCAAACCCAGAACCAGGAGATCAGGACCTGAGCCAATGGCAAACACTTAACCATCTGAGCCACCAAGGCACCTCGAAACAAAACTTTTCTTGTGATCAAGAATAATCTTTAAGATAATATCATCAAGAGGGGAGAGAGTATCACAAAAACTTGTTAAAAACTTTCAAATAGGAAAAAAAAATACTGGATATCCTGCCTAGTGTACCCTTTTGAGTTCTTAGTGCCTTTCATTGTCTTTAAGCTATTTGACAACTCTGTACAGTGTAGAATAATCCTAGTAATGTAAATTATTTTTTAAGATTTTAAAAATTTATTTTGGTGAGAGAGAGCGAGCACAAGCAGGAGGAACAGAAGGCGGAGGCAGAAGGAGAAAGAGAATTCCCGCTGAGCAAGAAGCCCAATGCAGGATCAATCCCAGGACCCTGGGATCACAATCTGAGCCGAAGACAGATGCCTCACCAACTAAGTCACCCAAGCACCCCCGTAAATTATTTTTGATAATGGAAATGGAAATGAATTTTGTCTGGTGGAAGGCAATGACTGCCTCCCATGGGTGCTAACCATTTTTTAATTTATTTATAAGTTAATTTCAGCATTTTGGATGGCCTATGTGTGTACATTGTTTGAATTCTCCTTTGAACTGGTTGTAGCATTTTACTGGTTCTCTCATTAAATGAGTCAAATATAATCCTTAACACATGTTTATTAAAAAAAAAAAAAAATCAGTTGGGTCCCTAGTATCCTCCAAAAGTACTGTTTGCGGGGTGTGTGTGTGTGTGTGTTTGATTCATTATGAGCCACAAACTTAAACAAATTTCCTATGTTTCAATCACCAGAGTCATTAGCAAGAGAGCGTCAATTCAAGTTGACCCAACTCTAGTAGACTTTGAAAGCTTTCTCCCTTTCTAATATGACAAGATTTTCCAAGACCATCACACACATCCCCTAGCCCAGCCCTGGAACCAGCCATTTCTCCAGTACAGCCTGGTTCCTTTCAATGAAAATGGTATTTAAACACCATACTTTTCAGGCCAAAGGTGCCCTTGCTACTTGGTCACTGTTTTCAATTATTTTCAGTTGTTAGATACAATATATCATAACATACTGATGTCTCTGATTCAAATGAAAAACTACAGGGTTTTTTACTTAATTACATCAACCTTTCCTTCCAATCAGAAACCTTCCAGCCAGAAACCTTATTTCTCATTGCAATTATCCATTTGATTTAACCCGATGATACCCACACAACAGTCTCAAAATGACAATACTAATATTAGCACCAAACACACGATCCTTGAAAACAGGTAAAGACTTTTATATTTCTTTCTATCCTTAGAGTACATTCTACCAAGAAAAAGTGGTCAAATTACTGTGTTTTAGAGTGACCAATCTTTCTTTATGAGTGGTTATTCTACTTCCTGTGAACCCAGATTCATTTTATTTATTTATTTACTTATTTATTTATTTTATTTTTTTAAGTTTTTTTATTTGACAGAGAGATAGAACACAAGTAGGCAGAGCAGCAGGTAGAGGGAGAGGAAGAAGCAGGCTCTCTGCCGAGCAGGGAGCCCAATGTAGGGCTCAATCCCAGGATGCTGGGATGATGACCCAAGCTGAAGGCAGTTGTTTAACTGACTGAGCCACCCAGGCGCCCCTCATTTGTTTTATTTTTTACTGTTAGGGATATTTTTTAAATTTAGCTTTGCTTGGAATCATGCCTATAGCCATACCTTTACTTTTTTTCTAGGCATACATCTTAGATTTCATATTAGGTTAGATTAAATTAGATTTCATACACATATAAAAATGTGTATATATATGTGTGTGTGTATATATATATATATTCCCCCCACCCCCCATCATGTTCTTCTTTCTCTCAACTTGGTTGTGTACTTTTGGTCTTCAGGCTTTTGGTGGAAAGACCACATTTAAACTCTTTTCTCTCATCTTGTCCTTTTAAAAACATTGGACATCCAACCCCTAGTTAAACCTTTATCCTAAACCACTGTAATACGTTCATATATTTTGACAACAGGAGGAACAGCTATACCATGGATTTGATCCTTGCCCCAAGACTGTGGCTTAATTTGCCTTTGTCTCTCTATTTTATTTTTCACTGGTTGGGGGTTCAGAAGCATTTGCATATCCATACACTTCTAGATTCTCTCTATTCTATTCATCCCTAAACACATACCAGCCAAGCTTTTCCAATTTTGCCTCTTTCCTGAAATTTTTGCTAGACGCAGCCACAGGCACCAACATTCATGCTACTAGTGTTCTGTTTCCTAACTTTATAGTTACAGGTTTATTAGGTGTTGATATGTTTCCTCAAGTTACCACAAAAGTCACTTCTACCAAATGCCTTTCCATTACGTAACACATATGGTCATCTTTGCAAACTCCTCTGTATCAGGGTAGGACTTCTGGATCAATTTCTGGACCAAAGAGGACCGGGTAAGTTAAAAATAACTCTAAAATCTCAGAGGCCTAACAGAACTGAAGTGTATTTTTTATTCTGTTACAGGGCCAAAATAAGTCAAGTGGGTTTTGCCCTAGGTTCACTTAGGCACTCAAGCCAATGAAGGCTTCATTTCAGTGATGTTCCTATAATCATTTCAGCCATGGAACTTAAAGCTCCTGCTGGAGATGTCACATGCAATATCTGTTCACATTTCATTGGCCAAAGAAGGCACGTGGCCACACTCAACATTCAAAGGGATGGAGAAGTACAGTCCTACCAAATGTCCTGAAGAGAAAGAGCATCCCTAATAACCACAACATCCATATCTGGCTCTTATACTGTAAATCCCCTCTGTGTAACCTTATCTAAGAACACGACGCATGGCTCCATTTATGTTAGTGACTCTTGTTTTTGTCTCCCTCCTAGACCTATTCTACCATCTATGAACAACTGTCTCCTCAACATTTCCACCTGGACATCTCAGAGGCTCCTCAAACTCACTTAGCATAAAAGATCAAAATCAGGAAAATCTTCCTGAAATGTTGTCCGACTCCTGGCATCACCATCCTCCTTAATCTCCCACATTAGGGGTATGAGGTGTTTTTGACTCACGCTCCCTTACTCTGACTGCACCTAATAAATCAGCAAGTTCTGTTAATTCTATTTAAGAAATCATGCCATCCCCACTGGTGCCACACTCTAGTTTCAATGATCATCACCCGAGTCTCCATGGATGGCTTTTCTTTCTTCTTCCTGCCTCCAGTCTTACCTTCCTTGACTCTGGGACCAGAATAAGGTTACTAAAGTATAAATGGATTATTGAGAGCAGGGATCTCTGTTTTATTCAGTGATGACCACAAAAGCCTAGCTAGACAATTGATCCATATTTGCTGAATGAGTGAATGAATGAATGAATGAAAGATATCACTCCTCTGCTCAAAACCCTTCAGTAGCAACTCCTTGTCTTAATAAAACTCCTTGGTTTGAATTTCCAAGGCCCAACAAACCTTGTACATGGCTGACCCAGTCTTTGCCCATTTCCTCACTCTATCTCTAGCTGCTCCTGCCACACCCTCTACCATCCAGCCATATTGAGTATCTTTTAACTCCTGGAATTCAAGTTTCTGTTCATGTTATTTTTCTTTTCCCAAACACCCTCTTGGTTCGTTCACCTGATTCTTGTTCATCCCTAAGCCATCACCTGATATTGGCCTCTTCTGAGAGGTCTTTATTGATTTCTATAGATGGGGCTGGATTCTCTGCTGTAGAAGCAGAGATCATGTGTATCTTGCCACCACTGCATTCTCTGCAACTGGGCCACAGGAGGTGTTGAAAAAAATGTTTACTGAATGTACATGAGGTTGTGGGGAGAAATCCATAAGCAGCAGCTGCACAATGATCAAAATGGAAATGAGTATCTGCAAGAAACAAGACGGAGGAGGAAACAATGTCACTGAAGATCAGCTTGACAGTTCATCAAACACTTCCTGCATATGTGCCAAGCAGAGGACAAGACAACTGGATGTCAGCTCTTATTAATAGGACTATGCAAGCAGGGACTAATGGACCATTCATTCATTAACTCATTCAGCATATCGAGTCTCTACCAGGAGCCAGATGCTATAAAAAGTGGTGTGGTTGCCAACAAGGATAGATGCAGACTCTCCTCTCTGGTCAAGGTCCAGTAAAATCACCCAGACTCTACTTTGACTGCCCACAATCTGGTGTATTTTAGGGAACGACCTTGATCTGGGAAAGGTCCTTTGTCTTTATATTTTCAGAGATCAGTACTGCTGCAGTTGTTCTCCGAGACCCAATTCCAAATGTTAGTACAGAACCAAATTAGTTTGGGGACATGGACATCAAGATATGATTCTAGTCCATAGAAAACCCTTCTATTTAGATTTCCAAAACTTTCAGCTAAATTCCAAATAAGCAATGAACACACATTCTTAGTGACTACAGAGCTATTGATACTTTGGGGCATAATAATTTAAATTCCACTTTGATTCCATGAACTTTGGCCCTAGAATAGGGAAAAACAATTTTGAATATCAGAAACCAACACAGAAAAATTAGGTTTGTTAACCATGGATCTGAGTACTCAGGCAGATTACAAGTCTAACAATGAAAAACTGTTGAAACCATAAAAGCTAGTTAGTCCTTTAAAGTGTATCTTATGAAACAAAATGCATCACATATTAGTAAATGAGATAGGTGAATGGGTCTGAGTATATAATGGGCTAAATGCAAATGCAGGGCAACACAGGGGCAAAAAATCCAACAAACGATGGCTAGAGTTGTCATAAATTCAGTAATTTCTCAAAGGAATTGGAGCCTAGGAATCCATGTCTGTGGCCTCCACACATTTCAAAATACAGTTGATCACATTTAACTATATTATCTCCTATATAACAGCAAGAAACAATGACACATTTGTTACTTTTTAAAAAATGCCTAAAATGAGAATCTAAATTTTCAAATAAGTCTTAGAGGGTACTTGTGTAGGCCTGCTATTTCCCAGCGAGGAAAAAAAGAAAAGCTCACAAAAGGTACAAAATGAGATAACTACCATGAAAAGAAAAAAGATTCACCAATAAACACAGTCACTGTGTTGTTCAGTTCCCATGAAAGGTCAGCTTTTTCCTTTACATTTCACTTCAAGCTCATCTTTAGAAATTAGCCTGTTCTGCAGCCTTCAAGCTGTGTCATTAAACTACCTCTAGATGGTTTGTATGTCCTTTCTTTATACAGCATAACACTTAAACCTTCTCAAATCTGTTTCTTCCCATATAAAACAAAACAAATAAAATAGACTTACTAATGTGTATGGAAGCTTATTATATCCCCGCTGACTACACTTAGGGGTCGACAATTCATAATCAGAGAACAGAACTCTGATATTCAGAGTATCCCAAGGTTGGGTAAGAAAACTTTGTTAATACTTCAGAAAATGAATGAAGGGCGCCTGGGTGGCTCAGTGGGTTAAACCTCTGCCTTTGGCTCAGGTCATGATCTCAGGGCCCTGGGATCCAGCCCAGCATCAGGCTCTCTGCTTGGTGGAGAGCCTGCTTCCTCTTCCCCCTCTGCCTACTTGTGATTTCACTCTGTCAAATAAATAAATAAAATCTTAAAAAAAATAAAATAAATAAAAACACTTTCTAGAAAATCAAGTGACCAAAAGTAATTTGAAGAGAAAATTTGAACATCCCATTATTGAAATAAAATTAGGAATTAAAAATCTACCATTCCAAAAACACCAGGCCCAGAACGTTTTACAGGTGGATTTCTTCAAAACTTTCAAAAACATGTAATCCCTATAATATGACAAAAGAGCAGCCCAACTCATTTACAAAAATAGAACAATGTTTTCTATTTCTTGGGCAATTCAGTCCTAAAGCCATGAAGTGGAGCAGAGCAAGATATATGTGGGGGAGGAGTGAAAGACAAGGGCCCCAGGAGGGAGCTGGAGCCCAAGAATTGAGAGGTGGGTGTATGCCCAGAGAAAGGCAGCTCCTGTGGGATGTGAGCTCAGCACAGGGGAGCAGAAGGCATCCCCCATATGGGAAGGGGTAGCAGCCACAATTACAGACAGGTTACTTATAGGGGGATTGGTAAAATCAAGATTGTAAGGATAATAGAATCTGAGTTACTCATTGTTGGAGAGAAGATAGGTACAAATATAGAGGGGGGAAACTAGAAGAACACTATGGTGTTAGAATGGGAATGATGTTATAAATGTAATCTCAACAGTTTTCATTAGATAATAGATCTGGAAAGTAAAGAAGTGCTCAGAATGATGGGAGCATGCTGAAGACACACAAGTCAGCTTAAAAAGGTTCTCATTGGCCAAATCAGAGATGATTTGAGTATCAAAAGACATAACGATAGTAAGAGATTATAACTCATGTGTCTACACAGATAGAAAGAGACAACGAATAAATTGAAAATTTGGTGAGGACTATTTACAAAGTTTCAAAGTATCTCCCCACATAACTCACTCATTTATTGCAAAGGAGCATAGATAATTTTAGAGGAGGGGAATGGTAAACAAAACAAAACAAAACCTTCTTTAATCAAAGTGATCAAAATGACCAAACAACAGGACAAATTGAAATTTTGTGCTGCTGATAGGATTCAAAAAGAAAAACACAGCATCACTTCTATGGTATTCCTGCTGAAGATGCGTAACTTGAATCTGAGCATAAAGCAATAGCAGACAAATTACAATTGCAGATGTTCTACAAAATAACAGCCTGTAGTCCTCAAGTGTCAAGATCATCAAAGTCAAAGAAGGACTGAGGAACTGTTTGCAGACTGAAGGAGACTAAAGAAACATGATAACTAATATGCTCAAATAGCTGGTGGGGGAGGGGATAAAAATTCCTTGTCCTGTGCTTACCACTCTTCTGTAAGTATGGGTATAAATTTAAAAAAAGTGTAATCTCAAAGCCAATAATGCAATACAATGTAAGAAAATTATAGGCTAATTCCCCTTATGACCCAAAACATACAATTTATAAATTTTTAGCAAATTAAAAAAAAAATTGTTTTAAAATGTATCATCCACAAGAAGGATTTGTCCTAGGATTGCTAGGTATCAGAAAAACCTACCAGTGTTACTACACTAAACTACATTAAAAAGTATACTGAAACTGCGAAGTAAAAACAAAAATTTAATCATCTAGCAGTTTAATAAAGAATATGATACAACTTAAAAAAAAAACTATTCATAATTTTTCCAAACATCTTTAAGCAAGCTAGGAACAGGCGGGATATTTAAAAATACAAATAAGGATATTTATGGGAAAGAAAACTGAAACCAAACATAGTTAATACAATATCTTAAAAATTATTTTTTTTAAATCAGGAACATTCTTGAGGCCTGATGTTGCCACTCCTTTTCAAGAATGTATTGCAGTTCCAAGCCAATGCAGATAAGTCAAGACCAAAATGAAAGCTGTAAGAATTGAAAAGGATAAAAAACCCTTACGTTATGATGCTATAGAATTAAAATGGCATGGTATTGGCAAAGGGATAGGAAATCATATAAATCAATTTAGTCCCTGCCAAAATTTATATGTATGTGAAATATTGTATATAATAGAGAGCATATTATAAATCAGTGTGGATAAACGATGAGAAGTTGGTGCTAGGCAATCCATATAGAAAAAAATGAATATTATATCCATACCTCATATCATATGCAAAAACAGATTTAAAACATAATTGTGAAAGTCAAACATTTTTAACACTTACTAGGATTAAGGAGACTTTTTTCTAAAGCCCTACACAAAAAATATAGCCCTTAAAAATAAAACATTGATGATTTAGACACATTAAAACTAAATCATCTGTATGACCAAAAAAAAAAAGTGAAATGTGATAAGACGTTTGCCCTAGATATAACAGACAATAGATTAATATGCAGAACATATAAAGAAATCAAACAAATGAATCAAAAATAGAAAAAGTCTAACAGATATAAAATTTGATGGCAAAAAAAAAAAGATAATGTCACTAGTAAACTAGAGATGCAAGTTAATACTATAGCAAATCATCAGTACATACCCACAGTAGGGCTGGAAGGGTTGATTTTTGCAAGGGCGGGGTCAGTGAGAAAGATCTCTACAATGTTGGCAAATTGTAATTTAACACAAGCTCCAGAGCAATCTGGCAATGCCCCATGATCTATTTATTTCTGACTAGAGAAACTTGCATGTGCCTAAGGAAGTGCTATACACTGCAGGCAAATTGCAAAAAATTGGAAAGGGCCTGTCCAACCATTAGGAAATGGATAAACCGTTAATTTTTCTCCACCTGAAGGAACAACTATAAAGAACAAATCAGACGTTTGTGGCTGAACAAGGTGAGTTAAAACAGCAAGTTGCAAGAGTATAGTATAATACGCCCTATATAAGTCATAGAAGCTCACAAAATACTACATATTGTTCATATATCTATGTGGGGGGTGGGTAAAAGTGTTAAGTCATACCATGGAATGATGTCCACAAACTTTTGACCATCTGGGAAGGGTAAAAAGAAAAGACAGAGGGCTTCATCTGGCCTATAATGTTTTACATTTTAAAATCTGAGGGCACTTTGGCAGGCTCAGGAGGAAAACATGCAACTCTTGATCTCAGAGTGGTGAGTGCAAATCCCATGTTGGGTGTAGAGACTCCTTAAAATAAATAAAAATTTGAAAAAAGTAAAAAAAGATCAAATCTGAAGCAAAATGGTAATTCATTAAAGGTCAGTTGTTAACATCTCTATGGAAAAGTATAGGAGTGAGAAAAGAGATCTGCTTCAGACAGAACTGATAGCCGGTTCTGGTTTTGACCGTACGGGTGAAAATACCAGTGCTAAAACACTCCAGAAGGGGATTCAGTCAGTGAGGTAAGGGACCAGTAAGCAGGATGCTCAGTTACAAGGTAATTTATACACTGAAATAAAATGCAAACCAAGAAAAAAATGCCTTCAAGGACCAATTATATTCCACTGATGAAATAAATGCAAATTCTAATTCAAGAGAATGAAATAAAACACAGTAACTTATCACATTCTTCTATACTGCTACAAACCCACCATAGACCCTTCTAGGGGTCATTTAGTCCAGGGTTGATCAAATCCACTTTTGTTGTTGTTAGCTAAAGTTAAATTATCTCATTTCAGCGTTAATTTGTAATAGCTTTTCAAACAATCACTTATTCACCCACTGAATAATTATTTGTAGAATCTGAGGACTATAAACAGCATTTTGCCAGAGGCTATGGGAATACAATGGGAGGAGACTAGGAGCTCTTTTCTTTGGACTCATTTAATCTATGTAACAAACTATGATATAGTTACTGTTTTTCCCATTTTATAGGTAAAATGAGACTCAGAGAACTTAAAATCTACCCCAAATCACTATGCTGACATAACATCAGCCCTAATACAAATTCTGTTTGTCAGACAACCTCAAAACCCATACCCTTTCACTATACAGTTAGCTCTCAAGCCCAGAATAGGACTTTTGTCTGTCCTGCTCTGCTCATATGGGCTGTACTCACAATATACCAGGAGTTACATTTTTCCAAGCACCAGACAGTAGAGTCGGGCTAGAAGAATACTGATACAACTTTTGAACCCGTAACTCCTACTCTGTGATTGAGAAGATAATGACAGAAAACCTGAGAATAAAACAAAACAAACAACAAACAAAAACTTTACTGTAGACCCAAGATTAAAAAATAAATTTATAAAGTTAAGGAACAAAGTTAACAACTAAAATCCTCCACACCAGCCATTTGTACCAAAAACTTTGCATATACTTCTAAAATCTAATTACCACATTATCACACATGGGCATCATCAGCTCATTACACAGGTGAGGAAATATCTGTATACAAACAACATGCCTAAATTAACAGAGCTAGTTACATGAAGCCTGGATCTGAACCAGGTAGTGATTCCCAAGTGGGCATAATTAGTCACTAACAGTTTTATCCAATTTTTTTTTTAAAGATTTTATTCATTTATTTGATAGACAGATCACAAGTAGGCAGAGAGGCAGGCAAGAGAGAGAGGAAGGGAAGCAGGCTCCCTGCTGAGCAGAGAGCCCGACGTGGGGCTCAATCCCAGGACCCTGGGATCATGACCTGGGCCGAAGGCAGAGGCTTAACCCACTGAGCCACCCAGGTGCCCCTTTATCCAATTTTTTTGTACCCAATGAGAAATGTATTTTCTTCCTTTTCCTTTTTAAAGATTTTATTTATTCATCTGAGAGAGAGAGTGATCGAGCGAGCGAGCACAAGCAGGGGGAGAGGCAGAGGGAGAAGCCGACTCCCCGTGAGGCTTGATCCCAAGACCCAGAGATCATGACCTGAGCCAAAGGTAGACGCTTAACCGTATGAGCCACCCAGGAGCCCCCAAGAAATGTTTTTTTTTTCTATTTTAGATCGTGATCCAATATGTACACACCCATATAAAAGTAAGCTAGCTTCTACAAAACATTATTTACCTTAATAGTGTGTATCAAGAAAAAAGTTTTTAAGATGCTGTTTTTGAGTCATGAAATTACTATCTCATTAACCATGATTTAAAAATGCACAATGCTTAATTGCTTCAAAGATATAGTATTTATTAGAACTACAGCAGCAAAAAAAGGGGATAAAAAGGAAAAAACTAAATGGCACTAAGTGGTCAGTCACAGAGCTGACTGATAATTATGAATGTTAAAAAAATTGCTATTCAGAGAAAATACAATAGGTACATTACTTAGATGATGCATAATGCTTATATACATAGGAAACATAAATATAAAATAGCTGTCTTAAGGTAAAAAAGGATATAGACCATTACATTTTAATTTTTAATTTATAAAGGGTTTTATTTTAACTTACAAACTACTAAGAGACCAGATTATATCCACTTCGCTTTTATTTTCTTGGCGCCAAAACAATTCACCGATGTGTTCTTTTTTAAATACCTGTTCCAGATCATGGTACAAAGTTTTTCATTCAGTTGTATAATGTTAGGAAAACTTTTATGCCAAAATATACAGCGGTAAAACAAATCAAACCAAATATCCTCTCCTAATATTTTTAAAAGTGAGAAGTTGGAACCAAATAACTGACAATATTAAAAGAGAACAGAGGTTTGCAAGAAACTCCTAAAGCCACACACATTTAAGCGTTACAGTAATACGCTTCCCACCCCTACCCCTTCACCCAGTGCCTTTGGCCTTCCCCAGAAACCCCTCAGAATCTGTCTCAGACTTCAAGAGGACGGGGCTGGTCCACTTGTCTCTGGCCTGGCTCTGGCCTCCTCATCTGCCAAAGCCTCACAGTACTGTGCTGGCCAGTCCTTGGGGTCTTGATTATGGACTTTGGCCACAAACTTAAGAACTTTCATCTTGCTGGTTTCCAGGTTGGTTCGGGGGCCCCACTGCAATTCATAGTCTACGGGATCAGTGTGGGGTATCCGCCGGTACTCCAGGTAACGCTGCCGCACGAATTCTTCGGTGATAAGTTTCTTTGGGTCCCCAAACACTAAATGCTTCTTTGTGGGGTACACCCCTAAGCGACGCAGGAAGTCCCAGACCTCCGTTTCCTTGATGGTATTGCCCTTCATAAAGATGAGACCCAAAACAATCATCAGGAGGCCGGTGGTGGGCGTGCCCTGATCGCCTCTCACCTCCGCATCCTCCTCCACCGGTTCCAGGGTGTTGATCAGGATGTAGGTGTTGCTTTTGGGTTCCAGTTCCACCAGCTTGTACCCGAAGACGTACTCGAGGCGCTCGGCGGCCAGTTTGAGGAGGTCCGGGAAGATGTCCTTGTAGTCCCCGATGACGTGCTTCAGTATGTCCGTGCGCTTGATCGGGATCTTCTTCTGGTCCTTTATCAGCAAGAACTGCACCAGCTCGGCTACCTTCAGCTCCAGCTGCTGCTGGGACCTGGGTCCCACCTCCGGGGAGGCCTCGGCCCGGCGGGAACCCTGGGACGAAGAGCTCCGGGCCTCCTGGGAGCTGCCCGCCCCACGGGAGGTGCTCGGGACCTCCTCGGCGGCGCCGCAGCCCCAGTCCCTCTCCCTCTCCGCCTGGGAGTTAGGGCGGCCCCGGCTCCTCGGTTTCTGCAACATGTCCCCGGCGGCGGGAGCCGTAACGGGCGGCGGCGGCAGCAGCGGCTGCAGGATCGCAGCGGGTAGCGGGAATTGTGGGTTGGCGCGCGGCACGTCTGGGCGGCCGTGGGCGGGGCCAGAGGGGGCGCGCGTTGCATCATGGAGACTGCGCCTGCGTCGGCGGAGACTGCGCCTGCGTCGGCGGAGACTGCGCGTTGCGTCGGGGGCGTCTGCCCGGCAGCGGCGGCGGCAGCAGCGGCAGGGGTCCCGCGGCGGCGGCAATACCTGTAGTCCTGGCGGTGGTTCTCCTTGTAATTTAGAGCGTTGTCCTCACCAAACCACCCAAAGAGGAACCGAAACTCCTAAGTCTGCGGCTAAGTTCAGGACCACACTCCCTGGCAAGCACTGCAGAAAGTGAGTATTAAGAGTGGTAAAATCGCTAATAGTTTCAAAAAAGTCTGAAAGTGGGAGAAAAGTAGGGTGAAGAGGAAGGTGAGAGCGTCAAGGTGAGGCAGAAGCGTTTCCTGCCACACAAAACGACGTTAAGAAGAATAAAAGACCCAGATCACTCCCTCCCCTCGGCTTAGGTTCAAACCCACACAACCCTTCACCCGCCAGCCCCTAAGAGTTGTCTAAAAGTGAGTGGTAAAAAAGCAAGCTTGCCTTGCAACCAGGACTCTTCTTAACCGCGTTTTCACTCTTTTCAGTATTTACGGTCTATGCATTAAACTCCCTCTGCTCAACAGCTAGGACAGAACCACCCCCTAAAGCACGTTACAGTGAGGTCTTCCCGCGTCTGTCTTTTGGAAAGCACTTGCTCCCGTAAACTGCCTTGGGCCCGCAATCACAATTTCAGCAGAAGTGGCTAAGAAGAGGGCTGCAAACAGAAACGTGATCCCTCAAGAGATCCCCATCTAATTTTGGGCATCACTGATCAAGAGCTGCCATAATGTGAATCTCTTAAATTAAATCTTCTTAATTTTTAATATCTTAGCCTTGGGGCCCAATGAGAAAGAAAAGAGAACCCAGGAGTGCCATTCTTCATAATCTGTGATGTGTGCACTTTACAGATATATTTTTAATTGTGCAGCTCTAATAGCCAACATGAGTCATTTCATTAACTGAAGCCATCTGCAGTCTGCTGCTATTACTTCTGCAGATCTTAGCAAATGGGTTCCTTTTCTATTTACTGTCTTGAAGAGAAGAAACTGAATTTCCTACTTTGTCTTTTTAAAGCTGCCCAGAAAGTGGGAAAACTTCAAAGAACCAAATCAAATTGAGTTCCTCTTTAATGCAAATATATTCAAAGGAAAGCAATTCAAAACACATTATTTGAATAATGGCATCAAAACACAACCCTATTAAAATTTCATTAAGTGCTAGTAACATAAAATTTTTGTTTGTAATTCAATATGAAAATGCAATCTGATAATGGCCCTGGAACTGCAAATCTAAATGTAAAATGATATTCCATGTTGTGATGCAAGTAGGCTAAGATCTGGGAAACTATGAGTAATAACTTTCTGTTCCACACAAGGTCTAACAACAATATATCCTCAAGCATGCATCTTAATGACAGACGCTTACTAAGAAAAACAAATATATCATCAAGGCATTCTTTTTTTATTTTTTTCTTTTACAATGAAAATTCCTCTGCTTCATTTTCCTTCCTTATAAATTTGGACTTTTGTTAAAACTCCTGCAATCAAGAATTCTGCAGAGGTCCCTCCAGAAGGATCAATTGTACCCTGAATTTAAAAAAAGAAAGAAGGAGGGAGTGAGAGAAGGAAATCAGCAACCGACAGAGGAGAGAGAAATGGAAAATGAGATGAAAACCTTTGTCAACAATTAGGCTGCATTTTCAGTATAAATCTGCAGTGTCCTTCAGCAGCATCTTAATTCAGATTGTTATACTCAAAATAAGTCAGAAAAGATACTAGTTAAAACACCTCTCTACCCTGTCCAGGAGAATACAGGTGAGAAAATACAGAAATGTAATAATAGTATTTGAATGAACTTTAGGCATTGCATGAAGTCATCCAGACCACCCTTCATTTGAGAATGACGAGGATGTTTGGGGAAAAACTGTAGTGGTGATTATGGTAATAACAACACTGACAGTAATTATAATACATAAACAACAGATGACAGTTATTACAAAGGTAACTGTGGGTCAAACTCTAAGTGGTCTACATGTATTGCACTTCATTTAATCACCACGACAACCCTATAAGACCTGTGTGTGGTGGTTTTCTACTCACAAAGGAAGAAACTGAGGCACAGAGGAAAATATTAACTGTTTGAGATCCTACAGCAAGTAAGTGGTGGATCTGGTCCTAAATGAAGACCGCGTCCTTCCAGACAAATATGATGTCCTTGAAAAAGCGAAGGTATGGAGTTAGATGGACCTACGTTAGAAAACTTTGTGATCCCAGGGGAGCTACGGACACTCCTTTCTGTCTCCAGATCAACAAAATGAGATTACCATAGTCTTTCCTTATCCCGAGGGAATATGTTCCAAGACCCTCAGTGGATGCCGAAACTGCAGATACCACTGATTCCGATATATACTGTTTTTTACTATCATGCACATATACCTATGATAAAGTTTACCAGTTAGGCCCAGTTAAAGATGAAAAAGAATAACAATAACAAAACAGAATTATAACAGTATATTTAATTAAAGTTATGTAAATATGGTCTGTCTCAAAATGTCACCCTTCTTATGATGTGAGATGATAAAAGGCCTACATGATGAGATGAAGTGAGTGAATGACACAGCACTGTGATGTAGTGTTAGCCTGTTACTGACCTGAGAGGAGTCAGGAGGATTGTCTGCTTGCACAGGGCAGCTGACCAATTGTAACTGAGAGTGAAAAGCGAAACCACAGTTAAGGGGGGTCTACTCTAATAACCCAGGCATCAGGGAACTAATGAGATAGGCTTGTCAAGTACCTAGCTGGAGTCTGGGGCAGAGAAGTTGGTAAGTTTGTTTCTTTCCACAGGGTTTATGTTAAGGAAAATATCTGAGGACTCTACAAAGCTCTATGTAGAATGTTGTTTACTAACATGAAACACTTATACACACAAAAATGAGGAAAAGTTCTGGAAAGAAATCTATCGAGATGCTATTAATTATTTTCTTTTAAAAATGAAATTCAGTGTTAATTGTCTTGCTTGGGAGATAAAAGCCTGCTTCCCTGACCCCCCCCACCACCCACCTGCTGCTCTGCCTACTTGTGATCTTTCTCTCTCTCTGTCAAATGAATAAAAATAAAACAAAATAAAAAGAAATATGTTCTCAATGATTTTAACTTCCCATGACACCATCCATGCTCCAGCAGTTGTACACATTCAGATTTTCAGCAAATTCAGTGTGACTTAAATATGACACTTGTGACTTTGTTCAGCCAGTGAAGTAATAAAGACAAGTGGGGTTTGTTTGCTTTTGTTTTGTTTTGTTTAAGATTTATTTATTTGACAGAAACCATGAGAGAGGGAATATAAGCAGGGGGAGTGGGAGAGGAGGAAATCAATGCAGGGATCATGACTTGAGCCAAAGGCAGGTGCTTAACAACTGAGCCATCCAGGTGTCCCAAGACAAGAGGTTTAAAAAGAAAAATTTTCAGTTTTTGTTAATGACCTTAATACTTTTATTAGACCCAAAAGAAAAAAAAAAAAAGAAAAATTCTTTGAGGCAGAATTTAGCTAGCTAAGATCTCGAATGCATTGAACAAAGAAATGCCTACCAGTTACCAGTTGCTCTTTAGATGTCTCTGAGTAATTAATTGCTTTATTTCATCTCCTTGGTAGCAAATGACTGCCAACAAGCTCTAATCATCTTTATTATCTACTGGATTTTCCTCTTCATTCACTGGTGTTTCTTGCAGAACCAGAGAAAGATTTTAAGTTTCCTGCCAACCACATAGTGCAAAAAACAGGTAAGGGCTTTCGGGGGAGAAAAGCAATAATAAAAGCATGCAGCCACCATATATGAGCAGCTTCTCTGCCTTTTCCAGTCAAAGAAAGTGGGACAGTGTGCAGCATGTGAGCAAAGGAGTTGGAGTGGGGGAGGCAGATACTATTTTGGTGAGTAGACAGGAGGAAAAGGATTCCAGATACTATAATTAATGGTTGCAATAAAATCCCTTGTGTCCACTCATTTGTAAAAGATCTGTACAGGTTAAATCACACAATAGGACTCCTCAATAACACTTTGTCCCTCATGGAAGAACACTTTAAATGACAACAGGGCTTCCACCAACAGAGCTGGTTGAAGGGGCTGGAGAGGTGGAGCTTGAGGAGAAAGCTCTTTCTAAGCATTGCAGCCATTTGGTCCAGAAACACCTTATTAGACTCTTTTCAAAAAATAAAAACCTTCCAGTTACACAGGGCCTTTTACTTACAGAAATCATTAAGGTCTAGTAAATTATAAAATTATAGACACATAAGGTCTCAAGAGTAGCCAGTAAGTTTCTTGTTTGCTTGTTTTGCCTCTTGCACTGCATCTTTTCTCCTTTAGGAAAAGATGCTTCTTCCAACCTCTACGAGACCATGTTAAGGCTCTCCCTTTCTTTCCTGGGTGCAGGAGATTCAGACCAGCCACAGCGACTGGTTCAGAAGTCCAGTCAGCATCCTTTCAGAGGTTCACATAAGTTCTTTCTCCAAGCCAAGAAGCGGAGTGGTGACGTAAGCCTAGCCACCTTTGCCTTTGCTTGGACATAGCCTGCCTCATGGTGAAGCCAACTCAAAGATCTAAGGAGATGGAGAAATAGTCCTAATGCTGCCATTTGAATTCCTGGGTCCCAACTTCAAGGTCAGATTCCTGGGGATAACTACTTAGGGAAGCAAGTCAAATCACCTTTTGCTTTATCTGCTTCCAATTGGTTCTTTTCCCTTGAAACCTGAAAAATTCTGGCTAAACAGTATCCAAACTCAATTAAGCAGGAGAAGAGTAGGTATTAAGGAATGAGACTTGGTTTCAAGAGAATGGAGCTATACAAAGTGAATATTACCTATAAGGTTATTGAACACAATGAGAGGTGATCTCAATACAATTTGGCATTTTTACTATTTCTGGGCATGATCTGTGGTTGAGAAATGCTCTTATGATTTTAACTGCTAGCAATAAGGCCAAAGTAGAAATCATGAAAGACCGCTTTTCCATGTAGAATGTACATATGAGCTAATCTGGTGATTTAACACTGAAGAAAGAAGTTTCAGACAACCTAGAACTTATCTTAAAGTATTTGTTATTCTAGAGTAGCTGTGTTCTCCATTTTTAACACAAAGCATTTTGCCGCACCTTTCAAGGTGACAGAAATCTCATTCTTTTCTTGTAGGTTTCACTGTCACCTACAATAGAGGTATACTCACAGGGCAAGGACACTAAGGAGGAGAATGGACAAGGCTAGTACTCAGAGAGGGGCAAGACAGATAAGCTGTTTGGAGAAAAATGAACAAATTGAAATGGATTAAGAATAAAAGAAGTGAATGAGAAAGAAATGAAAATA
This sequence comes from Mustela erminea, assembly GCF_009829155.1. Taxonomy (NCBI): domain Eukaryota; kingdom Metazoa; phylum Chordata; class Mammalia; order Carnivora; family Mustelidae; genus Mustela; species Mustela erminea. The sequence continues at coordinate 21,506,869 of NC_045618.1, read as the reverse complement.
CTGAAGGCAGACAAGAAAAACCTCACATGTATACATAACTGGTGGTCCTGAAGAAGATAACAATTACAAACTGAAAACCAGAAATAATATTCAGAGATGGCTGTAGGAATCCTGGACAGATGGTGGGTATGCACAGACCCCTTGTCTCTGGGCCCTTCTCCTTCCTGGTTCCATCCCTTGAGCTCCCTTGAGCTAAATAAGCAACAAAAGCAGGTATGCGTTCAAGGCTGGAGAGTACACAAAAGCCATGGGTGCTCCAAAATCTGCAAAGGAGAGTGTACAGGCTTCTTCCTCTCTGAGATGCAAGAGAGCGCTTGGGTACCTGGTAAGGAGAAAGCCTGCCCCTTCCCAAAGACTGGGAAGACCCAAGATCATATTGTACTTGTGGGTATTCAGCTGGCAGAAAGCCAGGTCTCTCTTCTGAGAGAGCCTACAGCTTTGAGGGTAGTTCTTCAAGAGCCTGTCCAGGCTGCTGACTAATTGCCCTCAGAGGAAGCCTTACTGGAAGGTCAAATGCTATCAAGCCTTGATGTTGGGAGAGGCCTTGAGCAGTTTCAAGCCCATTCAGCCTGGACTCCAAGAGGCCACATCATGGTGCCTCAGGAGACATGTAAACAGTGTGTTCTTTGATTCACAGTGGCTCATAAAAGCAAAGTCTGCTGTGCCAGAAACTTCTGGGCCTCTGGCCACCTGCCAGCCTACTTACCATTAACTCTAGCAGCATGAACTGTAGAGGAATGAAAGAAGTGCAGAACCTGGCACAGGTGAAATAAGAAAATGGCTCATTAAAGACAACCCAAGAATTTAGAGAAGCAGTAAAACTGACAAAAGAGCTACATTGACCAAGAAAGAACACCCAAATTAATAAAATCGGGAATGAAGGAGGGGATATCACTACCAACCTTGAAAAAAATTAGAATGCTATGAGCAATAGAAAACAATAAATCAGATAAATTTGGTGAAATGGAAAAATTCCTGAAAGTCACAGGTTTCAAGAAGAAACAGAAAATATAAGTAGGCCTAAAACAAAGAAAGATTGAATTAGTAGTTTAAAAACCTCCCACAAAGAAAAATCCAGATCCAGGTGGTTTCATTGGTGAATTCTACCAAAATTCTTTTAAAAATAATTTAAACCAACTTTTTACAAACTCCTTCAGAAAACTGAAAAGCCAATTCCCAGCTCATTCTGAGTCCAGTATTATCTTGATACCAAAACCAGACAGTAGGAAAACTACAAACCAACATCCCTTATGAACACAGATGCAAAAATCCTTATCAAAATAGTAGCAAATTAAATCTAATAATATATAAAGCAGATTGAAGACAATCCCTATCAAAATTCCAGCTGCATTTTGTACAGAAATTGACAGACTGATCCTAAAATTCATAAGGAAATTCAAGAGAGACAGAATAGCCAGAACACTTAAAAAAGAACAGGAGGACTCACATTTCCTCACACTTCTACAATATGTTAAAACTTACTACAACACTATGTTAATCAAAGCTGGCCCAAGCATAAACATATTGTTATGGGATGAATTGTGTCTCCCTCCTCCTCAAATTTATAAGTTTACGTCCCAATTCCTAGTACCTCAGAATGTGACTGAATTTGGGAATAAGGTCTTTAAATGGGTAAAGTTAAAATGAGGTCATTAGAGAGGGCTGCTAATCCAATAAGACTGATGCCGTCAGAAGGACACCATTCTTCTTCACCCCTGAAAGAAACACCAGGCATGTGTGCACACAGAGAGAAGGCCATGTGAGGACAGAGTGAAAAGGCAGTGGTCTGCAAGTCAAGAAGAGAGGCTCAGGAGAAACCACACTAATGAACAGTTTGATCTTGCACTTCTAGCCTCCAGATTGTTAGAAAATAAGTTTCTGTTGTTTAAGCCATCCAGTCTGTGGTAGTTTGTAATGGCAGCTCTGGTAAACTGATACACATAGAGAGCAATGGAGCAGAAGTGAGAGTGCAAAAGTAAATCCATACATCCATGGTTAGAAAGAGGGACCGAGGTAATTCAATGGGGGTAAAAAGAGATGGTGCTGGGATAATGGATATTCACATGCAAAAGAATCAATTGGACCCTGACCTCATACCACATACAAAATTAACTCAAAGTAGAAGATGGGCCTAAATGTAAGAATTAAAACCATAAAACTCTTAGAATGAAACACAGGAGCAAATTTCATGGCCTTGGGTTTGTCAATGACCTCTTAGATAAGAGACTAAAAGCAGAAGTGATAAACAAGAAGATTTGTAAGTTGTACTTCATCAATGTTAAAAAATTGTGTCCAAGGATACGCAAGAAAGTGAAAAAGTTGGGGCACCTGGGTGGCTTAGTGGGTGTAGCCTCTGCCTTTGGCTCGGGTCATGATCTCAGGGTCCTGGGATCGAGCCCCACATCGGGCTCTTTGCTCGGCAGGGAGCCTGCTTTGTCTTCTCTCTATGCCTTCCTCTCTGCCTACTTGTGATCTCTCTCTCTCTGTCAAATAAATAAATAAAATATTAAAAAAAAATTTGAAAAGGCAGTCTACACACTCTAGGGGAAATTGTTTGCAAATCATGTATCTAATAAGGGACACATATGCAGAAAATAAAACAACTCTTGGAACATAAGAAGATGACAGAAATTCAGTTGTAAAACTGGGCAAAAGATTTGAATAGACATGTCTCCAAAGATGTAAGAATGGCTAATCACATGAAGAAATGTACAACATAATTAGTCATTAGGGGAATCCAAATCAAAACCATAATGATCTACCACTTCACGCTCCAGAATGGCTATAAACAAAAAAGGCAGATAATATCAAGGGTTAGCAAGGAGGCAGAGGGATTGGAAACCTCAGATATTGCTGGTGGGAATGTAAAGTGGTACAGCTTCTGTGGAACACAGTTTTATTCTGGGGAATGGGGAATGAACACTAAAGGGTATGAGATTTCTTTTTGGGATGATTGAAAATGTGACAAAATTAGATAATTGTGGTTGCATAACTCTGAAGTATGCTAAAAAATATATTGTATACTGTAAACAAGTATATTAATAAACCTGTTTTAAAAAGAACCCAAAGAAGGTCAAGCTGAAGAATCTTGAATAATTTTTTCCTTCTGAAGTATAATGAAGTGAAACAGAAAAAGAAAACAGTAGTGAGAACCATTGAATGGATGCAGTCAAGACACCCAGACTTTCTGGATCAACAGCAACAGAAAGAATTTGTAATTAAAAAGTTAAACTAGAATGGAGCAGAGTCTACTGTTGAAACAGTGATTTTTGCCATTAGCACAAAAATGTTTCTATTTTGGGCAATTAATGAACATTTTTATGCTACATGGTTTATGGAACATAGTTTCATCCTTCCTCGGCCACCAGTTTCTTCTGGGTCCTGGAAGACCTCTCACTGGTTAGGTCTCAGCCTCTTCACCTGCAAAAAGGTAGGGGTGAGTTAGGCAAACTCTTTTCAGCTGTAAAACACTATTAATATATGAAAGAATTCTGAGGGGCACTTGGTTGGCTCAGTTAGGCATCCAACTCTTGATTTGGGCTCAGGTCATGATCTCAGGTTTGTGAGATTGTGCTCTGCATCAGGCTCTGCACAGGGTGTGGTTTCTTTTAGAATTCTCTCTTTCTCTCTAATAAAATACGTGTGTATGTGTGTGTGTGTGTATGTATTTAGATAAAAGAATTCTAAATCAGAAATCATACACACGTGTTAAAAAGGAAATAGAAAGCCCCTCCTGAAAGTACCATTTAAAGAAATACCTGGTTCCTCGTTTATTAGATGTCAGTATGCTGGACCATCCTGAGCTTCCCAGAGCATATGCTGGTAAAACAATAAATTTCCTAACTTGTCTCCATTTTTCCTTAAGCGACACAATTCTGTAACTTCTAGGACAAGTGGAGGTCTCCATTTAAAACTACTCTGTGGGAATGAATCTTTAACAGCAGCAAAATATCTTGAAGAAATGGGGGCTTGTTTCTCCTGCTTCCTGCCATCCTGTAACAGAGACACCAGAGAAAGGTAGGCTTTGGGGGGTTGCCTTGGCCCTTGGGTATTCTTGAGAGGAGAGCAAAATTAAAAGATAGGTCATAAAGTCAATCATGCAGGCATCGGGATCCTTTCAGAATTGGATCGACCTGCTCATGAGCAAGAACAAGTACCTGTTCTCTCAAAGAGATCTATGGTATCGAAACATACCGACCTCACTATGAAAATAGCATTTGAATTAAGCCTAGTGCAATACGTATAACTTAATTCAGGATATTCACAAAAATGCAAAATCAGTTAACATCTGCAAAAGTATGTATTTATGAAAAGGTGTATTTATGATACATGATTTTAAACTAAAACCTTCTTTGTTTTACAAGCTTATTTTTTATTTCTTCATATAACCCTGAACTGAAGGCAAGATCTACTGCAATGAAAAATAAAGTAGCAGCCTCCCACCCTCCCCCCCAAAAGCGGTTCAGACACATACAATGGATTAATAAGCAAGTCACACACAATTTAAGGTACACATGTGCTCCTGATTGGGCCCAACCTTGACATGATCTCTCTTACCCTGATGTCATCACTTTACTAAGCTACATTCCATTAAATGAACTGAATTTGGTTCCCACCCTGTCTTAATTATGACAGCTGGGAAGAGTGAGGTTCTATACAAGAACCCTATCAGGATCATGAAACTTAAAAAAATCCAGTGCGAGCATGATTATGGGGAGACATGTCACCTCATCGATCTTGGGGTTCTGTCCACTCATTTGGCTGACCAGATTTCAAGTGGACCTTCTGAAAGGCTGCCCATCTGGTAGAAAAAGATAATCTTAACTGTAAAAGAAGACAACGAAGAACAGTGACAATCGTTTTTTCAGTTAATACAGAAAATGAGTATTTTCAAAGACTAAGAATTGATGTAAAGTATCTTCCTACCTAGGGGAAACAGAAAGTCAGATGCTCTGTCCTTTGTACATGGGCAACCCTTTCTCTAACTTGGACTCTCACTCACCTGGACAAAAAGGCATAATTGTTGCTTTTCTTAGTATGAAAACTGTTCAAATGAGCAAAATCTGCACTCAACCAGAACTCTCACTTCTGTTTACTTGTCTACCAGCATTAAAAGACTGAATGCTATCCTATTTCCATGAAAACTTGCAAATCATTTAGGGCATATCTAACAACCCTGCTAAACAGAGAAGTTGGCCACCTCATTTGTTAAAAAGTTACTAGTTCTCTAAGAAGGTACCCTGAGAAACTCAATATTAAAGGAACCTTAGTTCCCTATCCTCTAAGGCTTTCCTTGCATGTGCAGGAGATGTTTTGGCTGCTAGTGGAGCTTTCAGAAGCCTTGAACAAAGAAAATATTAAGAATGGCATTCCAGGCAATAAACAAGTTTGATCTCATTTGGACAAAAGGAGGCACAAATAAGTCCTAGGGAAGGAAGAAACAGAGAATGGGTAAGACAGAACACACATTTTAATGTCAGGGAAAAAGGCAACTTTATAAATACAAATATGCTAATTGGGGGGAAATCAGATGGGGTGATGAACCATGAGAGACTGTGGACTCTGAGAAACAAACTGAGGGTTTTGGAAGGGAGGGGTGTGGGGAGATGGGTGAGCCTAATGGTGGGTATTAAGAGAGCACGTATTGCATGGAGCACTAGGTATGGTGCATAAACAACGAATCTTGGAACACTAAAAAAAAAATAATAAAAATAAAGTTAGGCATGAAAATAAAAAATATGTTAAACGGCAAACATCTATCAGTGCTGTGGTTGAGAAAAGTGATTCAAGGAAGAGATAAAGCCCCACACCTAAGCTGAGAATCATATGCGTCCAGGAAGGAAGAAAGAGCAGAGGGGTACCTGCTGCCTACTTACATGTCTGACCCAGCTGGTTGGCTGCAGTGTTGCTTCCCACAACTAGGAATCCACTGTGGGAAGGACAGCCCTAAATGCACAAGAGGCAGAGGAGCTCGGTTTTCTGAAGGGCTCCTGCCTCTTGAAGATGGACTGTCTTCTGGATGGATAAACCAGGGCATCTTTCTTGAGAAGTGTGATTTTTTTTTTTTAATTCAGATTTTACTAATCTCACAGGCTTGAGAGAGGTGGTGTGGGAAAAGCAAATGTTAGCTAATTAACTGTTTCCTGGGATCCAATCAGTCATTAAAAATGTGCTTGTGCAATTTTCTTGAGCTGCTCAATTGTTTCTAATTACCATTGGTTCATACTACTCACGCATGTTTTCTTTTCCCTTCACATCTATTTCTAAGCAAATTACCTAATTCAGTGTGGTTATTACTCTGGATTACTCTGGGTATATTACTATATATTGTGAAACTTCACACAGTAATTAATGTGGATATATCTGTTATGCTTAATCCTTTGTGCCCAGGTGTGATTATCAGGTACAAATTACAGAAATTCAGCCCAACTCAATTGCTACTTAATATTAACATCCATTCACTTGTTCATTTGATTAATTGTACTCAAGGGTGATATTTTCTAAATTTATAAGAAAATTATACAGCCCACATAACAAATGACTGGTTTAAGAGTGGACATTGGCCCAGTTCTGGCTAATGAGATACTGAATATTTTGGTGATATGTGGGGGGCGGGGCATCTGAAAAATGTTTACTTGCTCTCAAAAAGAGGTTCACAGGAAAACAATTCCTCTTCTACTAGACATTTTATATCTGCATGTAATGCCTCAAGCAGTGGCAGTCATCCAGTGACCATGAGCAGAACTAAACTGATACATCAACATATTGAAACTGGTAGAATGAAAAGCTAGAGAGAATCTGGATCTTAGATGACTTCTCTGGGCTGCTGAACCAACTAACTCTGGAGCAGCCCACCTTTGAACTTGTGATTTGAGAAAATTTATGTCCTTTGTCATTGAAGGTTTTGTGAATTGGGTTTTATGTAACTTAGAGCCCAAAGCATCTCAGCTGACATCTGTAAACAAGAGAATCCCAGCAAAGGGAATGTATCAGTTGGTTGTTCACACTTCACCTGGTGAAGCCAGGGCTCCCAGTTATCCGCCATGTGCCAACCCCCTTCACCTAACTCTGAGATCTATAGATTGAAATACTGCTGAAGGTTGCGGTACAAGACTGCAAGTTGGCAGTCAGCCGCCCTCTCTATGGCAAAAAGACATATAGATGTTATTGAGGACCTGCAAAGGTGGAGGAGCTATGATTTGCCCCGATATCTGGAATCTGTAAGTTCGAAAAGCAGAATTTGCTTGGAAGTCCTGTAGATATGTCCTTATATTTCATGGATCTCACCCTAGCCTCAGTGACGCCCATCAGCCAGTGGTTCCTTTTGAGTACCTGCTGAGGAGTTTACTCTCACTATACACTAGAACTTCAAAGGATATCACAAACTTCCCATCACTCAATTCACTGTTTCAAGCAGGGTCATTTCTCTACCTGCCTGATGGACTTGGCATTTTAGCTTTCTAAGGCCATCTTCCAGGAGACTGAATCTTCAGTTCTCTGCCACTTGGCCTATACTGGTCCCTGACCCCTAAAGCCCTACTCTATGCTACAGACTTCGTTCCCAGTTTTCTTGGAAAGAGAAGACAGGAAGTTATAACCTGAGGGTCTGGAGGTTTTCAGGAGTGCCAATATGTCCTGACTGTGTGGACTCATGCAGCATCCCCAAGTCTAGCCTTGTTTCCTACCTATAACTATTAGTAATATAATGAAGACCAGGAGACAGCTGAGCTCTGAGAGTCCCAGGATGGCCAGCTAGTCACATGTTCTCTCCTGCATCTGATGATGCCTGGGGTGGAGGTGTGTCCAGAGGCTGACCTACTACTGCTCCCGTTGGCCTTTGATAAGGGTACATGCACTTAGCACAGAGAGCCAAAATCAGTGACTCTACAGACCAAAGATAGTATGGAGAAGCTGCATCTCTGGAAGAGCTCAGAGTGAGAAGCAACTATTCCAAGCCAGAGTTGGAAACCCAGGGGCCTCTGAGCAGGAGAGAGGGAGCCCATATGACCTACCTGAGGTGTTGGCCAGCTGTCTCCATTGACAGAGAAGTTGCAGTGTAGGTCTGAAGAAAATCTAGCTCTATCTGATTCTGAAAATGGACACCATCTCTATTCCTACCCCGCCCTCTGCCATACCTAAAGTGCGACAATGTAGTTTGCCAGCCCAGCTGCCCCTTTCCCACAGAGGGAAAACAGTCCCACCCTATCTGCCTCCATCTCTTCCTGTTACTCTTTCATGGCCTTAAAGGGGATCTTGCCATAGCCACCAGCTAAGCCCAAACCAGCACTGGGGGAACTCCTAGAAAAATGATCAGGCAGAGCAAACTCACATGTACACTGAAGAAGCACAGTGGTTTAAAGAAAGGAGAGAGCCAAATTCCAGAACAGATGGCTACTATGGAGCAGAACAAATAGAAGAAACATAAATAGACTATCAAATAAAAACATAATGAGAACACATAAGGAGATGTTATTAGAGCACAATAAAATGCTTCTAGAACAGAATAATTCTCGTTTTTTAAATTTAAAATTCTAGGAGAGGTACTATAAAAGAGAATAGTCCCTGCTGAAAACCAAATCACTTATTTAAAAGGTTCAAGTGAAAGATGTGTCACACAGTACAGGACAGAAGTTAATGGAATAAAAATCAATCACAGGGGAAATATCAAGAGATGAAGGGCAGAGAAGGAGGCAATATTATATAAATCACAGAAGTTTGGGAGAAAAAACATATGACAGAATAAGCAAAGAAACCATATAAAAGGAAATGCAACTCAAGTCTTCAGATTTGAAAGGGCTCTTCAAAGGCAGAATTTAGCCCCATCCTTGCTAAAATTTCTGAATTTCAAGAATAGAAAAGTTGTACAAGCTTCCACACAAAAAGAGTTCAATTGTTTCTAGAAACAATCAGTCTAATATCCCACTTCCCACTTGTAAACCAAAATTCTCTACACAGGCAAGCTATTATTACGTGAGTGCAAAGGGAAAGATTATGGGCCTTGCAGAGTGGGAAGCAGGTGCCCCAGGTGTCCTCTTTGAGAATACTCCAGTATACTGTCACCAAAGAACCAAATCAAACAGGGACCTATGGGACGTGAAGATACTTTAATAAGCATTAGGACAAATCTTACAATATTTATTTTAAAATCTCAATGGACAATGACAACGTGAATGTAAATGATACTACATTTGTTCATCATGATTCTCAAAGTAGAAAAAGGAAGATTTTGGTAAAAGCCTGGGCCCAAACAATCTCAGCATATCCCAGGAATAAGAAGAGGCAGGAGATGGAATATAAGGAAAAATGATTCTAAGGGTCTTGTCCAGGCAGAGTGAGATCAAGAGGACAGTGAAGATACTTCAGTGGGAGGGTGTGCTATTTATTAAGGTATGATCACTCTGCTCCAAATCCACTGCTCTCTCGTGCTGGGGTTGGATCTCTGAAAGTTATGTTTTTCTTCTGTTAGATGCCTTTCTGTTGGGTTCTTCTAATAAGGAGCAATGGGGTAGCCTGAAAAGTGGGGCAAGGGGTAGGACATGCTTCTTCCTGTTTGCTTGCTCTTCTGGTCAGTAAGGTCCTTGCAATACCCCCTGCCTTGGCATCAGCAATTGATTCCAACTTCTCTGAACACTCGCAAAACCAGCTTCACTGTGCTCTCACACAGGAATGATCAACAGCAAGGTACATCCCTGTAGATATTAAAAGGATATGTGAATATGAGTTACGGTGTTCACTGGTACTTTTGAAAACCAATGAAATGGGCAAATTCCTTGGAAAACAATCAAACAATACCTATACAAGAAAAAAATGCACAAGGTTATAACAGTCCTGGGAACTACTGAATCTGTAATTCCAAGTTTTCCCTCAAAAAAACCCCAAAAAGCCCAACCTACCAGACTTCACTAGTGAAATCTACTGAATGCTTAAATGAGAGATAACATCAGTCTTAAATGAATGCTTCCAGAAAAGAAAAAGAGGAACTATTCCCATTGTGTTTTATAAAGAAATCACAACTTTAATATAAAAAGCTGACAAGGACATTTTAGAAAAATGAAGATAAAAGGCCAATCTCCCTCACAAATATATAATCAAAAGCCCCGAAGAAAACATTGACAAACAAAATCGAGAGATTCAGCATTGAGAAAGCTGAGTTTAATCTAGGAAAAGCAAATTGGCTGAACATTCAAAAGTCAATCAAGGTGATTCACCGTATTAACAGAATAAAGTATATCTTTCATATGGTCATCTCAAAAAAGAAAAGTCAAGGGAGAAAATTCAGTATCTATTCATGATCTTAAAAAATACAAACAAAACAGGAAACTCAGAAATCTGGAAAAAGAAGGGAACTTAATTTATCACTGCAAATAATCTGCATTAAACATCACTCTTTATTGTGAAGTATTGAAAATGTTCCTCTGAGATGAGGAGTAAAAGTTGTAAAGATTGAAAAAAACAAAATTGTCTTTTTCTTTCAAATGACATGATTCTATATGTATAAAATTCAAAAAAAATGTACAGATAAACCATTAGAATTAACAAATTATCAAAGTGGTTGAAGATAAGATCCACATGCATAAATCAGTTTCGTCTCCATTTTTCAATGACAAACAGAAAATGGAATTAAAATAAATGCCATATGTGATACATTTTCCCAAAGATGAGTCCCATAAGACTTTGGTACTATAATGTGGGTGGCTGCTTCTCCCACCAAGAAGTGGGGACAATTCTTCCACCCCCTCAAATATGGGCTAACTTTGTGACTTGTTTTGAACAACAGAGTGTGGCAGAAGTTGCATCATGTGGATTTTGGAGCCTACGCCTGAAAAGCCCTGCATCTTCTGCTTGTCCTCCTAGGAAACTCCCTTTCACAGTGCTGTCTTTGCCATGGACAGATGTCCCACCCAGACTAATAAGTGATGACAGGAGAGGCATCAAAGTTCTGAGTATGTAACTGAGGCTATTGGAACCGACCACCAAGCATCTTCCAGTCATTATCTGAACACCATCATAGGAGGGACTCCAGGCAAGACCAACAGAATACCTATAGAGGGGCACCTGGGTGGCTCAGTGGGTTAAAGCCTCTGCCTTTGGCTCAGTCATGATCCCAGGGAGCCTGCTTCTCCCCTGCCCCTCTCTCTGCCAGCCTCTCTGCCTACTTGTGATCTCTGTATGTCAAATAAATAAATAAAATCTTAAAAACAAAAAGAATACCCAGAAAATCATCAGAGATAATAAACTGTAGGTATTTAAGCCATGACATTTTGAGGTGGTTTGTGGCACAGCAGGAGATAACTGATCACTATGCACAACACTATGCCAAAAAAATTAAAGATGGGTAGATAAACAGGATTTATAGATAATGAAAAATATGTAGTATCTCTACTCAGAAATTTATAAAACAAAATATTATCAAAAGAAATTAAAGATGATCCAAATAAATATTCATAGGATGGAAAACACACTGTGGTAAAAATGTCAATTATCTCCATATTGATTTACTGATCCACTATAATCCCATCAGAAATTCTAGCAGGGTTTCCTTGTAGAATTTGACAAGCTGACTGCAAAATTTATACAAGAATGTAAAGGGCCATGAATAGCCAAACAATCTTAAAGAATAAAGTGTTTACTTTATTGGATACCAAGATTTACTTACAAAGTTTTAGTTATTTAAGAGAATGTACGATAAAGACAAAAAGACCAAAAAAGCAAATAGAGAATCTAGGAAGAGATCCATAGATACAAGAATACTTCTACATCACAGGGATGATATTGCACAGCAATGACGGAAGACTATCTTTCGAATAATTGGGTCTAGGTCAGTTGGATATTATGTGGAAAAATATATCCATATTTATGTGGAAAAATAAAACTATATTTTTGGATCATAAAAAAACTAACTCTCAGTAAATTATAGTTGTAAATTCAAAAGGGGAAATAATAAGACTATTTAAAGTTAACAGAGGAAAAAATCTTTATGACCTTGGAGTAGGAAAATTTTATTTTAATCTAGACACCAAAAAGATCATTATGAGATGAAAAGGCAAGCCCCTGAATGGAAGAAGATAATATGTGGGTGTATATCTACGTGTGTGTGTGTGTATGTGTGTGTGTCTTTCTGACAAATTACAAACAACTTGATAAAAGAAGGGCCTATTTCCGGAATATATATAAAAACTCTTTAAAACAAATAAGTACCTACAACACAATGGAGAATGGGCAAGAGCTTTTTATAGGTACTTCACGAAGGAGGGTATCCAAATGTCTAATAAACATATGAAAAGGCATTCAGCCTCATTAATAATTAAGGAGATGCAGAGTAAAACTATAGTGAGATACCATGATTCACCCACCATATTGGCTCAAAGGAAAAACACTGGCAACACCAAGGATAGCTGATAATGGAAAAAAATGGAACTTTTGTACTCTGCTGGGGAAAATATAAACTGGAACAACCACTATGGAAAATTATAGGACATTATCTATTAAAGCTGAACCCATGTACCCTAGAATTTTACTTCTGGGTAGTGCACAAAAAAATATTTAAGTGAATGTTCATAGCATTATTTGCAATAGTCACCAAATTGAAATAATCTAACTGTCCATCCACAATAAAATACATAAATAAAATGTGGGACATACATACCGTAGAACACAATACAGCAACAAGAATTAAAGAACCACACCTAAATGCACCAACACGAATGGATCTCATTCTTTCTTTGTTGCTTTTGTGCCCTGCCCTCCCAGGATATGGGTACCAGAGGGACCCTCTTAAAAGCCTTTTCTCTGCTCACCATTACAGAGGTCCTGACCTTACTTAGGGTAAGAGGCAAAGTCCTTTAAATCATCCACACCAGCAAAGCCCCCAGCAGCACCTCTAACTTCAAGGCCTTTTACTTTCCCCTCAGACACTCGCCTCCAGCCCTACCTCTCCTTGCTGCTCCCAGAGTATGCTCTGTACTGGCTATTCCCTCTGCCTGGACAGTTTTCCAACCCCGCCCCCTCCTAGGCCTTAGTCGATGGATCAATAGATCACACAGCTCACTCTCACCTCCTTCAGGTCTCCAGCAACAGGAGAGCACCTCTCACCACTCTATCAAATAGCCCTTCAGTCCTCATATTTCTTATGTGTTTCCTAGTTTTCCTTTTTTACTCTAACACTTACCTGCATGTGGCATATGATTTATTTACCTTTTTTTTTCTATCTCCCTGAACTAGAATAAATCTTCACAAGAATGGGAATTTTGTCTGTTTTTTTCTTTTTCATTGCTCTATCCTCAGCATCCAGAACATTTCCTGGCACACAGAAGGTGCTCAATAAAATCCTATTTAAGAGTGGCCACATAAAAGGCACTGAAATGTTAACTGAAGCTCTCTCTATGCTTAGCAGGAGCTTGTCTACCAGTGGGCCTCACTAATGGTTTCCCCTACCTCCCCAGACCTTTTCTTCTCTCCCTGGACAGTGGATTTCTATGGAAAGGAATCCTCATGCTTCAGCCCAAGGATGGTTGGGACTAGCAGTTAGTGCTCTGGGAGTTGCAAAGAGGGAGTGTGAGATGGCCAATGGAGGCACACCCTCACCCTTCTCCCCCAGACCCTCATTTAATCCTATATGACAGAGACAGTTTGTGTCCCTAGAACATCCATGTGTGCTGCAGGAGCTCCAGCATCCCTCAAAGATGGGATGGGTCATGTGGCCAAGTCTGGAGAAGCAGAGTTGTGCTTAACACAACAGGGTTGAGGCACTTAACAGTCAGGGGACACCCCTCCCCCTTTCTTCTCCCTAGGCAGCTATGTGGGGATCATGGATAAGATGGTACAGACACAAACAGAAGCAGTCTCAACACCTCTCTAACTGCACAGAAGAAAACTGCCCGGAGGAGTTGCTCAGCTCATATGAGACACTTTGTGAGCAAGAAACAAACTTTGTTATGTAGAGCCATTGAAATTTCAAGGTCTTTTTTGTTTGTCTGTTTTGTTACTGCAGCATAGATTAGCTCATCCTGACTCATCCCCATAGGCATCGCTCTCCTGCCTTAGCTGTACCTGTCATCTCTCCAGCTCTCCCTAATGTCTCCCTGGTGCAACCTCTGTCTACTCTTGGAGAGTGACAACTTCATAGCTATACAGTCTCAGCTTGGGACTCGGGGGGGTACCGTGGGTATGGGTCTAACTGCTTATTATACAGATTAAACCAAACCTCTAATTTTTGCCCCATTCACATCCCTGCCTTCAGGAACATCCAAATAACAAAACATTTAGATTCATATAGAGTTTTTTTCTTCCCAGAAGTTCAAAGTTCATTTAAAATGTCAGCGAAAAGAACAAAAGGAAATGTTACTATTATCTTTTGAAAACTAGAAAGAGTGCAGCCCTGAGGTCTTAGAAACTGTTTACCACTTAAACACCAGGGCACAATCTAAGCTCCCATTTCATGGTTTTCTCATTTTTCTACAACTCGACATTACCTTGAATGCTATAATTTCTATCCCATTTCCCCATCTTCAATAAAAAGCTCATCTGTAAGGGCGCCTGGGTGGCTCAGTCGCTTAAGTCTCTGCCTTCAGCTCAGGTCATGATCCCAAGGTCCTGGAATCCAGCCCCACTTCAGGCTCTCTGCTCAGCGAGGAGCCTGCTTCCTCCTCTTTCCCTGCCTGCCTCTCTGGCAACTTGTAATCTCTGTCTATCAAATAAATAAATAAAATATATTTTTAAAAAAGCTCATCTGGGGACGCCTGGGTGGCTCAGTGGGTTGGGCCGCTGCCTTCAGCTCAGGTCATGATCTCAGGGTCCTGGGATTGAGTCCCGCATCGGGCTCTCTGCTCAGCAGGGGCCTGCTTCCCTCTCTCTCTCTTTGCCTGCCTCTCCATCTACTTGTGATTTCTCTCTGTCAAAAAAATAAATAAAATCTTAAAAAAAAAAAAAAAAAAGCTCATCTGTATCACTCAAAGAATACCTAGCTGAGGCCTGACTATCATTTTGCCAGTATTTTGAAGACCTTAATAAGTTATTTCACCGCTATATGAATACCAACCATCACAGGCTTTGGTTCCTAATTTCATATATGACTTTTAACATGATTATGTTCCCAAACACAAAAATATACAATAACATAATGGAGAGATGTATTTGGGGACTGGAAACCACAGAGGTTCACCACTGTGTAGCTGGACATCTTGGTCTAAAAAGAAACATAGCGAGGGAGGATAACACTTCTTTCATTTCTCACTTCTTTTCCACTCTTATGTATTCCCTCGAATACATGATTATAAAAGTGCCAAACACAGGTCAAATACATTCGCCATGGAAAACAAGATAAAAAACAAAGTTTCCTGCTTCTCACAACTACTTTGTATTAAAGCACAATGATGATGCTTTCTCTACTGCAGTGATGCATACAGATAGAATCTCTCTGAGAGACCCTGTATCAATGAATACAGATAGAATCTCTCTGAGAGACCCTGTATCAATGAATACAGATAGAATCTCTCTGAGAGACCCTGTATCAATGATGCTTTCACAAAACACACCAGCAGGCAGGATCTGTATGATTCACAGCACAACCACCATTGCTTATCATGATGCTTTTTCTCGATTAAGATCCTCATGGGGCAAACACTATTGAAGAGGGTAGAAAACAGAGGTGGACATATGTATTAGGTAGGTAGGCCTTTGGGCTATAAGTGATAGAAGCCCATATCTCTGTCTTCGGCTTTGCTCTCTCCCTGGAGCATGGCTTTCATCACACACTGGGAAGCGCAAAAGTGGGCAGTGCTGAACAGCACATTTCAAACTCTGCCAATGGGGACAGGCTGCCTGTGGGACTCCCTGAGCTAAGTCCAGATATTCTGAGGAGTAGGATTCTCCAGTCTACCAGGGGCTAGTTGCCACATCCAAATCAATACATTCATGCTGTCTGGACAGGGAGCTCTTGCGGTAACTGTAGGACAGGAAAGAGATGCTGGGCAGGGGATCTCGGTGGTCCCTACAGCCTGGCCTCCATTCCCTGCCTGCTTCATATGGTCACCAGGGAGCCCTGAAGCCTGAGGCTGACAGTGAAAGCCTCTGACCCCTAGCCCAGATGCCTGAGTCAAAGAGGATGTCCTGAATCACAGTGGAATAAGAGCCTTCTGGAGGGACAGTCAATGCAAAGACACCAGAGCTCAGAGCCTTGACAGCAAGGAGTAAGGACCAGGAAAGAAGAAATAGGTGGAAGCAGGAAGGGCACAGCAAGACTAGCAAATCCTGGAAGCAGGTATTGCCAGGGTTCTGGAAGTTCAAAGAACATGTGGAATGTGGGGGCAGGCCCAAACATTTAGTGGCCAGAGCCAAAACTCAACCAACTCCCTGCCTTGAACCACAGCCCACACCCTGCTGATAAAGGGCAATTCCACTGAGCCAAGGTGGAGGGGAACGGAGGAAGCCCAGGCACGTAACTGTACTTGTCCTGCTGTGGCAGATCAACGGTGGGGGAGGAGCCTGCCCCGGGCACCCACCATGGAGAAACGAGAAGAACACTGTCTCTTCTGATGTGGGGACCAAGTTCAGAGTCCTTCAAAGGTTTGGCTGACAGACAAGGAGACTTCCACAAAACATTTCCTAGATGCAGATCCTGTTACTGCTATTTGTTACCTGGGAAACTAGAACAACCACATAGAAACGAAAAGGGCCAGATCTCAGACACAAAAGTTCCTTAAGTACAAAATTATATTAAAATGCTGTGACTTTTTGAAAAGGGTTCCAATGTAGTGATTGATAGAAAACATTATGCTTTTTTTTTTTTTTCCCGACAAGGAGACTGAATGTCTTATTTACAATTACTCAGGAAATGGCAAACGTAGCAGGGCTTTCCTATTCTTGGAGCACAGGTCAGAGTGAGCTGAGGGACAATTTCTCATCCGTGGGAGAGGAAGTCTTTAGCAACGAGGCAACCAGCCTGCCTGCAGCTCTGGGACCTGTGAGGGAAGCAGAGAGCTTCCAGGGACACACTCCAGGGCCTGCCACTCTCCCTGTGCTAAATGTAGAGGAATGCATGGTGCCCACATGATGCATTGGCCCCCAGGGGCTGAGAGGAGGTTGCTAGAGCCAGACCCCCAGAAGGGAAAAGAGAGGGACAAGACAACAGGGTTAGTACATGAAGATCCTCAGACAGCGCTTTCATTCCCAAAGCAAAGAACAACCAATAAGAGCCCAGTCTCTATCTCACCAGAAAAGTCAGAGGGCTCAGAGTGTTAAGCTGGTGTCCCACAAGGACAGTGGGGACCAACTGGTGCTGGAACGGGACAGGGAAAGTGGCAGGGCCTCATGGAAGCTGCATTCCCCAAAGACCCGGAAGATGTCAGAGAGGTGAGATCTCAAAGTGAGACGCCAGCAACCCTTTCCCACCTGGCATCCTTGGAAGGAGCTGTGTACAAAGGTCAAGAACTGGATCACCAGGGGCCTTGAGAGAAGGGCAGCCACAAACACATGATGCTTCTGGCAGCCCCCTCAAAGCCCTGTAGGCAATAGTGGTACATCTCCCAGCACAGCATCCTCTCGTGGGAGAAACAAAGGCTGATGGTGAGGTCCATGGTGTACAAGGAGGAGTCAGAGCCAGAGATAGTTTGAATTTTTAAAAAAAATGTAAGAAAAGGTATATATCGGGGCATCTGGGTGGTTCAGTCGGTTGAGCGTCTGTCTTTGGCTCAGGTCATGATCCCGGGGTCCTGGGATCAAGTCCCACATCATGCTCCCTGCCCAGGAGGGAGTCTGCTTCTCCCTCTCTTTCTAAAGAACCCCATCCTCTGCTCGTTCTCTCTCTCTCTCAAATAAATAAAATCTTAAAAAAAAAAAAGGTATCTAGGGGCTCCTGGGTGGCTCAGTCTGTTAAGCATCTGCCTTCAGATCAGGTCATGATCTCAGGGTCCTGGAACTGAATACTGTGTCAGGCTCCCCCCGTCAGCAGAAAGCTTGCTTCTCCCTCTCCCTCTGCCTACTACTGCCCCTGCTTGTGCACGTGCTCTCTCTCTCTCTCTCTATCAAATAAATTAATAAAATCTTTTTATTTATTTGACAGAGAGAAATCACAAGTAGATGGAGAGGCAGGCAGAGAGAGAGAGAGGGAAGCAGGCTCCCTGCTGAGCAGAGAGCCTGATGCGGGACTCGATCCCAGGATCCTGAGATCATGACCTGAGCCGAAGGCAGCGGCTTAACCCACTGAGCCACCCAGGTGCCCATAAAATCTTTTTAAAAAGAAAAAAAAGGTATATACCCAAAGGAAACAAAGTCATGATCTTGAAAAGATCTCTGTACTCCCATGTTCACTGCAGTGTTACTCTAAATAGCCAAGATATGTGCACAACCCATGTCCACTGAGGGAGGAATGGATAAAGAAATTGCCTACGTATGTAAGTTTGTGTCTATGATTGTACATATATAATATGTATAAGCATCTATAATGGAATATTATTGAGGCATATGAAAGAAGGAAACTCCACCACTTAGAACAACACGGATGGACCTTCAGGGCATTATGCTAAGTAAAATACTTCAGAAAAAGACACACACTCACTTACATGTGGAATCTAAAAAAACCGAATTCATACATTCAGAGAACATGCTAATGGTTATCAGAAGTGGGAGGGAGGTGGGCAAATGGGTGAAGATGGCCAAAAGGTTCACAATTCTAATTATAAGAGAAGTCTGTCTTAAGGATGTCACGTACAGCTTGGTGAGTCTAGTTAACAATACTGTGATGTTTATTTGAAAGATGCTAAGATAGAAAATCTTACAAGTTCTCATCATAGGAAAAAAAAACCTTTTTAACTGTGGGAGGTGATGGATGTTAACTAAACCTGTGGTGATCATCTCACAGTATATCAAATCATCATGTTGTACATTTACAACCAACAATATTATATGTCAGTCATAGCTCAATGAAATTGGGGGAATTTTTAAAAATTAAGAACTGCGCTGTTTACGATGATTTTCATGGCGCTATATGTACTCAAGTCAAGAGGCTTTGAATAAGGAAATATCATGAGAAGACTCAAAAGATATCTCATAAGTGAAAGAGTTTATCCTTCAGTTTATCCGACAGTAACAAATGAGCCAACCAACAGGTCTAAAGTTGGAGCTCATTTTGGGCTAGTTGCAACAGAAATCTGGTTTTATTCCAATTATACTTCAAAATTTGTGTCTGTAATGTGTGTAATTATTCTTAGTCAGAAAACAAAACAAGAGACAAATATATATTGTTTGTTTCAGGTTGTAGATAACCATTTTTCTACATGATATCATGATTCATATTCTCCAATTTCCTTGACGTGATCACTATGCTAAGAAATCATTACTTTCTTAAGAGCAACTTAATATACACAACATAAAATTTACCTTCTATCTGTGCTCTGTTCGGTGATCCCAACTTCTGCTCTGCTCATTCTCACTTTGCAGTTTTATGGTTGATCACACGTTTTTTTCCCCTAAAAAGGGCAGTTCATTTTCTTCTTAAAAATTAATTCTAATTTTATTAATTTGACACTCTTTTAAAAGCTATGTCCATTTAGACATATTTTCTTAATTTAAGAATGCCCAGGATTCACCTGAAAAAACTTTCCAAGGCTCTAGAGTCAAAATAAAAATCTGTTTTGATTGTACACTAAGCACTTCCATGCATTTGACTGCACTGACTAAACAAAAACAAACACAAAAACAAAACCAACAAAACCGAAAGCCATAACCTATTCAGAACATATAATACACACCTAAAAACTGAAATAACTATACACAACTATGAACTGAACGAGGAGAAAAATTACTAAAACTTTATAACATTCAAAAAAATGGACCCTTTCTGTCTCCTTTTCAGCAGCTTTCCCTGCGACTGAGAAGGAAATGTCAGGTGCCAAAAGCCCACATGCCAAGGGGTGGGTAACACAGTGCAGCTCCTGGGAAGAGGCTTGGGTGACTTCAGGAGTCTCTCAGAGCTTTAGGGTGGAGTGGGGGCAAGATGGATCCAGGTAGAAGCAAGTCCTCCCTTCTCCCTTAGTCCCTCCAAGCCTGGTCCGACTGGTCTCCTCCTCCCCAAGCTAATCCAGCTGGGGTCACTGGGATCAGCCTCACTCAGTTCATAAAACAAATCCAGGATCCTCAGCAGACAGTTGCACCCCATAAAAAGGAACTCCTAATATGATGCCAGACTTCCATAATTATGGAATTTGGAAACAAATGTTGTGTCATTGACTTGGAAGATAAATGATATGTAAACAAATAAACACAAAAACAGGGAACACTCCAAGACAGAGTGTTCCAGAATTGACAAGACTTACAAGTTGCTCAAAGATTCCAAAACCTTTCTTCTTTCTTGTAGAAAAGACCCATTTGCACTTAAAATGGTTGGCAGGGAAAAAAATGGGACATAATTATTTTTGGCAAGCAGGATCAGGTTATAAATATTCCCATTCTGAAGCTATTGTAAGAGCTCTTCATTAATTTTTCATTCATTTGAAAATCTAATATAAAGTAGTCTGGCTGCTGCTGATGGACTTAAAGTTTATCAAGTTCCAGTGGAATTAATTCCTATTTGCCTTGAGTGCAAGTGAGCTGCACAGGCCCCTTAAAATACTAGGGTTTGCACTTCTCTGAGCCAGCATCACCATACTTAAAAAAAAGTCGGTGAGTGGGGACTTTAAATTTCATATTCCAAGATGAAAAGATAGATGAACGCTTATCATGATAAATGAAATATTTGTGTGTGTGTGTGTGTGTGTCTTGGTTACCAAATTCATTTCTTAAAATGGCTTTCCTCAATTCTAAAACAAAACAAAACAAAACAACAATGATTTTTGTCTTTTCATTCTCCTTTTGTGATTTTCCTGGAAAAGACACCTCCAACAAACAATGTAATATTTCAGACATGTGCAGTGTGAGGATTAAGAGTGAGAACATGCACAAACTGAACCAACGTCAGAAGTGAAAAAGCACAGAGGAAATGGAAACCTAGGTTTATAAGACCAAGATCTCAAGTTTCAAAAGTTCTGGTCTCCTGGAGAAATCCAGGGAGCTATAGTTTAATTGATAACCATGGCATCATTGAGTCAAGGTCAACATTTGGAGCCACAGACTCAGACATAAAACTTAGGTAAAATGTTTAAAATTTTTCCCATTTGCTAAGGGCCTGTCAATCAACTGTGAATTCGAGTAACATTAGAGGAAAGCAGATGGCATAAGAACAAAGTTCTCTGACGATCTGAAATTTTTGTTGATGAAAACCTTAAGAGCATAAGTAAGTTTTCTGCCTCAGTAAACAGGAAATCCTGAATGCCATCTAATCGTTATTTGATGCACCAAGACCTCATCATACTGCAAGGCAGTCCCTGAAGATTAGCAATGCTTTTCATGAATTTTGTTAAATGAAATTACTTTTATTTTTTTATTTTTATAGCAATTATTTATTATTTTAGCAATGAGCATTGCAAAGAAAGCTCCTTCAACTACCAAGAAAACCCCTTATGATGTTCAGAAGTGAACATATGAATAGAATGGTTTGAAAATTCTGCAGAAAAATACTAAACGAGAACGTAAGAGCTCCAGTGTTACCTATGTTCCAGTCCCTCTCCCTAACACTCCCATTAGGAACTGTACTTTTCTACTAGTTCCACAAAACTCTGAGATTGGGGGCGCCTGGGTGGCTCAGTGGGTTAAGCCGCTGCCTTCGGCTCAGGTCATGATCTCAGGGTCCTGGGATCGAGCCCCGCATCGGGCTCTCTGCTCAGCGGGGAGCCTGCTCCCCCCCCACCCCCGCTTCTGCCTACTTGTGATCTCTCTCTCTCTCTCTCAAAAAAAAAAAAAAAGAAAGAAAGAAAAAAAAAGAAGAAGAAAACTCTGAGATTGTATGTCTATACATATTCAGCTATCCAGAAATTATTTTTTAAATGGACACAAACAGGGCATACTGGACTTTGTTCTGTATGTTGTTTCTTTCTCTGGGTAATTGTTCACAATAAAACGTAAAGTTTTAACTTATTCTTCCTCTTCCCAACAGTCACACCATAATATTCCATTTATATTCTTTTTACCTGGTGAATCCCCACCATTGTGATTCCATACCTCATATCCATCCATCCATCCATCCATCCATCCATCCATCCACCATCCATGTGGCCAATAGATATTTCTTGAGTGACTTATGATATACCAGTTTGTAGTCTAGGCTCAGGGGACACAGCAGTAAACAATACAGACAAAATATATCTACCCTCATGAAGTTCACATTGTGGTGAGAAAAGATGACAAAGAATAAAAGTATAGTTGAGTAAATTAGTGATATAGTAAATCAGAAAATAATAAACAAAGCTGCAAATGTAGCTAATGTCAAAGGGTACGGGGAGGAGATTCCCACTTTACAGAGGGAGGCCAGGGAAAGTCTCAAGGAGAAGGCAACTGAGAAGGTGAGTGTCCTAACCTGGTGGGTATCTGGGTCAAGAGGGCTTTGGCAGAAATATAAAGGCCGTGAGGCAGGAGCCTGCCTGGTATGTTAAGGAACAGCCAAGAAGCCCATGTGGCTGCAGCCCAATGATCCTGGAGGTGAGTGATAGGAGGTGATGCTGAAGAGGTAGCATATACCTCCAGCCACCGAGTCTTCCCAGCAGAGGTCCCAGACATCAGAGTGTAGAGACAAGCTATCCTGACTCTGTGCCTTGAGAAATCCTGACCCACAGAACCCAAGAGCAGAAGAAAGTGGTTTTCCTGTTGAGGCTGAGAGAGTTTGTGTGGACCAGTAAGTAGTAGCCAAGACACCTGTACCAAACGTGCTAACTTTTATCATGAATGCTTGTTGAACGTCATCACATAACTTCTTTCATTGGTAAAGAATCAAAAAATATTTCTTCAGCCTGTCACGGGCATAAATCAAGTTTGCAATCCTAGAGCCAAACTTTCCATGGTCATGATGTGCCGTCCTTCTTTTGTATCTCTAAGAATTTACTTTCAGGAATATGTCTTTTCCTTTGATTTTCCCCCCCTTCATTTTAGAGTCATATTTGTTAAAATATTTTAGAGGATTTTTTGCAATATATTCAAGAGAAAAAAGGTCCTATAATTTTTGTTCATCATAAGGCCCTTGGTAGGCTTGGTACTAAGGTTATGCTACTTTCATAAGTGCAATGGGAAATGATCCCTCTTTTTTCTTTCATTATTTTATTATTTTACTTTATTTCTTTTATTTTCAGTGTTCCAGAATTCATTGTTTATGCACCACACCCAGTGACCCATGCAGTATGTGCCCTCCATAATTTTCACCACCAGGATCACCCAATCCCCCACCCCTCTCCCTCCAAAATCCTCAGTTTTTTCCTCAGAGTCCAAAGTCTCTCATGGTTCATCCCCCACTCAGATTTCCCACAACTCACTTCTCTACTCCATTTCCCAGTGTCCTTCATGTTATTCCTTATGATCCACAAGTAAGGGAAACCATATGACAATTGACTCTCTCTGCTTGACTTATTTCACTCAGCCTAATCTCCTCCAGTCCCGTCCATGTTGATACAAAAGTTGGGTATTCATCCTTTCTGATGGAGGCATAATACTCCATTGTATATATGGACCATATCTTCTTTATTCATTCGTCCGTTGAAGGGCAACTTGGTTCTTTCCATAGTTTGGTGACCGTGGCCGTTGCTGCTATGGACATTGGGGTACAGATGGCCCTTCTTTTCACTACATCTGTATCTTTGGGGTCAATACCCAATAGTGCAATTGCAGGGTCATAGGGAAGCTCTATTTTTCATTTCTTAAGGAATCTCCACGCTGTTCTCCAAAGTGGCTGCACCAACTTGAATTCCCACCAACAGTGTACGAGGGTTCCCCTTTCTCCACATCTTCTCCAACACATGTTGTTTCCTGTCTTGCTAATTTTGCCATTCTAACTGGTATAAGGTGGTATCTCAACGGTTTTTTTTTTTTTTTAATTTTTATTTGGTATTTTAATTTCTTTTTAGTGTTCCGGAATTCATTGTTTATGCACCACACCCAGTACTCCATGCAACCCATGCCCTCCATAATATCACCACCAGGCTCACCCAACCTCCCATCCCCCTCCCCTCCAAAATCCTCAGTTTGTTTCTCAGAGTCCACAGTCTCTCATGGTTTGTCTCCCCCTCCAGTTTCCCCCAACTCTCTTTTCCTCTCCATCTCCCCATGTCCTCCATGTTATTCCTTATGCTCCAAAAATAAATGAAACCCTGTGATAATGGATTTCCCTGATGACTAATGATGATGAACATTTTTTCATGTGTCTGTTAGCCATTTGTATGTCTTCTTTGGAGAAGTGTCTATTCATGTCTTCTGCCCATTTTTTGATATGATTGTCTGTGTGTGTTGAGTTTGAGGAGTTCTTTATAGATCATGGATATCAGCCCTCTGTCTGGAGTATCATTTGTGAATATCTTCTCCCATTCCATGGGTTGCCTCTTGTTGACTGTTTCCTTTGCTGTGCAGAAGCTATGGATCTTGATGAAGTCCCAAAAGTTCATTTCACTTTTGTTTCCTTTGCCTTTGGAGACATGTATTAAAAGAAGTTGCTGTGGCCGATGTCGAAGAGGTTACTGCGTATGTTCTCCTCAAGGATTTTGATTGATTCCTTCCTCACATTGAGATATTTTTTCCATTTTGAGTTTATCTTTGTGTATGGTGTAAGAGAATGGTCGAATTTCATTCTTCTACACATAGCTGTCCAATTTCCCAAGCATCTTCTTATTGAAGAGACTGCCTTTTTACCATTGGATATTTTTTCCTGATTTGTCAAATATTATCTGACCATAGAGTAGAGGGTCCATGTCTGGGTTCTCTACTCTGTTCCACTGTTCTGTGTGTCTGTTTTTGTGCCATGCTGTCTTGGTGATCACTGCTTTGCAGTAAAGCTTGAAATCAGGCAATGTGATGCCCCCAGTTTTTTCTTTTTCAATGTTTAATGTTTCCTTAGCAATTCGGGATCTTTACTGGTTCCATACAAATTTTAGGATTGTTTGTTCCAGCTCTTTGAAAAATGCCTGTGGAATTTTGATTGGGATGGCACTGAAACTATAGATGGCTCTAGGCAGTATAGACATTTTAAAAATGTTTATTCTTCCAATCCATGAGCATGGTATGGTCTTTCATCTTTTTGTGTCTTAATTTCTTTCATAAGTGTTCTGTAGTTCCTCGAGTACAGATCCTTTACCTGTTTGGTTAGGTTTATTCCCAGGTATCTTATGGTTATTGATGCTATAGTAAATGGAATTGATTCTCTAATTACCCTTTCTATATTTTCATTGTTAGTGTATAAGAAAGCAACTGATTTCTGTACATTGATTTTGTATCCTGCCACATTACTGAATCTCTGTATAAGTTCTAGTAGTTTGGGGGTGGAGTCTTTTGGGTTTTCCATAAAGTATCATGTCATCTGTGAAGAGAGAGAGTTTGACTTCTTCGTTGCCAATTTGAATACCTTTTATTTCTTTTTGTTGTCTGTTGCCATGACTTCTAGTATTATGTTGAATAAGACTGGCAAGAGTGGACATCCTTGTCATGTTCCTGATCTCAAAGTGAGGGCTGTTAGCTTTTCCCTATTGAGGATGATATTTGCTATGGGTTTCTCATAGACAGATTTTATGAAGTTAAGGAATGTTCCCTCTATCCCTACACTTTGAATCGTTTTAATCAGGCACGGATGCTGTATCTTGTCAAATGCTTTTTCTGCATCAGTTGAGAGGACCATGTGGTTCTTCTCTCTTCTCTTATTGATTTGTCCTATCACATTGATTGATCTGCAAATGCTGAGCCACCCTTGCATCCCAGGGATAAATCCCACTTGGTCATGGTGGATAATCTTTTTTTAAAAATATTTTTTATTTATTTTTTTTTAATAAACATATAATGTATTTTTATCCTCAGGGATGGTGGATAATCTTTTAAATGTACTGTTGCATCCTATTAGCTAGGATATTTTTGAGAATCTTGACATCCATATTCATCAGAAACATTGATCTGAAATTCTTTTTGGTGGGGTCTTTGCCTGGTTTGGGAATCAGGGTAATGCTGGCTTCATAGAAAGAGTCTAGAAGTTTTCCTTCTGCTTCAATTTTTTGAAACAGCTTCAGGAGAATAGGTATTATTTCCTCTTTGAATGTTTGGTTCTCCAGGGAATCTGTCAAGACCTGGACTCTTTTTGTTTGGGAGGTTTTTGATCACTCTTCAATCTTGTTACTAGATATTGGTCTATTCAGGTTGTCAATTTCTTCCTGATTAAGTTTTGGAAGTTTATAGCTTTCCAGGAATGCATCCATTTCATCTAGGTTTCTTAACTTATTGGCATATAACTGTTGATAATAATTTCTGATGATTGTTTCTATCCTTGGTGTTAGTCATGATCTCTCTCTTTTCATTCATAATTTTATGAATTTGGGCCCTCTCTCTTTTATTTTGGATTAGTTTGGCCAACAGTTTATCAATCTTATTGATTCTTTAAAAAAACCAGCTTCTAGTTTCATTGATGCATTCTATTGTATCTCTAGTTTCTATCTCATTGATCTTTGCACTAGTCTTGATTATTTCCCTTTTTGTGTGTGGGGTTGGCTTAATTTATTGCTAATTCTCCAGTTCTTTGAGGTGTAAGGTGTATTCTGGATTTTTCAGTCTTTTTTGAGGGAGGCTTGGATGGCTATGTATTTCCCCCTTAGGACAGCCTTTGCCCTATCCCATAGGTTTTGGACCAAAGTGTCTTCATTCTCATTGGTTTCCATGAATTGTTTAAGTTCTTCTTTGATTTCCTGGTAGTTCCAAACATTCTTATGCAAAGTGATCTTTAGCTTCCAAGTGTTTGAAATCTGTCCAAACTTTTTCTTGTGGTTGAGTTCCAGTTTCAAAGCATTGTGGTCTGAGAATATGCAGGGAATGATCTCAGTCTTTTGGTATCAGTTGAGCCCTGATTTGTGACCCAGTTTGTGGCCTATTCTGGGAAAGTTCCATGTGCACTCGAGTATTCTGTTCTTTTAGAGTGGAATGTTTTGTATAGATCTATGAGGTCCATCTGGTCCAATGTTTCTTTATTGATTTTCTGTTTGGATGATCTGTCTAATACTGAGAGTGGTGTGTTAAGATTCCCTATTATTAATGTATTCATATCAATACAACTCTTTATCATGATTAACAGTTGTCTTATCTAGTTGGCTGCTCCCATATTAGGGGCATAGATATTTACACTTGTTAGATCTTCTTGGTGGATAGACCCTTTAAGAATGATGTAGTATCCTTCTGTATCTCTGACTACAGTCTTTATTTTAAAATCTAATTTATCTGATATGAGAATCACTACCCCAGCTTTCTTTTGAGGCCCATTGGCATGAAAGATGCTTCTCCATCCCTTTACTTTCAGCCCGGATGTATCCTTAGGTTCCAAATGGGTCTCTTGTAGACAACAAATGGACGGGTCCTGTCATCTTCTCCAATCTGCAAGCCTGTGCTATTTTACAGGAGCATAGGCTGTTCACATTGATTATTGAAAGATACATTTTTATTGACATCATGTTGCCTGTGAAATCCTTGTTTCTATAGATTTTCTCTATAAATTTCTGTTCTATGACACTCTTGGGTTCTTTCTTCTTTTAAGGAACCCCCCTTAATATTTCTTGTAGTGCCAGCTTGGTGGTCACAATTGAAGCTCTTTATCTCTCCATCTATTTTGAATGCCAGCCTTGGTGGATAAAATATTCTTGGCTGCTTGTTCTTCTCACTTAGTGCCCTGAATATGTTTTGCCAGCCCTTTCTGGCTTGCCAGGTTTCTGTGGAGAGTTCTGACATTATTCTGATGGATTTTTCTCTGTACGTAAGGGATCTCTTCCCCCTAGCTGCTCTCAAGAGCTCCTGTCCAAAGTTATGATTCATCAGTTTCACAATCAAATGTCTCGAGGTCTTTCTAGATTCATTGATCTTGGAGGGTATCCTTTCTGCCTCTAGGACCCGAACACTGGTTCCATTCCACAGACTGGGGAAATTTTCATCCAGAATTTGTTCAACTCTATCTTCTAGTCTTCTTTATTTCTCCTCCCCCTCAGGGATCCCATAATTCTGACATTGCAATGTTTCATGGCATCATTTATTTTTCTAATTGTGTTTTCATGGCTTCTAAGCTGTTTGTTCCAAGTCTCCTCCTGATCCTTTTTCTCCTGATCAGTTTGTCCTCTAGATCACTAATTCTGTCTTCTCAGTTACCTTAGCTGTTAGAGAATTTAGATTAGAATGGATCTCATTGATAGCATTTTTAACTTCTTCCCAGCGGCTTTCACTTCTACCCTAATTGATTCCATGTTGTCATTCATGGTTGTCTTCAATGTAGCCATTGCTTGTATAATTGTTACCCTGAATTCCCTTTTTGACATACTGTTTATGTCCATATACAATAGCTCTGATGGAGAGGGCATAGTCTCTGAGTTTTTCCACTGTTGGGCGTTCCTCCTCCTAGTCATTTTGGTGAGAGGTGGTTGAAGGGAGGTGTAGCTGAATACATCCACTGCAGTCCAGGCAAGCTGCACCCTGGAACACTTCTGAGCAATCGGAAGACACCACCAAAAAGAAAGAAAAAAGAAAAAAAGAGAGAAAGAGAAAGACAGGAAAAAGAGAGAGAGAGAGAGAGAAGAATGAGCCAGAATGGGCCCCACAGGTAGGATTTATATGGTATACAAACAAAAACGGACAAACAAAAAGTCCAACAAAAGTAAATGACAAGGAAAAAAAAAAAAAGAACCCAGCCAAAATGAACTCCAGGGATAAGATTTATATAATACCAGAACAAAACAAATACATAGAAACACTGACAGAAGAAAAAGATGGGACGGTGGTTATAAATCCTCGATGTGGAGGAGGAAGATTATTTTTATTCTTCCTGGGTGTATCTTGATATCTTTGTTAAAGGACTCAACTTTCCAGAGATAAAGGGAGATTAAAACTGGTTTATATACATAGGGGTAGTATTGATTAGGGAAAGAGGAATACCTTGAAGCTTATATCTATATGTATATTAAAAAATAGAAAAGCAAAAGAAAAAACACAGG
This sequence comes from Mustela erminea, assembly GCF_009829155.1. NCBI lineage: Eukaryota > Metazoa > Chordata > Mammalia > Carnivora > Mustelidae > Mustela > Mustela erminea. Next base: position 21,477,803 of record NC_045618.1, on the reverse strand, counting down.
TATATGTATGAAAAAAGTTCAAGTTAAAAGGTTATTATGGGGGGCACCTGGGTGGCTCAGTGGTTTAGAGCCTCTGCCTTCGGCTCGGGTCATGATCCCAGGGTCCTGGGATGGAGTCCCGCATAGGCTCTCTGCTCAGCAGGGAGCCTGCTTCCTCCTCTCTTTCTGCCTGCCTTTCTGCCTACTTGTGATCTCAGTCAAATAAATAAATAAATCTTTCAAAAAAAAGGTTATTATGGAATTTGTTGTATTGAAACTCCCATTGTAATGGTAAATAAGTTAAAAAAATTAAAAAGACAAGAATAGTGAGAAAGAATTAAAAATAAAAGTTGTATCTATGAAATATACAGGTTTTAGGGCAATATCGAAAGCTTAATATCTTGTTTTCCCCTGATATTAGGGTTTTACAGTTTTATGGGGACACTGTGGTGGTTGTCCTCTCATTCTTTTGGCTGACTTTATGGGGGAGGGGCCTGCCATGTTGTTTTTCAGTCAGTCTTAAAAGCTTGGGTTGAGTCCTCCTGCTCCCTATCAAGGGGCTGGGCTCTGTGGAAACTGGTTTTTCAGGCTTTTGTTCTCTGGAGGTTTTTGTTCCTTGGCGGCTTATTGTGGCTTTTTGGAGGTTTAGTGGAAAGCAAACTGCACCCAGACCTCTGTCTCAGAGAGAAGCCTCAGTCTGCACCCCTCTGGGTGGTCCAGAGCACACAGACTCCCCCTCTGCAAACTTTGTTGAGCCGTGCAAACTCCCACAGGCAGTGCACGCCCCTGGCCACCATCTCAGGGGTCGCCCAAAGCACCCACTTGTCTCTGCACCCCCCTGCCACTAACACCTCCAGCAAGGGAGCCTCCTTCCATTGGCTGCCTTTGCCAGGTGCTATCTGGGGTCCAGACTGCCCAAGAGATCCCAATCAGAGATAGCAGGCTGAGATTTTTCAGGCCCAGGCTGGGAGTGTTCAGACTCTTGGCAGTCCTAGAGACCACCTCTCTCAGGGGAGGGTGGGAGCATGGTTCAGACCCCAGTCGTGCAGTGTACAAGGCTATGGTTCTATAGAGTGCCAACTGATGTCCACACCAGGCTCTCTTACATGCACCAACAGGAGCGTGCCTAGCCCAGCACTGGTGCAAGCAGGAGAATGCTGGGGGCTCAGGCACCATGGCCTGAAGTCTTCGTTGCACTCTCTCTGGCATGGGGAGTCACTGGCGGTGGCCGTCCTGGGTCCTTGGGCTTAGGCCCATGCCTGTGAACCCCCTGATTCCACTAGTTACCCCTTAAGATCTTTTGCTCTTTTTTTTTTTTTTTTAAAGATTTTATTTATTTATTTGACAGAGAGAGATCACAAGTAGGCAGAGAGGCAGGCAGAGAGAGAGAGAGGAGGAAGCAGGCTCCCCGCTGAGCAGAGAGCCTGATGCGGGACTCGATCCCAGGACCCTGAGATCATGACCTGAGCCGAAGGCAGCGGCTTAACCCACTGAGCCACCCAGGCGCCCCTCTTTTGCTCTTTTTGAGTGCTTTAACCAGACTCCAAGTTAGTGCTGGTCCTCCATCACAGGGCACTCTCATATTAGGTTATTACTTTCCAATGGGTGGCTTCTGGTGGTTCCCTCCCCCTTCTGTTTATCTTCCAATATCAGTCCAATCATTCCCAGTATGCTTTACCTCTACACCGGAGTCTTCTGCCTCTGTAGAGATCCAGAGTGTATAATCCTACATCTCAGGCTGATTTCATGGGTGTTCAGAGTGTTTTGATAGATAATCAGCTCACTTTAGGGGACCGGATGAAACAGGGTCTCCTATTTCTCCACCATCTTGGCCCTCCTCCCTAATCCTTCTTTTTCTATTCTTTGGAAGAGTTCATGTACAACTGACCCGATTTCATCCTTATGTGTTCAGTACAATTCCCCAGTAAAGTCATCTGGGCCTGAGGTTTTCTTTCAGGGAAGGTATTTAATTATGGATCCAATTTATTTAACTGTTAAGTCAAATTTTGTATTCTTGGGTCAGTTTTGGTAGGTTGTATTTATTTCTTAAGGATTCCTCATTTTATCTAAATTTTCATAAATTTAGTCATAAATCTGTTGACAGTATCCTCTCATTGTCTTTATAATGTCTGTTGGATCTTAAGTAATACCTCCTTTACATTTCTGATATTAAGGATTTATGCCTTTGGTTTGCTTTTCTTCATCAATCTTGGCATGGATCTACTAGTTTTATGCGTGAACAATAAATCCTCTTTGGACTTTATTCATCTTTTTTACTGTAGGTTGAAATTTTATTATGTTGCTTTCTATGCTTATCTTTACTATTTATTATTTCTTCCTTATTAAATTTCCATTTAATTTGCAGCTCTTTTTCTAAATTCTTGAGAGGAATACTCAGGTCATTAATTCACAACATTGTTTCTTCTCCAGTGTATGCTTCCAAGGCTAGAAATTCCCTCTAGTACAGCATTACTTCTATCTCCTTAGTTTTGGTATGTTCATTCAGTTCAAAATATTTTCTAATACTGATTATGATTTCTTCTTTGATCCACAGGCTATTTAGAAGTATAGAAGTCAATTTCCAAACATATACAGTTTTTCTAGTTAGCTTTTGTTATGTAGTTCTAGCTCAAGTATATTGTTCTTGGAGTCCACACTCTTGGTGTTTCTAACTTTTGATATTTGGTAAAACTTGCTCTGTTTCCCTGTGTATGGCTGATTTTCTTAATGATCTACATGTTCTGGAACGATGTGTATTCCACTGCTAAATTCTTTTGTTGTTTCAACACTGAATGTGATTCCTAAGACACTACAGCTTAGTCTCTTCATTTTAAAAACTCTTATGTCTATACTTCTGGGTTACTTCATTATATAGCAATAGTAAAGAGGATATGACAATTCATTGAGGGAGGGGTCACAAAAGACCTCCTGGAGATGGTGACTGGGCAGTGATTTGCTCTCCACCAATGACACTGTATCAGATGTTCCTCCTGTATTGCTTCACCAACCCCCCCTGACACACTCTCTCCTTTCACTTCAGCTCTCCATACTCCTGTCCTTATCCTTCTTCCCCTCCCCATTTCCTTTCTCTCTCTCTCTCTCTCCCCTTTTCTCCTCCCAATCAGATACAATGGGAAGGGTTGTATAAACCACTCCAGATCTTTGGTAAGAAGAAAACACCTTTGATGATTACATATTACCCCCTCTAAGAAATACTCATTTCCATAGAGCAGATTTCTATGTGATAGACAGATATACCCTCCCTCCTTTTAGTCCTCCTAAAATGTATACTCATTTTGTGCCCATTGTGGATGGGCACCACAAGATTTCAAATGAACTCTTTATGAAATAGCTACTTTATTTATACCTTAGGGAATATCTCAAATCAACTATAATATAAAAACAGTGATTCAAAATAGTCCAATTCATACCTGTTTTTTCTTGATGAATAGAACTAAAAGAATGAATCCACAGCCCTAAATGTCTTTTGCAAAGAAGAAAATTTACTACAGAGACAGGTTAAACAGCTGAAAACACAGATGTAAAGACTATTTGTCCCAATTTTCAGAAAGCTTGCATTTTGAAATTTTGGTAGAATTGCTTACAGAATTGTCTATTCTACTTAGAATGCTTTTGGTCTCAGCTCTTCACCAAGTGGGTCTCTCCATGGGCTGCTTGGGTGTCCTCACGACAAGACAGCAGGATTCACCTGGAGGATTCTCTCTCCAAGAGAGCAATAGTTATAAAATACAGAATGTAGTTTGTAGTTTAAGTAATAATCAGATTTTCAATTTGTGTATTTACTCCTGTCACTCACACAAATAAAGCATTCTAACTACCAAAAAAAAACCCCAAAACCGGTTCTGTCTTTTTGTCCGTTTTAATCTCAGTTTTCCCTGTATCTGTTGAAGGACCTTGGGCATTTTACCTGTAGTCAGTTCCCTGCATGCAGTCACTGATTATCTACTTTTGGTACAGTTCAAAATGTTTACTTTTTGCATGTATGTCTTATAAATAAGCAACAACAACAAAAAAAAAAATAAGCAACAGGATTTAGAGACTTTGATTAGACTCAGGTTCTTTCTCTTTGGTAAGATGACAGGTCATACTGTGTTCATTCATATGAAGGCAAGCAATGTCTGGCTGCCAATGCATTACTACACTGGAGGCTGCAAAGTGATGATATTCTAATTATATTTTCTATGATATTCTTATGATAAATCTAATTATATTATTTCTTCCTCATTTATTAATCTGAATTCTTTCATATGGAGATGGAGCCACTTATCTACAATGATTAAATCTTTCCCTTTATTTAGTCTTCAAGAGAATAAATTGGTTCTCTAGCATCCTCTGGGAGTAGCAGTTCATTTTTTTGTAAAGATTATTATAAATTTATAGACCAAAACATATTTAATATGTTTCACTCCTCTGCTATTTTATTCTTTTTAATGTACATATTGCCCTAATTTTGGCCAGTAAAAGCTTTCTAATTGTCTTTTGTCAATGTCTTAGGTCATTTTGGTTGTTTGAAATTTGTTCTCTCATGAATTCATCTAGTGAATTTTGACTGTATGCTAGAAATTGTGAATGTGCCGCTGTTGAGAATCTGAGTTTTAGTTTCTTTCTTCAGAGAGTGCTAAATTTTGTTCTAGCAGGTAGTTGATTTGTTAGTGAATCAGTTCAATCCTTTTGAGCTTGTTTTTAAGATTTGGTATGATGGGTCTAGAGCAGGAATTGGCAAACTTTTCCTCTATAGTAAATATTTTATACATTGTGAATCATATATATTCTTTGTTGCATATAGTTCTTCATTTTTATTTTTAAAGATATAATACTTTAAAAATGTAAAAATTGGGTGCCTGAATGGCTCAGTTGGTTAAGCGTCTGCCTTTGGCTCAGGTCATGATCTCAGGGTCCTGGGATCCATGCCCATGTCAGGCTCCCTGCTCAGTGGGGAATCTGCTTCTCCTTCTCCCGCTACCCTTTCCCCCTACTCATTCTCTCTCTCTCTCTCTCTCTCACTCACTTGCTCTCAAATAAATGAACAAAATATTTTTAAAAATAAGGAAATTAAAATGTAAAATCATTCTTAGCTCATGGATTTTACAAGAGGCCAAAACAACATATTTTGCCCATGAACCATAGATTGCCAACCCATGGTCTAGAGTAGCCATTTCTCTAGAGCTGAGGTAAACCTACTCTGAAGCCATGGCCTTTCACGGCTGTGAGCTCACTGCCCAGACTGTTCAATGATGTTTGCCCATGGTTGGAACTCCTTGCCATATTATGCAACTTCTAGAATCTGTTTAGCTCAAAGCCTTCCAGCAGTTCTTCTCTGGCAGATATTGCAGAATCTCACCAAGCTTTATTTGGCTAAATAACTGGGGACTTTTATGAAGATTTCTGGAGCTGCTTCTCTGTACAGCTCTTTTCTCCCCAATATGCTGCTCTACAAACTCCTTTCATGTTAGCAGTTCTACACTATAGTCTTTCTTCCCCAAACTCAGTGAAACAACTGTGCTCTTCATGGGCTCCATCTCCTTACATTGTACTGTGGAAGATGTCCTGAGGCAGAAAACTAGGATGACTATAGAACTCATTTATGAATTTCTCCTTTCTGAAGGATTGTAGTTTTGTTCTACTTATTATCTAATATCAGAAAATAATCATCTCATTAATCTTGTCTAGTGTTATAATTGTTTGTAGTGGGAGGGTTAATTGAGTACCAGTTATTCCATCATAGTGGGAAACAGAAGTCTCTGAAAAGATTTTTTAAAGTAATGAGTTCTTCAAATTTTTGATAGTCTTATTTGTGAGAAATATGCAGATGGATGATAAAAATTTTAAAAACAATATTTTCAGCCACACAACTTTACAAAGAAGTTACAACTAAATAATTGAATATTGCTTTTTTTCCTTGACAAATGTCTTTTAATAATGCACATGGTTTTCAAATCTTTTCAGAATTACTCTTATTTCTACATGACTATGGTACTGTAATTTGAAGAATGTGCTTGCTCTATGGTAGTATTTGCCCTGTGGTTATTATAGACAGCACTGAAAGGACACATTAGCTGAAATAGCCAGAAGTATATGCTACAGATGAAGACAGAATTTTGATGCCACCAGCTATAGCTATACCATCCAGGAACTTGGCCTGCCTGCAAATCCACCTACCTGCAAATCCACCTACCTACAACCTTGGGACAGCTGGAATACAAACTCTTCCCTCAGTCTCAGGGGCCCTAGGCCCTCAATGAGTAGCAGTGGCTCAGGGTATCATGATGGTAGAGGGGATGTTAGATGTTGTTCCCTGCAGAAACCATGGCATGCACCTTTAGAACCAGCTTCTTTGAAGGCACCTTCAAGGAACCCAAGATATGAGAATCTATCATGCCACCCAAAGACACCTGAAACCATTTGTGGGACATCACTGTTCCAAAGCATACCAGCAGATAAATTTGATTTGTTCAGTTGTCAACTAATTGTATGACAAAAGCATAATTGTATGCTTTGTTGTTTTAAGCCATGCAGTGTGTGGTACTTCATTACAGCGGCCTTAGGAAACTAATACATATCCCGAGCTCGTTGTTATTTTAATTGGGCTTAATTATATTTATGTGTTATGCTAGTGAAAACTGACATCTTTATAGTATTGGGTATTTGTCTATTATTTCATTTTTAAAAAAATCATGTTTTATGATTTTCTGCAGAGCTTCAGAGTTTTTATTTTCCTACAAGTTTGTAATATTTCTTATTAATTTTAGGACTAGGTATTTTACAGTTTTGTAAATATTTTTTAAAAGGATCTTTTTTCCCTAATATATATTCTAAAGAGTTTTTTTTTTTTTTTTAATTAAGTATCACCCTGCTTTCTACAGCATTCTCACATTTGTCATTCTGTTGGGATACTATAGAACTTCTGAGTTAGCTTTAACCTTTCTCTTTTTCTCCATCCCATATCCAAACTTTCAGGAAGTTATGCAAATCATCCTAAATCTAACTATTTCTTATTAGCCCCACTGCTACCTCCACCTGAATCAATCCACCATCATTTCTTTTTTTTTTTTTTTTAAGATTTTATTTATTTATTTGACAGAAAGAGATCACATGTAGGCAGAGAGGCAGGCAGAGGGAGAGAGAGAGCAGAGGAAGCAGGCTCCTCGCCGAGCAGAGAGCCCAATGCGGGGCTCGATCCCAGGACCCCGGGACCATGACCTGAGCTGAAGGTAGAGGCTTCAACCCACTGAGCCACGCAGGCGCTCCAATCCACCAACATTTCTTATCAGAGTTACTATTTGTATTATCCAGAGTTCTCCAGAGAAACTGAACCAACAGGATGTGTGTGAGGGGGTTGAGTGGGGTGGGGGCTGTACACACACACACACACAAGTCCAAAGGCAGTCTGTTGATGGAATTTTTTCCTGCTCAGGGGAGGTCAGTCTTTGTTCTATTAAGGCCTTCAACTCATTGGAAGATGTCCACCACATTATGGAGGGGAATTTGCTTTACTCAAAGTCCACCCATTTAAATGTTAGTCTCTTCCAAAAAACACCTTCACAGAAACACCCAGAAAAATGTCTGACCTAATATCTGGGTAACTTCGGCCTAGACAAGTTGATACACAAATCAGCTGTCACATTGTCAGAGCCTCCTCACTGGTCTTCCTTCTCTTTGCTTCCCTGCGTCTCATCTCTTCTCAGCAACCAGAACAATCCTTTAAAACAGTTAAATCAGACCATGTCATTATCTGCTTGCACACACACACACACACACCACTCTCTCTCTCTCTCTGTATACACCTTCTAGTGGTGCCCCATTTCACACAAAGTCAAAGCCCTTCAACTTACTTAAAAGGATCTACATTTTCTTTTCTGCTCCTTTCCTCTAAGACTTCATCTTCTGATCTTCCTCTCTTGCTCACTTTCCTCTCCCCACAATGTCCTCCTGGCTGTTTTTAGAACCTGTCACTCCTACTCAGGGCCTTTGCACTAACTACTCCCTCTGCTTCAGATATCCACATGGCTAACTCCTTCACTTCCTCATTCCTTCACTTGGTCCAAGTAGCATCTGCTCAATGAGTCCTGCTGTCACCATATAAAAATAGAAACCTCTCAGGGCACCTGAGTGGCTCAGTTGGTTAAGATTCTGACTCTTGATTTCAGCTCAGGTCATGATCTCAGGGTCAGGAGAGAGTGCCCAGGTTTGGCTCTGTGGTGGGCATGGAGCCTGCTTAAGATTCTCTTTCTCCCTCTCCCTCTGGCCCTCCCTATCCCCTATATCTCTCTCTAAAAAAATAAAACAGCAACCTCTTCCCTTATCACTCTCTCAGTACGCTGTACTATATTCTGCCTATTCCTTTTCCCCTAACACATATCACTTTCTAACATACAGCATTACCCTTTCATATTTTGTTACTTGATACTTTCATTAAAATATCAGCTCTCTATCTGATTTGTTCATTGGTGTATCTCACATTCTCAGAGCAAGTGCTCATAGTTAGAAGGTACTCAATAAATAGTGGTTGAATAAATGAATGAATGACCTATAAAATGCAAAGATACTTTTTTTTATTAGAATTCTCTATCGGAGTCTCTGGTTCTAGTGAAGATGAGACAAGCACATTCCACCGTCTCTCTCTAAACTGATTATAACTCAAAACCCTGTGCGGAATATACAAAGCAACTATCTTAGGACTCTGAAAAGTTAGTAAGAGCAGGCAGACTGGGTAAGGAAACAGAAACTCAAAGTACCGTAGGGTGATGAGGTTCCCTGTTTTTTGATTTGTGTTTAGTTTTGATCTCCTGGCTTAGATTCTTCTATGTACTACAAGAAAATGTACTATGTACATGGAGTACCAAGAAAAAAAAAATCACTCTACCTGTTCAGAGTCCTTTGGAAAGGGGCAAAAAGGGTAACTGTTAGACAAAGCGATTTTTTTGTTTTGTTTTGTTTTGTTTTTTTGCTTTTTTCTGGCCCTTCCTAAGGACAGTGTTAGTGAGGAAGCTGCAGTAAGGGAGCAGCAGGTGCTGGGGCAGTGTGTAGCAGGGAAGGTGGCAATGCTGGTCACCCTCACAGGTTCTTCCTTCTCATGACATTGCTCTGAGGCCAATGCCATAATGGGAAGTACTTGAGAATATGGGAAGGAAAGAGCTTACATTTTATAGTCAGATCATTGAAAAAAGGCGCCCTCAGAAACAGGAGAAAGCTCAAATAGCTGAAACAATTTTGAAAAAGAACAATGTTGTAGAACTCAAACTACATGCTCTAAAGGCTTATCATAAAACTATAGTGATCGATACAGTGTGGGATTGCCAAAGGGCAGACACACAGATCAATGGAATAGAACAGAGAGCTCAGATATCCTTTTACAAAAATGTGGCCAACTGTACTCTGACAAAGGCACAGTGGTAATTCAATGTGTAATTCACCTTTTTGGTGAATTTGGAGAAAAAGGTAATTGACCTCTTCCAAAAATGGTGCTGGGAAAATTGGGTACCAGTATGTCAAAAGGTACAAACTTCAAGGTACACGTCACATCACACAAAAACTAACTCAAACTGGATTATACACTTAAATGTAATATATATAACAAAAAAAAAGATCTCAGGAGAAAACATAGAAGGAAATCTTCAGAACCTTGGGTAAGGTAAAGATCCTTACATACAACACCAAAAGCATGATCCCTTAAAGAGAAAGCATTGAACAACTGGAAGAGAAATAACTGATAAATAAACTTTTACTCAGAGAAAGACACTGTTAAAAAATGAAAAGAGAAGCCACATATTGGAAGGAAACACTTTCAAATCACATATCTGACAAATGACTCACATCTAGAATATATAAAGAATCTCCAATCAAACACCCTCATTTAAAATGAAAAAAAAAAAAGTGCAGACAGTCATTTCTATGTGAAAAGATATACAGATGGCAAATAGGTATATGAAAAGATGCTGGACATCACTGGTTATTAGGGAAAATGCAAATGAAAACCACAATAATATATTACTACATGCACACTTATTAGAATGGCAGAACAAGTAAAAGGACCAGGCAAGTGCTAGTAAGGATGCACCTGGACTGCCACATATGCTAGAGGGAATGCAAAATGGTACAGCCACCCTGAGAAAACAGTTTGGCCATATCTTATGAAATTGAGCTTCCCTCTGCATATGACCCAGAAATCTTATTCCATGTATTTCAGTGAAAGATACTAAAATGTATATCCATGAAAAATCTATAAATAAATGTTTATGGAAGCTTTATTCATTATCACCAAAATGTAGAAATAATGCAGTAGATTTTTTTAAAAGACTTTATTTATTTATTTGACAGAGCCAGATCAAAAGTAGGCAGAAAGGCAGGCAGAGAAAAAGGGGGAAGCAGGCTCCCTGCTGAGCAGACACCCTCCCCCCCACCGAAAGCAGGGCTCAAACCCAGGACCCTGAGATCATCCCAAAGGCAGAGGCTTAACCTACTTAGCCACCAAGGCGCCACAAAATAATGCAGTGTTTTAATGGGTTAAGGGATAAAGCAGTTGTGTTATATCCATATGAATGAACGATGCCTAGTGTTATAAAGGAACAAAATTATTTATATACACAACAGCACAGATGAGTGTCAAATATAAATGAAGCCTGCCTCACGAAAACACATATTGCATAAGTCCACTTGGATGATATTCTGGAAGCAGAAAAACTATAGGGATGGAGAACAGATTGCTTGTTTCCAAGGATTAATAATAGAGCCAAAGTTGGGCGACAAAGGGGCAGCACAGAGAATGTTATAGTGGTGGTGTTTATATTAATATGTATATATGTTAAAACTCATTGAACTATATGTCTAAAAAAGGTGAATTTTACTGTAGGTAAATTCAGTAAATACTGTAGGTAATTCAAAATATTTTGAATTCACTGCTCTAAATATGAAAATACCTGATAACCTGAGAAACTTACTCAGGACCCACAATATCTAATAAGCATTCTAGAACTGCATATTATTTGGATAGCACACTAAGAATACCAATATAACAATTTTTTCCCATTTTTTATATAGCCAGAAGGAAAAATATTATCTAAATTTTTAATATTTTAGCTTTTAAAATTTAGCTTTATGATTTTAGCTTCCTCAGGTATTAGGGAAGAGGCATAAGCCATCTCAAGGAATTGTCTTGTTCAAAAAAAAAAAACAAAAACAAAAACAAAAACCAGTGGTTTTATCTAGTGTTCACACTAGAAAACAGAGTTCGTCCCTCCCAAATTCTTGTCTCCAGTTCCACTTATCAATTCTACTCATTTCAGAAGAAAGAAGCAGAGGGTGAGGACAAGATTTTGTTGTATAAAAATAATCTGGGCGAGGGGAATATTTTAGGTAGCATGGCCAGGGATGGTCTTTGTATAGAGCTGTCACTTGAATAGTAGCCTATCAGAAAAGAAGGAGAAGGCCAGGGTAAGATCTTGTGAAAAGGGATGGCAGGGGGAAATAACAATATGCACACAAACTCCAGGGAGGGAAAGCATGCAGGTGTACAAGGACAAGCAGGAGGGTGAGTGTGGCTAGTGCAGAAGGGGAGGGTCCAGGAGGTGGGCAAGGACAAATCATACATGGCCTTGTAGGGCATGAAGAAGAGTTCAGACTAATATTTTGAGTAAGACTAGCAGCTGCAAAAGAATTGTGAACTTCAGAGTGATATGATATGACTTTTCTATGTGATATGACTTTTCATATCATATGATAGTCATATGACTATGACTTCAGAGTGATATGATGGTTTTTCTATGTTCACCAAGGCACCCGTGTGGCTCATAGACATAGATGCCAGAGTAGAATTAGGTAGACAGTATTATGGCTGTGGTGGCCCAGCAAGAGGTTATAGTGGCTTAGATGAGGGAAGTCATGGCAGACGCAATGAGAAAGAATGGGAATCTGGGTATATCATGAAGGGAGAGCTAATGGGTCTTGCTGATGGAACTACAGAGATACAGCAGTCAAGGAGGATCATTAAATGCTTGGTCTGGCAACAGGGAAAATGGTGGTATCAAGTTACTATTGTGGAAAAGGGCTGAAAAGAACAGACTTGAGCAGAAAATGAAGATTTCTGCTTAGGACATGTTCAATTCACCAGACATCCGTATAAAGACAATGACCAGGCAGCTAGACACATGAGTCTTCAGGAACCCAAGAAAGAAGTTGAATTAGAGATAGTATTTAAGGCCATGGGTCTGGCTGAAGTCATAGTAGTGAGAGAACATGGACAGAGAGCAAGACTCAGGACTCTCCCTTTTTTTTTTTTCCCCCATTTTCTTACAGTGATTTTTTTTTAATTTTTAAATTGATTTTCAGCATAACAGTATTCATTGTTTTTGCACCACACCCAGTGCTCCATGCAATCTGTGCTCTCTCCAACACCCACCACCTGGTTCCCCCAACCTCCCACCCCCCACCCATTCAAAACCCTCAGATTGTTTTTCAGAGTCCATAGTCTCTCGTGATTCACCTCCCCTTCCAATTTCCCCCAACTCCCCTCTCTTCTCTAACTCCCCTTGTCCTCCATGCTATTTGTTATGCTCCACAAACAAGTGAAACCATATGATAATTGACTCTCTCTGCTTGACTTGTTTCACTCAGCATAATCTCTTCCAGTCCCATCCATGTTGCTACAAAAGTTGGGTATTCATCCTTTCTGATGGAGGCATAATACTCCATAGTGTATATGGACCACATCTTCCTTATCCATTCATCCTTTGAAGGGTATCTTGGTTCTTTCCACAGTTTACCCTTCAGGAGGAAAAGCCAGCAGAGAAGCTGGTGGTGGGTGGGGGGAGAGCCAGTGAAGTAGGGGAGACCTGTGAGATTCTAGTGATCTAGAAGTCAATGGAAAGTAAGATGAGCCAAAGATGACTGCTGGATTCACAGTGTGATGATCATGGGAATCCAGAAAGAGTACCATAACTGCCAGGCTGTGTGGCAGGTACCCCCTGGGTTGCTCTCACAACACGTGTCAGATCCTTTGAGATGGGCTACAGTGCCCAGCCTGGGGCAAATGGAATGAGTATAGGCAAGTCATGAGGGACCCAGTGCTCAGGGTCTGAGCATTCAGCAGGCAGGAAACTGGACTCAGGGTGACCAGAAAACCTCTAGAACCAAGCACAGCCATACTTGGGGAAAGAGGAGAGGGACAGAATATGTTGGGTTTCCCAAATACAGGGCACTGAGGTGTGAACAGGATCACCTGAATGTTAAAGGAGATGGTGATGCCGTATGGTTGGAAGATTTAAGAGACCAGGATAGTTACAATTACAGAGAAGAAAGAGGTTATCTTTTCTCAAGGGAAAAGTTAAATATAAGAAGTTTAGAATACCATGTGACAATGCTTTAGCTTTAATTAACTTTCAGAATTCAGCACATTTCTAAAAAGATAGACTTTCCTTTCTAATCACACTGAGCCAGTTTTTTTACTTGTCTCATATATATTTTTCCCCCAAGAGCAAGTTATATCAAGGTACCTACGACCCACAGGCAAAAACTGGCAATATTCTTTTTTATTTTTAAGTTCATCTGCCAAGAACCCAACTGTTTTAAGCAGCAGTTCTCTCTAGTTTTCTGTAACTAAATGAGAACATTAAATTCCGAATGTATCTCTCTCCTAAAACCATAGAGTACCTTATCCTTTCTCTTACATAAAAAACACAGGATGATGACCTGATCCGGTATAAGGAAAATTTGAACAGCCACCTGTGAAGGGAGATTCAAAATGAGATAACACACTGTTAAGAGAGTCACTCAAAATAGAGTTGAAAAGAGGTTGAGGAAGTAGAGCCTATGCACCTCTCCTGTTTCAATTTCCGGAACACCATGAACTTTTTAGTTTAATCAGTTGCAACTCCACCACTTCTTGGAACACATCCTTCTACTTTGGACTGAACTAGAGATAATGTAACACCTGTTAGTTTAAACTCTGCCAGCACCACTCTTCATTCTTTCAAAACAAGTTATATAACTTGGTTTTTGCCTTTATAAACCTGCACTTACGCTAGCAATTTGGGCCACACTTTCCATTTCAGCAGACTTGGTCTCTTTGGGATCATAATGCCCCAAGTCCCAAATAAACACTTTGGTTGCTTTACAGCCTCTTCTCGATCGACATACCTTTAAAAGTTGATTTAATGTTACTTTTCAGCTACCATATCCAATACTCAAAGTCTACTTGAATCTTTAAATTCTCTGAACATACTGATCACGCTCATTACCTCCTTTTTTTTTTCCTTAAAGATTTTATTTATTTATTGGACAGAGAGAGAGATCACAAGTAGGCAGAGAGGCAGGCAGAGAGAGGGGGAAGCAGGTTCCCTGCTGAGCAAAGAGCCGGATGTGGGGCTTGATCCCAGGACCTTGAGACCATGACCTGAGCTGAAGGCAGAGACTTAACCCACTGAGTCACCCAGTTGCCCTCTCATTACCTTCTATGATAATCATCACTTAACAGTAAAAAATTAAGAATAATGTGCTGAGTGGTTCATAGATCAGATATTTAGACACAGATCCTTCCCACTGGTATTTATAATCCAGGTGCAAAAGTGGATGAAATATAAACACAGCAAAAAAAAAAAAAAAATCAAAGGGAGAAATGAGATTTAGAAAAACAAAACAACTTCCCTATTGCTAAAAACTGAATTGTGTCCTTCCGAAATTTGTATGTTGAAATTCTAAGCCCCCAGTGTGACTGTATCCAGAGGTACGCTTTTAGGAGATCATTAAGGTTAGCTGAGTCATAAGGGCAGGATTCTAACCTGATGGGACTTGTGGCCTTTACAAAAAAGAGAGAGAGATCACTCTTTCTCCAAATGCATATACCAATGAATGGCCACATAGGGACACAACAAGAAGCCAGCCGTCTACAAGAAAGGAAGCAGAAGCCAACCAGGACTTAGAGAAAATAAATTTCAGTTGTTAAGCCATCCAGTCTCTGGTATTTTGTTACAGCAGCCCAAGCTGACTAGGATACCTATTAAGTCTTCTGCCCATTTTTTGACGTGATTATCTGTTTTTTGAGTGTTGAGTTTCAGGAGTTTCTTATAGATCTTGGATATTAGCCCTTTGTCTGTAGTGTTATTTGCAAATATATTCTCCCATTCCATGGGATGCCTCTTTGTTGACTGTTTCCTTTGCTGTGCAGAAGCTATGGATCTTGATGAAGTCCCAAAAGTTCATTTCACTTTTGTTTCCTTTGCCTTTGGAGACATGTATTAAAAGAAGTTGCTGTGGCCAATGTCGAAGAGGTTACTGCGTATGTTCTCCTCAAGGATTTTGATCGATTCCTACCTCACATTGAGATCTTTTATCCATTTTGAGTTTATCTTTGTGTATGGCATAAGAGAATGGTCGAATTTCATTCTTCTACACATAGCTGTCCAATCTTCCAAGCACCACTTATTGAAGACACTGTCTTTTTACCACTGGATATTTTTTCCTGCTTTGTCAAAGGTTACTTGGCCATAGAGTTAAGGGTCCATGTCTGGGCTCTCTACTCTGTTCCACTGTTCTATGCCTGTTTTTGTGCCAGTACCATGCTGTCTTGGTGATCACAGCTTTGTAGTAAAGCTTGAAATCAGGCAACGTGATGCCTCCAGTTTTGTTTTTCTGTTTCAACATTTCCTTAGCAATTCAGGGTCTTTTCTGGTTCCATACAAATTTTAGGATTGTTTGTTCCAGGTCTTTGAAAAATGCCAGTGGAATTTTGATCAGGATTCCACTGAAGTATAGATTGCTCTAGGCAATGAATGGGCAGAAGACTATGAACAGACACTTCTCCAAAGAAGACATACAAATGGCCAGCAGACACATTAAAAGATGTTCATCATCACTAGCCATCAGGGAGATTCAAATCAAAACCACATTGAGACACAGTCAGAATGGCCAAAATTAACAAGACAGGAAACAACAAGTGTTGGAGAGGATGTGGAGAAAGGCGAGCCCTCTTACACTTTTGGTGGGAATGCAAGTTGGTGCAGCCACTTTGGAAAACAGTGTGCAGAGTCCACAAAAAAGTAAAAATAGAGCTACCCTATGACCCTGCAATTGAACTACTGAATATTTACCCCAAAGATACTGATGTGGTAAAAGAAGGGTGATACATACCCCAATGTTCATAGCAGCAATGGCCACAATCACCCAATTATAGAAAGAGCCAAGATACCCTTCAAATGACAAATGGATAAAGAAGATACGGTCCATATATACAATGGAATATTATGCCTCCATTAGAAAGGATAAATACCCAACTTTTGTATCAACATGGATGGGACTGGAGGAGATTATGCTGAGTGAAGTAAGTCAAGCAGAGAAAGTCAGTTATCATATGGTTTCACTTACTTGTGGAGCATAGGGAATAACCTGGAGGACATTAAGAGAAGGAAGGGAAAAGTGAATTGGGGGAAATTGGAGGGGGAGATGAAGCATGAGAGACTGTGGACTCTGAGAAACAAACTGAGAGTTTTAGGGGGGATGGGGGGGTTCAGTGACCCTAGTGGTGGGTTTTTTTTTTTTTTAAGATTTTATTTATTTATATGACAGATAAAGATCACAAGTAGGCAGAGAGGCAGGCAGAGAGAGAGGAGGAAGCAGGATCCCTGCTGAGCAGAGAGCCCAATGCGGAGCTCAATCCCAGAACCCTGAGATCATGACCAGAGCCGAAGGCAGAGGCTCAACCCACTGAGCCACCCAGGCGCCCCTGGTGGTGGGTTTTAAGGAGGGCATGTATTGCATGGAGCACTGGGTGTGATGCATAAACAATGAATCTTGGAACACTGAAAAAAAATTAAATTGAAAAAATAAAAAATAAATAAAAATAATAATTTAAAAAAGATACCTATTAAGAAGATTTTACTTTTATTTACTTTATTTTTTTTCTTTTTTATTTTAGAAGAGAAACAACATGTTGGGTTAAATATCAACTAATAAATAATAGTGTTATTACATACTTCCATTATCTTTTCTGGAAGGCAAAGAGTTGAAAATTAAGTAAATTTCTTCCCCCAAGATTCCTGCCTACAGATCATATTTTTCATACACTGCTACCCCAATGATTTCCCCTAACAGTCATATGGATGCTTTTGATGCTTGTTTGAAAGTGTGGGGACTTGCTGGGGACTCTTGGTGTCAGCTCAGGTTGTGATTTCAGGGTCATGAGCTCGAGCCCCGCATCAGGCTCTGTGCTCAGTGTGGAGTCTGCTTGAGAGTCTCTCTTCTTCTCCCTCTGCCCCTCCCACTCATGCTCTCTGTCTGTAAAATAAATAAATAAACCTTAAAAAAAAGTGTGGGGAGATGTCTGTATGGCTCAGTCCTGGGATCAAGTCCCACATCAGATTCCCTGCTCAGCAGGGAGTCTGCTTCTCCCTCTACCTGCTGCTCGCCCTACTTGTGAGCACACACTCTCTCTCTCTCACACACACACAAATAAATAAATAATTTTTTAAAAAGTGTGGGGACTTGTTTTGGCACTTGCATTAAAGATGGTAAAGATTGGTCACAGGCAAAGTGGAGAGCTCTTCAAAACTGACCGTCAAAAGCTCGATGACCTAACTCCAGGCATCAGAGCCTTGTTCATTCATCATTCAAAGAGCATGGCCTCAGAGTCTATGAGGACCCAGTCATGAATCCTGCTTCCACCCCTCACTATCTGAATCATTGTGTGCAATAACCTCATTTCTCTCTGACCCCCTCTTTCTTCATTCATAACACAAAGATCAGAGCCTCCCTGCAGGTCAGTCGTAAGGGTGAAAGACTGACATTAAGTAAAGCAGCCAGGGCAGTTCCTGGCACCTAAGAGGAAGCTATTTCTATGACAACTGAATTACAGTAGAAGACATACTCTTGGAAGTCATTAATTTGAAAGCGGTCATACTGACAGTGCTCAGAGTATTTTCTTTAAATAATATTTTCAGTTCATATAACCCTGATGCCTGCTCATATGTCATGCACTTGCCAACATTGTCACAGTGACTGGTTTCCATGCCGTGAGATTCCCTCATTTGCTTTCACACAGAGGCAGCACCATGCAAAAAACCTTCAGGCTCCAGAGCAGGACTCTCTGTGTGCAAATCAAGGAGATGTTGCTTGACTCCTCTGAGCTGCAGTTTCCTTGTCTATAAACATGTTTGATGGTAACGCCTTTCACAAAAGAAAATTACGAAGACAATTAAGAGATACAGGTCAAGCCCGCTGAGTAATTGCTGGCACTCAGAGGCCCTCTATAAATGTGCACCCTGGCCTCGCAGGAAATGGAGTGGGAGGCTGGGAGCTCACCTAAATACCCCTGTGTGGCAAGACCCTAGGACCCTCTTCTGGCCCCTTGTGAAATGCACAGGACAAACATTTTAAGAAATTCACCAGCACAATCCAAAGAAGGGATGAAAAAGACACAACATTATATCCAAATTAGAGAGGGGCCTCGGGAACAGAAATAAGGGAAGAAATAGGTGGTTCCAAAGGTGTTTTATTCCTACCCCACCGTCACAAGTCACCATGAGCACAGAAGGTTTTACCTGAGTGTTCTCAGTCACACCTGCAAGTCAGAAGTGACACGAAAAGCACTCCAACCCATCTGCAATGTGAACTTGCTTTAAGCTTATGCATTCCCTGCTTGCCGACCTAAGTCCCTTGATCTGTTGCAGAACTAACTTACTTTCCTGGAGATTTGAAGACTACTGGCCTTGATGAGGAAAGGACCAGACTTTCTCAGAAGATAAGACCTGAGGACATTCAAAAATAGCTCCCAGTGATGCCAGCAGTTCTGTTCAGGGTCGTGTCGAAAGATGACTCACTGCCTGGGCACCTGCTTCTCCTGCACCCCACCCTCTTCCCACGCCTTCCCCTTTAAAGGCCTCCAGCTTCTACAGAGAGAATATGGCCTTTGAGACATCAGTCCACCATCTTCCCAGGTGGTCAGCTGCCTGAATAAAGCAAACTTTCATTTCCTATGTTCACTTGTCTCTTGAGTATTGACTTTCAAGTGGGGAGCAGCTGAACTTAAGTTTAGAACTGGTTCCCTGTCTGGTAATAATGTGAATGGGGTAGGGGGTGGGTGGTTTTAGGAAATACCTTTGGAGTAAGATACCTTTAAAATACCTTTGGAGTAAGAGCTCATACAGTGCAGCTCATGGCTCAACAAAGGAAGAAAGGGCCAAGACTGAGGGGATGGGCCAGTGCTCACAGGAATGGGACCTGCCCAGAGCTCAGCCAAAGGGACATTTGATGGGGCTTCAGAAGGAAACTTAAGACTTTGGGCCTTTGTAAGGGCAGCACTCAGCCTGCATGGGCTCTCCCCATCCTCTCTTGGAGGCTCAAAAAAAGGCTGGCCAGCAACATCTGTTTCTGACAGGGTACAATAAACCAGTGTGAAGGCTATGGGAGAGGAGTCACACACATGGGAACCAAGGCATCACACATGAGAGGGACAGAGTGTAGGCAGGTGCATATACAAACGAACATCTACCACGACAGGAAGCAAGTAACAAACAGAGGCAGAAGGACTGAGAAAACAGAGCCTGACCACCAGGAAGAAAAACATAAACCCAGAAACAGAAGCTCCCCACAAGCACTTCGTGGAACCCAAGATCCCAACAACAATATAAATCCAACACCAGAAACATGCGAGGTGATAAACGGAGAGAGTACTATTACAGGACACTGGAGACAGAACTGAGGAAACCAATTACAAAGTGAGAATTAAACCCTCACCACGGCACATGTAATAAATAATTTTGAAAACAGCGAGGAACAGAGCAGACATGAGTGAAAAATCACAGTACTGGTATGGGGGAAAGTGTGAGATCGTCACAGTAATTTCATGGAGAAGGAAAGTGATGTGTGATTAATTACAATGAAGGGGATGTGAATAGCGGTTGGGAGGAGTTTGGATTTGTTGTTGTTGTTGTTGTTGTTTTTCCCCTTAACTCTATAAACGAATGTGTCTTACCATGAAGGAGCCCTGGTCTGAAGTATAGAATTAACTTTCATCTCGCTTCAGTAAATCTTCTGTTAATTTCAAATAAAAACAATTGTTTAAAACAAATGTAATGTTTTTCCCTTGTAGCTCATGTCTTTTATCACTATATGCATAGAGAGATTTCTGAATTTATGGATGCTTAATGTGAAAAATAGATCATGACTCGGTATAAGTCTGTTAATTCATTGCTTTCGCTGTGGTACTTTTCTGTGTCGTGTAGTTTGTTAGAAATATGCATAATTTGATCAGTACTGTAAAAGGAAGAAAATTCATTCAACATGACTTAGATAAATATATATATATGTGTGTGTATATATGTATGGATAGAGAGATAGATAGATAGATATACACTATAGATACATATTGTTTCAGGCACTGAAGGTTCAAGTCAAACTAAGATCTTGCCAGGCTACAGGTAAAATCAGGGAAAGCTTCAGATTCAGGAAGACAAAGATTAATCCAAATGCAGTTCATTCCAGAAATGTAAAAGAGATTTCACAGTAGGAAATACAATTCCTTATATTAACAGAGCTAAGGAGAAAAATCATATCATCTCTAGGATACAGCAAAGATATATAAACAACTTCAGCATCCATTCATATGAAAACACACACACACACACACAAAAAAGAATTTAGGGTAATGATAAAGTCACACCACAACATAAGAGGAAACAAAAAATACAGCATAAATCTCACCTCAAAAGCCAGCATATGAATGTACAAGATAATTAGAGGCTTTTCTGCTAAAGTCTGCAACAGGAAAAGGGTAGCTGCCATGTCCACTACTTCTTAACATGGAGTTCAAGGGATTAGCCCATTAATTGGACAAGAAAAATAAACTATAGCCATAAAGTCTGTGAAAGGAGAAGTTAAAATATCTTTATTTGCAGAGCACATTTACAGACTATATATGTGGAAAACTAAAAGAATCCATGCAAAACAATCACACACACAAAGAAAACTCAGTTAAAAAAAAAACAGATTGTAACATAAATACATAAAAACCTATAATGTTCATTCATCCCAAATACAACAGTCAGCAAATATAATGGAGGGAAAGACCACATTTACAATAGTAGAATAGATAAAGAAATACCATCACTGTCAACTTGACAAGAAATGTCTAAAGCCTACATAAAGAAAATTGTAAAAACACTCATAAAAGAAAAAAGTACTTTGAATAAATGAAAAGATGCACTGTGCTCTTGGACAAGAAGAGCCAACAGCAGCAATGTCAGTTTTCCCAAAGTTAATCTATAAATTTAATACCGTATCAATAAAAACATCCCATCATTGTTTCCCAGAAGCCAGGTAAATTGATTATACAGTTCATTTGGAAGAACAACCAAGCGAGAATCACTAAAGAAACCTTAGAAGTGAATCAATGAGGAAGGCTAACCTACCAGATATTAAAATGCATTATAAAGCCTCTATTATCAAAGCAGGCATAGTATTGGTGTACAAATTGACAGACCAATGGAATAGAACTGAAATATCTAGAAACAGCCTTGTCTGTGGGAATCTAGGGGATGACAAAGGTGTAGTGTTGTTTAAAACCACTGGGGGCAAAAGGGACTTTCTAATAAGTAGTATTGACATAACCAGTCTTATGGAAAATGGAAAATATATATCTGTCTTATACAAATTATATCAGGATTAAGTCTAAATTGATCAGATGCATAAGTGGAAAAGTAAAGGAAGAGAAAAGGAAGAAAAAGAGGAAGCATCCATTTAAGTATTAGAAAAAAATAGGGACTTCATCTATAAGCCATATATAAGCTATATGTAAATATATATATATATATATATATATATATATATATATATATATGTAGGAAATACTTCCTAAAAATCCAAAGCATCAAAGGAAAAGAATAAGAAATTTAACTACATAAAAATTAAAGTCTTTACATGTAAAAAAACACTAGAACTAAATAAAAAAGACAAAGGGTTAAGTTCCCTCACATACCCAGTTACAGTACTATGCAGCTGTAAAAAGCATGAGAAATATCTCTATATTGTGCTACAGACTTATCCCCAGGATATATCATTAAGTTACAAACCAAGAGCTAGGACAGTGTTTCTAGAATGCAAATATACATGCAGGATGTGTAGAGTATATACACACATGCTTATAATTTTTAGATGAAAGTATAAAGCAAAAACCCATAAGACTGGTTGCTATGGGGGTGGATGTAAAGTGGTGGGGGCTGGGAGAGGAAAGAAATAGAAACCGGATAAAGGGGGCAGGATGATAACTAGAATTCTCCAAAAATCCTTTCTGGTATAGATTCGACTTTGCAGTAGTAAATGATCTATATGATCATGTGACAAAATTAAATCAACAAGTTAAAAAATAAATCCCTAAAATCAAAAGCAAAAGGAAATAAATCAGTATGTTGGATTGGTGGCTCAACCACCACAGGGAGTGGTTTTAAAGTGGCCTTAAAACAAATAATTTACTGTATCTCTCTAGTGGTATATATCCTAAGGGATAACAAGGGCTACACAGGCTCTAGCAGCCCCCTCATCAGGTCTAGCAAAACAATAAAACAAAATAAAAGATAAAGAGACTTAAGAGACACAGACAGATACAGTGTGAGAAATCTGAACGTGGGATATTTTATGATAAAACAAATTACCAGTATTTATTAGGTGTGGTAATGGCTCTGTGACTTTATAATTTTGTAAATGGAATCCTTTTCCTTTACAGATACATACTTCAGTATTTTGAAATGAAATAATATGATGTCTCGGATCTGCTTTAATAATCCAGGGGACAAATGGTGAAAGCTATCAGTAAAACAAGAATGGTCAGGCGTTGTTGTAGCTGACTGAGGGATACATAAAGACCAATGCATTATTTTCTCTATCTCTGCATGTATTTGAAATTATCCCCAATAAAAGTAAAAAACAAAAAAAAAAGAGGTAGGTTCAACAAGTTGGTGCAGCCATTTTGGAAAATAGTGTGGAGATTCCTTAAGAAATGAAAAATAGAGCTTCCCTATGACCCTGCAATTGCACTACTGGGTATTGACCCCAAAGATACAGATGTAGTGAAAAGAAGGGCCATCTGTACCCCAAAGTTTATAGTAGCAATGGCCACGGTCGCCAAACTGTGGAAAGAACCAAGATGCCCTTCAACGGACGAATGGATAAGGAAGTTATGGTCCATATACACTATGGAGTATTCTGCCTCCATCAGAAAGGACGAATACCCAACTTTTGTAGCAACATGGATGGGACCGGAAGAGATTAGGCTGAGTGAAATAAGTCAAGCAGAGAGAGCCAGTTATCATATGGTTTCACTTATTTGTGTAGCATAACAAATAACATGGAGGACATGGGGAGATGGAGAGGAGAAGGGAGTTGAGGGAAATTGGAAGGGGAGGTGAACCATGAGAAACTATGGACTCTGAAAAACAATCTGAGGGTTTTGAAGGGGTAGGGGGTGGGAGGCTGGGGGAGCCAGGTGGTGGGTATTATGGAGGGCACATAATGCATGAAGCACTGGGTGTGGTGCATAAACAATGAATTCTGTTATGCTGAAAAGAAATTAAAAAAAAAAAAAAGATGCAGGTTCAGATCCTAGCTCTTGGTCATGTGGCCAAGATTTTAAAATCTTCCTATGTATGAGGAAAATCTCTTCCTCCATTTTTATAAAAATGACACAAACAGCTAAGTCATAAGACATATTAATGGCATAAAGAAGGTCCATCATGTAGTAGGGCTGAACAAAAACTGGTTATTTTTTATATTTACATAAATATAAAACAAATAGTATGTAGGCATGACTCTGCCAAATTACTGAAATATGTTATGAAGCACACAATCAAAGTAGTATTGCAGGGGCGCCTGGGTGGCTAAGTGGGTTAAGCCTCTGCCTTCGGCTCAGGTCATGATCTCAGGGTCCTGAGATTGAGACCCACATCAGGCTCTCTGCTCAACAGGGAGTTTGCTTCCCCCTCTCTCTGCCTGCCTCTCTGTCTACTTGTGATCTCTGTCAAATAAATAAAAAAAAAATCTTTTAAAAAAGTAGTATTGCAAAAGAACTTTTAAAAGAGAAGTAAAAAATTAAACGATTTCGGTTTGATAATTACACAAAAAAGCCCCATTTTTGTCTGTTTTTTTCTAGAGTAGAATTAAATTGATGCCTGAATGTATACTCAGTATGGCCAAACTCAAATCCCAGGTACATATAATGGAGTCATTCTAACTAGTAACTAGTAACTAGTCCAAAAACTACATATAGTTATTACCATAAATGATATTTAATGTGTGGGACCACAGATGCCTGCTAAGCCTGCTGTTCCTTAAACTTTGCTGACATATTTTTGCCTATTGTCCCATAAAAAAAAAAACAGTAATCATATTAGGTTAATTATAAAGCCACAGGCAAAATACTGCTCTTTTTTAAAATACCCTGGTAAATATGATAATTTAAAATGAGGAAATATTTTAATAAAAATAGGCAGAGACAGACCTCAAAGCATTAAGGAACTAGATCTGTACACTCTAGGGATTCACATTCAAAGACTCAATCAAATTTAAAGTCATCACTTATGCAAAATAGAACACGAAACTCCCATTACAATGATCATAACTGCTGGTTTGTTAAAATGCTCCAATGCATTAGATATACCAGAGGAAAAGCCGATATTCTGTAATTCCAATAGTGCTTCTATATTAACCCAGAAAACATGGGGCTTGACCATAAAGCAATGAGAGATGTTACAGACCCATACAAAATTTGTCTTACTGCTTTAGAGAATGACCCACTCAACAAGACAAAAAGTCTCATAGCAACCAAATCCAGAAAAGCCACACAGGGGCCCAGAGAATACATACATGAGATGGAGAAAAGAATCTTCAGCACCGATCCACAGAAAAAGACATGAGGTTGAGGTCAGATGAATACACGGGTGATTGAACCAGGCATTGTCTCAGGATGATGTCCTGGGTATGGCTTTTTCCACTGTGGCAGTGCAATTAATTCTGGAACCACATGAATTCACTGAACTACTGCACTGCTTTTGAAAAAGAGTACTGGCTGAGTTTACTGAAGGCTCACCCACACCTGGCCCTCCAGTCAACAAGCAGCTCCTGATCTGCGGTGTAAATTTTCTTGTTTCTAGACTGTTGACCATATTTAGATGGCAAATTCTCAACCACACATCATCTAGTTTTCCTAGATGTGAAACAGAGGCAAGCTGGTAAAGATTAGGTGGAAACCAAAGTCTGCAAATGGAACGTTCTCTTTCGCCGGGAACATCCAACAAACCCACAGCACTTTCCTCTATAAAGCTGTTACTGAAGAGAAGCCAACTCACTAAAAATCACCTGTAAAACTAAATACTAAAATTTGACTGTATGCCACCTGAAGTACTGATTCAATTAAAAAAAAAAAGTATGGGAAGTAAGAATACCTCATTTCTACATCTGCACCACATTCTCGAAATGAGCAAGAGCTCTGCGAGGCGGTGCTAGAAAGCATCACAGTGCTCCTGTGGACACTGAAGACACTTGAAAATAGTAACAACCACCTCCCTGTACTTTCATTTCATATGAATGGAAACATGAGGTTGTGTGAGGTTTTCTCTAACTCTCAGACACCGATAGGGTGTCTAAGAATTCAAGACCATTCTGATACTAACCACAGTGTAGAACCTGCGGGGAAAGGACTCAGTCCTGTACCACTGTTGACACTTCAAATGCTAGTTGCAACTCCTGGGGCCACCTGGACTTCTGGCCAGCTGGCTGAAAGTCAGAGGTTCCCATAACCCCCATCTCAGGTTCAATAGTTTGCAAGGATGGCTCACAGAACCAGGAAGATGCCAGTTATGTTACTGCTTCATGGTAAAGGATAAAACTCAGAACAGCTAAATGGAAGAAATTTATAGGGTAGGGTTTGGGGAGGATGCCGGTGGGGGTAGGGAATGCAGAGCTTTCAAGCTTTCTGCAGGTGTACCACCTTCCCAGCACTTCCACATGTTCACCAAACCAGAAGCTTTCCAATCCCATTATTTAAGGTTTTTAAATGAAGGCACAGTCAGTTATTGGTCACTGGTGATGGAACTTTTAAGCCCTCTGCTGTCCCAGGAGGTTGGTTGAGGGGGTGGGGGCTGAAAGTTCCAATCCTCTAATAACAGCTTGGTCTTTCTGGAGACCAGCCCCCACTCCTGAAGCTATCCAGAGGACCCCAGCCAAGAGCATCAGCATACAAAAAGATATCTTTGCACTAAGGGGGTTGGAAAGATTTTAGGCACTCAGTGCCAGGAATCAGAAACAAAGAAGAAATGCCTATATTGATTATACTACACAGATCTAAGTTCTATTAATACACAGGTTTTTTCATTACAAACTAGTAAAAACGAAGTCTAGGAAAGCCTGAGCTAGACCCCTAATTTAAGAACTAGCTAGTTATTTTGAGCAAGAAGCTCAGATAGCCCTATTTTCCTCTGCAGTAACACAAGGGAGTTTAGATTGAATGAACTATAAGATCGCCAACTGTTGAAAAATTCTCTGAATCCCCAACTACCCAAACTAATTACTGCCATCCATTTGACAGTGGAACATGAGTTCTTCTTCACTAATTCACCCATACCCACAAACCAGCCACTGGTAAGGAATTCTTTTGGAGTAACAAAGTTCTCTTTAATTACTCAAACAGAGATGTCCAATTTCAGCTCTAAATGTAAAGAGCTTGAAAGTCATCAATCTCATCCTTACAACCAGAAACACACACACACACACACACACACACACACCCCAAATTGAAGATCAACAACTTTTCTTAGGCCCCCTGGGAAGCTAAGGTTTCAGGACAAACTGCAACCCAGAAACTCGAAGGTATAGTTGGAACCAGAGAGTCACAGAGAAGATCTGCTCACCTGGAGAAGCTGCTGGAGCCATGAATGGGTAGGAACACTTAAAATGTCAATTAATACAAACTGTTGGAGGCCAAGTATAAACTAGCTTGAGCATGGGGTTACAGTCTTTGGGGACCCCCATATTTTTGTGTGTCTTACCTCTAAGAACACAACCAGGTTCTCATGATGAAGAGCCTAGAAAGGTTCCTTGTTGGTAGTGGCAGAGGGAGGGAGAGACTAATCTCTCAGTAGGTATACTAATCATAGTGAAATATGAATGGAACCTTCTCTATAAGAAAGAACTCCTCTCAGGGGTAAAAATCTTTATCACCTGTAGGAAGGGCATTCCCTGACTCCATGCCCCTCTAGCAACCTGTTTCACCTAATAAACAATTAAAAGTCTAAGAAACACATAGGAAAGCCACAGCATGAGGATACTGGCCCACTAAGACACTGAAATTATTGAATGTTTCCCCCCATATAAACCTTACCACCATATAAGCAGAGCTCCAATGTAATTACAATGGATTGCAGCTAAAAGAACTATAAGACACAAAGATCAGGTTTTAGGAAAGTCCAAAGGAAACAGATGAGACAAACAAAGGAGAATAGATGAATTTGAGGCCTCTGGGACCTCCAGAGAAAGTAAACTTTAAACAGGACCCAAATCTCAGCCACAGAAAGATAAAAATCTCAATTAAGGTCTACTTACCTCAGTTTTTATTACCTATTACAACACATTGAGCTTTCAGCAAAAAATTTCACAGCATATTAAAAAGCAAGAAAAAAAAAAAAGTCTGAAGAGACAGAGAAAACAACAGAACCAGATTCTGAAACAGGAGAGATTCTGGAATTATTAGAGGGCTAATTAAAATAACTACGCCTAATATGCTAAGGGTTCCAAAAAGGTAGACAATGTGTAAGAACAGATGGGTAACGTATGCACAAAGATGGATACTCTGAGAAAGAATCAAAGGAAATACCAGAAATCAGAAACACTGTAACAGGAATGGATAATGCCTTTGATGGACTCATTAATAGTCTGGGCACAACTGAGGAAAGAATTAGTGAGCCTGAAGATAGGTCAATAGAAATGTCCCAAACTGAAGTGAAAAAACAAACCCCCTGTCCACCCTCCCTAAACAACAACAACAGCAACAACAAAAGCCACATAAAACAGAAAGTCCAAGAACCATGGGGCAATTTCAAAGGGTATAATATATACAGAATACTAAAAGGGGGAGAGAGAAAGAAACATGAAAAATATCTAAAGTAATAGTGACTAAGAATGTGCAAATTTAATGACAGACCCCAAACCGCAAATAAAGAAAGCTCAGAGAACACCAAGCAGGATAAATTAAAAAAAAAATTATAGTTAGGCATATCATAATGAAACTGCAGAAAAAACAAAAAGAGAGAGAAAATTTTGAAAGAAGCCAGAGGGAAAAAATAACATTGTACCTAAAGAGAGACAAAGATGAGAATTACAGTGCATTTCCCATCAGGAAAGCAAACATGAACAGAATGAATATTTAAAGTGGTAAAAAAAAGACAAAATAAAACAAACAAAACAAAACAAAAACCCAAAACACCACCCTAGAATTCTGCATCCAGCAAAATTATTCTTCAAAATTGAAGAAGAAATAAAGACTTTTTCTGAGAGACAAAAATGTTGAAAATTATCGCAAACAGACATGCCCTAAAAAAAAAGTTAAAACAAGTTCTTTAGAGAAGGAAAATGAAATAGGTCAGCAACTCAGATTTACATAAATAAGAGAAGAACACTGAAGAAGGAATAAATAAAGGTAAAAGAAATTATTTTATTTTTCATATTCTTATTGATAAAAAATGTAACTTCTTAGATAATAGTAACAATGTGGTAAGTGATTATAGTGCTTGGATAAATGCAATGGCTGACAATAACATCATAAAGTATGGGATAGAGAAATTGGGAACACTGTTAATAAGGTACTTATGCTACCTGTGAATCAGTATAGTGTTTCTTGAAGGTAAGTATAAATTAGTTAAAAGTGTATATTGAAAACTCTAAGACAGTCACTACAACAGAACTGTAAAAATATAATTAACATGCTACAAGAGAAGATAAACTGGAACCACAAAAACATGCTCAATTAAAACTATAAGAAAAAAAACACAAAACAAAAATAGAAAAATGTACAAACATGCTAGATATGTCTCATCTTAGTTAGATATATATTTAACTGTATTAACCCAATTATATCAGTAATCACTTTAAATGTGGATGACCCAAATACCCCAATTAAAAGACACAGACTGTCAGACTGGATAAATAGTCAACTATATGTTGTCTACAAAAATCCACTTTCACATTAAATGTAAAGACTCATATAGATTAAAAGAAGGATGGAGAAATTTTTATGTTATGATAATAAAAAGCTATAGTGTCAATAATAATTTCTGAGAAAACAGACTTCAAAACAGAGAAAGTTATCGGGGGAAGATAAGGGTATTACATAATGAACCAAAGGTGAATTCTGCAAGAAGACTTCACCATCTTTAATGTGTCTTCACTAACAACACAGAGTCAGAGTAGAGGAGGCAAAAAACTGATAGAACTGAGAGAAGAAACAGACAAACCCACTATTGTAATTCAAGACTTCAACACTCTATTTCAGATAAATCAAGACAGCAGATAATCAGCTAAGGATGTGGTTGAACTGAACGACACTACAGTCCATTTGATCTAATTGTTATCTATAGACAACTCCACCCAATGACAACAAAATACACATTCTTTTTTTAAAAATTATTTAAATTCAATTTAATGAACATATACTGTATTGTTAGTTTCAGAAGCAGAGTTCAGTGATTCATCAGTTGTATGTAACACCCAGTGCTCATTAGTTCAAGTGCCTTCTTTTATGCCCATCACCCAATTACTCAACCCCTCACCCACCTCCCCTCCAGCAACCCTCAGCTTGTTTCCTAGAGTTAAAAGTCTCTTGCAATTTGCCTCCATGTTTTGTCTTATTTTATTTTTCCTTCCCTTCCCCTATGTTCACCTGTTTTGTTTCTTAAATTCTACATATGACTGAAATCATATGGTATTTGTCTTCCTCTGACTGATTTATTTTGCTTAGCATAACACCCTCTAGTTCCATACACATTGTTATAAATGGCAAGATTTCTTTTTGATGGCTGAGTAATATTTCATTGTATATATACCCTACATCTTTTTTGTCCATCTGGGCTCTTTCCATATTTTGGCTATTGTGGAATTGGCTGCTATAAGTGTTAGGATGCATGTGCCCCTTTGATTCACTGCTTGTATCCTTCGGATAAATACCTAACAGTGCAATTGCTGGGTTGTAGGTTAGCTCTATTTTTAACTTTTTGAGGAAGCTCCATACTGTTTTCCTGAGTGGCTGCACCAGTTTGTTTTCCCTCCAAAATTCTGTTGTGTGGGAACAACACATCTCACATGGAACATCCATCAAGAAAGACCACACTGCTGGCTAAAGAACACACCTTGACAAATTTAAAAGGATAGAAATCAAACAAAGTACGCCCTCAGATCACAGTGCAATTAAACTAGAAATCAATAACAAAAAACCAGCTGAAATTTATCAAATATATAGATACTTTAAAACACAATTCTAAATATTACATGGTTTTAAGAAGTTCTCAAATCCTGTCATTTGCAACAACAGGGATGGACCTAGAGGGTATTATGCTAAGTGAAATACGTCAGACAGAAAAAGAAAAATACTATATGATTTCACTTAAATGTGGAACCTAAAAAAAATGAACAAACAAAAAAATTAGAGACAGAATCATAAATGCAGAGAACAGACTGATAGTTGCCAGAAGAAAGAGGGATAGGGGAATGGGTGAAATGAATAAAGGGGATTAAGAGGTACAAACTTACACTGAGTGAATTAAGTCAAGCAAAGAGTCAATTATCATATGGTTTTGCTTATTTGTGGAGCATAAGGGATAACACGGAGGACATGGGGAGATGGAAAGGTGAAGGGATTTGGAGGAAATTGGAGGGGGAGACCAACCATGAGAGACTGTGGAGTCTGAGAAACAGTCTGAGGATTTGGGGGGGGGGTGTGAGGCTGGGTGAGCCTGGTGGTGGGTATTAAGGAGGGCACGTATTGCATGGAACACTGGGTGTGGTGCATAAACAATGAATTCTGGAACACTGAAAAGAAATTAAAAAAAAAAAAAAGGCTACCTGAGGTGTGGGAGAATAAGCAAAACTGAATTCATCTTTGTTTCCACAATTGTTCTCAAATAGGGAAGGAAAAAAAGTAAAAAAGTAAATACTGACTGAAGATTACTGTTAAATCACTTTAAATCTAGACAAAGTGATTATAGAAACGAACTTATGAACTCTGTTTTCAGTAAGTTTCAGTCAGACAAATGATAGAACGAGAACTGAGAGACTGCAACAAAACTGTCAAAGATAACTTCATGGAATCATTAAGAATATTCAGATCTGTAAGTTTCAAGGTAAGTGTATGGGTTCTCATTTGTTTGTTTGAGATAAATCATAATAATAATGTGATTTTCAAAGACTATCACTTAGTAATTCAATAATGTTCCCATGTAAGAGAATAAAACATTTTTTTTGAAAAAAAAAAAAAAGGTACAAACTTCCAGTTATAAATAAGTCACAGAGATGAGAACAACATAGAGAACATAGAGATACTGTAATAATATTATATAGTGACAAATGGTAACTACACTTACGGTTGTGGGTATTTTGTAATGTACAGAATTATTAAGTCAATTTGTTGTACACCTGAAACTAATATAATATTTTATGTCAACTACAATGAAAAGACTCAAATGAAATGAAAATTTATTTTGAAATAAACAAAAATGAAAATACAACTTATCAAAATCTGTCTATGTATAGTAAAAGCAGTGTTTATGGGGAATTTATACCATTAAGTGACTATATTAGGAAAGAAGAATGATCTAAAACCAATAATCTGAAATTACACCTTGAGAAATTTGAGAAAAGAGCAATGTAAGCCTAAACACCCAGAAGAAAGGAAATAATAAAAATTAGGGTATAAATCAATGAAACTGAAAATAGGAAAAATGGTGGAGAAAATAGGCTGATGAAAAAAGAGAAAGAAAAGACAAAAATTACTAATATCAGAAATAAATTAGGGGTCTTCACTACTGATCCCATGAACATTAAACAATAAAGAAAGGAATACTATGAACAATTGTATACCTACAAATTTGACAACTTAGATGAAATTGACTCATTACTTTAAAAACACAAATTACCAAAACTCATGCAAGAAGAAATAGACCAATCTACCAGAATAGTCCTCTATCTACTAAAGAAATTGAATCAATAATTAATAATCTTACCAAGCAAAAAAGCACCAGACCCAGATGACTGCACTGGTGAATCCTACCAAACATTTAAGAAAGAAATCATATCAATTTTCTGTAACCCCTTCCATGAGAGAGAAGTAGAGAAAATACTTCCTTTCAGACTCTACGAGAATTCTATGAAACCACCATCATCCTAATAACAACACCAGATAAACATAGTAAAGAATGAAAAAAATAAAGGCCCACATTGCTCATGTAATTAAGTATAAAAATTCTCAACAAAATATTAGCCAATTGAACTCAACAATGTATAAAAATAATTATATATCTTAACTAAGGGTATTTATTTTAGGTATATGAGGCTGGCAAAATATTTCAAAATCAAGCAATGTAATGTACTCATATCAACAGGCTAATGGTGAAAAATCACATCATCATATCAATCGATGCAGAAAATGCATTGGACAAAAATCTAAGACCCATTCATTTAAAAAGTGTGTATATATTGGGAATAGAGATGAACTTCTTCAACTTGATAAAGAGCATCTACAAAAAATCTGTAGCTAACATCATATCTAATCATCCTAATCATGGACTCTCTCCCCCTAAGAATAGGAACAAAGCAAGGATGTCTTCTATCACCACTCCTATTCAACATCATACATAAACTAATGCACTAAGACAAAACAAAGATTAGGGAAGAAGGTCTTTTTTCATAAATGACATGATTGTCTATGTAGAAAATCCCAAAGAATTAACAAAAAACCCCTCCTGAACTAATAAGTGAATATAGCAAGTTTGTAGGCTGTACAATGTTAATATACAAATTACCTGCTTTCCTATATACCAGCAATGAACAACCAGAATTTGAAATTTTAAAAAATTACTACTTACTATAGCACCAAAGAAGGAAATACTTCAGTATAAATCTAACAAAATATGTACAAAAACTGTATGCAGAAAACTAGAAAACTCTGATGAAGGAAGTTCAAAGATGCTCTAATTAAATGGAAAGATATTCTGTATTGACTTGAAGACATTATTAAGATGTCAGTTATTTCCAACTATATCTATAAATTCAAAGCAATCCCAATTAAAATCACAGAAACTACTTTTTTAAGATATCAAAAAACTAATACTGAAGTTTCCAAGAAGGCAAAAAAATCTAGACTAGCCAAGACAATCCTGAAGAGGAAAAAAAGGAAGTCGGAGGGCTCACATTACCCAAGTGATAGATTTACAGTGAAGTAATCAAGACAAAATAGCACTGGCAAGAGAATAGACAAATAGATGAACATAATGCAATTGAGATCCCAGAAATAGACCTACACAAATATGGTCAACTGATTTCTGGAAACAAGCAAACGCAATGCAATAGAAAAATAATAGTCTTTTCAACAATGGTACTGAAAAAACTGGACATCCATATGCAAAACAAAGAACCTAGACACATGTCTTGCAAAACACATGTCTCTTAAAGGACTTGTATCCAAAATGCATAAAGAAATTTAAAATGCAGCAATGAGAAAACAAACCAAAAAAAGACCCCAAGTTTTAAAAATGGACAAATAGGGGCGTTTGGGTGGTTCAGTGGGTTAAGCCTCTGCCTTCGGCTCAGGTTATGATCTCAGAGTCCTGGGATTGAGTCCCACATCGCGCTCTCTGCTCAGCAGAGAGCCTGCTTCCCCCACTTTCTCTGCCTGCCTCTCTACCTACTTGTGGTCTCTGGATGTCAAATAAATAAATAAAATCTTCTAAAAAAATGGCAAATAGCTGAACAAATACATCGCCAAAGAAGATGTACAGACAGCAGATAATCATGTGAAACAATTAGCATCATTTGTCACTAGGGAATTGCAAATTAAAATAGCAAGAAGATATCACTGCACAGCTATCACAATGGTTAAAATCCCCAGACTGAGAGTAAGAATTGCTGCTGAAGAGGCAGAACACAGGAGCTCTCCCTCATTGTTGGTGGGAATACAAAATGGTACAGCCACTCAGTGAGGAGTGGGGAGCAGGTTAGAAGTTTCTTGCAAAACTAGGCGTAGTCTTACCATATGATCCAGCAATCACACTCCTAGATACATGCCCAATTCATTTGAAAATATCTGCACATGGATGTTTATAGCAGTTTTATTCATAATTGCTCAAAACTGGCAGGAACCAAGATATCCTTCAATAAGTAAACAGATAAACTATGCTACATCTACACCATGGAATATTACTTGGCAATAAATTAAATGAACAATCAAACCACAGAAAGATATGGGTAAATCTTAAATAAATATTGCTAAGTGAAAGAAGCCAGCTACTTACCATATGCTATGGTCTGAATCTTTGTTTTCCTGCAAACTCATGTTGAAATCCTAACCCCCAAAAGTGATGGTATTCATATGTGGGGTCTTTGAGAGGTGCTTTCATCATGAAAGTACAGCCCTCATGAATGGGATTAGTACCTCATAAAAGAGGCTCCAGACAGATTCCTGGCCCTTGGGCCATGTGAGAATTTGAGAATTTTGTGATCCCTGCACCAGGATCCCAGACTTCCAGCCTCTAGACAGTGAGAAATACATTTCTGTCATTATAAGCTACTAGATCTATGGTATTTTTGTTATGGCAGCCTGAAAAGACTCAGACACTCTAGGACTCCAAGTACCAACCTTCTGGAAAAGGCAAACCTGTAGCAACAGTAAAAAGATGAATAACTGCCAGGAGTTCAGAAGGAGCAGAGTGGATTGAATACATGATTCATGGGGGACTTTTTAGTTTGGTGAAACTATTCCTGGGATATTATGATTGTGAATACTACACTACATATTCGTCAAAGTCCACTGACGTAGAGCACAGAAAGCAAACCTTAATGTACACAATATTTTTAAAAGATGTATTTAGGAGGTTGGAAGATCCAAGGATGGAATACAGAATGTAGCCAAACAATCTGTTTTACAAAAATATGAAACAATCTCACCAAAAGGAGTAGAGGGGGAAAGGGCTAACCTAATTCATTCTGGAAATGAGTAGGGTCTATAAATCTAAAGGCAAAGGAAACTGTCCTGTGTCTTGTGGCCATTTTTATGTATTCTTTGGAGAGGTATCTGTTCATGTCTTCTGCCCATTTCTTGACTGGATTATTTTTTTGGGGGGTGTTGAGTTTGGTAAGTTCTTTTTAGATCTTAGATATCTGCTCTTTATCTGATATGTCGTTTGCAAATATATTCACCCATTCTGTGGGCTGCCTTCCAGTTTTGTGGACTATTTCCTTTTTGTTTGTGCAGAAGCTTTTTATTTTATGAAGTCCCAATAGTTCATTTTTGCTTTTGCTTCCCTTGGCTTTACAGAGGTTTTTTGCAAGAAGTTGCTATGGCTGACATCAAAGAAAATACTACCTATGTTCTCCTCTCAAATTTTGATGGATTCCTGTCTCACATTTAGATCTTTCATCCATTTTGAATTTATCTTTGTATATGGTGTAAGAGGATGGTCCACTTTCATTCTTCTGCATGTGGCTGTCCAATTTTCCCAGCACCATTTATTGAAGAGATGGTCTTTTTTTTCCCCCCATTAGATGTTTTTCCTTAATTTGTTGTAGATTAGTTGACTACAGACTTGAGGGTCCACTTCTGGCTACTCTTTTCTATTCCACTAATCTATGCGTCTGTTTTTGTGTCAGTACCATGCTGTCTTGGTGATCACAGCTTTGTAAATACAGCTCAAAGTCAGGCAACAGGAAACAACAAATGTTGGCAATGATGTAGAAAGAGGGGAACCCTCTTACACTGTTGGTAGGGATGCAAGCTATAAAAAACAGTATGGAGGAGGTTCCTCAAGTTAAAAATAAGAGCTACCCTATGACCCAGCAATTGCTATTAGGTATTTACCCCAAAGATACACATGTAATGAAAAGAAGAGGCATAAGCACCCCAAGGTTCAAAGCAGCAATGTTTACAATAGCTAAACTGTGGAAGGAGCTGAAATGTCTTTCAAAAGATGAATAAAGAAGATGTGGTTCATATGTACAATGGAATATTACTCAGCTACCAGAAGGATGAATACTACCATTTATATCAACACGGAACTGAAAAGTATTATGCTAAGTGAAGTAAGTCAAGCAGAGAAAGACAACTATCATATAGTTTCACTCATATGTGGAATGTAAGGAATGGTGCAGAGGAACATAGGGGAAGGGAGGGAAAACTAAATGGGAAGAAATCAGAGAGGGAGACAAACCATGAGAGACTTGGGAATACAGGAAACAAACTGAGGGTTACAGAAGAGGGGGGGCTGGAAGACAGTGTAACTGGCTGGTGGGTATTAGGGAGAGCACATGATATGATAAACCCTGGGTATTATATACAACTAATGAATCATTGAACACTACATCAAAAACTAATGATGTACTCTACCTTGGCTAACTGAGCATTAAAAAAAGAAGAAGAAGAAAGAAACTATCAGCACAGAATTCTAGTTGATAGAACTGTTTTTCATGGGGTTCCTGGTTAACAGTTCTGATATCACTATACAAGCATAATGGAATTGACCAATTAAGTAAATGAATGGTAGATGTGGAGTGTCAGGCTTCTCACTACTGGAGTGGGAGCAAAGGGAGGAGACTAGAAGTGAAATTAACATATGAACAAAGGCTTCACCATTGTACCCTAAGAAAATTCTCCTAACCTGACTTATTTATGAGACTGTTTTGCAAAAGTGGACCAATGCACTCATAAGACCAACTAAGACTGGAGAAATTGGGAAGAATTCTTACAGCTTGCACAAAAGGGAGCAGAAGTGAATCAAAGTAAGCTCTGTAAAGGAACACCTTGAGATCTACCTTTATCACGCTGAGACTGTCATTTTTTTGTACAGTTGATGTATGTACAAGTATGTCATTGGATGGAGCCTGAAAAGACAGTGATCCTTTTCCTCTTACCTCA
The DNA here is from genome assembly GCF_009829155.1 of Mustela erminea. NCBI lineage: Eukaryota > Metazoa > Chordata > Mammalia > Carnivora > Mustelidae > Mustela > Mustela erminea. The sequence continues at coordinate 21,440,665 of NC_045618.1, read as the reverse complement.
TTTTTTTTTTTTCCAACCTCCAACTATCTGCATGCACCCTCAAGAACAACCCTTCCATAGTAAAAGTTCATAAATACTCAGCTCCCCTTTACCTCAGGAAGGGGAATTCAAGAAATTTCCTTCCATCTTCTTGTTTGGCACCCTGCAATGAAAAAGGTTTTCTCTGCAAAAGCTGGTATCACTGTCAAGCTCACTACAAATCAAGCAATGAAGTCCTTTCTGGTAACAGAAAGATTCACGTGGTAATGGATTAAGGTTAGAGATGTCACTATGCACTCATGTTTAGCTTAATAAAGATACCAATGGTTCTATATTGTGACATAATAATATATATTTGATCTTCATCCCAGTTCCTGGCACAGAGCTCATAAAATTCCTATAGTGTCCTAAATGATTAGAGTGACAGGGGCATCTTTTGTTAGAACATTTGGTCTCTGTCCCCGGTTCCTGAAATAGTTATATAGCATAAAGGCAAATGTGACATTTCAATCCCTTGAGTTTTTGTTTTTGAGTTTTGAGTTTTTGAGGTGACCTTTGGGAAGCCCCTAAGAATGAGGGCTGGTTGCCAGGGCAACTGACCATGTGATTAAAGGGTTGGAACTTTCAGCTCCACCCCCTGACTTCCAGGGAAGGGAGAGAGACCTGGAGATCTAATGGCCAACGATTTAACCAATCATGCTTAAGTAATGAAGCCTCCATTAAAAAAAAAAAAATTAGGGGCACCTGGGTGGCTCAGTGGGTTAAAGCCTCTGCCTTTGGCTTAGGTCATGATCTCAGGGTCCTGGGATCGAGCCCCATATCGGGCTCTCTGATTAGCAGGGACCCTGCTTCCCCCTCTCTCTCTGCCTGCCTCTCTGCCTCATTGTGATCTCTTTCTGTCAAATAAATAAATAAAATCTTTAAAAAAAAAATTAACCATAAGGGTTTGGAGGGCTTCCAGGTTGCTGAATATATAGAAGTGCTGGGAGGGTGGTGTGCCTAGAGAAGGCACAGAAGCTCTGTGACCCTTATCACCTTGCCCTATGCATCTCTTCCATCTGGTTGTTTCTGAGTTCTATCTTTTTATAATAAACTTGTAATCTAGTAGATAATCTATTTTCCTGAGTTCTGTGAGCCATTCTAGCAAATTACCAAACCTGAGGAGGGGATCATGGAAACCTTGATTTTTAGCCAAATCTGACATAAGTTGTGGGTAACCTGAGGACACATGCAATTGGCATCTGAAGTGGGGGTGGGATGGGGACAGTCTTATAGGACTGAAACTTTAACATGTGAGATCTGTACTAACCCAAGATAATATCAGAACTAAATTGAGGCATAGGATACCCAGTGGTGTCTGGACTGCTGCAGAACTGGTTGATAGGGGGAAAATCTCACATGCATTTAGTGACCAGAAGTCAAGTATTAAGAGTAGAGTGAAGGGGTGCCTGTGTGGCTCAGTAGGTTAAGCCTCTACCTTCGGCTCAGGTCATGATCTCAGAGTCCTGGGATTGAGCCCCACATCAGGCTTTCTGCTCAGCAGGGAGCCTGCTTCCCCCTCTCTCTGCCTTCTTATGATCTCTCTGTCAAATAAATAAAATCTTAAAAAAAAAAAAGAGAGAGAGAGTAGAGTGGAAAGAAACAGAAGAGTATTCCTTTCACATTTAAAAATATGTATAGTATGAATATACATGGGTGTTAGTATATGCCTATATATTTCTGGTTGAGAGGACCCAGACATAAAGATTCTCAAGATCCGTGAACAGCCCTTACACCCTAATTTTGGTTTCTAAGACCATCTTCCAATAAAAGGAACCAGAGCTCCTTGGAGAAATAGTTGATTCTAGGACTGGGGCAAGAAATATGTAAGATGAGCCTGGAGTAATTTGTAGTGCCAGTGTATTACTGCTTTCTTACTTCCTGGCACTAATAATAACTTATACAATAATATATTTTATATATATATATATAATAAAATATAATTATATATAATAATAACCTCAGAATGATGTGGGTATGACAGAGAGACACCAGAACCAATTGGAACAATTTTAGCAACATGATAAACTAGTATTGGTCTATAATCCAAAGCATAAAATAAATATCTATGAATTCATGCTCGTATAAGTAAACAAACAAATAAATAAATACATGGGAGAAAAAAAGACAAATATTCCATGCAGAAAAATTCCAAAGAATTTATGTAGACAGTCTCCCTTCAAGGGGAAGGAATATCTAGCCCTCCTCAAGTGGGCTGTGCATTGTGATGTCCTACCAAAGAGGAAAGCACAAAAAATGGAGAAAGAAAAGGATAACTTCACATCAGAGAAACCTGACAACCACTCCCTCAGCCAGGTGATCAAAGTCAACACCAACAGTGATGAGTCATGTTGACAGAGTGTGCCCTTGATAGGATGCCTTGAGAATGGCATTTTCCCTCTGCAGGCTTCCTCTCCAAAACCCATAACCCCAGTCTAATGATGAGAAAAAGCATCAGACAAATCCTAACGGAGGGTCATCCTACAAAATACCTGACGGGAACACCTCAAAACTGTCAAGGTCGTTAGTTTCTCTGGGCAAGCCTGAGAAACTGTCACAGCCAAGAGGCGCCTAACCAGACAGGATGACTTAATGTTACATGGTATCCTGAATGGGATCCTGGAGAAGAAAAAAAGGACATTAGATAAAAAGGAGAAAAATCTGATGAACTGTAGACTTTAATAATAATGTGTCAATACTGGCTCATTAACCATAAAAAAAGGGGCCCTACTAATGTCAGATGTTACTATTAGGAAACTATGGGAATTCTTACACAACCTTTGTAATTTTTCTGTAACTCAAAAATGTTCTAAAAGATGAAGTTTATTTAAAAAATTCAAACAGCAATCATGCAGCACAAAGATCTCAGCCAGCCATCTCCCACTCCATTACAGGTTGTTTTTGCAAACAAACAGATCCTAGTTGCTCCAGAATCCCTAAGGGCTAGGCCCAGGGGCTGTTTCCTCACAATACATAGGGCAGGCCCTGAGCTGTCTGCCCTGGATTCAATCCCTGAATCAAATTAATGTGCATGTGGTGTGAGTTTTAGACTGTGGGAAGGGATGTTTAACACTGGCTTCTTTGATGTAGGGATGAATAACCCTAGACTATGATTTTCAGAAGGGCCAGAGAGGGCTTTTCATTCAACAGCAGGTAACCTGATGATCACTAGCCCACCCCTGTGTGCTGGACAGGAAGAGAGAAAAGCACAAGGATACACAGGACAGAGACCTGTGAGAAATGCCAGAGGGGCTAGTATTGTCCCTTGCCATGAAGGCCACAGCAGAATACAGCAGGAGCCAGGGATTTGAATCAAAAAAGCTGCCTGGATTCCTGTCACGAATCACTAAAAAGCACAGATGTGCTAATGCCCAAGACTCGAGCTTCTGCACCATTTCATTTACACTTCTGGAAGTAGACTCTTCAAATGCAGCTTAAAAAGGGAGTCTCATCTCTCTGCCTACAGCTGACAAAATCAGAGGGTTCCCCAGTGTCATTTCAACATGTCCCATGAAACAAGCACTCTTAATGTAAGTAAATACTGGTATACCAAGCTTCAGCGAGAGCAAGACCGTTAATATGGCAAGATTTCTAGCTGAGCTGCCGGACAAGCCACTTAGCTTTATGGGCTCCCCCTTCCCACACAAGCCAAGAAAATAAAAGCACTAGAGCTTTGAGAGCCCCATGGCTGACAGTTCAGCTCCTCCCGAGAAAGGTAGGGACCCAGTCAAGAATCTGGCTTTCCCGGCTGTCACACCTGTGGCATTCATTTACCTGTGCAGCTGGGATCTTTGCACTGCAGTAAGTCTAAAGGTAGAGAGTCTATATTACCACCCAATACCACAATCGAATATTCTTGAAGAACTTCCCCAACATTGTCATCTCTATTCTGTAATGATTAGGTGAATATAAAAACCTAAATTGCACTTTGGAAAAATCTACTATAAAAATAAATACATATCATTCATATCTAATCACCAAAGTGCCAATCAATATGTCAATAATTTAGATATACAAGGACATACAGTTCACTGCTCATGAGGGCAAAACTTCTGACCAAAAAAAAAAAAAAAATGTACTATAATAAAATTTAGGTCAGAGAAAGCTGTTGGATTTCTCAGGCCATCCTCAAAGAAAAAACTGGAAGTAAACAGGAATTGTAAAAGGAAGGCGGTATAAAAATTCAGAGAATGAAATATGAAATCATGACCCAGTGTGATTCTATAGCCATAATTTTACATGTAAACACTGAATTTAAAATGCAAAATCTATGGTAACCTGACACTCAATTATTTATACTGGTTATTTACGGGTAGCTTCTAATGGAAGTCAATATTGAATATTTTTAAATAGGAAAAAAAAAGTGAGGGAATAAATTCTCATTTGCCTGGAGAGCTTTGAGAGAGTTTTTTCTGAAGGGAGGACAATGGGTTAGGTGGTCTCTCAAGTTCCCTTTCAGCCTCTGATGTTGTGGTAAATGAATAGCAAAGGTAAAAGCAAGGCTGAGTGCAACCAAACCACACATAATAATGCTGCAGTTTCCTAAAAATGTCATACTTGGGTTTTAAGCACAAGTATCTGCAAAATGCATTCTAATAGTGCACATGGGGAAAGTAGGGTTCAGATGGAAATGGGAGAGAAGTTCCAAAAATGTCCCTCTCAGAAAATGACCCCAATAAGCAGTTAGCCTGATTAGCCTGGCAGGTGGCTGGTCACAGAGAACTGTCTCCTTAGAGGACATCTCACTCTACATATACGTGAAATCAGAGGTTGTTTGTCTTTCTCTGACTTATTTCACCTAGCATAGTACCCTCTACTACATGGAATCTAAAACAAAACAAAGAAGGATAGAAATAGACCCACAGATACAGAAAACAACCTGTTATTTCCAGGGGAGAGGGGGATGGGTGAAAGAGGGGAAGGGCATTAAGACATACAACCTTCCAGTCATAAAATAAATAAGTCACAGGAATGAAAAGTACAGTGTAGGGAATATAGTCAGTAATATTATCATAACACTCTATGGTGACAGATGGTGATTATACTTATTGTGGTGAGCACTGAGTAATATATAGAATTTGAGAGGCGGGACAGGGTTGTGGGGGGGTAGGTAAGGAAAAAAATGAAACAAGATGGGATCAGGAGGGAGACAAATCATAAGAGATTCTTAATCTCATGGAACAAACTGAGGGTTGCTGGGGGGTGGGAGGGTAGAGATAGAGTTACTGTGTTATGGACACTGGGAAGGGTATGTGCTATGGTGAATGCTGTGAAATGGTAAGCCTGATGATTCACAGACCTGTAGCCCTGGGGCAAATAATACATGAGTCAACTTAAAAAAGAATTATATGTCAATCAATTATATATCAACTAAAAAAAAGAATTATCAAACTAGTATGTTGTATACCTTAAACTAATATAACATTGTATGTCAACTACACTTCAATAATAAAAATTGAAAGAAAGGGGCACCTGGGTGGCTCAGTGGGTCAAAGCCTCTGCCTGCGGCTCAGGTCATGATCCCAGGGTCCTGGGATCAAGCCCCACATTAGTGGGGGTGAGGGGGGGAGGTCACTGCTCAGCAAGGAGCCTGCTTCCTCCTCTCTCTCTGTCTGCCTCTCTGCTTACTTGTGACCTCTGTCTGTCAAATAAATAAAATCTTCTTTAAAAAATTGAAAGAAAAAAAGAACACCTTTTTTTTTAAATTTATTTATTTTCAGCATAACAGTATTCATTATTTTTGCACCACACCCTGTGCTCCATGCAATCTGTGCTCTCTATAATACCCACCACCTGGTACCCCAACACCTTACTTTCTGTGCTAACACCATGTGGACGTGCAGGGTACCTGTCCTGGGGTGGGAGGGCAGTGGAAGTTTGGGAACAGGGCACAGTTAATAAGCACTCATGTCCCATCCTTTCTAGCAATGATGTCCTTCTTTCCTGATTTCTATTACTTTTTGGTGATAGTATTTTCCCCAAAGCTTTATCTATTTTCTCTTACTCCCAAGGACATGTAATCAAAATTATTAGTTTCGGAAGCTGTCCTACATTATGGGTGGAATTGTGTCCTTCTACAATTCTTGTTGACATCCTAACTCCCAAATCCTCAGAATGTGACCTTGTTTGGAAACAGAGCCACTGCAGAGGTTGTGAACTCAGATGAGTGACACTCAAGTAGGATGGACCCTAATCCAATATGACTGGTGTCCTTATGAAGAGGGGAAATTTCAACATGGAGACACAGGAACGATGTCACATGAACAAGCAGCCAGATACTGGAGGGATGTATCTACAAACTAAGGAGCACCAAGGATGGTCAGGAAACCACCAGAAGTTAGGAGAGAGGCCTGGAACTCATTCTCCTTCACAACCCTCAAAAGCTATCCATGCTAGGGCACCTGGGTGGCTCAGTCAGGTAAGTCTTCAGCTCATGGTATGATCTCAGGGTCCTGGGAGAGAGCCCCACATCTGGCTCCCTGCTTAGTAAGGAGTCTGCTTCTCCCTCTCCCTTTGCCCCTCCCCCCTGCTTGTGCACTCTCTCTCTCTCTCTCTTTCTAATAAATAAATAAAATCTTTAAAAAAATAATAAAATAAAAGGTCTCAAGCCTGCTGACTCCTTGCTCTGGGTCTCCAGAGCCATGGGACACTGTATTTCTACTGTCTAAACCCCCTGATTTGTGTACTTTGTTACAGAGGCCCTCCCTAGCAAACAAATACAGTCCTATAGACTGTGATGTTAACTTTACACAGGCTGTAACGTAAGCTTCACACAGATGTTCCCACAACTTCCCTGGGACATGATAACCCAGAAAACAAGTGAAGAAGGCCCTGGGGAGACACTGTCATTGTTCTACTTCAAGATGCCTGCGCAATCCTCATGGGGAGACCCCCAACCAGAAACTAAATGACTCTTCCTAACAAGCTCAGAGATGTACACTGCCCAGTACAGGCAGAATATGCTTTATCTTGAACGTGCATCTGAGTTTTTCAAGATGGAAAGAACTGTAAAGCAGTTTCCATTCTCACATCAATCAGTTCTAAGAGGCATGTTTCTGTCCTTAGAGGATTCTATGAGTAAGATCATAGAGTCTCTGCTCTTATGTTAAGCATTTGAGCAAATGCTTCACTTAAATGGGGCTTTACGTTGAATTTCACCTTAATTTATCAAAGCATTTCAATGTTGAAATTTACACGATTTCTTCTTCTATTGAGAACTGAACTGTAATTCTGGTTCCCTTGCATATGGGTGAGACTTGGGGACTTCTTGATCATGCAATGTGAGGTAACACTCTGGGACACGGCAGCCTGAGTCATAAGCAGCCTGACAGCTTACATCCGAGTCTCCTAGAAAGCTCACTGTGGGAGAAACCAACCATCACATAATCAACCCAACTACCAGGAGATCACCATGCTCTGAGGAAGCCCAAATTAGCCACATGCCACATGGATCCCATGAAGAGATGGGTTATCAGGCCAGCCCCCCCCCCCCCCCGCTACAGCCACCCCAGCCTAGGTACCACGTATGCATGTGAGTGAAGGAGCCCTTTGAATAGTACAGTTCCAGCGGACAGCACATAAAAAAGAGCCAGGGAACCCAGCTGATAGACAGAACCTAGTCCTCAGAGCTATGGCTCCAGCCATGACCAGTCACGATAAGGCTCCATTCACTGATAAGAAAGTACCATTGTGCCCTACCTAAATTTCTCACTCACAAAATTGTGAACATAAGAAAAGGGTGGCTGTTTAATGCTACTAAATTTCAAGGTGGTTAATTATGCAGTAATATTGATAAATGGGATACCCTTTCTGTGAAGTATTTTTTTTTTCCTTTCTAGCCTCTAACTGAGTTAGGTGAGTTTATCTGGAAGCTATAGTATAAACTGAAAGTCCATTAAAGATGCCTTTTAAAAAAGAACTGAGACTCAAACATCTTCCTATTACAGAGGACTGCACCGTCTTTGTCAAACCACATCTGATGCTGCGAAGTTACCCAGGAAAACATGCATCTCATGTTTATACCCCTCAAAAGCTGCCCAACTGAAATGGAAACTAAGATAGTATAGAAGAAGACTGTTACCATAACCTTTATAAGCGAAGTATAATTCAGCTTCAACGTAACAGTCAGAAATCTCAATAAAAGTGAACTTGAGGGAACGCTTACATGCTTCACAGCTCTCATTTCAAGAAGGCATCAGACACATGCCAAAGACAGTGTGGCCAGAGATCATGGAGAATGGACCACAGGTCACCCACCCAGGTGTTGCCTCCAGACAAGCCAGCCCCATGTGACCTGAGAGATGTCTCCCCCACAGTGTCTCTTCAGAAACACTGCCCCAACCTCTCTCTGCTGGTTTTCTGCTCTGGCTCTAGAGTCAAAACATCTTGCTCAGATCTTATAAAAATATTCCTTGTTGTTGACACAACAACAAGGAATATTTTTTCCTTTTGTCAACAGTCGTCTCATATCAGACTTTCCAACCCATGTTAACTGGAAGTATAATATCTGCTTTATAGACAGCCACATGGTTTTAAAGTGAACAATGAAAACCAACACTGTTTTAAAATCAAAAGTAAACAATAAAATGCTCCTAGCAACTGGAATCTGCCAGCACTTTGAAGACTACCCCTTTTCCAGATAACACAGCTACATGGTCATCTCAGAGCCTCAGGTCAAGCCTGTGTCAGCCCCATTTCCACAGAGAGGCTATGCAGCTCTCCTAGGTCCCACAGCTGGTTCCTAGCGCAGCATTCTCCAAATCCAGGTCTGCCAGATGTCAGAGCTTGCAAGGAAAAGGTCTGAGTTGTGCCACCCTAATGCCACCTCCAGCAAGGCCCAGGTCCTCCCATCTGGGCAGCGAACACATGTACATGTTTCTCATCCCAACTCTACCCCCAGCATCTGGTTGGACAACATAGAGATCCCTTCCGCAGATCCCAGGGCAAAATGGCCAGAATCCTCAGGTCTGAGGCTATTTGTTTAAAGCACAGTTAGGTTTCAGTTACCCTGTTGTTAGAGAAAAATGGTTTTTAAATTATGTAAGGCACACAAAATTAAGGATTATGGATTTCCTGCAGTCTTCAAAGAGGGTATTATGTAGCTGTCAAAAGCAAACTGGCTACGGCTGATTTTTCTGACCTGAAGGAATGTGCCAATGCTAAGTGGAAAGTATAAAGCTGATGGAGACTGCGCATCATGTAAATTCATTTCCCATTAAAATAAAATCAGAGAACAGAAAAACCTCTGTGTGTACCTTGGTGTAGGAAGGAGCAGAATGGTGTGGGTGGAAGCTCACAAACCTCCAACTTAGGTCAGCAAGGGAGCGTGGAGCAGAGCAAGGGGACCTGCCTGCCTCCTTCTGTAGACCTTCCCCTGCTGTTTGGCTGGTCACAAGGAGACTGTATTGTGCTTGTAATTTGGGGGTGTAGGATAGAAATTGCAGGGAAACCAATAGCTATGTAGAGCACACAAAGAGGACAGATAGCACTATATCACCTGTGGCTGAACATCCAGGCTTTGCGATCAACCCCAGGGAAGAGTAATTTAAAATCAGAGACTAGTAATAGTTTACATCATTGAAGGCCTTGGTTAAGTTCTTTGCATACACTGTGACTCGATTTCGTTTCTTCTAAAATGTATTGTTTTAACTATTTCCAAGTGTGCAGTTAAGTGGTAGAAATAAATTCACACTGCTGTGCAACCTTCGCCACCATCCATCCCCAAAACCCTTTTATAAATCTTGTAAAATGGAAACTTTGTACCTATTAAATAATAGCTCCCCATTCTCCCTCCCCCAGCCCCTAGCAATCACTGTTCTGCTTTCTAGCTTTATGATATTGACTACTCTAAGGACCTTATAGAAGTGGAATCATAGAGACTGGTTTATTTCACTTAGCATAATGTCCTGAAGGTTCATCCATGTTGTACCAAGCATCAGAATTTCCTTCCTTTTTAGGGCTGAATAGTATTCCATTATACTATACAGATCACATTTTGTTTATCCATTCGACCACAGAAGGTCATTTTTGTTGCTTTGATGTTTTAGCTCTTGTGAATAACCTTTTTATGAACATGGATATACAAAGATCTCTTTGAGACCTCACATTCAATTCTTCACTTCTCCCAGAAGATTGCTAGATCATATGGTAATTCTATATTTATTTTTTGGAGGTACCTCCATACTGTTTTCCACAGCAGCTGCACTATTTTATATTCATATGAACAATACACAAGTTTCCAATTTCTCCACATCCTTACAAACACTTGTTGTTTTTTTTTGGGGGGAGGGGGGTTAATAGTAGCCATCCTACTGAATGTGAGGTAGTATCTTATCATAGTATTGATTTGTATTTCCCTAATGATTAATGACACTGAGCATCTTTTTATGGGCTTATTGGTCATGTGTAGGTCTTCTTTGGAGAAGTGTCTGTTCAAGCCTTTTGCCCATTTTTCAATCAGGTTATTTTGTTCTTGTTGAGTCTTAGAAGTTCTCTATATATTCTGGATAGTAACCCTTTATCAGTTATATCATTTGTAAATATTTTCTCCCACCCTGTGGGTTGCCTTTTCACTCTGTGAGTACTGTCTTTTGAAATACAAAAATTTTAAATTTTCCTGGAGTCCAATTTGTCTGTTTTTCTTCTGTTACCTGTGCCTTTGGGTCATATCTAAGAAATCACTGCCAAATTCAACGTGGTGAAGCTCTTGTCCTATGCTTTATTTTAAGGGTTTTACATTATTTTAGGTCTTACTGTTAGGTCTTTGAACCATTTTAAATTAATTTTTGTATCTGGTGCAAATTCATTCTTTTGCACATGGATATGCAGTTTTCCCAACACCATTTGTTGTGAATTGTCATTCATTTTTCACAAACACCCCATGAGGTAAGCCCTAGCACTATCCTATGTTACAGATGAGAAACTAAGGCACAGAGAGAGCAATAACTTCCCTTAGTTCCCAAGTCAATGGTAGAGCTGGAATTCTGACCCAAGCAGCCCACACACTCTATGCTTTCACATAATATGCTGTAGCACTTAAGAATTGTGTTGACTTCAAGTAAAGTATTCAATGATTTTGAGGGTCATTTTCCTCATCTGTCAAAGGAGGAGGGTAATACTGCCTCTTTGCAAGGACTCCTTAAAGTGTTACATATACAAAAATTAGGCATCTCACTGGGTAATCTAAACTTGGCCAGCAGAAACTGATCACCCAGATAGGGGCGAGCCAGTGAGGGCCCTGGATCCCACCACAGGATGAAGCACAAATGAGGGACGTAGAGGCAGCTTCTGCAGGAAACGGGCCCTTCTATCAGAGTAGCCATCAAGGAGGTCATAGCCCAGCATTCTGCTGAGCATTTGGCCCAAATTCTCCAACTGATGATGTCTTTTAATATCTGTTCGACACTTAGGTGGCACAGGAAGAAACTACTTCCCTGTCAATAAAAAATGTAATGCCCTCTTTGAGAATTGTCAAATAATTTTTTAAATACCATTTTCCAAATAAAACAACTCTAAGAGGCATATAAATGCTTAAAATTAAGATCACAAAATGAATTAGTGATCCCCAGCAAACAATGCTCTCCCACTTAGTTCTAAAACATTAGCAGGCTCTAACTGGGTCTCAGACCCTGTGTCCAGGCCTGTCCTCCACATTTGGGACTGTAGGAACACGTGGCCCAGGCAGGTCTTTACATGAGCATTCTGTGTTCTCAAGGGCCAACCTCAGCAGGACTGGGCCAATTCCTAATTCACTAGCTTTAGCATGAATCCAGCACCTCCATGACCTGGGCTGCTTTTCTGAATTATTTCAGTGATGTTCAGAGTCTGGCACAAGATGAGGCCCCTGGTGGCAACCCATCGTAACCACTCTTCAATCCAGCTCCGACGTAGCTGAGCCAGGGTCCGTGAGTGTCAAGACCTGTGGAACCAGGCTTTCTGAGATGTTATAAACCTGAGAGCGAAGCGGAAAAGTAAAGAGAAAACCAGAAGGAAAAATAAGAATAGGTTCTAACATCTAGGGAAGTGGAGATGAAACAAGTACACAGGACTTAATGGGGACAGAGTGGGGAGTGGCAGGAGAGAGACCCTCCAAGGACAGCTGCTGCATTGGGACAGACCCACCTGTGGCTTATGGGGTGATGTGGGGTGATCTTTGAAATAAAGGCGTAAAGGGAATCCACGCTCTGTAACATGCTTGGCCCTTCCCCTACCTTACGTCATAGTAATACTTCAATCATTAGATCTGAACTAAGTACAGAATTAATTTACCAAATAATGTTTTAATGACAACAGCAGCAGCACCCAGCCGTGCTCCAATTTAAGCATAACTTCAAGATAAATTACATCTTTTGACTTGCAGAGAAAGATGCCTCATTAGGAAGATTTTCAAATATAAAGAATTGTCACTGTAAGGCATGTAATCTCATCACTCCAAAGTCATTCATTAACATATGAAAATGTTAACATTTAATAAACTGGCTATAGAAAACACGGTACAGGGATTGCCCCCCAAGTGGAAGGCGACAGCAAAGGTGCTGGTACCATGTCTGGCTCAGCCTCCTCCTAATATCATTGGCCATGGGCATCCCTTCCTTTTAGATGTAGCCACATGATGCGTAGGTTTGCCATAAAAGATTCTTTTTTATTTCATATTATCATATCCTGGTTTTCTAGCTGGGAATAGGTCTGAATCAGAAATTATATTAGGATGAGAGACTTAAGATTCTCTTTAAGCCCTGGTGTTCAACAGTTTTTCTTAAGGGTTGCTTCAAAGTTATTGCAAGATGAAATCATTCAGAAGTCTGTCAATCAATGGCAATCATGGTGGCCAGACAAAGGCAGTAAAATGGCCATTAATTCCTCAGCCTTGCTCCAAATGAAGGCAGAATCACGCTGGCTCCAATTCAGCACATACGCCAGGTTTTGCGATGGCAGGGAGAAATACTTCATGAAGTCAGCCTGGAGGTTCAGGAAGGATGCCTCTGTGGGTTCTATCGGATGAATAGGAGTTTACTAACTAGACTGACTCCAGGAAAGCATTTCAGGAAGAGGTTAACACGGACAATGCATGGAGCTTTGAGAAAAAAACACCACAAGAGGCTACTTCAGGCTGGTTAGGTGTCTGTTTGCTAATAAATTTGGCATTTTCTTCTACAGGCGGTAGGGGTGGGGCACAGATGGGCATTGAGCAGGGTGACAAAGTGACTAGGACAGTGAGGAGGACATCTGGAGCCAAGGAGGGGTGGTCAGAAGGCCAGCGATGGGGAGAGACTATAGAGAAGCACGCTCTGTTTTCTGACCAAATGTGTTTGCAGGCTCACTGGGAAAGCGCACTCACATCAGCTCACCCAAAACTGACCGGAACGAGAGCTGTTCTAATAAAGCCAAGCATGAGTGGGGCCATGAAGACAACACCACACACTGAGAGCTGTACAATTTTTGATGGTTCTAAAACTCTTTTTTTTTTTTAAACAGAAAATCAGTTATTATCATGGGAAAGCTACTATATCATCCCCCGCCCTACTTTTGTTACTGGAATGTTGCTAATTTGATTTTTAAAGTAGAGATAGAAAAGCCACAATGATGACCTGGCAGTGTGGCTGAGGAAATCGCAGGTGTGAGCCACCGTCCAATGCACAAGTCCCAACGCCCTCCGCAAGGTTCATCAGCCCCGTCTCCAGATTGCCAGGGCATCAGAGCCACGGGCCGTCTACTCCTATTCTTCTACATCCCCCTGAGTTTTGTTTTGACTCTATTCTTCCCTTTCCAATTTAATGCTTCATTTCTTCATTACTCAGACATGCCAGGCACCGTGCTGGTAAGGAGCAGGTACGCGGCCCTGAGCCAGCCGGAACCAGCTGCCACACCTGGGGCTGATGTTCCCATGAAAAGTCAGCACGTACACACCTGGTTACCAACCACAGCTGGGCGAAACCCTCCCAAGGAGAGGTCAAGGTGCCTTTCACAACCCAGGTAGTAGACCTATCTCGCTCAAGCACACTCCCAAGCTGTGGCAAAGCTGCAGCTGAAATCTAGAATTCCTCATCTCCAGCCTGGCACTTTTTCCTATCACATTCTCTCTGCTCATTCACTGTTTAGTTTCTTCATTCGTTCATCTGTTTGTATGTCTGTGCCCTCATGCGTTCATTCTTTCAACTTTCGGCAAGTTTTTCATCCATCAAATGTACACACAGCAAGCACTGAAGATGCAGGCCTCCTGCCCAGCTGAGCTGTAAGGGGCTGAGGCATGAGGCATTATAGCTGGCTGATCGGTGTTGCACCTAGGCCAACACGGGCACCCCGGGTACACCTGCCAGCGAAGGTTGAGTGAGCGTAGAGGGGCTCAGCGAAGGCATCACAGAAGTGACCCTGGACCAAACTAGAGAATGAGCAGAATTTGTCCCTTCTGCAATACGCAGAGAGGGCTGACCTGTGCCAGGCATTACACAGACCCTACGCCTGCCTTCTTAGAGGTCGTAGTCAGGAGGCAGAGAGGCTGGAAGCAAAGACACTGCACCCTTGGGCGAGTGCTTTGGAGAAAATAAACAAGCTACATTATGGGGAGGCATGGAGGTCTTCTGTGGAGAAGGTGGTGGCACCCGCATGAGGGGAGCCAGGAGAAGAGCAGTACCACATAAGCAAAACAGGGGGTGTTCCAGAACTTGGCAGGAGGCCAGCGGGGCTGGTGCACAGGGCACAGGTAGATGCCCTCAGCAACTTGGGCAAAGCATTGCAGGCCAAGGGGAAAGGTGTGATTTTTTTCCCCCTACATGTGATGAGAAGCCACTGAAAGGTTTGAGATGACTCACTGACAGGTTCCCACGTGTATCTTTAAAGAAGTAGACTGGTCAGACTCCCAAGCCCACAGGAGGAGGTTTCCAAGTAGAAAAGGTTGCCCCTCCCTCTAGATGATGCAACAGGTCCCACCTCATGGCCAGGGGCCTTTATGCAAGACAGAGGGTTCCTGATTCTGGCCTCTGCATAGATTCGAGGATGGTGACTGGAGATGGTGGCTGAAACAGAAGAGGGGGTTATAAAGACGGAGATGAGAGAATGGACTGCAGGCAACTTTTGAAGGAAAACCTGGCAGAGCTAGATATGCACTTGTGTGGGAGAGTAAGGAAAACGATTAAGGATTCCTTGCATCTTAGTTATATATTATTTTTAAGGCTCTATTGAAAGCTTTGAGTGCTAGAGAAATGCTTCAGAACTGCAGGTTTTTCATGGTGTGTGTGCCATCGTTTATCAATTTGTTCCACTGTGGACGGACTCTCAGTTGTTTTTGGTCTTTTGCACACACAGTGTTGCCCTGAGGCATCACTTCAGGGTCCCAGATCTGGGATTCCTGAAGCCAAGAGTGAATTCCCCTCTGGCCAGTTTAACACTGCCAAGTAATCCTGCCGGGGGCTGTATCATTTTACACTCCTATTGGCACGGCCTCCTCGAAAGAGCCTGTTGTCCAGATTGAGGGTTTCTGCCGGATCCGAGAGGTGAAACGTGCATCTCAGTGTTGTTTTAATTAGATTTTTCCTCTTGTCACCAGGGATGTTCACAGTATTTCCATGGGGGTAAGGCCACTGGATTCTCTCTCTTTCAATCTCTCTCTCTCTTTCTTTTTTTTTTTTTATTTAATGAACTCTCTCCACGTCCATTTTTCTCTTGGATATGTCTGGTCTTTCTCTGATCAGTTTCCACAAAGTAGGAAGTGTTTGTGATCTGAGTTGGAAAGGTGTTTCCTGGTTTCATGTTTTGCTTTTGAATGTACTTGCTTTTTTTTTATTGTCATTTATTTATTTTTAATAGTTCACGTGCAATGTTACATTCATTTCCATTCATTTCTGGTGTGAAAGTCAGTGATTTGACAAGCTGATACATGATCCCGTGTTCAGCACAAGTGTAGCTCCCATCTGTCCTCTGACATTCCTGTTACAGATCTCCTTAGGCTCTGCCTCATATTTCAGTGACTTACTTATTCCACAGCTGGAGGTCTGCATCTCCCTCTCCCCTTCACCCATTTTTCCAAACCCCCCATGCCTCTCCCTTCTGGCAACCCTCAGTTTAGTCTCTGTATTTGTAGGTCTGATTCTGCTTTCTGTTTATTCATTTTTTTTTAAGATTTCATTTATGAATGGAATCATATGGTATTTGTCTTTCTCACTCTTTTTTTCACTTAGCATAATACCTTCTAGGTCTACCCATGTTGTCTCAAATGTCATGATCTCATCCATTTTTATCTCTGTGTAATAGTCCATTGTAGATATATACCACTTCTTTATCCATTCATCTATTGAAGGACACTTAGGTTGCTTTAGTAACTTGGCTACTACAAATAATGCTGCAAAAAACATAGGGGTGCATATATCTTTTTGAGTTAGTATTTTTGTTTTCTCTGGGTAAATACCCAATAGGGAAATTATCAGGCCATATGGTATTTCTACTTTTAATTTTTTTTTTGAGGAATTTCCATATTGTTTCCCAAAGACAGCACCAGTTTATGTTCCCACCAACAGTGCCTAAGTTTCTTTTTCTCCACATCCTTGTCAAGACTTGTTTCTTATCTTCTTGATTTCAGCCATTCTAACAGGTGTGACTTCATATCTCATGTGGCTTTAATTTGCATTTCCCTGATGATTAGTGATGTTGAGCATCTTTTCTGTGTTTGTTGGCCAACTATATATCTAAGAATAAACTTAATCAAGAAGTGAAAGACCTATACTCTCAAAACTATAAAACAGTGATAAAAGAAACAAGATGATACAAACAAATGAAAAGATATTCCATGCTCATGGACAGGAAGAAAAAATATTGTTCAAATGTCTATACCATCCAGAGCAATCTACACATTTAATGCAATCCCGATCAAAATACCAATACCGTATGTCACAGAACTAGACCAAATAATCCTAAAATTTGTATGGAACCATAAAAGACCCCAAATAGTCAAAGCAATCCTGAGAAAGAAGAACAAAGCTGAAGGTATGACAATTATGGACCTCAAGTTATATTACAAAACTGTAGTGATCAAAACAGTATGGTACTGGCACAAAAATAGATACACAGATCAATAGAACAGAACAGAGAGCCCAGTAATAAACCCACAATAATGCAGTCAATTAATCTTTGACAAAGGAGGCAAGAATATGTAAATTTGGAAAAGACAGTCTTTTCAATAAATGGTGCTGGGAAAACTGGATAGCTACATGCAAATTAGGCTGCCTTCTAACACCACACACAAAAATAAACTCAAAGTGGATTAAAGACCTAAATGTGAGACCTGAAACAAGGCAGTAATTTCTCTGACATTGGCCATAAAAACATCTTTCCAGATATGTCGCCTAAGGCAAGGGAAACAAAAGCAAAAATAAAGTATTGGGACTACATAAAAAAAAAAAAAAAAAGCTTTTGCACAGCAAAGTAAACCATCCAAGAAAACCCCAAAAAGACAACCTGCTGAATGGCAGAAGATATTTGCAAATGAGATATCTGATAATGGGTTCGTACCCAAAATATTTAAGAAGGTATACAACTGAACACAAATCATCTGTTTAAAAAATGGCAGAGGACCTGAATAGATATTTTCCCAAAGAAGAGATACTTGCTTTTTTGACTCATTAATTATTTTACTGTGCAAATCTTTGTACTTTTATGTGGTCACATTTACATTTTAAATTTACAACATTCACATTTACAAAATTTTATAGCTGCATAGAATACTGAGCTGGTAAAAAAGGAATGGGGAAGCTATTTGGCCCAGATTTAGAAAGATCTAAATGTAATGTTAATCTAAATGTAATGGTAAGTGGGAATAGCAAATGGGTATAGAATATGCTCCTTTTTGTGTAAGAAAAAAGGGAAAATGGGAATCTGTGTTCCTAATTGCTTATATTTTCACACAGGAATTGTGCCAGTTAATTTTAGTTAGCTTGGTTAGGCTATGGCGTCCCACTGTTTGGCTAAACACCAGTCTGAATGTTGTTGTGAGGGTATTATTTAGATATGACTAACATTTAAATCAGTACACTTTGCTTTAAGTAGATTAACCACCACAGTGTGGGTGGGCCTCGTCCAATTAGCCTTCAGAACAAAGACTGTTTCCCTGAAGTAATTCTTCTCAAGACTAACACAGAAACCTTGCCTCAGTTTCCAGCCTGTTGCCATGTGTGATATGCTCTCAAGACTGCAACGTCAACATTTAGCTGACTCTCCAGCCTGCTGATTTGTCTTACAGATTTCGGATTTGCCAGCCTCTATAATTGCATAAGCCAACTTCTTAAAATAAATCTCTCTCCCTCTTTCTCTCTCCCCTCTCCCTATAAATATATACATACATATATATGTATATATGCATATGTGTAGACACACACACACACACACACACACACACACAATGAGTTCTGTTTCTCCAGGGAATCCTGATCATAAAGGAACACTGGCAGGTTTCCACAAGAAATGAATAAAAAATAATTGGGGAAAACAAAATAATTGGGCATAGGAGGGACAGGGGAAGCATAGACTATAACAGGATGGAAATAGGAATTCTCAACTTGGATTTTGTTAAGCTCAAAAATTCTAAATTATATAAATATATTACCTATTCAAAATAGAAAATGAAGTTTAGGAGAAAATCAGCTTTTGGATGTAAACTAAAACAAATGCCATATAAATTGAGGGGTAAATGTTACTTGCTTTGTATACACTCGAGAGACACACACAAAAGGAATTACCCAGTTTTATTCAGAAAATGAATTCCTGGGGCACATTGGTGGCTCATTCGGTTAAGCATCTACCTTTGGCTCAGGTCATGATCCCAGGGTCCTAGAATCAAGTCCCACCCCGCCTTGCTCAGTGGGGAGACTGCTTCTCCATCTGCACCTCCCCCTGCTTATGCTCTCTCTTTCATTCAAATAAAAAAATAAAATACTTTTTAAAAAAAACAAATAAATAGAAAATGAATTCCTGAGGGACAAGGTACTTTTCAAAGCACCAAGATTTAATGTAATTCTTTTAAACATGATGTTATATATCATACTTAAAAATACATCATATTCTAATACTGAGAGAAGAACATGAGGTTGAGAAAGCATTGTACTCAGGATGGGGCAGACAAGGTTGCCCAGGGCTGACAGCAGCCCTGCTCAGGTCCAATATGTGTCTCTGCTCTCTGCAGCAGGGTCCCCACTACCATCAAAGCATACGTGGCCCCTTCAAACACAAGACAGTCAACACTCCTGAGCATAACACTCAGTGGCATCAGTTCTGAGGTCACCCTGGGCCATCAAGCCCCAACGGCCCACAGTGACAACCTTGCTATACTCTAGTAGGGATTCTTCATCCTGTCTCACTCACTCTCCCCGGCCCTCAGGCCTGCTCCCCTGTCTTGGGCTCTGCTTTAGGGTAACCTAGAAACAACTCCAGTGTGGAGAGCTCTTTGCATTCCAAGAAGATACCAAGGACCTGAGGTCCCTTCTACCATGTACCCCAGGCATCCATCTCCCATCCAAATTCTTCAGATGAGGCCACTGCCCATAAAACACACTCTCTAATGAGGCAAAACAATAGTAGTAAAAAATGGGACATTGATTCCTTGCCAGACACTGATCCAAGTACATTATAAACCATTTTAATTCTCACATGGGGAAATGGAGGCACAGAGAAAGTAACCCAGTTTCCATAATTAACCCAGCTCATAAGCCTCAGAGTCTAGGTTTCAAATTGGATAGGCAAGCTCCAGAGTTTGTTCTTTAGGTAGAAGCTGTCCCACATGAGGAACACCAAGGTGAGGGCTTTGGAGGACCCAGGCACACAGAGAGCAGGAGGGAAAAGAACAGCCAGCAAAGCCAGGGAAGAAGCCAAAAGAAGAGAACAAAACCAGGTGAAAGACAAGGAAAGGAGCCAGCGGGAAACAGAGCACGGTCACCAATTCCTGAGAGAACACGCTGAGCGAGAAAGTCTCAGAAACGTCACCCGCTGGGCCCAGGTGTGGGTCTAAAGTGCCTAGAGCTAAAGTCCAGACTGGGCTCTGCTCCTTCTGCCAGGAGCCCTGTTTTTTTCTCCCTTTCCTCTGTGCCTCACAGAGCAGACAGAGAGGAATGGAGGTCAATGGGTGGGGTCTTTGGTTTCTGTTTTCTCCATAAATTAATCCTATTAAAGTCAAATAATTACATTAACTAAATGCTTTTTTATTTTATAGAACAGTTCCACAAATGGCATTTTTATTTAGCTTCAAATAGTCCTTCTCAGCTGACTTCCAAATTCACTATTTCACTTTCCTACTATCTTTGATGAAAGCCTATCATGTTCTGTATAGAGCAAGATTTACATTGCCATTATTCAGTTATTATTGTTATTGTTTTTCCTCAAAACTTGATGTCAACTTCAGATAATGCTCCAATTTAGCAGTTTTCAGGTTAAAGATTCTTGGCCACAAATGAAAACGAAGGCTAAATTCCAAAATGGACCAGTCATGTCTTAAAGGCAAGATCTGAGGGTACGTGGGCAGTACAGTCAGTTGAGTGTCTGACTCTTGGTTTGGCTCAAGTCACAATCTCAGGGTGATGAGATCGAGCCCCATGCTGGGCTCTGTGCTCAGTGCAGAGTCTGCTGGAGACTCTCTCCCTCTGCCCCTCTCCTGTTCATGCACACTCTCTCTCTCAAATAAACAAATGAATCTTTACCAAAAAAAAAAAAAAAAAGGCAAGTTCTGATGAAACCTACTCTTTCCCAGCTTATCAGGGCATAAATTGAAATTTTAAGCCACAGGCCAAGAATTAAAACTATAGTTTCTGATATGCTTCCAGTTTGATCTCTAGTTATTTATAGTCCACAGAAAAGTTTGGATTCACTTCAGAATGGCCTCTCACTCATCACTATCTGAAATGTTCTTGAAAGGCTACGTTTAATATAACCCAGAATGGATCCTCCTTTGTTTGTTTGTTTGTTTGTTTGTTTTTTTTAAAGATTTTATTTATTTATTTGACAGAGAGAGATCACAAGTAGGCAGAGAGGCAGGCAGAGAGAGAGAGGAGGAAGCAGGCTCCCTGCTGAGCAGAGAGCCCGATGCGGGACTCGATCCCAGGACCCTGAGATCATGACCTGAGCCGAAGGCAGCGGCTTAACCCACTGAGCCACCCAGGCGCCCTGGATCCTCCTTTGTTCTCAGACTTCTAAAAGGAGGAATCATTTCTCATCTTCCATATGGGTTCTTAATTTTGAAATTTAGATCTTTTTCACTTTTTTTCTACAGAGGGCATTGTTTCATTTTACATGCTTAAGAGGACATTCAAAGAGACTTAAGGCTTCATTTCCAAGTGAATGAGAAAAAAAAAAATCTCTGCTAAAATAGAATAATTTTTACATGAAAAATTGTGGAGAAAGGAAAGTGCCAGAAGAGTTGATGATGGTTGATGAAGAGTAGCCCAGACTTCATGATGTTTGTTTCACTGGTAGGACCTAGGTAACGCAGACAGTGTATCTGGGTGGCAAAGATCAGCTGTATTTTGCATTTCTCTCTTACAGTACAGAACCTTCACCAAAGAATTCTATCTGGAGACCCACCTTCCTGCTCACCATTGCCAGTGTCAATGGAGAGTCCAGTTTAACAAATTTATAGAGAACACAACCAGAGACAAATAGAGAGTATTGTTGTATTACTGAATCAGGGTGTGAGAGGTTGATAGGCTTAACCAAGTGAGAGGGAGTTTATACAGGATGAATAGCCTATCGTGTACTTGGATTCCAAAATAATCAACTGCAAGTTTCTGAATTCTGAATTCACTGATTCATTCCAAAAGCACTGCCGTGTGTCTTCAACGTGCCAGGCACTGTTTTCAGGACGGAGAAGCAACAGTGAATAAAACCCAAAAGTAAACTTCAATCAGTGAGAGGACAAGGAATGAAATAAACCATATAGAGTTAAAAAGTCGGTAAGGGGTAAACTAAAACAGGGGAAGTGGCTAGAAGGTGGAGCCACAATTTTAAATGGGGTTGACCACACTGAAATATTGAAATCTGTGCAAAGACCGGCAGCACTGCTACTCTCTAGAGTCAGAATGTTCTAGACTCAGGAAACAGTGAGGGAGAGTATGACCAGCTGAGTTAGGAAGGGGAGTTCAGAAGAGGGCCTCAGGAGCGGGAAGGGAAGGTGGTCACAGACGTGGAGAGCTCTGGCTTCTATTCTGAGGAAATAGGGACTCTCTGGAGAGTTTCCAACATGAGATTGATGGGTTTGGACAGAAGGTCCGGAAGAATCCTTGTGGCTCACAAGAGTAGCTCAGTGGAAACAAGTTTCTGTGGCTTCCTTAATGTGACCCATGATTTTACACAACCTCAAGAAAAACCCAGCCCCAAAAGAAAAATAGCCGCAGGCCATATAGTATTCATACACATAAAAAAAGTATTCATACAACTACCAGAAGCCCAGGGAGGGACAAGGAAGGAGGGATCCTCCCTCAGAGCCTCCAGAAGGACCCAGTCTTGCTCTTCGACATCTGGCCACTGCAACTATGAGAGAATAAGTTTCTGTTGTTTAAGTCACCAAGTCTGTGGTAATTTCCTATGACCACCCTGAGAAACAAACACGGTTTTTGTGTGGAAAAAGCAGTCTCCTGCATTATGATTTTCCTTCCACATTAAACCTGATTTCAGACCCAACCTTTGTTTCTAGGAAGCCTCAGCTCGGGCCTTTTAGGCTCCCACTCCCCACAGTTATGCTGTCTCTCACATGCCTGGAAAGAGGAAAATTTTGTTTTAAAAAAAGATGTTTCCTTGAGGATTATTGCAGGAAAAAAGCAGTCAGAGTAAGAGAGAATATATAACTCCCGAGGGGTCCACACATGCTTCCAGAAGGAAGGAGAACCAGATAATACCATGGCCTCTGGCCTGGAGGGTATGGCACAGGGTGAGGATAGGTATAAAGAAAAGAGACAAAGAGGCATGAAGCAGTGAGCGAGTGGGTACAGAAGTGAGATGGAGGAAAAGATGTTAGCCGTTCACAATGGGCATAAAATTTGGGGAAAGAGGAGAGAGACTCAAACTGGATTTTTATGATTCTTTTTATGTGCTGGGCTGTGTGACCCCTCCAAGCCCCCACCCCAGGGACAGCCACTTTAAGGAGACTCACAGTTACGATCTAATGCGATAGGCTTCATTCAGGTTTCTGCAGGAGCCACCCCAAGGATGGGCCACAGGGGGCGCCAGTCATGACAGACATTTTGGAAGCTGTTATCAGGAAGTACAGGAACCTCAGTCTAAAACCATCCCCCTGGGTCTGAGCAAAGAGTATATTTTCACAAGCCCGCCTAATAAATTTATGTTGGAAAAGAGTGACAGCCCCGCAGACCCAAGCCATCCTGGTTCTTACAACAAAACTGTATGGACAGAGAGACATCATGGGAAACACATCAATTTTGAAACCGTTTATAGGAAATTTTCAAGTGGATAAAGAGATTTTTCACGGCACTCTGTAAGAACAGTTAGTTGAGGACATCCACAACGGCTCTTGTGAAGTTTCAAACTAGAGTTATTTTTATACTTTCCTTCACAGAAGCCCATTTTACTTGTAATTTATGACTTCTGATTAGAATTACAATTTGTCTGTCTGATCCTTCCTAAAAGCCTGGAGTAGGGAAGGAAGAAATGAAACAAGATGGGATTGGGAGGGAGACAAACCATAAGAGACTCTTAATCTCACAAAACAAACTAATGGTGACCGGAGGAAGGGGGAATGGAGAGGGTGGTTGGGTTATGGACATTGGGGAGGATATGTGCTATGGTGAGTGCTGTGAAGTGTGTAAGCCCAATGATTCACAGACCTGTAGCCCTGGGGCAAATAATACATTATATGTTAATAAAAATAAAAAAAAAAAAAACAACTATAAGCTGCTTGATGCTGAGACTTCACTTAGCTCATGTCTGAACCCAAGGCAATAAGTAACACAGACTTTAATAAGGGCTGGGATTGTGACACACACCTGCCAAGGGTACCTGCCCACCAATCAGGCAACTGAGGTCAGGTTACAAACCATGAACAGAGATATGAGGATTAGCATCAGGAGTCAGAGTTCTAGAAAACCAGGTCTGACCTCCAGAACATCAGGAAGAGGAGGCTTTAACAGAGGGGTACCCAAACCAGGGAACTCAACCAAGGTCTGGGAGCCAGCAGGAAGGACAGATTGGGGGCAGCAGATAACTGGGGGTAATACTAAGTTCTCACTGTTACCTGGGGACAGTTCAGGGCAGAGAGCAGCTAGAAAAGCTCACGGATGCACCTTTTGCAGTTCCTTAAAACACAACCAGCTGTTGTCATCTTGGCTTTTTGGCCTCTGCCCCCGTTGGCTGCCTCTGAGCACTATTGATGCCTGGAGTTATTTACTTGTTAGCATTCTTGTTTTCTGTCTGACTCTCCCAGCAGACCACGAGCTCCAGGCTCTCATTTGTCCTTACATCCTTCGCACCTGAGTTCTCACTCAGCCGCGCCTTCAAGTGGAAACACCAGTTGGGTGCATGAACAGACGGGCTCCATCTCACAGGCAAACCCCTCCACGCCTACCTTGTCTCGCTTGATACATAAACCCATTCCTGGTGATACTGAGTGCACCTGGGCCAGGAAAAGAATGCAATTATATATAAATCTAAAGACAAGCTGGAAGGGACGCCTGGGTGGCTCAGCCAGTGAAGCATCTGCCTTCAGCTCAGGTCATGATCTCAGGGTCATGGCATCGAGTCCTGCATCAGGTTCCTTGCTCAGTGGGGAGCCTGCTTCTCCCTCTCCCTGCCATTCCCCCTGCTTGTTCTTTCTCTTTCTCTCTCTGACAAATAAATAAAATAAAATCCTTAAAGACAAGCTGGGGAAAAAATGCCTCCTGAAATTTAAATGGTATAAATGAAAATAGCCCACTTTTTTTCTGTACGATTGTGAACAAATATCTGAATTCCAATCAAATATTTCAAGGTTAGCAAACAAGATCATTCAGAAACTTGGGCATCATTTGAAAGCTTCGGCTCAAATGTCTTACCCACTGCAGCTGCAGTGAGCAAAAATTCATGTTGGAGTAGCAGGGCCCATGTGATGGGACAATGCACAGCAGATCCTGCTGCTCAGAGTTCCTCCCACTTGTCATAGGCACAGATCATGCCCTGCCTAGAGCCAGCCAGACTGGCTGGGGCTGGTATCCTGACTGGACCACACTGTCTGCTTTTTCCAGACCCTTCTGAACATTTATCAGGCTTTCCCATTTGGTCAGCACTACTCCTTCTGCCCTGCAAAATCGGCTTCCACCAGGAAATGCCACAGCGTGTGCTCCTTCCCACAGGGTACACACAAAAACCCCAAATCCCAACATACATCCCCATAGTAAATGAAGTTGACTCTATGTCCACACCACAGCAAAGACAAAACGCAAGTCGGACTGTGGAATCCAGATTAACATAGCCATTGAAAATACACAGAACAGTTTCATCAGGAAAGTATACAAGCTTATCCTGCAGACAAATTGGCATCAATCATGAATACGTGAATTTTGGCTCTTTTCACATTTCGTGCATAGTACTGATTTCCATGCACACTGGCAAACCAGAACATAAACTCACAATACAAAAGATAACACATATTAGAAACAGCCCAAGCTGCCGGATACAGGAAGAAGCAGAGTGTTTAGCTTCCTATGGTGTGAAAAACTTAAAGAGTGATAACATAATTAATTCACAGCAAGGCAAGGGGGGGAGGGAGGAAAGAGCACACTAACCTAGAAGAAATTACCACGAACTGTTCTCCATTTTCAGCAGACACTCGAACGCATCTTATTCCTGACCAAAGACATCTCTCTTGAATACCTCCCTGCATTGGGGGTTATTAATGCTGCCAACCAAGCAATAAATTATTTATTATTTTACACAATCTTCCGAATTAAGAGACCAAACTTATTTACTCATTTTATAATACTCGGTGTAAAGATACAATGTCTGTAGTTGATGGATTAATGAATTGAGATTTAAGTACAGTATTCATGTTATGGATGTAACCAACAGTGAAAGTTAAGACAGCATATGGCTGCATGAGAAGCCAGTCCGTCAGTTAGCAAGCAGAAGTCAAGGACACTTGAGCAAAAGGATAATACAAAAGGATAATGGTAATACAGTCGTATTGCTTGGTGACTGGATGGAACTCCCAGAAAAAATAAAATCAAATGATTAAAACTTCAGACTCTAAGGTACGGAGGTAGCGGAGGCAGGGAAGAAAGGCGCAGAAGAAAGTGACCTCACTGTTTGCCCCCCTGGACCAGATTCTTAGCCTATTTTCCTACTGAATACTCTGCCTCTTACTTATTATCCTGTAGCTATTCATAATCTTCTGTACACTAACCCTTGCTTGATCACATCCTTGATATGCCTCTCTACCCAACCAGTAACTCATCTTTTCCTTCTACGGTATTTTGCTGGTACACAGACCTTCTTAGTTTTAACATTTTCCTTAATGGTTTATATTTTCTCTATGTTTTCTGCCATTTTCCTCTTCAAATATTAGTCTCTAGTCTATAGGAAATTTGCTCTCAGACCCTGTACGAGGCAGGATCTCGTACTGTTCCTCATCTTTTTTCACACGGACGTCCAGTGGTACCTGCGGCTTTATTGAAGAGTTGTCGACCCTTGTCCAGCCAATTTAAATAACATCATTTCTGTGATAAATCAAATTCCAATATTCATGGGTCTGTTTCTGGGCTTATTATTCTGTTCCCCTGATGTATTTGATTATCTCTAGACTAATACCACACCAATTTATTTTTTTACTAGATTTCACTTAAATTCAAGTTAGCTAACATATAGTGTATCATTAGTTTATCAAACCTCTTTAATTATTATGGTTTAATAAATCTCAGTACCTGGTGAAGAGACTCACTTGCTAGGTCCACTTCAAAATTCACTTGGCTATTTTGGGATCTTTAGTGATCTGTATGAATTATGGAAGCAGATTAGTTTTTTTTTTTAATTAACTGTATTATTATCATTATTATTATTATTATTATTATAGCGAGTAAGTACAATTGCAAGCAAGTCTCTTATGGTTTCCCTCCCTAATGCCATCTTGTTTCATTATTTCCTTCCCTACCCCCCAAACCCCCTACTCTGTCTCTCAAATTCCTCATATCAGAGAGATCATATGATAATCGTCTTTCTCTGATTGACTTATT
Source organism: Mustela erminea (assembly GCF_009829155.1). Taxonomy (NCBI): domain Eukaryota; kingdom Metazoa; phylum Chordata; class Mammalia; order Carnivora; family Mustelidae; genus Mustela; species Mustela erminea. Next base: position 21,413,465 of record NC_045618.1, on the reverse strand, counting down.
TTGGGGAGCAGTTTAGTTTAAAAAGAAAAACAAACTATGCACTACATCAAAAACTAGTGATTAAAAAAAAAAAACTAATGTACTCTATGCTGACTAACATAACATAATAAAATAAAAAAACAAATAAAGCTCTCTGGTATTCTGATAGGAACTGTACCTATTTCATGGGTTGATTTTAGAAGGCCTGCCATCTTTACGACACCAAACTTTCCTGCCTCCAACATGCTTTCTTCACTTAATCAGGGATCTATGTCCCTCAAGAAAAATCTTCTGCATCTTTTATTAAATTTAATCACAGCATTTAAATTTTTGAATTACAATTTTCATATTGGTTTATGCTATTGTATATAAATGCTATATATTTTTGTAATTTGATCATGTTTTACCTTACTGGTTCTAACAGTTTGTAGATTTTCTATGCAGACAATCAAAAAGGTTGTGAATAAAATAATTTTTTTTTTCCCTTTCTTATTTCCATACTCCTGATTTATTCTTTTCTTGTCTAATTTCATTGGCTGGAGGTGCCAGGACAAAACGGAGTAACAGTGATGGAAGTAGACGTCCTGTAGTGTTCCCATCCTAATTTCAAACATTTAACAAATTTAATATGGTATATATTACAGGGTATACAGCATATGGGTAGATCTATGTTTTATTAGATTAAAGGAGTTCTACTCTATCCTAGTGTTCTACTTCTATAATACGATTTTGACAAATGTTTTTGTAACTTTTATTGAGAAAAATCATGTGGTTTGTCATCCTTAATTCTTTTAAATTAAATAAATTGTTAGATTTTAAAAGTTAACCCAATCTTTCTTCCCTAAAATAAACTGTGTTTAAGTTATACTGCCTTTTAATATAAATTCCTAGAATCAATTTGCTATGTTTCTTTTTTTCATTTTTGCTCATTAGTGAAACTGGCTTATAATTTTCTTTTCTTCTACCTTCCTTGTCTAAGGTTAGCTATTGCTTTAAGCCAGATTTATAAAATAAGTTAAGTCATTTTCCCTCCTTTTTCCATTATTGCTTTTTTTAAAGTTTACTAAAATTCCACTGTTTAACCATCTCAGCCTAGTGTCCGTCAAGGAAAAGGGAGATTCTGGACTCCATTTCAAGTTCTTAATGGTTATTCTTCTATTTGGTTTTTTTATTCTTCTTACATTAATTTTGGTTCTTTATATTATTTATGAAGACCAGCCATTTAATTTATATTTTCAAATTATGTGTATAAAAGGTTGCTAATTATCATATAAAGTCTAAAATCCCTTCTTTACATTGCTATCTTCCCTTTTTGGATCTCTATGTTTCCTCTCTGTTTTTATATTAATCTGTAATAACAGAGATGTGTGTACTTATAACTCTTTTCAAAGAATTTTGAGTTTTTTGACTGTCTTTATTATTTCTTGGATTTCAATTTCATTACTTTTCTTTTAATCTTAAATTATTCTCTTTGTGGATTTATGCATTTACTTTAATAAATACAAATAGGAATTTAAATTTATCTCTGGTGTTTATAAAGTTTGAAAATGAAACTCTGAAAAAAAACTCTAGAAGCCTCTCTCCCTCAAAGAAGGTTTCTAATACTTATTAATATTCAATAAGGCAACACACAGTGTTTTATTTATTTCATTGATGTGGGAGTCATTCTGACCATAGGCACTGAGGACACGTAAGATTAAAGTTTCACTCCAAAAAGAAAACAAAATTTAATAGTAGCAATATTACCAATATTAACAGCTACAGTAGTTTCATTATTTATTATATGCAAGGTACTGTTCTAAGTATTTCATATGAAATCAATCCTCAAATGACCCCATACAAAAGGATGAAAGGACTACACTGTTCCTATTTTACAGGTGAAAATCCCCAGGAATGTTAGGGATCGTTGTATAACACAAATGATTATTAATAGCCATTAGCACTGTACATAGAGCCTTAGTGTCTTCAAGGGAAGTTGTGTTATGCTTTTAACCGTCATCAAAACAGTTCAGGTCCTTGATTAATTGCATGACTTTTTTTCCTGCTTATGATATCACATGTTAAAGTTGTTTGGTTTTAGGAGTGCAGACTTTCTCCTTTCCTTGCCGTCTCTGCTGACTGCCTTTCTCACGTGGCTTCTCCTCTGTCATCCGTCCAATGTGTACTGTCAGCTCATTCGTCATCTGACAGATTTACTAACTCACTCATCATTTTGCCATTTATGAGCCTGTCCCTTGGTGCATTCAGCCTCCACACCCCAGCTGCCGCTCATTCTGACATGTCGACTGCCTGTCACTGTTCACCAGCCAAACCAGTACTTTTCCTTATAACCACTATTATCTCATTTGTCAGATTATTTTATTCCTTTTTTCATATTAACTTGATTTTGAATATTTCCTAGATTTTTTTCTTTCCGTTCCTCCGGGCCATCCATTTGGTTCATTTGCTTATTATCATAGGATATTATCCATCCTTTGTCATTTGACAGCTTTTTTGATTCCATTTCTCACGAGACATAAACATTTAAATTCTATCTCTTGTTTTTATTAGATGAAACACGTACAGGTTTTGCTCTGTGTGAAGTGACTTAGAATTTGCATGAGGATGACATTTAAATTAGCATGTATTCACTATGGCATCTGAAATCTGGAATAAAATGCCCATTTCCCTTTCACAGGAAGGAAAACCTGGATAATCAGCAGCATTTTACAAAACACCATGCAGCAGCATTTTAAAAAAATGTATTAAGATATGTAATTGGGGCGTCTGGGTGGCTCAGTGGGTTAAAGCCTCTGCCTTTGGCTCAGGTCATGATCCCAGGATCCTGGGATTGAGCCTTGCATCGGGCTCTCTGCTCAGTGGGGAGCCTGCTTCCTCCTCACTCTTTGCTTGCCTCTCTGCCTACCTGTGATCTCTGTCAAATAAATAGATAAAATCTTTAAAAAAAAAAGTTAAAAAAAAGATATGTAATTTATTCCCCTCATTGTACAAAAATGGCAATATGTTCTCTTCTGAGAACTGAAAAAGATTCTTTATTCAATCTCCTTTGAATTGGTGCGTTTGATGGTATGTACTTCAGAAAAAAGATGGGGCTAAGTACTGATCACACAAGAGAACTAGTCATGAAGAACACATGCACACTGGACATGAGCTCCAGATACCTGCAAACTAATGAGAGGAGCTTCTGAAAGGTCCTGCCTAGACAGACTGTGTTTGTATGTATGCATGCATGCATGGATATATGTTGATGTGTCTCTATGTGTATACGTGTATAACTATGTACTGTGTGTGCACATATATGCATATGTGTGGAAACACGTGTGTCATGTGTATATATGCAAGTATGTATAGGGGTTCCTATGTATATATGTAAGCAAGTGAATGCCTACTGTGATTCCCATGTGGAAGCCTCTGCAGTAAGTACAGTACCCAATACCTAGAAGCAGTATCTCATTTGGTCACTACCACAACCCTTATAATCTCAACACCAAAGGCTGCCACATAGTCACTGGTTACTGCATGCCTTGATGCTCACCATAAGGCAGGTTCTATCATTTTCTCCACTGGCACAACCGAGTGAGATGAGCCTGCATGGGAACGGAATCACTCCCCCAAGACAGGAAATCCTACTATTCCAATGGGGTCAGTGGGGAAGCTGAAACATAGGTTCAGAAGTGTGCTGAAGGTCATACAAGGAATAAGAAACAGAGCCTGTGCTTTTAACCATGTAATACTGCTTCCAGTAAGGAGAGTTCACCTTCTCTTAAAAAATGTATAAGAAGATACACATTTATGTATATGCACACACATACACAACTTAAATAAGGCCTTCCCATCAGAAGAGAATGAGGCCATGTTCCAAGATACTAGGGGGAAAAGGCTAATTCTTAAATAAACATTTTAATAAAACCAGAGAAATTCTTGGAAAATTTTTTTTTAAGATTTTATTTATTTATTTAAGAGAGAGAGAGAGGGAGAATGAGCAGGGGATGGAGAGGGAGACACAGACCCTGTGTTGAGCAGGGAGCATGACACAGGGCTCGATCCCAGGACTTGAGATCATGACCCGAGCGAAAGGCAGATGCTTAACTGACTGAACCACCCAAGTGTCCCAGAAATTTTCTATAAATTTCCTAACAGTAAAAATACATTGCCTCTGTGAAACAGAAGCAGGTTGCGTTGACAAAAAAAGGAAGAGATGAAAATAGCTGGTGACCAAAATGAAATTAACCAAGACAAGAAGAAGCTGCACACACACCAAAAAAAAAAAAAAAAAGAAAGAAAAAGGAAAAAGATATACATGCCAATTTAAACTCTGCATAGGAAACAGTAAAAAGCAGGCTGGATACTGAAAAAAAAAAATCAAAGTTGTTAAAAATATTTGCCAGAGAGTAGCATTTAATTTCCCCCCAATTTTGCTAGATTTTTCTGCTTTCCTCCAGATCCACTGTGCACCCTGTACTGCTACCTGGAGACTGACCTTGATGGGTTACATGAGCGGGACTCCTCTGTTCTCCCAGAGTCTGGTCCAGCTATGTGAGGCATTGACACTATAGTGAGGAGGGGAGAAAGGTTGGGTTATTTAGTCCCTGTTTGGTGGGCATTGTATCACTGACTGCATCCTTCTACCAAAGATCACATCTCTTCTCAGGTGGTCCTTTCCTATGAATCTGTTCTTTCCAAGGCTCTAGTGCCACCCCTTCCCTCTGCCCTTTGGGCCCAAGGGCAGCTCTAACAGCTCTTAGCATCCCCTGCTGGCTTCCCTTAGCTCTCCCTAACCTTTGTAAATAGTCTCTCATTAAACTCTACCTAATTTGACTGTGTCATCTCTTTCTGCTGGATCCTGAAGGATACTGAGTAGATAGGTCCAGGCATCCTCCCAAGACAGCCCCTTTATCTCTTTTATAAACTTTGGTTCTAGACAATGAATTCAGTTTTTAAGCAATCTAACTGCTTTTTTAAAAAGCAGTTCAAAATCAACTGGTGAAAATAAACTTAAAAGCACGTATGAGAATGCCAAAAAAGAAACAGAGAGATAAAAATATAGGGAGAAAAATCCCTCACTTGGACGATATTAAAATGACCAGTAATATAAAATTTCAGAGAAGAACCCAAAACACATAATTATGTTCTCACTACAGAATTAAACTTACATTGGCTTCAGGACTTTCTTCAATTGCTAGTGCCAGAAAAAATGATTACTCAAGAATTCTGAATCTAACCCAACTGGTCCTGTGTTGAAAGTAACAGATGGCTACTTTCGTTTATACATGGCCTGGGGGGAAATATATCCCCATGTACCCAATCCAAAGAGATGAACAAAAATTCAAGAGTGCTTAAGTCAGTCATTGTATAGCTGACATGGGAGTGAAACCACTAGGTTAAACAAAGGGGTTGCCACAAAGAGAAGGCTTTGTAACCTGAAGTCTAAATAGAAAATGAAAATGCAAAGGGTTTTTTTTTTTTAATTTTTAATTTTATTTTTTCAGTGTTCCAAGATTCATTGTTTATGTACCACACACATTATACAATATGTGCCCTCCTTAATACCCACACCAGGCTCACCCATCTCCCCACTCCCCCAAAACCTTCAGTTTGTTTCTCAGAGTCCACAGTTTCTCATGGTTCGTCTCCCCCTCTGATTTCCCCCAATTCACTTTTCCTTTGCCTCCCTAATGTCCTCCACATTATTCCTTATGCTCCACAGGTCAGTGAAACCATGATAACTGACTCTCTCTGCTTGACTTATTTCACTCAGCATAGAGGGTTTTAGATGAACAAAATGAAAAATGCTAATATGCATTTACAAAAGAAGAAGATTTTAAAATACAACTTCCCGAGGGGTATAATTCCCGTACAATGACATGTTCTCTAGTTTCACAATGGTGATGGTCACCTCGGCATTTATTTTTCTTCAAACACAAAGAACTTTGTGTTTAAAACAGATGAAAACTGTTTTATGTGAAGAAGAGATTTTTTTAATCTTTGATTTTGGCAATTTGGCAAATGTAGGATTGAGGACACTTTCACAAAATCAAAAAGTGGTCCAAAAATGAAAAGGTGGAATGTAGTTTTTAATTATATCATTTCCATAGACATTTAAACAGTAAAATACCGAGGATAAATGCATCAAAAGATATCAAAGTCCTCTAGAGAGAAAAATCACAGAACCCAGCTCAAAATACTTTGTAAAAGGCTTAAACAAATGGAAAGATATCATATTTCATGGTCAAGACCATGACCTCGGCAATGTAAAGATGTTCATTCTCCTTGAAATGATATACAGATATAATAAAATTCCAATAAAAATCCCAAAGAAGATACTCGTGAAATTTCACCAGCTGATTCTAAAATCTCCGTGGACGAACAAAGGGCCATCAACAGTCAAGATATTCCTAGAGAAATGAAGAAAGTAGAGGATTGTTCCTTCTCAACTGTATGTTATAATAGAGAAGCAAACAAAATGAACCAAAGCAATGGTATGGACTGCCCAGAAACACACACGCACACACACACACACACACACACACAGTGGGCATTGCAGCTTCCTGGGTAAAGAATGAGCTATGGTGCTGGTATAGACAGTTATCCACATTAAAAAGAGAAAGGAGGGCGCCTGGGTGGCTCAGTGGGTTAAGCGGCTGCCTTCAGCTCAGGTCATGATCCCAGGGTCCTGGGATCGAGCCCTCTGCTCCTCGGGGAGCCTGCTTCCCCTCTCTCTCTGCCTGCCTCTCTGCCTACTTGTGATCTCTGTCTGTCAAATAAATAAATAAAATCTTTAAAAAAAAAAAAAAAGAGAAAGAAAAGAGAATTCTGACCTCAAAGCATACACAAAATTCAATTCCAAGTGAAATAAATACTTGAATGTGAAATGTAACACTTCAGATTTTGAAGAAAAATATATTTATATGACCTCAGAGGTAGGAAAGGTTTTATTTTGTTGACTAACTTGAATTATAATTTACATAACATTGTGTAAGTTTAAAGTATGCAACATGATGATTTGATACACATATATACTGCAAAATGATTGGCACAACAGGGTTAATTAACACATCCATCATCCCACATAATTACTTTTTTGTATGTGTGCAGTGAGAACATTTAAGATCTACTCTCCTAGCAACTTTCAAATATGCAATATAGTATACTGTCGAGTATGGTAATGATGCTATACATTAATTCCCCCAAACTTATTCATCTTGTAACTGAAAGTTAGTACCCTTTGACCAACATCTCTCCATTTCCCCCATATCCAAGCCTTGGCAACCATCAACGTACTCTGTTTCTGTGAGTTCAGCTTTTGTAGATTCCACACATAAGTGAGATCATGCAGTGTTTGTCTCTCTCTGCATGACTTATTTCACTTAGCACAATACCCTCAAGATTCAGCCATGTTGTCACAAGTGACAGGATTTCCCTCTTTTCATGGCTTAATAATATCCCTGTGTGTGTGGTTATGTGTGCACATGCGTGTGTACGCTATCTCTATGATATCATCCATTCATACACACTCAGATTGTTTCCACATCTTGGCTATTGTGAATAATGTTGCAGTGAAACTGGGAATATAGATAGCTCTTCAAGACAGTGATTTCATTTCCTTTGGATGTATACCCAGAAGAGGGATTGCTGGAACACATGGTAGTTCCATTTTCAACTTTTTGAGGAACTTTCATCCACATGGTGGCTGCACCAATTTACATCCCCACCAATAGTGCACAAGTGTTCCCTTTTCTCCACACCCTTACCAGTACCTATCTCTTGTCTTTTTGATAACAGCCATTCTAACATGTATGAGGTGATATCATGGTTTTGGTTTGATGAGAAGTGATATCAAAAACATTTTCATGTAACCTGTTGGCCACTTGTGTATATTCTTTGAAAAATGTCTATTCAGGTCAGTCACCCATTTTTTTTTTAAGATTATATTTATTTATTTATTTGACAGGCAGAGATCACAAGGAGGCAGAGAGGCAGGCAGAGAGAGAGAAAGGGAAGCAGCCTCCCTGCTGAGCAGAGAACCCGATGTGGGACACGATCCCAGGACCCCGAGATCATGACCTGAGCCGAAGGCAGTGGTTTAACACACTGAGCCACCCAGGCACCCCAGTCACCCATTTTTAATTATAACATCTATTTTGATATTGAGTTATAGGGGTTTCCTCTATATTTTGAGTATCAACTCCTTATATAGTTTGCTAATGCTTTCCCCCATTCCATAGGCTGTCTTTTCAATTTTTAATTTTTTTAACTGTTCATAAGCTTTTCAGTGAGATGTTGCCACTTGTTTATTTTTTTTCAATTTACTATTATTTTTTTTAATTTAAAAAAATTTTTTTAATTTATTTTTTATTTATTTTCAGCATAACAGTATTCATTATTTTTGCACTACACCTAGTGCTCCATGCAATCCGTGCCCTCTCTAATACCCACCACCTGGTTCCCCCGACCTCCCACCCACTGCCCCTTCAAACCCCTCAGATTGTTTTTCAGAGTCCATAGTCTCTCATGGTTCACCTCCCCTTCCAATTTCCCTCAACTCCCTTGTTTATTTTTTATTTTATATTTTGTTACTTATGTTTTTGGTGTCATAGCCAAAACCTCATTGCCAAGACCAATGATCTTTCTTTGTAACTATTCTGCTAGGAGTTTTAAAGTTTTAGGTCTTACATTTAAGTCTTTTTTAGTCCATTTTGAGTTAATTTTTTTCTTTTTTATTGAAATATAGTTAATATACAGTGTTATATTAGTTTAAGGTGTACAATATAATGATTCAACAATTCTGTACCTTACTCAGTTCTCATTAAATAAGTGTACTCTTAATCCCTTTTATTTCACCCATACACCCACACATCTCCTCTCTGGCAATCACCAGTTTTCTCTGTATTTAAGAGTCTGGTTTGTTTGTTGTTGTTGTTGTTTTTGTTTTTTGGTCCCTTTTTTATTCTTGTTCATTTGTTTTGTTTCTTAAATTCCCCATATGAATAAAATCACAGTATTTGTCTTTCTCAGCCTGACTTCTTTCACTTAGCATTATTGCTCTAGGTCCATCCATGTTGCCGCAAATGGCAAGATCTCATTCGTTTTTATAGCTGAGTAATATTTCTCTATACACACACACACACACACACACACACACACTCCACAAATCTTCTTAGTCCATTCATCTACTGATGGGCACTTGAACACTTGGGTTGCTTCCATATCTTGGTTATTATAAATAGTGATGCAATAAACGGTACATATATCTTTCAGAGTTAGTGTTTTTGTTTTCTCTAAGTAAATATCCAATAGTGAAATTACCGGATTATATGGTAATTCTGTTTTTCGTTTTTTGAGAACCTCCCATATTGTTTTCTACCAGTGGATAATTGGCTGCACCAATCTGTATTCCCACCAACAATGCATGAAAGTTCCTTTTTCTCCACATCCTTACCAACACATATTATTTCTTTTCTTTTTAATTCTAGCCATTCTGACAGGTGATATCTCATTGTAGTTTTGATTTGCATTTCCCTGATGATTAGTGATATTGAGCATCTTTTCATGTGCCCGTTGGCCATTTATATGTCTTCTTTGAAGAAGTATTTGTTCATGCCCTCTGCCCATTTTTAAATCAAATTATTTGTTTTCTGGTGTTGACCAAATTTTGAGTTAATTTTCTGAGTGTTATAAGATAAAAGACCAATTTATTTCTTTTGAACGTAAATATACAGTTCTCCCAAATCATTTATTAAAGAGACTTTCCTTTCCTCATTGAATATTTTTGGTTCTTCTGTCAAATATTAGTTGAGCATATATTCACGGGTTTATGTCTGGGCTCTCAACTCTGTTCTACTGGTTTATGTGTCTATTTTTATGACAATCCCATACTGTTCTCATTATTATAGTTTTATTATGTAGTTTGAAATCAGGAAGTATGAGGCTTCCAGTTTCGTTCTTTCTCAGGATTGCTTTGGTTATTCAGGATCTTTTGTGGTTTCACACAAATTTTAGGACTGTATTTTCTGTCGGTGAGAAAAGCGACTGGAGGGCGCCTGGGGGGCTCAGTGGGTTAAGCCGCTGCCTTTGGCTCAGGTCATGATCTCAGGGTCCTGGGATCGAGCCCCGCATCGGGCTCTCTGCTCAGCAGGGAGCCTGCTTCCCTCTCTCTCTCTCTGCCTGCCTCTCTGTCTACTTGTGATTTCTGTCTGTCAAATAAATAAATAAAATCTTTAAAAAAAAAAAAAAGAAAAGAAAAGTGACTGGAATTTTCATAGGGATCTCAATTAATTTCTAGATGGCTTTGGGTAGTATGGCCATTTTAATGATATTTATTCCTCTAATGAACATGGGATACCTTTCTACTTCTTCAATTTTTTTCATCAATGTCTTCTAGTTTTCAGTGTACAGATCTTTCACATCCTTAAATATATTCCTAAATATTTTGTTATTTTTGATGTTACTATAAATTAGATTGTCTTCTTTATTTCATTTTCAAATAGGTCATCCTTAGAGTATACAAACACAACTGACTTTTATATGTTGATTTTGTATAATGAAAGTTTACTGGATTCATTTTTTTAGTTCTAACAGTAATCTGATGGCGTCATTTGAACCTTCTATATATAAGATCACGTCATCTGCAAACAGATAAAATCTTACATTTTCCTTTCTGATTTGGATGCCCTTTGCTCCTTTTTCTTGTGTAATGACTGTGGCTAACACTTCTAGTCCCATGCTGAAAAGAAGTGGTGAGAGTGGGTACTCTTGTTTTGTTCCTGATCACAGCAGAAAAGTTTTCAACCTTTTTTTTTTTAAATTTCTTTTCAGCGTAACAGAATTCATTGTTTTTGCACCACACCCAGTGCTCCATGCAATCCGTGCCCTCTCCAATATCACCACTTGGTTCCTCCAACCTCCCACCCCCCACCCCTTCAAAACCCTCAGATTGTTTTTCAGAGTCCATAGTCTCTCATGGTTCACCTCCCCTTCCAATTTCCTACCCAACTTTTGTAGCAACATGGATGGGACTGGAAGAGATTATGCTGAGTGAAATAAGTCAAGTAGAAGGGAGTTGAGTTTTCAACCTTTTATCATTGAATAACTTAACATATATGGCATTTATTATGTTGAGATTCATTCCTTCTATACTCAATTTGTTGAGTTTTTATCATGGAATTTTACTGAATTTTGTCAAATGTATTTTTTGTACCTATTGTGATGATATATGATATTTATTCTGCATTTCTTGTATCACATTTACTGATCTACTTATGTTGAACCATCCTTGTATTACAGGGATAAATCCCACTTGATCATGGTATATGATACTTTTTTTTTTAACTTCTCCAATTTTACAATTCATCTATTCAATCAGAAAACTGAGGGGGCACAGTGATAAAGAATTTGCCTGAGGTCTCACCGCTTGCAGATGGAGGAACCAAATCATACTTTTAATGTGCTGTTGAATTTTGTTTGCTAGATTTTATTGGGAATTTTTGCATCTATATGGATCAGGAACACTGACATGTAGTTTTTTCTTACAGTGTTCTTATGTTGCTTTAGTATCACGGTAATGCTGGCCTCCTTATAAAATCAGTTTGGGAGTGTTTCCTCCTCTTCAGTTTTTCAGAAAGAGTTTGGGAAGGATCAGATTAGTTCTTCTTAAATGTTTGATAGGATTTACCAGGGAAACCATCTGGCCCTGGGCTTTTCTTTGTTGAAAAGTTTTTGATAAGTGATTCAATCCACTTACTTGTTAATACTCTGTTCTTTCTTCATGATGCAGTCTTGATAGGTTGTATGTTTCAAAAATTTTTCCATTTCTTCTGTGTTTTTCAACTTGCTGACAGATAATTGTTCATAGCAGTCTCTTAAGATCCTTTGTATTTCTGGGGTATCAATTGTCATGCCTCCTTATTTATTTTTATTTCATGTGTTCTCACTTTTTTCTCTAACTAAAGATTTGTCAATTTTATTATCTTTTTTTTAAAAAAAGCTCTTAGCTTCATTGATCTTTTCTAATGTTTTCTTGTCTCTATTTCATTTATTTCTGTTCTGACCTTTCTTATTTCCTTCCTTCTGCAAACTTGGGGTTTAGTTTGTTCTTTTTTTAGTTCCTTATGGTATAAAGTTAGGTTATTTAATTGAGATATTTCCTTTTTTTCATGTAAGTGATTATCATTATAAACTTCCCTCTTGGAACTGCTTTTATTTATTTCCCATAGTTTTTGCATGTTGTGCTTCCATTTTCATTTATTTCAAGATTAATTTGAAATCCTGTGTTAGTTTTCTTTTGACTGACTGATTTTTCATGAATGTGTTAATTTTCACATATTTATGAACTTTTCAGTTTTCATACTGCTATTAATTTCTAGTTTCATACCATGGTGATCAGAAAAAAATATGGTATAATTTCAATCTTCTGAAATTTGCTAAGACTTGTTTTGTGACCTTATATATGGTCTGTCTTGGATAATAGTCCCCTATGTACTTAGTAGAATATGAATTCTGTTGCTGTTGGATGAAATATTCTGTATATATCCTTTGGTCCATTTGGTCTAAGGTATAGTTCAAGTCCAGTGCTTCCTTATTGATTTTCTGTCTGAATGATCTATCCACTGTTGAAGTACTGAAATCCCCCATTATATCTATATCATTATTTATTTCTTCCTTTACAGCTATAGACTTAGTATTTGCTTTATATATACATGTGCTAATAATAAATACATATATATTTACAACTGGTATATCTTAATGAGTTGATATCTTTCTTTATATAATGACCTTCTTTGTCTCTTGTGACAGGTTTTGACTTAAAGTCTACCTTGTTGCAAGTATAGCTACTTCTCTCTTTTGGTTTCCAATTGCATGAAGTACCGCTTTCTATCCCTTCACTTTCAGCCTATGTGTATCTTTAATCTAAAATGAATTTCTTATACAGAGTATAAAGTGGAGTTTTTTTTTTTATCCAGTTATCCACTCTATGGCTTTTAATTGGAGAATTTAATATATTTACATTTAAAGTAATGATTCAAAGGTAAGAACGTACTAATGCCATCTTATTGTTTTCTGTCTGTTTTGTAGTTCCTTTGTGACTTTTTTCCTGTCTTATTGTCTTCCTTTGTGAACTGATGATTTTCCACAGTGGTATGCTTTGATTCCCTTCTCTCTCTCTCTTTTTAAAGACTTATTGATTTATTTGTTTATTTTAGAGAAAAAGTGAGTGCATTCAAGCAGGGGAAGGGGCAAAGGGAAGGCAAAAGGAAAGGGAGACTCCCCACTAAATGAGGAGACCAACACAGGGCTCAATCTCACCACCATGAGATTATGATCGGGGCCAAAGTCAAGAGTGGTATGCTTATCTGACTGAGCCACCAGGCACTTCTGATCCCCTTCTCTTTGCCTCTTTTTGTATCTACTGTAGGTTTTTGTTTTGTGGTTATCATGAGGCTTAGTAAAAACATCTTAGAGATATAACAGTCTGTTTTAAGCTGATAACTTAATCGCATAAAAAAATTCTACCCTTTTACTCCCCCTAACATTTTATGTCTTTGTTTTTTTATATATACCCTTTTATATTGTGCATACATTAAGAAACTATACCTACAGTTATTTTTAATACTTTTGTCCTTTAACCTTTATACCAGAGTTAAGTGATTAATATTAGAGTTTGTGGTTTTATAAATCTGACTATATAACTTCTTTTGCCAGTGGGTTTTATACTTTCCTATGTTTTTATGTTACTAATTATTGTCCTTTCATTTCAACTTGAAAAATATTCTTTCAGCATTTCATGGATGGCAGGTCTAGTAAGAATGAATTTCCACAGCTTTTGTTTGTCTGAGAAAGTCTTTATCTCTCCATTTTGGAGGCAAAACTTTGCCAGGTTAAGTTTTCTCAGTTGGCAGTTCCCACTTTGAATATATCATCCTATTCTCTCCTGGCCTACAAGGTTTATATTGAGAAATCCACTGACACAGCCTTACGGAGGTTTCCTTTTATATGGGGAATTTTTTTCTCACTTTTTTTTTTTAAATTTCTATTCAGCATAACAGTATTCATTGTTTTTGCACCACACCCAGTGCTCCATGCAATCTGTGCCCTCTCCAATACCCACCACCTGGTTCCCCCAACCTCCTACCCCCCGCCCCTTCAAAACCCTCAGATTGTTTTTCAGAGTCCATAGTCTCTCATGGTTCACCTCCCCTTTTTAAATTCTTTGCCTTTAATTTTAGAGAGTTTTATTAAAATATGTCTCAGTGGGTTCTTCTTTGGATTGAACTGTTTGGGGACTTACAGCTTTCATAAGCTTGGGATGTTGAACTATTTCCCCATATTTGGGAAGTTGTCACCCTTCATTTTTTTTTTTTGAAATTATGCATCTTTTTATTTTCTGTAGAATTCCAATTTGCTATCATATTAAATTACTATGTTTACAAGAACAAATGTAATATATTTTTCTTACAATGAATTAATAATATAAAGATGGCATTGATGCATTACATACAATATTATTTCTTATTCACTTTTATTTATTTATTTATTTATTCATTCATTCATTTTATTTTTTCAGTGTTCCAAGATTGATGGTTTATGTACCACACCCAGTGCTCCATGCAATACATGCCCTCCTTAATACCCACCACCAGGCTCATCCATGCCCCCACCACATCCCCTCTAAAACCCTCAGTTTGTTTCTCAGAGTCCACAGTCTCTCATGGTTCATCTCCCCCTCTGATTTACCCCAATTCACTTTTCCTTTCCTTCTTCTAATGTCCTCCGTATTATTCCTTATGCTCCACAGGTAAGTGAAACCATATGATAACTGACTTCCTCTGATTGACTTATTTCACTCAGCATAATCTCCTCCAGTCCCATCCATGTTGATACAAAAGTTGGGTATTCATCCTTTCTGATGGCTGAGTAATATTCCTTTATATATATGGACCACATCTTCTACATCCATTCATCTATTAAAGGGCATCTTGGCTCTGTCTACAGTTTGGCAACTGTGGCCATTGATGCTATGAACATTGGGGTACATATGGCCCTTCTTTTAACTACATCTGTATCTTTGGGATAAATACCCAGTTGTGCAATTGCAGGGTCATAAGGTAGCTCTATTTTTAATTTTTTAAGGAATCTCCACACTGTTTTCCAAAATGGCTGCACAAACTTGCATTCCCACCAACAGTGTAAGAGGGTGCTCCTTTCTCCACATCCTCTCCAGCATCTGTTGTTTTCTGCCTTGTAAATCTTTGCCATTCTAACTGGTGTAAGATGGTATCTCAATGTGGTTTTGATTTGAACCTCCCTGATGCCTAATGATGATGAACCTTTTTCATTTGTCTGCTAGCCATTTGTATGTCTTCATTAGAGAAGTGTCTGTTCATGTCTTCTGCCTATTTTTTTACATGATTATCTGCTTTGTTTGTATTGAGTTTGAGGTGTTCTTTATAGATCCTGGATATCAGCCCTTTGTCTGTAGTGTCATTTGCAAATATCTTCTCCCATTCCCTGGGTTGCCTTCTTGTTTTGTTGACTGTTTTCTTTGCTGTGCAGAAGCTTTTGATCTTGAAGAAGTCCCCAAAGTTCATTTTTGCTTTTTTTCCTTTGCCTTTGGAGATACATCTTGAAAGAAGTTTCTGTGGCCGATGTTTAAGTGGTTACTGCCTATGTTCTCCTCCAGGATTTTGATGGTTCCTGTCTCACATTGTGGTCTTTTATCCATTTTGATTTTATCTTTGTGTATGGTGTAAGACAATGGTCGAGTTTCATTCTTCTATACATAGCTGTCTAATTTTCCCAGCACCATTTATTGAAGAGACTATCTTTTTTCCACTGTGTATTTTTTCCTGCTTTGTTGAAGATTATTTGACCATAGAGTTGAGGGTCCATATCTCAGCTCTCTACTTTGTTCCATTAGCCTATGTGTCTGTTTTTGTGCCAGTGCCATGCTGTCTTGGTGATCACAGCTTTGTAAAAAAGCTTGAAATCAGGCAACAGGATACCCCTAGCTTTGTTTTTCTTTTTCAACATTTCCTTAGTGATCCAAGCTCTTTTCTGGCTCCATACAAATTTTAGGATTGTTTGTTCCAGCACTTTGAAAAATGTCAGTGGAATTTTGATTGAGATGGCATTGAAAGTATAGATTGCTCTTGGCAGTATAGACACTTCAACAATGTTTATTCTTCCAATCCATGAGCATGGAGTGTTTTTCCATCTTTTTGTGTCTTCTTCAATTTCTTTCATGAGTGTTCTGTAGATCCTTAGTACAGATCATTTATTGTTTTACTGTTTGGTTAGGTTTATTCCAAGGTATCTTGGTGCTATAGTAAGTGGAATTAATTCTCTAATTTTGCTTTCTATAGTTTCATTGTTAGTGTAAAAGAAAGCAACTGATTTTTGTGCATTGATTTTGTATCCTGCTACATTACTGAATTGCTGTAAGACATCATTTCTTTTAAAAAGCTTTCTGCCTCTTTCTCCTTCTATTTTCCTCCTGGAATCCCCAAATACATAGATTTTTTTTAATGGTATTCTATAATTCAAATAGCTTTTCTCCACTCTTTTTTATCCCTTTTTCTTTGTTCTCCTCTGAGTGGGTAATTTCAAATGAACCATCTTCAGTTTTATAGACTCTTTCTTCTGCATTATCAGGTCTGATGGTCATGCTCTCTACAGTATTTTTTTTTTTTTTCCATTTCAGCCATACTATCCTTCAGCATTAGTATTTCTGTTTGGTTCTTTTAAAAACTATTTGTATGGGATGCCTGGGTGGCTTAGTTGGTAAGCTTCTGCCTTCAGCTCAGGTCATGATCTCAGGGTCCTGGGATCAAGTCTTGCATCAGGCTCCCTGCTCAGTGGGGAGCCTCCTTCTCCCTCTCCCACTCCCCTGCTTATGTTCCCTCTCTTGCTGTCTCGCTCTCTGTCAAATAAATAAAATAAAATATTTTTAAAAATAAATAAAATAAAATAAAAATTATTAATATCTGTTAAATTTCCCATTCTTTCATTGTTTTCCTGATTCTGTTAAATTATCTTTCAGCTCAATGAACTTCTTAAAACAACTATTTTGGATTTTTCATCAGACAAATCAGATCTCCACTTCTTAAAGGTCAGATACTATAAAACTGTTGTGTTCCTTTCCCCTGTTGTTCCACTGTTGTGTTACATTCAGTAATGTAGCAGGATACAAAATCAATTTGGTCGTATAATGTTTCTATGATTTTTCATATTCTTTAACGTCTTGAATTGTTGTGTTCATATTTGAAGAAACAATCACATACTCCAGTCTTTACTGTCTTCAGCAGAAAAATACCTTATCATCTTAGAGATTCTGAGGCTTTCTCAGACCTCCTCTATGGATACACCTGTTCCACACTTCTTGTTCCCTCTTGGAGTGCGGGAGAGGTAGAATTCTTGAGACTGCTTTCTCTCGATCCCATCAAGCCAATCCAAGTGCGGACAGCCTCTTGTTTTCCACTGATGCCTTCTGAGAGCCCTGGCTTCTGTTCTCCCAGCCCTTTCTACCCTCCAGTCATTAGCACACCTCAGATTCTGAGTGGGCCAGAAATAAATAGGTCTCTTTGACAGCATCCCACACAGTGGGGGATGCCAGTAGCATTCACTCACACACAGTCTCACTTTTCTCCTTGGGAGAAATCATGGGCTGAGAAAATTCTCTTGGCAATGAGCTGTGCTGCCTTGGGGGAGGGGTGAAGCAGTTAACTTGTAACTGTTCCTCTTACCCTCTTTATCGTCTCTAATCTTGGATAGTTTTTGTTCCAACAGTTTGCTGGAACTTCTCTGCTGGAGTTCCAGACTTCTGCAAAGGCACTCCCATCTGTGGCTGATCCTCACAATCAGTGTTCTTTGTGGGAAAAAATGGTAGAAAACTCCTCTTCCTCCATATTGATGATATCACTCCAGGAAGGATTTAACAAAAATCGCACATGCACAAAAATTACCCATAGTGAAAGAGATTGATAAATACAGAAAACCATAAAGAAAGTGAAATGGTAAGTCAAATCCTAAATGGAGACTTAACAAAGAAATGGCATCCAGAAGATATAATGTAAGTAAATTCTAGAAATAAGAGAGAGATAAACAAAAATAAAGTACAGCACAAACCTATTATAGAAGAGGAAACACACTGGCCAGTATAGACATAAAAGTTGGCTGATTTCATAAGAAATAAAATAAATGCAAACTGAGACCATGAAATACTATGTTACATGCGTCAGACTTTCAAGTCAAGCCCTGTGAAGTTCTTTAAAAAAAAAAAAAAAAAAGTGAACACTACTCGGTGTCTATATTGGCTGCTTTGGAAAAACTATGTGACATTATTCCATAAGAGTGAAAATATGCATTCCCTATAGCCCCGTGATTCCACTTCCGGGTGCATATACCAGAGGAACTCTCAGGTATATGAAGAGGTGGGTATTAAAATATGCACAGTAGCACAGTAGCACAGTTCGTAATGGGGAAAAAAGTTACTTGTTCCACTCAAGAAGAAGAGACAAACATATTGTGATTATTCACATGATGGAACATTATATCAGCATTAAAAGCAATTAATCTAGAGCTACACACAAAAATATGGATGATCCCTTAATATTATGTTGAAATGAAAAAAAAATGAAGTCATAGAAGAATAGAATGTGATTCTATTTATATGAAGTTCAAAAACAATAAAAATACCATATTATTTAGGGAGATGTATATATGTGGTACATGAAGGGCAACCCTCAAACCTCTGCTCTGAATCAGAGAGAAGGAGATGAGATAGAGAGGGAACCATAAGCAGGCCCCAGAGTGGGTAATTTATGTTTCCTATGTCGACTAGTTCCGGGGGGCAGGGGGGCTTAGTTGTTTGCTTCAAGGTTATGCTTCATAATTTACATGCATTCCACATAGGTGTCATATATTTTGTTCTACTAATAAATATTTCACAATTTAAAATGGAAAAGATGAGCTATATTTTAAAATGTAACTGCCGGCAGAATAAGAAACTAGCTGCTTACCTTTTAAATGTTCGCACAGAGTAAAACACACCGAATGGAGTGCTTTTAGAAAGAACACTAAAAATCAGAAGGACTGATGAAAAAATGCATAAAGGCAGAAAGATGAAAAGAATAACCTGAACTCATTCACACATATAGAGGAGATTTCACAAGAAGCAGTCACCCCGTTTAAGCAAATTGATTTGGATTAAGAGACATGCCAGAATAAACTATCACACAGAAGTAAAATAAAAATGATAGGCGAAGATAGCAGGCAAATCCGAACAAAAGAGAAATGATGGTGGTGCTCTAATTTTAGACAAGGCAGAATTCAAACGCCATAAAACATTCAATTGGGCAAGACCACTTCATATTAGTAAGAGACATGATCTACAAATAGTGAACACTAACATACATACAAACATAAAATCCAAACAGAGCACACAGGAGTGGACATGAGGAACTGGCAAAAACAGAGCTCCAGTGTGAGATCCCAATCTGGATCATGGAGCAAATGGCTGTTTGTAGGAAAAGATGAGATGAGTCTGGTGGTGGGTATTAAGGAGGGCACATATTGCATGGAGCACTGGATGTTACGTGCCAACAATGAATCTTGGAACACTACATCAAAAATTAATGATATATTGTATGGTGACTGACATAACACAATAAAAATTTTTAAAAAAAGATGAGATGAGGGTAATAGTGGCTGTGAGCAGGGGCAGAGCCCCTATAGCTGCCTTCTCAGTCAAGTCCCTGAATTGTCCAGGTTTTCTAGAACATGTAGCTAATACTCACAGAGTGTGGGGGGAAAAAACTTCATCAAGACCTGTTTTGGGGAGGCCCCTGGGTGGTTCCATTGACTGAGCATCTGGTTCTTCATTTCCACTCAGGTCATAATATCAGGGGCCTGGGATATAACCCCGCCCCCAGCTCTGTGCTCAGCAAGGATTCTGCTAGGGATTCTCTCTCTCCCTCTCCCTCTGCCCCTCCCTTCATTCATGCTCTTTATCTCCCTCTAAAATAAACAAATAAAATCTTTTTTTTTAGTTCTTTTTTTTTTTTAAAGATTTTGTTTATTTATCAGAGAGAGAGAGGGGGAGAGAGCGAGCACAGGCAGACAGAATGGCAGGCAGAGGCAGAGGGAGAAGCAGGCTCCCCGCCGAGCAAGAAGCCCGATGTGGGACTCGATCCCAGGACGCTGGGATCGTGACCTGAGCCAAAGGCAGCTGCCCAACCAAATCTTTTAAAAAAATAAAGAAAGTAAATGGAATCGATTCTCTAATTTCCCTCTCTGTATTTTCATTGTTGGTGTATAAGAAAGCAACTGATTTCTGTACATTGATTTTGTATCCTGCCACATTACTGAATTGCTGTATGAGTTCTAGGAGTTTGGGGGTTGAGTCTTTTGGGTTTTCCATATAAAGTATCATGTCATCAGTGAAGAGAGAGAGTTTGACTTCTTTATTGCCAATTTGAATTCCTTTTATTTCTCCTTGTTGTCTGATTGCTGTTCCTAAAACTTCTAATACTATGTTGAACAAGAGTGGTGAGAGTGGGCATCCTTGTTGTGTTCCTGATCTCAAAGGGAAGGCTGTCAGCTTTTTCCCATTGAGGATGATATTCGCTGTGGGTTTTTCATAGATAGATTTTATGAAGTTGGGGAATGTTCCCTCTATCCCTATATAAAATTAACAAGACAGTAAACAACGTGTGTTGGAGAGGATGTGGAGAAAGGGGAACTTTCCTATACTGTTGGTGGGAATGCAACTTGGTGCAGCCACTTTGGAAAACAGTGTGGAGATTCCTTAAAAAATTTAAAAAATAGAGCTTCCCTATGACCCTGCAATTGCACTACTGGGTAATGACCCCAAAGACACAGATGTAGTGAAAAGAAGGGCCATCTGTACCCCAGTGTTCATAGCAGCAATGGCCGTAGTTGCCAAACTGTGGAAAGAACCAAGATGCCCTTTAACAGACGAATGGATAAAGAAGATGTGGTCCATATGTACAATGGAATATTACGCAGCCATCAGAAAGGATGAATACCCAACTTTTGCATCAACATGGACGGGACTGGAGGAGATTATGCTGAGTGAAATAAGTCAAGCAGAGAGAGTCATTTGTCATATGGTTTCACTTGTGGAGCATAAGGAATAACACTGAGGACATTGAGAGATGGAGAGGAGAAGTGAGTTGGGGGAAACTGGAGGGAGAGACAAACCATGAGAGACTGTGGACTCTGAGAAACAAACTGAGGGTTTTGGAGGGGTTTTGGAAGGTTGGGTGAGCCTGGTGGTGGGTATTATGGAGGGCACGTAATGCATGGAGCACTGGGTGTGGTGCATAAACAATGAATTCTGGAACACTGAAAAGAAAGTTAAAAAATAAATGAATAAGAAATAAAAGAAAGAAAGAAAGAAAGACCTGTGTTTGATAATACCACACAAATAAGAAATGTAGATAATGTCTTTCTTCCTCCTAAAGCCAATCTTCAAATAATCAGTGTGACTGATTTTAAAAGTTTGCTAGTCATTAGATAATACTCCCTATCTACAGTGCTATTTTCAATTTTTCTATCAATAGTTGAACTACACAAAGTGAATAGCAGAACAATCAATCTGAAAACTCTGAGTTTTCTTTTTCATTCCTAATCAGAATTTCTGAATTTTAACAAGAATTAGAACCTACAGAAACTTGAATTCAATGCATATAAAAATCAGGGTAAAATATGGATGTTCCAATATTACCATTACTTATTGTACAGCAAAAAAATTATTCAGGAATCAAAGATAAGGTCCATGAGTAATAATCTTCATTAAAAGAAGTTGGACATTTGAAAGAAAATCTGATAACTAATAGCCTATACGTTACAATTTTTTTAAAGCTGGATAAGTAGAGACAGTTCCTCAGAACTGCATATTAAATTCACTTTCAATTAATATGGTTCAGCATTTTAGTCTTATGATTTGTATGCTTGGTAATACTTTTAAAATTAACTGTGCCACAGACAGACATACTACATACTTCTCAGCTGCAATAATTTTTCTAATGCTATATCTTTATAACAGTAATTGCCTTCATTCTGAAAGAATATGCAGTTTGAATCTAGTGACACTTCATTTATTACTTTTCTTATATTAGAGCTACCTCAGCATATTAAGCTTTTTTTTTCCTTAACGACTTTTTTCTATTAGAAGACCATGAAGACCCCAGGGCAAAGGAAGTGCATTAGGAAAGAGAGACATTTTAGAGATGGCAGGGATTTTTAAAGTGGACATCAGACAATTCTTTTTTTTTTTAATTTATTTACTTGAGAGAGAAAGAAAGAGAAGGAGCACAAGCAAGAGGAGTGGCAGGCAGAGGGAGAAACAGGCTCCTCAGTGAGCAAGGAGCCTGATGCAGGACTCCATCTCAGGACCCTGGGACCATGACCTGAGCCAAAGGCAGACACTTAACCAACTGAGACACCCAAGAGTCCCGACATCAGACCATTCTTATCAAAAACAGACTGTACAGGAGACTCTCCATTTCCTTTAACTATAAATGTTTTTGGCAAATGTCTACACACAAAAGGCTATGGAATTTGCAAGACTTGTCATTAATATGGTGAATTAAATTGCCAGCACAGCAAAACACACATTAAGTATGTCACTGACCATGCCACTGCCACTCTCAGTTGAGGGGCCACCCTGCACCTGCTCCCTGGTCAGCTAGGACCCACCAGAACACTTGGAACAGGAGACAGAGCTCCTCCTGCACGGACAGCGGATTCAGTCTTTTCCAGACCATAAGCATCAGGTGATTAGATCAGTGTTGGAGCAAAACGAGTCAAGAGCCAGTTACTAAAGTATGACCAGGAAGCACTTCTAAGAAGCTACTCCAGGGGCTGGCAGATTTGGGCAGTCATCTATCTCTTGAGGCTGGAAGCACTCAAGCAGAGGCTGAAGACATCTCTGAAAGCTAGAGAGAAGATTCAAGAACCAGCTGTGGCTCAACCACTACCCTCCCTTTCTCCCCAAAAGTTTCTGCAACTGAATTTCTTCTGGACCCTTAAACCTTGTGCTTTTCTTGCTTCCTAGATTTTGTTGATGTTGTTCTGTTGGCTTGGCAAGGGTTCCACTCTCCAATCCACCTGCACAAATGCCACCTGTCTACATAGGTTGAATCCCATTCTCCCTGTAAGATGCATTCTGATTCATCCCTAGTGGAAGCAGCAGGACGTAATGAAAAGAGCAGACCCTTCAGAAGCAGACGGACCTAGATTTCTCTACCCAAACTCTGGCGAGTTCTCTATCCAAACCTGTGACCTGGGTCAATTACATATTACTTTTGGAAGGAATGCGTTCGTCACTTGTGAGAGTGAATACTTGTCTTGGAGGGCTGTTATGAGCTGATACACAAAAAGCATCAGCAAAGCATCAACTCCTTTCATCATTCAAAATAAAAAACTATGTCCAATTCATTTCTTGATTAAGTTCTAACCTGCAACTATTTCTTATTATCTCTTATTACTATTTTAATACCTTTATTGCTGCTTATATTTTTCCAATCCATATGATTTCCTCATCTAGAATCCACACTTTTGAAGGCAAGACCATATCTTACGCTTCTTTGTTCCCAATTCAACTCAGAGTTCTGCACCTTGCACGGTATATTTTGCTATCTGGAGGACTCCTGTGGCACAGAAGACCCTGAGCCTCATCATGTAACACTTCTGAACATTGCTGCTTATTGACCATATCCTGTATGTGTCCAGGACACACAGAATAAAGAACTGTCTGAAAGACAGAATCATCCCGGGGTTATACACGTGAAGGTCATCTACTGACACGTACCAGGAAACATGTTACCAAGCCTCAGTAACTAGCAGCGGGGCAAACTCTTCTCTTCTAGAAACATCCTAATCTTTGCTGATGCCTGCAACTGGAGGATACTAGATACTGGGTTAATCATCATCAAGAAATTAATCAGGGTCTGGGGAGTCAGTAACGTGCAACTCATCTCACAACATACTTACCAGTGTACATGGATTACAAGTACCCACTCAAGACATTGATAGATACATAGGAAGGGTCTAGGATGCCATGCAGAGGCAAATACTGGGGAATCTGCAGCATGGAGGTATGCACGTTCCATAAGGCTTCTGAGCTCCCAAAGACCACCACCTGTCCTCAGTACTATTCCTGTGGACCTCATTGCTCTCTGGTCTCTGCCTTCAGAGGGAGAGAGCAAAATTCCCCAGACTGGCCTACAGAAATAATTCCATCTCTCTAAAATGAGTCTCAACAGCCAGTCAGAAGCAACAACCAGGGGAAAGTCTATTATAGTTATTTCCAGGTATGAATCAAAATGATGCATTTAATTTGTTATGCTTGTAGGCACATGACTACCTTATTAGATATCTTTTGTCTACCTTGTTTTTAATTTTCGTATTCAAGCTCATTGTCTCTTGTAGAGAGTAACTTTTATTACATTTTCAATTAAAATGTACCTGATGGATCAAAACAGAAGAATCTATACTGAGAAGTAAATGACTCAAGCAAATATATTTAAAAAAAACCAGTCATGTTTTAATAAAATTGGGTATTTTACCAATGACCATCTTTAATTTCACTTGGCCTTCAGTGGTTTTCTTATGTTCTACTTTAATTACTCTGTGTCAGTCTTGGTTTTCTGGTGAGACTGCCTTTCCCTAATGAAATTTAATACTGTTAGTAAATTTAAGATGAGCGTATTAGTCGATCTTCATAAATAAGATAGAGTGTTTTAGATACTTAAGCTGCTTTATTAGCAGAGTAAGAGTCTGCATTGTTTCAAAGACCTGTACAAATTTGTGCACATCTTACTTCCTTCTCCTCTTCAGCACTTAAGGAACGAAGGCTTCATCTTTAATGTAATCAAACAAAATACATTCTCTGGAAGAGAGGTCATGATCTTGACTGTAAGAAACCTCCAAAGTGGATTTATAACGAATTTTCTGAATAAATAATGACTCCAAATACATTTACATTAAATATATTAACCTTTAGCTCACCTAATTTTTAAACAGCATATTAAAGTTATATTTGAGCTCAATTCATGAGCCTGAAAGAAAGCCTTACAGGCTTTCTATAACTCATATTAAAGGTTAAAGTGATTCAAACATTTTTTTTCCCCACAAAATATTACCAAACATACAAATCTGTAGTGAAACTAAAGCTGAATTTCTGATGGGCACAGCAGGAAACATTTTCATTGGTACAAAAATTCAAAGACACTTTTAAAAAGAAGTTAATATATGCAGCATAAGATTTTTAAGCTTCCTATATTGGAAAATGATCACCATAGCAATGAAAAGAGAGGGGGGAAAAAACCCACCCTAATCCAGGTTGAAGTTCATTCATCAAATAGTTCTAATTCCTTGGCATTTGCATGTTTCATTAAATACTGCAGCTGAGAAAAAAAAAAAACAATAACAAAATTCAAGCTGAATGGAAGGGCAATGAAAGCTATTTTTTTCTGTCATTTATCTGTAGGTTTCCAATAAATCTGGCACTATAAGAATCAGTCATTTATACTTGGGTATATAAGGCTGGTTTCTCTAAATTTGGCAATAATTTTTTTTTTATTTTTTAAAGAAATCTATTCATTTTTTCTTAAAGATTTATTTGGGGGGAGGGTTGGGAGGACAGAGGGAGAGCGAGAATCTCCAGAGACTCCCTACTGCGCGTGAACCCCTATGCAAGGCTCAATCCCATGACCCTGAGATCATGACCTGAGCCAAAATCAAAAACTGGTTGCTCAACTGGCTGAACCCAGGAACCCCTAAACTTAAGAGTAATGAGTAAACATCTATTACTACCACTCCTGGGACGCTCTAATGAATTAAACTCCAAAAGATTGGAGGTGCTCTGGCCACTGCCCAGTGTAATGAAAGAGCTAATCACATCTCTTGGTGCCACATACTTGTGTTTCTCAGGGCTGGAATGCTCCCTGCAGCGTAGGAACCACCCAAACACCTGCTGGGATGAATGTGAAATTACGGGAGCTGCCTTTTCTGAGAAAAGAAAATATGAAAGAAAAAAAAAATCTTCTTCTATCTGGCAGCTTCTAATGAAAAGGAAATCATGAAATAATGAATCGGACGTAAAAGCATTTTATTTAGTCTGATGCTGTGCTGCACTAAGTCTTAGCCTGACATGCTAAGGGAGCTGAATTTATGCTTCAGTAAGCTAAAGAAAGAGGTTTTTTGTTGTTAAATTTAAAGATCTCAAATAAGGCAATGTGGCACAGGGATTAGGAGCAGAGCCTCCAGGACCTTACTGGTGTGAGTTGGTGACCAGCCCATTGTTTACTCCCCCGCCCCCCTGCTCCCATCCTGTGCCTCAGTTCCTCCTTTGGGTGGGATGGTAACAGAGTGCGCCACTGGGGTGTCATGAGAACCAAATGGTGAGAATACTTGAAAAGGTCCTGCTACATAGAGTATTTTACAACCATACTCATTACGGAAGCTAAACAGAAATGATGCCATGGTTCTGAACTAGTCCGAACTAGTATTATTTTTTAAGAGCCTCAGGTGGCTGATGTGCAGGCAGGATGAAGGCTAGCCTAGCGGTTAAGAGCAAAGGCATATTACCTGGGCTCAAACCTGAGCTCTGCCACTCAACTCACAAGCTGCAAAACCTCAGGCATGTCTAAAACTTGTTGTACTCACTTCATAGAGTGGTCCTTAGAAGAGTGTCTGGAACATGAAGAATGACTGATAACTATTAGTCATTACTGCTGACATCACCATCATCATCATCATCACCAGCACCAGTCCAGGACAAGGCTGGCTTGAGGTATCTCTGAGCCTTCACAATGGATACTGAAGTTGGAAAAGCGGTTCTGCCTGGTGGAACATCAGCCCTAAGCTGGTTGCCTCTCCCAGGAGGCCTGACATAGATCCTGCCAGTTCCCATGGATCTCCTGCTTTCAAAGATCCCAAAGATGGTCTTCCCATCCCAGGGCAGGTCTACCCAGGTGTGGGGGGCAGGAACTATGAAGGGCTGCACACCACCCTAGCAAGAAAACACAAGACACCAAGCAACCAACCATACCAATCACCTACCCACACCAACACAGTCCTCGCTTTGTACATATGAACAGGATTATCAACCATCTGAGTAAAACAAATTTCCTGAAAAGCTAGATGAATAAAGAGGCCAACTGACCTGTGCGGGGAAGTGAGAATACAGAGGAGTGAGGAGATCTGACAAATAAAATTCTAATTAATACTCCTAAAGGAGACCGCACCCATACAATAAGTGCTTCATGAACTGTGAGCATATTGCTATGAAAAAGAAGCAATCAGAGAACAAGAGAATTCTCTGAAAATAACATGCTGTCGAAATGAAACATTTAGCAAAAGGGTCAAATAGTAGAATGAAGATGGCTGAGGTCCAAATTAGTTATCCAGAAAATAAAACAAAAGAAATAACCCAGGAAGTAAGAAAGAAAAAGAAAAATATTAAAACATGTTAAGAATTATTTGGCATCAATTTAGCAGGTAGAATATCCTTCTACCAACTCCAAGTAGGATAAATTCAAGAAGGCAGAGAAATATGAGAAGAGATATAATCAAAAACTTAACAGAAGAAATTTCCCCAGAAAATTTCTCTTAAATATCTAATAGACTAACCAGATCCAGAACAATAGGTCACTATGGTATGTTGTAGCCAGATATAAGATCAACACACAATATCATCTTTCTGGAGCTTATAACAGAAAATATATCCCCATCTCTCAAAAATATAGATATTACTTGTCCAAAGTATATAAAAGCAATGTAAATGTAGTCACAACCAAAATCAAAGCATTATCAGTATAAAACTTTATGAAGTGATTCAAAAGTTTTCCTAAGAGAAAATACACGTACGTACCAAAATTTATGAAAAAATAAGAGTGACTCACTTTAAAGCTTCACTAATTAAAACATTGTACTGGCTTAATATGGATCAATAAAAATTTTTAAAAATGGACCAAAAGACTCATGAAACAGAACAGAGATTAATAAACAGACCCATGTCCAGAGAAGTAGGAAGGAGAAGAACACTTCAGTTGTGAGGAGAAATACTAAACATTCAAAAATTGCTGCTGGAGAAAGAAGTATTCATTTGGAAAAAGTAAAGTTAGAGCTTTACATTTCATACCATATTTAAAAGTAAGTTTGGGATCAATTACCTAAACATAAAAAGAAAACTATAAATGTTTTGGAAATACACAGGAAAATAATCTCAGAATTGTTGGGCAAGAACAATCTTTTTAAGTACGGAACCCTAGACACCACATAAGAACAACAAAGTTTACAAGATAAAAAGCTAACAATTCTTTTTTTTTTTTTTTTTTAAAGACACTTCATTAAAACTAAAAAGGGAAAGACAAACAACAGACTGGCATAAAATATTAGCCATTTAGAGCAGAAAAGAATTACTATATGAAGAAATCCCACATACCAAGGAACCAGTCTTAGAGAAAATAGACAAAACAAATGAACAGCATTTCACAAAAGAAATTCAAATGAGTAATAAAATCTTACTACTTGTTTTCTTTATGTCTCATCTATGCTCTGTTCCCCTTTTCTTTTTTTTTTTTTTCCTGCCTTCTTTTGGATAATTGGGTATTTTGCATGACCCCACTGTATTTCCTTTGTTGGCTTATTAGCCAGCTCTTCATTTTTTCTTTTTATTTTAGTGGTTGCTTTAGAGTTTATAGTATATATTTTAGCATATAGCACTTTGCCTTCAAGTGACAGACCTCACATATCTTTTAAGAGGCTTACATTGTATACCTCTCCCTCACCTTTACACGATTTTCTTCATACATATGTTAAAAATCCCACAAAATGCCGGTGTGTTTTTCTTCATATTTCCTGTCTGATGTGTGCATTGGGTTTCTCAGATCTCTGGGTTTATAGATTTTATCCAATTTTCAAAATAAAATTGGCTATTTTTTTTTGAATTGAGATTCAACTGACACATAACAGTGTGTGTGTGTGTGTGTGTGTGTGTGTATTTTTTAAGATTTAGTTATTTATTTCAGAGACAGAAGTGAGCAAGCAAGCAAGAGAGAGAGAGAAGAGAGATCACAAGGGTCGGGGGAGTAGCAGAGGGAGACAGAAACCCAAGTTGACTCCACACTGAGCACAGAGCCTGACTTGGCTCAATTTCATGACTCATGAGATGGCGACCTGAGCCCAAACCAAGAGTCAAACACTTAACCCATTGCATTACCCAGGCACCCCAACATATTACATTATATTAGTTTCAAATGTATATTATCCTCAAAATCCTCAATCCTCAATATCCTCAAAATGATCACCACAATAAGTCTACTTAATGTCCATCACTACACCTTGTCATGAAATATTTTTCTTGTGATAAGAACTTTTAAGATCTGCTTTTATTTTTTAGTATTTTTTCTATTCATCCCCATTTCTTTAGGGACCCCCATTCCAGATAGAGGCTTCTTGAAATTCTCCCCATTAACTCATAACTCATTAATGCTCTGTTCATTTTTCACATTTTTTTTCCTCCATGTTCTACCTTTGGATAACTTCTATTGCAATGTCTTGAGTTCAATAATCTTCTCTTCTCTTATATTCTTTTAGATTTATTTATTTGAGGGGGGCAGAGACTCTAAAGCAGACTCTCCACTGAGCATGAAGCCCAATGCAGCCCATGACCCTGAAATGACTTGAGACTAAACCAAGTGTCAGATGCTTAATTGACGAAGGCACCCAGACACCCCTCTTCTCTCTTACTGCATCTGCCATTAATCTCATCCAGCGAATCTTTTCTCTCTTATATTGAATTTTTCATTACTCAGAGTTCAAACAGGTATTTTTTAATATCTTCCTGTCTCTAGTAAACTTTTTGAACATCTGGAATACAGTTATAACTGTTTTAATGTCCCTTCTGTCTGCTGTCTGCTATTTCTAACATGTGGGTAAGTTTTATATCAATTTAAATTGATTTCTTTTTCTCATTTCAGATTGTATTTTCTTGCTTCTTGGCATGCTTAGTAATCTTTGATTGGATGCCAGACATTGTGATTATTATCTTGGTGGTGCTAGATATTTTTGTACTCCTATGAACATTCTTGAACTTTATCTTAGGACATAATTAAATTAGTTGGAAATGGTTTGATTCCTTTGGATCTCGCTTTTAAGATTTATCACAGAGCTTGCTGAAGCAGCACATATATTAAGATTTGTCATAAAGGACTGGAGTGACATGTACTCTGGGGTTAATTATTCCCCATCACTGAGGCAAGATTCTTCTAAAAGTATTCTACTCCCCTGTCTGAACAAATCACAAGATTTTCCAGTCTGGATGGTAGGAAAGCCCTGCTTTTTTGCCTGTACTATTCCCTCTAATCCACTCAGATGATTCTTTCCTGACCTCAGGTAGTTTTCTCATATGAAAAAGCTGATCAACATCAGCTAAATAGGGAATCCTTTGCAGATCTCCAGAACTCTGTTTGTGGAAGTCCCTTTTCTCCGGTACTTTTCCCTGTGAACTCTAGCCTCCTTGAAATCCCCAGACCTTCACCTTCTTCTTCTTAACTCAGTGAGTACGCCAGGCTCTTCCCATGTCTCCCCTACCTGCGCTGCTGCCTATAAACCCTCTTACAGTTGGAGGCTGGGGACAACCTTAGGACTTACTATTAATGGTGGAGGATCAAGGTAGAAGGAATTTAGAGTAGAATCAGGCCAGATTTATTTCTATCTGCTAAGCAGAGATCCTAACATTCAATGTTTAGCTGGAAGAGTTTAAAAAAGTTTGTTCAGTTTGCTAACATAT
This sequence comes from Mustela erminea, assembly GCF_009829155.1. NCBI lineage: Eukaryota > Metazoa > Chordata > Mammalia > Carnivora > Mustelidae > Mustela > Mustela erminea. The sequence goes on along the minus strand of NC_045618.1, from coordinate 21,382,669 downwards.
GAATTCAAAGGTGGAGGTACTCTAAATGAAGTTGAAATGCCAGACTTCCTTGGTATATTGTAAGAGGAAGAGATCTAAAGGCATGAGGAGCCTGGAATAAGAATATGCATTGATCCCATAAGACTTGCTTGCCTCTGGGAACACTCTTCTTACCACAACTATAAGAAATCTGTGAGACGAACTCCAACATCCTTGAAGAGCTTTGTGATACCTCTTCTCTGCAGGCCAAAAATTAGATTGGAAATATCTGTGCTACCATCAAACTAGGTTCCCTAAATGCAATAAGGATTATGGGATTCCAGGGTGGCAGGGACCAAGTGACAGCACTATGTCACCAAGGACCATGTGATTATAGTTACTGAGTGGCAGTGGGGCCAAAGCAGTACTCAGAGGAGTCTGACTCACAGAGGTGCTTGCTGTTGGCTCCTAGAGGTTCTATTTGTTTGATTAAACCTTCACTGATACACAATCCCAACTTGGTTGATAAAAATTTTGCAATTAAAGTAAACCAAAAAGCCAGACTCCTCAAATAAAAGTAAACCAAAAGCCAGATTCCTCAAACAGTATAATATAAAATGTAAACAGTACTTCACTCAAATTTTTTTTAAATTACACTACCTGTGATTATGTCTGAGGCTAGTTCCATTATTGATAAATAAGCAATCACAAGATGTTCCACTGAATCTTTCAAAAATTATTTAAATCAGAGCTATAGAATTTTATTCCTGATTGCAATCTATCATAATATAGAACCTTTTATAGTTTAATGTAAGGAAGACAATTATCTCAACCATAGGAGACACTTCTCAAACTATTACAAAAAACAGAAGAGGAGGAAGAGTTTCCAAAGTCATTCTGAGGCCAGCATTACCCACACACAAAAACCAGACAAAGACAGTACAAACAAAAAGAAAATTACAGACTAATATCTCTGATGAACATAGATGCAAATATCCCCAACAAATAAATAAAGCAAACAGAAGCCAACAATTTATTAAAAAATTATTTATCATAAAAATGTGAGATTTATTCCAGGGATGCAAAGGTGGTTCAATACTCACAAATCAATCAATATGATATATTACATTAACAAGAGACAGGATGAAAACCATATGGTGGTGGGTATTATGGAGGACACGTATTGCATGGAGCACTGGGTGTGGTACATAAATCTGGAACACTGAAAAGAAAAAATAAATAAATAAATAATTCAAAAAAATTTTTATGGTCATCTCAAAAAACATCTGGAAAAGTACAACATCCATTCATGTTGAAAACTTTCAACAAAGTAGGTTTAGAGGGAACATACCTCAACATAGTAAAGACCTTATATGAAAAACCAACAGCTAACATCATACTCAATGGTGAAAAACTGAGAGCTTTCCCTTTAATGTCAGTAACAAGACAAGGATGTCCACTCTCACCACTTTTATTCAGCAAAGTACTAGAAGTCCTACCTGCCACAATCAGACAAGAAAAAAAATACATGGCATCTAAATTAGTAAAGAAAAAGTAAAACTTTCACTCTTTGCGAATGACATGATATATATAGAAAACCCTAAAGACTCCACCAAAAAACTACTAGAAGTGATAAATGAATTCAGTAAAGTTGTAGATACAAATTCAATATACGGAAATCTGTTGCATTTCTATATAGCGATAAAGAAGTAGCAGAAAGAGAAATTAAGAAAACAAGCCCATTTATAACTGCACCAAAAATAATAAAATACCATAATCAAAGAGGTGAAAGACCTCTACTCTGAAAACCATAAAACAATGATAAAAGAAATTGAAGATGACACAATGGAACAAATGGAAAGCTATTCCATGCTCACAGATTAGAAAAACCACTACTGTCAAAATGTCCATACTACACAAAGCAATCTACAGATTTGATGCAATCTCTATCAGAATACCAACATTTTCACAGATCCACAACAAATAATCCTATAATTTGTATAGCATCCCAAAAGACCCCAAAAAGCCAAAGGAATCCCGAGAAAGAAGAACAAAGCTGACATATCACAATCTCAGATTTTAAGACATAATACATCGTGGTAGTAATCAAAAGTAAAGCATGGTATGGCATAAAAATAGACAATTAGATTAATGGAACAGAATAGAGAGCCCAGAAATAAAACCATGATTATACGGCCAATTAATTTGTGACAAAGGAGATAAGAACATACAATGGGGAAAAGACAGTCTTGTCAACAAATAATGCTGGGAAAACTGCACAGCTATATACAGAAGTATGAAACTGGACCACTTTCTTATCCATACATGAAAATAAACTGAAAATAGATTAAAGACCTAAATATGAGACCTGAATCCATAAAAATCTTAGAAGAAATCATAGTAATTTCTTTGCCTTCAGCAACAGAAACATTTTTCTAGAAATGTGTCTTCAGGCCATGAAACAAAAGCAAAATTAAACTATTGGGACTACATCAAAATGAAAAGCTTTTGCATATGAAGGAAAGCATCAACAAAATGACAAGGCAACCTACTGAATGGGGAAGATATTTGCAAATAATATAACTAATAAGGGGTTAATATTCAAAATATATAGAAGACATATACATACAATACCAAAAAGACAAATAATCTGATTTAAAAATGGGCAAAGGACCAGGGAATAGAATTTTTCCAAAGAAGATCAATCAACAGACACATGAAAAGATGCTAAACATCACTAATCATCAGAGAAATGCAAATCAAAATCACAATAAGAAAAAAAATCACAATGAGGTATACCTTACACCCATCAAAATAGCTAGAACCAAAAAGACAAGGGATAACAAGTGTTGAGGAGGATGTAGAGAAAAAAGAACCCCTGCATACTATTGGTAGGAATGTAAACTGGTGCAACCACTGTGGAAAACAGTATGGAAGTTCCTTAAAAAATTAAAAATACAATTACCATATGATCCAGTAATTCCACTACTGGGTATTCACCCAAAGGAAACGACATATGCATCCCTGTGTTTATTGCAGCATTATTTACAATAGCCAAGATCTGGAATCTACCCGGTTGTCTGTCCACAAATGAATGGATAAATAAAAAGGGTAAATATACACAAAGGACTATTACTTGGCCATAAAGAAGGCTGAGATCTTGCATTTGCAACAACATGGGTAGACCTAGAGAATATAATGCGAATCAAGTCAGACTGAGAAAGACAAATAGCATATTATTTCACTCACATGTGCAATTTAAGAAACAAATGATCAAACAAAGGAAAAAAGAGACCAAAAAACAAGACTCTTAACTGGTGGTTAGCAGAAGAGAGGTGGATGGGGGGTGGTTGAAATAGGTGATGGGGATTAAGAGTACACTTACCATGATGAGCATTGAGTAATGTACACAACTGTTGAATCACTCTATTGTATATCTGAAATATTATATCATATAATAATTATGAACTAATATAACAATATAACCTGATATTATATAACTAATATAAGTATATATTAACTATACTTCAATTTAAAAAGAAGAAAAGAACCACATTAATGCAAAAATACATATTCTCTACTGAAATAGCTATTATCACTTTCCAGCATTATGAAAGGCTCTTATAAAATACCAGGGCAAAAAAGTCCCAGTATTTTTCTCCTCGTTTTCCCTCTGGCATCACATTCACCAGCCTGGAAGGGGCAACCTTCCTTCCCATCCTCTCAGACAGCCTGCTGACCCTTCTCCCTTGCTTTTTCCTAACACAGTCTCCCCACCAGCATACCAGTCACTCCAGGCAAAAAGGATACCGTTCCTCATCCCATTGTGTTTTATAAGATTGGACTGATGGAAAGAAAGGACATGTAGCAGAGATTAGGATATGACCCCACAGACCAGCCCTTCAGAGGAAAGGCACTGCCAGCAGACCAGTGACGGTACCAAAACCCTGCCTTCAGCATGCCCACGGATGGCTGTCCTCACCTGCCAGGCCCCGCAAGCGTGGGGCATGGCGGTGCGGATCCTGGATTGGCAGAGCCCAACACTGCCTCTTCCAACCACCCTGAGAGACAGACACCCTCCTTCAGAGAGGGCAACTCCCTCTGGGTGGGGGGAGGGGGAATTCTTCGTGGGGACAGGGAGTGGTGGTGAGACCCCTGGAAATGAACCAAAATGGCCAGAGTGGCTCCTTCACTTTTATAGCTCCGGGAAGAAGGAAACACTATCATTATGGTAGAGGATAGAAACAGGAGCTTGGGATAAAAGAATTCCTTAATTCTAGATTAATTCTAGATTGGGAAAAAAGAATTCATTGATTCCTCAGTTCTAGCTGAGTCAAGTGAGTTTTTACTAACGAATCAAAAGGCTGTATTGTTACAACTCATAAATTATTGAATGCTACATCTGAAACTAATGATGTATTCTACGTTGGCTAATTGAATTTAAATAAAAAAGACTGTATTGTCCTGGTCAACACAGAAAAATGATCTCACTGTAGAGAGGAGCAATTTTCTACCAAAATTCCTGCCGCCTCTTTACATAGTATGGAGCTGCTACTGGGAAGTTCAGGAAGGGACTACCTTTTCCAGCTTCCTACCCGGCCCAAAAGGGCCATGTGACAGGCTCTCCACAGTGGTTTGACGTGTGAGCAATGAGGGTCACATTTAAGCCCATCCACATTGCCTTTCCCATTCTACTAAAATGAAATAAGAGTCCACAAGCCTAGGGAACGGTACAGTCCCTTCTAGAAGGAAGCAACCAGGGTCTCTGGATCCCCTGTGATGGGGATCCATTCCACTTTCTGGAATGACCACTCAAGAAGAAGCATGTCCTTTGGCTGAGCTTTTGGGTTTTTACTCGTGCCATGTTAGGCCACTGACAGTCTGGGCTTTGTGACAGCACCCAGTGTTATCCTAACCCATCCCCTTACCTCCCTAAGTAAAGAAAGTGGTCAGTTGAGCATGGGGAGGCCCTCCTCTCCTACCTGGGGCTTGGGTAGAAATAAATGAATGGGAGAAAATGCTCACCACAGCCCCACTGTGGCTTTTCCTTATTTGGAAGCCAGCACAAGAGGCCTTCCTTGGCCAGCACAAGAGGCCTTCCTTGGCCTGTTTCATCAGGGCAGGTGAGGAGGAATGGAACAGGCTGGCCCCGTGTCCCCGAAGGGAGCCCAAAAGCACAGCCAAAGGGCATCTGCCCCACAGCTGGTATGTCCACCACCATTTCCCACTGCACAGTGGAGTCAGCTCCTTGACACACTAGTTGTGATTTACTTTAAAATACTCCAGCAAGGGGCTTGGATCAAATAAGACAGGCCAAGGTTGATATTTGCAGAAGACAGACGGGGAGTCTACAGGGATTCATTATACTAGCTTCTCTCTCGACTTGTGTGCATGTTTGATACTTTCTACATTAAAAAAACAAAAAAACAAAAACAAAAAAATTTTTTTTTAAAGGAAATTTCTCAACAAGTCATAGGAGAAGAGGTTCACTGAATTAATGCCACTCTCTTCCCGATGCCTCCTCAGGATGCTGTGGTTACTCTCGGGAGGGGAAGGTGTTTACAACAGGCAGATTTGTGGGATTTTTCTACTTCCATTAATATTTAGTACATGTCATTATCTCCAAACCTAATCACTTAAAGAAGAGATTTTAAATAATTGATGCCTACAAAAGAGAAAAAAAGCCATGCCGTGTTTTTTCATTATCCATCAAAACCCAGAAAACCTCTTCGTCTGGCCCTGACATGGACATAAATATATTAATGCACACCCTGAGAAAAACATGCATACAAATCAATAGACATGAATCTGCTCAGGCTACTTGCCCGATGGAAAAACCATCCCATTCTTTCCATCTCCTGTGTGACCTGCTCCTCCCCAGCATGGGGCTGTGGCCATGGGAGAAGGGGTTCCAGCAATACCCCTGTGCCTTTGGAGCAAATAAACACTCTCCTCTGAAACACTGAGTTTCAGTCCCCAAAACACACACGCGGCTGACATTTCTTGAGCTCTGATAAAGGAGGGGCTGCCCGTGGGCGCATCCACGCACATACACATGTGCACTAATATGTTTACACACCTAGAGAAAACGCTTATACTGACACTGACTAAAATGTCTTTGTTCCCAGCACCCAGACAGAACAAATGAAGAGTCCACCCCATGAGCATCTCAGATGAGCACCAGACGGCTATTCTCCAAAGGACAGAAGGTAGGATATGCCCTGGTTGTTACCTGAGAGCCTCTCTCAGGTTTATCAAGGTCTCTGTCCCGCTTTCATTAAAGCAGCCAGAACTCTCTTTGCTGGTACCTTTAAAGTGCTCACACCCCCGCAGGGAGGGCCCTGCTCCCTGGATGCCGTGGAGACAGGCGCAGACTTACCACCAGCGAGAGAGGCCTCTTCCAGGAGACGACGCCAATGAGCCCAGACAACAGCACCTGCAAGGACAAACAGTGCGGGAAGGTAAGACCCTTTGGAAACCTCTAACCGACCATCAACACAGTCCTGACCATCTCAGCTTGAAAACGGACTACTTCTAGAATTCAGCCCAAGTACAGGAGCAGGGGGACAATGAGGCTTGCTGTCCACCTGGACGCTCACCCTGCAGCCACTGTGGGTGGCACATGGGCCTCTGAGACCACCGGGAACTCCTGAGAGATCACTTAGGCTCTGTATGGATGGGCCCAGGACCGGACACACTTGCTGGAAGAGCACTTACTCCACTCTGTTCCTGTGAGTTTTTTGGCTTTGTGACTTAAAAATCACAGGGAGGACTACAAACCCTACTTTGGGGAAAGGCGGCGCTCCCCCCTTGCCAGTCACCTGGCTACTTTCCTTCTGTGCATGGGTGCCGGGCACAGCAGACCTGACAGGCTCCTTCTCTCCTTTCCTACACTTGGTCCCCCAGACAGCTTCCCAAGTCACCAGGAGGCGGTGCCACTAGATGACATCCCCAGCTTCCCACATACTGGCCTACATGGCTCCGGGTTCCACTGAGCAAGTCCCCTCCAGGACCTCTTCTAGCAGCCACTCCCCCCAGCCTGGCTCCCCCATGTCTCCCTGACACCATGAGGATCATTGTGTCTTCTCTCTCAGGAGAACCACCCCTCAGCTCCTGGCTCACAATCCCTGAGGCACATGCTAGCCATGGATCCTTCCATTCCCAGGCTCCCTGGGAGAGGCAGGGCCCAACAGATCACAGAGACACAACTGTTCCCTCCCCACTGCAATCTGGCTTCAGCCCTCACCACTTGCCCACACATTTCCCAAGGTCACCAGAGGGGTCGCTGAGTGCAACACACTAGTGCAGTGATCAGCTTGAAGACCTGAGGTTAACCACACCCTCCTGTGGGAGGCTCCCTCTCCACTAGGCTTTGCATCATTCCGCAGATGTCCTCCCTTCTCTGCTCCATCAGGTCCTCCCACCTCTCTTCCCTTCCCACTCCCTAAGACCTGTCCTCGAAGACTGCTGAATCTTATTCACACGCAACACACAAAACAAACAAACAAAATGAACCCAAGAGCTCAACATGGCTCTGCTCCCAAGCACGTCACGTACTCTTTCTTGATGCATGCATTTTGCAAACATACTCAATATCAACAAATAGTATTTACGAACACTTTCCCATCTCCCAAATCTCTCTTCATGATGTCACCCAGCTGCAACCTATATGGAAATCCCTGATTACTGTTTTCCTGTGTCTCTCTGAGCCCCAGTCCCCCATTCTTCATCCACAAGGTCTATAACCTCTCTCTTCCTTTTTATACCCAAACCACTCTCCCTCTTGTCATCTCTCCTCCCACAATGGCACCCCTCCTCCCGATCTCTCAAATCTAAATCCTAGAGATGGCCCCAGCCCAGCTGGCCCTGACCCTGCCTGCTCCTTAGGATATGATTTCCAAAGAGCATCCTCTTTTTTCCCTTGAGGCAGCACCAGCCTGAACCAAATAAAGCCTGGGTATTGGATGGGAAGGTACACTTTCCAGAAAACACGTGTTTATACTCTGTCTTCTACTTCCCATTTCTACCATAAAAATTTTTACCTATTCTTTAAGACATGGCCCAACTCCTCCTTACTCAGGAAGGGCCTATGTATTCATGAGTACATGGGGCCCCACTAAATCCCTAAACTACCACCAGACCTCTCAAGCCATGTTTAATAAGCTCAGACAGAACGCCTTGATCTTTTCTTCTAAGCTGAAGTTTATAAAACTATCAAATGTCTACAGTGGCCAAGTTGCTTATAACAGGCATATAATTGGGAAACCCACAAACCTCCAGAGAACAGGCATTTATAAACACAAAGGAAGTTAGTTAATAATCATTTAACTTAGGCTACAGTAAAAATTCTTGACCTTCCTTGCCTCCATCCCACAGTTATCATTCCATGAATCCCCTCAAATAATTTTACCTCCAATAAGTATGGGCAGTTTGCTTTACTGAAGAAAACGTTACATTTTCTAAGTATCACTGAGAACTGTAATTACAGATGGATCCAATTCCCCTACACAAAGGGAAAAAATAAAACCATCAAACTCTGTGGCATGTAAATCTTTAGATAATCCCTGATAATCCATGGGCTTGTATAAAGCCCTCCCCTTTATATCAATATGATGGGCTATCACTCCTGTGGTCCTACTCAGTGACACTTACAAAGATGTTGCCCTAGCAACACGCTGTAGCCTTTTAAGACCCTGGCCAGTTGACTCAGATAGGCCATGTCCAGACTCCTGACCTACAAAAACCCTGAATGTTGCTGTGTCAAGCTATAAAATTTGTGGTACCTTGTGACACAGTGGTAGAAGACTATTTATTAAGGACTAAATGTCCTTATGATGGACTAAATACATATGATGAAGTCCTAATCCCCCAGTGTGATGGTATTTGGATGTAAGCCCTTTAGGAGGTAATTAGGGTTAGATTATATTATAAGGGGTACGGTCCTCATGATGGGATGGTGGCCTGACAGGATGAGAAAGATTTCTCTACTATCTTTCTCTCTCTCTCTCTCCCAACAAGTGCACACCATGGAAAGGTCACATGAGGACACTGAGGTTTCAACAGCCTGTAAGACAGGAAAGGGGCCCTCACCAGAACCCAACTCTGATCTCAGACTTCTGGCCTCCAGAACTGTGAGAAAATAAATTCCTGTTAGTCAAGCCACCGAGTCTGTGATACTTTGTTACGGGCACTCGAGCTTATTAATACACTAATGTTAACAATGAAGAGTGGAATATTGTATTCTTGTTTTCAAACGTGCACTCTCTCCCCATGTCTCTTCAGAAGAAGCAGACTTCCCTGACCCCAGAACACCAGAGAAGCAGAGGAGGCCTCCTCTGGTGTACTTGGCATCATAGAAGAGAGGAGCATAACTCCTCAGAAATGACGGGGTCTTAGTTTGAACCTTTTTTTTTTTTTTTTTCTCAATTCCCACTACCGGTGGGAATTATTGTTGCATGTTCTGCCACTCTGGTACTTCTGCAGGTTTATTTTGTACCACTTTGGTGAGGGATGAGGTCATTGAGCTAGTTAGCCGTGAAATTACTGCATCTCATGAAACCTTTGTCCCATTTAATTTGCTGATATCGTTATTCAAAGTCCACAGTTTACACAGAATATGAAGACATTGAAGAGGGTCAGAGTAGAGTAACATATAATTAAATAGCTGTGAAAGAAAAGCCAAAAAAGAATGTCAAAGGCGTGATATTGCTCAGAGAGAGAAGCTTAACTTTTTGAGCACCTGCAAGTTGTTAAAAGGACACCAACCCACTTTTTTTTTCTCCACTTGCTGCCCAGCATAAATAGAGGCATGTGATAATATTAAAAATGAGACAGAATTTCCTGCTGTTGAGGGCAACGAAAGGGGATAATAGACTGCCAGGAAGTAATGGCATCTTTAGAGCCAAAGGCCTTCCTGTTGGATTGGTACTGCTGTCTGAACACAGAGGCCTGGAAGAAATTAGCTCTTTAAATCCTGTCCTCTAAGATCGAAAGTCCTTTCATTGTCCCAAATCAAGAATTTTCTTCCAAGCCCCTCTTCTGGTTCAAAGGCAAATGATAACGCAACATTTTAGGTAAAGAAGCGAGTCCTTCTAGAATGCAGACTTGAAAGCCAATCCAATTATTTCACAAAACATATGGCAGGATTGTCTACCGTGGCATCAATTAACCCCTAAGAAGCCAGGCTTCACCACTTTCTGGAGAAAGAACTGTTGTTTAAAAATGGGGCAAATAATATTCTGAGCTTCCTGAAATGAATGAAGTCTACCTAGCCCACTTCCCCACGTTTTCCAGACTTCAGACCTATGCTGTGCATGGAGTAGGGGAACCTCCTGCTTATTCCGACTTACATTTTCTTTTCTTTCTGGGTGGTTTTCTGTGTCTGGGTCTCCCTGAAGCCACATGGAAGGGCTGACTCCATTATGCCTTCTGTGTCCATCGCAGCCCCCTTCTGAGAAAAATACATGCCTTCCCATCCACCCCATCTCCATGGCTTCTACCCCCCTTCTCTCAGAACAACCCCAAACCCATCGCTCTCCCAACCATTCACTCCCACCGGCAGTGCTGACTTTCTCCACACCACTTTCCACTGGAAGCTTCATCAATACATCAAACTCAAAACGTCCACAAGGAACGCCACTCTCCTTCTCAGTCTACTTCCTCCATGATAGAAAAGAAATCTGTAGCTTTCATTCTCTCAATGTATAAAAGCAAAACTAGACACTGATGGGAAAGATAGCCTGATTGAAGAAAAAAGGAAACTGTTTTAAGATACTGCAAATAACCCATGAGTCAAAAGAAAACCCAAGCAAAATACAACACAGTCTGTGGGCACCTGGGTAACTCAGTGGGTTAAAGCCTCTGCCTTCAGCTCAGGTCATGATCCCAGGGTCCTGGGATCGAGCCCTGCATCGGGCTCTCTGCTCCTTGGGGAGTGTGCTTCCTCCTCTCTCTCTGCCTGCCTCTCTGACTACTTGTGATTCTGTCTGTCTAATAAATAAATAAAATCTTAAAAAAAAGAATACAACGCAGTCTCTTCTGCAGTGAGTGTTTTTTTATGCAAATTACTTCATATAAGCTTGGAACCCATTCAAACTGGTCCTGCCCTGTGTGATGCAACCTTCCACCAGGGCTATTTACTCAAAACCCGCAACTGGACTTTGTTATTTAATGAGTTAATAAAGCAGCATATAACACATTTCTAAAATATTTGGACTTTAAAAGATTTCAAAGTAATTGGTTTCCTCTATAATCCTATCTATTTCATTTTATGCATTAGAAAGACTTATTCTGAGATGGGCTCCCCAGGCTTCCCTAGGCTGCTATGAACCCTTGACGTAGAGGTTCCTTTAGTGCAGATATTTTAGTGGTCAATTCCATTTTTTTTTTTTTAATCTAGAAATGTCTTACTTCACCTTCATGCTAAAAAAAAAAAAAAAAAAAAAAAAAAGAAAAGTAGTTTTGCTGGGTACAGGGTTCTAGGTCGATGGTTTCTCCTCTCAATAGGCTGAAAACAGTATTCCACCATCAATAGGTTCCTGCCATGACCATCAGGAAGTTGGCTGTCCTTTTAACTGCTGTTCCTTGAGGCAGGAAGCTGTGCTTACCCTTTTTTATTTTTTGTTGTTGTTGTAAAAGATTTTATTTCTTTATTTGAGAGTGAGAGAGAACATGAGAGAGGAGAAGGTCAGAGGGAGAAGCCGACTCCCCATGGAGTTGGGAGCCCAATGTGCGACTAGATCCTGGGACTCCCTGGATCATGACCTGAGCCGAAGGCGGTGGCTTAACCAACTGAGCCACCCATGTCCCCTTTCATTGTTTTTTTAAAGATTTTTTTTTTTTTTTTAAGTTTCAGAGAGAGAGAGTGAGCAAGAGAGAAAGTACAAGCAGGGTCCAGGGTGGTAGGGGAAGCAGGCTTCTCACTGAGGAGGGAGCCTGACATGGGGCTTAATCCCAGGATGCTGGCATCATGACCTGAGCCAAAGGCAGGTGCTTAACCAAATGAGCCACACAGGCACCCCGTCCTTACTCTTTAAAATCATCTGCTTGCCTTTAGTGTTCTGAGGTTTTTGCGTATTATGTCTAGGTGTGGATTTCTTTTTATGTATCCTTTTTGGCATGTATTATGCTTCTGACATGATGAATTTACATTTTGCATTAGTTCTGGAAATTGCATAGCCAGTATCTCTTCAAATATTGTCTCTCTGGCATTCTCTCCATCAGGGACTCTGGCAATCTCATGCTAATCCTTCCTATTCCATCCTCCGAACCTCTTAATTCTGTTTTCACATATTCCACACCCTTGTCCTTCCGTATTTCATTCTGAAAAACTTCCTTATGTTTACCTTCCAGGTGACTAATTTTCCCTGAATGACGTTTAACCAGCTGTTGAACATCTGCATTTATTTAGATAATTTAAACAATTATATTTTATGTATTTATAAGTTCTGCTTTTATCTTTTCCCAAATATGGTGATTTGTTTCAGACAGCCTCTTACTGCATGCTCATCTGTACAACGGCTTAAAATATTTCATATGCAGATGCTCTTACATCCAAGATGTGCAGTGAACATTAGGTATCTAAGCCTGTCGCTTGTTGTTTCTGTTGACTCTCACTTACTGCAGCGTCCTTCCTTTGATGTTTGTAGGCTGGGGAGTCTTTTGTTGTTAACACATTGCTTGCTCTTAATTAGTGAGGTTCTGTGGACCCCAAATAGAGAAATTTTCCCTAAGACAGGTATACTTCTGCCAGTAACCAGGAAGAACCTGAGCTCTAGAAATGCTGTGATCTCCAAGGGGCTCAGCTCATGCCTCAATCTGGAAATCTCAGTTGGAGCCCTCCCCACCCCATCTCACTGCACAGTGGACATTCATGCCTAGGCACCTGTCTGCTCCAGCCGTGTACTAATCTGACCCTGCTCCCTGCCTCTCAGATTCCAGCTGCCTGCCACTCTGGCCTTGGGTCATTGTGTGGAGTTTGTTTGGGGGTGGAGTGTTAGACCCCAGAGATCTGCAATGCCTCCAGGTGCATGCCCTTTATCTAAGATCAGGGTGCCAGCAGATTCAATGTCTGGTGAGGGCTCACTTCCTTGTTCACAGATGGTCATGTTCTCACAAGTCCTCACATCATGGGTTTCTCTTATAAAGGCAATAATTCCATTCATGAGGGTTCCATTCTTGTGACCTAATCACCTCCCACTGGCTCAACCTCCAAATACCATCACACTGGGAATAAGGCTTTGACATGTGAATTTTAGGGAGACACAAAAATTCAGCCTATATCAGGATATCATAGATGTTTTTCTAGGAAAATATGTTACTACAATTGAGTCCCCTTAAAATCAAAAACTAAATTTACCTGTAAACACCAATAAATTGGGAAAGTGGTCAAATACCCACAGGCAAATTCTTCAAAAGCTTCAAAATATGGAGATTTCCAACACAATTTTTTTTTCCTAGCACAGAGGGAAAAAACAAGGAAACTTTCCAAATTCTTTTTACAAAGGTCAGCCTAACTGTTACAACCCTGTAAAATATCACAAGAAGAGAAAACAGGCCAATTTTACTTATAAACAGAGGTATACAATTTTTAAATAAAATGTTAGAAAATAGACTTTAGTGGTACATTTAGAAGAATAAAGAACAAGGCAGGGGGTTCACATCAGGAATGAAAGATGAATCAGTAAGAGGAAACACAGTAATAAAATTAATCATATTAATATGACAAAAATGAAATATATCATTCAGTAGATATATAAAAGGCATTTGATAAAATTCAATCACTATTTTTTATGAAAAATAAATCTTAGTTTAATACAACAAAATAAAGATGCCCAAATTGTCACCTATATTTAAAACTAATCTGGAAAATACCAGTGTGGTGTGCAGAATTATGTGATGTTTCCCAATAACTGCTCCCCCCGACCTGGTTGTATATTGCCTATAGAATCCCCTCTTCTTGAGAGTGGGTGGGATTATGAATATGATGAATTTCAGTCCTGCGGTTAGGTTACACTCTATGACAAAGGCAAAAGGATTTTGCAGTACACTCAGGTCCCAAATAAGTCTGGTTTTGAGTTCATCAAAAGGAAGGTTCTCCTGGGTGGGCCTGGCCTCATCAGGCAAATCCTTGGGTCTGGGCTTTTTGTAAAGCCAAAAATTCGAAGCACTAGGGAGAGTCTGCTGCTGCCTGAAGAAGTAAGCTGCTATGTTTTGAGAGCGACTCTAACAGCTGGATCCTCTACAGCTCACACCTGGCAAGAAAATAGGGATCTCAATCATACAACCATACACATAAACGCTGCCAATAACCTGAGGGACTATGGAAATGGATCTTTCTCTCCTCAAGCCTCTGGGTGAAAATGCATCTGGCTTCACTTTGATTTTAGCCTTCAGACTCAGCAGAAAGCCCAAATGTTCCAGGCTCCAGACCCATGGAAACTGCAAGATAATGTATCTGTATTGTTTTAAGCCATGGTGCCTGTGGTAGTTTGTTATATAGCAATAGAGAACTAATACAACTAGCTAATAAAACCAAAGAAGAAAGAAAAGTTAAAAATTTGTAAAGAGGGGGCAAATGATTACTACTTGAAAATGATACACTTATCTCAAATACTGAAGGAAACTGATAAAAAAAGAATAAAAAAGTAATTACAAGAATTCAGTAAATCAAATGGTTAGAAATTAATATATTTAAAAATCATGATATTAGTTATATTTAGTGAACACTGACTTATGACATATACCTACTAAGGTTTTATACTTTAACTCTTTGTATCTTGACAACTGTAAAAGGCAGGTATGATTTTTGCATACCACTGCACAGAGGAGAAAATTAAAGCACTCACCCACATTACAGTATTAGGATATAAGCTCATAAAGTATGGGGGAAAAAAATAGCTTTCCTATATACATGCAAGTGAAGACGGGTTAGAAAAATGAATAAAATTAAGTATTCCACTTATAACACTTCCATTTATAACAAAAAATTCTATTTATAACAAAAAGGTAGAATGACTTAGAACACAGAGACTAATATGAAATGAGCAAGAACAATATCAAGAAAATCTTGAATATCTAATGAGAACATAAAACTCCTCATATTAGATGCAAAAAAAATCCTTTTTTCAGGGCGCCTGGGTGGTGCAGTGGGTTAAAGCCTCATAATCCCAGGGTCCTGGGATCGAGCCCCACATTGGGCTCTCTGCTCAGCAGGGAACCTGCCTCCCCCCATCTCTGCCTGCCTCTCTGCCTACTTGTGATCTCTGTCTGTCAAATAAATAAATAAAATCTTTTTTAAAAAATCCTTTTTTCAAAGTGAAGAACCAAAGAATGCATGAAGTTCCTTGAAATTCTAATGAAAATACTATTAAGAGGAAAAATAATCAATTCCATAAAAAGCATTGGGACAATGAGTTAACCCCTTGGAAAGAAATAAAAATTATTTTCTACCTTATTCTTTATACCCAAATAAATTTAAGTGTAATCAAAGAGTAAACCAAAAATTAAAATCTGATAGTCCTAGAGGAACATGCGAGCATTTTTTAAAACAATCTTGAGAGGAATTCAGTGTTGGAGGCATGACATGGAATCAAGAGTCCTAATAAAAAAAAGATTAATACGTTTTAAACGTTTGTTTAAAAAACAACACCTGTGGTTAGGTTACACTAAATGACAAAGACAAAAGGGGTAGAGTAGATCTTTGTCCTTAATCCCACGGCCTCCCCTTATGACAAGTACAAGTCCATGCTTCTGACAAGTAATATGGAAGCCTCCCAAGACAATTCTTAGAGTCCCCATCCTCAGCTGATGTTGGGCTTGGCCATGAGACTTGCTTGGCCACGCTGGGTGGAGGTGGCCCTCACCCTCAAGACCTCCAGGGCATCTCATGATGCCACCCAACAGCACAAATTGCCTGTCATCCTCTGTGTACCTGCCCCTTGAGCCAGTGGACTGGACCCAGACAGCCATGGCCCCTTCAGCCTGGGCCCCAGAATGGATGGATAGATGGCACAGACCCAAACCCAACCAAGCCTTCATCCAAGGTGGGGCCACCTCAGCTCTCCTGAAAACCAGAGCAGAAGACAAAGACTGGCTGCTGCCAACCACTGAGGTTTGGAGTGGTTTCTTTATACAGCCTTATCATGGCTAGAGCTAACAAACATATTTGTGATTTAAAAAGAACATAAAATGGAAAACCAATTCTAAAGAGGAAAAATACTTATAATACACACAACAAACAAAAGGTTTATTGTCTTAACTTACAAAGAGCTCCTATCAATTAATAAGTAAAGGGAACCACTCAATAGAAAATAATGGGGAAGGATGTTCACATTTTTAATGGATGCTAAACATATAAAATGATGTTTCAACCTACTCCAGTTTTTTCTTAAAACAAGCCAAATCAACATGACGAATATTTTGTATCAGGCTGCCAACTTTTTGGTGAAGTGGCAAGGACAGAGGAGAAAAAAAGTTCCTCTTTAATATGATTGGTGTTGGCATAAAATGATGTAGTATTCCTCGGGAGCAATTTCATAAAACCCTCAATATAGGAAAGGCACATACTTCTACTGAATGATTCACTACTGGGAACGTCACCTATGGAAACAGTACCAGAGGTATGCCAAGTCACTTGCACAAGGATATTTACCGCAAAAACCTATAACAAGTGGCTAACAATAAAGGGCTAGTTAAATAAACTTTGATATTTACATGTAACATGAATATATGCATTATGAAATTTGAGGCGGATCTATTTATGCTGATGGGGAGCAATGTCCAACACAAACAACTGACAAACAAGACACAGCCTAGTGTGCAGAGCATGATCCCGTTTGTATAAACAGAGACAAATGGATGGATGCTGGAATCACACCTAAACGTTTTTCCCTGGAAGGACACACAAGAAATTCAACAATGGGAAACTGGATGAGGGAGGAAAGGAAGGGACACTTGCTATTAAATGTGTAACTTTCTGAAATACCAGCCTTTAATCGGTGCACGTATTATGGCATGAATATTTTAAACTAGGCATGCCACTGGAGCTGGTAATTCCACTCCTAAGAATTCCAGGTATTAATCAAAGTGTTCTTTATAATTTTGCAAATGGGAAATGACCCGAGTGTTTAGCAAGAGAGAAGTGCTTATATCTACTGGGTTTTTCCTAGCTGCTGCCATTAAATCATGTTGCATTAGAATATTTAGTACTGCGTGGAATGCTCACACCACATAAAAGGGAAAAAAGAAGCAAAGAAAAAGCAGGCTATGAAATGGTTTGGAGGAGGGATAATTTCCTTCATATTAAGTAAATAAATACAAATGCCAACACACAACAAAATACATAAGGAAACCCGCATCAAATCCCAAAGACAGCCACGAATCCTCTCTGGAGAGCGGGACTTTGGTTTCTTCCTTGTACTTTTCAAGTTCCCATGTTTTGTGGGTAATAGAGAAAACATTTTATTGAAACATAGGCTAACAACAGCTGGTTCTGCCTTCTGAGGGAGGTGGGTATACCCAAGCAAGGGAGACATAATTCCTTCTAATGCTCCCTTCCACGGGTGGGAGATGTGGATGGGGCCAAACAAATTTCAGACTTGCACTGACAGGCCCTTTGCTTCAGAACACGTCGATGGTCTCTGAAGACTTACAGCCTGAGAACTGAGTGAATATGTGGGAAATCAGAATCCCAAGCACTGTGATGAGAGTCCAGAAGGTGGTAGGCATCCAAGGAGTCTATGGGGAAGGCCCGGCCTGCCAGGAAACCTGCCAGCCAGGTGGCCATGGGCAATTCCATTGTAGGCTATTATTTTTTTGACGGAAAATAATAAGAACTTAAGATATAAAAGCAAGTTTCAAAGATCAATTCCAACTAGAACCCAAATGTGTGTAAGGGCCTCCTGTCCCTCTCCTGCCCTCACCCAACATGGGGAAGAAACTATGAAGTGTGCAGGTATATTGCCTGTTTGGAAAAGAAAATTAGGCAAACCCATGTGCAAATCATTTTGAGTCTCTTCTTTTAGAAGTCTCCTCTTTGCACAACAATAAAAACAATGTATTTGTTGATACAGAACATTAATTCCATTAAAATCACATTACGTGTAATGAAAAGCTATCAGAGTATAATTATGCTAGTGAATTCACAGACCCACATCAACTTTTAAGTCCACTGGAATTACAATAGGAAGTGAACCTGCCTGGTAGACAAATTGCCCCTTCATTTCCAAATGATTATGAATAAAGGCCCACTGTACTGATGTTATAAATGACACACCATTTCCGAAAACTCCCAAATCTAAGACTGTTCCTTAAAGGTGTCTTCTTTGCCTGGGTTTTCCCAGAGTGATCCTATTCTTGGGGCCAAAGGCTATGCTCCTGAACCCTGAGTCTTCTAAGTTAATCTTGCTCCATGGCACACTCCCTTCTCAGAATTCCTGCCCCTTGAGCCCATGGACTGGACCCTGCAGGGTGCCCTGAATTCCTATACATTCACAGTGACCCCTTGGAGTATCCTCTGCAGTTCGGACCAGGGCCAGATGCTCCTGCCTGCCCAGGTGTCCTTCCATCCTGGCACCAGCCCTGGTCTTCAGGCCACACACACATACTTGGGTGCAGAGCAAGTCTTCTATCTGGAACTTAATGAGATACTTAATGAGGAGATGGAGGGGTGGGAGAACAGGGGAGGCAGGGGGACTTGCAGTGAGAGGGTACCAGGAAAACTTCTGCACTATTAGGCATCCCATGGGAGTGAGGACCACCATAACCGATGGCCATCCCATTGCAGTGGCTCTCTCTGGGATTCCACTTTGGCCTGACCTTTGTTTGTGGTCTATGACCATTCACAAGTTCAGATCCTATGAGGAACCCCAAACAGAGTCTGGGAAGCCTGGTTGGCAATGCCATGCTGGTAACATGAGGGAATCTCCCCCCAGGTGGCCCTGAATGGATCCAGTGGCCTCCCCCAAGAGCGGGATGGTAGGGGCCTGCACCCTTGTAACTAACAGCTGGGCTCTATTCTCTAGTCCTGTTCCCCTTTCCTTGTGACTGGTCCCTGCAGCCACCCCCTTCTCTGGAACACCCCCACCAATCTCAGCCCTTTTCCCCTCCACCTGTGGTCTGTCCTGGGAGAGCTCATACCAGCTGCTGAGGTCACGCCAGCCCTTCTCCCAGCCTCTCTGCCTTCCAGGCCCTGTGTACACCCAGAGGCGCCATGGAAATTTGCTGGACACCTCATCGACATGTCTGACTCAATAGTGCCAACCATGCCATCATGACTCCACCCCCACTGGGACATTCTCTACCCCCGTCAGAGGCCTGCCATTCACACAGGTGTGCATTACCTCACTTCCTTCCCTGACATACGATTATGCTCAAACCCCATCCAAAGCAGGGACCACAGAGCTCACACTGGATGGGCCCCCCTACCCATCCCTTCACTCACACGTGGTCACCTGTCTGTCACTTTGCCTCCTGAGTTACAGCAACAGTGGATGATGGGTCTTCCTGCCCCCGCTCCTGACTGCCCCTCTAGCCAATTCTCCAGGCTGCAGAATCATCATGGTACAGTGCGGACATAACCACGTCCCTCTCCCCTTCTGACAGTCTTCCTTTCTTTTGCTTTTTTGGGTAAGTTCCAAATCTTCAGGCTCAGAGAGTCACTGCCCACCCATTCAGCCTCATCAGATCCTTCTACCACAATGAACCATTGTGCCTCCCTCTTCCCACACAGCTGATCACCAGAACATGCAGCCCCCTCAGGAAAGAGCTATGGGACCATGGCACTAGGACACCAAGGCCCAAAATCCCATCCACATGCCCTTCTTCCTGCCATGCAGCAAGTACCAGCAGCAGAGGACATACCTTTTTCATGCAGGTAGTCCCCAGACGGTGCCCAGGGCCTGGGTCCAAGTGATGTTTCTGAAGGCTCTCCGTGTACAGATGCTCAGCCTTCCAGGACTACCGTCCTTCTCACCTGCCTACCTGGCCATTTCTGCAGCCACGCAGGTAGCACAGCCCTGAGGGGGCAGTGTTCTCACTTTTACCCTTTTTTTAAATAATAAAAGCAATGCAAGTTCAAGGTATTAAAATATACAGGGCTTTCAGGAAAGGTCTATCAGCTAAAGGAGAAAAGGAAACCATCTCTCTCTCACACTTCTATAACTTCTGCTATAGATTGGACTCTATTGAATTCTATTTGGCTTGATTTTTAAAAATTGGATCATAGTGTTGTCAATAATCTTCTCTCATTACCATATAACGTATCATGATTACAACATCACACCCTGCAAGTATTCATTTGCATCACCTCAGTGGCTAAGCAATATTCCATTTTATGAAAAATCGTTACTTCAAGTCATCTCCCATTCGTCTAAACACTAGAAATCAGAAACATAAGTAATATACTTTTGAGAAAGCGTATATGGATAAGAACACTGATATAATTTTTGCTCATCTAAGTGACTCTTTTACATGAATTGAAAAGTCAAGCTGCTCTCTAAAGAGGCCGTCATTTACAATTGTTTAGCTATTTCTTCTGGTATCCACATTTCTCTGCAGGATATGCTGGCTGCTTTCCAGGAGGAAAGGTGAGGATTTTAACTCCCCCAGCAATCCATACACTCCCCAGGCAGAGCCAAATCCACACTCTCACCCATGCCCAATTCTAGGAGAGCAACAGCCCATCTGTCTGGTTATTCCAGTTCATAGTGTGAACATCATGATGACATGTAAGTATTATCCATAACGGGGCCATTACAAGTGCTATAATTACAGTGCCTTTTAAAAATCACATGACAATATTTAATTGGGGCTAATTGTCCCATTTTTCATTTCAGTCTTCGGTGCATCTATCACGAATTCATCCCCAGTCCTCTACAGACCTGACAGTCTCCACTCACTCTGAGCATACTAAGGGCTCCTGCTTTGGTTTTCTTGGATGTGTCCCTCTTGTAGTCCCTCCCCAGCTCCTCCTCACCCAGCTGTCCCCTTGGCCTGGTGCATGGCTCCCAGAGACTCCCCTTCACCCCTGTCCTGTGGGAGAGCCACTGTTTCCTTGATCCCATGTCTTTTTTTCCTCTCCTTTTTTTAAACAAGTTAAGTTTCACTCCATTTCCACTGCATCAGGATCACTGAAATATTCGGATTTGTTTCCACCTTTTTATTTTTTTTTAATTATTTACCTGACTTCTATGCTTTTCACCTCCTCTTTTGCTTTTATTTTTTAATTGACAATTTTTTCTTGTTACATTTTTTTCTCTCTACTAATTGAGAATTTAGAATGTTTCTTTTTCTTTTCCTTTTTTTTTTAAAAGTGATTTCACCCTGAGATTGTACCACTCTTATGTATTTAACAAGGCCTAAAATTTAACAACAAATTAATGACCTCCTCCAATTTCTGGAAGCCATGTTTTCTTCCAGTTTATTGAAAATACCAATTTCTCAAAATTCCTATCTAGATGCTCCATTACAGGTTTTGAGTCTTTTAGATGCTATGCCCTTTGCCCTCTTCTGCAATATATTCAGAGACCACATATCTCATACTTATTAATAAGATGAAATGTGAATGAATTTATGAGTCCATTCACCATGGTCCTGCTTTTTGTGTATTTGTCTGGTAGTTATATCACCTTCTTGGATCTATTACTTCAATATAGGTTTATGTCCATAGCTCTCATCTAATTCAGTTTCTCAAAGGTGTAGCAGGTTATTTTTCAGGTGCTATCTCTCTTGCATCCTTTTCTCTGGATTTTTGATCCAAAACACTACACAAGAATTTACAATTTCCAAAATACATTGTAACCAGAGTTCACCAGTCCCAGCCTCTAGATACAATATTTTGCTCATGAACCATCCCTTCCCTTCCTCCTACCAAACTTTGTTACAGCTTTTAAAGTTTGTTTACACTGCCTAACATGGTGGTCCAGAGACATGTGGAAGGGTAGAGAGAGAGAGAGCATTTGGTCAGCTTCAAAGAGTAGAACCCAAGGAACAACTCTTGATGAAGTTTTTCCCAATGGATACCTCAGGAAGCATCACGAGTGGCTTATTTTCTCCTTTCTTACAGACAAAGAAACCAAGTCTCCAACATGTGAAATAACCTGTTCAAGGAAACATATCTAGTAAATTGCAAAGTCAACAATAATAAGCCTAAACAATTTCACAAAAAAGTCAATACTTGCACAACAGCAAAGATATACCATAGAAGCAATTCCACACTCAAAAAAGACTGCTTTTTTTTTTTTAAGTCTCTAGTCCCATGTGCAATAATCTAAATACAAAAAGAAACTTCCGTGTGGGCAAAATATATAAGGAGTATATATTATCTTGCAAATATAATTCATGGCTATTTTCCATATAAATCATCCCAAATCAAGATCTGATTTTCTCTAATAGCTCTAGTCTGAAAAGAATCGTTATGAACAGGAGTGAAAAGACACATGCATTCACTGCTTCTTTAATTGCATTTTCTGCAAAACTCTGTAGCACTATTTTTAATATCTGATTACGCCATCAATAGAGCTATATTCCACAAAAGCAATTATGTTTTGCTCAGCAAAAAATCAGAATGGAATAACATGTGGCATACTAACAACTGTAAGAATAGAAGCAATTTAGAATATTTTAGAATAATGATTGGGATCATTTATTCAGAATTTACAGCAAACACATTTTAAAGACACGCTATCATGAAGTCTACTGCAAAGTTTAAGTTATGCACTCACAAATGAAAAATGCACAGAGAGCTCAGTATTTTATCAAAACATTAATAATAGCACTCTAAAACCAAAGCTTTTATCAAACACTTCCTGCTCACCAGCTCTCTCCAGTGTAAAAGCAGCATTTAACATAATGTGCTTTCATTTTCTTTTAAGAGATGTGTCCAAATGTCTGTCAAGTACTAAAGTGGAATCTTTCGAACAGGAAAGGCAAATGGGGGGCAACCCTCTCCCATGACCAAGAGAGACAATTCTCATCTATCACAGCACCACTCTTTGCCAAGTACAGATGGGACACAGTATTCCAGGCACAATTACTTAAAATTTGTGTTGCTGGGCCACACCTTACCTACATAAAGGTCCTACTGCACAGGTCAGAGCAGTTAGAGGGATGCAATTATTTATGCATAAGAGAAGCTTGGTTTATGTTCCCAAAAGGCAGTTCATAATTTTTCAGGTCTTCCACTTCTAGGCAGGCTGGAGTAGTTACCAGCCCATCAGTGTGCCCATCAAGAACAACTGAAAACGCTACATAAAATATGGAAATCAACTCTTTGAAAGCGGCTGAGAGCAATGAAATTCAGAGCAGCTGCAATGAGGAGGAAGCCTTCCTCCTGGAGGGGAGCTAAACTTTGCAACTTCCTTTTTCTAGAGGCACTGGCCAATTTGTGGCACAAACAGAAGCCTGAGAACACAGGCTTGACTTTAGGGAGAAACTTGGGATCCAAGCACAGGGTTGGCATACAACTTGGGACATTTTTCAAATTCTAAGGGTAAGACACATAAATCTTAACAAAAAGCCACTGAAAAGCTGGGTAAAGATAAAGATTAAAATTCAGAAACCCCAGAGGCAGGGTCTGTGAAAAATACAAAAGTCTCATTTGAAAACCCTACAAGGCCAGAGCTAGCCAGAACAAGGCTGCAGCTCACCTGGGCTGCAGCTCTGACACAACAAACAGTCCCAGCTGGCATAAGGACATGGCCACCAAACAATGAAATTAGCTCACCAACTTCAGAATGATTATGTCCAAGAAAACAAAATGAACAAAAAATGGACAAAAGAAATAAAAGAACTTCACCAGATAATTAAAAGCTTTAGTAATAATCGAAGATTAAAAGTGTAGAACTGAAAAAAAAAAAAGTGTAGAACTAAAAAAAAAAAAAAAAAAAAAAACCCCAAATTTATAATTCAATGGACAGATTTAACAGCAAAAGATAAAAAGAAAAAAAGATAGAAGATAAAAGCACAAAAAGAAAAAAGTCAAAAGTAATATTAGAGAGGTATAAGACATAATGAAAAGGTCTGACATGTGTAATTCGAGTCCTAGAGAGAAAAAAAGAGATGAAGATGAAAGACATATAGCAAAGAATTTTCCAAAACAAATAAAACCTCAAACCACAAATTATTCAATTAGTCCTAGAAAGCCAAGCTGGCTAGTTACAAAAAGAGAAAGAAAATCACAGGAAAGGGAAAATCTTAAAAGGTGTAAAGGGATGGAATTGGACACACACATTACTGTCAAAGAACTAACAAAAAAAAAAACTGAAAGTCAGTACCTCACAGGAATCATGGACACCACCTATAATGGTGTTAAAGAAAATAACTGGAAACCTAGAATTCTATAACCAAGAAAACATCCTTCAGAAAACAAAAAATAAACAAAGACTTTTTCAGGTAATCAAAGCAGAATTTGTGACCAGCAAAGCTGCACTATGAAAAACAAAGGAAAATGACCCAGAGAGAAGCCCGGATAAACAGGAAGAAATAAAGGCTGATGGAAGGAATAAATAAATATTGACTACAAAAAAACTTTGGAAGCTATGAAAAAGATAGACAGTTGGCTCTGATATGGCAGAACTGAGTAAGATGAATTCCAAAAGCAGCAGAAAGCAGAACAATCCAGTATACGCCTCAGAATTCCCAGAAGGTTCAGGCACAGGCCTCACTAGACATCTTTGGAACCAGAGCTGAATTAATGTAGATTTAAGGGATTTGGTTGTTGGTCAGGGAAAAAGGTCAGAAAAGGCAGTAACCCACAATAAGCTTTAATCAGGTGATGCCCAGTTGCATAAGGGGGCCAGTCCCTTATAACATGACACTGTTCAGTGGCCTAAGGCCAGGTAGCCACCATCTAGAAGGGAAGGAGAGCAACAGCACTCCCAGAGTAGAGGTAGAAAAGCATCAGAGAGAGGGGCTTATTTGTCTAGGTGATGTCACTCAGCAGCACAGTGAGAGGGTCAGAGAGCTTGCCAAGTGGCAGAAGCTTGGGGCTGCTAATTACAAGGCTTGATCTTATCAACAGCCAGTAGAGGCTGAGGGAGGTCTTCCAGAGTATACAAAACAAGGAGGCTCTAAATGCTAAAAACAAAACAAAACAAAATAAAACAAAACTGTTTATTCATGCAATTCTTTAAAATGATTGGAATGTGTAAAACTTCAAGTTTGGCACCAGCAAGCTACTGAGCTAACAGGTCACAAACTGTGGTGAAGAAATAAACAACCTAGGGGCTAGTAACACAAAAGAGAGTGAGACCATTGTTTGTCATTTATATAACAATTGGGAAGGAGGAACTAGAAGTAAGGGGAAAGAATTGGGAAGGCCAATTGAAAACAGATCCCCAAATTCCCCTCCCCTTACCCTTGCAGAATTCTGCAGGTGTGTTCCCTGAAAAGATTAAAACAAAAGGTCTGTGGTGGAGGGACTGACCAACACTAGTCCACACTGCAGCAGTGTGAGCCAAGAGAAGGTACACGTTAAACCCAGGCAGCATTTTTTTTTAAGATATTTTTAATTTGTTTGACAGAGAGAGAGAGGTCACAAGAAGGCAGAGAGGCAGGCAGAGAGAGAGGAGGAAGCAGGCTCCCTGCTGAGCAGAGAGCCCAATGCGGGGCTCAATCCCAGGACCCTGGGATCATGACCTGAGCTGAAGGCAGAGGCTTTAACCCACTGAGCCACCCAGGCGCCCCCAGGCAGAATTTTTTAAAGATGAAACTAATGTAAGATGTGCTCCACCAAAACAAGGGAGCAAAGCCAGAATAAGGAAGACCTAAGATCCAGAAAATAGGTAAATAGAATTCCAAAAATGATAGCAAAGGGAGAGTCCAGGATGACAACTCTATAATAGGCCTTGAGAGTTATCAACCCAAGATAACAAAATGAGGTGCTCAAGAAGAAAAAGTGAATAGGAAAATTACTTGCTGGAACTGACTTTGTGTAACACTCTTTTGAGAGGTTACAGTAAGGGGAGATATTGAATGATTAAGCAAATGAAAAAGCAAGGCAAGTATCAACTTGAAGAAAACAAAAGGTAAGTTATGTAATAGTTATAATTCATGACATGGCTCTGGCATGAATAACATTTGCATATGCATGATAATGTAAACCCAAATACTGACTTAACTAAACTTATAATACATCCACTCTCGAGGATAAGAAGCAGAAGGCAGAAGAGACAGTGGGGTTAAAAAGCTAAATCCTCACTGCTGTAATAAGAAATCTAAAATGATGTCTAAAACTGATTAATCAAAGAAAATAAGACCTTCATCCTACTCAGAAATGTGCAAATGTAGTAAGTACTTGGGAAAAAAAAAACTAAGAACCAAAAGTAATTGCCTCTGGACAAGTTAGGGCAGAGAACTATTAGGTATTCCTATTTGCTATTTAACTTTTTAAACTATGTCCTTATTTTATTAGATGACATGAGAATTAATTTTAAAAAGAGGTAAATGTGAATATTTTTCTATTTAGCAATACAAAAAATGCTCAAGCCACCTAAGTAACAGCAGCATCTGTAACAGCTGTGAAAAAACAGCCGATCGTTTTCCATTTAAATTTTTTTTTAATTTAAAAGAGTTGAAACTCTCCTAAATTATACCAAAGCTCCCAAATTGCCCCATTTTTCATGGCACCATGGGGTAAAGTAAATCTGGCATTTCTGCCCACAAAGCACCAAAAGGATTAAGATCAGTTAATTTCTTCAATTATTATTTCATGAGCAATGGGCCCTAAGTACTGGACAGCAGCCAACAGCATTCCAGATGCTGAAGGTGGCATGGTGGAGCCCTGAAAAGAACTCAAGAAGACACACCAGCTGAATGGCACTGAGCAAGTGACCTCTCATCAAGGATAAGAACCCCACAGACCTATTATCTGCTCTCCTAACTCTTGGTAAGTTGTAACAACCCTGTAACAGTTTCAGAGGCAGCCGGGACTGAGTAAAAAGTCCCTGAATTATAGTGGAAAAAGAAAGTTTAATTCTTGGATTTGAAAAGAAAGTACTGATGAAGTTCTAGAACCTAGGTGAGGTTCGGTGGGCTGAGGTCCGGAGCCGATGACCAAGAAAGAATTCTTAAGACATCTTTGGTGCAAAATGGTGGTTTATTAAAGCACAGGGACAGGACCCGTGGTCAGGAAGAGCTGCTGCCCCGGGTTGTGAGGGATGGCAGGTTATGTACCCTGCGGTTGGGGGAAGGTGAGAGGGAGGAAGGTTTCAACAGAGCTTTCATATGCTAAAGAGGAACTACAAGGTGCCATGAGGTCCGAGGCCTACCTGAGGCCTTGCCCTTGGGGCTTGATCAATGTTGTCTTTAGACCAACCATTAACATTAAGATAGTTGGGAGACATTTTGGTGGGGTGTCACAATCCTGCTATCAATCATCTTTGTTAGTGAGATTTAGGATATTTGTAAGCCAAGGGAGACTCCTGTCTTGCAGGATTGTGAGCTCTGCAAGTTAACTATTTGCTTATTGTTCATGGCAGTCAGGGCTGCCTGAGGGATGCTACACATACACTGAGGGGGAGCGGATGGAGAGGTGGGGTGCAAGACGCCAGCTTTTGCTTTGTCTTCAGGCAGACTCGTGCTCCCTCATCAGTACCACAGGGTAAACTCTAAGAGTCTGGAGGAGAAGGGTCAGCATTTGTACATTAAATAAGAGAATAACATAGAAAGATCCTTGGTGGCTGTTAAAGACAAAGAACTCTGGATATCTGCAAATGTTGAAAGGTGTTTACACTCTGCTGTTTCAGAGAAATCTCCCACCTCCTATCAGCTCCCCTACAAAGTCATCAGTCAAATTTTTATAGTGCTTCAGAAAAGATGACCTGGTAAACCAGGGTGGAGGGAAGGTGACAAAAACTCACAAAAGATTTTTGTCTGCCAAATTTGGATAAGATGGGGCAGTGCCAAAATAGCCCCTAAGCATGGAGACTCCAGAGAATGAAGCACATAATTGGTGGGAATTAAAAAGAAAGCATGAGGACTGTTTGGGACATCCTGACCAAAGTAACCAGGCAGGTCCCAGCCAATTACAACAGACCTCAAAGGCAAGGTGGGGGGGGGGGGGGAGGCGCTGCATGGAATCTGAGACACATGATCAAATGAATAATTTTGGGATAAATGAGTGTGTGTTAGAGTGTTTCCTGCAGAAAACTAGTTTTACAAGGAAAGCACATAAAAAATTTTCCATAGTTAATGAGGTCTGAAAACATGATTCAGTATATCCCTTTCATGAAGAGTGAGTACACAGTGCACATTAGAGTAAAAAATGCTCTGGAAGGTTTTTGTTTGTTTGTTTTTAAGATTTTGTTATTTATTTGAGAAGGAGAGCATGAGCCAGGAGAGGGGCAGGGGGAAGCAGACTCCCCACTGAGCAGGGAGGCTGACAAGGAGCTTGATTCCAGTACCCTGGGCTCATGACCTGAGCTGAAGACAGATGCTTAACCGACTGAGCCACCCAGGTGCCCCAGAACATATAACATGCAGCACAGAAAAAAAAAAAAAAAAAAAAAAAAACCAACCCCGAATAACTAGGCCTTCTCCAAGTGTGACCTTAGAATCTTTTTTTAAATTCAAAATACATATTTAACATTTTGCATAAGCTCTTCCTTCACAGCACTGTTATAGGAAATGCTGGCATGGGAAATTACAGTGGGAATTCAGAGAGATATAAGGTAGGGCACCTTCTTCTCAAAATGGAAATAGCTTTTTCTGACTACATAAATAATACATACTCACTGCTAAATTTAGAGAATATGAAAAATTATAGAGAAGAAAGTAAAATTTACCCATACTACCACACAGTGTATTTTTATGTAGCTTTTTTTTTTTTTTACTAAGTTCATTTGATATTTTGTATAAAAGCTAGGCTTACAGTACAGTGGTTCATTTAAAAAATGTATCGTGGGAACACCTGGGTAGCTCAGTCAGTTAAGCGTCCAACTCTTGATTTCAGCTCAGGTCATGATCTCAGGGTCATGAGACTGAGCCCCACATCAGGTTCCATGCTCAGTGGGGAGTCTGCTTGATATTTTCTCTCTCTCCCTCTGCCCCTCTCTCTGCTTGCTGGCATCCTCTCTCTCCCTCTCTCTCTCTAATAAATAAGTAAATCTTAAAAAAAAAATGTATTGTAGACATCAGTGGACACAACCCTCCAAGAATGGACACTTAGATTTTTCTCTGTTGTGAAAAAGGATGAAGTTAATGTCATTGTTGACCCTCTTCTTTGCTTTCTGGGCAGGCTCTACCCTCTCAGGTAAAGGGAATGAAAGAGAAGCTTCAGGCTGCCTGCACCATTTATAACCCAAGATGAGAGCACTGATAGCAGCGAGAAGAAGCAAGGACAGTGGCTCTGTGAACTCTGAGTTTCTGTTTTCTGGTCTTAACCATCAGACAAAAATGACAGGCAGTACACCACCCCCAGGCATTCTTTTTTTTTTTTTTTTTTTAAGATTTTTATTTATTTACTTGATAGACAGAGATCACAAGTAGGCAGAGAGGTAGGCAGAGAGGCAGGCAGAAAGAGAGGGGGAAGCAGGCTCCCTGCCAAGCAGAGAGCCCGATGTGGGGCTCGATCCTAGGACCCTGGGATCGTGACCTGAGCCGAAGGCAGAGGCTTTAACCCACTGAGCCACCCAGGTGCCCCACCCCCAGGCATTCTTAAGCTCACAGTCTCAATACATGTCCTTCTACTTATAACTCAAGCCCTTTTGAAAGTAGTGCTCTGGAAAAATTCCTACCACATCCCTCCAGTACTTCCCTGACTGGTGGTCACCAAAACATCAAAACATATCTTGATCTTGTCAACCAAGTCATGTTCCACTAATTCTACTGACTTAGTACATTCTGTTTCTGCCATTAAAACCCATAAGACAATGTGTCTCCAAACATCTTTGTAGATGATTATACTAAATACTTATAAAGCCTCTTTACTCTGTTTACAGTTATTTTTGTATTACATTTTATTTGATCTTATATTGATAGCCCTACTCTCCTTTCTTTGGTGCTTGCCAGATATTTCTTTGCCTTGGGTCTTTTATTTTAAGCTCATTTTTTGGTTAATAGCATCTATCAGATTTTTGCTTTTTGTCCCAGTCCAAAGAACTGTCTTTTAATATGAGAATTTAATCAGCTTACATTTATTGTGATAGTTGACATATCGGAATTTTCTCTTGCTCTTATGTTTATGCTTGTTTATTACAATTTCTTATCTTTTATTTTTCTAATTTTCCCATCTTTTACTATTTGATCAACTTTTCTATTTGTTGTTTTCTTTTTCTAGTCATTTGGAAGTAATACACCATTTTTCTATTTAAATTTTGATACATATTTAAAACTACATATCTAACATGTATACATCAATGGTATATATACCAAGAGTTTCTATACAAGAAAGAGGGATTTTCTATACCTACCTCCCAGACTTTATTGAAACAACCACATTAGCATCAATTATTCACACTTTACATTTTATTGGTTTAATTGCTCACTGCTGAATCATTTATACAAATGTTTCTCATTTCCTGTCTTTACTCATAAATTTTTTCATTTGGCTTCCATACTTCAAGTAATTTTTTCTTTCAGAAATGGGATGCAGAGACTGCACCCATTGTATTTCTGAAGATAATTATTATTTGCCCATTTACATGAATGAGCTTAGAAATCTTCCATACAGAAAGCCTACAGAAATCTTGCTTAATAACCTTCTTCCTAGGCGCCTGGGTGGCTCAGTGGTTAAAAGCCTCTGTCTTCAGCTCAGGTCATGATCCCAGGGTCCTGGGATCGAGTCCCATGTCGGGCTCTCTGCTCTGTAGGGAGTCTGCTTCCTCTTCTCTCTCTGCCTGCCTCTCTGCCTACTTGTGATCTCTGTCAAATAAATAAATAAAATGTTTAAAAAAAAATAACCTTCTTCCTTCTGAAACATATAAATGTTGCTGCATTATCTTCTATTACTTACTTTTGAGGATTAAAATCTAGTATCAGTTAGGTTCTCTTTCCCTTTGCTTTTCTTTAATTAATGCTTATTTTTGATATTTTTAACCACTGAGATTCAGAAAATTCTATATATATGTGTGTGTGTGTTTATTTATACTTATTTATATATATTTACATGTTATATATAAAACATATTTATATATAACATATATAAAACATATAAGTGTATAACATATAAGTATATGTGTGTGCATTACAAACAGACATAGAAAAGAATTATGCAATCAGGATTAAACATGGGGGCTTTGACTTATTATTGTGTGTTCAAATAAGTGATGAGGGAAGGCCTGTAGGCATGTGGGTTTCCAAGAGAGATGGCAGAGTGCCCTCTTATATCTCAGCAGTGCTTTCTTTTTGTTCTTTACTCTATGTGATTTATTTATTTATATTTAAAGCAAACTAGAAACTGCTGTTGTATAAGTATCTACAAGTCTTTTTTAAACACTATGTGTACTATTGTTGTTCTTATGTTTCTATTCTTAAAGCTTTCCAGGCCTAAATCACTACCCTGTAGCTACTTTCAGATAAATGTGAGTAAATGACTTCCCCTACTCCACAGCTCATAAGAATCCAACCGCGTGTGTATGACGGGGGAGACAGAAAGGCAAACTGCCTGAGTCTCTATTCCCAGACTGCCCAACTTGGGATGATCCCCAGTCTATTCATGGTCTATAGCTGATGTAACCAATGACTACAAACTTAGTGGTTTAAAACACATAAACCTATTATCTTACAGTTCTGGAGGTCTGAAGTCCAAAATGGGTTGGTAGAGGTACATTCCTTCTGGCTCCAAAAGGAGAATCTGTTCATTTGTCTCTTCCAGCTTCTAGAGGCTACCCAAAGTCTTTGGCCCATAGTACAACATTACTATGAGCTCTTCTCCCAACCTCACATCTCCTTCTCTGACTCCCCTGTCCCCCCTTTCCCTTCTGAGGGAAAAGGAGGAAGAAGGAACTGGGGGAGCCTAGACTCCTAGGTCACAGGGAGGAGGGCTGGGGGCCTGCAGTCCTGGGTCTGAGGGAGGTGGGGCTGGGGGTCCAGATCGCTGGAGTAAAAGAAAAAAAAAACATGACACAGGGCCCTTGCAGATAATCTAGGATAATCTCCCCATTTCAAAATCCTTAATCATATCTTCAAAGTCCCTTTTGACAGATAAAGTGACACATTTACATGTTTGGGGGGATTAGGATATGGACGTCTTGGAGGCAGAGGAACTGTTCTATCTACACACCCAGGAATCTGCACTTTTAACCAGAAACAACAGAATACACATTGGGAATACCAAACCAGAGGTCATGACATGGTCACTGGAATTAGGACATTCTCTAAGTCCTCTTTACCTTAAAAGTGCTACAAATGACACAGAGATGAACAAATTGACCAAAATATAAATAGAACACTTCCTATTCATTAAGATAAAATATTGTAACATGTACTCAATCTACTTATTGTAAGAATTAATTTTTAAATGGGATATCAAATGAGACAACAGACATGTTTAAGAGTCAGCAGAGTAAAATAACAATCAACCCAAAACCTTGGGGATGTGTGGGTGGCTCAGTATGTTAAGTGTCCAACTCTTGACTTCAGCCCAGGTCATGATCTCTCAGGGTACTGAGACTGAGCCCTACATTGGGCTCTGC
The DNA here is from genome assembly GCF_009829155.1 of Mustela erminea. Taxonomy (NCBI): domain Eukaryota; kingdom Metazoa; phylum Chordata; class Mammalia; order Carnivora; family Mustelidae; genus Mustela; species Mustela erminea. Next base: position 21,350,081 of record NC_045618.1, on the reverse strand, counting down.
ATTTAGTGTAGAGCCTGCTTAAGATTCTCTCTCTCCCTCTCCCTGCCCTTGCTCATGTAAGCACACACACACTCTCTCTCAAAAAACAGAAACACAACAACAATAACAAAACAAAACAAAACAAACAAGAACAAAAACCATCACCACTAACACCGACAAAAAAAAAAAAAACCCAAACCAAAAACCTGGGAGGTAATATTTGTGGAATCACTAGAACTCTGTTTTCCACAACTAAATCAAGAAGGCCCGTGTGATTAGCCTTATAAATTCCTTATCAGTTCTTTCACACTAAGCTTTTGGACAGCTAGACTCTCACACATTCAAAAAGTACACTATAATTTTTTAAAGCTTCACTTTACAATTTTTCTCTAGCTATTTTTCCAAAAGGAAAAAAAACAAAAACCCTTCTGAATTGTTTAAATACATTATTATGGAACAGAATTTAAAATGACCAGTGTTCTTAGTACATGCCCACCCATATTTCCAAATGTGTCACTATTTATATTATAAATAGCACCCAGAATTGACAGATTTCATAATGTGGGAGCTTCCTGAGCTGCCATTCACCAGCTGATATAAAAGTTAGTATAATGAAAATGTCAAGAAATAGCATCACACTTAGAAACCATGAAATACAAAAATGGAGCTATCACTCATCCCTAATGCTTGCCAAATAAAACTTTTAAATATAGTCATGGGTCATCAGAATTATAAGCAACAACTTTCACTGCACAGAGATCCACTAGGATTGTTAAAAGAACCTGAATATTGGTCAGGTAGCTGAACACGTTAGCTTACACTGAACTTGCTCTTAATGGCAACACCCAGATTGTTTTTGCATTAACTGCCAAAATAATAGGTCTTCTCTACCTTACACTGACACTGTTAATATTTACTTTGTTGTATTTGGATAGCCTATGTTAAAGCTGAGGTTTTATGTTTAAATATATACTCTAAATCACATTTAAACCATCAAAAATGTCATCTTCTTTGTTGGTTTCAGGTCTTCCTCCCCTCTGTCCTGATTCTGACAAGATGTGGTGGAAAGGACAAGTCACACTGTGGTTGAAACCTACAGATAGAAATGATCTAAAACGGGACTTCCCGTGGTTCTCAGAGAAATAATCAGGTAATCAGCTTTAGAATACCATCATGAGTAAGCAATACCCAATCCCAACCAGAGTGAGGACACCTCCATGATTTGAGGTGACAGGTGAAGGAGGAGCTCCAGTTAAAGAAGCTAATATGACAGGTCACCCTAACAGACGGTCTGCCTTAGTCATCCATGCCTAACATAAAGCCATGGACTCTTACCTGCCCAATAGGAGATGGACACAGTCTTTCCAATCCTATTTAACCTATAATTTCTATGACTCACGGAGGCTGGTGTTACAGACACAACCACCATGGATACATTGTCTGTAAGGAAAAATCAGTTCTGAGGGAAAGCACTGGGGAGGGCAGGAAGTGCAAACTTCTGCTGACCACTCTACTCAAGCCCCAAGCCTGCTCAGGAGTTGGCAAGGAGTCCATGGAAGTTCACAGAGATGGATGTGACACCCCAGGCCAAGATGGAAGCAGACACAGGTCAAGGCCAGGCAACACTGCTCCTGATGTCCCTAGACCCAGGTGATGATGAGGCAAAACCAACAGCAACGTGGAATTAAACCTATAGATGATTTCATCAACACAGGAAATAGGTAGAGGCATTGGGTTTTCTTCTCTTTCAGAGAGTAAGTTAGAGATAATGGCTGCCTCTCCCCATTGACAGAAGGCTCTTCCCATGGCTGGCTCCAGCCATCATACAGGTCTCAGTTCACATGTCACCTGCTCAGAGAGAGGCCTTCATTGAGCTCCCCAACCAAAGCAGTCTACTGCACTGCAGTTTTATTTCTTCTTCAACACATATCTCCATAAGAAATAGTTTACTTATTTATAGTATGTCCCCCTGCTCCAGAATGTAAGCTCACTAGGCATAGCCTGGTCCATCCTATCCAATACTGTATCTCCAACTCTTAGCATGGGACCCAGCAAGCAGAAGGAACTTAGATAACTATGGATGGATGGATGGATGGATGGATGGATGGATGGATGGATGGACAGGCAGATGGATGTGTGGATGGGTGAATGGGTGGATGGGTATATGGATGGATGTATGGATGAATGAATGGGTGGGTGGATAGTAGGCTGGCAGGATGACTAGATGAATAGGCAGATGGAAGAGGGGGGAGAGAGGGAAAGAAGGAAGGGAGTGAAAGAGAAAAGAAGCAAGGATGGAAGGATCACCTTCTCACAATAAGGCCTGATCTAATCTAGCTTTAATTTTCCTAGAGATCACCACCTTCTTCAAAATTGCCAAGGACCCATTCTGAATCTTGGGTAAACTAACAAAAGAACAGAAGAAAAAACAAAATGGGCAGTATCTGATGAAACTGACCTAGACATCATCCAGGTTGCCCCATGCTTGGCCCCACTGACACTGTGCTGTGATCTCCCACCTCCCTGATGACCTTCCACTAATCTTTCTGCTTGTTAGTCAAAATTGGCTCCTGCTGCTTGCCCCAAGTACCCTCCATCTCAGAAGTGTAAATTATAGCTAAGGGTTCCTGATGCATACCATGTGCTAAAACTGTTCTTCACACTTGCTGTGCATTTCTATGTCCACGCACTCCATTTGTTTAACACTCATGAGGATCTGAAAAGGGAGGTACTGTTAAGATCTGATATTCTAAAGAAGAAAAACAGGTCTAAGTGGCCAGGAAACCCACATTAGGCCACACTGGTGGTAACAGGGAAACTAGGCTGCGAACCCAGGCCATCGAACTCTAGCATCTATGTTCAAGTCCACCAGTTGCCCCTGGAACAACACAGGTGTGAACTGCCCGGGCCCACTTACATGCAGACTTTTTTCATCACTACAGTATGGAACATGATTTTCTTCTTAATAAGATTTTCTTTTCTACAGCTGATGTGATGGTCAGAATGCAGTATATAATATACAACATAGAAAATACGTGTTAACAGACTCTTTATGTTATGGGTAAACCTTCCAGCCAACAGTGAGCTGCTAGCATTAAGTTGTTATTAAATACTTAATTTGCAAACATTATACATGGATCTTTAGCACAGGGCATGGGTCCCCCTAACTTCCATGTGGTTCAAAGGTCAACTCTACTACTTCCTGCCGTGGCATTCTGTCCCCTACAGGTATGGTTTTATTGTGATGAACTAGCATTCCATACATAAAGAATTCCACACTACTTATCTTTTTTATGAATCTAAATGTTTATGAAACAGGTCTCCTGAGCGGCAGTGGGGTCCACCTATATGTTGGTCTGAATCTTTTACATTGGCTAGACAATGCTGGGGATCCTTCTTGGACAATATCATTTTAGAGCTTGCCCCCAGAGAGATCTTACCAGCATCTTATGAGCATGCTCTCAATGACAATAGAGCCTACGAAGAAAAATTTATCTTGTAAAAGCCTCTCCCCAAATTTATGTACTATATATAACCATTTCTGTTATGGTTATTTTTAGACCCAAGCAGAGGTAAACTCATTAGCCTGATTGTAATCTTATAATCCCTGGCATCTCCAGGCCCAGAACATATAGAGCACAGCCTGGGGAAAATCAGTAAATAAATTAAAAAGTAAAATAAATCTTATAAACCTATTTTCCCACAAAAAAAATTTTTTTAATTGCAATTTTTACAAGGACAAGGGGTGGGAGGTGAAAGCAATGAGATCAATCCATTTTCCTCTCACTCCAGGTCTAAAAATCCTCATTTTCTATTCTTCAGATTAATGAAATGAACACAAGACCACTCTGATTAGGAAGTCTGAAAATAATGGAAGCGCCGACACATTTGCATTTTCTTTCAATGTGAACAGGCTATTTTGATAGTTAGAAAAACCATGACAAATTGCAGAAGATTTCATCCTTTGTTGCTCTAAAATGGCTCTCTGGCCATAATATGCCATATCATTGCAAAACGCACTTACCTTCAAAGGAGGAGGCAAAGTGGATCGTGTTAAATATGAAATTAGTGACATGTTTTCTCAATGCATCCGCTCTAATTCTAAATTAAATGACTTTTGTAAGCCAAGGTAACTCCAGTACATTCCTGTTTAAAACTTCAGTTGGAATGTTTTGCAATTAGAATAAAACCTGCCCCCTGGCAGGCTTCAGTCCCCCGCCCGGGCCCCCATGCAGTTGGTCCTGCCATCCCCGTCCTCCGCCTGTCCCATAAGCACACCAATCATACCAGAAGTACTGCATATTTTTGTTTTGCATTTTAGTTTGCTCATCTCTCCTGCCTAGAATGCTCTTCACTGCTCTTGTCTCTGCTCGAATCTCACCTCCTCCTGGCAGTCCTCCCTGAAGAACTGCCCCAGTGCCATTATCTTTGTAAATGCCCTATGTTACATTATCTTCTTCTTTATGAACTATCTCCAGTTGGACCTTCTCTCTGACACTGTAAAATCCATTGGAGCCAGGACTCTGTGTCCCCAGCACACACAGCAGGCCTCCAGGGACAGCTAATGACCAAGACTGTGGGGGTCACATACAGGATGGTACCCCTGAAAATGGACTGGAAACAGCACAGCAGCTCACACCTACAGGAACCCAGTGGGCCCTGCTCCATTGTGGCCTTACCATCAGCCCTCCCTCCCACTCTCAGCTGCAAACTCAGACCCAGGGATCCACACTAGTGGGAGAAGCCCTTCTTCTCCCCATAGGTCTAAAATCAGGCCAACAGGACTGATGGTCCAGCCCTGAGCTCCTGCCTCCTGCATCACACTTGCCCCACCCCAACCCTCCCAGGGTAACCCAGGTGTATTCACTTGTCCTCCACCTGTTCGTTGCACCTCCAGCCAGGGCTCCATCATTATGTGGGAACATGTATCTTTCACTGACGGATGGTCCATGAGAACAGAGATAGCGTCTTATTTATGACCAAACCCCCAGCATTAACGAAGCTCAGTCACATCCATAGCTCCCTATACCCGGTCCTCTCAGAACTTGAGGTGCCCACGTGGGTCCTCTAGGATGCTCCTTCCTCAGGGTCCTGGCACTCAATGCCATCAAAACCAGCCCCAGCACCGGTAGCTGTGATGCCATCCCCCCCTCACATCATTTAGGCGTGTGTCTAGCCTAGGAGGGTAGGTTCCAACCTATCCCAGAGAGCGAGGCCTTTGAGTTACATTTTTATTACAGTAACTAACCAGAATCTGGTCATGAAATTAAAAACTGTGCTCTGCCTCAAAAGGATCACAGATGCCTCCTCCCTTATTGATGTGCCTTTCTTTTTTTGAACTAATGGTCAAAAATCTCCTTGACCTTAGAAATCCCAAATTCCAATGGTGATTTACGTACACTTTTTTTTTTTCCTTAAGGCTGCTGATATGAATTCACATATCCACAAGAGAAAGGCCAATTTATTTAACAGTATAAATCTTACTTCCCATCACATAACATAGCTAGTTAAAAACACATTCTTTTGAATCAAAATAAAATGATTCCCAGAAAGTTCCTTTTATTTCAGTTTGGATTAACTCAGCAAGGAATTCCCCCATCAGAGGCCTCAGAGGCTGGCCCCATAGCCCATCCTGGAGACTGGTAGAGAATCCCAGGGAGGAAGCCTGTCCCAGGACCCTTGTCTTCCACTGCCTGTCTCTCAGGGGAGACCTCAAAGACACCAAAGGAAGTTTGTAACAGGCAAATCTGGGGGCCCCTACACAGAAGAAGCTACAGCTACATTTTGACCCTAGGCCCCTATATCCTTCTTACCTAAACTGAACCACCCTTACCTTTGCACAAAGCATGCCTAGGCTATCCATTACCTAGTGACTGACAGCCACCAACCTGTCACTCTAGCCCCAAACCCTGCCTTATTTGTCATCATAAGACTGATTGTGGCCAGGCTTTACATTGCAGGTTTGTCTCTTTACTCTGTCTCTGCTGGAGCCTGGGAGCTTTGTACAACTGTACCTAGAAACAGATGACCAGTAAAATTTGCTGAATGAGCTAATGATCATATGGTTACTGTAGCTCTCATATTTGTCTTGATTTTCAGGCATTCCAGAATTCCCTGCAGTCTTTCAAAGAGGTCATTTGGGCTTCTGTGATGGCAGAAATCAGAAATCCACAAGTGAAGATCTAAGTGCTTCACCATTTCTGCCTTGGAGGAGACCGGTGATCTCTGATAGGTCTGGTGTTCATGAAGGCTTTTAAAAAGCTGTTTTCCCAATGCAGAGGTCCCCACTGTGTATGTCCCCTTGACCTTCCAAAGCAAGATTCATGTACGGAGTCTTATGATTACTGGGTATTTGTGTGATTAAAGCCACATTCTTGCTTTTCACCAATATCCCCTCACCTGTGTCTCACACCCATCCACAGCTGTCCAATAGAGCATACGTAAGATTCAATGTCCCTGAAAGGATCGTGTGCTACATATTACACATATTACACAATGCATACAAGATATATCCATGTATTGCCAAACAAAGACCTAAAGAGAAAAAGAGTCTTGCTCTGGTGGGTTCAGCGAGAAGCCAAATGACCGTACTTCCACAGGAGGTAAATGTTACAACTCATGCCATGATGGTCAAGGTGAGGTCTGAGGACAGCCCACTGGCAGCAAAGCAAGGCCTTCATGTGAGAAACGACATCTCACATGGTGAAAAAGGCTTGTGCTGCCAACAGATATTTCGAAGTAGGATTCTGATAAAAGAATCAGCAAGAGAGCACGGCAGACACAGGCCAAGTGTTGTGTGACCCCAGCATCACGTTTCTCAAATTTGAGTTTGTGGCTCCCAGGGAACCTCAGATGGGAGCACGACTGAAAAACTGCCTTCAACTCGGTGATGCTTATTTTCTGTGGCTATTTAAGTTGTGGCTTGTGTCAAAGGGAACTGAATGGCCTGGTTGTATACTTCCCAATTTTCTCCCTCCTCTAGCCACTCTCCCACTATCCCCCACTTAACTCTGCTTGACCTCACAAACAGGTGTTTACTTGCAGGGACTGCCCCCATTTTCCTTTCTGGGGAGTCTGCCTTTGTTTTGCATTTGCATTTTGCTTGTTTATTTGTTCATTTTAATGCATACTTATCAGCAATCCCACTCCAAAGTATGCACCCTCAATAAATGGGAACATATTTGCAGAAAAACATACACACTGACGTATACAGTAGTAATTCCATTCGTAGTCGCCCAAAAGAAGCCTGGAAACCCAAATGTCTGTCAATGCGTGAATGGACAAACCACAGTATATTTGTAGAAAGGAATACCACTCAGCAATGAAAAGAAAGGAACTATCTATGCAATAAAAATTTGGATGTATCTCTAAGACATTAATTATGCTGAGCGAAAGAATCCAATTCTTAAAAGGTTACGTGCTGTATGATTCTATTCACATGACTATGAGTAAAAACAAAATTACAGTGATGGAAAGCTGAGTAGTGGTGGTCAGCAGTTCAGGGTGGGGGTACATTTGTCTATAAAGGGCTAGCTCCAGGGAGTTTTTTGGGGGTGATGGAACAATTCTGTATTCTGAAACATATAAGATGTACATGTGTTAAAATTCACAGAACTGTGTTCCCAAATACACCCTTTTACTGTACAGTAATTTAAAAAATAAAAGTAACTTAAAAATCAAAGATGTTTCCTTTCCTCAGGGGGGAAAAAGATCTTTGAATACAACCTTTTTAAATGGAATCTAATTAAGTAAGGGGACATAATCCCATTAGCATTTGAGTTAGGAAGCCAGCAAAAACCATGAGCTCAGAGATCCCTAGCTTCTCAAATTGTTCCAAGGTGGAAATAGACTTGCCAGTCTGCAAAGAGAAAGGAAAGGAGAAAAGAGAAAGGAAGAAGAAAGCCCTCAGGTCCTCAACAGCTTGCAGATGAAACCAGACCCAGATTTGGGTACATGTCCTTGGTACTCCCCGAACAAGTAAATATTTTACCAAGATCATGCCTCCCAGATTGGGCTTGTTTTCAGTACTGCTTGTTTAAATTTTAATGTTCATTAATATTATCTCTTATTGGATGAGAAAAATGACTCGAGTTCTCAAACCATCTTCATCGTGTCATTTTTTTTTGTTTTGTTTTTTTTAAACTTTCCTTTGGTTCTGGTCAAGCTGCCTTATTGGGAAAAAAAGGAAGAGCAAACATAAAAATAGGAGCAGACTATAAAATTAAGGCTTTTAGCTTCTTTCAAAATCACTTTGCCAAAAGAAAATACAAAAATGTAAATGTCACTACAAAAATGCTGTGTCCCAGTTTGCCTGGCACTTCCTGGATTTTAGCATCGGAAGTCCTGTATCCTGGGAACCTCTTCAGTTCTGTTTGGCCAGCCTAATTATATCCAACATGACAGCACAGCATATGTGTCCACTGGGAGAACCATAAAATGCTTGGCTACTGACAAGGAAGCCAACGTATTCTTGCGGCCAGTGGAAACAGGGCGAGATAGGGTTCTGGGCTAGGAAGAACACTTGTGCCCACGGATGATATCATTCACAGGGTGGAAGCACGTGAAACTCCCACCAATCAATCCAGCAGGAGTTCAGACACCGCAAATTTTGCCATTTTTCATTTTCTGTTCATGCACAGGAATTACATTGTAAAACATCTACCATTCACCTAGAGAAAAAAAAATGCACTTGATTCTGTTGCAACATACTCAAGTTATCGTTCCTATGTCAGCAACATTCTCCAGGTCTTCTCTAAGTGTATCAACATATGCAAAGAGTCGTGGATTTTATTCGTGAAGAAGTGCCTTGAGGGCACAAGGACTTTGGGTCAACAGTTTTTAAACTTAAAGACAACTTTTATTCTGCAAAGAAATTCCTAAATCAACAGACAAAAGTTGTGTTTTATTATCAGAGATTCATCTTAAAAGTTCAATTTAGGGGCTCCTGGGTGGCTCGTGGGTTAAAGCCTCTGCCTTAGGTTCAGATTATGATCCCCAGGGTCCTGGGATCAAGTCCCACATCGGGCTCTCTGCTCCGCAGTGAGCCTGCTATTCCCCCCCTCTCTCTGCCTGACTCTCTGCCTGTCTCTCTGCCTACTTGTGATCTCTGTCAAATAAATAAAATCTTTTTTTAAAAAAAGTTAAATTTAAAATACTTATTACAGATTTAGTCAAAAGCACATGAAAGCTGGAAATTGGTATTATACAGGACAGCTGAAGTCACAACACTGCCTATGAAGATGATTTCCTCTAAATTCAATCTCGGTTGCTCACTATAGAGAAAAATTTGAATACAGATGAGTATGATTTTACAATTTTCGTAGACTCTTAAATTAAATGAATCTAGAGGCTTCAAGCAAAATACAAGGGAATGGATGATTTCAATGTTCAGTCATTAAAACGAACCAATGCCTGGTGTACCCATCAGTTTAAATATTAATTACTCAGTAGAAAGTATTTTTCATATATATCTATAACATTATGGGATTTCCAACAATGTTACATTTTAAAACATGCTATTTTGGTACATATTGAATCTTTAGACAAAATTTCAATTAAATTTACTTTGTTTTCCCTGCTCACTACAAACCTCCTTTCTAAGGACTCATAAGGCCCAAAAGAAGAAAACTCACAGGAACCGGGGCCAAGCAAAAAAAAAAAAAAAAAAAAGGTCATTAAAACCTTACTGTAATTTTAATTTGTCTTTTATATTTGACCTCCACTAACCATCCACACTTGAAGCCAGAGATCCCTAGGTTCATCATAACTGCAACTTCTCAGCATCTCTGATCCATGCAAAGAGCCAATGAAAAATCAGCTAAATAAAAAGAATTACTGGTTCTTTCCAGTACATTATGATTTCTCAAAAGCTAAAATCTGTAGTAGAGTGTAAAGCTTTATTGAGTACACAAGCCTAAAGGTCTACAAAGAAAAGAAGACCGTAATGTTTTTGCAACTAACTGTGAAATATGAAAATTAAGTAACAAATAACATGGAGGACATGGGGAGATGGAGAGGAGAAGGGAGTTGAGGGAAATTGGAAGGGGAGGTGAACCATGAGAGACTATGGATTCTGAAAAACAACCTGAGGGTCTTGAAGGGGCGGGGGGGTGAGTGGTTGGGGGAACAAGGTGGTGAGTATTAGGGAGGGCATGGATTGCATGGAGCACTGGGTGTGGTGCAAAAACAAAGAATAGTGTTTCCCTGAAAAGAAATTTTTTTTAAAAAAAGAAAGAAAACGAAAAAAAATTAAGTAAGTAAATGTTTAAATTACTAACTTAAGCTGATTATCTGAATTCTAAGAGGAGATTCATGTCCAGTTCTAAATATAAAAATAAATAAACACCACAGGATGAACCTAAAAACTGAGTCTTCTGTTATCAAGTGGCCTGCTTTAAAAGTGAATATTTTATATAATATTCTGGCTCTAATTTCTGTTATTATTCACAATTCTGAAACGAGATTTAGAGTTTGGATAATTAATAAAATCACCCCTTCCACTCACCCTTGATTATAATTCATCAGGGTCATGTTTGTACTTCATTTGCCAATTGTAATCATTTATTTGAACCAGTGTCTCTGTGGTTCATCAGCTCTTCATTAGTGCTTGTAGGTTGGATAAAATGTGCTTGAATTTCCAAAGTAAATGCAAATCGCATTGGTATTTGCAGCAAAGATGTGAGTTTCCAGGATGTTTTCAAGTAAGACAGTTCCCCCTGAAGACACTGGTTCTTAAGCGCAAAAAAAGCAATGTCCACCCCCAATGGCAGAGAACTCATGCTCCCCTCCAGGCCTGAACATCCCATCCTAAAAGCCCTTCAGTGACCACAACATCAGGCTTCATCTTAGACCTGGCCTCAACAAGTAGGAAAATGTGTTGTTACTTAAGTAGGAATAAAGAGTAAAAGTCCAAAGGATTCAATACAAATTTTAAAAGCCAAAGAATCACCTAGCCAACAAATTCAAAATACAGTTGCTAGAGCCCCATACTGGAGAGCCAAATTTCCCAGCCCTGGGAGCAGAACCCCGCACTGGGATCAGCACAGCCTTGAACACAACAGGCCTGGATCCAAATCCTCATTCTGGCCCTGGGCAGTTGCACAGACTTGCACATCATAAACCAAGTTTGATGATTTCATCTTTTTTTTTTTTTTAAGATTTTATTTATTTATTTGACAGAGCGAGAGAGCACAAGCAGGCAGAGCAGTAGAGGGAGAGGGAGAAGCAGGCTCCTCACTGAGCAGGGAGCCTGATGTGGGGCTTAATCCCAGGACTCCGGGATCATGACCTGAGCCGAAGGCAGTCCCTCAGCCAACTGAGCCACCCAGGCACCCCTGGTGATTTCATCTTTAAAAAAGTTGGTGACCCACAGTCCTTCAGAGTGCAGTGGAGGCCACAGATAAGAGAAGGAGGAAGTCCCTCACACAGTCCCTGGCACAAAAAAGGCCTCTACAAATGACCACTCTTTCAAAGATCTGAGGGACAATTTCTCTAGCAAAACAAAGTGGAATTGGAGAATTGAAATGCATGCCATGAGATAGAAGAGCAGGACAGACAGCACCATGAGGAGACAACGGGACACATCCAGAATGTGGGACATTCTACAGGACAATGGACCTCTTCAATGAGTCATTATAAAAATAAAACCTGAGGGATTTTGCTCCATTAAAAGGGATTTAATGGAGCCAGAGAAAAAAGTAACAAAAGCAAGGGGAGGAGACTGAACTTGACATTGAACCCGAGGCGCTGGATTAGTTAGAAATACCAGTACACACTCATGTTTAGCTAGAGTGAAAGAGAGATAAACACAGCAATGCAGGTATGTGTGTATCCCTGGGTTCGTATACATACAGACCACCCTCATTACCCACAGCTTTCATATTTTCAAATTCATCTACTCACTATAATCTATGGGTAACCCTAGAATCAACGTTCCTCCTTTTGCAGTCATTTGCAGACATGCATATTGCAGAATGGCTAATAATTTGAGGCACATGTTCCCAGGTGAGGTTTCCAGCTGCAATCAAACAAGGTGACCCTCTCTCTTGTTTCAACTTTCATACTATAAACAAATATAGTTTTAATGGTCTGTGTGGTGCCACATTTTTCATACAGTTCAGTCTATAATATCACATAATGCTGTATATATGTTTTATCATTGTACGTGAGATAACCACATAAGTAGGTTCAGATACACACACATAATATATATATATACACATATAGACACATATACATATATATGTACACATACATATACATATATATCCATATATACCATATACATACATATATCCATAAATATATATACACAAATATACACCCATATATGTATATACACACATATACATACACACATATACATATATTTACATAAAACACCTTTTCCCACCTCACCTTAGAAATTAACTTCCAAGAACTTGTTTGATATCATACATTAATAATCCTGAAGTCAGGAGATTTCCAGAGAATTTTTACCTTGCAGAAAGTTTAGGTTTTGTGACCATACATCTTTTAAAACCATTACACTTGAGGCGGAGGGGCAAGATGGCAGAGAAGTAGGAGATCCTGTTTCAACTGGCCCCTTAAAGTGAGCTAAAAAATCTACCAGAACACTCTGAACACCCATGAAATCAGCCTGAGATGCAAGATTTTACACTTTTGGATCTCTATGGGAGCAGAAGGCATCAGTGGAGAGGGTGCAACTTGCCTGGATCATGGCTGATATTTAGCTATACAACCCCTCAACCACCTCTCACCAAAATGACTAGGAGGAGGAACACTGAACAAAGGAAAAATTCAGAGACTGTGTCCTCTTCATCAGAATATTGGATATGGACATAAACAGTATGTTGGAAAGGGAATTCAGGGTAACAATCATCCAGGCAGAGGCTAATTTGGAGAAAATCATTAGTGACAACATAGGATCTCTAAGGGTGGAAGTGAGAGCCAATCTGGCAGAAGTTAAAAACGTTATCAATTAGATCCAATCTAATCTAAATACTTTAACAGCTAGTGTAATTGAGGCAGAAGACAGAATTAGTGATCTAGAAGACAAACTGATAGAAAAGAAGGATCAGGAGAAGGCCAGGAACAAATAGCTTAGAAATCATGAAAACAGAATTAGGGAAATAAATAACACCATGAAACGTTCCAATGTCAGAATTATTGGGATCCCTGAGGGGGTGGAGAAAGAGAGAAGACTAGAAGATATAGTTGAACAAATTCTGGATGAAAATTACCCCAGTCTGGGAAATGAAACAAGTATTCATGTCCTAGAGGCAGAAAGAACATCCCCCAAGATCAACGAATCTAGAAAGACTACCAGACACTTGACTGTGAAATTCACAAATCATAATTTTAGACAAGAGTTCCTAAGGGCAGCTAGGGGGAAGATATTCCTTACATACAGAGAAAGGCCCATCAGAATAACATAAGACCTGTCTACAGAAACCTGGCAAGCCAGAAAGGGCTGGCAAGACATACTCAGGGCACTAAATGAGAAGAACTAGCAGCCAAGAATACTTTATCCAGCAAGGCTGACATTCAGAATGGATGGAGAGATAAAGAGCTTCCAAGACTGGCAAGGATTAAAAGAGTATGTGACCACCAAGCCAGCACTACAAGAAATAATAAGGGGTTCGGGGGGGCTCTATAAAAGAAGAAAGAACCCACGAGTGACATAGAACAGAAATTTACAGAGATAATCTATAGAAACAAGGACTTCAGAGGAAACATGATGTCAATAAAAAGTTATCTTTCAATACTCACTCAATGTGAAAGGCCTAAATGCCCCCATAAAATGGCACAGGGTTGCAGACTGGATAAAATGACAGGACCCATCCGTATGCTGTCTACAGGAGACATATTTAGAACCTAATGATACATCCAGACTGGAAGTGAAGGGATGGAGAAGCATCTTTCATGTCAATGGTCCTCAAAAGCAACCTGGGGTAGTGATTCTCATATTAGATAAATTAGATTTTAAGCTAAAGACTGTAGTCAGAGATACAGAAGGACACTACATCATTCTTTTTTTTTTAAGATTTTATTTATTTATTTGAAAGAAGCCACAAGTAGGCAGAGAAGCAGACAGAGTGAGAAGGAAGGAGGCTCCCTGCTGAGCAGAGAGCCCAATGCATGGCTCGATCCCAGGACCCTGAGATCATGACCTGAGCCGAAGGCAGAGGTTTTAACCCACTGAGCCACTCAGGCACCCCCTTAAAGGGTTTATACACCAAGAAGATCTAACAACTGTAAATATTTATGTCCCCAATATGGGAGCACCCAACTACATAAGACAACTGTTAATCAAGATAAAGAGTCATATGGATATGAATACATTAATTGTAGGGGATCTGAACATGCCACTTTCAGGGGTAGACAGGTAATCTAAGCAGAAAATCAACGAAGAAACAAGAGCTTTGAAGGGCACACTGGACCAGATGGACCTCATAGATATATACAAAACATTCCACCCTAAAACAACAGAATACTCATTCTTCTTGAGCGCACATGGAACTTTCTCAAGAACAGAACATATACCGGGTCACAAATCAGGAGTCAACCAATACCAAAGGACTGAGATTATTCCCTGCATATTCTCAGATCAAAATGCTTTGAAACTGGAACTCAACCACAAGAGAAAGGTCAGAAGGAATTCAAACACATGGAAGCTAAAGACCACCTTGCTTAAGAATGTTTGGATCAGGGACGCCTGGGTGGCTCAGTTGGTTAAGCAGCTGCCTTCGGCTCAGGTCATGATCCCAGCGTCCTGGGATCGAGTCCCACATCGGGCTCCTTGCTCAGCAGGGAGTCTGCTTCTCCCTCTGCCTCTGCCTGCCATTCTGTCTGCCTGTGCTCGCTCTCTCCCCGCCACTCTCTGATAAATAAATAAAATCTTAAAAAAAAAAAAAAAAGAATGTTTGGATCAACCAGGAAATCAAAGAAAAACTTAAACTATACATGGAAACCAATGAGAATGAGGACACTTCAGTCCAAAACCTATGGGATACGGCAAAGGCGGTCCTAAGGGGGAAATACATAGCCAACCAAGCCTCCCTCAAAAAAATTGAAAAATCCAGATACACCAGCTCTCTTTACACCTTAAAGAACTGGAGAATTAACAACAAATTAAGCCAGACCCACACACAAGAAGGGAAATAATCAAGATAAGAGCACAGATCAATGAGACAGAAACTAGAGATACAATAGAACACATCGACAAACTAGAAGCTGGTTTTTTGAAAGAATCAATAAGATTGATAAACTATTGGCCAAACTAATCCAAAAGAAAAGAGATAGGGCCCAACTTCATAAAATTATGAATTAAAAGGGAGAGATCACAACTAACACCAAAGAAATAGAAACAATTATCAGAAATTATTATCAACAGTTATAGGCCAATAAATTAAGCAACCTAGATGAAATGGATGCATTCCTGGAAACCTATAATCTTCCAAAATTGAATCAGGAGGAAATTGACAACCTGAATAGACCAATATTTAGTAATGAGATTGAAGAGTGATCAAAAACCTCCCAAAAAACAACAGCCCAGGACCTGACAGATTCCCTGGGGAATTCTACTAAACTTTCAAAGAAGAAATAACACCTATTCTCCTGAAGCTGTTTCAAAAAATAGAAACTGAAGGAAAACTTCCAGACTCTTTCTATGAAGCCAGCATTACCCTCATCCCCAAACAAGGCAAAGGCCCCACCAATAAGGAGAATTTCAGACCAACATCCCCGATGAATATGGATGCCAAGATTCTCAATAAGATCCTAGCTAATAGGATCTAACAATACATTAAAAAGATTATCTACTATGACCAGGTGTGATTTATCCATGGGATGCAAGGGTGGTTCAACATTCACAAATCAATCAGTGTGATAGAACAAATCAATAAGAGAAGAGAGAGGAATTACATGGTCTTCTCAATTGATGCAGAAAAGTCATTTGACAAGATGCAGTATCCGTTCCTGATTAAAACCCTTCAAAGTATAGGGATAGAGGGAACATTTAAACTTCATAAAATCAAAACTCACAGTGAATATCATCCTCAATGGGGAAAAGCTGACAGCCTTCCCTTTGAGATCAGGAATACAACAAGGATGCCCACTTTGGCCACTCTTGTTCAACATAGTACTAGAAGTCCTAGCAACAGCAATCAGACAACAAAAAGAAATAAAAGGTATTCAAATTGGCAATGAAAAAGTCAAACTCTCTCTCCTCACAGATAACATGACACTGTCTATGGAAAGCCCAGAAGACTCCCCACCCAAACTACTAGGACTTATACAGCAATTCAGTAATGTGGCAAGATACATAATCAATGTACAGAAATCAGTTGCTTTCTTATACACTAACAATGAATATATAGAAAAGGAAATTAGAGAATCAATTCCATTTAGTATAGCACCAAGAACCATAAGATACCTGGGAATAAACCTAACCAAAGAGGTAAAGGATCTGTACTCAAAGAACTACCAAACACTCATGAAAGTAACTGAAGAAGACACAAAAAGATGGAAGAGCATTCCATGTTCATGGATCGCAAGAATAAATATTGTTAAAATGTCCATAGTGCCTAGAGCCATCTATATTTTCAATGCCATCCTGATCAAAATTCAACTGGCATTTTTCAAAGAGCTGGAACAAATAATCCTAAAATTTGTATGGAACCAGAAGAGATCCCGAATTGCTAGGAAATGTTCAAAGGAAAGGAAACGTTGAAAAAGAAAAGCAAAACTGGTAGCATCACGTTGCATGATTTCAAGATTTACGACAAAGCAGTGATCACCAAGACAACATGGTACTGGCATAAAAACAAACACATTGACCAGTGGAACAGAGCAGAGAGCCCAAATATGGACCCTCAACTCTATGGTCAAATAATCTTCGACAAAGCAGGAAAAAATATACAGTGGTAAAAAGACAGTCTCTTCAATATATTGTGCTGAAAAATTGGAAAGCTATGTGTAAAAGAATGAAATTTGACCATTCTCTTAAACCATACACAAAGATAAACTCAAAGTGGATAAAAGACCTCAACGTGAGGCAGGAATCTATCAAAATCCTAGAGAAGAACACAGGCAGTAACCTCCTCGACAATGGCCACAGCAACTTCATTCAAGATATGTCTCCAAAGGCTTTGATTTGTATTTCCCTGATGCCGAGTGATATGGAGCACTTTTTCATGTGTCTGTTGGCCATCTGGATGTCTTCTTTGCAGAAATGTCTGTTCATGTCCTCTGCCCATTTCTTGATTGTATTATTTGTTCTTTGGGTGTTGAGTTTGCTAAGTTCTTTATAGATTTTGGACACTAGTCCTTTATCTGATATGTCGTTTGCAAATATCTTCTCCCATTCTGTCAGCTGTCTTTTGATTTTGTTAACTGTTTCCTTTGCTGTGCAAAAGCTTTTGATCTTGATGAAATCCCAATAGTTCATTTTTGCCCTTGCTTCCCTTGCCTTTGGCGATGTTCCTAGGAAGATGTTACTGTGGCTGAGGTCGTATCACCTCACACCAGTCAGAATGGCTAAAATCAACAAGTCAGGAAATGACAGATGCTGGCGAGGATGAGGAGAAAGGGGAATCCTCCTACACTGTTGGTGGGAATGCAAGCTGGTGCAGCCACTCTGGAAAACAGCCTGGAGGTTCCTCAAAATGTTGAAAATAGAACTGCCCTATGACCCAGCAATTGCACTACTGGGTATTTACCCTAAAGATGCAAACGCAGTGATCCAAAGGGGCACGTGCACCCGAATGTTTATAACAGCAATGTCCACAATAGCCAAACTATGGAAAGAACCTAGATGTCCATCAACAGATGAATGGATCAAGAAGATGTGGTATATATACACAATGGAATACTATGCAGCCATCAAAAGAAATGAAATCTTGCCATTTGCGACAACATGGATGGAACTAGAGCGTATCATGCTTAGCGAAATAAGTCAAGCAGAGAAAGACAACTATCATATGATCTCCCTGATATGAGGAAGTGGTGATGCAACATGGGGGCTTAAGTGGGTAGAAGAAGAATCAATGAAACAAGATGGAATTGGGAGGGAGACAAACCATAAGTGACTCTTAATCTCACAAAACAAACTGAGGGTTGCTGGGGGGATGGGGGGTTGGGAGAAGGGGGTGGGATTATGGACATTGGGGAGGGTGTGTGCTTTGGTGAGTGCTGTGAAGTGTGTAAACCTGGTGATTCACAGACCTGTACCCCTGGGGATAAAAATATATGTTTATAAAAAATAAATAAAAAATTAAAAAAAAAAAGATATGTCTCCAAAGGCAAAGAAAAGAAAAGTGAAAATGAATTTTGGGGACTTCATGAAGATCCAAAGCTTCTGCACAGCAAAGGAAACAGTCAACAAAACAAAGAGGCAACCCACGGAATGGGAGAAATATTCGCAAGTGACACTACAGACAAAGGGCTGATATCCATGATCTATAAAGAACTCCTCAAGGGGGCACCTGGGTGGCTCAGTTGGTTAAGCGACTGCCTTTGGGTCAGGTCATGATCCCAGGGTTCTGGGATCAAACCCCACATTAGGCTCCCTGCTCAGTGGAGAGCCTGCTTCTCTCTCTCCCTCTGCCTACCTGTGTGCTCTCTCTCTCTCTCTCTGTCAAATAAATAAATAAAATATTTAAAAAAAAAAAAAGAACTCCTCAAACACAACACACACAAAACAGATAATCACATCAAAAATGGGCAGAAGAGCGGCACCTGGGTGGCTCAGTGGGTTGAGCCACTGCCTTCGGCTCAGGTCATGATCCCAGGGTCTTGGGATCGAGCCCCGCATCGGGCTCTCTGCTCAGCCGGGAGCCTGCTTCCTTCTCTCTCTCTCTGCCTGCCTCTCTGTCTGCTTGTGATCTCTCTCTGTCAAATAAATAAATAAAATCTTAAAAAAAAAAAATGGGCAGAAGACATGAAGAGATACTTCTCCAAAGAAGACACAGAATTGTCTAACAAACACACGAAAAAATGTTCATCATTAGCCATAAGGGAGATTCAATCAAAACCACACTGAGATACCAACTCACACCAGTTAGAATGGCCAAAATTAACAAGACAGGAAACAACAACTGTTGGAGAGGATGAGAAGAAAAGGGAAACTTCTTATACTGTTGGTGGGAATGCGAGTTGGTGCAGCCATTTTGGAGAACAGTGTGGAGATTCCTTAAGAAGCCAAAAATAGAGCTACGCTATGACCCTGCCATTGCACTACTGGGTATTTACCCCAAAGATACAGATGTAGTGAAAGGAAGGGCCATCTGTACTCCAATGTTCATAGCAGCAATGGCCACAGTTGCCAAACTGTGAAAAGAGCCAAGATGCCCTTCAACGGATGAATGGATAAAGAAGATGTGGTCCATATATACAATGGAGTATTATGCCTCCATCAGAAAGGATGAATACCCAACTTTTGTATCAAAATGGATGGGACTGGTAGAGATTATGCTGGGTAAAATAAGTCAAGCAGAGAAAGTCAGTTATTATATGGTTTCACTTACTTGTGGAGCATAAGGAATATCATGGAAGACACTGAGAGATGGAGAGGAGTTGGGGGAAATCGGAGGGGGAGACAAACCATGAGAGACTGTGGACTCTGAGAAACAAACTGAGGGTTTGGGAGGAAAATGGGTTGGACGTTTGGGTGAGCCTGATGGTGGGTATTGTGGAGGGCACATATTACATGGAGCACTGGGTGTGGTGCATAAACAATGAATTCTGGAACACTGGAAAAAAAATTTAATTTAATTAAGAAAGAGGATCTGGTCCATATATACAATGGAATATTATGCCTCCATCAGAAAGGATGAATACCCAACTTTTGTATCAAAATGGATGGGACTGGTAGAGATTATGCTGGGTAAAATAAGTCAAGCAGAGAAAGTCAATTATCATATGGTTTCACTTACTTGTGGAGCATAAGGAATAACTTGGAGGACAGTAGGAGAAGGAAAGGAAAAGTGAATTGGGGAAACTGGGGTGGGAGAGAGATGAACCATGAGAGACTGTGGACTCTGAGAAGCAAGCTGAGGGTTTTGGAGGGGAGGAGGGTGGTGGGATAGGTAAGCCTGGTGGTGGGTATTAAGGAGGGCATGTATTGCATGGAGCACTGGATAAACAATAAATAAACTGCATAAACAATGAATCTTGCAACACTGAAAAGGTAAAATTAAATTAAAAAATAAAAAATAAAAATACCCATTACTCTTATTTCTGTGAGTATGTCCCAATCCCCAGAACATACCATAACACTAGTTGATTATTTTAGGTCACATTTTTTTTTCCTGCAGTAAAATGTACATACAGTGAAATTTATAGGCTGTAAATGTGCAGTTCTAGGACTTTTGACAAATACATACACCTTATCTAACATCCCAATCAAGATATGGAACATTTCCACCACCTCAAGAAGTTCTCCTCTATCCCCCTCAGATCATCCCCACCTCCACAGGCAACCACTGTTATTAGAATTTCCATCACCATTGATGAGTTTTGCCTGTTTCTGAAATTCCTATAAATGGAATCATAAAACACTAGAGTCCTTAAAAAAGTGATTTCTGAACAACCCCCCCCCCACCAAGTCAAGTAATTATTACAGCAGTGACCTAATTTCCTATTCTTTTTTAATGTCTAGTGCCAGCTAATGTGCATGTCACTTTGCATAGAACACTATAGGTAGAGGAAATATTTTATTCTGCCTATAATAGAATAGTATGCATTACTCATAAAACTTTCGCAGTAACCTTGAGTTAACATCACATTTATAAAATTACAACCTCCACTCATTTCCAACATTAACATGTGGAATAAGTTCACCTCCAACTTTCCAAGTCTTACTGGAGAAAAACAGGGATACTGATATTGCCCGAAGTATCCAGTTTTCAACATTAGCTCGGCTGCCATTTTGTGAGTCCCTCTGCCCCAACCATAGGGCTCAGCCATACTGGCTGCCTTGCCTGGCACTACAGGGGCAGGCCAGCCCTGGATGACAAACAGCTCTCCCTGCCACCTCCCCCCACCCTCCCCTGCCTCAGAACCAGCATCACCATTCTCTTCTCTCTCCCAAATCCCACACCCCTCTCCCTCCAGGCCCTGTTCCACGGGTCGTGCCTTTAGTATCTACAACTGAGTCCTTCCACCATCCACAAACATCCCCTGTCTCCCCATCCTAAAAGTGAACCTTCCCTTTGTTCATCAAAAACTTAAACATAGAATTACCCTGCGACCCCTCAATTCAACTCATAGGTATAGACCCAAAAGAAATGAAAGCACAGACAAATATTTCTACACCCATGTTCCCAGCGGCATTAAACCCAACTGTCCACTGACAAATGAATGGATAAACAAAATGTGGTCCATACATACAATGGAATATTAATCAGCCTTAAAACGGAAGGAAATCCTGACACCTGCTACAACACACATGAACTTTGAGGACATTTTCTAAGTAAAATATGCCAATCATAAAAGGACAAATACTGTATGATTCCATTTATATGAGGTCCCCAGACCAGTCAAATTTATAGCCACAGACAGAATGGGAGTTGCCAGGTGGGGCAGGGAGAGGAAATGAAGAGGGAGTGTTTGATGTGTGTGGAATATCAGTTTGGGAAGATGCAAAAAGTTCCAACCATGGATGGATGGGGGTAGCCTACATACTAAAGTGACTCATAAACACATGCATCCCCCCCGTTGTCTAATCCAATGGGCCATTTGTAAGAGCACTCCAACCCACTCCTTTAAGGGCTAACTTGCTGGAAGCTTGCACCCTCCTTGCTTGCTGACCTAAACCCCAAAGTTTATAGCAGAACTAACCTAC
Source organism: Mustela erminea (assembly GCF_009829155.1). Classification (NCBI taxonomy): domain Eukaryota; kingdom Metazoa; phylum Chordata; class Mammalia; order Carnivora; family Mustelidae; genus Mustela; species Mustela erminea. The sequence goes on along the minus strand of NC_045618.1, from coordinate 21,328,258 downwards.
TTCCCTTGAGATCTTGCAGACTGTCAGCCTTGAGGAGCAAAGGACCAGACTTTCTGGAAGGTAAAGCCTGACTGCACTGGAAAAGAGCTGCCACTGATGGAGGAGTCTTTAGTAAGAGCTACCTGGGAGCCTTGGTTCCTGGTACAGGGGGAGGAGCCCAGACTGCCTCCCCAGATGCAGCTCCTGCGCTACAGGGTGGAGCATCTTTCATTGAGAGACACCTGGGAGCCTTGAGAATTGACAGAACAGAGCAATCTGGAAGCCCTGTGAGGACAAATGATTAACTAAATGCTTAACTAAATTAACTAAATGCTTGATGAGCACCAGTTTCTGAACTTAGTCCCATCACCATCTTCCCCTTTACAAACCTCCTGCATCACCTGGAAGGGGGGAAATGGCCTTTGGGGCCTTAATCCTCCATCTTCCCAGGCTCCTACTTCCTGAATAAAGCAACCTTGCCTTTCCCCCCAATGTTTGTCTCTTGACTTTAGAGCAGCAAGCAGCCAAATCCCACTTCTGAACCAATCCTTTTTTCCAGTAACACATCCTCAGAAATTGATAGGCTTGGATACTTCTAACCAAGTTCTACAGGTATAAGCCATCTGCTGCTCCAGAACTTACCTGTATTTACTGAGGGACAGGTGTATGTGGGGATGGGGTATGTGTGTGTGTGTGTGTGTGTGGATGGGAATCTACATTATAAATAATGCTGGACATGCATTTACGTACACACATGCACGAATCCTCTGTCTGTAGAGTTCCACTTACTGAATGTTTACTATTCCTGCCAGGTACCCTGCAGGTGTTCACACTTATCATTTCACATAACTAACTCAGATTATCCTACGTCGCTTCCTGACCATTCCACCAGCACCTCCAATGACACCTATTTGGTTTCTTCTCCAGCACTCTCATACGGCAGATTCTTTGGGATTCTGTCCCTTGTCCTGTGAGCAGGTGAGCTCATGTACTCTGGTGGCTCACCACCCGGTTCCACGGCAATGGCTGAGTCTTCTCCAGACCAGGGCTCACTGCTCAGTTCAACACTCACAGCAGGTGCTCACCCAACATCTGCATCTGGACATCCCAGGAGTCTCTCAAACTCAACAAAGCCTGTACCAGCCCCGTCCTCTCAGATCCGCTCCAGTATCCATAGCTTCTTGTTTTAGAAACCTCTATTGTCTCTCGGTTGTTTATCTGACTCAGTCATGAATGACCCCCAAATCTTAGCAGTTTGTAACAATAAGACTTTATTTCCCTTCCATCTGATCAGTCCGTGGGTGACCTGTTGTGGCTAGGGTCATGCTATTTCCCTTCCAGAACCAGGCTGATAGAGTCACCACTCCTACAACATAGCTGATCATGAAGCAAAGGGCAAGAGAAGGTGAGCCAGGGCCTGGCTCTCAGGGCTTTCTGCTCAGAAATTGTGTATATTCCTTCTTGGAGACCCAGCCCACCTTCACCCTCCCTGGGAGGCATCCTTAGCTCCTCCAGGCATGAAAGGCTCCACATTGTGCCCACAGTAAAGCCTTCTTGCCTATCTATGGAAAGATCTCTCTAGTGTTGTGTAAAGACACACCACCACTAGGAGCTCCTCAATCTGATCATCTCAGCCTCAAATTCCATTCATGTATGCACATTTACTGAGACCCAACCAAGCAGGGCTCCAAGAGCTTGGAATACATGAATGGAAATGACAAAACTCCCTACCCGTATAGAGTTTACATTTGAGCAAGAAGAGACAAAGCAATAAATGTAATAGACTACAAGGTATGTTAGAAGGTAACAGGTGCAACAGGAAAAAAAGGATAAAATAGAGAATGGTAAGAGGGATAGGAACACTCGTGGCATGCGGGGAGTGGGGGCAATATTAATAGGTGGTCAAGAGTAAGGCTCCACAAGGAGGCAGCAGATGAGCAAAGGTTTGGAGGATATGGAGGCAAAGCCAGGTGGGTGGTGTTAAAAAAAACTTCAGGCCCGGAATGGAGTCACTTGAATTAAAGCCCCACATCAACAAACCAACACTTACTACCTAACCTAATGGCAGTTTCAACCACACACCCTGGTATATAACTTTAACCAGTCAACATGGAATTGCCTGGTCAGCATTAAGAAATTTACAGATTGCATTGAGCACTGGGTGTTATAGGCAAACAATGAACCATGGAAAATTACATCAAAAACTAACGGCGTACTGTATGGTGACTAACATAACATAATTTTTAAAAAAAGAAAAAAAAAAGAAATTTACTGGTAGACCCCTACTGTTCCCCTTAAGAGGGTGACCTGGGCTAAAATAATTTGCTAATAATTTCCTTTTTTCCACTCCCTCTCCACTTTTTTTTTCTTTTTTTTTTAGATTTTATTTATTTATTTGACAGAGAAAGATCACAAGTAGGCAGAGAGGCAGAGAGAGAGAAAGAGAGAGAAGCAGGCTTCCTGCTGAGCAAAAAATCCGATGCGGGGCTAGATCCCAGGAACCTAAGATCATGACCCCAGCCAAAGGCAGTGGCTTAACCCACTGAGCCACCCAGGCACCCGTCCCTCTCCACTTTCAAAAGCATTCCTTTTCCGCAGCTCAATGGAGTTCCTTTCTATTTGCTAGATGGGTGATGCCTAATTCATGAATTGTTTAAGAAAGCCAATTCGATCTTCAAATTTACTCCCTTGAATTTTTTCATTTAACAGATCTGGTGTCAAAGATGGAATCCAAAGTGAACTTCCAGCGGCATCTGGGGACAAGAAATGCAGATGTGTACTCCGTGAACTCTCCCAGGTCACTTTCTTGATATTTCCGTGGGCTGTGGGTAAGTTCCTTTCAATTCTGAGCTCTACTCTCTTTGCATTCAGCTCCCAATCTAATTGGCTTTCCACAGTTCCCCATTTTGAGTGGAAAACCCCGATCCTTTCCTAAGTCCCCAGATTGCACGTGGGGAGATTTGGTAGTTACTGGCCAGGGTCAGGCTGGGTCTGACCTGAACATGAGACCGGGTCCAGAATCGGACTGGGTCTGGGATCAGACTATCCCAATTTAAGCTGGACTGCGTTGAATGCAAAGCCTCAGGTGAACAAAATTTGGTTTTAAGTAAAGAACAGTGTTAATGGGAATCTCGAAAGTTTGAAAGAAAGAGAAAAAGGCCATAAACTCCGGTGGGCACAAGTCAAACATTTAAAGGTTATTAGAGAGCTCACCACCTCGACTCCCGTGATAAAATAACTTGGTCACAGAACAGGATAGATGGACACTGGATCACCAACCAACCTCAAGAAAATTTCCTTGCAACAAGGCATAATGTAAAACATCCCACAATTCCCAGATCCCATGGCACTTCCCTCTTGGATGTTAGCTCCATTTTGAAAAACCCAAAGGCCTGGTAAATTAAACAAACGGGATCCTCTTAATCCAAAGAGTTGACCACACCACCTTCCAACAGACCTGCTTGTTTTATGTCTGAAAACTGCAGTCCTGAAAGCTGCAGGTACCTAGCAAAGAAAACAGACTCTTACTGAGCTTGTTCTGTGTCCTGAAAAACTTGGCTTGGCAACCATATGTTTTGGGGCTCCAAAATAAAGCCGGATAGAAACATGAGTTGCACCCCATGTGTGGCTAGATGTGGGCTGAACTCCATTTGTGGTTAGGGTTAAACCAAACCATGGCCAGCCCTCAGGGGAATCTCCACCTAGAATTACAATGGCCATTATGAACAATGTTCCAATTGATAAGGATATTTAAGAAGTGTACTTAAGAGCAAAGGCCTCCAAATTCCAAAAAGAGCTTCACTGAAAGTCTTGTTGCAAAAAGCCAATAAAACTCAAAAAGACACAAAAAGACTTAAGAAGACTTAAAAAGACACAAGAAGTGCTTAAGACAAAAGCTATAAAAATGACATAATTCTGGCTGACTCCCTATGTCCTCCTTCATTTGAATACTTATTCTAGTTATTCTCTATCTGACATGCCTTTCTGTGACTGGCAACAAAGTCTAATGACCTTACAGAAATCTCCTTAATGACCTTCAAGGAAGAGCCCCCTATGGGTCCCTCAGAACTGTCAAGACTCTAAGGAATTTTATTCTTTTTTAAAAATTTATTTATTTATCTATTTGAGAGAGAGAGAGAGAGAGAGAGAACAAGTGGGGGGAGGGAGGAGGGAGAGGCAAACTCCCTGCACAACAGGGAGCCCGACGTGGGACTCAATCCCACGCCCCTGGGATCATGACCTGAGCCAAAGGCAGACACTTAACAGGCTGAGCCACCCAGGCTCCCTTTGAGGGATTTTCTGATAAATTGCTACCTTATTCTCTTCAACAGCCAAGGGAAAACTAAAAGGAAAAAAAAATTAATTCCAACCTTGGTGGGTAGACAAGTCAGTTCTTTACCATCCAGGCTCCAACCCAATTCTTTGAAACATTAAAAGCAACTTTCCTTTTCTTACAAAACTAGATGTGCAGCTCTAGAGGCAATTCAAAGTTCACAAATTTTTTGTAGTACTTCTAAAACCTTTTCTATTTACCTCAAAAGGTTTGTAAATGATCAGCCTTGAGAAACCCAAATTCTTCTTGGAGAAACTTGCATTCTTTCCCTGTGCCTTCGAGATGAAAATATGAAAAGTACAAGCCTCAGAAAGGTAATTCCTACCAGAAGTGGAACAAAAAGGGGGAATTAGTCCTTATGAAATTGAGACTAATGAAAATTCTTAAATGTCTTCTCCACAAATATTAGAAAAAAATGTTAGCCATCTGAGCTTAACTTACTCCACCTGGCAGAAAACAAGTCTGCTTCCAAATAATTCATTTACAAATGAGTGAGTTTTGCATTATCATACCCATCTCATGGCTAGACAACTTAAGACAATAGCTATAAAGTCCCTGTGTATAGGTTTATGTGTGTCTGTTAAAGATGTGTGACATTTCCTACCTCCAGATGGTATTCCTAAAATTAATTTGTAAAGAATTCTAACTGGCTAAAAATGAGCATTTATAAATTAAGCATTTCTAAATCTCAGACATCTTGTAATAGAAATGAACCCAAATGTTTTAAAGAGTCATGTGATCTGGAGAAAATATTCAGTATTAAAGCTAATTTAAGGGGTGCCTTGGTGGCTCAGCTGATTAAACATCTGCCTTTGGCTCAAGTCGTGATTCCGGGCTCATGGGATTGAGCCCTGTGTCAGGCTCCCTGATCAGTGGGGAGTCTGTTCCTCCCTCTTTTTCGCTGTCTTCCCCTATTTGTGCACTCGTTCTCCCTCTCTCAAATAAATAAATCTTTTTTTAAAAAATAAAGCTAATTTGAGAGAGGAGCAAGGTGGCAGAGAAGTAGAAGACCTAAATATCATTAGGTCCCAGGAGTTTAGCTGGATAGTTATCAAACCACTCTGAACACCTACAAACTCAGCAGGAGATAGAAGAGAAGAAGAGCAGTGATTCTAGGAACAGAATATCGACCACTTTCTGGAAGGTAGGATGTGTGGAGAAGTGAATCCGAGGCAACATTTAGGAAAATAGACCACGGTGGGAGGGGCCGGTGCCTGGCAAGTGGTAGAGCGCCTGAGCACAAAATCAGAACATTTAGAAGTTTGCTTCACTGAGGGACATTGCTCCAGAGGCTAAGCAGGGTGTGGAGCCCTTGTGGAGACAGTGTGGTCTCAAGACCCGTGGGGTCACAGAAAGACTAGGGGTGCCTGAGTGTGGCAGAGTTCCCAGGTACTGGAGCGAGGAAGCCAGCTATAGAGATGGAGCTGAAGAGGGGGCTCTCAGCTTAGGGTTACCTTAAACTGTGATCCAAGGCACAGTCGGACCGCTGCTCTTCCAGCAGGCACCCCACAAGCAGCAAATCTGGGGAGACCCACCTTCCTCCAACAGGAGGAGTGGTGCAGGAGTGCACTGCAGGAATCTGCTGGGTTTAGAGACTCCAAATGGAGGCGTTCACCAGAGATAGAAACATGTGGTTATAGGCTGGGTGAGCACGGAGTGCGGTCAGAGGCCAGGGAGATGGGAGGGATTGACTGCTTTTCTCTGAGGGTGCACTGAGGAGTGGGGTCCTAAGCTCTCAGCTCCTCTGTGCCAGAGATTGGGAGGCTGCCATCTTCACTGCCATCCTCTAAAGCTCTAGGGAAAGTGTTCAGGGAACAAAAGCTACCAAGAGCGAACCCGATCAGATAACTTAGCCCCTGGCAAGGACAGTGCAATTCCGCCTCAGTCAAAGACATTTGAGAATCATGGCAACAGTTCCCTCCCCGAGATTAGCAAGAACACTGGGGCAAGACCACGTTCACCAATCAATGAGAACTGTGGAACTCCAGAGCTAGGGAAAAGCAATGCATAGAATTCATGGCTTTTTCCCCATGATCCTTCAGTCTTTCAAAGTTAACTTTTTTTTATTTTATTATTTTCTTATTCTATTTTTTTAAAAAATTTTTTGTCTTTCCAATTTAACATTTTTAACTATTTTATCTTATCAATACCATTTTAAAAATCTTTTTAAATTTTCATTGTTACAGTCATATTTTACCTTTCATTGTTTTTAACCTTATTTTTTGTATACCTATAGGTTTTTTTTTCTTTAAAATTTTCGTACATAGATCAAAATGTACCCTAAATCTAGTGCATGGCTTTGTTCTACTCTCCAACCTGATCACATATTTCCTCTTTTTCTTCTTTTCTTTTTTCAACCAACATCTATTTTATCAATTCCTTTTCTAGAATATTTTTTAAATTTTTATCTTTAGAGTCATATTCCATCTCTTCATCATGGTTACCCTTATTTTTGTGTGTGTATATATATATATATATATATATATATATATATATATATATATGTTTTTCTTTAAAATTTTGGGAAGTAGTTTCTTGTAACAGATGAAAATACACCCAAAGTCAAGTGTGTGGCTCTGTTCTATGCTACCCTCTTAGCATTCTGTTCTCTCATTCATTTATTCCTATCTGGATAAAATGACAAGGAGGAAAAACTCACCACAAAAAAAAAACAAAAAAAAAACAAAAAAAAAAAAAAAAGAGGCAGTACTGACCGCTAGGGACCTAATCAATAAAGACATTGTTAATATGTCAGAACTAGGATTCTGACTAGAGAATGATGATTATCAAGGTGCTAGCTGGTCTCTAAATAAGTATGGAAGATATTAGAGAATCCTTTTCTGGAAAAATAAAACCTCTTTCTGGAGAAATAAAAAAACTAAAATCTAACCATCGAAATAAAAAAAAACTATTAATGAGGTGTAATTTTAAAAAATGGAGGCTCTTACTGCTAGGATAAATGAGGCAGAAGAGAGAATTAGTGATATAGAAGACCAAATTATGGATAATAAAGAAGCTGACCAAAAGAGAGACAAAAAAAATTCCTGGACCATGAAGGGAAAATATGAGAGATAAGTGATACCATAAGACAAAACAATATTAGAATAATTGGGATCCCAGAAGAAGAAGAGAGAGTGGGGTAGAAGGCATACTGGAGCAAATTATAGCAGAGAATTTCCTTAATTTGTCAAAGGGAACAAGCATCAAAATCCAGCAGGCACAGAGAACCTCCCTCAAAATCAATAAAAATGGGTTCACACCCCATCATCTAGTAATAAAACTTACAACTCTCAGCTCAGGAGAAGAGGGCTGTAACATATAATGGTAGAAATATTAGACTGGCAGAAAACCTATCCACAGAGAACTGGCAGGCCAGAAAGCACTGATATGATATATTCAGAGCACTAAAAGAGAAAAATATACAGCCAAGAATACTATATCCAGCTAGGCTGTTATTCAAAATATAAGGAGAGATAAAAAGCTTCCAGTACAAACAAAAACTAAAAGAATTTGCAAACACCATTGGAGAAAGACAACTATCATATGATCTCCCTGATATGAGGAAGCAGAGATGCAACGTGGGGGGGTTGGGGGGTAGGAAAAGAATAAATGAAACAAGATGGGATTGGGAGGGAGACAAACCATAAGAGACTCTTAATCTCAAAAAACAAACTGAGGGTTGCTGGGGGGAGGGGGGTAGGGAGAGGAAGGTGGGGTTATGGACATTGGGGAGGATATGTGCTATGGTGAGTGCTGTGAATTGTGTAAACCTGCAATTCACAGCGATTCACAGACCTGTACCCCTGGGGCTAAAAATACATTATATGTTTATAAGAAATTAAAAAATTATAAAAAAAATAAAATAAAATATTAAAAAAAAAAGAATTTGCAAACACCAAACTAGCCCTACAGGAAATATTGAAAGGGGTCCTCTAAGCAAAGAGAGAGCCTAAAAGTAACAGAGACAATAAACAGTAACAGTCACCTTACAGGCAATACAACGGTGCTAAATTCATTACCTTTCAATAGTTAACCTGAATGCAAATGGGCTAAATGCCCCCAATGAAAAGACACAGGGTATCAGAATCGATAAAAAAAAATAATAAGACCCACTGATATGCTGTCTACAAAAAAATCATGTTAGACCCAAAGACACCTCCAGATTTAAAGTGAGGGGATGGAAAACAATTTACCATGCTAATGAACATCAAAAGAAAGCTGGGGTGGCAATCCTTATATCAGGTAAATTACATTTTAAGCCAAAGACTATAATAAAAGACTGTAATAAGAGATGAGGAAGGGCAATATATCATATGTAAAGGATCTGTCCAACAAGAAGATCCAATAATTTTAAATATCTATGGACCTACCATTAATTAATTAATTAATAACAAAATTAATTAATAATAAAATCAAAGAAACATCAACAATAATTCAATAACAGTAGGGAACTTTAACATCCCCCTCACTGAAATCTAACATTCCCCTCACAGATAATCTAAGCAAAAGATCACAAGGAAATAAAGGCTTTAAATGTCACGCTGGACCAGATGGACATCACAGATATATTTAGAACATCCCATCCCAAAACAACAGAATACACATTCTTCTCTAGTGCACATAGAACATTCTCCAGAATAGATCACATCCTGAGTCACAAATCATATCTCAACCTGTTCCAAAAGACTGGGATCATTCCCTGAATATTTTCAGACCAAAATGCTTTGAAACTAGAATTCAACCATAAGAGGAAAGTTGGAAAGAACTTAAATTCATGGAGGCTAAAGAGCATCTTACTAATGAATGAATGGGTCAACCAAGAAATTAAAGAAGAATTTTAAAAATTCATGGAGACAAGTGATAATGAAAACACAACTGTTTAAAATCTTTGGAACAACAGCAAAGGCAGTCCTGAGAGGAAAGTATATAGCAATACAAAACTTTCTCAAGAAACAAGAAAGGTCTCAAGTACACAACCTAACCCTACACCTAAAGGAGCTGGAAAGAGAACAGCAAATAAAGCCTAAACTCAGCAGGAGAAGAGAAATAATAAAGAATCAAGTAAAATCACTGAATATCTAGGTCATTTCCAAATTAAGATAAAATACGGAAACCTTAATTACCAAACCAAGTTTGTTTACCTACTTTTGTCTTATCACAGTGAAACTAAAGATGTTTAGGTCTGTTAGTAAATGTGTTTTATGGCACACTGAGAAATTTTCTATGAAAAAAAAAGCTCATATCTCAAGAAATCATAAAAAGTGTAAGTTTGCCAACTGACAGAAAGCTAATGTAAAAAGACAGTTCACAACTAAGTTAACTTCTTAGTTAAGTTTCCTAAAGGTTAAGAATTCCAACTAATTGGGGCACCGGGGTGGCTCAGTTGTTAAGTGTCTGCCTTTGGCTCAGGTCATGATCCCGAATCAGGATCCCCATTCGGCGGGAAGCCTGCTTCTCCCTCTCCCACTTCCCCTGTTTGTGTTCCCTCTCTCGCTGTATCTCTCTGTCAAATAAATAAATAAAATCTTAAAAAAAAAAAAAGAATTCCAACTAATATATATGGTTAAAGCTACTAGAAATGATAAGGGAAACATCTCCATATGCCAAAAAACAAAACAAAACAGTAGAATGTGTGCTTTTGATAAAAGAAGGTATGAAGAATGGAAATTATTTTTGTTAAGGGAAAAGAAAGTAACTTTGTCCTAACGTGAGTCCAGTCATTTAAAGAGGAAAAATATAGGGCAATGTCTGAATCTAAAAAAGAAAAGTTGTAGAAGGCCTGTGGAAAAGGCATCTGGCTAAGATTAAAATGAATCTATTTAAAAATGAGTTTTAATATAAAAAGTACACTGGTACAAAATTAGAATTTGGTTTTTCTCCCTATTAAAAGAACAAAGGTTTCCAAGACTATTGGTCTGTCCTTAATAAGAAATTGTAGACAAAGGCTTTTCTTTAACTTTAATATAATCTGCTTAGAAAAACAAAGATTCTCTGTTTTATCTTTATCATTATTTAAGTAAATCTACTTTTAGTAACAGAAGAGCTAAATTTTGCCTAGAACTAGATTATTTTCTGTATTTGCCTGTGAAATCTTTAATTATGACCTTGGTTAAATAGACAATAGAATTGTTTCATAGTGATCTATGATCCTACTTGACCAAGTGTCCAAACCTTTTGATTTTTGACAAACTTCCCCCAAATCAAATTCTGAACACAGTATTTTTGACCTTGACTGACTTTGAAATATTCCAGAAGAATCTTGGGACATCTCAAAAGATTTGTTCTTTCCCCTTTTTAAAAGAAAGACAATAATCAAATAAGCTTATTTGCTATGTCAAATTTCATAGGAAGCATTATTGAGCAAAAAGTAATGCCAAGCCTTCTTTCTTCTGTGTGGGTATGTAAGTGTTCCAGAAATCATATGAAATTTCTGAAAATCTGCTACAGTCCTGGTATAATGTTATCAGTCAAAATTCCAGTTATTATCTTAAAATGTATGTCACAGAAATGCCCAAATTTCATTGTCAATTGCATCATAATGAACTTGAATCAGACTTTTAACCATGCCATTTTAAGTCTTGCCATTTACAGACGGTTACTGTTTTACTCAGATGCTTTTACAAAAGCTTCCTGCAAAAAACTTCCTGCAAATTCATGGCAAGGAATCTGACGAGTATTCTAGGATACAGGCCTCTGATAACTTTCAGATCATACATGTCAACTGGGTCAGAATTTCTGGAACTAGTGGGAAAACTGAATTCAAGCAGAACAAGAACCAATAACAGGGGAATAAATGAACTTTGGGAAGGATGATTATATTTATGACTCTTCTTTAAAACATCACTGGTAGTGATCCAAAGGGGCACGTGCACCCGAATGTTTATAGCAGCAATGTCCACAATAGCCAAACTATGGAAAGAACCTAGATGTCCATCAACAGATGAATGGATCAAGAAGATGTGGTATATATACACAATGGAATACTATGCAGCCATCAAAAGAAATGAAATCTTGCCATTTGCGACAACATGGATGGAACTAGAGCGTATCAGGCTTAGCGAAATAAGTCAAGCGGAGAAAGACAACTATCATATGATCTCCCTGATATGAGGAAGTGGAGATGCAACATGGGGGGTTAAGAGGGTAGGAGAAGAATAAATGAAATAAGATGGGATAGGGAGGGAGACAAACCATAAGTGACTCTTAATCTCACAAAACAAACTGAGGGTTGCTGGGAGGGGGTGGGAGAAAGGGGGTGGGGTCATGGATATTGGGGAGGGCATGTGCTATGGTGAGTGCTGTGAAGTGTGTAAACCTGGCGATTCACAGACCTGTACCCCTGGGGATAAAAATATATTATATGTTTATAAAAAATTAAAAATTAAAAAAAAGTCATCACTGCTTCTCTAATATCTTGCTTTTTTAGATTTTAGGAAAACCTTTTTCTCTTTTCTCTTAAGCTATTAACAATTTGGTAAGATACACCTTTGTGAACAAAGAGGAAACATGTACTTTTCTCTTCCTACCTGATCCCTCTAAAATTCGGAAATTCTCCAGTGTTCTTTTCATGGCAAAATAGTTACTTACATTTAGTTCAGTGAGAATCTGTTCTTGTATCAGGACACACTTGGAATAACCAGCCATATTACCAAGGCTTTGACTGGATTGTCATGTTTGAGAGAGACCTAAGAATTGGCTTGGTAACTTGCTTCCAAGTTTCCAGAAAAGCACTCTTTAAAAGAGCTTATATGGTCAATCACTACTCTTACTATACTTACATAAATACCCAGGCAAAGCTGGATGCATTTCCTATACAAAATGGGGGTAATTATAGAAAGAAAAATTATGTTGAGAGCTTTGTCTATAGTAGATTCTAATCCTGTCAATTGTCTTTGTGTCTCTTTTATATTCCTAGAAATTAGACCGAATCCTGAATCAAAATCAAAATCTAGCTATGGCTCTCCAAACTAACATTTTCAGTTTTCTGCTACCCTTCTGATTTGGTATCTGGAAAAACAGACTTCCCTTGACTCTCCTTGGAAGGGACGATATCAGGTCCTCCTTACTGTCCAGATGACAGAAAAACTTCAGGGACTTGAGCCTTGGATATGCATCTCATAACTAAAGAAAGATCCACCTGACATCTGATCCCATATGGATGCTGGAAACCTCCAAAACACATTGCCAAGGAAGAGAAGTAGCCACCATCCAGGTGGACTGCTTCCTCCCAAGATGCTGGATCAAGAGTTCATTCTTTAAACATAAAACCCTCTCTCCTTCCCTTTCTTTCCTTTACTCTGCACTGGTCTGGGAAGATAATGCCATCGTCCCTATCTCTCGGGCAATTGCTGGTGCTGGAGAAAAGAGGGGGGTGAAGGTAGAGGTAAGCTTTGCTTTTTAGATGGCTGAATTGGTCAGCAGAAACTCCTGTCTGTCCCTTAACAGTGCCACCATAGTAGAATGGGTTTGTTCCCTGGCAGGATTTGTCTTTGTCCATGGTAGTTACTATTCTCCTTGGGACCATGAAGGCCTAGATGGCTGGAGTATAACCAGGCAATGCCTCCTAGATTACCTCCCTGTACCCCTAACTGTTGCACCTCATTGATTGACTCCCTCCTGGATTTACATCACTGAGCTAGAAAGGAATTACCCAGAGGCATTCATGACTCAGGATTCACTTCCTCGACAGGGTCATACTTTCCCAGTTAGGAATAAATAGAAATAAGAATGTGATCAGAAGCCTCTCCTGAACTCTTGAAGAGGTTGTGGAATCTGTTGCTAAGACAACAGCTGCCCAACAAAGATCCTTTATCCTCAAGCCAGAGCCATCCTTGATAATAGGACAGCCTCTGATTATCTTTTAGCTGAGCAAAGAGGTATCTGTGCTATGGCCAAGGCCAGCTGCAGCACCTGGATTAAAACTTGAGGCAAAATTGAAACTCAATTACGTAAAATCACTGAGCCAGCCACTTGGGCTTCAAAAGATGACTCCTTCAGTGTGGTCTTTCTTTGACTTCTTCGGTGATGGCTTTGGGTCTTGGGTACCATAGCTCTGAAATGCACTCCAAACATGGGGAATCGTCCTGCCCATAAAATCATCATAATCCCCCTGATGCGTTGTATTCCCTCAAAAGTTTTGAGTGTGTGTTCTGAGTGGCTAACCACCAAACAAATGATCTCCCTAAGACTGGAACATCAGAAAAGGAACAAACACAATGACTGACTTAAAAACTGTGAACATGAGGTTATAACTTGTGAATATCACAATGATTATGCATAAACCTCTGAACTGGGAATACCACATGGAGGACCAAGGAAGGTTGTAGGACTACCAAGCAGTAGTTAAAAGTGGAACTGAAGCCTTGAATTTTGATCACATCTTTTGGTTCAGTTGAAAGTCCAATCAAAAGGAGCAAATTGTTAAACCACACATGCATACACATACACACAGCCCAAAACACAGTCACTTATGTTAAGAGCCCCACGTCAGCAAACCAAGACCTAATACCTAGCCTAACTGCAATTTCAACCCCTTCTTCCAGCACAGGGAAGGTAACTTTTAACCAGTCAACATGGAATTTCCTGGTCAGCACTTGGGAATTTACTGATGGGCCCCTCCCCTTCCTGTATGGAGGCAACCTTGCCTAAAACAATGGCTTCTTTGCTAATAGTTTCCTTTATTCCACTCCCTCTCTACCTTGAAAAGCCTTTCCCAAACACCAGAAGTCCAGGGAAAAGGCTGATCCTTGGGAAGGAGTGAGTTAGGAATAATCACGTAGCAGAATTAGCTAGTCCTATGTTAGCGCATCAAAACAGACCAGGACAATGACTAAGCTGAAAGTAATGGGATGACCACAACTCTGATGGGTATATCTCACACAGTGAGGGTTGGATAACCAGCCTTGAACACACGATCTAATGGGCACACTCTTAGGTAAAGACTGCTGGAGAGGCAACGGTCCCTAAAAATGGAGCTCATGTGATTGTCCACTGATCACTCTGAGACTCTGACTCTAGGAAAGGTGGGTATCAATAAGGCTGAAGACGTTGGGCAAAGACTACAAAGGAGAGAGTTGCAGGTCAATGCTGATATCCCCCATCCTCACAGAAGAACCCAACTAACACTGCTTTCCCACACTACCTTTGTTTCGCAGCAGCACGTGACCCAATTCTGGTTAACAAGATGTGTGTGGAAGCCTCGGGGGTTCTTGGAAGACTTTCTCTTTCCTGAAACAGGTGCCATCCCTTTCTGTTTCCAATTTTGACTACATGGAAGACAGACATGTTACGTGGGCAGCAGCCCTATGGTAACCCTGAGACAAGAAACAGCGCAGAGCCGACATTGCTGAAGACTGAAATCAGAAAGGAAATGGAGCCTGGGTTCCAGGAGCACCATGGGGTAGGAAATGGGATAGAACTGGCTTTTTCTTTATAGTTCATGTTGTTTTGCTTCTGTTTTGTTTTCTATGGCTGTTGTAACAAATTACCACAAAAGTTAGCAGCTTGACACAACACAAATCTGCCATCTTAACGTTCTATAGAAGTCCAACATAGGTTTTGCTAGACTAAAATCAGTGTGTCAGTAGGGCTGTGTTCCTTTCCAGAGGCTCTTGGGATGATTCCATTTATCTGCCTTTTCCAGCTTCTGGAGTGTTGTGTTCTTCCACAGCCCTTCCACTTAAAGGACCCTGGGCTCATCCAGATAACCCAGGATAATTTCTCATTTCTTGGCCAGCATATTAGCAACTTTAACTCCTCCCTCCACAACCTCTTTGTCATATAGCCTAGCAGATTCCTTACCACATTAAGATGAGGACATCTTTGCGGGACCATCACTCCACCAAGCACGAATTCTTACAAGCATTAACTCCTTTTGTAATTTGAAACATAAATCACTTGTAACTTAAATATTAAAAATTGGGACTATATGGGGCTATTAGGTGGCACAGTTCGGTAAGCATCTGTCTTTGCCTCATGTCATGATCTCAGGGTCCTGAGATCAAGCCCTGCAGGGGGCTCCCTACTCAGCAGGAAGCCTGCTACTCCCTCTCCCTCCGCCCCTCTTCCCGCTCATGCTCACTCTCTCTCAAATAATAAATAAAATATTTTTTTAATTGGGACTATGATCTAATAATTTGAAAAAAAAATTCACCCTTTGAAGCATAATGATCAAGAATGCCCTTGAAGATTTCCATGGAGAGAAGCAGCAGCTCCATGATTCAATGAGATTAAACCACTTCTAATCAAACCTGCTGTCCTGTGGAAGTGTCTGAATCTCACTGAATGCAGAGGAAGGGGAAGTTTTACACAGCATACCCCTTCACAGTCTTCATCAGCAGTGATATCGTTCACATGCAAACCTCTAAGCTAGGGCCCCTTGCTACCTACCACATATGTGTCTGTCTGAGCTAGTGCTTTATACCCCATCCAAAAAGTGTCCAGGTTCTTGAATATTTTTTAGTTTACTTAAAAATAAGACGTAGGCAATGTCCAATTATTTAAGTTTTTAATTTAAAAAAAAAAAAAAAGATTTTATTTATTTATTTGACAGACCGAGATCACAAGTAGGCAGAGAGGCAGGCAGAGAGAGAGAGAGGGAGAAACAGGCTCCCTGCTGAGCAGAGAGCCCGATGCAGGGCTCGATCCCAGGACCCTGAGATCATGACCTGAGCCGAAGGCAGAGGCTTAACCCACTGAGCCACCCAGAAGGCCTTAAGTTTTTAATAAACCTAATGAGATCCTTCTCCTTTCTAATTAAAACTACCAGGTATGCTTCTTAAACAAACAAAACAAACAAACAAACAAAAAAAACACTGGCCTGCAAGTGCATCATCTTTCTGTTGAGACAAGCTCTCCCTGAAACAGCACAAAGGGAGGGGACAGCACCCTTCATGGATAGTTTGGTTTGGTGGATGGCAAGGAAGACATATAGCAGATGTTCAAGATTCCCCATGGCAGGCATCTGTCCATCATTCAGCCCTCACAGACAGCTTCCGAACATGGACTTCTCCTACTTCTGGAACTTGAGAATGGGTACACAGGCGGCAAGCAGGACAGCTCTGACTGCTTGCTATATGAAATCCAGCTCAGGTCACAAAATCCACTCTGCACTCTATCCTAAATGTGTGTAGGGACTCCTTCTTCCCTTATCTTGGCACTGAGTGTCGGCACCAACCAATGTAACTGTACGTACAATGCTCACAGTTAAAGAAACCATCTACAGATGACGATGTTCAGGTCAAGAACAGATCAGGATGAACAGAGACTGTTCATCAGTAATGATATCTCTGTTCATCAGCAGTGATATCGTTCACATGCAAACCTCCGTAAACTCTTCCACACATTACATCAGTGAAGATGAAAAGGAGACTGCTTAACCAGGTGATCCAAATATTTTTAACTGTAATTCCTTTTTATGTCAACTTTAAGACATTGATGGCGTAATACAGACCTAGAGTAACATCATACATAATGATTTTACTCGACTGGATGGGACACCACTTTAACATGTGTTATAATAGACTTTTTTTAGAGCAGTTTTAAGTTTTTAGCAAAACTGAGTAAAAGGTTCAGAGAGTTCAGGTGTTTCCCCTGCCCTCCCCCACCCTGGCCTCCCCTACTGTCTACATCCCCTACCAGAGTGGTTTATTTTTATACTTGATGAGCCCACCCCGATGCATCATAATCACCCCAAATCCCCTTAGGAGCAGGAGATGTGGTCCTATTCCACAGATGGGAGCACTCGGGTTCAAAAGGGCCGGAGCAGAGGCAGTAGCCTTTTACCTCTGTCTGGAGAGACTGGGTCTTTCTCCACTCCACTGCCTTGACCTATGAGTTGGGTACTGTCCCCACTAGAAAGGGGGATGAGGCTCAGTGTTAACTGTCAACCAACAAGTGAGTGGCTGAGCTCGATTCTAATCCAACAGGTGATTCAAACTTACTCTAGCTTTTTCCATCCTGTTTCCCAAGTATCTTTCCTTACTTCAAACTGGCTTTGAAAAAAGTAACGTGAAAACTTTGAAAAATATAAAAGACACAAATGCAATCTAAGTTTTTCAGAGAAGATGGTCTAAGGACACTTAACTCCAAGAACACTGCTCTCTTGTTAGTCTTCTCCAACCAAGTGGTCCTCAAGGTCCCCAGAGGGCCACGTTCCTCCCTCCTGGCCACTAAAGGAGAGGCTGGCAAGGACACAGGCTTTCCCCCTCCCTGCAATGCCCTCGAAACTTGTCCACTTAGTCTTCCATTTTAAAAAGCGCTCAATTGATTGAACAAGGCCTGCTGGAAATTTGAGGAAAGCTCTCCTTTGAGAAAAACAAACACTTTTTATGTATGAAACTGTTCAGGAGAGAAGACAGGATATTGCAACTGCTAAAGAATGAACTAGAAAAAAAAGCATCAGCCATGAAAACCATAACTGTCAAACGTAGCTTTTTTTTTTCCCCTTTATCTAGGAAACCAACCTAAGAGAACCAGAGGGCTCAGATTGAAGAGGAGAGAGAAGTCAGTCCAGGATGGAATGAGGGAGCAGCATTCACAGACAGCTGAAGTCACACGGGACACCTGCATCAGGCGGGGGGGCGTGTAGCTGGAGAAAGAAGTCAGCAGTGAGGTAGTATGGGGACAACTGGGAAGACCCAGGAAAGGCGCAACAACGCTCAGGAAGAGAGAGGACTTCATCACTGACTGTACAAGAGAAAAGGAAGAGAAGGAGCTTGGCAGATGAAACAGAAACAAAAATAATGATGAATGTGAATAATTACCCTTTATTTATTCTGTGGGACCCAAACTCAGCAGAATAAATCAGCGCCATGTCAGTCATGCTCAGGTACCACACTAAAGCCGTGAAGACTACACACAGTTAAGATAAAAGGTGACAAAAATGTTAATATTAAAGAAGAAAATGGATCTCATGATACCAACAGTTACACTTCAAAGGTTTTATTTATCTGCTTGAGAGAGAGTGAGAGAGCACAAGTTGAGGGAGGGGCAGAGAGCTCCCCGCTGAGCAAGGAGCCAGATGTGGGGCTCGATCCCATGACCTTGAGACAAAGGCAGACGCTTAACTGACTAACCCAACCAGCAGCAGCCCCCCCCCCCCCCCCCCCCCCGGGAACAGTCACACTTCAAACTCACCCCTGGAACAATGTGCTGACTTAAAGCTCAAGCCTTTTATTATTTTTGCCATCCTCAAAGACCCTAGAGCACTTTACAGTTTTAATTAGCTAAGCATTTTGTAGAGTACTGCAAATAAGGGAGATGGCTCTTTATCTTTTAAATATACTTTCAACTCTGGTAAAATCTTTCATATTTAGGAGTGTTGACAGCTCTGAATAGATAGGGGAACCTGTCAGCACATGCCCAAATGTCCACACCCCTCCCCACCCCAAGCCCTTCCCACTGAGCTCCAGTGGCCCTATCCTAATCCCCACAGGACCTGGAAAGAGTACCAGGGTCTCCCAGACGCAGGGCTGAAGTGCACATGCTGTGGATGCTGCAGCTCCTCTCCCTTCCCCCAAAGTCTCTGCCCGGGTAGGGAAATGGGATTTCGCCACATTCCCCAGGACTCCTATTCCCCTTCCCCCAAAAGTCTACAGGACCACACTAGCAGCTGGCTCTATTTACTTACAGCAGAGCCTCCTGCAAACATAGCATACAGACTCAGATGGAGTCACCAGGAGACCTCAAACACAGGAAGCTGATGCGGGGGGTGGGGGGGGGACCAAGGGGAGCTGGTAAAAAGCCAGGCAGGTCCAAAGAGGCAAAGAAGGGTCCAGGGATGCCGTGGACCATGCAGGGTGTAACTGAGTAGAAGGGATGGTTTAGAAACAACGCAGCGGATCCCCCCTGCCCATCGTGGGAAGGTCCTCACTGTCTGGGGGAGCAGAGAGCACTGGCTGCTGGAGACCTCTCCCTACCTAGACTCTGCAGGGTACCCTGGAGGGGCCAGGGTCCTGCTGACCACAGTATCTCGATGAAACCCTGCTCCCCTGGGAGTCGTGCTCACTGGCCATGCTGGCTCAGAAGCAGTGCTAGGAAAGACAACAATAAAGCTTAGTCTTCAGTGCAGAGTTTCAAAACATGCTCCCTGAAACGAAAAGTTCAAACGCGAAAGTCCTGTTTCCTATATTGCTACCTTGGCTCCTCCGAATGGGAAATGCATCCTTTCTAGCTTCATCTTGTCGATTTTCTCTACAGACAACTCTCCATTAATTCCCTACACCAAACTAGAAATGTTTCATGCACGCTTCATTCACACCGAGGCGTCAATGACTAGTGGCCTGCCCAGCTGTTTGCTCCCAGCAGCGTTCAAAGTCAGAAGCTGACAAACCCCACACACCCACACGCCCGGCTCAGCGCCCACCTCCACACAGGCCGTTTGGAGAGGGGATCCTGGGAATCCCAGGGAGCAGGGATCTTGAGCACGAAGTGATCAGAGAAGGCAATCCAAGGCCTCTCCTCGCCAGAAGACTCCAAAATACCAAGGAGAGGTCCTCTTACCCCACTGGGTGGTACGGGACTCCATGAACTCTGGGTAATAAGGAGAACGTAGCCCCAGCACACACATTACCATGATGCGTTCCATGCTTCATATTTCTAAGTAGAGATGCTTATCCTTCCCCATCCTGCCAGTCCTATCTGCCTCTGACTTCAGAGACTTGATTCTCAAGCAGGAATGCTGTGTCCCAGAGACTGCTGTGACCCTGTCCCTCCAGACTCCGGCGACGCTCCTGAAAGAGTGCTGTCCATCTCCACACGTCTGATGCTGCCCGATGTTTCCCTATCTCACATCTTTAAAATAGACTATATTTCTTTGATTCGAAGGGATATCTTTAATCTCAGCATGACACTTAGAAGCAAACCCTTAAGGCATGGGGGGGAGGTGGGGATGGAAAGGAAGCGGAAGTCCCATCCCAGGGGAAGGTGGGGGCAGGAGGAAGGAGGAAGCCGGAAATGAAGCCAGAGGTCTGGCCAGGCTGGCGGGGCAGGGGGAAGCACAGGAAAGGGGAGCAGAAATTAATGGGAAAGCAGAGAAGGGCCGAGAGGAAATTAAACTGGAAGAATAAGAAGCAAATAATGTGACTCCATGAAAGGAAATGTCTCCCAGCTTCCGGCCCCTTCTAAAATAATCTCAAAGGGTTACTGACCACACACGCATGGCCTTTTATGACAACAAAGGGATCCCGATTTTTAAATGACATATCAACGTTCTACGGAGAAGACAGCCACGGTCCCCAGCCATCACTGGACACGTCGGTGTAGGCAGAGAAAACTGAGTAACTTCTCCAAAAGGCAGCGATTGTGGGATTTTAATTTCAAGGTGACAACCTCAGAACCACGTACTCAAAGGCCAGGAGAGAATGTTACTCAACACGCTGATTTACCAACCTCATCTTTTGGGGGAAGGATTAAAAACACACATTTATCTAACTGAAATGTTACCCATGACTTTTGGCCATTGTATTTTGATCTTAAAATACAGGAAGGCGCCTGGGTGGTTCAGTCCAGTCAAGCATCTGCCTTTGCCTCAGGTCATGATCTCAGGGTCAGGGTCCTAGAATCGAGTCCCACTTTGGGCTCCTTCTCCCTCTGCCTGTCGCTCCCTGGCCTGCGTTTTCTCTCTATCTCTGACGAATGAATAAATAAAATAAAATAAAGCAAGAAAGAGGAAGAAAGGAACGTAGGAAGGAAGGAAGGAAGGAAGGAAGGAAGGAAAAGAACGCACTGGCTTAGACTTCTGAAAAACTAAAAATAAAATAAAATACAGGAAATGGTCAGTTCTGGGCAGAATCTCTGCAGGAGTCCCTGCACGCCCCCTGGTCACAGCCCCCTGCTGGGCAGCCTCAGGTGAGGACGCCCAGGGAGGGGACTGGCCGGCTCTGTCCCCAGGGGGTACCCAGAGGGACACCCCTGCTGGCCCACAAGCCTCTGAGGCCTGGTCTGGATGCTTCCAGCTCCCTTTGTAGCCGGTTCCGACAGTAATACATGGATGAGGAAGGAAGTGAGAACCCAGTAAAGGATAAAGAAATAATATACATCACCACCCAGGGATAACCGCTATTCCTGTGTGACCCATCTCCACACGGTATTTTTTTTTCCCCTGCACACATATTGTACGACACTGGAATTCTACTGTATGGCGGGGATTTTCCTGTGTCTATTTCACGTGACATGAGGATTTCCATAGGTCACTGAACGTTCTTTGAGAAAAGGATCTTAAGGACCATATAATCTAAGAATGGCCTAATGTTAGCATCCTGCCATTGCTTCTAATTTCCAGCAGAGATAAATAAAGCCATGGTGAGGATCTTCACACATAAATTTTATTGATATCTCTTTTTTTTTTTTTTAAAGATTTTATTTATTTATTTGACAGAGAGAAATCACAAGTAGATGGAGAGGCAGGCAGAGAGAGAGAGAGAGGGAAGCAGGCTCTCTGCTGAGCAGAGAACCCGATGCGGGACTCGATCCCAGGACTCTGAGATCATGACCTGAGCCGAAGGCAGCGGCTTAACCCACTGAGCCACCCAGGCGCCCCGATATCTCTTATTTTAGTAGGAAACCCTTCACAGTGAGATGACTGAGTCAAAGGATATAAACATTTGTTTTCCGCAAGGTTATGCCCATTGACATGTCCTCCCGTGGGGTATGGGAGTTATTTACCTGTCCTCGTATATGGTCACCCACATCAGAATTAATATTTAAAAGACTACTAGTTTGGTGGAAGAGAGAGAGAGAGAAAGAAGAATTATTTTAATTTGCATTTCTCTGATTACTTGAGAGGTTCAGCAACTCTCTGTTTATTTGCCTTTCATATTTCTTCAGTGACTTGCCGGTGAGGGTCCGTGCAGGCGTTTTCCATCGGATGTTAATGTTTTCCTATTGATTTATGACTGCTTTTAGTATAATAGGGATGGATTGGCAGGCAGACAGTGTTACGTCTTGACTTACCAATTCCGGTGATGGTGCTCAACACACATGGGACACTAATGGATTTGTGGTCAATTGCACAAATCTTGCCCCCTTATGATACCTTCCACTGCAAATAAAGCGTCATGAACCTTCAGCCTGGGATCCAGTCCCAGCTTCCCCACTCGCTCCCTGGGTGGTCTTCGCTTTGCCTCGATTTCCTTGACTGGAAATGAAGGAGACTGGAGTGCATTTACTACATAAGTTTAGTATGCAGCAGGCAGCCTCCCAGCTGGTCCCCAGGGACCCCACCTCCTGGTGTCCACATGAAACCCACTCAGGCCCAGCCAGGAAGGACCAGGGACCTGCTCACAGCCATGGAGTGAGCTGAGAATATAGTCCTCCCCACTGATACCTTCACTGTACCCTTGTAAGACCCTGACCAGAGGGACCCAGACAAGCTGTGCCAACACTCCTGGCCCACGGAAACTGTGAAGTATGAGCTTTCACTGTTCTCAGCTGCTAAGTTTAGGGGTCATTTGTTATGCACCATGAGATAACTAATACATAATATATGTAAAGTACTTCAAATAGTGGCTATGATAGATAGCAAAAAAAAAAACCAAAAAAAAACCAAAAAAAACAAAAAACAAAACCGAAAGGGCCTAATACATTGCCACTCCTCCCACGTGAAGATGGGATTCTTTTTCATGCCCTGACTGTGCTTGCTTGACTCCATGACTTCATTCAACCAAAAGAGCAGAGGCAATGTGATGCAGAAATCTAAAAGGCACCTGCACACTGATGCCTTCCCTCTTGCTACACTTGGAGTTGTGTTGCTGCCATGTGAAGAAGCCCAGTCTGCTGGAGCCTACTGTACCTGCTATCTCTGTTGCACCCCGGTGCATAGGCCTCCACTACAGATGCGTGAGTGAGGCCATTAACTGCGACTCATAAGGGAGCCCAGCTACAAGAAATACCTGCCATGCCCAGGCTAAATTTCCAACACATCTCATATGCAGAATAAGTGGGTGTTGGGAAATTCTGGGGTAGGTTGTTCTGCAGCATGTTAGAACTGACATGGCTATCATTCTTAGTACTTACTATCGTTACTATCTTGGGATCAATTAAGTGCTCACAGATATTTCATAATAGTGCATTTCCTCTTTACATTTAACCAATCTACTGAAAACTTATTTTGGTATATGATGTTAGGTGAGGATCTAACTTAATATTTTGCCACGTAGCCAATTCTCCATTTTCCATAAAACTGCAATACCTTATTTTTGTATATTAGAATCTAGAGGGGCACCTGGGTGAATCTCAGGGTCCTGGGATCAAGCCCCGCATTGGGCTCCCTGTCAGTGGGGACTGCTTCTCCCTCTCCTTCTGACCCTCCTCACCCCAGCTTGTGCTCCCTCTCTCTCAAATAAATAAATAAAATCCTTCAAAAAAAAAGAATCTAGAGTATTTTAGGATATCATTTCCACTGATCATTTCTATTGGTATATTAGCAAATCTTAAATCAATACCATGGTTATTTTGTTTTGATTTGGTCCAGGATAATATTATATATTCTTCTACTGGGACATGCCACGAGAAAGAGGCATGAATCAGACTGCGGGAAAGAAGCAGTGAGGCTGCCAGGGAAGGTGCCAGAAAAGAGGGAGAATGACAACAGCAATCTAGGACAAGTAGGTAGAAGAAGCAGGGAGAGTTACTGTTATCAAAGGGATGGCTCCAAGGCCATTTTTCCTCTGGAATCAAAATGAAACCTGTCCCACATTTCTAAGTCAGTCAGTGGCAGGATTCCACAAGCTCTTTCTGAGTATAGTGCTAGGTACTGTGAAGGGACGGGCAGGGTGTAAGCAGAGATGTCTCGGGGCCTGTTCTCTAGGTGTTCACAGCCTCAGTGGGGAGATAGTTCTACATACAGAATCTCTGTAGATCAGATTCACAAATCCACAGAAATACAGACTGATAAAACAGAAACACCATATTATGGTTAAGGGGAGGGGCGCCTGGGTGGCTCAGTCGGTTGAGCGTCTGCCTTCAGCTCAGGTCATGATCTCAGGGTCCTGGGATCCAGCCCTGTATTGGGCTCCTTCCTCAGCGCGGAGTTTGAGTCTCCCTCTGCCCTCCCCTCTGCTCATGCTCTCTTTCTGGCTCTCTCCCTCTCCCTCTCTCAAAATAAATAAAATCTTTAAAACAAAAAAATAAAAATGGCTGAGAGGAGCTTAGGAGCCCCTGAGGGCAATCATGGAAGACTACCTGGAGGAAAGTTTTCAGATTTTGAGAAATAAGCTTTAGCAAAGAGAGGGTATGTGTGAAGGCAAGAAGCAGGAAGAAGGCATTCATGTACAGTAAGCAGATTTACTCAGTGAAAGTACAAAGTCCACATAGGTACACTAAGAAGTGAGTTTGATGAATAAGTAAGGATCAGTTTAACGATCTTCAGTGTCAGTCTTCACAGCAAATGAGCAAACTATATTTTCTTAGGAAAGGAGAGTAAGAGAGCATAGCTAAGGACCAACCCCTCTGCTCTTGAAACAGTTTTGTAATGCACCCAGCAACCAGGAACTGCTCCCAGTCCTGCCTCTCCCAGTGGCGAAAGGGGCATGACTCCCAAGGACAAGGCAAGGGGAAATCCAGGACAATTCCTACTGGAGAATGTCCAAAAGGCCAACCGGACCTCAGCTCTCTCCACACATCCATCAAGAAGTTCCTGCCCCTCACTGATTCTTGATAGAGAGCAGGCAGGAGTACATTAAGAAAACAATTTCTTTTTTTAAATAAGGATTTTATTTATTTATTTATTTGAGAGACACAGAGAGAGAACAAGACAGTGTAAGCAGGGGCAGGAATAGCAGAGGGAAGGAGGAAGCAGACTCCCCACTGACGAGGGAGCCAATATGGGGCTTGATCCCAGGACCCTGAGATCGTGACCTGAGCTGAAGGCAGACGCTTAACCCGCTGAGCCACCCAAGGACCACTTTATTTTTAAATTGTACTATCAGCTTTGATCCTAAAAGTTCAGAAATTAAAACATGAGAATCAGTGGAGCTCTGAGCTATAGGACCTGCTCATGGCCCTGAGGTCAGCAAGAGCACAAACCAGTCCCTGGTCACTGGCAGATGCCATGCAGTGGGAAGCAGTGGGCACACAGGGAAGAGACTCAGCAGAGGTGAGACCCAGTCCGGGGCCTTGACCAATGCCTGTCCTACTGGTGCTGTTACCCGCTGCCAGGGCCCCAGCTGGCTGCCATGTGCCTCACCCCAGAACCTCCTGCACACTTCCCTGGTTATGTTCCTAAAGGCCTCTTCAACATCACAGGTTGTTCTGGCCAAGGTCTCCTTCTTCCCTCTTCACATCCCCATGGCCCCTTGGTCACTCGTCCCCAGTCAGCATGAGGCTACTGGGTGTTTCCAGTACAGGTCAGACAGGAGGGTCATGTCTGAGAGTCACACTTGAGAGTTGCTTTGGCTGGCCCCCAGACCCCAGACCTGCCACCCGTAACCTATCACCTGTAACCTGCAGAATAATGTGCTTCCCTACACCTGAAGGAAGAGGGTGTTGGGTCTCAGCCTCAAAGCACAGGCCCCGGGGCACCATGGAGAAGGAGAGCAATCAGGAGCCCACCCACTGCCCCCTGCCTAGCCTTGGAAGTGTCCCCAGGAATGCATTTGAGGAGATGAGCCAAAGTCCCGGTCACGCCTCCTCTACATTCCAAGTCAGTCCAACTTCTACCAGTCATCATGTTTAAACAACCAAAGCTAGAAATACATTTTACTAGAAAAAGGGCAAATTCTCTACTGAGAGAGAGAAACTGTTTCATACAGGGTTTTTTTTTTTTGGGGGGGGGGGTCATGCTCTTGTTCACTTTCACAGGAATGTCTCTCCTCTGATTGTTCAGCAAAACATTCCCTTTCTTTCACGCTGTAGTATTTTTTTTTTTTTCTGAGACCTGGTACTGCTTTTCCTCCGTTTGCTCTTCCTCAAATGAAGAAAATGGATCCAGACCCTGAGCTTGCGAACAGATGGGATATGTGGATTTCCAGAGGTGTCTGGTGCTTGTTCTCACATTTTCCCAGGTGCAGAGCTAGTGGACCCAATCTCAAAGCTAGAAGACCCTCCCAGCATGATGTAGCCTTCCCCGCCGGACCACCAGCTGCCATACAGGGCTAAGATAGAATTATGCAACACCCACTGCCTCTCTCTCAGATACAGGCAATCCACACGGTTCCCAAGAAACTGATCCCCTACTGCACTGCCCTGGGGCTTGGTCAACCTCTCCACGTTTCCCCAGCCAAAACAAAAACAAAAATGAAAACACACAAAAAAACAAACAAACAAAAAAAAGCAAACAAAAAAACAAACAAACCAGTCCTCGTCCTTCTGGTCAAACCAGCCATTTTCTAAGAATGTATTTTCAAAACAGACTAGAAAGCTGGGGTGGGAAAAACAGGGTGGCAGCCAAAACTATCAGGGTAACCCTCCCTGGGAGAGGACAGTGAGTCCCAGCATTTTCCCTGAGGCCAGGCATGATGTTCTAGTAGGTGAAGGTAGCTGGGCCAGTTCCACCAGCTTTATAAGATATTTTCCTCGGTTACTGTAAGCCTCATTTCTTGAGGTTTCTTGGGTGCAAAATTTTAATCAAACTAGAAGCTATCCGCTAGGTTATATGAGGATTGTTACGAAGACCAAGGAGTTATCATCCTTAGCCCCTAAGGGACTGGCATGCAGACTTGGGCAAGGCTAGGAGGTAGTAACCCCAGGGGTTCCATGAAGGCCTGACTTTCTCCAGTGAGCCCCTGTGCAGCAAGGCCCTGGGCCCAGGAAGCCCACGGGCCTATGCCCATGCTTTGTGTGGGAATCTGACCTTTGTGTAGTTACTCTCCCATCAACGCTACTTGACTAGATAAATCAGTTCCCGCTGTTAGTGTAAGTGCCATTACCTACAGCTATATTAATATGCCACACTTCATTAAAAGTTGCAAAGTAATCAGAAAGCCTGCGTGGCTCAGTCTGTTAAGTGTCCAACTCTTTATTTTGGCCCAGGTCACAATCTCAGGGTCGTGGGACCGAGCCCCGTGTCCACTCCGAACTCAGACTGGAGGCTGCTTGAGATTCTTTCTCTCCCTCTACCCCACCCCTGCTCACATGCACTCACTCTCTCTCTAGAAATAAAATGATAATAATTTTAAAAAGCTGCAAAGTGATCTACTTACTAATCTCAAGTATGAATACCTAAAGACAATGTTTTCAGACTAAACGTTTAAGTCCAAAAATCTGAAACAATCCGTGTGTCAGGTGCAATTCTTAAATTTCATGTTGAACTAGGCTCAAGGCCTTAACATATTTGAGCAATTTAGCAATTGCAAAATATTATGAGGATTCTTCTAAGCTAACAAGTCTAGACACTCACAGAAAAACTAAAGACTCTGACACCATTAACCCAAGTCACTGTCTCCTCTCCTCCAATTAATACGCACCTGTTAGTGAATAAAACCTAGAAGTCAGTCTTGTGTGAGCTCTAAATTGACAAGAAAAAAAAAAAGCTATCTGGCTTTTCAGTTACTTTCTGATCTCTTTCTAGTTTTCATTTAATGGAAAACTTGTCAAGTTACAACTTTTTTATGTGCCTTGCAACAGAGCATTTACTGTCTACAAATGGGATTTTCTCAAGACAATAACTACACTGACAACACTAGGCTGATTGCAAGAAATCTATTTCTACCTATTTTCATGGGTGTTGGACATGCCTCACACTACCCTCTTTTGTAAATTTATTACCTTGTTCTGTGTGATCTTTGTGATAAATGTATTGTCACAGAACACCTCGCTGACTATCCTTTATTTCCCTTTATTTTATAAATGCCGTTTATTTAACGCCTACTGTCACGTAAGTTTGTCACCCAAATGTAACAGTTAAGACTGTGTTCTAAGCCATGGCATTTACTAATAACAAATCAGAAGACATGAGTTGGTTCTCACCAAATTTTTTTATGACCCAAAATACCCCACTGTTTAATCTCAAAAGAGGCTTTCATTTGGCATACCTTAAAAATTGCTGTAAAACACACGTAACACAAAATTTACCATCCTAACCATTTTTTTTAGCATATACATCAGTAGTGTTAACTATGTCCACATTGATGTACAAACCTATCTCTGGAAACCTTTTCATCTTGCACCACTAGAAATCCATACCCTTTCCCTCTTCCCTCAGTCCCTGGTGACCACCACTCTATGTTCTGTCTCCATAAATCCGACTCCACTAGGCACTTCATATAAGTGGAATCAGGCAGTATTTTTTCTTTTGCTGATTTCAGTTAGCATAATGTTCTCCAGGCTCATCGATATACTAACATGTCAGAATTTTTTTTCCTTTTGAATGCTGAGTCATATTCCATTGTTCATACATTCTGTATTTTGTTTATCCGTTCATCTGCTGAGGAACACTTGGGTTGCTTCCACCCTTTGGCTGCTGTGAACATGGGCAGGCAAATTCATACCCGAGCCTCTGCTTTCAATTCATTTGGAGGCAAACTCAGAACTGGAATGATAGGACCACAGGGTGATTCTGTTTAATGTTTTAAGAAATCACCACACTGATTTTCTTTTGATGTTTTTTTAAGAATACCATTTGACAGTTTGAGAGGGCAAGTGATGGTCAGCTCAGGAGCAAGTTCTTGGAATCATTCGGAATTCTATCATTATATCTTTAGAAGCAATCTTCTTTGTGGCATGACCCCTTGTGTCCCCCTGCAGACAAGCTCTATTGGCTGCACTTTACCATGGTAAACAAGAAATTCCAAACAACTAGAACATTTTACAAAAAGAAGAAGGGGAGGGGGAGGAGGAAGAAGAGGAGGAGGAGGAAAGGAGGAAAAAATAAAAGCAACAGGATTCTAATATGTAGTTTCTGATTCTCTTGACAGTTTTAAAAATTAATGAAGAGGAGGAAATCCTGGTTAAAAGTGATACTTGACCTTCTCCACCTCTCTTCTCCCTTTAAAGTTCACAGGTACAGATCCACAAGGACAAGGAGATGGGGAGGTATGAGCATGGGTAAGAGGGTCCAACACATTCCCAGAAACCTAAGGCATGGAACACAAAAGGGTGACCAAGCTGGCAGGTGCAGGAAGGGGGAATTGAGGAGGTACAAGCGGATCCCCGTGCAAGGGGAAGGGTGTGTGGGGGGGTCACAGCCCCTAGATGGCAGGAACGCAAGTGGCAAGGGGCACCAGGCTGAACACCAGGGCGTATGTAGAAAATCAGATCCCTGCACTTGTCTCATGAAGCCATATGAGACACACACACACACACACACACACACACACACACACACCCCAGAAGGATCCTGAAGACTAGTCCCAGGGAAGCTCCAGAGGTCCAGGGCTGAGAGGAAACCTGGGCGCAGGGACTGACTTTCCGCAGGGCAGAGTCTGGTGCTGCTTAGGGGACAGGAGTGTTCTACAGCTGGGTGGTGTTACTGGTTCCACAACCATATCATTTACTGAAGATCATCAGTTGTACCCTTACAATGAGTGAATAATATGCATCGTAAATTATACCTCAAGAAAACTTAAAGAGATAGATAGACAGACAGATGGATATAGGCAGGCAGAAGTAACCAAAATACCCAGATACCATCAACTGACACATTTTTAATTTATTTCTCCTGCTGCCCAGCAGAATAGGAATCTGAGAACAAAATAAGGTCCATTATAACAATTAGGGAACAAGGACCATAGATGATCCAGCAATTCCACTTCCAGGGATAATACCAACAAGCACCAAAAGCAGGGACTGAAACAGGTATTTGCACACCGGTGTTCACAGCAGCATTGTTCACAAAAGCTGACAG
The DNA here is from genome assembly GCF_009829155.1 of Mustela erminea. Classification (NCBI taxonomy): domain Eukaryota; kingdom Metazoa; phylum Chordata; class Mammalia; order Carnivora; family Mustelidae; genus Mustela; species Mustela erminea. The sequence continues at coordinate 21,298,166 of NC_045618.1, read as the reverse complement.
CTGGAAACAACCCGAGTGTCCACCAACAGATGAACAGGTAACCAAAATGTGGTTCTAGACCCACCACAGAACACTATGCAGCCTTAGAAAACAAGGGAGCTCTGCAGCATGGATGAACCTGGAGGACCATACACTGAGTGAAAGAAGCCAGTCACCAAAGGACTAATACTATGTGATTCTACTGGAAGGAAGTTCCTATAGTTGTAAAATTCACAGAGACAGGGAGCAGAATGTGGTTCCCAGGGGCTGCAGGGAGGGGAGGGAAGAATGAAGTGTTTGTGTTTAATGGGCGCCAGGTGTCCATTCTGCAAGATGAGAAAGTTCCGGAAATGAGTGCTGGTCGTGATGGGTACACAACAGCATGTGTGAACCTGATGCCACAGAGCTGTGTGCAGAAAAATGGTCGAGATGGTAAATTTTATGTAATGGGCTCTTTTATCAAAATAAAATTAATAAGTAAGTCTTTTTTTTTAGCACAAAAAGAAGAGGACCAAAGCAAGCAAGAGACTCGGGAGTGGCTGTCCCCAGGGCTGAGGCGGGGGTGCCCGTGTGCGGGGTGGAGCTGGGATGGCTGCTCTGATCACCAGCTTTTCAACACGATTTGACTTTCACTCTGTTATGTGCTGGGTGGGGTGTTCGGGTTTTTTTGTGGTTTTTTTTTAAAATATTAATTTTAAGCCATCATGGGGAGCAGTGGAGATGCAAAGAAAAGCAAACCGAGGAAGGTCACATCAATAAGCCCAATGTCAATCCTGGTCCAGATCCAAGGGGGGGATTATCTGAGCAGAAGTCTCCTGAGTACTCAGGAAGGAAGTGCCAGGCCAAATTATCTCATTTTCTCTTTTAATAAGGTTACGAGATTGGCACATTAGAGGAATGCTAAGCAGAGGAGGACCTTTATTTCAGCAAGATGTTAACACACGGGGGCCGGCGCAGCCACCCCCTGCCTGGCCTCAGAGGACACAGGCGGGGGTCCAGGGCACCGAGCCCTGGCCTGGCCTGGATGAAGGATGGGTACTGGCGGAACACTACAGGGATTACGACATCGGGCTTGTGTCCTTGGACATGAGACACCAAACTGAGATCAGATCATCTCAACAGGCTGCAGTGCTAACTTGCAAAGTAGAGAGATGAACTGATCATCAATGGTTACAAAGGTTTCCCATTTTGATACCAAACTTCATCAAACGCCATGAGTAGCAGACCATGAGCGGGGGTGGGGTGGGGGGGCACATTGGGCGGAGGGGGGTGGAGTGGGAGGGGCGAAGCACGGGGTTTGAAGTCACCACCACCGCAACCTAAGGCGGCGGGCTCTGGGACTGGAAGCTGCCCAGATCACGGTGGAAACAACCCAGTTCGGTGGTTGTCCAGAAGGATGAGACGCCCAGAAACCACCAGATGAAAGCTGGATGACAGGCCTCTGAGTGTGGGAGCAGAACGGAGCTACCAGGGAACGGGGTGCAGCTGTGGTCTCGCACTTGACGGACGACCATGTGGGAAGGGGAAGTAAGGACCTTTCCTCATTCTGCAGAAGAGCCGGAGAAGTCGAATCAGTGTGCAAAATTAGATTTGGCTCCAGCTGCTTCCTCCTGACGATGAAGCCTATGACGCGGCGAGCTCCCCATCACTGGCTCCAGGAGACCAAGGACCCATGAATCAGAAATACCACTGAAGGAAGCCTGCCTTCTGCAGAGGGCTGATTTAAAACGAACTACAAACACCTTCTGCTACCATATACAGTAAGAATAACAGCAGCACTGAAAAGACCATCTGACGCTAAGTTTTTACCACAGCTGCACAATGCTAGGGGTTCTTTAAACGCACCTTTACTCGGTAATTCCATGATTCCTCAACTTTATGGTCCATTATAAATATAATCAGCAAACAAAAAATACATATATAAAGACATTTGATATAAATCATGAGTTCTTTAGGATGATAGTCCTATCTAAATAATTTTCAATATTCTATAGATTTTTTTTAAACATTTATTTATTTTCCAGAGAGACAGAGCACAAGCAGGGGGAAGCAGAGGCAGAGGGAGAACCAGGCTCCCCACTGAACAAGGAGCCTGATGCAGGGCTCGATCCCAGGACCCTGGAATGATGACCCGAGCCAAAGGCAGACACTCAACAAACTGAGCCACCCAGGTGGCCTCAAAATTCTATAAATTTGAAAGGAGGGGCACCTGGGTGGCTCAGTGGGTTAAAGCCTCTGCCTTCAGCTCAGGTCCTGATCCAGGGTCCTGGGATCGAGCCCCGCATTGGGCTCTGTGCTCGGCGGGGAGCCTGCTTCCCCCTCTCTCTCTGCCTGCCTCTCTGCCTACTTGTGACCTCTGTCTGTCAAATAAATAAATAAAATATTAAAAAAAAAAAGAAGAAGAAAAGAAAGGAAAATTTTAACAGTGTAAATGAAAAAGAAAGGACACCTCGGTGGTTCAGTTGGTGAAGTGTGTGCCTTTGGCTTAGGTCATGATCCCGGGGTCCTGGGATCAAATCCCACATCAGGCTCCCTGCTCAGTGGGGAACCTGCTTCTCCCTCTACCTCTACCATTCCCCCTGCTGTGCTCTCTCTCTCTCTCTCACTCTCTCTCTGGCAAGTAAATAAATAAAATCTTCAAAAAAAAAAAAAAAGTAAAAAGATAAATGCGAAGCAAATTGCCTAATACTAACACCTAATTAATATGAATACCTGTCACACTCCTTCTTTTAGAGACATCAGTGATATACATAACAATTTTCAGAGTCAGTAGGTCCCCATATGAGTGATATTTCCTTTGTTTGTGCCCTGGAATCTTGGATAATTGAAGGTAGATTACGCCAGGCCTTGCTCCGCCCACGACTGATGAACTGCTGGGTTCACTTACTTATCCAGCAAACATTTATTGAAGGCCAGCAAAGTGGCAGGCATTGTTCTATGGGCTGGCGAGTCAGCTGTAAACAAGACAGATGCCGTGTGGTCGCCAAGAAACTAGGAGAAAACAGGTACTAGACGGTGCAGGAGGGAACAGACAAGCCAGATCACAGAATGACAGATGGAACATAGGAGGCGGTGGCTGAGGGCTCCGGTAGCCTGAGTGTGTGCAGGAAGGGGAGCTCTGAGAAGGAACAGGGGTGGGAGCAGCGTGGGGCGGGGACCACAGAAGGGATGCACCCACAGGCTGTGTGAGGTTCTGGCGCTGGAGATGGAGAGGGCATCGACTTCTGGAGGAGGGAAAATCTGGTTTGCAGATCAGGAAGAACAACATGAAAAGGAGAAAGACATAGGAGGGCCAGTTCCGTCAAGGTGGAAAGAAAAAGAGAGGAGAGAGGAAAGGAGAGAAAGCACTGAGAGTCTACCCAGGGGAATGGTGAAGTCTGACTTATGTTTTTGTAATGATTACTCTGGCTGCTGGATAGAGACGGTCAGTGGACAGGTCAGGAAGACAGTGAAGAGACTAGTGAGAAAGATGTAATGACCTCCAGGTGAGTCACAGACGAGCCCCTGGGTAAGAAGCAGAGGCTCTGGGTGCCTGGGTGGCTCCGATGGTTAAGTGTCTGCCTTCAGCTCAGGTCATGACTCCGGAGTCCTGGGATTGGGTTCCATGTTGGGCTCTCTGCTCAGTGGGGAGTTTGCTTTTCCCTCTCCCTCAGCCCCTCCCCCAACTTGTGCTCTCTCTCTCTCTCTTGCTCTCTCTCTAAAAATAAAAATAAAAATAAAACTATTTTTAAAAAAGAAGCAGCAGCAGCAACTGCAGGGGCTCAGCCCAGAGGAGCAGCAGCAGGATGGGGGGGGGGGGGGGGACAGACTTGGGTGTGTCCCGCAGGCAGAGCTGAGGGGCAAGGGTGAAGGGAGAGAAGGGATCAAGATCCCTCTGAGGTTTCCGACATGAATGACATATATGACAGCCAGGTAGAGAAGCTGCTTCTTGGAGATGGAGCCCGGAGAGCATCCCAGCCAAAGCGGCTGCCAAACCGGTAACTGCCAGACCTGCGATCTGCGCATCCGCCACTAAACAAGGATGGATAATGGCAAAACGTCGCTCACCCACAGAGACTGAATGTCCAGAATAAAGTCTGATCCTGCGCGCAGGGAGGCAGCGCCACTAAAACACCAAGGAAAAGACCACCTGAGCCTTCAATGGCAGCACAACGCGACATGCAGGTTAACAAGGACGCCTTTGAAGGCTACAGCGCTTTTGTGGTTGATCTGTCCCAGTTACAGGCACTTCGGGAGGCTGTGCCAGAGGGATTAAATGCGGGGACAATGCAGTGAAACGACCACTGTCCTGCTGTCATAACGTCACTCCTTCTAGGACCACACACCCTGAAGATTTGAAGGTGAACATCCGTAGCCCAGACTGTGACCCCACACAGCGGGGCACAGAGAAGGAACTGCCCAGCCATGCTGTCCTTCCAGACCTCCCGCTCTGCAGGGTGACTCCTTGGCCTTCAGATACACTCTGCCTGTTTCATCCCCCCAGTGGGAGCAGAGGTAGGCACACCCACTGCCTTTCTCCAAGCTCCACTGCACAAACCCCACCCACCTACCATTTCTGGCTCCAGTTCTCCTTCTCCCTGAAGCATCACCTAATTGTTCCTATCTCCAAAACATTCACCTACATCCAGATGCTAATGGAACCATTACCCAGAGACCCTAGAGAGTGTTCACTGCTCCTTCTCTTGACTACAGACGGCACATGCTGGACAGAATGCAAAGTCTTTAAAAGCAGAGACCAGCACTGTGTTGCTTTTACTGCTTCCAAACAACCCAAAACAGTGCTTTTGGTACTGGGGGCGCCCTGCAATGCGCGCGCGCACACACACACACACACACACACACACACACACACACATGGTACTGATTAACTGGTGAGGTTTACAAAGTTGTGAAGCCATAAATATTTCTGAATGTATATTGAGCATAATTGTGACATTCCAATCTGGCATATATTCACTTTACAAGGTGGCCCTTGAGATGGGATCTCATTTGCAGTGGTGGGTCACCAGTCGTGGTCAAAAGTGGGCAATTAATAAAAGGGGAAGACCGATAAATAACCAAATGGACCGTTTGCAGAGTTGATTAAACTACTGAGTAAAGCTTCAATAATGTCTGAAGGTTTTTCTTGATTATTTTTGATTCATTTTTTTTTAATTTTTTATTTTTTATAAACATATATTTTTATCCCCAGGGGTACAGGTCTGTGAATCACCAGGTTTACACACTTCACAGCACTCACCAAAGCACATACCCTCTCCAATGTCCATAATCCCACCCCCTTCTCCCAACCCCCCACCCACCAGCAACCCTCAGTTTGTTTTGTGAGATTAAGAGTCACTTATGGTTTGTCTCCCTCCCAATTCCATCTTGTTTCATTTATTCTTCTCCTACCCACTTAAGCCCCCATGTTGCATCACCACTTCCTCGTATCAGGGAGATCATATTATAGTTGTCTTTCTCTGCTTGACTTATTTCGCTAAGCATGATACGCTCTAGTTCCATCCATGTTGTCGCAAATGGCAAGATTTCATTTCTTTTGATGGCTGCATAGTATTCCATTGTGTCTATATACCACATCTATTTGATCCATTCAGCTGTTGATGGACATCTAGGTTCTTTCCATAGTTTGGCTATTGTGGACATTGCTGCTATAAACATTCGGGTGCACGTGCCCCTTTGGATCACTACGTTTGTATCTTTAGGGTAAATACCCAGTAGTGCAATTGCTGGGTCATAGGGAAGTTCTATTTTCAACATTTTGAGGAACTTCCATGCTGTTTTCCAGAGTGGCTGCACCATCTTGCATTCCCACCAACAGTGTAGGAGGGTTCCCGTTTCTCCGCATCCTCGCCAGCATCTGTCATTTCCTGACTTGTTGATTTTAGCCATTCTGACTGGTGTGAGGTGATATCTCATTGTGGTTTTGATTTGTATTTCCTTGATGCGAGTGATATGGAGCACTTTTTCATGTGTCTGTTGGCCATCTGGATGTCTTCTTTGCAGAAATGTCTGTTCATGTCCTCTGCCCATTTCTTGATTGGATTATTTGTTGAGTGTTGAGTTTGCTAAGTTCTTTATAGATTTTGGACACTAGTCCTTCATCTGATATGTCGTTTGCAAATATCTTCTCCCATTCTTTCAGTTGTCTTTTGATTTTGTTAACTGTTTCCTTTGCTGTGCAAAAGCTTTTGATCTTGATGAAATCCCAATAGTTCATTTTTGCCCCTGCTTCCCTTGCCTTTGGCGATGTTCCTAGGAAGATGTTGCTGCGGCTGAGGTCGAAGAGGTTGCTGCCTGTGTTCTCCTCAAGGATTTTGATGGATTCCTTTCGCACATTGAGGTCCTTCATCCATTTTGAGTCTATTTTTGTGTGTGGTGTAAGGAAATGGTCCGATTTCATTTTTCTGCATGTGGCTGTCCAATTTTCCCAGCACCATTTATTGAAGAGGCTTTTTTCCATTGGACATTCTTTCCTGCTTTGTCAAAGATTAGTTGACCATAGAGTTGAGGGTCTATTTCTGGGCTCTCTATTCTGTTCCATTGATCTATGTGTCTGTTTTTGTGCCAGTACCATGTTGTCTTGATGATGACAGCTTTGTAATAGAGCTTGAAGTCCGGAATTGTGATGCCACCAACTTTGGCTTTCTTTTTCAATATCCCTTTGGCTATTCGAGGTCATTTCTGGTTCCATATAAATTTTAGAATTATTTGTTCCATTTCTTTGAAGAAGATGGATGGTACTTTGATAGGAATTGCATTAAATGTGTAGATTGCTTTAGGTAGCATAGACATTTTCACAATATTTATTCTTCCAATCCAGGAGCATGGAACATTTTTCCATTTCTTTGTGTCTTCCTCAATTTCTTTCATGAGTACTTTATAGTTTTCTGAGTATAGATTCTGTGCCTCTTTGGTTAGGTTTATTCCTAGCTATCTTATGGTTTGGGGTGCAATTGTAAATGGGATTGACTCCTTAATTTCTCTTTCTTCTGTCTTGTTGTTGGTGTAGAGAAATGCAACTGATTTCTGTGCATTGATTTTTATATCCTGACACTTTACTGAATTCCTGTACAAGTTCTAGCAGTTTTGGAGTGGAGTCTTTTGGGTTTTCCACATATAGTATCATATCATCTGCGAAGAGTGATAATTTGACTTCTTCTTTGCCGATTTGGATGCCTTTAATTTCCTTTTGTTGTCTGATTGCTGAGGCTAGGACCTCTAGTATTATGTTGAATAGCAGTGGTGATAATGGACATCCCTGCCGTGTTCCTGACCTTAGCAGAAAAGCTTTCAGTTTTTCTCCATTGAGAATGATATTTGCGGTGGGTTTTTCATAGATGGCTTTGATGATATTGAGGTATGTGCCCTCTATCCCTACACTTTGAAGAGTTTTGATCAGGAAGGGATGCTGTACTTTGTCAAATGCTTTTTCAGCATCTATTGAGAGTATCATATGGTTCTTGTTGTTTCCTTTATTGATGTGTTGTATCACATTGACTGATTTGCGGATGTTGAACAAACCTCGCAGCCCTGGAATAAATCCCACTTGGTCGTGGGGAATAATCCTTTTAATGTACTGTTGAATCCTATTGGCTAGTATTTTGGTGAGAATTTTCGCATCTGTGTTCATCAAGGATATTGGTCTATAGCTCTCTTTTTTGATGGGATCCTTGTCTGGTTTTGGGATCAAGGTGATGCTGGCCTCATAAAATGAGTGTGGAAGTTTTCCTTCCATTTCTATTTTTTGGAACAGTTTCAGGAGAATAGGACTTAGTTCTTCTTTAAATGTTTGGTAGAATTTCCCCGGGAAGCCATCTGACCCTGGGCTTTTGTTTGTTTGGAGATTTTTAATGACTGTTTCAATCGCCTTACTGGTTATGGGTCTGTTCAGGCTTTTTTTTTTTTTTTTAATTTTTTTTTATTTTGTTTTTTTTTAAAGATTTTATTTATTTATTTGACAGAGAGAGATCACAGTAGACAGAGAGGCAGGCAGAGAGAGAGAGAGGGAAGCAGGCTCCCTGCTGAGCAGGGAGCCCGATGCGGGACTCGATCCCAGGACCCTGAGATCATGACCTGAGCCGAAGGCAGTGGCTTAACCCACTGAGCCACCCAGGTGCCCCTGTTCAGGCTTTCTACTTCTTCCTGGTTCAGTTGTGGTAGTTTATATGTTTCTAGGAATGCATCCATTTCTTCCAGATTGTCAAATTTGTTGGCGTAGAGTTGCTCATAGTATGTTCTTATAATAGTTTGTATTTCTTTGGTGTTAGTTGTGATCTCTCCTCTTTCATTCATGATTTTATTTATTTGGGTCCTTTCTCTTTTCTTTTTGATAAGTCTGGCCAGGGGTTTATCAATTTTATTAATTCTTTCAAAGAACCAGCTCCTACTTTCGTTGATTTGTTCTATTGTTTTTTTGGTTTCTATTTCATTGATTTCTGCTCTGATCTTTATGATTTCTCTTCTCCTGCTGGGCTTAGGGTTTCTTTCTTGTTCTTTCTCCAGCTCCTTTAGGTGTAGGGTTAGGTTGTGTACCTGAGACCTTTCTTGTTTCTTGAGAAAGGCTTGTACCGCTATATATTTTCCTCTCAGGACTGCCTTTGTTGTGTCCCACAGATTTTGAAACGTTTATTTTCATTATCATTTGTTTCCATGATTTTTTCAATTCTTCTTTAATTTCCTGGTTGACCCATTCATTCTTTAGAAGGATGCTGTTTAGTCTCCATGTATTTGGGTTCTTTCCAAACTTCTTTTTGTGGTTGAGTTTTAGCTTTAGAGCATTGTGGTCTGAAAATATGCAGGGAATGATCCCAATCTTTTGATACCAGTTGAGTCCTGATTTAGGACCGAGGATGTGATCTATTCTGGAGAATGTTCCATGTGTACTAGAGAAGAATGTGTATTCTGTTGCTTTGGGATGAAATGTTCTGAATATATCTGTGATGTCCATCTGGTCCAGTGTGTCGTTTAAGGCCTTTATTTCCTTGCTGATCTTTTGCTTGGATGATCTGTCCATTTCAGTGAGGGGAGTGTTAAAGTCCCCTACTATTATTGTATTATTGTTGATGTGTTTCTTTGATTTTGTTATTAATTGGTTTATATAGTTGGCTGCTCCCACGTTGGGGGCATAGATATTTAAAATTGTTAGATCTTCTTGTTGGACAGACCCTTTGAGTATGATATAGTGTCCTTCCTCATCTCTTATTATAGACTTTGGCTTAAAATCTAATTGATCTGATATAAGGTTTGCCACTCCTGCTTTCTTCTGATGTCCATTAGCATGGTATATTCTTTTCCACCCCTCACTTTAAATCTGGAGGTGTCTTTGGGCTTAAAATGAGTTTCTTGGAGGCAACATATAGATGGGTTTTGTTTTTTTATCCATTCTGATACCCTGTGTCTTTTGACAGGGGCATTTAGCCCATTAACATTCAGGGTAACTATTAAGAGATATGAATTTAGAGCCATTGTATTGCCTGTAAGGTGACTGTTACTGTATATGGTCTCTGTTCCTTTCTGATCTACCACTTGTAGGCTCTCTCTTTGCTTAGAGGACCCCTTTCAATATTTCCTGTAGAGCTGGTTTGGTGTTTGCAAATTCTTTCAGTTTTTATTTGTCCTGGAAGCTTTTAATCTCTCCTTCTATTTTCAATGATAGCCTAGCTGGATATAGTATTCTTGGCTGCATGTTTTTCTCGTTTAGTGCTCTGAAAATATCATGCCAGCTCTTTCTGGCCTGCCAGGTCTCTGTGGATAAGTCAGCTGCCAATCTAATATGTTTACCATTGTATGTTACAGACTTCTTTTCCCGGGCTGCTTTCAGGATTTTCTCTTTGTCACTGAGACTTGTAAATTTTACTATTAGGTGACGGGGTGTGGGCCTATACTTATTGATTTTGAGGGGCATTCTCTGAACCTCCTGAATTTTGATGCTCGTTCCCTTTGCCATATTGGGGAAATTCTCCCCAATAATTCTCTCCAGTATACCTTCTGCTCCCCTCTCTCTTTCTTCTTCTTCTGGAATCCCAATTATTCTAATGTTGTTTCGTCTTATGGTGTCACTTAACTCTCGAATTCTCCCCTCGTGGTCCAGTAGCTGCTTGTCCCTCTTTTGCTCAGCTTCTTTATTCTCTGTCATTTGGTCTTCTATATCACTAATTCTTTCTTCTGCCTCATTTATCCTAGCAGTGAGAGCCTCCATTTTTGATTGCACCTCATTAATAGCATTTTTTATTTCAACTTGGTTAGATTTTAGTTCTTTTATTTCCCCAGAAAGGGCTTTTATATCTCCCGAGAGGGTTTCTCTAATATCTTCCATGCCTTTTTCGAGCCCGGCTAGAACCTTGAGAATTGTCATTCTGAACTCTAGATCTGACATATTACCAATGTCTGTATTGATTAGGTCCCTAGCCTTCGGTACTGCCTCTTGTTCTTTTTTTTTTTTTTTGTGGTGAATTTTTCCATCTTGTCATTTTGTCCAGATAAGAGTATATGAAGGAGCAAGTAAAATACTAAAAGGGTGGCAACAACCCCAGGAAAATATGCTTTAACCAAATCAGAAGAGATCCCAAATCGTGAGGGGGGAGAAAGGGGATAAAAAGAGGTTCAAAAAGGAAGAAAGAAAAAAAAAAGAAAAAAAAAGAAAAGAATTTAAAAAAAAAGAAAATGAATAAAGAAAAATATAAAAAAGAAAAAATATATATATTAGATAAACTAGTTTAAAAACGTTAAAAAAGAAAAGGGTAAAAGTTAAAAAAAAATTTACCAGAAGGCAAGAAAAAAAAAACAAAAAATGAAAAAGAAAAAAGTTAAATTAACTGGAAGATTATAGAAAATCACAGGGAGAAAGCCATGAGTTCCGTGCTTGGCTTTCTCCTCCTCTGGAATTCTGCTGCTCTCCTTGGTATTGAAACCGCACTCCTTGGTAGGTGAACTTGGTCTCTGCTGGATTTCTTGTTGATCTTCTGGGGGAGGGGCCTGGTGTAGTGATTCTCAAGTGTTTTGCCCCAGGCGGAATTGCACCGCCCTTACCAGGGCCGGGCTGAGTAATCCGCTCGGGTTTGCTTTCAGGAGCTTTTGTTCCCTGAGCGCTTTCCATAGAGTTCCCGAGGACGGGAATACAAATGGCGGCTTCCTGGTCTCCGGCCCGGAGGAGCCGAGAGCCCCGGGCCCCACTCCTCAGTACGCCCTCAGAGAACAGCGCCCAGTTACTCCCATCTGCCTGACCTCCGGCCGCGCTCCGAGCTCACCGAGCCTGTGGTTGGTTCAAGGTAACACCAAGCTGTGAGCTTACTGTCAGCTCTGTCTCTGTAGCCGGCTTTCCCGTTCCAATACCCACAAGCTCTGTGACACTCAGACACCCCCGATCCTTCTGTGACCCTGCGGGACCTGAGGCCACGCTGACCCCGCGTGGGCTTCGCCCCCGTTTAGCCTCTGGAGCAATGTCCCTCAGTGGAACAGACTTTTAAAAGTCCTGATTTTGTGCTCCGTTGCTCCGCCGCTTGCCAGGAGCTGGCCCCTCTCCCCGGGGTCTATCTTCCCGTCGCTTTGGATTCACTTCTCCGCCGGTCCTACCTTTCAGAAAGTGGTTGTTTTTCTGTTTCCAGAATTGCTGTTCTTTTTCTCTTCGATCTGCCGATGGATTTGCAGTTGTTTGCAATCTTTAGATAAGCTATCTAGCTGATCTCCTGCTAGCTGAAGTAGTCTCAGCCTGCTACTTCTCCGCCATCTTGACTCCTCCCTTTTTGATTCATTTTTATTAAGCTATTCTGAAATACAACCCTAATCATCAGTTGATAAATACATTATTTTTAAAATAATTTTATGATGATTACATCTGTTTTGAAACTGATGCATCTGTAAAGTGTTTCTTACATAACCCAGTTGGGTGGGGGGTCTAGCAGCAAATGTTAAGCTATGAAAAAAAAAAAAGGATAAATACCAACTTTTTAAAAGTTCTTCTCGTTTAATGTAATACCTTTTTTTTTTCTTACACCAGTTAGAATGGCCAAAATTAGCAAGACAGGAAACAATATGTGTTGGAGAGGATGTGGAGAAAGGGGAACCCTCTTACATTGTTGGTGGGAATGCAAGTTGGTGCAGCCTCTTTGGAGAACAGTGTGGAGATTCCTCAAGAAATTAAAAATAGAACTTCCCTATAGCCCTGCCATTGCACTCCTGGGTATTTACCCCAAAGATACAGATGTAGTGAAAAGAAGGGCCATCTGTACCCCAATGTTTATAGCAGCAATGGCCACGGTCGCCAAACTGTGGAAAGAACCAAGATGCCCTTCAACAGACAAATGGATAAGGAGGATGTGGTCCATATACACTATGGAGTATTATGCCTCCATCAGAAAGGATGAATACCCAACTTTTGTAGCAACATGGACGGGACTGAAGAGATTATGTTGAGTGAAGTGGGTCAGGCAGAGAGGGTCAGTTATCGTATGGTTTCACTTATTTGTGGAGCATAACAAAAAGCATGGAGGACATGGGGAGTTAGAGAGAAGGGGATTGGGGTAAATTGGAGGGGGAGGTGAATCATGAGAGACTGTGGACTCTGAAAAACAATGTAATACCTTTCATAGAAGCAGCACAAAGGCCATTTGAGCAATCCTGCATGGCCAAATACCAGGAGACAACTCTTCCCCTGAGGCTCGAGACTCAGGGATGGGGCTGGCACTCAGGGTGGGGGAGGGAAGAGCATCCACAGTTCCCCACTGCAACAATCTCCCTTCCAGAAATTTGACACCTGCTACAATGTGGACAAACCTCAAGGACAACAGGCTAAGTGAAACAAAATGACAAATACTGTTATGATTCCACTTCCATGAGGTTCTGAGAGTCCTCAGATTCTTCAGAGTAGGATGGTGGTAGCCAGGGGCTTGGGGGGAGGGGAAATGGGAAATTACTGTTCAATGGGGACAGACTTCAGTTTGGGAAAAATGAAAAGAGTTCTGGAGACAGGTGGTGGTGAGAGTTGCACGACCCTGTGCATGTACAACTTCATGGCACTGAACTGTACAACTAAAAGAAACAATTTAAAATGCTTTATAAATTAAAAAAGGGGTCTCCCTTACAGCCCCAAAGGTAGCCTTCAGCACACACATCTCCCAGAGGGAACCCAACAAGGCCCTTCCTGAGACCCCAGCCGCAGCCAGGAGTTCTCGCAGCAACACTGGTGCCTCCATCTCTCTCTCGTGATAGTCGAGGACCCTTTACCACCATGGACGTCCTTCCCTGTCCTTCCCTAAAATTGATGCCCATTGGTACTCAGAAGTAAGAGCTACCACCACAGACTTCCTGCCAGCGGCCGGGATCTGTTATCATGTACATTCAACACAGCTCTAAAAACCATAGAACGGATTTCTTTCCATCATGAAGAAAAGCCTAAGACAAGATCAAAGAATGGATGCTGAATTAAATAAACCTGCCCAAGCATACCACAGAAAATGACAACATGCCCAGGTATTCTGGCAGGACAGGGCAAAGCCCAGTGGTTGGGGGTGGGGGTTGCCAGGGGGCCACCTCGATTGTCCAGGCTTGTTGCTTTCCGCTGTACTGAATTCACAGTGGGCACTGCCCGTCCTGGGGTCTGCCTGCCCTTATTCCAGGCTGCACCCCACTCCTGAGCAGAGACGTGGGTTCTCAGGCTTCCCCTTAGGACACCAGCCCACCAGCAACTTCGCACACTTCCTCTCAAGTCTCTGTCACTCCCTCACACGCTCCCTCCCTTCCTCCTGCCGGCCAACCCAGGGGTGTCAAATACCTGTCCCTAGGGCCATAGGTGCCTCCTTTCAGCTGTGGCTGACACTGCCAACTGGCCACCTGGAAGCCCAGATGCACCTTGAAATCCTTCTCCATCCTTCCAGAAACTGTTGGAAGCCGTAATCAAATGGTGAGTGTTGGCAGACAAGGTGACTGATGCCGAAAAAGCCCTTCCTTTGATCCTCTTTCTAGATTAATTCATTGCTTGATTACTAGTTAGTGTTCATTTCTTGGTGCCAAGTTACCATTAAAGTCGTTCTAGCTCATACAGTCATTTGACAAACATCACCCCTTGTTTTAACATAAGCAACCACCATCAGGTGTGTTCTTATGATGTCCTAAAATGCTGGCTGCTGTTCTTCGGCCCCCAGTGACTGCCTGCTGAAAGTAAGCCAAGCAGGGATTGTGGAATTACTCTACCTTTTCCTGCTGATTCCTCAGTTTTGGAGGCAGGGCTCAGCCCAACACAGAGGACCTCAACGGGCAATGCACAGAGCCCAGGAGGATCTTGAAGGGGTTCGGGGTCCTCCCAGAAGGATCTTGTTGCCAAGGGGAGGGGCATGAGCCCCATGGCGCCTGCCTTCATCCAGATCAACTCAATATTCACATTTCCCAAAAGCACACTATTTTGAGATTTTCATGGGAAGAAAAGACTCTGCTATCAACAGGGAAAGATCATTTCCCAAATGTTGGGTCAAGCATTGTACATAGAGGCCTCTCCCTGATGTGAAAAGCTCCAGCAAGCATTGCTCCTAAGGCAGCTGCAGGAGCAACCAGAAGGATCTCCTGCATGCTCCTTGGATCCCAGGGTTTGAGCTGTGCCAGGCACGAGCCAAAGGGACCAGAAAGTTGTGCTGAACCAAGAAGGCAGAGATCCTGGGGGCAGAGCCACCTTGACTGCAGTGCCGAGGAGCTGGTCTTCTGCTGAAGGAAGGGAAACTGCCACCCACGAATGAGAGTGGATTTGGAAAACAGCAGTGACAGAATCATATACTGTGCAGGGGAGACAAGAAGGAGAGAGAGATCAGAGGCAAAGGCAGATAGGAAGTGAAGGCACGGGCTGGTAAGCATGTGAGCACCAGGGAGACCAGAGAGAGGCAAGGTGTAGAGAGCCAAGACACCTAGGGAGCAAAGAAGCAAGAGCTTCCCAGAAACAGCTAGAAGGACTGGCAGTTTGCTGGTAACAAAGGAAGGACCAGACCTCTGCTGCCCAGTGCCTGTCTGCCCAGCACATCCTTCACAGCAGCGAAGTGGCAAAGGGCCCCCAAGGTCAACACAGACACAAGGGAGCAAGCCGGAAGGCCCTCCCAGAGGAACGGCGCACCTTGAGTGCAATGGTCCCTGTGCCCTTCCTATGAACACAAGTCCTACCCCTCTACAGCACAGTGTTTCCACCCCATGCCTCCTTCTGAAAAAAAGAGTTCTTATCCATCCGCACACATGGTTGCACACACACTAGCATGTACAAACAGTCAGGTGTGCTGCTCCGGGCAGCAAGCTGAAAAGCAGAGGGCCCAGACCATTGGCACGACATCTGGTCTGGTTGGGGGCAATTCCAGGGGTGGGTCACAGAGGCTCAGAAGCCCTAGAGAAGCCACTTCAAAGCAGGAATAGAGCCAATAAGCACAAAGGGCAGCACGGAGCAGCACAGGATGGGAGTCTTGGAGGGCTGGGATGGGTAAGGATCCTTGGCAGATGGGAAAAGGGAGGCACGAGCAACCACAGGGACAAGGAGCACCCCATGACAAAAGCAGATCCTCAGGCGGGTGGGGAGTGCAGCAGGAGCAGAGTGGAGCTGTCATTTTAATTTCCCAAGAACTGCAAAACAGGGGATCATCGGGAGCAACCCCAATGGTGACGTTTTCTAGAACAGTGCTCTTCTGATGGCACTGGCCACATTCTCTTGTCTCCCTCTCTGGGGACAGCTTCAGGGCTGGAGCCGTGCCCTGTAATCTAATTCTTCCAGTATCAGCCGTGACAATTCAGCAGAGGATATGAGAGGAAGACAGAACTGCCTCTGGAAGGGCAGGTGTTGAATGCCCAGAGCCACCTTGAAAATGTCACCAAATGACATTGGCTTTCAATTAAGGCAGCTCAGGCTTCAGAGTATAGACAAACACAGACATATACACACACATAGACACGCCCCCCCACGCACGCATTCATATATATACACACAAATACATGCACACACATGTACATACAATCACACACATGCATAGACACATATATACAGGCACATGTGGATACACGAATGCCACATGTATGTACACAAACACACCCACACAAACACACACAAGGATACACCTACACTCATATATATACATACAAATGAGCATACACATTCACATGGCTAAGAATCCCCTTTTCTCTATTTTCAGAGATGCCGGGGTTAAGCTTACAAGCACTTGCACATGATTAGATGAAAGGGAATAAAAACGTGTTATCAATATCTGTTGAAGGATAACAGGCACTACGGGCAGGGCAGTCCCCTTGGTCCCTGAGATGCTGGGCCAGAAGGGGGTTCAGCAAGCAGGCAGGGGTGGGTGCCGGTGGGCTTGGTGGGTGTGCATCTCACAACACCCACTGCCGTCTTCTACGTCCAGCACTGCGCAGCGGCTTTCCTGTCGGCTGCATAGGTTTGGCTCCTCACTCCCATACACAGCCCGACCCACGGTCCCCTGCTCCTCCATGGCTTCGGCTGTGACCAAATCAGGGCAATCTGCCTTCTTCTGCAGCTGAATGTCAGCCTCTCTTTCCCTGGAAAATCTATACTACTTCAAGCAAAATAGGAAAGCCAGCATCGTCAGACCAGGAGGCCTTCCTTTAGGTGAAGCTCTGAAGCTGCAGAAATTCTGGGCTGCTGGGCACATTCTGCTCCTTGCCCCCCCCCACCCCCACTATGGAAGGGCATCGAAACTGTGCCTGTGCTTGCAGAGCGCGGAGAGCACCGACTGCAAGGATGCAGCCCTCAAGGATGAGGCCCCTCTCAGACAAAAGGTTCCAGGGCTGGCACCGGGTGGGGCAAAGAAATGCCCTTCAAAGACAAGGGCACCGAGGGGGCCCATGGCTGCCAGGAGCTCCACCTCCCCAGAATGAAGGCGCCGGCCACCCTCCGCTCAGCTGCCCTGCGGGAATCCACCCCCAGTGGGTCCAGATCTTCCAGTTTTGCCGAAGAATTCAAAATCCGTATTCTACTGCAAACTCTCCCACGTTCCAAGTGTTGGGAAATAATTAAACATTTTTCAACGCTGCGTGAGCTAAATAAAACACTTCGGGGTGGGGGGAGGTGCAGATGGCCACCTGGAGGCCTTGGTTTTATGGGCCAGAAGATTTCCTTCTATGTTCAGAGTAAACAGGAAAATATATGTTAAAAAAAGAAAGAAGTGTCAGAAAGACCTCTCTGTTGATTTATGCTGGGTCAGTACCGGGCAAGGAAGCAAGGGCTGCTGGGCACTGGCCGACTTCGGTTCAGAGCAGATATAGGTGCCCACTTGAGGCTCCCCGCCGATGGAACCCAGGGTGTCGACCGAAACCCCAGCTCTCGTCTCCCTGGGTGAGTGTTGATGCTGAAGCGTGCATTCAGGACAGTCAGAACATCGCAAGGCCAGAAGCCCTAAGAATGATGATGGGGTCACAGCTTCCAACTGCTTCTGAAAGGGGCCCCAGACCCTGAGAGGGCTAAGTGCTACTGCCCTCATCAACCCCCTCACCCAACACACACATGAGAAAACCCAAGACCTCCCAGCAGAGAGGACAGTCAGGACAAAATATGGGGCTCTCACGTTCAAGGTTGGGTCTCTTGGATGACTACTGACACCTTTAAACTTCCCCCTGGAGCGTGGGCAGCATTAGGGCCTTAAAGAAAACTGCTCAAGTCCACGAAAGCTCAATTCTCTCCCATCTGCGTACTGAAGGGCATGCATTAGCTACTACAGAAATCAGGGCAAAGGCCCACATCATGTAAAGACAAGTCCTCACCCCAACCCCTCCCTGACACTTTCAAGAAAAGTCCAAATCAGCGAGCTCAGAGCTGGTGGGTAGGTAAGGAGGTGACCCATGATTCTGGGAAGCCGGCAAGGACAAACCATACACGTGTTTCCCTTGAAGTGGAAGCCTGGGGTCACAGTCACCCGAGTCCTCAAAGCAGCAAAACCAGGGCCCTGTGGGGTTCGGCGTCCTAAAGCTCAGATGGAAAGGGCTGGCTGTGTGTGGCCACCAACGCTACAGCCAGCCACAGTCCTTGCCCCGCAGGGCTGCCACCCCTCAGCAGCCCGTAGATGGTTGGGACCCTCGTGGCCACAGGTTCTGAGAACGTGCCCCGCCCCTGTTCAGGGACAGATGACCCAGCCTGCTGGTCTAGGTCCACCACGCCAGAGACCACCACCTTCAGCAGGCACCACCCTCAAACACCAGTCAGCGCTCTGCAGGCTGTGGCCACCCTCACTTTTCTCCCTCTCCTTGTCAAGCATTCACTCCTTCCCTGCAACCTGGCTTCTGCCCACCAATGAAGCAAGATGGGTCCCCATCCCCGAAAGGATGTCACCTAGTCCCCAAGCTGCCCCTTCCCATCCTGTCACCACTTCCTGCTGGCTCCTCCTTCAAAATTCCACAAGAGGCTGATTCATCAGCCAGTACACCCACCTGCTGGTTAGCAGGAGAGAGAAAGTGCCCGGAAGCCTTGCTGCTCAGCACCGTTCGACACCACCCAATGGGGAAAAGCACACAAAAGGGTAAGCAGGAGGCCACCTGGAAAGCCCAGGATTGAGACCCAGAACAAGCCAGGCCATCCAAACGCCACTGGCTCTTGCCCGGCAAGTGCGGGGCTCTGTCATCCAGAAAGGCTACAGGGCAATATTCCTGGGCACCAGAAAGGCTATGGGGCTCCAGAAATAGACCGCAGACATTAGCCCTTCAGCACAAAAACATTCCAGCTTCATGGTTACATCCGGTCTTTCAGGCCCTCCCCACCGCCAACAATCTCTACATTACTGGGTCACCCAATGCGTACTTGGGTGCCTAAACCTCCTTGACCATACAGTTCAAAGTCACACGTCTCAAGAGCATGAGTTCTCTAGACGGCTGGTCCCATTCGTTACACATTGATTCTTTCTCTTTTACTCTGGAAGGAAACCTGTTGTCCCATCATAGAGGGACCTCCCTGTTGTTCTCCTGCAGAATCCTGTGGGCCCTAACTTGGACAACCTTGCATAGAATCTGACTCCACAAAGAGCACAGGTTCATGCCCCAATACACCAAAATGCATGCAGCTTTTAACAGAAGCAGTGTGGGGGTGCAGGGGACAAGTATGGTCTGGGGGCCAGTGGGTACCTCCAGTTCTCAGGGGAGTGATGCCAATAATGGCTATTGCTTCTGAGGACCATGCTGGGGACTGATGAGGCTCATACGCCAGCACCAGGCTGAAGGTGGGCAACCTGTATGTAGTATTATTATTATCCCTGCGCTGAGCAGGAAAGCCACGCCCCCCACCGCATGGCTCTCCCCTAGGGCGGGTTTCATGGGGCTGCTGGAAAGTGGGGCTCACTCCACTTGGCTCCCTTGGCAAGCACCTGCAGTACCAAACTTGAGCCTGGATTCAGACGGCCTGTCCACTCTGGGCTCAGTGGAACACGATTCACTTTCAAGAGGTCTGAAGCTGACTCTCACCGAGGCAGACAGAAGGCACAGCCAGAGGAGAGAGAAGGGACTCCAAGGCAAGACGCAGCTGTAGATGAGCAGAGAGGAAATGAAGCAGCAGGGCTTCTAGACTCCAGGAAAACCAGTTCCAACAGAAAGCCAGACTGACCCATGGTGACAAGTCTCCTATTTCACTTCTCAGTGATGTCTCTACCCAATGGTAGACACCTGTATCCTGTTCACATTAATTTCCATCCACGAGATAATCGTCTATCAAGAAATACTCACAGACAAGATAATCATATTTAGGGAAAATGGGACAGATCTGCAAATGAAAATAAATGCAAACTTACCAAATGTCAAGGGACAACTGTCTGAAATCTAGAGACATAATACTTACAAATAAATTTTAGACAGCAAATTATACTGTTCAAGATGAAACCTTAGCTCTGTAATTTTTACAACTAAAATCTGCATTCTTTTATTTCTAAAAATAATGTTTTAAAGTGAAATTGGTTATTTACGTAATGGGTGAATATTTTGAAAAAAAGCAAACTGTGTATTTTAGTACACGCTTAAACAGCTTCAGAAACCACCGTAAAGTTCACCTCTCCCTGACCCACTACCCCCCAAAAGGAAAAAAAGTCTATGTTCACAGAGGAGCAGGTAGCTGAACCTTCCTCATTTTCAGAAGGCTTTCTGAGCTAAAACCCCCGAAGAAAATGACATCAGAACCCTCATTCATGAAAGAACTCCTGCGTGCCTGCTGTCCCAGGGCACCAAGGAAGTCAGCATGGGGTCTACAAAAAGGAAGGCCATGTCTGGCCTCATGGGTTGGCCATACAGCCCTATGTCCATACAGGGCTGCTGGACATGTGGCCCTACTCTCCTACCTCTACCCATGACCACATTCCAATTCCCCAGCCAGATTCTGGGCCTTGGCTGTTTTTATCAGAAGCCATAGGACACTTACTCCTTACATGGCCGTAGCCTGCCTCAGGCCTGTCCTGCAGATCTAGCCTGAGCGTGGCTGCTCACAGCCTCCTCTACCCAGCCCCTCCCCACAGCTTCTAGAAACAGTCCAGGAAGCCCGTTCAGGTCCAGCCGACCTGGGGTCCAGCATGGCTATCTTGGCCTGCTATCCCATCACCTCCCACTGTGCCTTCAAAACCAGGAAGCGCTGTGTGACATCATCTCCTCTCTGGGACACTTTGAGGTCAACAGCCCTGATACACAGGGGATTCAGCCCGCTTCTGCTTCTTCATTTCATTTCACGGTGATGTGTGTTTGCTGCAGAAAACCCCGTAGACCCCCGTAGTCCAAAACCCCGAGAAGAAAAACGACCCATTGTCACCCCAGTCACAGACTACACTGTTAATTTCTTGATGGACACCCTTAGACTTTGTCCATACATGTACATCAATGTATGTGCACCAAAAGGGGGTCATCCTGTATTTATTTATTTATTTGAGAGACAGAGAGAGAGAGAGACCAGGGGAAGGAGCAGAGGGAGAGGGACAAGCAGACTCCAGGCTGAACGTGGAGCCCCATGCAGGGCTTGATCCCATAACTCTGAGATCATGACCTGAGCAAAAGTAAAGAGATGGACCCTCAATTGAGCCACCCAGGTGCCCCCTCCTGTATATATAGCTTTTTATGAACTCTTATGAATTATTCATTCTACTTAATATGTCATAAACACTTTTCACCTTAACAAATAGACTTTCACAGAATAATATGTAATGACCATGTGTGATTTCACAGCACAGGTAGAGAACAACCTTCAGGTGTCAGCTGGTCATTACAGGACTGGGGAATGTTACTTGCATTGGGGGCATGGGCCCAAGTAGTGGGACCACCCCCTTGTTCATGGCTCTTGTGTGCACACACCAGCCCATAATCCTAACAGCATCCTCCCTGGGAATACTAATTTAGTTCATCCCCTTGAAGAGGATCTTTATGTTCCCATCATATTGCTTTTATAAGCACATGTTTGCATTCATGATGCGCTATTCCCTCAAGATAAATGTCAAGAAATGGAACTGCTGAGTCAAACAGGCACATTCTTCAAGGCTTTGGAATTATACTGCCAAGGAGCCTCAAAGACTTGGAAGCATTCATAGCAACTCGTTCAGAAAAAAAATACTACCTGTGACAAGCCAGGTGTTGTGCTAGGTCCTGGGGATTTGACAATAAACAGGCTGACCCTGGCCCTGATCTCTGAGAGCATGTTCAGGGCAAGGGGTAGCGTAGAAGAGACCCTGTTTCTTCATATCTTCACCAGCAATGGGTTTTACCATTCTTCAAATCTTTATTTATTGACATAACATATCGGTACTGACAGTAACACAGAAAGCTAGTATTTATTAAGAGCTTATCATGGTCCAGGCATCATAGCATTAAAAAGCTTTGCATAAATGATCTCATTTAACCTTTAAAACAATCCAAAGACTCAGGAATGATTATGCCTACTTTATTTTTGTTTTGTTTTAGCTGCAAGTAATCTCCACGTCCAACATGGGGCTCAAATTCAGGACCAGGAGATTAAGAGTCACGTGTTCCACCAACCAAGCCAGGCAGGGACCCCTATTATGCCTACTTTATAGGTGAGAAAATGGAGGCATTAAAACAAATTAAAGCAGCAGGCCCCACATCACATGCTGAGGATTGGCAGGGTACTTTGAGTACCAAAGTCCAAAGTCCAGATCTCCTGCCAAACAAAAGCATCATCTTGTCAGCCATCCCACTGATATAATTATTAGTGAGGTTTATCAAGACTCCAGTCATGCTCCTTACGCTAAC
The DNA here is from genome assembly GCF_009829155.1 of Mustela erminea. Taxonomy (NCBI): domain Eukaryota; kingdom Metazoa; phylum Chordata; class Mammalia; order Carnivora; family Mustelidae; genus Mustela; species Mustela erminea. Next base: position 21,275,981 of record NC_045618.1, on the reverse strand, counting down.
TGGCTGTTGTTTTTTAAACTTCTAATTATCTTTGTACTGATTTTTCTCCTGGAATATTCCTTTCTTCTCCTATTGATTTGTTAGATTTGACATATCAAATATTTTAATACATTTCCTACCACAGGCAAACTTTTTTTCGTGAGCTTTCTGTTTGTATTTAATTTTAATTGAAGTACCAGTAATAACGTCTTAATAGCTAGTTCAAAACATCTCTTCTCATTTCTGTTCCTTTATAAAAATTTCCTTGAACGTTGTTTTTCTATTTCTTCCTTGGACACTAGCCCAATTGGGGTTTTGCTGCTTCTTGAGAAAATGTGATGATATCTTTTCCTAGAAGAACATTTATTTCAATAAGGTTTTCAAATATATTACAGTTGCACAAATACTATATTTAAATGCTTATCTCTGCATTACATGCTCGTTTTCATTCAATATGTTTTCTTTGTTTTTCTGCTTTGGGGAGATTATTCTTATCATGTGATTTGTTTATCTTCTTGGGCTTTTCCAAGAACGAGCCCCTAGGTTTATTCATCAAATCTATTATTTTTCTCTTTCCTAATTTTTTCATCTCCAATTTGATCTTTATTTCCTCCTCCTATTTTTAGTTGGCTATGGATTATTATGGTTTTTCTCTAGTCTATTGAAGTGGTGCATTCAGTTCATTTTTAAAAATTTTTTTTAACAATGAAAGCACTGAAACTATCAATTTTCCTATGCAAACATGTACCTACATTTGATTATTGGTTTTTTTAAATTTTCATTTGGTATTTGGTATCATTTCTGTGCATTTTACACTTACAAAGCAAATGAAGCCTCCCTAAAATAATATTGTTTTGTATACCTTAAAATTTTATATAAATGGTATACTATATGGGCTTTTTTATGAGGAACCTGACATTTCGGTTTTGATTTCTCCTTTGATTCAAAGGTTATGGACCTAGTGGCTGTGTTTATTTATTCACCTTTATTGGTTTGCTTTTTTTAAAATGGCAACTGGTTAGCTTATCTATGTATCTTTATTAAATTCTAAATTATAACGTGGTGGTCATAGATATATACATAATTTCTATGGAGATAAGCTGATGTTTTCCTTGAGATCTAGAATGTAATCAATTTTTTAAATGGCTCATCAGGATTTGAATTAAATGGGTGTTTTCCACTGGAAGAAGAGAATATTGGTATAGAGATACTAAACTGTCCTTTTATATTATTATATTGTTTCATATCTTTATTCATTTTATCTTATCTGTCAAAGAAATCAGCAACTTACAGACTACAACTCGAATTCTGTCAATTTCTCACTGCATTTTTTGATTTTTTTTTTATTTATTTTCAGCATAACAGTATTCATTATTTTTGCACCACACCCAGTGCTCCATGCAATCCGTGCCCTCTCCAATACCCACCACCTGGTACCTCGACCTCCCACCCCCCGCCCCTTCAAAACCTTCAGATTGTTTTTCAGAGTCCATAGTTTCTCATGGTTCAGACACATGAAAAAATGTTCATCTCACTGCATTTTTTAATAGTTTTTATTTTACGTATTTTGAGGGTATATGTTTTGTGTAAAGGATCAGAACAATTTCAACTCAACTGCAGAATCTACCTTTTTTTAACCATAAAACAACCTTACTCATTCTTTTTGAAGCCTTCTGCTTTGATTTAATATCGTTTTTCATCTGTACCTGTCTTGTGTATCTTTGTCCATTATTTTTAACCTTTCTTGGTTTACCCATGCGGCTTTTTAGAAATTTATGACTAAATTTTATTCTATGACCACATCTATTTTAATAGAGGACTTTAAGCTGTTAACTGTAGGGACATCTATATCTGTCTTCCTTCTGTATATCTCGTTTTTTTATTTCCCTAGATGTGCCATAACAATCACTGCCCTTCCTGTGTTTACCTCTCCCTGACTCACTGCAGTGTGGGTGTATTGGGTGTGCTAGTCCTGAGAGCGGGTGTATTATCCCCACCACACTCTCTGGACTTCCAGTCTCGATCAGAATGGCACGAGGATGGAAAGAGTGGGAGGGACTCATGCATCCCAGTGGCATTCTGGCACAATGGAGTGAGTAATATTTGGGTCCTACCCAGGCTCCCCACCTGCATCTCCAGCCTGGGTGGTCGGGGTGGGGTAGAAGGTGGTAAGAGTTCCTCTCCTCAGAGCTGGGAAGCTAGAGGCACAACCACTATTGCCCTTGTCCTCTGTTTTATTCTGGGGCTCAGCCATGAGCTTTCAAGGCAGTAACATGAAGACACATGATAGGATAAATTCTGCACATTGGCCTTCATGGGCTGCATTGTGTGACCCTCAAAGCATTTCAGGATGAAACTGGACTATCAGCATGAGGAGGAAGTAGAGAAAAGAGACTGGCTGAGAAAGGCCCATTCGTGCAGAGCCTGAAATCCAATGTGCTTAAGAATCCAGCAATCTTAAATTCCTAAATCTAGATAATCCAACAGCTCAGCTTGATCTAAAACCAGCACCAACTGTGGTGGCAAAGGAGACCCAGAGTTTGGGCTTCAAGAAGGAAGATGACACCTGAAGTCCAAGCAAATTCTGTCACTCAGCCCCTGCGCAAGTCAAGATCCTTATGACAAGAAGGTTGGGGCAGAAATGACACCTGGGGGCAAAAGGCAGGTGACTGTCTCATTCTTACGTGGAGCAGGAGCCACGCTAGGACCACTGCAACGAGGGCTAAGAAGTGCCCACAAGAAATGACCGGAAGTTTCAGACACCACTGGAGGGAGTGGACACCAGGACAACAGCGCAGAGATCTGGGGTAACTACTGCAGTTGCACCTGTGTGTGCCCTGTACCCAATATAGGGGTCCCCACACCCATCTTGATGGAGCCACATACAAGAATGCATCTGGCAGCACTGACCCCAATGTCCCAAACGGGAAGCCACCTACATGCACGTTAACAGCAGAATGGATAAATAAACAGGATATATTCACCCACTAGAGCCCTCCACAGGCAGGGAACACAAACGTACCACAACTCCACTCAGCAATAAGCATGGCATTTCACAAATGCTTTTGAGGGTGAGAAATCAGACACTAAATAACACCTACTATGTGATTCCATTTATATGAAGTTCAAATAATAAGCAAAAATGTTTTAAAGAATTTATTTATTTATTTGACAGAGAGAGAGAGAGAGAGCGCATGCGCACATGCAGCAGGGGAGCTGCAGAGGAAAAATCGGGCTCCCCACTGAGCAGGGAGCCTGATGTGGGGATTGATCCCAGGACCTAGAGATCATGACCTGAGCCAAAAGCAAATGCTTAACCGACGGAGCCACCCAGGTGCCCCCAAAATAAGCAAAACTGATGTATAAAGCTAAAGATCAGAACAGCGTTAATCTTGGGGAGGCTAGCAACTGGAAGGGGGCACAAGAGGGCTCTTGGAGTACAGTTGAGGTTCTGCATCTTGACCTGGGAGCTGGTTACTCAGAGATACTCATTTTTTTTTTTTTTAAAAACAGATTGAGCTGTGTACTCAACGGTTTGTACAATTCTCTACATGTATGTTAGACTTGAACAAAAAGTTCAAAAAAATAAATAAATAAATTAGGGCTGGGGGAGAGAGTCTGTTGCTAGGAGACAAAGAAACCTGAATCCTTGGCTTCAGTTATTAGCCCTTAGAGCTCAGAGAAGAGATATACTCTAAAGCCTATGAAATGTTTCAGGGAATTTTAGTACCAGAGGAATACCAAGCCCAGCCAGCACTGGCCAGAGTGCCAGTCACCGGGCCACAGGATGAACCATCAAAGAGCCCCAGCCCCAGCAGGGGCACCGTGCCCCCTCAGATATGGTGGGGGACAGCGGTCCAGGGTGGTCTTGCAGACTGGGCCGGTGCCTATGAATCGTGCCCAGATCCTGAGCTGTGCAAGATTCAAGGCTGCAGGCTCTTGCAGAGGAAGTGAATGTTCTTATGGGCATTCTTTTTCTTTCTTTATTGAAATAAAATGAACACAGTATTATTAGTTTCAGGTGCACAGTATAGTGATTCAACAATTCTGTATTTTACTCAGTGCTCATCATAATAAGTGTACTCTTATTCCTCTTTATTTGTTTCCCCCATCTCCCTACCCACCTCCCCTCTGGCAATCACCAGTTTGCTGTGTTTAAGAGGCTGGTTTTTTGTTTGCCTTATTTTCCCTTGTTTGTTGATTTGTTTCTTAAATTCCGCATCTGAGTGAAATCCTATGGTATTCATCTTTTACTGGCTTACTTCACTTAGCATGCTATCCTCTAGACCCACCATGTTGTTGCAAATGGCAAGAGCTCATTCTTTTCTAATGGCTGAATAATATTGCATGGTGTGTGTATTTGTGTGTGTGTGTGTGTGTGTGTATGTATCTATGCCACATCTTTATCCATTCATCTATGAATAGACACTTGTGATTTTTTCCATTTCTTGGTTATTATAAATAATGCTACAAAAAACACTGGGATGCATTAATCTTTTCAAATTAGTGTTTTCATTTTATTTGTGGAAAACAGTATGGAGGTTCCTCAAAAAATAAAAAATAGAATTACCATATAATCCAGTAATTCCTCTTAAAGGTATTCTTAAGGTACACACCAGAAGAATGGACTGTGAGGACCCTGGGTGTCCGAAAGGTATGACCCGTTTGAAACATTGTTTCTACTACACTGGACAATAACTCTTCTGTGGATCATGTTCCCCTTGCTTCCAGGCAGCCCTGTTCAATAGAAACATACTCCAACACTTTGGAAAACAGTGTGGAGATTCTCAAAAAAACTAAAAAAGGAGCTTCCCTATGACCCAGCAATTGCACTACTGGGTATTTACCCCAAAGATACAACTGTAGTGAAAATAAGGGTCATCTGTACCCCAATGTTCACAGCACCAATGGCCACAGTTGCCAAACTGTGGAAAGAAACAAGATGCCCTTCAACAAATGAATGGATAAAGAAGATATGGTCCATATATACAATAGAGTATTATGCCTCCATCAAAAAGGATGAATACCCACCTTTGTATCAACATGGACGGGACTGGAGGAGATTAAGCTGAGTGAAATAAGCCAAGCAGAGAGAGTCAATTATCACATGGTTTCACTTAGTTGTGGAGCATAAGGAATAACATGGAGGACATCGGGAGAAGAAAAGGAAAAATGAATTGGGGGAAATCACAGGGGGAGATGAACCATGAGAGACTGTGGACTCTGAGAAACAATCTGAGGGTTTTGAAGGGGAGGGGAGTGGGGGGTTAGGTGATGGGCATTAAGGAGGGCACATATTGCATGAAGCATTGGGTGTGGTGCATAAACAATGAATTCTGGAACACTGAAAAGAAATTAAAAAAAAAAAAAGAGTATGCCTCCATCAGAAAGGACGAATACCCAACTTTTGTAGCAACATGAATGGGACTGGAAGAGATTATGCTGAGTGAAATAAGTCAAGCAGAGAGAGTCGATTATCATATGGTTTCACTTATTTGTGGAGCATAACAAATAGCATGGAGGACAAGGGGAGATGGAGAGGAGAAGGGAGTTGAGGGAAATTGGAAGAGGAGGTGAACCATGAGAGACTACGGACTCTGAAAAACAATCTGAGGGTTTTGAAGGGGCGGGGGTGGGAGGTCGAGGTACCAGGTGGTGGGTATTATAGAGGGCACGGATTGCATGGAGCACGGGGTGTGGTGAAAAGATAATGAATACTGTTATGCTGAAAATAAAAAATAAATTTAAAAAAAGAGTATTAGTAACAACAAACAACATAAATAAATAAATAAATAAAACTTAGAAGAAGGAAAAACAAAAAAAAAAAAAAAGAAGAAGAAGGGGGAGGGGAGAACAAGGGGAAGGAGAGGGGGAGAGGAAGAGAGAGGAGAAGGAAGAAGAGGAGAAGAAAAGGGATGCTGCCTTGGGGTCCCATGCACCAAAGAACTCAGTACCCAGGATCTCTGCTCCTTGCCTCCAGGAGGGCAGAGAGCCACAGCGTCCCTACAACCTGCTGCCATTCTGGAAAGGAGCCTGCAGGGAGACAGAAGGCTGAGAACACAAAGAGATGCTCAGAAGTATCTATATGGTGCTTAAGTGCATAGGAATCCCCTGGGGACATGCGAGTCCTGATTCAGCACATCTGGGGTGGGACATGGGGTCCTGCATTTCTAGCAGGTTCCCACGAAATGCAGACACTCTCAGTCTATGGGCCACACTTCAAGTGGTAAGGGTCTATGGAATATGGATTAAACAGAATTAATTTAAAAACACTGATAAGGCAAAAAGATTAAAAATAATAAATTACATGCTTAATACACCCTGGCTTTCCAGCAGATGCAAGATTCACATAAAACAGACCAGTTATACAAAGAAATAAGGAAGCCACGTGTTCCCTCCACACCTGAGCTTAGTGTGAATAAACACCACACCACCACCATACGCACTTAAAATCTAATGAAAATTCTGAAGTAAACACTTATGCAGCATAAAGACAAAAAAATGTTAAACAATATGCCTAACATTTCCTGGTTCAGCACATGCTAGGAGTTCTCTTATTTATGGGACAAACCCATAAATAAAGGAGCAGCGCCTTCATCTTCCTTTATAAATCACAGAGCCTGGTCCCAGCCATTTTCCTTGGTAGGAGTGCTCCCTTTCTCCTCTGATCTGATGGATGAGCAGGTTCTGTTTTCTGGCCCCCGACACTGCTGAGCACTGCATTTTAAAATTCTAGTTGATTAGTAGACTTTGCTATTTAGAGCAGTTTGGGGTTCACAGCAAACGTCAAGCAGCGAGAACAAAGTTCCCCACATCCCCTTCCCCCACACACTTGGTCTCCCCCATCCTCAAGGTTCCCACCAGAGTGGCACATTGTTATAATGTGTCACATTGTTAGCACAAATAAATACTGACGTGTATCCACTATTACAGTATACAGACTAGGCTCCCTGCTCTAAAAGTCCCCTGTACTCCACCTGTTCTTACTCCCACCCTGCCAGCCCCTGGCAACCACTGCTCTTTTAAAATATTGTTTCTGTAGTTTTGCTTGTTCTGGAATGTCATATCTTTGGAGTTATGCAATATAGATCCTGTCACGTGGCCTTCCTCCACTTAGAGAAATGTATGTAAAATTCCATTTAAGGTTCCAAGTCCTTTTCGTGGCTTGTTAGCTTGTTACTTTCTTGTGCTAAATCACATTCCATTGTCTGGATGTAGCACAGCTGTTTAACCATTCACCTACTAAAGGACATCGTGGTGGCTTCCAGGTTTTGGTAATTATGAGTAAAACTGTGAGGAACATTCATGTGCAGGTTTTTGTGTGAACAAAAGTTTGCGGTTCGTTTAGTTAATAGCAAGGAGCATGGGTGCCGCATCACACAGTAAGAGGATGTTAGGTTATGTGAGAGACTACCAGACTGTCTTCCAAAGAGGCCGTACCATCTTGCATTCCCATCAGCAATGAACGAGAGTTCCTGTTGCTCCACATACTGTCAGCATTTGGTGTTGTCAGTATTTGGGATTTTGGCCATTCTGATAGGCGTGTAACAGTGTATCACTATTGTTTTCATTTAAAATTCATTAGTGACGGACGCCTGAGTGGCTCAGCCGGTAAGTGTCTGCCTTCGTCTCAGGTCATGGTCTCAGAGTCCTGGGATTGAGTTCTGCATGAGGCTCTTGCTCAGTAGGGAGCCTGCCTCTCCCTCTGCCCTCCCCAATGCTTGTGTGCATTCTCTCTCTCTCTCAAATAAATAAACAAAATCTTTAAAAAATAAAATAAAATAAAATTCATTAGTGATATATGATGTTGAAACATTTTTTCGTATTCTTACTTGCCATATGTATATCTTCTTTGGTGAGGTGTCTGTTCAGATAGTGTGCCCATTTTTTAATCTGGTTATTCATTTTCTTAGTGTTAAGAGTTCTTTGTTTATTTTGGATAACAGTCTTTTATCAGATAGGACATTTGCACTCACTTTCTCCCCATCTGTGGTACATCTCCTCACTTTTTGACAGTGTCTTTTGCAAAGCAGAAATTTTTTATTTTGGGCGCCTGGGTGGCTCAGTGGGTTAAGCCGCTGCCTTCGGCTCAGGTCATGATCTCAGGGTCCTGGGATCGAGTCCCACATCGGGCTCTCTGCTCAGCAGGGAGCCTGCTCCCTCCTCTCTCTCTCTGCCTGCCTCTCTGTCTACTTGTAATCTCTCTGTCAAATAAATAAAAAAAAAAATCTTAAAAAAAAAAAAAGAAATTTTTTATTTTAATACCTTTTTTTTAAAAAAGATTTTATTTATTTATTCGACAGACAGAGATCACAGGTAGGCAGAGAGGCAGGCAGAGAGAGAGGAAGGGGAGCAGGCTCCCTGCTGAGCAGAGAGCCCAATGCGGGGCTTAATCCCAGGACCCTGAGATCATGACCTGAGCCGAAGGCAGAGGCTTTAACCCACTGAGCCACCTAGGCGCCCCAGAAATTTTTTATTTTAATGAAGTCCATTCTTTCACAGATCACACCTTTGGTGTTGCATTTAGGATCATGGCCAAATCCAAGGTCATTTAAATTTTTCCTATGTTATGTATTATAAATTTTATAATTTTATGTCTTACATTACACTTAGGTCCATATTCCATTTTCAGTTAATTTTTGTGAAGAGTCTGCATGTAGATATCCAGTTGTCCCACCATCATTTGCTAAAAACAACATCCTTTCTCTAGTGAATTGGCTTGTTTCATTGTCAAAGATCAGCTGACTTATGTGTCTATTTCTGGGATTTCAATTCTGTTACATTGATATATTAGTATATTATTTTGCCTTTATGATAATGTCTTGATTACTAGGCTTTATAGTAAAACCTGAAGCTGGGTAACATTGGTCTTCCAACTTGGTTGGTTGTTCTTTATTATTATATTGGCTACTCTAGGTCTCTTGCCTCTCCACATAAACTTTAGAATAATTTTATTAATATCCACAAAATAACTGGCTGGGATTGCTGATCATTATAAACTTTTTAAGTGATTACAAAGCAAGTGGTTTTATAAATTCATTTAAAATTATAGATCTGTCTAAATCCTAAGTTTCAGCTGTTATGAAATCTGTGATTCCTCCTTTAAAGCTTTCATGCTATGATTATTTCACTGCTAATTAGTGCCCTTATGATCCTGAAGTTCTGGAGGACACACAAGGCATATACAGGGACACTCACCACCTGGGAGGGCAGTCAGGGCTCTCCCAGGATGTCAGCACTCAGACGAAACAAACACCAGGTTTTCAATATTCTTTTAATGTTATAATTTGCTACAACAAAGGTTGACAGCAAGAACGTTCCTTCGTGAACCTGAATGTGACCTTCACACCTAGTAATAAAAATGTTTCATTAAAATAGAAAGTTACCCCAGGGCTCTCACTATTCACAACTCCCCACCTGTGTGCATGGATTACATGTGGGTTTGGGGGCCCCTTTCAAGATCTTCATGTAAGCAACCAAAATTGTTCAGGAAGCAACCTAGTTCTCCAAAGATCTGCTCACGATATTTGTGTCTCTGTATTCTGCTAGGCAGCCAGCAGAATAAATCTCTGGTCACACCACCAACACCACAGGTTCAAGACACCCAGGAGCACTGCTGCAGGAAGGTTAAAATTTTGTGCCTTTTAAGGATCAAATCACTAACAGTATGGGTAATGGGTATTAAGGAAGGCATGGGTCATGATGAGCAGTGGGTGTTATACATAACTAATGAATCATTGAACACTATATCAAAAACTAATGATGTATTACACAGTGGCTAAATGAACATAACAAAAATTTTTTTTAATTAAAAAAAAAACCCTATTAACAGTATAAACATACACTGTAACAAACACACACAGGACCAACAGAAAATAATCATTTGTATATCACACACACACACACACACCCCTACAATGTTTATTTGCTTATGTTTTGTTATGTAAAAGGCTTACCATACGTGCAAACAAATCTAGGTTTTTTTTAAGGGGTCACGCTAAAAAACACCAATAACTCAGACAGAGAAAGAAAAATACCATACAATTTCACTTCTATGTGAAATCTAAAATACAAAACAAAAGAATAAACAAACAGACTCTTAAATACAGAGACAGACTGGTGGTTTCTAGAGAACAGGTAGATGGGGAGGATGGGTGAAATAGGTGAAGGGGATTAAAAGGTACAAACTTCCAGTCATCAGATAAGTCAGTCATGGAGAGATGAAAAGTACAGCATAGGGAATATAGTCAATAATATTGTGATAACACTGCACAGTGATTATACTTATTGTGGTGAGCATTGAGTCATGCATAGAATTATCAAATCACTCTGTTGTACACCTGAAACTAATACAACACAGTATGTTAACTATACTTCAATAATAATTTCTTTTAATTGACCAAGAAAAAAAAGATTCACTTAAGAGGCTCTCCCACTGATTTATAAATGCTTTGCTTCCCAGGGGCCTGCACAGCTTACACATTATTTACTGAATGAAATATGAAATTCATAAAGTATCTATTGCTTACAATATGAAAGGAAAACCCTCTTAAAAGAATGTATCACTACATCTAAAGTTACAAAATAAGCTAGGGGCTATAACAGGGAAGAGACTATAAAGTTATGAGTTAGAATTTTTATTGTTCTATTTCTTGTTGGGTTTCATAGAACACTTAGCCTGTTTAAGGTCTTAAATCTTTAACCCTAAGCCTTACCCTGCAAGGCCAAGACATATTTTGTGGCCAATAACTAAACATTTCTGGCTTCTGGCCCAGGATAATAGCAAAAAGACAGTGTGGGCAGCTCCAAGGGCCCATCCCACCACAGGAAACATTGAAAAATCAAGCAAAAATAGAAGCAACATTGTCAGAATTCTGGGAAGCAGTAAAAGGCTCACAGCAACCAAACGAACACAGAAAGATGAAAGGGGTAATACAAAATAAGGGGGAGGGGAGGAAAACCCTGTGTATTTTTGTTTGCCCCTGCTTTGCCCTCCTCTCCACCTTAATGGTGTAGCGGTCTTAAAGATACAACCCACGTTCCCAGTGTAGGACCTCAGTCCCTGGTTCCAGAAGGAGCTGAGTAGATGTTATTCATAGAGAATTGTATGTCTGCTCTGTCTAGAGGTTGCCTCAAAACTGGCAAAGGGGCTCATCTCTGTTTCACCTACCTTGGAACTTTCTCAGGGTAGAACATCGGAAAGCACTCCTTAAAAACACTATAAGGAAAATGAACTCCAGGCAGCAGACTGGGATAGGTGATTACTACTGAGGCACACAAGACAGTGCCAAAAACCTGAAAGAAGTTGAAGGTAATTTCTTTGGGTAATTTGGGCATTTGGAAACACCCATGTTTCCTGGGAGATTTAGAGAGCTGTATGCATATCCAGGGCAGAATGCATGCTCAGAAAAGACACTGATCTTTTACCTCTAGATGACCTTCACAGCAAATGAAGGCTAGGGCAGAGCTAGCTGCCTGGCTAGATGGTGAAGAAGTGTCCCGACACAGCCATTCTGCAAAGACTAGGAGAGGTGTTGCTCTCCCCTATTCATCCTCTCCCTCTCTCTCTCTCTCTCCCTCTCTCTCTCTCTCTCTCCCTCTCTCTCCACTCCTGGCACTCAAGGAAATCTCTGTGATAGCACTAGCTGAACCAAGATTTAAAGAACCTTCAAAGACTACATGCATTAGACCTGGCAAAATAGTTTTATTAAGATTTTATCTATTTGAAGTAGAGCATGAGCAGGGAGCAGAGGTAGAGGGAGAAGCAGGCTTCCCACTGAGCAGGGAGCCTGACCCAGGGCTTGATGCCAGGACCCTGGGATCACAATCTGAGCCAAAAGCAGATGCTTAACTGACTGAGCCATGCAGGTGCCCCCACAAAATAGTTTTAAATAGTCACTGAACAAACAGAAGGAGCCACAACACACCCTGAGGAGAGAGAATAATCTGACCTCCAGAGTTTATATTACATAATGTTCAAAATTTCTCATTTTCAGAAAAGAATTATGAAACACATAAAGAAAATATAGCCCATTCAAAGAAATTAACAGAAATTGTCCCTAAAGAAAAAGACATTGGACTCACTAAACAAAAACTTTGAATCAACTCCTAAATAGCTAAAAGACTTAAAGAATAGTATGGATGAGGTGCCAGAGAAACCAAGAGAGTGATGTGTTAACATATACAAAATAGCAATAAAGGGATAGAAATTATAAAAAGGAACCAAGTAAATCGAGGCTGAGAGGTACACATGGACGGGACTGGAGGGATACGCTGAGTGAAATAAGTCAAGCAGAGAAAGACAATTATGTGGTTTCCCTTATACATAGAACATAAGGAATAGCATGGACCACAGGGGAAGGAAGGGAAAGCTAAATGGGAAGAAATCTGAGAGGGAGACAAACAATGAGAGACTCTAGACCCCAGGAACCAAACTGAGGACTACGGAAGGGAGGCAGATGGGAGGATGGGGAAACTGGGTGATGAGCACTAAGGGGGGCACGTGATGTGATGAGCACTGGGTATTATACGCAACTAATGAATCGTTGAACATTACATCAAAAACTTATGCTGTATTATATGTTAACTAACTGGCCATAATGATAAAAAATAAGTTAATTTTTTTTTAAAGTACACTAACTGAAATTTTGAAAACTCTCTAGAGGGCTTCAATTTGAGTAGGCAGAAGAAAGAATCAATGAAAGTAAAGGTAAGACAAGAGAGGGGCACATGGGTGGTGCAGTTGGTTAAGTGTCTGACTCTTGGTTTTGGTTCAGGTCATGATCTTGCAGTTGTGGGATTGAGCCCCATGTTGGGCTCTGTGCTCAGGGCAGAGTCAGCTTCATATTCTCTCCTTCTCCCTCTCTCAAATAAATAAATAAATAATTTAAAAAAAAATAAGACAAGAGAAATTAGCCACTCTGAAGAACAAGGAAAACAAAGGAGTAAGAAAAATGACTAAAGCCTAAGAAACATGTAAGATATTATCAATAGTACAAATATCAATTGTGTAACAGGAATCTTAGAAGGAAAGGCAAAGAGATAAAGGAGCATGCAGAACATTTGAAGAAATAATGACCAAAACATCTCAACATAATAGAAGGTATGGATCTATTCACTCAAAATGCTCAGCACCTCCAAGAAGGATAAACACAGAGGAATCCACACCAAAATACATTATAACCAAATTGTCAAAAGCCAAGGACAGCAAGAGTCTTGGAAACAAGAGAAAAGTAACTCATCACATACTAATGATCTTCAAAAAAAATTAATTGATTTCTCATCAACAACCATGCAAGAGTGGGATAACATTTTTAAAGTGCTGAAAGAAAAAAAAAAGGCCATTGTTTAACCTATAAAACTGTCCTTCAAAAATGGAGGAGAAATTAAGAACCACAGAATATATGGCTTTAATTATCTGAAATATCACAGAGTAGGTACACAGAGACAGAAAGCAGATTGGTGACTTCCATGGGCCAGGGAATGGGGAAGGAAGAGAAACCTGTTAATGCGTACAGAGTTTCCTGTTAGAGTGATGCAAATGTGCGGGACCAGAGTAGAAATGGTGGTTGCACAGCAATGTGAATGTCCTAAGTGCAGTGAACTGTTCACTTTAAAATGATTAATTTTACATAATGTAAATTTCACCTCAAGAAACTAAAAATTGAAAAGTGCAGAAAATTCTGTCTTCTGACACATTGGCAGAAGGGCTGGTCACCATTAGCAGCAGAAGCAGCATTGACTGGCCTCTACTCACTTTCCTCCTTAGCTACCTAACTGACCCCATGGGCATCTGAGAGATGGACCCTGGTTTAAGGGTCATATACTAATCAGGCTTTCTAGAAATACCAGAAAGCAACACAATATAGACTGCACCTCATGGAGCTAAGAGCTCTCTAGCATAATTACTAACTTGCTCTTCTAAGTAAAACCCTACCCTTGGGCAAGAACAGGGAAGACGGAGAGGGGAACTTTTACTGGCAGTCAGCAATGCACCAGAATTTCACATACCAGGGCTGCCTTACATCTCACTGTTTCTTTGGTTTTGTGGGTGGATATTCCAAAGGGCTAGAAAAGCAGTTCAAAAATGCTTTAGCCAATTTTATTCTATGAATTTACGTAAGTGCAGCCCCCGTGCCAATTACCAGTATCAGTTCTGATTCAGTGAATGAGAACATTAGCATTTCGCACAGAAAACCTTGCATCTGCCTAGATATTTGAATGCAGCCTAAATAGTAGCTCCAACAGACCCTCCATCAGTGTCTGCAGTTATGTGAAAGAGAAGTTATATCATCACTCCACGTGGACATACCATTGCCTGATGCGGCCCACGAAGCCAGAAACATTTGCAGATTCTGCGACTCATCAGTCAGCTCCACAATTAGAGCCCCTGATGGCACATTTCTTCCAACTACACCATGCCAAACGAGTAGACAGCTGATGATTTAGACACTTCCTGAGGATTTTCCTCTAAAGATCACCATAAAAAATGTTAAAGCTTGTCATACTCATCAAAATATTTTAATTCTCTTGAAATTATGATGTCACTTTCTCTAAAGAGCTCTACAGTACTAAGACGTTGAGTGATTCCATTGAGTCCAAAGCTTAACAAAGGAAAATGAGGATAGGTATGTGCTGTCCATCTTGTCTTGTCAGGGAACATGTCTGGGTCTGCTAGGTCTGGATCTACATTTTATGAAAAAAAAAATCAATTATTTTGCTCCCTGGAATTTTAATTTCCAACCCTGTGAACTCTACGTTTCCCCAGGTTTGGTCTTCCAGAGCCCTTTCAATGCATGTAGCTTTTGATTTGAAGAAAGAACAAAGTAAATGCAAAACATTTCCCACACTAGCCATCTGTACTAAACCCTTCAACTTTTCCTGAGTATTCCTAAATTGTTGGGAGAGGATAAAGGAAAACAGGTATTTATGTATGCCACGTAGGTGGATAAAATGAGGATCTTTTTTACTTTTTTGACTTACGTCAATGACTAGAAATGAAGTTTCTCATTTTGGTTATGCCCTGGCTTACATCACACCACAAAGCAAAGGTAGAGAGTTTACAACAAAACCTCTGCTGGACACTAAGTATATCTGTCTCCTCTTTCAACTGAAAAAAAAAAAAAAATGTTGCAATCATCTAGTTCTTTTCTTGCACTACTTAATCAAAGAATCAAACACTTAGTATTTCAAACTTACATTTTTTTTTTTATACAATCCAATAGCAAGGCTAAACCTGTTACAGCCATCTGGCACAATACTTTTATTTCTACTGTTGCTTTGAATCTTGTTTAGTTTGTGGGTTTCTGGGTGGGCAGGGACAGCTAAAATTCTCAGGCAGGAAAAAACAATTTCAAGTAGAGCCTACACCAAGCCCACATTGACCACACGTAACTTACTTAATTCCTCAAAGTTTTCGTTTAATCACCTGCAGATTACAAAGTGGTGAAGACTAACAGTAACAAGGGTAAAACCTCAGCGGATGATAAGGAGTCACTGATTACAGCCTGTTAATAATCAGTTTTAGTATTCAGTTCACACCCACCAGGGGGAAGTACTCTGGTCCAACATACTTTAGTTCTAGTTATGACTCCTCAATTTCCATGTGTTTGAGAGCAAGTACCAATTACCCTCTAAGTGAAAGGAGAGGAGTGTGTCCTCCATCATCAGGTTGTCGAAGGGTTTTATGGAACTCTAAGGACCCAGAGAGATCTTTGAAGGCCATGGAGGGTAGGGAGGGAGGTCTGCTAAAATTCAACTATCTGATGGTGCATTATGACTTCAAGTGTTAAAAATATTAATACATGGGTATAGCTTCCTGATGGAAAGAAAAGGCAAAGATAATTTTCAACATGCTATCAAACATACCACACACTGTTAAAAGAGTATTTTTAGTTTATGTAGAAATAAGTTATTTTAAATGACAGTAAATTCAATTAAAGTCAAAATTAATGAAGTCACTAACAATTCAACAAATGCTTCCCATGCTTCCCTCACAACTTGCTTCAACTGAGAAACTTGCAAATCCTGATGTAAGCATCACACTTAATGCTGAGTATTTAAAAGTATTCCCAGTAAAGACAAGGAATTTAAAAAAAAGTAGAGTAATAAGAAAGAGATGTTATCATTACTTACTAATAGCCTTCAAAGGTTATATTAATCTAGTAAGAAGCCACAGTAGCTGAAGTAGATAAAATCATTCACCTAAAGATACCATGATCAAACTGGAAAAAACCAGAGGGAATCCTGAAAGCAGCAAAAGTGAAGCAATTCATCATGTACAAGGAATCCTCAACAAGACTAAAGGCTAATATCTCATCAAAAACCATGGAGACCCCTAAGGCAATGGGATAACCTACTCAAAGTGCTGAAATTAAGAATAAAATTAGAGTGGTTGAAGAATAATCCTCTATCCAGCAAAAATTGTCCTTCAAAAATGAAGACACTAAGACATTTCCAGATATACAAAAAATGAGGGTTCATAGTTGCCCTACAAGAAATGCCAAAAGGAGGGCGCCTGGGTGGCTCAGTGGGTTAGGCCTCTGCCTTCAGCTCAGGTCATGATCCCAGGGTCCTGGGATCGAGCCCCGCATCGGGCTCTCTGCTCAGCAGGGAGCCTGCTTCTCCCTCTCTCTCTCTCTCTGCCTGCCTCTCCGTCTACTTGTGATTTCTCTCTGCCAAATAAATAAATAAATAAAATCTTTAAAAAAAAAAGAAATGCCAAAAGGAGTTCTTCAGGCGGAAGTGATGGGACACTAACTAGTAACCTGAACCTACATGAAGAAATAGAGAACACCACTAAGGGTACTACATGGCTACATATAAAACACAATATAAAGGCATTTCTGTTTGTAACTCCTTTCTTTCTATCTTAATACTCATCTGTGTGAAATGATGATTATGGGTCTATGTTGATGGGCAAACAATGTATAAAGATACACTTCATAAAAATAACAGCAGAAAGGGGAGAATGAAGCAAAGTTTTTGTATACAAATGAAATTAAGTTGGTATTAATAATAACTATATTGTTACAACTTAAAATGTTAATTGTAATCTCCAGGACAACCTTTAAGTAAACAACTCAAAAGATACAGCAGAGGAAACAACAAGGGAATGAAAATAATATACTATAAAATATTTATTTAACACAAAACATGACAGTAATTGAAATAAGAAACAAAAAAGACACAAAATGTATAGAAAACAAACACCAAAATGGCAGAAGTTAAGGTCTTCCTTATTAGTAACCACAAACTATGCACATGGATTAAATGCAACCCCGAAAAACAGGGATTGGCCAAATGAATTTGAAAACCTAATCAAAATATATGTTGCCTACAAGAGACTCACTTTGGATTAAAAGACAGAAATTGAAAGTAAAAGGACAGAAGTGGGCATTTCACACAAAGAGAAACCAAAAGAAAGCTAGGGTATCAGACCACATAGACGTTAAGACAAAAACTGCTACTGGGTGGCTCAGTGGGTTAAGCTTCTGCCTTCAGCTCAGGTTATAATCTCAGGGTCCTGGGATCAAGCCCCATATTAGGATCTCTACTCAGTGGGGAGCCTGCTTCCCACCCCCCCCACCGCCTACCTCTCTGCCTACTTGTGATCTCTCTCTCTCTCTGTCAAATAAATAAATAAAAATCTTTTTAAAAAACTGCTACTAGAGCCAAAGAAAGACATTATATAATAATAATAAGGTTAATCCATCATGAAGATATAACAGCTATAAATATAGATATAACCAACAATAGAGCCCTAAAAATATATGAAGCAAAAACTGAAAGAATCAAAGAAGGAAATAAGCAATTCAACAATAATAGTTTCAGACTTCAATATCTCAGTTTTAATAATAGAACAACTAGACAGAATACCAGCAAGGAAAGAGAATATTTGAACAGTGCCATAAACCAACGAGACTTAACAAACTACTATGGACTATCCAACACCAAAACAGCACAATACACATTCTTCTCAAATGTATATAGAACATTCTCCAGGATAGAACATATGTTAAGCTTCAAAACAAGTCTCTATAAACTTTAAAACATCAAGTTATGAGAAGTATGTTCTCTGACCATAAGTTAAAGAAATTTGGAAAAATCCAAAATATGTGTAAATTAACCAACACACTCCTACATAACAACTGGGTCAAAGATATTGCAGGGATAATTAAAAAGTACTTTGAGATAAATAAAAAATAAATACAACACACCAAAATTTAATCAGTCATAAGAGTTTACTCCCTCCAAATGAAAGTAATGTTCAGAAAGATATTTTTACCTGAAAACTCCTATGCTAAAAAAGAAAATATATCTTAAATCAATAACCTTCTTCTTCTAATCTTCTACCATAAAAAACTAGAGGAAAGAAGAGTGAATTAAATCTAAGTCAAACAAAAGAAAAAGAGAATGATGGGGAAAATGAAATAGAGAAGAAAAAATTTAAAAAGTCAACAAAACCAAAAGTTGGTTATTTGAAAAGATCAACAAAATTGACAAACTTGGGGTGCCTGGGTGGCTTGGTGGGTTAAAGACTCTGCCTTCAGCTCAGGTCATGGTCCCAGGGTCCTGGGATCGAGCCCCACATCGGGCTCTCTGCTCAGCGGGGAGCCTGCTTCCCTCTCTCTCTCTCTGTCTGCCTCTCTGCCTACTTGTGATCTCTGTCAAATAAATAAATAAAATCTTTAAAAAAAATAAAAAATAAAAAATTGACAAACTTTAGCCAGACTGACCACAGGAAAAATAGCAGAGAAAGTCAATACCAAATTTAAATGAAATCAATAGGATTTTAAGGAAATACTATAAAAAACTGATGCCAAAAAGATCACATAACCCAGATGAAATACACTAATTACCAGAAACACACAAGCTATCAAATTGACTCAAGAAGAAATGGAAGATATAAATAGACTAGTAACAAATAAAGAGAATGGGTCAGTGCTATGGACTGAACATTCGCGCCTCCTCCAAATTCATATAATGAAGCCCCAATCCCAGTGCGATGGTATGAAGATGTGGGGACTTAGAGTGTGAGAGTGGAGCCCACATAAACGAGATTACAGCCTTTACAAGAAGGGACATGATTATCTCTCTCCCTCAGCCATGTGAGGATAACAGTCAGAAGGTAGTCATCTTCAAGACAGCACTGGTTTACCGGAAACCAGATCAGCTAGCACTTTGATTTTGGACTTCCCAGCCTCCAGAACTGTGACAAATAAATGTTTGTTGTTTAAGCCACCCAGTCTGTGGTATCTGTTACAGCAGCCCAAACTGGCTAAGGCAGTCAGGAATCAAAAAAACTTCCAATCAGAACCAGATAGATGGCTTCACTGGTAAACTCTACAAAACCTTTACGAAGTACTAACAATAATTTTTCTCAAACTCCTCGAAAACAGAAGAGGACTAAACATTTCCTAATTCATTTTATGGGGACAGTATAAGCATGACCCCTAAACCAGTCAAAGACATCTTTGACAAAGAAAACTTCAGACTAATATCCCTTGTGAATATACATGTAGAAATCCTCAACAAAATATTAGCAAATTGAATCCAACAGCATATAGAAAGGGTCATTCACCATAACCAAGTGGTATTTGTCCCAGAAACTTGAGGTTGGTCTAACATATGAAAGTCAATCAAAATAATATACCATAGTAATAGATAAAGCACATTACCTACCTTATCAATGGATGCAGAAAAAGTATTTGCTAAATTCCAGCATCCTGTCATGATAAAAACACTCAAAAAACTAGAAATAGAAAGGAACTTCCTCAATCTGATAAAAGGCATCAATGAAAAACTGGCAGTGAACATCTTACTCTTTTATTATTGAAGTAGAGTAGACATACAATGTTGTCTTAAGTTTCAGGTGTACAACATAGTGTATTCACAATTCTCTACATTATGCAATCAATGCTCACCATAATCAGTGTAGTTACCATCTGTCACCATACAATGGTATTACGTAGTATTGACAATAGTTACTATGTTACTAATAGTTACTTTTCATCTCCATGCTTACTGATTTTACACCTGGAAGTTTCAACCTCTTAATCTCCATCACCTATTTTGCCCATCCCCCTACCTTTCTTCCTTCTGGCAACTGCCAGTTTGTTCTCTGTATTTATAAGTCTACTTCAGTTTTGTGTTTTTGTTTGTTCATTTATTTTGTTTTTTATATTCCATATATATTCCATATATAAGTTATATATAATATATATGTTATATTCCATATATAAGTATTCCATATTTTTTATAGTCCATATAAAAGTAAAATCATAGTATTTGTCTAGCTCCCTCTGACTTATTTCAGTTACCATGATACCCCTAGGTCCATCCATGTTGTTGCAAATAACAAGATTTCATTCTTTTTTGACTAATATTCCATTGTATATATACACACCACATCTCTTTTTATCCATTCATCTACAGTTGGGGACTTAGGTTGTTTCCATGTCATGGCTATTGTAATAATATTGCAATAAACATAGAGGTACATGTATCTTTTCAAATCAGTGTTTTCATTTTCTTTGGATAAATACCCAGCAATGGAACTATTGGATTGCATGGTATTTCTATTTTTAATTTTTTGAGAAACCTCTATATTGTTTTCCAGAGTGGCTGCACCAGTTTGCATTCCTACCAACAGTGCATGAGTGTTCTCTTTTCTCCATATCCTTGCCAACACTTGTTATTTCTTATCTTTTTGATACAAGTCACTGTGACTGGTGTGATATGGTACCTCATTGTGGTTTTGATTGGCATTTCCCTGATGACAAGTGATGGTGAGCATCTTTTTGTATATCTGTTGACCATCTGTATGTCTTTGGAAAAATGTCTATTCAGGTCTTCTTCACTAGCATCACACTTAATGAGGAAAGACTGAAAGCTTCCCCCTATGATTGGGAAGAATCACTTCTACTCAACACCATACTGGGGAATCTAGTCAGGGCAAGGAAGTTGTAAGCAATAAAATTATATAAAATGCTTGCAATTTGGAAAAAAAAAAGAGGTAAAACTATCTCTGTTGTCATATGACATGATCTTATTTATAGAAAACCTTAAAGAATACACACACACAAAAATATTAAAGCTAATAAACAGGTGCAGCAAAGTGAAAGGACACAAATTCAACATACAAAAATAGGTTGTATTTAATATACACAGATAATGAAAAATTTGAAGTGAAATCAATAAAACAATTCCACTAACAATAGTAGCAAAAAGAACAAATATTTTTAAAGATTTTTTTATTTATTTATTTGACAGACAGAGATCACAAGTAGGCAGAGAGGCAGGCAGAGAGAGGAAGGGAAGCAGGCTCTCCACTGAGCAGAGAGCCCAATGTGGGGCTCGATCCCGGGGCTCGATCCCAGGACCCTGGGATCACGACCCGAGCTGGAGGCAGAGGCTTTAACCCACTGAGCCACAAAAAGAACAAATTTAACCAAAGATGTGTAAAACTTGTAGACTGAAAACTATAAAACATTGTTAAATAAAATTAAAGAAGACTTAAATAAATGGAAAAACAGCCCATGTTCACAAGCAGATTCAACACAATCTGTATCTAAATCCCAGCTAATATTTTGCAAATATTGACAAACTAATTTTAAATTGATATGGAAATGCGAGAGGCCCAAACTAGCCAACAATCTTGAAAAGGAGCTACTAAGTTGGAGGACTCACACTTTCTGAGACAAACCATGTGAGACTCTTGACTCAGAAACAAACTGAGGGTTGTGGAAGGGGAGGGGAGTAGGGGGATTAGGAAACTGGGTGATGTGATGAGCACTGGGTGTTATATGCAACTGATTAATTATTGAACACTATATTTGAAATTGATGATGTACTTGCTACATGTTGGCTAATTGAATTTAAAATTTTAAAAAATGGTACTATGACAACTAGATATCCATATGCAAAGGAATGAAGTAGGACCCTCATCTTATACCATTCATAAAAATTAACTTCAAATGGATCAAAAACCTAAATGTAAGAGCTACAAGTACGAAACTCCTAGAAGAAAACAGGTATAAATCTGCATGTCTGAGTCAAACAACAGTTTCTTGGGTAAGACACCAAAAGCACATAGAAGCAAAGAGAAAATAAACTGAACCACATCAAAATTTAAAACTTTTGTGCATCGAAGGATAATATTTAGAAAGTAAAAAGACAACAGACAAAATTAAAGGTATATATATTTGTAAATTATTTAACAGAGATATAATATCTAGAACATATTAAAAAAAAAAAGCTGCCACAACTCAACAAGAAGAAGACAAATAGCCCAATTAATAAATGAACAAAGAATCTGACTAGAAATTTTTCCAGAGAAGACATACACATAGGCAATAAGTACCTGAAATGATGCTCACCATCACCAACCATTAGGGGAATGCAGACAAACAAACAAAGGAAAATGACAAGTGTTTGGAGAGGCAACAGAGACACTGGAACTGTCATATCTTTCTGGTGGGAATGAGAAAATGTGCAAATGCTTTGAAAAAAAGCCTGGCGGTTTCTCAAAGTGTTAAACACAGAATTACTATTTAACTCAACAATTATCCTCCATATACCTAAGATAATGGGAAAGATATATTCACACAAAAGCTTGCACACTAATGTTCACAGCAGCATTATTCACAAGAGGCAAAAAAGTGGACATAACTAAATGCCCACCAGCTGATAAATGGTTAAACAAAATGTGGTATATCCATATAATGGAAATCATTTGCTATTAAAAAAAGAAAGTACTGTTTCATGCTATAACACGGATGAACCTCAAAACATTACACAAAGAAACAGAAGCCAGACACAGAAGGTATATATGATAAGATTCCTGTTACATAAAATGTCCAGAAGAGGCAGAACCGTGGGAACAGAAAGTCGATTAGTGGACACCAGCGGCTGGAAGTAAGGGGTAATTGCTAATGGGTACAGAATTTGCGGGGGAGATCATGGAAATGTTCTAGAATTAAAAGTAGTAAGGACTGGGATACCTGGGTGGCTCAGTCGGTTAAGAATCTACCTTCACAGTCCTGAAAGGAAAATATACAACGATACAAGCCTTTCTCAAGAAACAAGAAAAGTTTCAAATACACAACCTAAGCCTACACCTAAAGGAACTGGAGAGAGAACAGCAAAGGAAGCCTAAACCCAGCAGGAGAAGAGAAACAATGAAGATCAGAACAGAAATCAATGAAATCGAAAACAAAAATACAATAGAACAAATCTACGAAACTAGGAGCTTGTTCTTGGAAAGAATTAATAAGATTGATGAACCCCTGGCCAGACTTATCAAAAAGAAAAGAGAAAGGATCCAAATAAATGAAATGATGAATGAAAGAGGAGAGATCACAACCAACACCAAAGAAATACAAACAATTATAAGAGCATATCATGAACAACTATATGCCAGCAAATTTGACAATCTGGAAGAAATAGATGTATTCCTAATGACTTATAAACTACCAAAACTGAACCAGGAAGAGAAAACCTGAACACCCATAACCAGTAAGGAGATTGAAGCAGTCATCAAAAATCTCCCAATAAGAGTCCATGGCCAGATGGCTTCCCAGGGGAACTCTACCAAACATTTATTTTTTTTTTTTTTTTTTTTTTTTTAAAGATTTTATTTATTTATTTGACAGAGAGAGATCACAGGTAGGAAGAGAGGCAGGCAGAGAGAGAGAAGAGGAAGCAGGCTCCCTGCTGAGCAGAGAGCTCGATGCGGGACTCGATCCCAGGACCCTGAGATCATGACCTGAGCCGAAGGCAGCGGCTTAACCCACTGAGCCACCCAGGCGCCCCTCTACCAAACATTTAAAGAAGAATTAATACCTATTCTCCTGAAACTGTTCCAAAAAATAGAATGGAAGGAAAACTTCCAAACTCATTTTATGAGGCCAGCATTACCTTGATCCTGAAACCAGACAAAGGTCCCATCAAAAAAGAGAATTACAGGGGGTGCCTGGGTGGCTCAGTGGGGTAAGCCTCTGCCTTCAGCTCAGGTCATGATCCCAGGGTCCTGGGATTGAGCCCCACATTGGGCGCTCTGCTCTGCGGGGAGCCTGCTTCCTCCTCCCTCTCTCTCTCTCTCTCTCTGCCTGCCTCTCTGCCTACTTGTGACCTCTGTCTGTCAAATACATACATATATACATACGTAAATAAATAAATAAATAAATAGAATTATGGACCAGTATCTTTGATGAACACAGATGCAAAAATTCTCACCAAAATACTGGCCAATAGGATCCAACAGTACAGTAAAAGGATTATTCACTATGACAAAGTGGGATTTATTCCTGGGCTGCAAGGTTGGTTCAACATCCGCAAATCAATCAATGTGATACAACACATCAATAAAAGAAAGAATAATAACCATATGATACTCTCAATAGATGCTTAAAAAACATTTGACAAAGTATAGCATCCTTTCTTGATCAAAACTCTTCCAAGTGTAGGGATAGAGGGTACATTACTGAATATCATCAAAGCCATCTATGAAAAACCTACAGCAAATATCATTCTCAATGCAGAAAAACTGAGAGCTTTTCCACTTAGGTCAAGAACATGACAGGGATGTCCATTATCACCACTGCTATTCAACATAGTACTAGAAGCCCTAGCCTCAGCAATCAGACAACAAAAAGAAAGTAAACGTATCCAAATCAGCAAAGAAGAAGTCAA
The DNA here is from genome assembly GCF_009829155.1 of Mustela erminea. Classification (NCBI taxonomy): domain Eukaryota; kingdom Metazoa; phylum Chordata; class Mammalia; order Carnivora; family Mustelidae; genus Mustela; species Mustela erminea. The sequence goes on along the minus strand of NC_045618.1, from coordinate 21,251,309 downwards.
ACTATCACTCTTTGCAGATGATATGATACTTCATGTGGAAAACCAAAAAGACTCCACTCCAAACCTGCTAGAACTTGTACAGGAATTCAGTAAAGTGTCAGCATATAAAATCAATGCACAGAAATCAGTTGCATTTCTATATACCAACAGCAATACAGAAGAAAGAGAAATTAAGGAGTAAATCCCATTTACAATTGCACCCGAAACCATAAGATACCTAAGAATAAACCTAACCAAAGAGGCAAAGAATCTATACTCAGAAAACTATAAAGTACTCATGAAAGAAATTGAGGAAGACACAAAGAAATGGAAAAATGTTCCATGCTCATGGGTTGGAAGAACAAATATTGTGAAAATGTCTATACTACCTAAAGCAATGAACACGTTTAATGCAATCCCTATCAAAATCCCATCCATTTTTTCAAGGAAATGGAACAAACAATCCTAAAATTTATATGGAACCAGAAAAGACCTTGAATATCCAGAGGAATGTTGAAAAAGAAAGCCAAAGTTGGTGGCACCTCAATTCCAGACTTCAAGCTCTATTACAAAGCTGTCATCATCAAGACAGTATAGTACTGGCACAAAAACAGACATATAGATCAATGGAACAGAACAGAGAGCCCAGAAATAGACCCTCTACTCTACAGTCAACTAGACCATAATCTTTGACAAAGCAGAAAAGAATATCCAATGGAAAAAAGACAGTCTCTTCAACAAATGGTGTTGGGGAAATTGGACAGCCACATGCAGAAAAATGAAACTGGACCATTTCCTTACACCACACACAAAAATAGACTCAAAATGGACAAAAGACCTCAATGTGAGACAGGAATCCATCAAAATCCTTGAGGAGAACACAGGCAGCAACCTCTTCAACTTCAGTCACAGCAACTTCTTCCTAGAAACATTGCCAAAGGCAAAAATGAACTACTGGGACTTCATCAAGATCAAAAGCTTTTGCACAGCAAAGGAAACAGTTAACAAAACCAAAGACAACTGACAGAATGGGAGAAGATATTTTCAAGTGACATATCAGATAAAGGGCTAGTATCCAAAATCTATAAAGAACATATCAAACTCAACACCCAAAGAACAAATAATCCAATCAAGAAATGGACAGAGGACATGAACAGACATTTCTGCAAAGAAGACATCCAGATGGCCAACAGACACATGAAAAAGTGCTCCATATCACTCAGCATCAGGGAAATATAAATCAAAACCACAATGAGATATCACCTCACACCAGTCAGAATGACTAAAATTAACAAGTCAGGAAATGACAGATGCTGGCAAGGATGTGGAGGAAGGGGAACCCTCCTACACTGTTGGTGGGAATGCAAGCTGGTGCAGCCACTCTGCAAAACAGCATGGAGGTTCCTCAAAAAGTTGAAAATAGAGTTACCTTATGACCCAACAATCACACTACTTGGTATTTATCCTAAAGATACAAATGTAGTGATCCAAAGGGGCACCTGAATGTTTATAGCAGCAATGTCCACAATAGCCAAACTATGGAAAGAACCTAGATGTCCATCGACAGGTGAATGGGTAAAGAAGATGTGGTATAGATATACAATGGAATACTATGCAGCCATCAAAAGAAATGAAATCTTTTCATTTGCAATGAAGTGGATGGAACTAGAGGGTATTATGCTGAGTGAAATAAGTCAATCAGAGAAAGACAATTACCAGAAGATCTCCCAGATACGAAGAATTTGAGAGGTAACATGGGAAGTTTGGGGGGTAGGGAAAAAACGAAACAAGATAGGATTGGGAGGGAGACAAACCATAAGAGACTCTTAATCTCACAAAACAAACTGAGGGTTGCCGGGAGAAGTAGGGAAGGGAGAGGATGATTGGGTTATGGGCAGTGTGCTATGGTGAGTGCTGTAAAAAGTGTAAGCCTAATAATTCATAGACCCCTGGGGGTAATAATACATTACATGTTAATAAAAATTAAAAATTAAAAACAAAAACCAAACCAAACAAAACAAAAAAAGAATCTGCATTCAGCTCATTTCATGATCCCAGAGTCCTTAGATCGAGACTGTTGTGGTGCCTGGGTGGTTTAGTCAGTTAAGCATCTGCCTTTGGCTCAGGTCATGATCCCAGGGTCCTGGAATCGAGTCCTGAATTAGGCTCCCTGCTCACTGGGGCCCCTGCTTCTCCCTTTCCCTCTGCTGCTCCCCCTGCTTGTGCTCACTTGCTCACTGTCAAATAAATAAAAATTTTTTTTTAAAAGTAGTAATAAGCACAACACTGGAATCTACTGAAAATCACTAAATTGTACTCTTTAGAATGGTTTATTTTGTTATGTGACTATCTTAATAATAAAACATAAAAATAACAGAATCATTTTAATCAGCCATGCTAGCGAAAAACAACTAAATGTCTTTTGATAATCTAGAGCAAAGGAAATTACAAAAATCATTGCCTTCTGAATAGGCAATCAAAGGATATATGGCAATATATTATAGAAGAAAAAGTATTACAGAGCTGTGCTATGCAATTCTCAAATTTTTTCAAATGTTATTTTTCTGGATCACATGATATATTTGATACATTTCAAAGCATTTGTTAAATTTATAACTTGTGATTTATTTTCTCATTCTAAGTAAATACCTACATTCATGATTAATTTGTATTTATAAGGTTGTTTTCTTTCTGTTAAAAGAACTATAAAAGTCAGGTCCCACAAAATCTATGGAGGAAGCAGAAAAACAGTAACTCTTCCTGGCCTCTTGTAGGAGAACGAATTGATCTAAACGACTGAAAAAGCAATCTGGCACTTTTAGAGACATTAAGATGCCCACTCCCCATGTCCCAGAAATTCCACTTCTAGGAATGGGCTTTGCCAGCGTGTCTGTACCTCAACATGGGGGACCCATGAGAGGACATTATCAGGATCCTACTTATAAAGGCAGAATACCAGAAACAAGCTGAATGGTCATTACAACACAATGCAGATGACCAGGATATATTCTCACGAAGCAATTCTAAACAGGTGGTAAATGAATCCACAAAACCTGGATGGATATGGAAAACAACACAAAATGCTACAAGGAATTTTCGGAATGATACATGCAGTTAATACCACTTATGTGATTTTTTAAAAAGATTTTATATATTTGAAGGAGAGACAGAGAGCACAAGCAGCGGAGACAGGGAGAAGCAGACTCCGTGCTGATCAGGGAGCCCAAATCAGGGCTGGATCCCAGGACTCTGGGATCATGATCTGAGCTGAAGACAGACGCTTAACCGAATGAGCCACCCAGTTGCCCCAGTGTGTGATTTTTTTTTTTTTTTTTTTTTTGAAAGCACATGTACAGGTACTGCATGTTTGTTCTGCAGACAGAAATGAAATGAAAAAAGAAGGTTCTCTTTGGTTGTGAAAGGAACAGACAGGCTGGGGGAGGATACAAAAAAGATTATCACTGAATCTGTCATGTTTTCATTTTTTACAATTTTAAAAATATTGTGAAGAACGGACTCGAATACTTCAAAGTTCTGGCATCTAAATTTTGTGTTGCGCATATAGGCCTATACTTAGGCTCATTCTCTGACCTTTTTTTCTCCGAATCTAAGCTGAGAATATTTACCTGAGTGGAAGAAATATTTGCATGTTTAAAAACAAAATGTATTGGGGCATCTGTGTGGCTCAGTGGGTTAAGCCTCTGCCTTCGGCTCAGGTCATGATCTCAGGGTCCTGGGATGAGTCCTGCATCGGGTTCTCTGCTCAGCAGGGAGCCTGCTTCCCTCCCCCTTTTCTGGCTGCTTCTCTGCCTACTTGTGATCTCTGTCTGTCAAATAAATAAATAAAATCTTTAAAAAATATTAAAAAAAAAAACATATTTGCCAACAAAGGGGGTAAAAACAGTCACAAGCAAATCAGGAAATGCTAACAATAATGCGTTAACAGCTTTTATCTGTTGAATTGGAAACTTTGGCATTGCCTCGCCCCCATACCTGGCCCCCAGAGTCATACCCCAGGCTGACAAAAGTTTAGGAACAGCAGCACTGTCATAATTTTCCCTTAAGAAGCCTGGAAAACATGTATCTCCCTTGGCTGCAACAGTTCTCACCTGGCAATTTACCCTAATGAGATTCTCCTGAAGTTGTGCAGACTCTGATACAAAGACCCATGGTGCCAAGTCACCTTGTAGATAAAAAAAGAAACAACCAGAATGCCTAACAAGGGATGGGGAAACGGGATCTGTGAACTAAACCATGACTCTGGAGCAGATGCGCATGCAGACACACGCAAGGACGCGAAGTATTAAAAAATCTCTGTCACGGGGCACCTGGCTGACTCAGTCAGTAGAGCCTGCAACTCTTGATCTCGCGGTGGTAAGTTCAAGCCCTGCACTGGGTAGAGAAATTACATTAAAAAAAAAAAAAATTCACATATGTCAGGTGGGCTTCCTGAAGAAGTGGGGAGATGTGTTCATTTCGTCACAGGGTCTCTACAGCAGCTTGCGTGGGGTGTCAGAGAATTTTCAAACTTCTCCCAAGTACACGGTCATGCCCCGCCCCCGCCCCCACCCCCGGCCCGGAACTTCGCAGATCTCTCCTGAAGGACCTGTGAACTGACCTGTGCGGGCAAATCACCACGCCCAAGTACACATCTAACGCCCAGCAGTTTCATTCAATCCCCCCAAAACCCTGCGAGGTAAACCGCTCTAATCACGGTGTCACAGGGCGGGAGGGGCGCAGATGTCATCCACCAACGGGCACAGGACAGTACGCAGGGGGACCCAGTTCCCACTCCGTCATCCCGCACCGCTGACTGTGGTCCTCCCCATCACCTCCAACTTGGGGGTATGCTCGCAGCGGTCAGTATCCAAGTGAGGACAACCCCTTATTCTAGCATTATATAAGGTGCCAGCAATGCCGGCAGTCACGCTGCAGGAGAAAAGGTGTGCCACGGACAAACGCTGACACACCGGGTAATGGGGCGCGCCGTCCAGGCTATGGAAAGGTTGAGATGTGAAAAATCTGCACATCCTGGAATCAACATACCTTTTGCATAATAAAATAGGAACACTGATTATTTGAGAGTTAGGAAATTTAGGGCAGGTGTTATGGCCTACCTGTACTTTCTAAATTTTCTACAGTCAACCGTATTACTGCTAAGACGAGCAAAAATGACAAGTAAACATTATTTCAAAAGGAAAATAAATGAAACAATTGGATTTACTGTGAAACTAAGGAAGTTTAAGCTTCAGGGCCCTAGCCTGTTTGTATTGGTGGTTTTGTATCATTTGGGAGAAAGAGGTCCCCAAACTGTACGTGCTTCAGGCCCATAAAACTATGATCTGCCTTACAACCAGCACACATGAAGCATCCAACAAGTCTGAGCTTCCTGCTTTAAAAGAGAGAGATGGAAATATTTTCAACATCGGTGAGGACAAAAGCAAGCCTAAATCATCACACCCAGGCAAAAAATAAAATATAAAAAAATAAATCAGTATTCTCTCTCTCCCTTTCATAATTATCAATCCTGCTCTCTGCCCACAAAATTCAAACCCTACACCCAGTGTGTCATGGTATTGAGAGAGATGGGGCCTTTGGGAGGAGAAGAGGGCTAGATGAGATCATGAGGGCAGAGCCCCATGCCTTTATAAGATTCATGCCTTAAAAGAGGAAGAGAGAGTGCTCCCTCTCTACCGAATGAACACCAAGCAAGAAGGTGGCCATCTGAGAGACAGGAAGAGAGTCTCATCAGGAAATGACTCTGCCGACACCTTGATCTCAGCCTTTCAGCCTCCAAAAATGTGTGGTATTTTGTTATGGCCGCCCCAGCTAATAATACAGCCGCTGCCCCTCTAATGATCATACCAGGTCATACACTCACCCCACTAATGAATCAGCAATTTAAGCCACCACCTGTCCCTGTACCACTGAAGTTTCCTACATAAATGGTGAGCTCCAGTGTTTTATAAATGCTACAGGAATATGCACCCAAGGATTTTCTTTTCTCTGGAATCTGTCAGATTCTTTAGTGAGTCAGCCTCTTTTCATCTGCAATGAGATTTTCTTTTCAAATCCCACTTTAAACATTTCCTTTTGCGGGATGTCTTAGCCTTAAGTACTGAACCTTAAAGAAAAGTTGTTTTCCATTCACTGCCTTGTTTTAGATATGCATTCCTTGCCCTTTGAAAATGGCAAAAGAAAGGATCTCAGGGCCACCTGCTTTGAACTACCCAGCGGTAGAAGGGCCAACTGACAAACCCAGTTAGAATCCTGGCCCCAAGGACCTTAAAGCCACATGCAGCAGAACTCTCTGCCAGATAAACCATTAGGCTGAACATCACAATGTAAAGCTGCTAAAAGTTAAAGTGCTCTCTTTGAAAAGGAGTAACAAACCCTCAGGTTCCTCTAAACCTAGTTTGAAAAACCATTGGTCTGCCTTACCGTCAAGCAAGAAGCGAAGAAAATGTAGGATTCTTTCCCTCCGCAAAAGCTGGATCTCCTCTATTTCGTCCATAAGAGGAGGCAGAAATACACCTGGCGTGATGCGTACACCCTGCCATCCTACAGGGAAACTGCTCGACACACAGCTAGAGTCATGTGGGATGAACAGGCAATTCTCATTTTAGCAACACCTTTACATCAGTTATTCAAATACGGTGACTATTTACTCCAGTTTAAAAACACACAGCATGGGGGCGCCTGGGTGGCTCAGTGGGTTAAAGCCTCTGCCTTCAGCTCAGGTCATGATCCCAGGGTCCTGGGATCGAGCCCCGCATCGGGCTCTCTGCTCAGCAGGGAGCCTGCTTCCTCCTCTCTCTCTGTCTGCCTCTCTGCTTACTTGTGATCTCTGTCTGTCAAATAAATAAATAAAATCTTTAAAAAAAAAAAAAAAAAACACACACAGCATGCCTCCTAGACCCTGCCTGCCTGTCCCTACTCCACAAGGAGCATTCCTACCCAAGCATAAACCCTCAGCTTAATGAGCACACACTCATCGTTGGCAGCCCCTCCGAGTCTGTGTCCTAGTGTCTGAGGTCTGGCGGGGCCAAGATTTGGGGCACATTCATGTGATCGACACACATTTATGAAGTTCCTGATCAGTGCCTAGGTTTTGTCTTAGACAATCTGTGGATAAAACAAATGACAAGCTCACCTTTGTGGGGTTTACAACCTAGAGGGGAGATGTCCAAAGTAAGTAAGTTAAGCACACCAGAGAGTGATCAGTGCTCCAGGGTAAAAAGGAGAGCACTAAAGGGAGGAACGGGGAGTGACAGGGAAGGCCTAGATTTTTATTTCTGCCTTTTTATAGTGGTAAAAAAACACCTCATATAAAATTTACAACCTTAACCATTTTTAAGGGTATGGTTCAGTAGTGTTCCATGCGTCGTAGTACAACAGAAACTCTACCCACTAAACAATGGCACGGTGCCCCTCCCGCAGCCCTAGAGGTCTCATGTTCATGCAATCATAGAGTATTTGCCCTTTTGTGACTGCTTATTTTATTCAGTGTAATATCCCCAAGGTTCATCCATGTTGCATACGACATGGATGCCTTCCTTTTTAAGACTGCATAGTATCCCACTGCATGGGTATAACATTTCTCTATCAGAGCACACTTAGGTTGCTTCCACATCCTGACTCCTGCAAATGCAATTAACGTGCAAGGCCAGACATCTCTTCAAGATCCTCTTATCAGGGAAGGCCTTGTTTTTAAGCAGAGCGGTCAAGGGGGTTCTCACTGAGAAGCTGGCATCTAAGGAAAACAAGCTGGTAAGAGAGAGAAGGAGCCATGGGAACATCTGGGGGCAAGGGGAGTGAGACAGGCCACAGCCAAGGTGCTGAGCTAGGAGCCTTCCAGTGTAGCGGGAACACCAGTGAGGGCCTGAGAAACTGTGGGTGGTGGGGAGCGAGCCCCAGAGTGTCGGGGAAGAAGAGATCTGTGTCAGAGGGGGCAGATCACACAAAAGGGAAACAGGACAAGAGCTCTGCAGGATCCCAAGCAGAGGCATGACATGCCGATCTCCACGTTAAAGGAGCTGAGTAGCGAGCTGCGAGGTGCAGTCACCAGAAGAAAGCGACAGTGGCTTGGACTTGCTGTGGCAGTGGAGACAGAGGCAAGCGGTCACATTCTGGTGAACCTGATACTCCCATTAAAGGAGTTGGGGGGGATGGGGACACAGAGTGAAGGATGACCCCAAGGGTGCTACCGAACAGAGGGTAGCTGTCATCAGTAGGAGGAGGAAGGCTTCAGGAGAGCAGGTCAGGGTGGACATGCATGGGGTCAGAGATGCCCGCTGACGTGCACCTCACAGAACCCCTTCTCTCTCTTGTCCCCATGGGAGTCACACGACTTCTCTTCTCGGCACTGTCTCCACCTTCTGGGTGGGTGAAAATTCCCAATTTCAAACGAATTCCTGTCACTCTGTGATCAGTAGCTATGCAAGGCATCCCTGCCTGTCTGGGATACCCCCCACAGATTTCTGTGAACTCAAAATCACCTATTTTCTGAAGATAGATTTCTTCAAAGCACAGGGCCATTTGGGCCAACATGAATGAAAAGAGTAAAGCATGGAGATTGAAAAATAACTTGCGGACACAGGTGTCTGGCACAACATTTTCACAGGTACTTTCAGTTCCCCCAAAAGAGAGTCCCTCCTCGTTTCCATCAACCAGACCAAACGGACAGCACAATGTCACCCATGACCTTGACAAGGTCGCTGCTGTCCTTATTTTCTACCAAAGAACGACCCATCAATAGAAGTACAGTACAGGGTCATGGGGCACCTGGGTGGCTCAGCCGGTTGAGCGTCCAACTCTTGGTTTTGGCTCAGGTCATGATTACAGGGTTGTGAGATGGAGCCCCGTGGTGGGCTCCATGCTCAGCGGGGACTCTGCTTGAGATTCTCTCCCTCTGCTCCTCCCCCCACTCATGTTCTGTCTCACACAATCTCTCTCTAAATGAATGAATGAATGAATGAATGAATGAGTGAATTATGGAGTCAGCAGGAAAACTCACCTGAAAGTCTTCCTTCAGATTTTTGAAATGTTCTGACACCTGATTAAGGAACCCTAAGAATTCAAGATTAAGAAAGGACTTCCTGAAGTCTTGAATAATCAAGACACAATCCACACAACCAGCCTGGAAATCCTGACAGAGGGCGGGACACCCAGCCACACAGTGCAGGGAGCTCAGTCAGGATGGGTCACACCTGAGTGCTGACTGGCAGCCCACCCCTTCTGGCAGTAAACAAGAGATCCTGTATACGGACATCTAAGACTTGCGGTGGGGTCCATGTATCATGAATTTTAATGATGAATGCTTAAAACTGTGCATAGTACAACAGTCGTCAGCATCTGTAACCCTGAAACACATAGACAACAGCAATCCAGTGGAGTAATCGGCCCCCAGCAAAGACGACATTAAATCCGTGTATCTGATGCTCAGGTCGCAGGTGTGAGTGTTCACGGTCCTGAGAAGGGCAGCAGAGCCAAGAAAGGACACCCCAAAATGTCACAGAAGACTCATGCCCCGCAGGATGGGTGTGCCCAGGTGAGCACGAGAGCACAGGGGATCAGAGAGTGACACAGGCTCGTCACTCCACCAAAAGCAAACATGTCCTGGGTCTGCCAACCGGCGACTTACAAAATCTATTAGGAATGAAAAAACTAGGAAGCAGAGAGGCCCGGGGCAGCTTCTCAGGCAGCATCTGAGAAAGCTGTGAAAATAAAACACCTCTTTTTTTTTCCTGGTGTAGAATAAAACACTCTTGTCTGATTTAAAAAAAAAAAAAAGAAAGAAAGAAAAGAAAACACCTGCAAGCTCATAGTTCTGCTGGCGCCTCTGCTGACTGGCACCGATGTCTCTGGCAGGTCTTCCAGCCCCTCACTTGGTGAGGGAGGACATCCCCAGAAAGAAGCGACTGGAATGAGTTAGCTGCCTGATCTGCGAAGGTGGCCATGTGCCTGGGTGAAACCTGAAATCAATAAACCCACCAAGGGTTTCAAATTCCAAAAGACCTCTCTCCTAAGGGCTCTCATTTCAAAAGATATATATATATATATATATGTGTGTGTATTTTTTTTTTCACTCCAATATTAAAGTTTACCTTGAAGGCAACCTGCTTGGAGGAGTTCATCAAAAGACTGTCCTCTTCTCCCCCTCCTTTCCCCTCTCCCTGTGAAGGAAGGGCACAGAGCAGGTGGCCTGTGGCTGCCCCCATCCACCCCCATCACAGGACAGAGATTTGGTGGGGCAGGGAAGTGAGTGTGTTGAGGGGTAAGAAGTGGTTAAAAACCCAAGGAGCTAAGCTGTGGGGTCCAGTACTCTTGGCTTCCCAGTTGGTATTATTCCTGACTGGCATCCAAGCTATTTTTATATATTGTATTAGGAATCTGAGAAAGAGAACAACAAAATACCTGGCTTGGCTTAATGGATATGTTAATTGGAGAAATTTAATCACTCTTCATTAATAAGTATATACCGTGATAGTAAACATGTTTCCCATTCCACATCAGATCAAATCTCATAATGGTCTATTTCAACACTAAATCTCCTCTCACATATGCCTTCCTTTCTTCACTGTCGATTTACTGAACACCTACTATGTGCCAACCACTGGTCTAGGTACTGGAGTATAGCACTAATCAAAGCAGACAAGAACCCCTGTCTTTAGAGAGCAGGAGCAGGCAACAAACAAAGAACAAAAACAACAAACAATAACTATAGCAAACAAGTGAGTGTTTCAGAATGCCAGGCAGGGAAGCACAGTGGGAGGGAAACAGAGCAGGACGTGGGGATAAGAAGTGGGGAGGGACATTTAAATGGAGTGGTCAAGGTAGGCCTCCTCGTCCAAGGAAAGATCTGAACAACAGGAGGGATGAGCGATACTAATATCTCGGGCTTTGAAAAGCATTCCCAGCAGGGGGAACAGTCCTGATGTGAGCCCCAGTGAACACAGCAGAAGTCAATACAGCTGAAGGCAAAGAGGCAAGAAGGAGGTGAGTCAGAGGGGCAGGAGGTAACTGGGTGGCTGGGTAGGTCATCTAGGGCCCCGGAAGCCACTGCGGGGCACTGGGCTTTGGTACAGAGAAGAGCGGGGAGCCCCTGGAAGGTACTAAGCAGGGAGGGATGTGACTCTCCTATGCTTTAAGGGGGAATCTCAAGCTGCAAATAGCATGTTGGGAGACTGGAGTGGAAGCAGGAGACCTCCAGAAAGTCCCCCCCAGTGATACCTCAGGAGACTGGGGTCTGGAACCAAGAGGACAGTAGAGACCGTGCAGAGACATAGCTGAGTTCTGAATATATTTTGAAAGTAGGGTCGACAGTATTTGCCAATGGACTAGTCAGAGAGGAAAAAAGCAAAAAATCAAGGATACTTGGCCTGCTTGTCTGGAAGGACGGAGCTGCCATGAGCTGTGATGGTGGGGACATCGGGAGGAGCAGTATGGGGAGACCAGGAGTTTCCTCTGGAGATGTTGAGCTTAAAATGTCAACCAGACAGCCAATCACGTTGGTCAGGTGGGCGGCCAGCTACAGGAAGCTGGAAGCTCAAGGGAGGGACCTGAGCTGGAGCCAGAATTTGGGAGAAAACAATTAAACCATATATCACATAGCACCCAACGTGAGAAAGATTCCCGTTTCACAAAGCAGGCCAGATAACAGCCTCTCCTACATTCCTCTGGAGTATCAGTGAAGAAGACAGAGAAAAAGATGAGAACCAGAGCACCACACTCAATATCCAACTCAGGGAAGCAGGTAAATAGCTGATCATGAGGCCACGAGGCTGATGGCCCTGGGCTGATGAGCCCCTGGCCAAGGTGGAGCTCTGGAAAATGTCAGGAAGAAGCTGTGCTCTTCTCCTGTTGGTCCTAGACGCTTGTCCATGATGTTGACCCACAGCAGCCTCAGCGCCCTCCCATCCCTGCCCTCACCAGCTCCGACACACCCACCCCCACCATTCCCTATTCCCAAGACAGTACAGCCACTCTCCAACGACTGGAAAGAAGCCCAAGCCCTGTAGTGGATGATCTTTTGAGAGATGCAGCTCCCCGCTCAAACTGGGCACATGGGAACAGGACCCCAGTGTCAGTACCTAGGTTGTGTTGTTTTCATCATTCTCTATGATCACAGAAGGGGCAGAACCTCTGGAAGACAGCCTGCTGGAAGCTGGGAGTTCACACCAAAACCAAGCCACCCCTCTGTTACCCACTGCTAAGGTCGCACCACTGTGGCCCACATGAGCCTTCTCAGGTCCTGCTGACTGATAAGCCCCTGGTCTAGCCTGAGCTCACCCCTGGTTCAAAGAGAAAGAGAGAGTACCCTGGAGATAGAGACAGTAATGGTGGGATCATCTATACCCAATGCCCAGCCCCAAACTCCACCCAAAACAAGAGAGTGAGATACAGAGAAGCACGGGGTCAGGAAACACCGCTGCTGAGCAGGCCTGAAGTATGTGAGGCAGCATCCCTGCCAAGCCTGGGGGTGCTGAGACAGATAAAGCCCCTCTTCCTAAGCTGCTATCAGGTCCTTAGGAGGATGGAGTGGGGGTGGGCCTGGCACAAGGGCTGGGCATCAGGGAGACCTGGATGTCCGCTCAGTCCAGTGCAGGAGCAGGGCAGGGCACAGGAGGAGATGAGGTCAGCCAGCACCTGAAACCTCACCCTGAGCTAAGAGTCTGGCCCGGGGTGGGTGTGCAGAGTTGGGAGACAGAGCAGAGCTAAGGCCCAAGATGGTGGAGCTCAGAGACAGAGACCTCAGGCCACTTGATGGCGAGACGGATCCACCACACTCAGTGGAAACCATGCCTGCCCCGGTGCTCTGCCTCTCGCCTTCCTGGGACAGGTCCCACCACTCGGCAAGAACTGGCCCATTCAAAGGAAGACAACCAGCAAGGAATGGAAGCACGTCAGTGTCCCTGCATCACAGAGAGGAGGCAGATGACACATCCCAGGTAGATTAGTTTGCTAGAGCTGCCGAAGAACCACAGACTAGGGGCTTCAACAACAAAGTTTATTGTTCCTCACAGTTCTGGAGGCTGAAAGTCCAAGATCAAGGTGCTTTTGGGATCCGCTTGAGGACTGTGTGGGAGAATCTGTTCCATGTCTCTCTCCATGCCTCACAGATGGCTGTCTCCTCCCTGTGCCTTCACACCATCTTCCCTGTGTCCCTGTCAGTGTCCACATTCCCCCTTTTATGTAGATGCCAATCAAAGGGGACTATGGCTCTCTCCAAAGATCTCACTTAACCTCAATTACTCCTGTAAAGACCCCTTCTCCAAGTAAGGCCATGGTCTGAGATGATGGGGTTAGTGCTTCAACATACAAACTGGGGATGTGTTGGAGCAGGGAAATATAATTCAACCATAATAAGAGGGGAAAAAAAAATCACCCTAAGACAGAAGTATTCAGGAGGGATGTGGACATTGTCATCACTTGCCCAGCATCCGTTCCTTCCTCCCTCCAATGTAGGAACCTGTACTGGGGATGGACCCTGCTTGGCAGCAGGGGGTGGCCCCACAGGTCCAAGCCAATCACCCAGTCTCTTCTGCTTTTGCCAGAGTCACTGATGTTGGATGGGCATACTCTAGGACCTTGAGCAAAGGTGGGTACAGGGCAGTCTTTGGCCATAGCGATCGATGGGTCAAGGAGTAGGCCATGGCTTAAGCTGGTCCATTTAGCAGAAAGTCCAAAACACTTGCTCATACCCAGGCCGTGTATGGGTATGAGGTCTTAACACTGCTCTGGCCATTTTGCTACTGTGGGGCCAGAGCTGAGCCACAGAAGAGGACAAAGAACAAAGAGAAAAGCAGAAAAAAAAAAAAAAATCTAATCGCTAATGACTAGACCCACCTGAAGCTTGTCCTAACTGCAGCTATCAACAAATATCAACAAATGAAACAGAAACGCCAAGAAAATCTGACATAAAACCATCAGTGCGAAGTGTGTCCTGGTAAACGTCATCTTTAAGAAGGGAGAACTCCTCACTCTCGCTAGTAATTGGGGAAGCTCTGTCTCTGTCTATTGGCAAAAACATTAAAGAGTAACAATACAGGCGCCTGGGTGGCTCAGTGGGTTAAGCCGCTGCCTTCGAATCGGGTCATAATCTCAGGGTCCTGGGATAGAGTCCCTCATCGGGATCTCTGCTCAGCAGGAAGCCTGCTTCCCTCTCTCTCTCTGCCTGCCTCTCTGTCTGCTTGTGATCTCTCTCTGCCAAATAAATAAATAAAATCTTTAAAAAAAAAAAAAAAGAGTAACAAAACTAAGGGATTGTGAACATGTGGATGAAAAGGAACTGCCAAATGCCGGAGTAGACATGGAAATTCGGATGGCCTCTAGAACAATCTCCCCCATCCCGTCTGGCACCCCTATCCCTGCCTCCCCTGAAGGTGTTTACACCCAAATGCCCTGCCTCTATGCCAAAGAGAGTTGGCAGAGGTGAGGAAGGTTAGGATCTTGAGATGGGATTATCACCCTGGGCTATATGGGCGGTACGTGGATGTAATCTCATGAGCCGCCTGAGCCCTTAGGAGCAGAGAGACTTTCCCCGCTGTACTCAAGAGACAGGAGGCAGAAGAGATCCAAGAAAGGCTCCAGCCTCTGTTACCGGCTCTGAAGATGGAGTTGGGGCCTCTAGCTAAGGAATGCAGTGGCCTCCAGAGGCTGGTAATGACCTTCACAGTCACAGTGGGGAGAAAAGGATCTAAGTCCTAGGGACACAAGAAACTGAATTCTGCTATAATCCAGAAGCAGCAAGGAAATGGATTCTCCCTGAGAGTCTCCAGGAAGGAGAGCAGCCTGTCTGGACCTTGGCTGTAACCCAGAGAGATGGGCAACGAACAGCCACCAAATAGTAGGACAATAAATCTGTGCTGTTTTAAGGCACGAAACATGTGGCAATGTGTCAGAGCAGCGTTAAAAAACAAAAACAAACAAACAAGCAAAAAAAAAAAAAAAAAACCAAAGAGAGTTGCTTTAAAAAGGAGTACAACCACAGCTTGCCCAGCCAATGAAGCACATGTCCCCTGGCCAGCAAGCGCCCACCCAGGTCTATACATCCTAGAACAAACAGTCCTGTCCCTTAGAACTCTCTGCAACGGTGGGAATGTCCCACACCTGTGCTGGCCACTATGCCAGCCACTAGCCACTTGGGGTTCTCAGGCCCTTGACAACTGGCTGGTGCAAGTGAGGAACTCTATTTTTAATTCCTTTAATCTTAGTTTACTTACCTTGGAATAGTCAAACATTCTGTGGTTCCTGTATTGGACAGCTGAGTCTAAAAGCAGAGGTTGTCAGAAGCACATGGGTGGCTCAGTCTGTGAAGTCTTCGGCTCAGGTAATGATCTCAGGGGTCCTGGGACTGAGCCCTCCATGGGCTTCTTGCTCAGTGGGGAGTCTGTTTCTCCCTCTGCCCCTCCCCCCACTCATGCTCTGTCTCTTTCTCTCTCTCAAATAAATAAATAAAATTTTTTAAAAAATAATAAAACAGAGGTTGTCAAACACTGCTGCATTTTCTTGGAGAGATTTTTAAAATGCTGATGACCAGGGTGCCTCTCAGACCAATTAAATTAGAATACCTAGGGGTGGGACCTAGACATCAGCATTTTTTTAACTCTCCACGGGATTTCAAATATGCAGTTGAGTTTGAGACCCAGTGCCCCAGGGAAATAGTCACACAAAAGCACATGGAGGTAGATGCACAAACGGAACCGTAGCTAAAATCCTCCATTTGCAACACTAAACAATGGAAAACTCTGAGGTTTCCATTCATGCAATGAAATGTTACATATGCAAGTTAAGGTCTACACGTACCAACATGGGTAAGTATCAAAAACAGAGCACTGTGTAAAAGAACACAGCACTGATGACTGACAACATGATATCATTTGTGTGAATTTTCAAATATACCAAACGGTGCTCTGTGTTGATTACAGACACATGGGCACCTAGTAGGAAGAATAAACGTGTGGATGGGGAGGACACACAGACTGCAAGATGGCGGCTACCCACTGAAAAGGGAGTAAAGATGAGGCAGTGGGAGTGGGGATGCTGGGGGACATGTAGAGAGAGATCCAACTGTCCAGAGCAATTTCTTTCCTTTAAAAGGATTTGAAGCAAATATGGCAAAATGTTGGTGCCCGTTATATGTGGATGCTCTCACACAAGTGTATGTTGTAGATTATTTTTCTCTACACTTTTCTGGTTACATTAAATTTTTCATCATAGCAAGAGACCAATAATTGACTCTCTAGGCAGAATGCATACAGCCCACAGAGGGCAGTACAGGGGAGGTGTCTCTCTGGTGGGGGTGGGGGATTGGCTGGACAATATTGTCTTGAGTGAAAAAGAAACTTATTCTTGGTAGGTTTTCCTACCTAAGAAGACCCAATGCTCTTCAAGAATGTAAGGAATGGGGCACCTGGCTGGCTGAGTCAGTAGAGCATGAGATTCTTGATCTCAGGGTCATGAGTTTGAGCCCCACACTGTATGTAGATTACTTTAGGAAAAAAAAAAAAATTAAGGGGTAAACCAATTATGATCCCTTCTTTAAACACAAACAAAAACAAAACAAAAAACTACCGGACTACAAAATCTGGCCACGCATGAATCAACAACATGAGGAAGTAGGCATGTCCTTTAGTAAAGGAAACAGCCTGGGTGGAATATGTGGTACCAGGGACACTGGTGTGTACCGAACACACCTAAATATGGGACAAAGATGAAATACTGCAGGAAGTAGGATAGCAGAGAAGACAAATGCTACTAACTTGCTCTATGAACTTAACAGTCTAACTAGACCAAAAAAAAGGGAGGGGGCTGGATAATGAGATTAAAATGCCAGACAGTGTCCTAAGTACCTTATATTACAAATTATAATAATATATATAATTATAACATTATATCATAATATGTATTATAATAATAAATATAATAATAACTCATTTAATGTTCATGAAAACCTGTGAGAAAGATACAATTATCAGGACAATTGAACCACAGTGAGGTTCCATGGTTTGCCCAAGGTCAAGTGGCAGAGCTGGGATTTGAACCCAGACTGTTTAAGTGCCAGGGGTTAACCCCCATGCTATACTATTCTGTGAAATGAAGTATGTGTCTGCTAATTTCCACTGCACTGGTAACAGGCATTCAAGAATCACTGTGTACAACTGAACTAGTTTCTGAAAAAATGACTCCAACTACTTAAAAATTTTTACAACATTTTCTACTGGACTGTGAGGCATATTCATATTCTGTTTCTTGTTAAATTATAACAAAAATAAATCTAAATTTTAGTAATTATCCTTACAGTAAAATGTATATAAAACTCTCTATACACATACTCTCTATTTATATCCATAAACAGAGGGATGCCTGAAATGCTGTTCACCAGATGGCACAGTGATGGGTATTTGTTGGAGGTGGCATTTTGTATGTATGGTTTTTCTCCTTTATTTTTTTTATACCTATCTGTATTGCTTGAATGTTTGTAGTGGTATTCCTCATTTTTTACAACACAGTCTACACCAAATGTCCATGTAATGATATTTTGATAAGGCAAAGTAAGAAAGAAAAGACCAAAGTACCTCACATAGAAACATGGGGAAAAGGAAGAGCATATGGACATTAAGAAGGAGAACATATCCATAAAAATGATGTGTAGGATCAGAAAGGTCTTTTGAAGATTGCATCCTGGGTGGACTGCAAGCAGACAGAGCCTCCGAGAGCCAAGGGCAGAGAGCCCAGGAGAGAGCAGGCTGTGCTCGGAAGGGACAGGATGAAAGGCAATGCACTTGGAGCTAGAAGGAATACCATGGAGACTAAAAATGCAAGTACAAAAGAGGAGTTCAGACTGAAGGAAGCCAAGATAGGAACTTATACCCTGGAAAACCAAACTAGTGAGAGAGGGAAAAGCTTAGGAGATTCTATCAGAATGCAAAAACATAAAAGAACACCACTTGATGAGGTCTACTGTAGTGAGAAAAAAGACGGGAGGTCACAGGATATGAGGACAACGTAACGTATATTGATAAAAAGTGCTACAAGATGAACTGGAAACTATTTTCCAAAGAGATACATACACCACCGTGGTACAGAGGCAGACACTTATTGTATCAAATAAAATATTTCTCTACCAGTAAGTGCTCCAGATACTGCCTGAAATGCTCTCTGAGTATGTAGTAGAGGGACCAATTTGTTTTACCAGGTCGGAAAAATAAAGCCTGTTTATTTATCTGGAGCACCAAATTCTTTGGTATTCTAAGATAATATACATTTCCTTCTCTCTGTTTCTCTTTCTCCCACACACCTCCTCTCACACTCACTAGTTAAGAAGTTCCTTTAATCTAAATTAAATAAAGTATAGTTTAAAGAGTATCAATAAATATAATTATGTCACAGGACAAAACTGAATACCTTTTTTTCTTAAGATTTTATTTATTCATTTGACAGACAGAGATCACAAGTAGGCAGAGAGGCAGGCAGAGAGAGAGGAAGCAGCAGACCCCTGCTAAGCAGAGAGCCCGATGCGGGGCTCCATCCCAGGACCCTGAGATCATGACCTGAGCTGAAGGCAGAGACTTTAACCCACTGAGCTACCCAGATGCCCCAAAACTGAATATCTATAAAATAAACAATGGTGGAGTGAAGTCCCCAAGATGGTAAAATCGTTTTCTACTGTCATCTGTCACAGAATACCCATTTCAATCATCACCAGCAGACAAGAGTATCTCTGTGGGAGTTCGGAAGTCCAGCAGAGAAGTTTCAGAAAAAAAAAAAAAAAAAAAAAAGACAAAACAAGAACAGAGGCACAGAAGAGAGTAAGAAAAACAGTTTCACTTTGCCTGCAAAAGTCCTCCCACAAGACAGCACAGCTCAGGGACAAGAAAGACCCCTCAGCCAGCCTGTGATGTCTCCTGTGGGAAAAATGAAAACATGTCAGAGGTTTTCCCAGGTTCCCTAGTTATGTGGGACACTGCCCAGAAGGCCTACTTCTTTCTTGCTCCACCAAGAATAATGAGGGGAACTATAACTTTTGGTACATGCTCTGGCTTTATGGGCTTGCAAAAAAAGCATATGATCTTAAGAACTACCCCTCCAAGAAAAAAACAAAAAAGTAGGTGGCAGGCACACCCATAAAAGGTACGAGAAAGTCTCAAAACCCCTAGCTGTGCTGATTGTTGAAGGTATTTCTCTCCAAAGTCGGTCAGTAAAGACTAGGGGAGGTGACTGCTTCTTCAAACACAAGAATGAAACAAAAAAAGCAAAAAAAAAAAAAAAGGATGCCCACTCTCACCACTTTTATTCAACATAGTACTGGAAGTTCTAGCCAGAGCAATTAGGCAAGACAAGACATAAAAGGCATTCATATCAGAAAAGAAGTAAAACAGTATCTGTTTGCAGATGCTATGAACTTACATATAAAAATTCTGAAGGCAGAGAAAAAAAGGCAAACAAACAAAAAAAAAAAGGCAAAAAAAAACCCTGTTAGAACTAATAAACAAATTCAGTGAAGCTGCAGAATACAAACTCAACATACAAAAATCAGCTGTATTTCTATACATTAACAGTGAATTATCTGAAGGAGAAATTAAGAAATCACTTATAATAGCATCAAGGGGCATGTGGGTGGCTCAGTCAGTTGAGTATCTGACTCTTGGTTTCAGCTTAGGTCATGATCTCAGGGGCATGAGATCGAACCATGCACTGGGTCCACACTCAGTGTGGAGTCTGTTTAAGATTCTCTACCTCACCCTCTTCCTCTGCCCACCGCCCCCCCAACCTGCTCGCTCATGAGTTTTCACTCCCTCTAAAATAAATAAATAAATATTTTTAAAAATAGCATCAGAGCAATATAATACTCAGGGGTAAATTTAACCAAGTTGGTGAAAGACTTGCACAATGGAAATTAACACTGATGAAAGCAAGTGAAGATGGCTCACATAAAATCAAACATATCCCATGTTCATGGATTGGAAGAATTAATATTGTCAAAATGTCCATACTGCACAAAGTGATTTACAAATTCAATGCAATCCTTCTCAAAAACCCAATAGCTTTTTCACAAAAATAGGTAAAACAATCTTGAAATTCATGGGACCACAAAAGACTCTGAATAGCCAAATAAATCCTGAGAAAGAAGAACAAAGCTAGAGACATCATGCTTCTTGACTTCAAACTCTATTACAAACCTACAATAATCAAAACAGTATAGTACAGGTATAAAAACAGACACACAGACCGACAGAACAAACCTGAGAACCCAGAAACAACCCACATATATACGGTCAAGTAACAAAATGCCAAGAACACACTGGAAGAAGGGGCAGTCTCTCCAATAGATGGTGCTGGGAAGACTGATTATCCACATACAAAAGAATGAAACTAGACCCTTATCTTATACCACTCACAAAGATTAACCCGAAATGGATTAAAAATGTAAATATAAGACCTAGCTGTAAAATTTCTAGAAGAAAATATAGGAAAAAAACTTGACACTAGTATTGGCAATGATTTTTTTAGTAATGATGCTAAAAGCACTGGAAACAAAAGCAAAAATAGACAAACAGAACTATATCAAACCAAAAAGCTTCTACATGAATAAAAGAAACAAAATGGAAAACCAAGATATGGAATGGGAAAAAAACATTTGCAAACTACATATCACATAGGAAATTAATATCTAAAATATATAAGGCACTCATACAACTCAATAGCAAAAAAAAAAAAACCCACCATAAACAATCTTATTAAAAATGAATAAGTGACTGAATAGACATTTTCCTAAAGAAGACATACAAATGGCTAAAAAGCACATGGAAAGGTACTGGACATCACTCATCATCAAGGGAATTTGACCAAAACCACAACGAGTTATCACCTCACATCTTTTAGAATGGTTGTTATCAAAAAGACAAGAGATAATGATTGTTAGCAAGGATGTGGGGAAAAAAGAACCCTTGTAGGTTATTAGTAAAAATGTAAATTAGCATAGTCATCATGGAAAACAGTATGGAGGTTCCTCAAAAAATTAAAACTACAACTACCATAATATCCAGGAATCCCACTTCTGGGGATTTATCTGAAGAAAACAAAATTAGTATCTCAACGGGCTATTTGTACCCCCATGTTCATTGCGGCATTACTCACAATAGCCATGATATGGAAACTACCTGTGTGTTCATCAACAAATGAAAAAAGAAAATATGTGTGTCACACACACACATATGCAGTTACATACACAAGAACATTATTCGGCCATAAAAAAGAAAATGCTGTCATTGCAACAACATTAATATACCTATGGGACATTATACTAAGGTGGAATAAGCCAAATATAGAAAGAAAACTACCACATGATCTCACTCACGGTGTGGAATCTAAGGCTGTTTTTTAAAAGTCGTTCATAGAAACATGGAGAATGGTGTGGTTCTAGAAGGTGGGAATGAGAAAATGTTGGTCAAAGTGTAAAACTCTGTTATAAGATAAATAAGTTCTGGAGACCTAACGTACAACATGGTGATTATAGTTACTAATATTGTAGGTGTACTTTAAATTTACTAAGAGAGCAAATCTTGAGCATTTTCACCACAAAAAAAGCAACTATGTAAGGTGATGTTTGCTAATTAAATTGTGACAATCATTTCAGTGTACAGTTGACCCTTGAACAACACAAGAGTTGGGGTACCAATACCCTGCACAGTTGAAAATCCACATGTAACTGTTGACTCTCCCAAAACTTAACTACTAATAGCCTACTGTTGATGGGAAGCCTTACAGATAACCTGAACAATGGATTAATGCATATTTTGTAAGTGCCATGTATTGTGTTCTATATTCTTACAATAAAGTAAGCTAAGACAAAGAAAATATTAAGAAAGTCATAAGAAAGAAAAACATATTTGTTGTACTGTACTGTTAAAGAAATCCATGTAAAAGAGGACCTGCACAGCTCAAATCCATGCTGTTCAAGGGCCAATGGAATATGTATATCAAATTATCACATAATACACTTTAAACATATATAATTTTATTTGTCATGTATACCTCAATTAAGGTGAAAGAAAAAATACAAAGCAGCAACAAGTCCAAAACCCATAAACTGAAGAACAATTCTGGATTTCTCTGAAATACTACTAAAGAATAAAAATAATCTTCTCAAAAAAATATAGCAAACAGATATACAATTTACAAGTGTCAGTAAAGGAGATAAAAGTAAACAATTTTTTATTTGGGTGAACAGAGAGCAAAATAACCATCAAACATTCATTTAACTCTGTGATATACGATCAAAGAATTCACTTTCCACCTTCATCCTTCCAGAATTATTTGGGTTACTATCAATACTATAATTTCCCCACATTCATTGCAGCATTATTTACAATAAGTAATAGAAGAAAACCAACTTAAGTGTCCATCAAGAGACAAATGGAGGGGTGCCTGGATGGCTCAATGGGTTAAGCCTCTGCCTTCAGCTCAAGTCCTGGGGTCAAGCCCCACATCGGGCTCTCTGCTCAGCAGGGGGCAGGGCGCCCCCATGCCTGCCTCTCTGTCTACTTGTGATCTCTCTCTCTGTGTCAAATAAATAAATAAAATCTAAAAAAAAAAAAAAAGACACAAGTGGGCATACACATACAATGGAATATTATGGCCATAAAAAAGGATGAAATCTTGCCTTTTGCAACAACATGGATGGATCTAGAGGGTACTATGCGAAGTGCAATAAGTCACAGAAAGACAAATACTATATGACTTCACTTACATGTGGAATTTAAAAACAAACAAACAAAGCAAAACAGGAACAGACTCATAAATACAGAGAACAAACTGGTGGCTGCCAGAGAATAAGGGCGAATGATGGGATGGGCAAAACAGGTGAAGAGGATTGAGAGACAGAAGCTCCCATTATAAATTATATGTCACAGGGATATAAAATACAGCATAAGTAACACAGTCAATCTATGGTGACAGATAGTAGCTAGACTTACTGTGATAATAATTTTTTAATGTTTCTAAACATCAAATCACTCTATTGTATACCTAAAACCAGTATAATATTGTATTTCAACTATACTTCAATTAAAAAAATACTATAGTAGTCACCAAAATAAAATAAAATAAAATAAAAGTAATTCCACATATGGCAATCTGACCCTATATTAAATTGTACCCACCAATTCTACAGAACACCTCCCATGTTTCCTATGAAAAAAGCAATTGGAAAATTAAAGGAGTAATCCACATACAACTTAAACCTAAAAACCTGCACTGAAATAGAAAACAAAACTGTAAAGTCTTCAGTGAAAAAGTACAAGAATTAAGTGAGTTTAGCAGCGTTGCAGAATACAAGATTGATAACCAAGATGAAACTGAATTTCTAGATACTAGTAACAAGTAATTAGAAACTTAATTTTTAAACAATACCATTTACAATAGCATTAAAATGAAGAAAAAAAACACAAAATAAATAAGGGTTAAGTCTGACAAAAGATGTGTAAGACCTGTACACCGAGAAGTAAAAACTACCGCTGGAAGAAATTAAAGAACTAAATAAATGGAGAAGTATAATGTGTTCATAGGGCAAAAAACTCAATATTGTAACAACATCAATTCTCTCCAAATTGATCTACATTAGTGATTTTTCACCTAGAGGTGATGTCTCCCCAGGGGCTGTTTGCAATATCTAGAAGCATTATTAGTTGTTGCAACTTGTAAGCAGGGAATAATTCTGCTCTCTAGTGGGTAAAGGCCAGGGATGATACTGAACATCCTACAATGCAGAGAACAGCCTCCATAACATACGATTACCCAGGCTGGAACGTCAGCAACGCCCGCGACAAGGTTGAGAAATACTCATCTATAGACTTAATGCAATTCCAATCAAAGCCCAGCAAGTTTCGTTGTAAAATTGAAACACTAATTCTAAAATTTACATGAAAATTCAGAGCAGCCAAGACAACTTTGAAAAATAAGATCAATTGGAGGGCTAACACAACCTGATTTCAAGGCTTAATATAAAAGTTACAGAATGTTGGCTGAGTAATAGTCCACTGTATATATGAACCATATCTTCTTTATCCATTCGTCTGTTGAAAGGGTAAATTCTTTTCACTACATCTATAACTTCGGGGTAAATACCCAGCAGTGCAATTATCATATGGTTTCACTTACGTGTGGAACATTAGGAATAACATGGAGGACATTAGGAGAAGGAAAGGAAAAGTGAATTGGGGTAAGTCAGAGGGGAAGACAAACCATGAAAGGCTGTGAACTTTGAAAAACAAACTGAGGGTTTTGGAGGGGAGGGGGTGAAGGGTTGGGTGTCCCTGGTGGTGGGTAGTAAGGAGGGCATGTATTCCATGGAGCATTGGATGTGGTGCATAAACAATGAATCTTGGAACACTGAAAAAAAAAAAATAAATATTTGGTAAGGGGGAAAAAATAAATGGTAATAAATAAATTTCCCCCAAGGGGAAAAAATCAATCAACCAATCAATCAATGATAGTTAACATTAAAAAAAACTACAGAATATTGAAAAAGAATTCTCCATGAATTTCTGCATAGTCTGGGCTTTCTTAGCAAGCAGCTCTGGAATACATAGTTAAAGGATGATTTGAATGCCTTGAAAGATAGAAAGAATGTATTGCTCAGGAGAGACACAGAGACTTATCTCGCGTATAGCCATTTTCTTACATTCCAGTGTACTGAACCTAGCGAACTTTCCTTTCCTCCACGGGGATTTGTTTACATTGCAGAGTAAGAGTCTCACCTCCTCCTCTCTCTCTCTCTCTGGAAGAGAAAAAGGGCAGAGGTGCCAACCAACCTATTTGAATTCACAGTTCCTCCCCAATGGGGCAATGCCACTGCACCCATAGGTAAACGATTACCACTCACCATGTTTCCCCTCAGGGAATTGATGCAAGATACACTGTGAGCAATAAAATGTTTGTTCTCTGATACAGAGACCTTATTTCCTGAACACACACACACACACACACACACACACCCATGCCCACACGCAGTTGTTTTTAGCTTATTAACCAAGACAATGGGGTAGTAGTAACAAGATAAACAAATAGACCAATGGAGCATTACAGAAATAGCCCCACACATACAGGCACAAAAAACTTTTGACAATCGTACAAAGGCAATTCCTCAGAGAAAGGATAGTCTTTTCATCAAATGCTGCTGGAAAAACTAGATATCCATATGGACAAAATGAAATAAACTTTAATCCATATCTCAAACTACATACAGGAGTTAATTTCAAGTGAATCACAGACCTAAATATAAAACTGAAAACTGTAAAATTTACAGGGAAAAAAAAAAGAGAAAAATCTTTGTGACCTTGGATCCGGCAAAGGTTTCTTAGATAAGACACCAAAAACATAATCTATAAAATTAAAAAAATTGAGAGGCCAAACTTCAAAAAAAATTTTACACCTCTTGGTGAGCCACCTGGGTGGCTCAATCAGGTAGTTAAGTGTCTGCCTTCAGCTCAGGCCATGATCCCAGGGTTCTGGGATCGAGTTCTTCATCTGGCTCCCTGCTTAGTAGGGAGCCTGCTTCTCTCTCTCCCTTGCTCCTTCCCCCTGCTTGTGCTCTCTCACTCTCTCTCTCTCTGTCAAATAAATAAATAAAACCTTTTAAAAAATAGTACACCTCTTATCTTTTTAAAAACACCAAGACATCATTACAAGAATGAAAAACCAAGCAAACAATGGGAGAAGATATTTGCAAAGTATATATTTCATACAGGATTTGTACATAGAATATATAAAGACCCCTTAAAATGTAATAAACACAGTGAAGTCAGAAAAAAAAAAAAGAAAAAGAAAGCATAAGCACCAATGAATAGTCTCTGTGCCATAAAACAAATGAGAAAATCGGCCCCAAATAGTCAGAATTGACTTTTTTCAGAACTCTAGAAATAAACAAAAGGCTTTCAGCATTCTAATGAGTGTTTATTAAATGAAAATGGCTGTTATCTCAGTAAGAACAGAGAGACTTGTGGCACTTTAAGTTTGCCCTATTCCAATGCCACTTTTCATACTCCGCTGCAACTGAAAACCAACAGCCCACAATCATGATGTATACCAGCAGCCTGACAAAACACAGTTAAGTTCCTTCCAAGTCCCATTCCAGGAGAACTGCCATTATTTGACCTGTCTGGTAGCTCTCTGAAAGAGCTCACTCAGAAGACTGTCTTTATTTGACCTGCCTCGGAGTTGGCTCAGTATGAAGTCTTTTTCCTTGGGGATATTTGTGAAAAACAATGAACAACAATTGTTAAAGTCACAGCTGCTAGATGCAATGGATACCAAAGGGGCAAAAAATAGGCTGACCAAAAAGCTTAAAGGAAAAAGCCATGAAAAAGAAAGAAGGAAGGAAAGAAAATTTAAAAAAGAAAAGAAAAGAAGAGAAGAGAAGAGAGAAAAAGAAAATGCCAAGAAACATGAGGGATCTATAGGGCCTTTGAAAAGCTCCAACATACATGTGAAAATCCAGAAGGCCATGATCATGCAAAAGGGTATGCGCATGCCAAGGACTGTGTGTATGCTCAGGAAAGGCCTGAGAAAGTCCTAAGTTCTCATTTCTGACTGACCATGTGATTCTGTGCAAGCAGAAAGTGAAGGCTAAGGAGGAATTGAAAACTAACTGGTTGATTGCTGAAAGCATGTTCTAAAATGTGCACACACAGCCTTTCCATAAAGACGTCTGAAAGTCTAATTGATTCTAGGCATTTAGGAAATTTCTGTCTGATCATTAGTTGACCTCTACACTAACCATGCAGAGAATTCAGCAGCCACACCTGACAAAAAACACAAGCTTTTACAGAATTAGTTTTTTTTTAAAGATTTTATTTATTTATTTGACAGAGAGAGATCACAAGTAGATGGAGAGAGAGGCAGGCAGAGAGAGAGAGAGAGGGAAGCAGGCTCCCTGCTGAGCAGAGAGCCCGATATGGGACTCGATCCCAGGACCCTGAGATCGTGACCCAAGCCGAAGGCAGCGGCCTAACCCACTGAGCCACCCAGGCGCCCTACAGAATTAGTTTTTAAGAGGCATTAAATAAGCAACAACAAATAACGATAATAATAAACACCAGGGAAAGGGAATAATCAAATTTCCAAAGTGCCCTCATTACATTACTTAAAATATCCAATTTTCAGGAAACGATTATGAGCCATCCAAGGAAGCAAGAAAATATGGCCCACATAGAGAAGGGAAAGAAATCTATCAAAAGAAGCTCCCTAGGAAGCTTGGATGTTGGGACATATCAGATAAAGACTTCAAATAAGGTATTTCAAATATGCCCAAAAAATATTGTCTCACCAGAGGATCAAATAAAGAGACAGAAATTATTTTTTAAGTGAAAATTCTGTAATTAGAAAAAGTATAGTACTAAAATAAAACACGTAAGAGCTCAACTGCAGATCTGAGCAGGCAAAAGAAAGAATGAGTGAACTTACAGATAGGTTAAGATCATTCAGTCTGAGGAACAGAAGAAAAAAGAATGAAAAATATAAACACAGCCCAGCCTCAAAAATCTGTAGGACCCTACATAGCATAGCAATATATAAATAATGGTAGCCTCGGAAGGAAAGGGGAGAGAAAGAGGTAGAAAGAATGTTTGAGGAACTAATGGTGAAAACTTCCATGAAAAGCATTAAATATGAGATGTAGCATCTAAGAAGTTCAATCAAACTCAAATTATGATGAACTCAAATGCATGTACACCCAAATCATAAAAAATTGTTGAAAGACAAAGAGAACCTTGAAAACTGCAAGAGAGAAGCAATTAAACATGTACAAGGGATCCTCAATAAGACTAACAGTTGATTTGCCATCGGAAGGCAGTGGAATGAAACATTCAAAGTACTGAGAGACTCTCAACCAAGTATTTTATATTCAAAAGATTATCCTTCAGAAAGAAGAAATTAAGATGCTCCCAGATAAACTAAAACTGAGATAATTCATCACTAGCAGACTTGCCCTGTGAGATATATTGAAAGGAATCTGTTAAGCTGAAATGAAAGAATACTAAGTAACTGAAATGCACGTGAAGAAAAAAAAGGGCACCAAGAAGGTAAATATAGGGGCGCCTGGGTGGCTCAGTGGTTTAAGCCACTGCCTTCGGCTCAGGTCATGATCTCAGGGTCCTGGGATCGGGTCCCGCATCGGGCTCTCTGCTCGGCAGAGAGCCTGCTTCCCTCTCTCTCTCTCTGCCTGTCTCTCCATCTACTTGTGATTTCTCTCTGTCAAATAAATAAATAAAATCTTTAAAAATAAAGAAAGAAAGAAAGAAAGAAGGTAAATAAGAAGGTAAATATAAAAGATGATGTAAATGTATTTTTTGGCCTGGAATTCTTTTTTTTTTTTTTCTATCATCTGATTTAAAAGACATCTACAGGGAGTCTGGATGGCTCAATCTGTTAAGCATCTGCCTTTGGCTCGGGTTATGATCCTGGGGTCCTGGGATGGAATTCCACATCGGGCTCCCTGCTCAGCAGGGAGTCTACTTCTCCCTCTCCTCCCTCTACCCCTTCCCGTTTGTGCTTGCTCTCTCTCTTGCTCATTCTAATAAATAAATAAAACCTTTAAAAAAAAGAAAAGACATCTACATAAAAATAATTAAATACCTGTATTGCTCAAGAACACAATGTTTGAAGACATAATTTATATGATAATATCAGCACAAATGATGGGTAAGGAATGGAGATATATATAAGCAAAAATACTGCATACTGTTGCAATTAAGTTGGTTTTATTTTGAAGTACTTTTCATAAATTAATACTTTAATGTTAATCACCAGGGTAACCACAGTACAGTAACTCAAAAATGTAGTAAAAGAAAAGCTAAGGGAATAAAATGATATACTGGAAAATACGTATTTAATAAATACGTAATGCATAAATAGAGGAAGAAGACATAAGACATAACAGAAAACAAACAGAAAAATGGCAGATATAAATCCTACCTCACTGGTAATTTTATTAAATGTCAATGGATTAAACACTGACATTCAGTGTTACTCAAATTTTAAAAGGCAGAAATTTACAGAATGGATTTTTTACATGATCTGACTATATGCTGTCTACAAGGCAAACACTTTACACTCAAACATATACATAGACTGAGAGTAAAAGGATGGAAAAAAATACACTACGCAGACAGTAACCAAAAGAGAGCTGAAATAGCTATACTAACAACAAACAAAAGAGATTTTGAGATTAAAAAATATTACTGGGGACAAGGAAGGTTTAATAATGATAAAAATAGGGGTGCCTGGGTGGTTCAATGGGTTAAAGCCTCTGCCTTCAGCTCGGGTCATGATCCCAGGGTCTTGGGATCGAGCCCCACATGGGGCTCTCTGCTCATTGAGGAGCCTGCTTTCCCCTCTTTCTCTGCCTACCTCTCTGCCTACTTGTGATCTCTGTCAAATAAATAAATAAAATCTTTTTAAAAATTAATGATAAAAATATCAATCTAACTAGAAAATATAATTATTAAAAATATATGCACACCTAACAACAGAGCCCCAAAATACCCAAGCAAAAATAGGGAAAATTTAATACAGAAATAGACAATTCAACAATAATAGTTCCAGAGTTCAATAACCCACTTTCAAAAGGGACAGAATACCTAGACAAAAGTTCTATAAGGAAATACAAAACTCAAACAACATATAAACCAACTCAACCTAATAGACATCTATAGGACACTCCACTCGTCAGCAGCAGAATATATATTCTTCTGAAGGACACATGGAACATTCTCAGTATAAATCCTAAGCCAGGCCATAAAACAATAATAATTTTGAAACAACTGAAACCATACAGAGTATGTTCTTTGACCACAATGAAATGAAATTAGAAATCAATAATGGAAGGAAATCTGTAAAATTCACAAATATGTAGATATTAAACATCCCGCCACTAAATAACCAGCATGTCAAATAAGAAATCACAACAGAAATTGGAAAATACTTTTACATGGATGAAAACAAAAACACAGCATACCAAAATTGAGGAGACATAGCAAAATCAGTGTTCAGAGGGAAAATTATAGCTGTAAGTGGCTATATTTAAAAAGAAAATCTCAAGTCTACTTTAAGAAACTAGAAAAAGAAGATAAAGCTAAAGCAAGCAGAACAAAATAAATAGTAAAGATTAGAGTAAAAATAAAAGAGAAAGTTTTAAAATAGAGAAAAATCACTAAAACCAGAAGTTGGTTCTTTAAGAAGAACAAATTTTAAAATTGACAAACCTTTGGCTATATTGACTTAACAGAGAGGATGAGGGAGGGAGAAAAGGAGGGCAAGGGATAGACAGAAAAAGAGAAAGGGAAGGAGAGAGAGGATTCAAATTACTAATATCAGGAATGAAAGGGAGGATATTACTATCAATACTGCAGCAATGAGAAAATTATAAGGAAATACTATGAACTGAATACTGGCAAATTAACATAGATAAAATGGACAAATTCCTACAAAAGAAAATTGAGACTCTGAATTGAATAGACCTATAATAAGAGAAGAGGTTGACTCAATTTAAAAAAAAAAAAAAAAGGCCCCAGGACTAGATGGCTTCACTGGAGACTTCTACTAAACTTTAAAGAGGAATGAATTAACACCTATCCTTAACAAACTCCCCAAAACAGGAGAGGGAATAGTTTCCAATTCATTCTGTAAAAGTAGTATTACTCTGATACCAAAATTCACAAAACTACCACAAGAAAAGTATAGAACAATATTCCTAATAAATAATACCAAAATGCTCTTAACAAAATATTAGGTCACTATATCTAGCAACTTATAAGAAGTATTGCACAGCATGACCAACAGGAATTTATCCTGGGAATGCAAAGTTGATTTAACACATAAAAATTAGTCAATACAATAGAAAATATCAATAGAAAACAGGGAGAGCAAACCATATGGTTGTCTCAACAGACACAATAAAAACATTTAAAAACTCCAACATCCTTCCATGATTATAAAAAAATAAACCTCAAATAAAAAGGAATAGAAAAACCACTCCGAAATAAAAAGAAACATCTTCAACCCAATAAAGGGCATCTACAAAGAACATACAGCTTACTGAAAGATTTCTGCCTTAAGATTAAGAAAAAAACAAGAATACCAGCTCTCATCACCTGCTTTTTTTTATTCAACACTGTACTGGCAGTTCTAGCCACGGCAATTCGGCAGGAAAATGAAATAAAAAGCATCCAGATTGGAAAAGCAGAATTAAAACTCTGTTTGCAGATGATATGATCTTCTAGATATAAAATCTGAAGGAACCCACAAAGATACCATTAGACCTAATAAATAAGGTCATCCAGGTTTCAAGATACAAAATGGATATTAAAAATTGATAATATTTCTGTAAATGTACAATAAACAATTCAAAAATAAGTTTAAGAAAACTCCATTTACAATAACATAAAAAATAAAATAGGAATAAACTTAACAAAAAAGATACAAGACTTGCATGCTGAAAACTACAAAACATAATTTTTTGTTTTACACAATAAATTTATTATATATAATACATATACATATATTATATTATATATTATGTATTATATACATATTACTTATAATTGATAAATTTATAATCTGTTAATTATAATTAATTATATATCATATGTAATAAATTAATAGTTTATTGTTTTATACAAATTAAAGAAAATTCAAATAAATGGAAAGATATACCAGGTTTCTGGACTAAAGGATTTAATATTGTCTAGATGGCACTATTCCCCAAACTGATCTAAAAATTCAACATAATCTCAAGATTTTCTATAAAAGTGGAAAGCATGGATTCTATAATTTATATAGAAATGTTAAAAAAAAAAAAAAGAAAAAAGAAATGCTAGGGACCAGAATAACAAGATTCCCATTTTCTGCTTTCAAAACTTACTATAAAGCTACAGTAATTAACAGGATGGTTCTGGCATAAGGGCAGATATACAAATCAATGGAAAAGAAGTAAGAGTCCAAAATGAAACTTATATTTATGGTAAACTGATTTCAACAGGAATGCCAAAAAAATTCAATGTGGAAAATAGTCTTTTCAATAAACAATGCTGGGATAAGTAGATAATCACATGCAAAAGAATTAAAACTGAACCTGTCTGACACCATATACAAAACTTAAGTTAAAATGGATCCAAAACCCAGATATAAGAGCTGAAACTATAAAACTCCTAGAAGAAAACAAAGATGAAAATCTTCATGATCTTGGATTAAATGGAATGGTTTCTTATATGTGACACCAAAAGTACAAGCAACCAAACTAAAAAACAGATGAATTGGATCTCATCAAAATTAGAAACTTCTGTTCTTCAATGGACACCATTAAGAAAGTGATAAGACAATGCACAGAATTAGAGAAAATATTTGCAAAGCATATACCTGATAAGAACCTAGTCTTCAGACTATAAAGTGAACTCTTAGAACTCAGTAATAAAAAGACAATAGCCCAAATGAAAAATGAGTGAAGTATTCAAATAGAGAGTTCCCCAAAGAAGATACTCAGATAACAAATAAGCATACAAAACATTCTCAACATCTTTAGTCATCGAGGAACAGCAAATCGAAACCACAATGAGATACCACTTCAACCACAACCACAACCACTTCACAATCATAGCTATAATCAAAAAACTGAAAAATGTAAGTGTTGGTGAGGATGTGGAGAGACTGGAGCCCAAAACACTTCTGGTAGGAACGCAAAGCAAGGCAACCACTTTGGGAAACAGCAGGCAGTTCCTCAAAATATTAAACAGAATTACACACAACCCAGTCATTCCACTCCTAGGCTCAGACCCAAGAGAATAGAAAACATATGTTCATTCTAAATCTTGCACATGAATGTTCCCAGAAGCATTATTCATGGTAGCCAGAAAGTGGAAACTCAAATGTTCATCCAGTGATGAATGGACACACAAAGGTTGTATATCTCTACAATGGAATATTATGCAGCCATAAAATGGAATGGAGTATTGTTACATGCTACAACACATTGCTAAGTGTAAGAGGCCAGATGAAAAAGGCCAAAACTGAGATGTCCTTTAGTAGGTAAATAAATAACAAGGTGAGGTGAATACATCCAAATGGTGAATAATTCCAATGGATAGAGTACATCATCCACAAACAACAGTATAGATTAATCTCAAAGACACCGTGTTGGATGAAAGAAGCGAATCCCAAAGGATTACATAGTATACGATTCCATGTACAGAACATTGTCAAAAACCCAAAACTATGGGCATGGAAAACAGATCAATAGCTGGCAAGGACTGTAGGGGGATGACTATCAAGGGATAGCATGCAATAAGGGAGGTTTGTTTAAGGTAATGGAACTGTTCCCTATCTGATCTTGGTGGTGATTACAGGAATCTACACATATTCATAGGACCATGAACGCAGAAAACAGAAACAAAAACCTAACCACAAACAGAAAGAAACAAAAATAAGTCCTCCTTTCCTGACATGCACATTTTTTTAGTAATTAATTAGAAAAGCTTTGCAACTCAAAAAAGAACTTAACTGAGACTTATTTCAAAAATGACCTAATCAAGTCCATATTTATTAAATCCAAATGTTTCCAAATGAGAATATTTAATATGCTATACCAGGGAGAGGTGCATTCTATATACTGAAGTATAAGAATAAATTATTCAAGCTTGGATGCAAAAAGTGCAAAAATTAAAATTAAAATTCCATGTGTATGATATAACGTCAAGCTTGGAGGAAAAAAAAAGCATTCCTGTAGATTGAATTGAAAGGCTCTTGCAAACATTTCAATCACCTGATAAAAGGAAAAATAAAAGGGAAAAAATAGGGTCACAATTCCATTCTATCACAGGGAAAGTGACCCTCTTTCAAAAACGAAATGCTCCCCCTCAAGCTTCTAGAAGATGGTGGTTCTACCTTAGTCCCTCTGAATCATTCTCCACAACCCCCACTAACAAATTCTTGGTTTCAAGACAAGCCTCAGCCCATCACCTTTACCTGCCTCCTGAATAAAAACTTGAAAACAGCCAGTTAGCAAGCACCCCGTCTCTCCTGGACATTCCAGCATGTGAGCCCCACACCCTTCCAGCACTTCCTTATTTTTCTATCCTTGCCAGCCTAACACCTCCAGAGAGCCATGTCTACTCCCACACTTCCATTCTCTTCTCCATCAACCCATCTGACTTTGTCACCCATCTTTCACAAAACCTGTACCGCAGTGGTCACCAATACCCTCCACATGGTGGAATCCAAATGATGCATCTGTTCTCTAGCTCAACTTCTCAGATGTCATCAACCCAACTGGATGCATGCTCTCCTTCTGGTCATATTTTCCTCTCACAAGCTCCTTAACATCCTCTTCATTTCCCCTGATTTGGCCACACTTTGTTGGTTTTCCTTTCTGGCTCTGTCTGCTCTCCTGGGCTTCTAAATAGTAGAATTCTTCAGGATCCAGGTGGAGGCCCTAATTTCTCCACACTCCCCCACTTTGCAGCCCATTTCTCCTCCTATTCCCCATGCCATCAGGATGAACCTACTCACCTTGTTCCATTGGTCCAATCTCTTTTGGGTTTCAGGATACTTTCTAATCGGTCAATGAGATCTGAGTTAACACTGCACTAAAAAAAGTTTTCGTGGGAAGGCAAGCTTGAGAAACATGAGCCTGTCCTCAACTTAGGAGTAGAAAAACAAGTATGTCTAAAACATTCTTAGAAAAAAAAAAAAACAACAACAATCAACTAGTTCTTTTTCTTATTTTTACCTGTTTCTTTTAATTAAATGTTTTTACTTAAATTCAATTTAATGAACATATACTGTACTATTAGTTTCAGAGGTAGAATTGAATGATACAACCCAGTTTTCTAACAAGATTTGTACCACCTTCTGCTCTTCCTCCCTCACTAAAATTTAGTACCAGGTGACATGAAACACAGAACTTACAGCTTTATTCCTAAGTAATTCCCAAGAATTTCCTTACCAGGATGCCAAAGCAGAGAAGCAAAAACAGAAGGGGTCTGCAGGCCCGCTAGTCTTGCAACCTCAGTTCTTTAAGGACCATGGAGACACTGGATGAAAGATGGAATCCCCTCCTCAGAAAAATGAACACATGCCCAAAACCCAGGCCTCTGTATAAAATTTCAAGGGTCCAAACCCTCACTCCCTAACCATGGACTCAAGTTAAGCCTCCTATGCTGATTCTTGGTGGGGAGACCTCCACTCTTTCAGGCTTCCCAGGTTGGTCTCCCAAGAAAGTAAGCCCAATGCCAATAACAGTGTACACCATAACTGAGACCTCTCAGCCCAGGGATCAGCCCTACAGAAAATGCAGACTTGTTCATTTAACAAATATATCCTAAGCTCATCCTACATTCTAGGTGCTCTTGTACTCGGAGAAGATAGACTCAGTGAGCCCTTCCCTCAGGAAGGAGGTAACCCAGTGAATGGAATCGCTGATGCTGGGTCATCAGTAGTGTCATTTTATAGCATTTGAGACTCCATTCCATAAAAATTCCATCCAGATTTATAAGGCACATCTACACCCTTTGAAATTAGAAACTACAGTCTCAATGTGAGGGTTGACCAAAAAAAAAAAAAAAAGGGAGGGAAGATGAGCTGAAAGAGCAGCCACATGTCCTTCTAAACGGATGAAAAGATGCTCATCCTCTTGGCTCACCACTCCCAGGAGAAATCGAGCCTCTATTACCCAAGTGAGAGTCACACATTCCTGCCCAGCATGCCTAGAGTCACAGCCATCTGGCACAATGGCCTTGTGCCCACTCAAAAGATAACAAGCCAGTTTCAAATGGTAAAGAAACCCAAAAATAAAGATGTAAAAACAGAGCCCCTAAAATGAGCCAAATTATACTTCCTCAGAAAACTCATCCTCTGATGGTAAATCAAGTCCAGAAGTCTTATTAAAAGAATTAGAATTCTAGATAGATAGTAAGAGGATTAGTTCCACAATGAAAGCCTATATACCAAAGCTGTTTTGTAATTCACTTAATTACAGATCTCTATACTTGAAAATTACATTTTTGTGTTTCAAATAGAAAAAAAAATTAAGAAGCAGTCTAAGCTCTATCAAAAGGAAAATGGTTGTGTAGATTACATTTGTAAAATAGAGTAATATGTAGCCATTAAAAATAACTACATAAAACTATGTATATTACTCAAGTGATATGTGTTGTTTTATCTGCCTTAAACTCTATTTTTCTTAAAAATTCTCCTTCATCTCATGTGACTCTACTTGGAACTTCCGATTGTACTCTTACTACATGCTCCCCCACCCCCAGCCACATGAAATAAATCTATTAGAGTCTGGGGCGCCAGGTGGCTCAGTGGGTTAAAGCCTCTGCCTTTGGCTCAGGTCATGATCTCAAGGTCCTGGGATCGAGATCCGCATCGGGCTCTCTGGTTGGCAGGGAGCCTCCTTCCCTTCTGTCTGCCTGCCTCTCTGCCTGCTTGTGATCTCTGTCAAATAAATAAATAAAATCTTTATTAAAAAATCTATTAGAGTCTTCCCTAGGATTTCCCAACCTGGAAAGTGAAAGCGACTCACATGTCCAGTTAAGAGGCTGTAAGTACATGAGCTCCCAAGAACTTCAAGTAGCACAAGTCCACATAAAGGTGTAGGGTGTGTGTACACACACACACACATGGCTGTCCCAGTATAGACATAGGAAGGCTAAAGTTCACACAGTTTATAATAGAGTGGAAGGCAAAGAGAGAGGAAATTCTACTTTGTGAAATTCAAGGGAAGTTCTAGGATTATTGGTGATATTTTTCTTTCTCTTTAATATGTTTCAAATTAAAGGAAAGGTACCATAGTTTATCACTGACAATACCCCCAAGTTGCATTCCATAACTCGGCTATGAGTCAGTTATTGGGACTAGGAACATATTTTTCCAAAGAAACCATGCTATAAACAGCTGAGGTTAGATCCCAAGCCAAACCCATAAATACTAATTTAAACCATGATTTACTTTAGGGAAATTACGTTTTTTTAAAGTCCTTCCTATGTGCCAGACATTATGTCTTCTAAAAACATTAACTTGTTTATTTCTCAAAACAATCCCTGACAGGGTTTGATTTCCTGAAATAGGCAGCTGTAAGGTTTGGGATAACCTGCCACCTCGAGTTTCAGGGTAGGTTTCTCCATCTCCATAAACTTACCTACAACTATGACATTCCCAACTTAAGAGTTCGAAGGGGGAGAAAAAGCAGAGCTCTCTGTGAACAGAAGCGAGTCGGTCAGTGTGCATTCTGGACCCTGATTCTCCTCTGGTTTCTTCATCATCCTCATCTCTCATTCTCATTTCCTCTTCGTTTTCCTTAAAACACCATAGTTCTCTGGAGTTCTGTCCTCAGCCATGAGTTCCTCTCATCATGAGTGCTTTTCTTGGGTAACTATGTCTACTTCCACAGCCTGAGCCATCCCCCCCTAAGCAAAGATTCCCAAATCTTTACCTAGAGGACCTACCAAGAACAACCCACGTGTTCACCACAGGAGCCTCAGGTGTCTCAGTTCTAAGAATCCCCAAATGAACTCAAGATCCGTTCTAACCTCTCCTCCTGGCTCTGTTTCTAACTCATTTTAGCAAAGCTGCATGATCATCATCGTACCAGTCTTCAGACTTCCAAGTGCTGTCATGTGCTTTCTTCTCCTTAATCCTCACTGAAAACCTCTGGACAGGCATGAACAGACACTGTGTTTAAAGAGTACCCAGAATTTGTTTTGATCAGATCTGGTTAGATATACAGGCACAAAATGCTCTCCATGAAGGAAGAAGTTTGATTCACAGTTGCCTAGAAACAGGAGGCACACCACACCACAGAGCCACATAATGAAGCACTGGGGTCAGTCGTGGGGCGGGGGGCGGGGGGGGGGGATGCGTGGGCGAGTCTTTGCTGTGGTTTCCATGGGAAGGATCAGGTGAGGCAGAGTAAACAGACTTAAGAACAGCTAGTTTGAATGATTTCAGGGGCTCTGGGTGTAGCGACTGTCCCTAGTTGTCTGGTAACTGACCCTAGGATGGGTAAAGCAGGTAGAAAGGTAGAGAGTGGCCCACAGTGTGGGAGTCCAATAGAGCAGGTGCTTGGGGGACACACACTCTGTATTAGTTAGTTTGTAACTTGAGAGGCATGCTTGCAGGCAAGTCATTTGCTAACTCTAGGAGTTAGCTAGCACCGGGAGGGGCATCTTTCCAGGGTCAGCAAGGTCCCAATGTCAAACCCTCAAAATATAGAAAGTAAAAAAACATGAGAAATACACACTCCCTGTCTTACACAGAATGACATCCAGAGATATTCACCAATTTGAGTAAGTTCCAATGGGCTAACGGAAATTCTACCTTAGAGTTCACACAGCATTTACCTGCATCACCTCATTTCAGATCTCACAAGGACTTTGAAGCATAGCGGCTTTATTTATGCCCATTCTGCATCTGAGGAAAATGGAAGCTCAGAAAGGCTAAAGAGTTTTCTTTCAGTCACCTGACTAAAGAGAGGCGGCACTACAAGTAAGCCAGACCCTCTCTTCCAGCCCTTTCCCTGAGGGCTTTACCACACAGCCTCTGTAGACATTGGCTCCCACTGGGAAAATTCATAAGAAGTATGAGGTCCCTGGGTATAGATGGCCCCTCTCAGTTGTATGAGGCCTGGCTGGGGCTGTCCTTTCTGCTCACGCCTCCAACACTCAGATATGCTGAAGACACCTCAGTGGAGAGGAGGTGCTCCAGAACATAAATCTTTATTCCAGAAGAAGACTTCAGAATCAGTCTTGAGCAATCTTCTCATACCAAGGAAGAGGACTAAACAAGTTCCCTGAGCCTCGCTCTACAGCAGAAGATCTTTAGGCTCTTATGAGACAGACTCTGGATTATCACATGACCATGTCATTCCTGGAATTCCTGGGGAATTCCTGGCGATGGCCAGGCCAGGAATGGTAGCCATCTTCAATATAAGCAGTGCTAACCTTGAGATGTTAATTTGGCTACAACACCGATTTATATAATAATCTCAAGCCTAAAACTCCCCTCCATGCTTAAACCCAAGATGTTTCTCCATTGTTCTGATGGATACCAAGTGACCCAGCACTGCACCCACCAGGCCAGTTGTGGGGACTTTGGTGTGTCCAGACCTTTACCCAGAGCTGGCCCTCATTTGGGGAAATCATGCCCTGATGACAAGGCCACTCCAGCATAGTATCCCGCAGGGGCAGCTGTCATGTCCATGGTGATGGTAGGCAGAGGTGCAAGTATCTGGTCATTCATTACATATCTTAGTGAGAGACTTGCCTAAGCATCAAAATACATATTATTTTATTGAAAATTACTTTCCTTTTTTTTTAGACTGCATTTAGTGTTTTATAATGCTATTTGAAATCCTACCTGAGAGAGTACACTGGACTTTCTAGGACTTCCATTTGGGGACACAATAAAAATATTGTAACCGAGGCCTGTGGGATCTGACAGGGTTTGGCCACAAACCCAGAGCCGGCTCTGGCCAAATACCTCCTGCAGCCTTTCCTCTGGGCCCTGTCCTAGATCCTGTCCATAGTTCAGTGCTCACATATAGACTCATCTCCAAAACAGCTCCCTCAACAGGCCTTTAACATCGATAAAGAAAGAACAGAGAAGAAAAGAGAGAAGCATGTTACTTTATTCTTCCTTTTAGTATCTAAAACCGTAGGTGGAGAAATGGATACCCCAGTGTGGTTGTGCTATACTTTCTTCCAAGTTTTCCTCTCATCTACAATGGCTCTCTATCATTCTTGCCTTTGCAAATTCCTTATGCATGGTTTTCCTTGAGACGGAGAGTTAGCTGGGGAAGGGAGCAGGCAATTTTGTCTACCAATGATTCATAGAACAAACATACTTTAAATGCCTCCTATCTTTTTTACCAGGACTCCTCACAGACACTCCAAACTTTGAAACTAACCATGAAATTTAAAGTAATTTGGAATTTCACATTAGAAGTGTTTACTACCTGGAAAGTAGGCCATTGTGGAGTATAGTATCTTCTACCTTGACTAGAGCCTAGGAGATCAAGAAGACTCCTGGTTCAGAGGTCTGGAATCTGAAAGAAAAAAGCAGGGCCCACCTGGGGAGAACTGAACATAGGAATACCGAGGGCCAGGAGATCAAATGGTTGTATGAAATGTTCATTTTTAATGTTTATCCCATATTAAGGAGTGCAGTTTTAAATTTATTTCACTACGCTGTGATCAAGGGAAAATATTTTCTTCAGAAAATATCACTGGTAAACAAAAAGCTCAAGAAGTGATCTGTGTTTACTAAAACTTTCAAGTACATTTTAATATATTCTGCAAGGACAAAATGTAGTTATGCAAGAAGGAGACAGTGGTTTCTAACTTGCAGTATTCACAGCCCAGATACGCTATGAAAAAAAAAAAAATTCTCTTGACGATTTAGGCATCTATTCAGAATCGTAGGCAGAAAACATGGTCATACCTTCCTGCTGGCACTCACACAAAAGCGATGCATCCCACACACTTGTTTTAGTAGCTCCAACACCGGCTGTTCTAGCAACTTCTGAGAGAATCTGCAATCACAGACTGACTGTTGGTCACTGATGTGCCAAACAGCATCATCTTCTAACCTAAAACTAAAATCTCACTTTGACAAATGGGCTGACCAGATTAAGTTAGCCAAACCAATGCTTAAGCCTCAGTTTTGATTCTGAAAACTTTTTTTCTTTTTCTAGATTTTTTTGTTTAGTTTCGTTTAATTTTATTTTTTCAATGTTCCAAAATTCATTGTTTATGCACTACATCCAGTGCTCCATGCAATACATGCCCTCCCTAATACCCACCACCAGGCTCACCCATCCCCCACCACCTCCCCTCTAAAACCTTCAGTTTGTTTCTCAGAGTCCACAGTCTCTCATGCTTCATCTCCTCCTCCAATTTCCCCCAATTCACTTCTCCTCTCCTTCTCCCAAAGTCCTCTGTGTTATTTGTTATGCTCCACAAGTAAGTGAACAAAAAGGCACCCACAGAATGGGAGAAGGTATTTACAAATGACACTACAGACAAAGGGCTGATATCCAAGATCTATAAAGAACTTCCCAAACTCAACACCCAAAAAATAGATAATCATGTCAAAAAATGGGCAGAAGACATGAACAGACACTTCTCCAAAGAACATATAAAAATGGCTAGCAGACACATGAAAAATGTTCATCACATTAGTCATCAGGGAGATTCAAATCAAAACCACACTGAGATTTTGAACACTTTCTGCATATACTATAATAGCAAATAAGGATTTATATTGTTTTAACAAAAGAGGAGAGATCGCCCAGAGGATTTACCCCTACTAGATTTTATAAACTACAAAATCCAAGGTCTTTCCAAGAATTAAAAGCAATTCTCAGATCGAAATACTTATAAAAATACATAAACTCCACTAAAAATACATAAACTCCACATACACACAAAAAGAATAAAAGGTATTAAATAGAAGAACCAAAATTACAGCCAAGATTGTCAACTATCCAAATGAAATTCAGTTATGTATTCACCATCCAAAGACAGCAGAGCCTTCCATGCTACTCTAACCTTGGTAGGAGCAAGGCAAGATTAACATGCATTGAGTACATGTTCTGTGTACTGTATACAGACCATTTCAGTTAATTCTGACTGTTGATTTCCTGCAGATAGGCTCCTTATCAGCACTCCACAGTTGCAGAAATGGAGGCTCAGCGACACACCCCAGGCTGCTCAGGCAGGAAGCACGAGTTGTGTCTATAAAGACCTCCATTCTCTTTGGGTGTATCATAGCTATCTGATCGCGAATCCACAGCACACCAAACTTCAACTCTCCAAAAATGTTCCCACAAAATTATGTTTTTCTCATCTCTTAAAAATGCACATTTTGGTTGCAGTAAGCAGTAGTCACTTTAAATATATCAGACATCAGAACCAGAAAGAGGTGCTCTGGACTGCTGATGCAGTGATTACCAGTGGGGGAAGGAGAAGCAGTAGCTGAAGGAGTGACTAGGGACACAATTGCTGGACTAGGCTCAGGGACAAGAAATACCTCTTTCAGTTTTTCTG
The DNA here is from genome assembly GCF_009829155.1 of Mustela erminea. Lineage (NCBI taxonomy): Eukaryota > Metazoa > Chordata > Mammalia > Carnivora > Mustelidae > Mustela > Mustela erminea. The sequence goes on along the minus strand of NC_045618.1, from coordinate 21,209,232 downwards.
CATGAAATACGTCTAAGTCTCCTCTGTCCCCCTTGCAAGAATTTCAATTTCATCATGGACTATAAGAATCCCAAGCAGTTTATGCAGCCCAGAAAATCTGGGGAAAGGTCCCTCATGGTCACCATTGAGTCTCTTATATCCCAGGTCCAGATGGTCCATTCCAAAGGGACTGTGGCAGGGATTCTGCCCGCCCCCCCCATCTCTGGTCATCTTCACCATGGAATCCTCCCTTTTCAAATGAACTGATCTGACACCCCAGTAAAAAAACAAGAGGCTGGCATTTCTCCCCTATAGCAAGGGAACCTCTCACCTGGGCAGACTGCAGCTCTGTGCTCTCTTTGGGGGGAAAAAGAAAAGAAATACCACTCATTCGTCAGCAAAGAGCCACAAGCAGACCACAGAGGGCTCAAGCAATGAGAAACAAGAAAACATGTGGGTCTGTTTTCTATCTCTTCAGTTGTGCTATGCCAGGGTCCCAGGACTCTCCATGCATGACTTGGAAACTGCAGAAGATGTATTACATTGGACTGTATGCTACTGCCCAAATTGGACCATATGTGACCCCAAAATTGTTACTTTGTACCTTCAACCAAAGCCCACACTAGTGCAGTTACCCCCTTGGTAAAATTAAAAAAAATAATAAAAATTTAAAAAGGAGGATGGGCTTTCATGGGAAATGTTTGAGCCAACCAAACTCTAGTTCCAATCCTCAGGTTGCAATCCTAAATACTGGGAAGTGATTTCTGCATTGGGGTCTTTAAGAGGATGGGTTTTCACCTAACTAAAATGGATTTCATGGTAATACTGGGTTAGACTCTATAAATGTGGCTCATGAGTTCCAAACCTAAAATGGAAAACTGAGCTTCCAGGGTTTTATGATTATTGGTTTGTACTTCACTATTTTACTTATATCCCTCCTTGCTCTGAAAAATATTCAAGGGTTTTTATTTCACTATGTATAAAAGGGATGATTTAGCAACAGAACAGAAGAAGTAAAGTAGAAAGAAGTGTATTTCTTCAATGTCTATAAAAGACCCAGATTAGGTGTCCAAGTTTGGAAAATACTTAATCTCTTTCAGCAATGAAATGCCAAAATTCTTTTAAAGGCTGAGGGCTTATTTATTTTAAGTAGGAGAGGAGTTAAACCTCTGGCAACCTCAGTCCTTCAGAGGTGCCCCTACAGAGAATGTGGTAAGCACATTGCAAGGCATCATGGAGAAGGAACTTTAACTGCATCTTAGTGGTAGTTAAGTTCTGAGGCATGGTTATCACCACACTAAGGCTAGAGTCTAAGTTTTCCCGTCCAGAGGAAATGAGAAAAATAAGCACCAATAAGTATCTGTAGCCAATGGGAAGAATGAATGAATGAATGTACACTGTCTACTCTTCCAAAGAGATAATGTGTTACATGTAAAGAACTATCCTTAAAATTAAAATTAATCTTTAACCTGAAGGTCCTCTATAACTTTCTTATTAAAATATCCTTTTGTAATGTAATGAAATGATGTGAAAGAAGACCACAGTTTCACTCTGAAAAAACAAAGTTAGCAGCCTTATATTGGACACCAAAATATTCTTGAACTTTTCCTGGATGAAAAATTTGACAATGGGGGATCCACTGCTTTGGAGCACTGATTATAACCTTTATAAGGGAAACTGGAATCAGAGATGCATGGTCTGGCCAGAAAACATCCCCTGAACACAGGGTTGTAAACCCAGTAGACAACCTACTGAACAGCCATGTTTCCTTCTTCACAGGGAGAATCCCCAGGTTTGTTCATCCTTTTCCCATGTGACTCAAGCTCAAGTACCTCTACCTCCAGCTCCAGAAAAGGGTTACTAAGTAGGCCACTCCCCTTGCCTGTGACTGATTAGGGATGAGCATGTGACCAATAAGACAAGAGGGGAAATCTAATGGAAGACTCCTGGGAAAGATTTCTTTGCCAGTAAGAGACACAGAAATGAGCAGTTCTTCTCCTGTTGGACACTGTCCTCTCTGACTGCAACACCTAGAGCTACAGCAGCCATCTAGCCTGAAGACAAGCCATGACATTCTTAATAGCAGAAAAGAAAAGGGGAAGGAACCTGGGTCCTTCATGATGTCACTCAGGCACTAAATTAACAACCTAGAAATCTTCTATTATGGGTTGCACCATATTCTCCAAAAAAGACAGATTGAAGTCCTCAACCCAGTCCCATAGAATGTGACCTTATTTGGAAAGAGGGCCTTTGCAGATTTAAACAGGTTAAAATGAAGTCATCGGGTTGGGCTCTAATCCAATACAACTGGTGTCCTTGAAAAAAGGGGAAATTTCATTGCGAACACACAGAAAAGAAAGACAATGTGAAGACACACATGGAGAAGGCCACGTGAAGATGGAGGCTGAGACTGGACCAACGCAGCTGCAAGCCAAGGAACACCAAGGACTGAGGGCCAGCACCAGAAGTAGGGAGGATACAAGGAAGGGTTCCCTCCAGAGTCCCAAGGAGCACAGCTTTCTCGCACCTCAATTTCAGACTTCTAGCCCCCAGGACTGTGAGAGAATAAATCTGTGTTGTTCTAAGCCACCCAGTTAGTGATACTTTGTTAGGGCAGCCCTAGGGAACAAACAGACCCTCCTTCTCCGAGACTTCTTACTCTGTGAAATAACAAATTTTCCTTCTGCTTCAGCCATTTGGAGTGGAAGATACGTATACTTGCAACTGAAAGCAACCTGACCAATAATGAGTTCTTAGCATGGTACTGGTCCCAAGAAGGAGGGGCCCAACCAACAGGGAAATCATCCATGGGAAGTAAATGCCCTTTAGAGTCCACCTGTGTGACCACCCAGCATCAACAGCCTCCCTTCATCCCAACCTCACACTTCCAAACACAAACACAGACAGCTTTGCTCCACACATCATGCCATGATCCTTCTGCAACCCAAAGCACTCCTACTTCAAGTGCAGGATCTCGATTAATGTCTATCTCTCCTTCAGTTTCCTCCTGATTCCTCTTTTAGACTAGCTTAGAGCTTAACTATAAAACTGAGGAACAGCAATGCACCTTATATAAAATAGATGCAAAATACAACTACTTTTTCTCAAGCCCAGGCCACCGCCGTCTCTCACTGGATCACTGAAATAGCCTCCTGACTGGTCCCTGTGCTTCCCCTCCTTCAAAGTATTCACAATAGAGCCACCAGAATGGTCCTGTTAGAACCTAAGTCAAGTCATGCTTCTCCTCTGCTCAGACTTCTAGCAGCTCCCATTTCATTCTAGAAAAAGCTGAAATCCTCCCAACGACTTCTAAGGCCCCAGATGATCAGGATCTCTGTTCCCTCACCATTTCCTACTGTTCTCCCTCTTCTTCTCTCCACTATTGTCACACTGTCCTTTGCACACACCAAGGAGGCTCCAGTCTCAGAGCCTTTGCACTTGCTCTGTTCACTGGCTGAAATGCCCTTCCCCAGATATCCACCTAACTCATTCCTTCACTGCTTCAGGTCTCCACTGAAAAAAATCACCTCATCAATGAGGCCTTCCTAATCCCCTCCTCGTCACCCTTCAGACCCCCTCCCCTGCCTTTATTTCTTCTTCCTAACACTTATCACTATGCATTTTACCTAACTTTCATGTTTATTGTCTATCCTGCACTAATATGTATGCTCCATGAGGGCAGGGATTTTTGTCTACCCTGCTACATCCCACAGCAGTGTCTGGGAGAGGGTCTACCACATATGTGAACAAGGAAAAGAACAGGAGGTGATGAATGTGGTCATTTAGACCACCTAGCATGGTCTCGAGTTTTGTACCAGCCACATACAGCTGGGCAGATTCACGCATGGAGTAAGCAAAGAGTTGGCTCCAATGGGGTTGGGGTTTTGCCAAAAATGTATAATGAAGTAAGAGAAGAGGAAGGGAGATAAAGGGGCAAACAATGGAGGTATGAAAATGATTGACCTCAGAAAGCAAGTTGGAAGAAATTAGGCTGGGTAAGGAAGGAAATGAGGATACGAGGGAACAAAGGACATGGAAAGATAAAAGAGTCAATGGATTAAAGATCAATGTGGGATTTAAGCTCTTTTTGGAGGAAGCACACCCACACTGATAAATTTGGTGTAACCTAAAATTATGTCTGTCCCTCCTTCCTTTAGCACCCTTGGCTTCCACTTATGCATACATTAGCTAAATCTGCATCTATGTAAATCAGCAAAATCCAAGTTCAGTTGGTATGTAAGCTTTCTCCTTGTGGACTTTGTAATAACAGCTACTCTAACCCACCTTGCTTGCTGGGCTCTGACTCAAGTCTGGATATAAGGGGTGGTGGGATATAAGCACGAGGCAACTGACTTCCCAGGTGTGGTGTTCAAGTGAGGGGGACCAGGACCTGCTGTGATCTGTCTTCCAAACCTTCATCCACATTCCATCACAGTCTTCCTCATCAAGAGCTAGACAAGGCTGTGAACAGACCTGCTAGTGGGATCCACAACCAGAGGGGTCACACTTTGACCCACTGCCCATTTCAGTGCAATCATAGAAAATTCTTCATGATCAGGCCATGGCAAAAGCAGAAAGTTGAAGACCTTGGGCTCATCCTGCATGTTCCCTAAACTGACAAACCATGAGAAGCAACCAGCTCCTTTCTCCCCCAGTCCCTGACTTCCTTGGATACCTCTTCCTCTTCCATCTCCCTTCAGGGCCTTCAGGTTCACTTCTTGCTTTGGGTGATCAGAGGAAATACTCTCAGTACCTGGCACCCCTCTGCCTCCCACAAACTGTCACAAACTCATCATCACTCGATCTCGGCTGAACTGCCCAGCCTTCTTCCCCCACCTGGGTGAATCCTCAGACCCAGATGTCCTGCCCCCATTGCCCAGATTGTGGACTCACTGCATCCACTTCTTACTCCAACCCGGTATTATTCCGGGCTTTTGTTTGCAAGCAAAAGAACGCAGGTTAGCTGAGCAAAGTGGAAAATGTAACTTGCCTAAAGAATGCTGGACGGCTTACAAAATCCCTAGCAAGGCAAAAGGAAATCCTGAGGGCTACAAAGCCAAGCACAAAGTCCTGCCCAGGGAAGGAGGGGATTCAGTGCTGGCTCTGGACAACAGATGGCAGTCCTAGAGCTGGACGCAGGCACACCCTTGTGCCATCACAGTACATACTGCCAGGGAAGCCCACCATGATGCAGAGGCTTGCTGCCACTGCTGTTCTCCCTCTGCCCTGAGTCACTGTCTCCCAGAACAAGGTCTGAGCAAGTGTGGCCAGGGCAGGCCAGTTAGTCAGGTGCTCTGTGGCCTCAAGGGGACTCCTTTGTCTGAGTCACACCTGACAGCAAAAGCCCACAGCCCTTCCCTGACACCCCACCCAACATTTCCTGACACCCCAGCTTTTCTGGGAGTCCTAGCCATAGCCTTCCAGTTTTGATGGAAGAAAAGAGACCTCAAAAAGGCCACTGAAGGGCATTCAAACGCAAATCTGTCAACTCCGTTTTCACACACCAGGGCTGGATGAAATTGTTTCCAGGCACCAGCCAAGAGAATGGGGAACATCAAGTCCACAGGGGGAAGCCAAGCCAAGATTGGTAGATACGTGTCTACTTTTATGGTAATATGGCCATCTTAAAATAATACATCAAGAGTTATAACGTGTCAGGAGAGAAAGGCCTAAGACTTTGCTTGCCACCTGTAATTCCTTGATATCATAAAAGTAATTGCCAGCTCTTCCTTCATCTTGTTCTTAAGCAGTTAAGATGCCATTTGTAAAATGATGTAACCCTACGAACTGCACATGTGACCTCCCCCTCAACAGTGTGATCCAGAAAGTCCTGAAGCCAACCAGGGCTCAGAGAGACAATACCATCGGACTTTTTAACATTTTTTCTCCCAACACAAGTATAAAAAAAAACCCTTAAATTAAGTGAAAGGCAGGGGCGCCTGGGTGGCTCAGTGGGTTAAAGCCTCTGAGGGGGTTTTATGATTTCAGGGTCCTGGGATCAAGCCCGGTGGCATCTGGCTTTCTGCTCAGCAGGGAGCCTGCTTCCTCTCTCTCTCTGCCTGCCTCTCTGCCTACTTGTGATCTCTGTCTGTCAAATAAATAAATAAAATCTTTAAAAATAATAATAATAAAATAAAATAAGTGAAAGGCAGACAACAAAGTAGCCCTACAGCCTTGAATAGTTATCCTAATGATATTCTAGAGACCACTGGGCTAGGCATACAATCTGACTGAGGATGTGAGGAAAATATTTTTTAAAATAACAAAGCCCATTAAAAAGAATCCAGCTGGCATCTCAAGATGACAAAGCCAGAGCAATTCTTGGGTATCGACATGGCTCCTGGCCTGATGATCACAAACCACCAGGTATTCACAGACCTCTATTGAATATAAAGGGCATCACAAACTGACAAAGACCCACTGGACCCACCAGACCCACTTCTGGAAACCAGACAGTAGACACAGAGTAGTAAGCCTGCAGGAATCAAGGCTCATTTCATCTGTTCATTGGGTTATTCTGTAAATCCCTACTAAACATCTGCTGTTGACCAAGTCTGGTTCTAGAGGCAGAAGTGGATTCACCTACCCAGACCCCTGCCTCAGGGACCCTATGCTCCAGGGGGAGAAAGACAAAGAACCAGTGAAATTGAATTTCACTGAGAGAGGGCAGCGCAGGAGAGCAGGCCTGGGTAGGCCAGGGAATGGGGTGCGTGAGGGGAGGGCTGGGGTTCTTACAGCAAGAGGAAGGGTCAGGGGTCAAAGAAAACCACCAAAAAACAAGGAGTTATAGGAACTTGGACTCAACATAAATGTCCTGTAACTGAAGGGAGACAGGGTTTGGGGAGTGTCGAGAGGCCACTGTAGCTGGTCATGCAGGAGCTGCACAGGATGGTCTGAGGGGGCGGGTCACGGGGCCAGATGAAAGGGGCCTCCCAGGACAGCTAAAGAGCAGGTTTATCCAGGAACAGTAGGAAATGAGAGAAGTGGGTCTTACATTGCTGACTAGGGCTGACACAATCAGCATTATTACACATACGTGAAAGCAAAATAGGCCTTAAAAAAAAAAAACCTCATCTTTTACTCTTCTATAATTTCCTGAATGAGGTGGTTTTCCTGCTTTTGGTTTTAATTGGTAATTGTATTTTTATCTCATTCAAATAACGTCCCTAACTTCTTGGTTTTTTTTTTTAATGATTAATTTTTTGAATTTTTAGATGTTTAATTAAAAAAAATTTTTAAACATACAGTTCTGTGTCATGAAGTATATTGAAATTGTCAGGCAACCATCACCACCGTTCACCCACAGAACTTTTTTCATCTGGCAAAACTGAAACTCTGAAACCTTCAGGCACTAATACCCTGAGTCCCCTCTCCCCACAGGCCCCAACTTTCTGTCTCTATAATGACAACTCTAGGAACCTCATATAATTGGAATAATACAGTAGTTGTCCTTTTGTGACTGGCTTCTTTCACCCAGCATAATGTCCTCTAGGTTCATCTATGTTATAGCAGGTGTCAGAATTTCCTTCTGTGTTAAGACTAAATAATATTCCATTGTATGCACAGAGCATATTTTTTGGCCGTTCATCTATCAGTGGACACATGGTTGTTTCCACCTTGACTACTGGGAATAATGCTACTATGAACAGCAGGTACAAATACCCCTTCAAGTTCCTGCTTTTAATTCTTTGGGCTGTATTCCCAGGAGTAACTTCTTACTTTCAAAGATACTCTCTACACTTGGTTACATATGGTTTACAATAGGAGCTGGGTGTAGGCTGAGCAAACCATGACCGTCCACTAAAGCTGTGGAAACCAGAGGACTCCCCCTGTGCCTCTGAACCTGAAGTAGACCCCTGCTCCTAGGACACACCTCCAGAGGCTCACATTGCTACCAACACAGGTCATAGCCTTGATTCAAAAACATGACATAATTAGTTTTAGGAACTTGATGAGGAGATAGGTTTCATTTTCCCTTCAAAGTTATCTGGTGGAGAAAAAAATTGCTGTGTTTGACTTTCTCAAAGAATTTAAAACTTAGCTTCAGAAACCTATCATGTGTCTTACAAAAAAGAGCAAAAAATTCCCCCCTCCAATTTTTTTTTTTTCAAATCTGTAATCTGTCTGACTTTCATAATGAAAGTAACCAACAAGGTTGTCTTGATTCTATTTACATGACAGTCTCAAATTTCTATTTCCTTTGTTCTTCATTCATCATGATTACTCATATTTTCTATAAATGGGGGTTAATTTAGTAGAGGAGTTTACAGAACACATTCTATTAAAGCTAACTTTTAAGTATTTTTATTTCATTTCATATATTTTATATAAATTTGTATTTACTTATTAAAATATCTTTATTCTAGATGATTTATTCAATACAATTAAATATTTTAAAATGATACATGGCACTTTAAGGAACCTATTAATTTTGCAAAACACAGTAATATTGCAGAAGGAAGAATCAGAACACTTTCCAAGCCAAATAAACAGATATTAGAGAAAGGACATTTGCACATTAACTATTAATTGGCACATGGAACAAAATAATTCATGGTTAGTAATCAAATTCATACAGACAGAAAGTAGGATGGTGGACGCCAGGGGCTAGAGGAAGGAAGAAAAAGGAGTTGTTGCTTAATGGGTATGGAATTTCACTTCTGCAAGATGCAAAGAGTTCTGGAGGTAGATTTCACAACAGTGTGAATGTACTTAACACCAAACTATATATTTAAGTTGCTAAGATGGTAAATTTTATGTTATGGATATTTTACCATACTTTTTAAATTTCATTTAATTTTTTCAAATAAAAAAAATAGACATTGTTTTTTGAATAACTAATGCTAGCCAGGACTGGCTACCCATCAGCAGAAGACTGCTTCAGAGTCAGCTCAGATTAAGGAAACCTTCCCTACAATTATTCATAATTCCCCAGGAAAATCAGCAGAAGAGGTCTTTCCTGGAGTATGGTGTCATGTCTGATCGGAACAGACAGCACTGAATTTACCTAAGGCTAATCCCCATGTTTCTTCTCCCAATGTTGAGGTGCCTCATGCAATCACTCTCAAAAGAAATCCACTACCCGCCAGGCAGTGGTCTAAGCTGACAAGCAGCTGTGCCTGCCTGTGAAGGTATAAACTTAACCAGGCATCAAAGGTTTCAGTTCCTAGTGACATATAACTGCATTGGTGGTTCCAGGTGGTTGAACGTACACTTCAACTTGAATACCTACCATCCCAACAAATGTCTTCAAAAAGATTACACAATGATAGAGAACTAAAACTAAACATTATTGTGTGGACAGAAGGTTGTCTTTCACATGGCTAAGCTGTACAATTAAAATAAGCAACAAATGCCAAATCTTTTGGATACATCATAAAATGCTCAAAGTCAGGACAGGTCAATGGGACTGACAGATCCACTGTGACATTTCTCTGTCCAAAGTTCCAGCTGACTTTCCAGAACAGCTGTTTAATTTCCACAGACACATAATGCAATTATGGAAAAAGTAAAATTCAGGGCTTAACCAAAGAGGAAATGCAGGCATCTGGTAATTTTCAATATGCCTTAAAATTATGCTGTCCATCCCAGAAGGGTACGAGAGGTCAAGAACATGAGCATGGAGGAAGAAAAGCAAAAAGCATCTTGATAAAGGCTGCCAATACAACCATCAATGGCCAAAGAGATAACAAATAATTATACTGTGAATGAGAAGAGAGGTTACAATTCAAACTTTGTGATACTGAAGTTGAAACGGTATGACACTGGAGATAAATGTTGGGGATACCTACTAATGGTTAGAGAGCCTATGGAAACTACACTTATTATAGTAGTTCTTTTTTCTAAAAAGATGCTGCTTAATAAAGAGTGGTCTTTGTAACAGAAGGTACATCACAGGTTTTATGCTACAGTAATTAATTTATTATGTGATGAACCAATTCATTTTGCCACACTGAAGGTACTTACTGAAGGCCACCTTGTCTCTCACAGTGTATTATTAATCCACTGTAAACTCTTCTGAACGAAGGTAAAATACAGATTTTTTAAGTCATATATGGGTACTGTAAACTCAACCTCCCACTAATAAACAACTGAAAATAGCTTCTGATGTTAATCCTAAGTATATCCAAGCATTGTTTAACATGTTTAAGATTGGTGTCCTTGACTGTGCTCACCTGAGGAAAAAAATGCATTCAACCTCAGGAAACACTGAAAGTATATGTAATGATTCTAAATCATTACCAGACAGTGATATTTCACAAACAGAATCAACAACTTGATGAGGCTATTGCTGCCTTTATCACAGACCCATGCTATCTAACAATGTAATTTAGGTACTTCTGATATGACAAACTGTGGGATCACTTGATATAGGAAATTCAAACCATAAAACAGTACTAAAATTAACAACTCTAATGCCCAAGGGAAAGCCCTTGCCCATGACACTGCAAAAGGAAAAGAAACATCTTCTTTAAGATAAAAATAACATAAGGTGTAAGGCAGTGGAAGAGAAGTAATAAAACATTTGAAGACCCTGGAAACCAAAAATTCTCCAAAATCACCAAAAGATAATAACTGTGAAGTTCCAGGGCCAGTATAAGAACAACAATGACACTGAAGGGATTCTTCAGATCCAATTCACAAGACAAAACTACTAGGAGTAGAAACCAAATTGGAAGTATGATGAACAGGGGCAAAGGAAGGAGAGAAGGACCAGATACAAGTGGCAGACAAGAGAAAAGGAGACAGATCTCACCAAATAATTGGCCAAAGTATCTGCCATGATGTGAAAAACACAGAAGGAATGCCAGAGTGATGAACCTAGAAACCTATCCTACCTATAAATGCAGGTAATAAAATTGGGAAATGGAAAAGAGGAAAATTAAATAATAAAAAGGAATTGAAAGATAGAAAGCCATACAGAATATAGGCAAAGAGGGTCCAACCTAAGTATAATAGGAATCCAGGAAGGGGGAATAGGGGGGAGGGGACACAAACAGCTACTAAAAACTATAATCCATGCAGACACTCCCAAAGGTTAAAAAAGGAGGAAAAAGAAAATACCTAAAACTATATATTGACTCAGTTTTTAAAATAAGCAAAAGATCTGAATAGATATTTCTCCAAAGATATCTACAAATTGCCAATAAGCACAAGAAAAGATGGTCAACATCCCCAGTCATCAGAAAAATCCAAACTGAAGCCACAATGAAGTATCATCTCACACATCAGAATGATTGCCATCAATCAGTCAATCAAGCAATCACAAGTGTTGGCAAGAACACAAAGACACTGGAATCCTGTGTACTGCTGGTGGGAATGTAAAGCAGTGTGGCCATTGTGCAAAACACTACACTGTTCCTCAAAAAAATTAAAACCAGAATTACCATATGACCCAGCAATTTCACTTCTGAGTATATACACAAAAGAAGCAAAAATAGGAACTCAAACATACCTGTACATACATGTTCACAGCAGCGTTATTCTCAACAGCCAAAAGGTAGAAACAACCCAAGTATCCATCAATGGATGAATGAATAAACAAAATGCAGTATATCCATACAATGCAATATTATTCAGGCTTAGAAATGAAGGGAAGTCTGACAGATGTTCGGCATGGATAAACCTTGAGGACATTATGCTAAGGGTCACAGAAAGTCACAAAAAGACAAATATGTATGATTCCACTTAAATGAGGCACTTTGAGTAGTCAAATTCAGAGACAAAAAGTAGAATGGTTGTTGCCAGAGACTGAGGGGTGGGGGAATAGGAGGTTGTATGGAGCTATACACCAAAATATGGTAAATTTTATGTTATAGATATTTAACCACAGTTTTTAAAAATTAAATTAACTACTATATTGAAAGGGCACACTATATTACTGAAAAAGGGGGGGGGCAGCAGACCAGGGCAGTCATACCACCACATACTCTGCCAAAATTATTAAAGGAGAAAGGATACACATATCTCCCTCAACTTACAGTGATGTTACATCCCAACAAACTTATTATAAATGGAAAATATTGTAAGTCGAAAATGCGTTTAATAAATCTAACTACCAGACATCATAGCTTAGCCTAGCCCACCTTAAATGTGCTCAGAACACCTATATGAGCCTATAGTTGGGCAAAATCATCCAACACAGAGCCTATATTCTTTTTTTTTTAATATTTTTCTTATTTCATTTGAGAGAGGTAGAGAGAGACAACAAAAGAGAGAGAGCATGAGAGGAGAGAGGTCAGCAGGAGAAGCAGACTTCCTGCTGAGCAGAGAGCCCGATGTGGGACTCGATCCCAGGACTCCAGGATCATGACCTGAGCCAAAGGCAGTCGCCCAACCAACTGAGCCACCCAGGTGTCCCCAGAGCCTATATTCTTAAAAAGTGTTAAATATCTCATGTAGTTACTGAATACTGTACTGAAAGTGAAGAACAGGTGCAGAATGATGGTTAAGTATGCCAGTTGTCAACCCTTGGGATCGCGGGGCTGACTGGGATCTGTGGCTCGCTGTCATTCCCAGAGTATCCTACCACACATTGCTAGCCTGGGAAAAGATCGAAACTCCAAGTACAATTTCTATTAAATGCATATCACTTTAGTATCACCATAAAGTTGAAACATTGTAAGTCAACCATTATAAGTTGGAGTCTGTCTGTACAGAAGAATCAGAAGGTACCTCTAACACTTTTGCTATGCTTTAGTTCTCTGGGGTGAAAAAACTGCACTTTTTTTAATATAAATATTTAAGATAATGAAATAATATTTAATATAATGAAAATTCATTATTTTCATTATAAAAGATGGGAATCTGCTGTATTACCCTCTTGTCTGCATGCTGCTTGAAATAGTCAATCGCACATTCACACATAAAATAAAGAGAACCTACTAGCTCCCATAACTGAAGAGTTCAGAGATTACTGTGGTCTTCAGGGCATGCTTAAACCAGGAACTCAATGTCACTAGAGTCCCAAGTCTTTTCTACCATCTACTCTGCTTTTGGGGCATCAGCTTCATCCTTGGGGTTCACACAGAAACCCTCAGGCTTCCCTCTTCTGATTAAATGTCTGAGGTGGTCTTCAGTCTCCAAAATTCTTATTAGGAGAGAGCATTTCTGCATGAAACTTTCATTCAGGTCCTGGAATTCACTCTCACAGTGACTGAAATTGGATATTTTCCTTTAACGGTTGGTATGGCAAAACAGTAGGATACAATGATTAGGTCAAACTTACCAGGAGTTAGGGGTAAAGTAAGTCTTAAGAACAGAAAAGGGAAATGGAGGTAACAAAGGAGAAATGGATTCTGTAAGGCATCAGCAGCAGAGATCATAGTCCTGTGGTTGTTTCTCAGCCTCACAGATACTATCCTTCTGCTAACCTGCATGAAACCATCAGACACACCTAGATTTGCTATGAGGACGTAGTTCCACTCTTCGTCTGCTATATATTCCTAACAACCCTTACGTAAAAATCACAGAGGTCTTTAGATATAGGATAACTTTTACAATACTCATCTGAGGAAGACAGAACAAATTAAAAATATTCTGCCCGCACTTTCTCCTAATCTTAACCAAGAAATATAAAATTAAGGGAAAGCCCGCACATAATTAAAACTGAGTTGATAGTCAATGAGCAAATCTATCAAAGATGATGGAGAGTCTATGCACCTCTGGGTACTCACTCAATAAATACCATTTAGTCCATCTACTGCAAAAGCAAGTATCATAAATAATTTAACTCACTTAGGAAAGGATCTTTCCCATTATTTTATCTGGATGTTATCTTATCATGAAGTCTGACAGTTACCAAAGCAAATAAAAATTCTAATGTTCGAAATGCTAACATAATCATTAATAATTCATTTTCACTGAAGCTTTCTTGATAACTTCTTACTTCCTTGTTCTTGCCATAAATTAACCTAAAAAAAGGAAAAAAAAAAAAGCTAAAATCTGAAGAATTTCCAGGACTTTCAAACCACTCTAATTTAAAACAAAATTCATAACCAGAAGTTAACCCACCTCATCCCAAGGTCTCTTTGTGCCCATTTATCTTTCTCCAAGGCCATCTGATAACAGACTCATTCATCCATGCACACAGCCAAGATTTACACAGTGTCTTACACATGCTGGAAGGGCTGTGAAACACCACACTTCCTGAGCCCTTCTTTGCTGATGAGGAACTTGAGGTCAAAGAGAGTAAATTTTCTGCTCACAGCCACAGAGCTAATAAATAGGAGAAATCATGGGACCAATCAAGTTCCCTCAACTCCAGGCTGGTGCATTCTCCTCGCTGGTGCACTCCCTCCCCTGGGACTACAAAGAACACTATTATAGTAGTAGTTTTTGTTAGATTTGTGGCCGCCTAGCATCATTTGAACACCCTTCCTACATCTGGAGAATGTCCCCAAGAGAAGTAAGACCTCATCCAGCAGTTGTCCTGGCAGCAACGGCACAGGCTCCTGACTCAGTTTTGCTATTAGGTGAGCAGTGTGAGATAATGGGCACAAACGGAGGAGGCAAGAAGGCAATAGTGGCAGAACTGCTGGCATTGGAGCCAAGCAACTGGGGTGTCTGTGCTAAATGGTGATTGCAAAGCTATCTACACTTGCCCTAGCCCAGTGCTTTGGTCTTGGCACTGGTCCTTGCTACATGGAGTACTCTGAAGCTGGATAAAATGGACTCTGTTTTTTGCAACCAAGAATCCTGACTCATATACCACCTGTGTACTTTACTATCCACATGCTTAGAAGATACAGTAGCTATATTCAGAGTAAAGAGACCTTCTGTGTGAATCGCTTCTTGGCCTTTTGGCTAAGACCAAGTGAAACCTCACAATGAGTGACAGGATACAATTCTTCTCTAACAAAGTCTTAATTTTTAAAAAATCTAAATGGTTCTTTTCTATTAAAAAGAAAATAGTAGGACTCCTGCACTTACAGCAATATGTACAGAACTGTCAAAGCCTCTTTACAGAAAAAAAAAAACAGTAAGAGGATGACAGAATGAAAAGTGATATCAAAATAACTTTTCCCCAAAATCTAACAACTGCGCAAAGGGGCCGCCAAGCCTCTGCTCTACACGGCAGGTCCTCATAGCCCCCAGCTCCACCCTCCTTGGAAGCAGGAAGCAAGGGAGAAGCAAGTAAATAAAATCCTGAACAATCTCACTAAGAGCCACCAACTTAGAGAGGAACAGAAGGGAAACAGCTGAAGGTAACTTCCAGAGAGTAAATAGAATTCTCCCTAACACCTCCATGTCACCCCAGAGATGGAAAAAAAAATGCTGTGACTCCTGCAGAGAGGAAAGTAAAAAAACACTCTTTTTCCTACTGTTACAGATGGGAAATGTTTAAACTTGACAATGTAAAAGCAATAGTCATCTGAATTGACAGCATGGAGTGGGAAATGGGAAGATGGACAAATGCATTCATTTCCTCGTGTGTCTTAGAGGGGACTCACTCTCCTTGAGAACCAAGATGGGACCTAACACTGGTAAATCTAGAAACAAGAGCTTGCAGGTTGGTCTGTAAAGGTAAAATATAACAACAACAGCAACTAAAAATAAGAATATGAGAAATAAAACTCAGGAGATAAAAGGGAAAATGTAGGGGTTTTTTTTTCAATTTCTTTTTTTTTTTAAGATTTTATCTATTCATTTGTCAGAGAGAGAGAGAGAGGGAGCAAGTGCATAAGCAGGGGAAGCAGGAGAGGCAGAGGGAGAAGCAGGCTCTCCACTGAGCAAGGAGCCCAATGCAGAACTCGATCCCAGGACCCCAGGATCATGACCTGAGCCAAAGGTGGATGCTTAACCAACTGAGCCACCCAGGAGTCCCTTTTTTTCCAATTTTATAACAAGAAAATGATAGTTACAATTTAAGAATTGCTAAACTAAGAAACAGAACATTGTATATAAATGCATAGGTTTAGATGAGTAACCACAGGAAAAACTAAAAGCAGACTCTAAATAATCCAATGTACTAGAAAGGAAGCACTATATAGACACACCCAAATTAAAAAATAAAAAAGAAAAACAGAAAAAGTGCACCTCAAAAGATAAACCATTTGGGGTGATAAAATTAGGACCCAATATATCTGTGATATCAAGTGCAGACGACACAACATAAGTGTTATTGGCAAATGACAGGATACACCCAGAAAGTACAAGAGAATCCAATTTAAAAAACTGTTAGAAATAGAGAATTTAGCAAATTGACAATTTATAAAATTCAAAAATATCTTCTCTTCCTATAAACAAAAATAGACAACATGGGCTGAAAAGAGCTCATTGATAATAACGCCTGGAAAGAATGGCACAGCAGAGAACTGACGTAAGAAGACTGAGCTGAACATCTATGCAGAAAACGTGACAGCTCTCCCATGGGGCACAAAGAAGAAAGGAAAAGTAATACCATGTCCTTGCACAGGAAGATCCAATACTATAAAGTCATTAATTAAAATTCTCCTTAAATTAATTCACAAATTCACTGCAAACCTCGTTAAATACCAAGAGGCTCTAGAATCATTTTGGAAATTGACAAAATAATACCAATGGTAATGCTGAAAAAACAGACATGTGACAATTACCAGGTGTGACAGCTTGTGCTTTCTGATGACAGTCCCTACAATATCGCCCATCCCACCTGCTTTTTTATAACGCAACGTGGCCTTCACTCCCATCTAGACTCAGGGGCTCCGTCCTTCCCCTTGAAAGCAGGCAGGCTTGTGACTGCTTTGACCAATAGCATGCAGAGGAAATGACATCGTGGGACTTCTGAGACCAGGCTAGAAAAAGCCATCAGCTTCCACCGGGTACTCTTGGAACCACTTACTCTGAGGGGAGTAGCCATAATGTAGGAAGTCCAACCACCCTGAGACTACAAGGCTGAAGAGGCCTCAAGTAGGCCCATGGCTGGGCTCCCAGCTGCCATCCAGGAACAATGGCCAGCCCATGAATGAGCATATCCAGCCCAGTCGAGCCTTCGGATGACTCCAGCCCCAGCCGACATTTGACACAATCACAAAAGACAAGAATTAGCCTGCAGAGCCCATCCAACTTCCTCACTGAAAAACTCATGAGCAAAATAAAATACCTGTTTTCAGTTGTTAGCTTTGGGGATAATGGGATATGCAGTTAGAGTAACCGGAATTGCAAGTAAATTCTGTGAAAAAGAACAAGGGGAAAAAAAGAAAGAACCAAGGAAGGAACAGCCCTAACACATTCTAAAACATAATGTATCAAAGTTTATTCATTAATTCATTTAACAAATGTAGAGCGAGTGCCTACAGGTCCACAGCAGGCCAGGCTTTAGAGACACAATGCTATAAAAAACCCTTATCTTGATGGGATTTGGATTTTAGTGACACAGACAAATTTAATTTCAGGTCATCATGGGTGTTTTGAAGGAAAATAAAAATCAAGATAACAAAGTAGGAAATGCTCTTAAAATAGGGTGGTCAACACAGGCCTCTCTGAGGCCATAACAATGGAGCAGAGACCACTAAAGGATTTGAGATTTTCTCACTTTCTGATGCCCATTTCGGGGTGGAATTCGCAAAATCTGCATCAGTCTAAAATGCAGGTACCCCTCGACCTAGAAATGTGTTGTCTAGGCAATGTCCTGCGAAGATTCTTCCTCAAGCCAACATATGCTTTCAAGTGTGTTCTCACAGAAATGAAAATCACCACAGTGTGGAATCAATACGAGTTTATTAAATAAATTATGCTGTAGTCATTCAAAAGAGCACCATGAAGATTTTAGAAAAAGCAGTTGAGCCATATACACAAAAAGCCACAAGATACATGATAGCAAGAAAGAGTCAGAACAGTACACACAGCATCTCTCCCTCTGACTCACCCTTGGTCTGAAAGAAACCCTCTTTCCTCAGGGACACCTCTGGGAGAGGAGGAAGGCTGTAACTTCTCATTTTGTACCTCTCTGAATCACTTTTTCCAACAAGCTCCTGGACCAGTTTCCCTTTTGTCTGATAAACGCCCACAGGGGTTCTCTGGGCTGTGACAGTTTCTCTCCAAAGAGAGAATCAAGATTGCCAGGAAGGTTTGTTTTCTCTTTGGGGAGTCTCTGTATTTTCAAAAACTAATCCCATGGGTTTTAAATTAAAAAACAATTTTTTTAAGAAGAAAAGCTCTAACAACAAAATATGAAATTGTGTTCAGATATGTTCTACATATTATTAAGTACAGGGAAACATATAAAACCCCACAGCAGACACCCCATTCTACACACAGCCAGCACTTCCATGGCAGCCAGAGAGACACCACTGTGGTTATCCGGAACCACACTGGTCTTCTGGTTCTCCACCCATTCTCAGATCCCCCACTCCAGCCAAGCTCACACTTGCCCAATCAGCTCAGAACCAGAGAAAAGATGTGTACCAAGCCCTCCCGATTTACCCCCGAGGGCAGCCTACTTGTCCAATGTTTCCTCTTTCCAGAGCTCAGTATGATGTGGGCAGCCCTGAGTAGGTCAGACACACCCCTAGTCACAAATGGAACAATTCCTTCTTCACCTCCGCCTCTGCCCTCACTCCCCATCACAACACCCCCAGATCTCTGGCATGCTTCCCCCACAAAGGAACTATTTTTGCGAACAGTAATAAAAACATTTACTCTGAGCCTTTCTTGCAAGATCTTTCAAGGTGCCTAGCTGGCGGACTCCTGCACATTCTGGCTCTCCCAACTTCTCCAATTTTTCCATCGCTCTTACCCATTCAAGGCTCTGTCCTCTGACGTTCTCTCTCTCCTGGCTTCAGCCCTACACAGGCGGCTCCCTCGTCCCACACCTGGAGGTCAGCTCCCCACGTGGGTGCTGTGCACATCCCCTCTTGTCAGCCATTCCCAGTGTGACTCAACTTGGGAAGCCATGTCATCATAGGGTGCAAACTGGGACACCCGGCTCAGGCCCCAAAGCCCTCCACCCCATGGCCAAAGGCTGGCTGTTTGCCCCTGAACACCTGGAAGTACGTAACACACAGTATATTCCTTCCTCTGAGCTCACAAGTTTGTCCGCCTGCAAATAACCCGCCAGCTCCTCACCATGGGTGAGCTAGCACATTAAGAGCTAGCTTCACTTCTTTATAAAGAACACAAATGTGAATGATTAGTCTTTCTAAGATACTGTGTTACATCAGAAATCTGCCAGAAAGCTCCTCAGTTCCACAGCTGGCCCTAATACCAGCCCCACATCCCCCCAACCCCCACTTACCACGCTCCCCTTGGATCCCCATGTTATGGCAGGGTCTCTGGCTTCCTATAGAGTGAGCTCCCACTTCCAGACTTCCTATAGAGTGAGCTCCCACTGGGCTTCCCAGAGCTCTTTAAGGCCAACAGACTCAGATCCACACCACAGTTAGGTGACCCTAACTGTGTCTCTCAGGGAGCAAAGATGGGGTTTTGGTTTCTTTCTCTAAAAGCCCAGAACCACATAAAAACTGATCTACCCCATTCCCAGCAACCAGCTTCAGGATCAAGGGTCACAAGGAGCAGAGCAGCCATGGAAACACACATAATTCCCATCACTGGCCCCTCTCCCACTGCCCACAAAGCCACCCACATACTTGCATCTAGGTAATTAAGAGAGCCCACTCAAGAGACAGTGGGTGAAATGAAGCTGCCCCCCACCCAGGATCCAGGATCACCATGGGACACCCAGGACAGGAGAGGCTGGCAGGACTGCTTTATGTCCACACCTACTTAACATTACCATGATGGGCAGTGTGTAGCACTCATTGGGGCCAAAGGGGAACAAATCACAATTCATTTATAGGATCTGCAGTGTAGGTATACCTGCAGTGACCGTGTTCCACTGCTTGGACCAAGAGAAAAGAGCCCCTCCCCTCCTCACATGCACCATGAACAACCAAGTCCCTACTGCTTCCCCCCTACCTGAGAACCCAAAATCAAGGGCTAGCCCTGCTGCCTAGAAATCTGTGCCTACTGCTTCTGTGTATTTTAGAATGTTGAATGTTATGCTCTTATACACTGGGATCATTTGAATGGGTAAAATGACGACTTTCTGGAATTTTACTTGTCCAGAGCATAGTCTGGTTTAGAAACAGAACTCGGATTCAAGCCCCACTTTGCACAGATAATAAAATTCAGGCTCAGGGAAGTTGTTCTGGTCATGCCACAGACTTTTCTTAAACAACCACCTGTGCCAGGGGATGATGGGCCCTTGTATATCCACCCATCCCTAAAAGGTGGAGGTTGGTGCGCGGGCATCTTGCAAGAGGGGCAGAGGGAAGGGAAGAGGGAGCATGGATGGTGGTGGTGCAGGGAGCTACCCAGAGGACAGCAGACTCCCATCTGTGTATTCCTGCTTTCCCTGCTCTGCAACCTGCTGAAAAGCCACCCCACCAGGAGAATTCGGTTTCCCATGCCTGGGGACTGCTGTGCCTCATCTAGATACCATCAAGTCACCTTGACTCTCTCTCCTAGCTCCTTTTAACATGTCTCACTCACACCCACATGGAAACTTCCAGAAGTCTTTATTCCACACACAAGCCCCGGGAAATCCCAAGTCTAATCTTCTAGAGCAGAGGTCAGAAAACTATGGCCCTTGATTCAAATCTGATCTGCTTTGTTTCTGTGATCGAATTTTTGTTAGAACAAGGCTATGCCCAATCCTTTATGAATGGTCTAGGGCTGCTTTGGTGGGACAAGGGCAGAACTGAGTACCTGCAACATAGACTATCTGGCCCACAAACACCCGGTCTAGACATTTCCTTCTCCCTTCCTTCTAAGTGCTATCTTACTGGTCCTGCACAAGGCTGGAGGACGTGGATGGTAAGGGGACCACCAGTCTGAGTGGTTACGTTCCCACTCACCCATCTGGCTTCTACCCTGTGGAGTGGGGTGCTGTCATGTTAGGCCCCTTCTCAGCGACCCAAGAAGCTTCTCCTTGGAGTGAGTTGGAGGAGAATGGGAGGGGGAGACGAACCATGAGAGACTGTGGACTCTGAGAAACAAACTGAGGGTTTTGGAGGGTAGGAGGTTGGGGGGTTGGGTGAGCCTGGTGGTGGGTATTATAGAGGGCACGTATTACATGGACACTGGGTTTGGTGCATAAACAATGAATTCTGGAACACTAAAAATAAATAAATAAATAAATAAATAAAATAAAAAGAAGAAGAAGAAGAAGCTTCTCCCTGGGGACTCCTGACTCCTGCAAGCTCTTCCTTCCAGGCCCAGTGGGCTTTCTGCTTCTCCTTCCTTCCTGCTTCCTGTTGGGTGGCAACTTTCCTTCCATCAACCCCTCTGTCTTACCAACAGGGAGGGTGAGAGTCAAAGAATTTCCAGGCCTTTAAGTTTTGTTCTCAGTGTATAAAGAAGGCTTCTGGAATTTAGAGATTCCTTTTCACTCGCAACAAAATGTGGTTTTCATGACTATAGCCTCTCTAGAGACTCAGCAAAGTGTTGGCACTCAAAGCTAAGTAACGAGTGCTTTGTTCTAGGGAGAGGACCTGCTATTCTCCCAAAGCAATGAATGTTCTTGAATGAATGGGTAGGAGAGGTGCAGGGTAACATGGTTTATAGGAAGTTAAAAATGGGCCAATTTAAATTCTCAAAAACATTATTCTTGCAATAACTTGAGTGAGGTCCAGAAAGTATACCCCAAGTGGTAGGAAGAGGGATATGGAACAGGACTTGGAAAATGGGGGCAGGACTCAAGGAGAGCCCGCAGGACTTCAGCTCTGCTATCCAGTCTCAGACTATGTGAACTGCTCCTCCCAATGGGCATTCTCCTCCCAATGCACTTAGTTTCCCTGGAAGAGGAGAAAGAGGAGACCATTTATAGTAATGGGAAAAAAAAAAAGATTAAGATCAGTTATTGGCAGAGGAACCAGAGGGAAAGGTCTCTGATCCAGGGATCCAGGAGAGAAGGCTTGAGAGAGAGAAAAGCTCATCTGCATCTGTGAGCCCCCAGACCACAAGGCCCCAGAGGAAAAGTAAGAAGTAGGACCTAAAGCAGGTAACTCAAGGCCATCTGCAGAACTAGACAGACGTCTATCCCCAGACCCCCATGCCCTCACCCCGGCTCTTCCAGCACTAGTGTGTTAGCAGGCAAAAACCAAAAGAATGCTCTATGCACCAAAGAAATGAGTTTTCTGCCTTGTCTGTTTCCACAGAGAGAAGTCATGCCCCAGGGCTGACGCTCTTCAGAGTGGCCCAAGATACAGAGGAGAGGCAGCTAGCCTAGTCATAGCCCAAGTGCTCAAAGAAGTAGCTGCCAGGTGATATATCTTACCAGCATCCAGAGAGAGCAAAGTCAGGCCTTCATTTAATGGGAAGACAGGAACAGGGAGGAAAACATGCCAAGTACCTCTTTTTTTTTTTTTTCTTGTTAGTCACCATACAGCACATCATTAGTTTTTGATGTAGTGTTCCATGATTCATTGTTTGCATATAACACCCAGCGCTCCATGCAATATGTGCCCTACTTAATACCCACCACCAGGCTTACCCATCTCCCACCCTCCTCTCCCCTCTAAAACCCTCAGTTAGCTTCACAGAGTCCACAGCATCCCCTACCCCCTCCCCTCTAGTTTCTCAGAGTCCACAGTCTCTCATGCTTCATCTCCCCCTCTGACTTCCCCCAATTCACTTTTCCTTTCCTTCTCCTAATGTCCTCCACGCTATTCCTTATGCTCCACAAATAAGTGAAACCATATGATAATTGACTCTCTCTGCTTGACTTATTTTACTCAGCATAATCTCCTCTAGTCCCGTCCATGTTGATACAAAAGTTGGGTTCTCATCTTTCTGATGGTTGAGTAATATTCCATTGTACACATGGACCACATCTTCTTTATCCATTCATCCACTGAAGGGCATCTTGGTTCTTTTCACAGTTGGGCGACTATGGCCATTGCTGCTATGAACATTGGGGCACATATGGCCCTTATTTTCACTACATCTATATCTTTGGGGTAAATACCCAGAACCCAAGCACCTCTTTTAACCAACTTTCACATCCCTTACATTATAAACACCAAAGGACAACCAGGAACCATCTCACCGATAAGAAAAATCAAACAGGCAAAACAGACAGATTTAGAAAAATAAACAGACTGGGGCGCCTGGGTGGCTCAGTGGGTTAAGCCGCTGCCTTCGGCTCAGGTCATGATCTCAGGGTCCTGGGATTGAGTCCCACATCGGGCTCTCTGCTCAGCGGGGAGCCTGCTTCCCGCTCTCTCTCTCTCTCTGCCAGTCTCTCTACCTACCTGTGATCTCTCTCTGTCAAATAAATAAATAAAATCTTTAAAAAAAATAAATAAATAAACAGACTGACCCTAGGGCCAAGAGAACTCAAGGATAAGAAGAAAACGGATTTTACTTAATTCCAACAGAGTACCCCAATGTAGAAATGAAAAAGTAATGCAAGCAGAAAGGAAGACAAATGCTAAGAAAAAATCAGCAGAAAAGATGAAAGAGATCATTGCAATTTTCATTATGGTTGCTGGGTAAGGACAGAGTTAATCTCACTCGGCCTGTTGCAGCTTACGCTAGGCTCCAGAGGGACTTGGAACCACAGGTGCAGACAGTTAGCCAAACTGAATAAATTAATAAATGAATGAATGAATGAAATGCACCAACAAGCAATGAACATCAACCCATACTAGGGTCGCAGGCTGACCTGGGCGACCCGCACCAACTCATCAGACTGTTTCTAGAAAATGTTCAGATTGATGGTTTGCATTTGGCTTCTCCAGATTTTTCTCTTTTGAACCTGGCTGTGTAACCTGGCTTTGGCTACGGGACAGGAAAGGGTAGAAAAGATGCACTTTCAGGTAAGGCTGTTGCTCTCAAATATCATGACAGTTCACAAAAGCACATCCTGTGCAACAGAGAAAGGATCCCGGGAGCTGCCCCCGGGGTAGCCGAGAGCTCTCTGATATTTGCTTGTGCTTCTTTCTCCTGCTACACTGAACTCTCCCTTCATTAAAGCCTTCCTCAGGTACATCCTGCAGTCTCCAGAAGCCTTTCAATTGTCCAGCCCTGTGTCATGGCTGCAATTACTTTTTTTAAAATTCCCATAGATGATCCAGAAAAGGAAGCTGAAGACGTCACTCAGATGATAAAGTCAAAGGCAAAGGCATCTAAAAAAAACGGGATGACAAGCTGAGGAGACTAGAAGATCAACACAGGTCAAACATCCAGTGAACAGGAGTTCCGCAAAAGAGGAACAGAAAAAACCGAGATGCAGAAATAATTAAAGAACCAGACTTCTAGCATTAAAGAAGGCACACATTGAATGGCGAAGACCCTTCACTAAATACTGCAGCGTATCAGAACATCCAAGAACAAAGAGTAGTCCCTAGAAGCTCCCAGAAGGGAAAAACTGGGTATATCACCAACAAAAGTGAATTAAGCCAGATAGACATTAGACCTCTCTCCACTGACATTAAACAGGAAGACAAGGTGTGCCTGCCACCGAAAGAAATAACAACAGAAAGGTTGAAAATATTTAACTTCGAGGAATGGGGAAGAAAGGAGCTGAGGGATGGATCTTCTGCATTTCAGTCTGTACCCTTCCATGCTATCTGAATCGCAGTTTTCACAAAATTCGATAGCTAATACTTTTGTCATCACCATCAGAATCAACATCAGCATCATGAAACAGCGAGAGAGGAATGGGTGCTTTTAAGAGAACACGCACTGCCAAGGCTGTTTCTCCACACAGAAACATTGTTTCTCTTCTCCTAAACTCTGACTCCATTCCCCTCACCTGAAAGATGCCACCTGGACTACCCCTGAAGGCCACTGGTAGAACTCTTGAAGTCCCTGGGCAGTGCCTTGCTCAAGGGGTTCCCAGCCCTTTGTTTTCTTTTGGGTTTTTGTTGTTTTTATTGATTACAGGGCAACAACAACAACAAAAAAAGTATCATGGATATGTATATATATATATATTTTTTTTTTTAAACATATACTATTTTTTTCAAAGAGAAAGTCAATCTCCAGAGAAGCTATTTACCACCAGTTACAACAGACCTAACCCTCCATTAATCCACTTCTTAGGAATTATTTCTTTTCGAGAAAAAAAGAGTGGACACTGAGCCTCACCCCTATCTCGTGGCACCAAAAGGCAATGGCGGGCATGGAGAGAGGACACGGATGCTGAATTTTATAAATTGGCAGGTGAAAAGCAGATGCTGTGTTCCTTTGGCTTTCTCTGAGACTGGGTCAAAAATCAGTGTCTAAAAAGGTAGTGAGTGTCCCTTTGTGAACAGCTGAAAAGAACTCTGTGGGATATAACTGAAAAAAAAAAAAAGTATGTGTTTTTCTTAAATCAGGTGATTCTGATGAGTATATGCTCTTTGTGGCTAAGTAGCTTATTAACATGTTAAGTAGGTGTCATTATCATAGTCCTTTCAAATTTTGCTGAGGGTTCCAAATCTCCATTTTAAAATCACCACCCAAAGTCACTATCAAAGCCATTATCTATAATTTCTCATCATGGATGAGAAGCCAACACTTCACTCATAATTAGATAACTTCAGTATTTTTCAAATAAAAACTTACTTTTTCATGAACTCCACATTTTTTGTTTTTCTCTATAAAAGAAGGTGCTTAAATTTTAAGGACTTATTTTAGAACAATTAAACTGCATGCCTAGGTGGTAGATAACTGAATCATAGTCTCTAGTAGCTGCTGATATAAAAGACGTCATTTGTTTACATTTGCCACGCCCTGCCTGGTACTTGACTGAACGCTGCCCCCTCCAAAATGTCAGTATCCTCAATTCCTGTAGGCTCCTTAAATTACCATCCACTTCACTATACTATACCTGTTAAGGAAAATACAATGTTTTTGTCAACATTTAAATGTAGAGAAGATAAAAGCAAGCCATGATTATAAATTGAAATTATAATTCCAAAACATGATATCAATGTCAGGTCAGTTAAAGTGCCTAAATGCAGAAACAGAATTCGGGTTCTGCATTTAGTCTGGTGGTGGGCATTAAGGAGGGCACGTAGTGCATGAAGTACTGGGTGTGGTGCATAAACAATGAATCTTGGAACACTGAAAAAATAAAATTTAAAAAAAAAGAAGAAAGAAAGAAACTATACCTGGTGTCTCAAAGAAAGGGCCCGGGGCTACCCCAGGTGGGCACATGGGCAGGGACACCTACAGAGCCTCCAGAAAAGCTAACAGGATCCATTTACACATACTGCCCCAGGGAAAAAGGCTTCTCCAAGGACTGAGGGGGTCTTCCCTTCATCAGGCAACGTTCTCAGCAGCAGGTGCCTGTGGAGAACCAAGGAGGGTAGGGTGCTGGGGGCAGAGACAAAGCCCTGCCCTAGCTTCCTCTGTATCTATCAACATCTCTCCTGTTGCTGTCACCCTGACATCAGCTCTGTAAGGATCAAGCACCTCCTCACACATGGTTCGAATTCATCAACAACAATATCAAGTAGTCTAAGAAACCATCATGGGCTTTATTACATTTTCTTTACTCTTCAATAAAAGAGTACTTTTTTGACCTTTTCAAGATTCAAATTCAAAATTCCCCAATAAAAGACTGAACCATGAAGCAAAAAAAATATTCTCCCTCATGCATTCAAAGATATATTATATAATGTTCAAAATCTATTTCCTTCTGAACTAGCCTTTCAGATTGAACCAGGGACAGAAAAAGGTTCCAGAGATTTCTTCCTGAGGGGCTGCTGGGCAGGGGGTAGGAGCTGGTGGAACTGAGGGGCAGGAAGGGGTGAAGAAACCATTCAGCCTGAAAGAAAAGGATAGTATCATATCAATCATTTCATTTGGTAGGCTATTAGAAAATTCAGTTTGGGGGTGTATGGGTAGCATAGTCAGTTAAGCATCTGACTCTTAGTTTCAGGACAGGTTGTGGGGACAGGTCGTGATCTCAGAGTTGTGGGATTGAGCCCCGCCTTGGGCTCCATGCTCAGTGCAGAGTCTGCTTGAGTTTCTCTCTCCCTCTGCTGCTCCCTCTGCTGCTGCCCCTCTCTCTTTCTCAAATAAATAAATTTTTTAAAAAATATTCAGACTGATGGAGCACCTGGCTGGCTCGGTCATTAAAGCATGCAAATCTTGATCTCAAGGTTGTGAGTTCGAGCCCTACATTGGGTGTAGGTAATAATTTTTTTAAAAAATTAAATTTTTTTAGGGGCATCTTAGTGGTTCAGTGGGTTAGAGCCTCTGCCTTCGGCTCAGGTCATGATTCCAGGGTCCTAGGATCAGGCCCCACATCGAGCTCTCTGCTCAGCAGGGAGCCTGTTTCCCCCCCCTCTCTGCCTGCTTGTGATCTCTGTCTGTCAAATAAATAAATAAAATCTTTAAAAAAAAAAAAAGAAAATTCAGATTGAAATATTGTGAAGCTGTCTAAGCTACCTAAGCAATCTACACATTTAATGTAATCCCTATCAAAATCCCATCCATTTTTTTCAAGGAAGGAACAAATAATCCTAAAATTTATATGGAACCAGAAAAGACCTCAAATAGTCAAAGGAATACTGAAAAAGAAAGCCAAAGTTGGTGGCATCACAATTCCGGACTTCAAGCTCTATTACAAAGCTGTCATCATCAAGACAGCATGGTACTGGCACAAAAACAGACACATAGATCAATGGAATAGAATAGAGAGCCCAAAAATAGACCTTCAACTCTATGGTCGACTAATCTTCGACAAAGCAGGAAAGAATGTCCAATGGAAAAAAGACAGCCTCTTCAACAAATGGTGTTGGGAAAATTGGACAGCCACATGCAGAAAAATGAAACTGGACCATTTCCTTATGCCACACACAAAAATAGACTCAAAATGGATGAAGGACCTCAATGTGAGAAAGGAATCCTCCAAAATCCTTGAGGAGAACACAGGCAGCAACCTCTTTGACCTCAGCCGCAGCAACATCTTCCTAGGAACATCGCCAAAGACAACAGAAGCAAGGGCAAAAATGAACTATTGGGATTTCATCAAGATCAAAAGCTTTTGCACAGCAAAGGAAACAGTTAAAAAAACCAAAAGACAACTGACAGAATGGGAGAAAGAAATGGGCAGAGAGGGGCACCTGGGTGGCTCAGTGGGTTAAAGCCTCTGCCTTCAGCTCAGGTCATGATCCCAGGGTGCTGGGATTGAGCCCCGCATCAGGCTCTCTGCTCACCAGGGAGCCTGCTTCCTCCTCTCTCTCTGCCTGCCTCTCTGCCTACTTGTGATCTCTATCAAATAAGTAAATAAAATATTAAAAAAAAAAGAAAGAAAGAAATGGGCAGAGGACATGAACAGACATTTCTGCAAAGAAGACATCCAGATGGCCAACAGACACATGAAAAAGTGCTCCACATCACTCAGTATCAGGGAAATACAAATCAAAACCACAATGAGATACCACCTCACACCAGTCAAAATGGCTAAAATCAACAAGTCAGGAAATGACAGATGCTGGCAAGGATGCAGAGAAAGGGGAACCCTCCTACACTGTTGGTGGGAATGCAAGCTGGCGCAACCACTCTGGAAAACAGCATGGAGGTTCCTCAAAAAGTTGAAAATAGAGCTACCCTATGACCCAGCAATTGCACTACTGGGTATTTACCCTAAAGATACAAACGTAGTGATCCAAAGGGGCACGTGCACCCGAATGTTTATAGCAGCAAAGTCCACAACAGCCAAACTAAGGAAAGAATCCAGATGTCCATCAACAGATTAATGGATAAAGAAGATGTGGTATATATATACAATGGAATACTATGCAGCCATCAAAAGAAATGAAATCTTGCCATTTGCAACAACGTGGATGGAACTAGAGGGCATTATGCTTAGTGAAATTAGTCAATCAGAGAAAGACAACTATCATATGATCTCCCTGATATGAGAAAGTAGAGATGCAACGTGGGGGAGTTTGGGGGTAGGAAAAGAATAAATGAAACAAGATGGGATCGGGAGGGAGACAAACCATCAGAGACTTATAATCTCACAAAACAAACTGAGGGTTGCTGGGGTAGGGGGAGGGAGAGGGTGGTGGGGTTACGGACATTGGGGAGGGTATGTGCTATGGTGAGTGCTGTGAAGTGTGTAAACCTGGCGACTCACAGACCTGTACCCCTGGGGCTAAAAACACATTATATGCTTATAAAAAATAAAAACATTTTTAAAAAATTAAATCTTAAAAAAGAAAAAGAAAATTCAGATTGAAATAGATTGTCCAAGATGAAAATATAATCAGCAGAAGAAGGGGGAAGCAGAGGAGAGGAGGGTTAAAGAATGGAACAAAAATCAACTTGAGGACAGATATTTATACAGCCTCATACACAGCATTATTCATGGGAGCCAAGAGGTAGAAGCAACTGAAGGGTCCACTGAAGGGTGAATGGCTAAGCAGAATGTGGTACATATATACAGCAGAATATTATTCAGCCTTAAAAAGAAAGGAAATTCTGTCACATGCGATGACAGGTAGGAACCTTGTGAAAATTATGCTGAGTAGAATAAGCCAAAAAATATATATATCTTACATGATTCTACTAACATGAGACAAAATGTTTCATATTGACTGGAACGGAGGTAAAGGGTGCAGAGTGGCAGCTATGATAGCCGGACTTAGCTAATGTCCAAGCTGTAAGGAAAGTCAGGATCTCTGGTCACAAGAGGTAGGGAAAGCTGGAACTGAAACCAAAGCATAAAGCTACCACCCTCAAAGAATGAACATTCAATAAATTTCTGGCACACACATGATGTAGGAACTCTCAAGCAAATAAATTAACAGAAAAGTTGGTCCCAAGTGGTGATATCTGGCACCTAACAAAGTTCTGAAAAAAAAAAAAAAGTTTTCCAAAGCCTCTCTATAGGACTACCAGAATAGTCCATAAAACTTCTACTGAGGGAAACACCAAATGTGAAGGTATATAAAATCATTTTTTGCTTAAATTTACTAAAGACATATAAGAATCAAGACCTTAAGAAAAGAACAAAGTACTATGACAGAAGGAGAAAAGGAAGATTTAGAAAAGACCAAAATAAAACCTTTAGAAATAAAAAACATAGTCCTTGAGAATCTCAAAGGACAGGTTTAATAACTGATAAGAAACAGCTGAAAACAGAGCCTGTGAAATGGAAGAAACATAAGGAAGTTATTCAGACTGGCACACAAAGACAGAGTTATACAATCTGAACAAGAGGAAAAGGGAAAGGCAGGATAGAAGGAAGTCCAAGATGGATATGGGAAGACATGATCAGTCTTCTGACTCAAATAGCTTACTCTAGAACAGTATTCATGCCATAAATCCACATTTGTTGGAAGTGCAGACCATCAGATCAAAAGGATAACCTCTAAAGCAACCCTGGAAAAGGCAGATTTCTTACAAGCAGACTCAGGGTAAAATTTCTAC
Source organism: Mustela erminea (assembly GCF_009829155.1). Lineage (NCBI taxonomy): Eukaryota > Metazoa > Chordata > Mammalia > Carnivora > Mustelidae > Mustela > Mustela erminea. The sequence goes on along the minus strand of NC_045618.1, from coordinate 21,178,896 downwards.
AAAACCAGAGGCGAGAAGACATCCTCAAAATACTGAGGAAAAACAACCATCAACTTAGAATTCTACACCCCCACCAACAATCTTTCAAAAGATAGAGTGAAACAGAATTTTTTCAGACAAATAGGCATTCATAAACCTTCACTGAAAGAATTACTAAAGGCACCTTTGACTAGAGAAGAAATCTAAACCCCAAGGAAGTAACAGAATATAAGCAGCAATGATAACCAAAGAAACTGACAAGTATGTGACACAATCAAGTAAAGGTGTTGACTATAAAAATTATAAGGACAATGAAAGTCTCTAAGGTTGTTGGCATTTTTTTTAAAAAGGCAAGCATGGTGATATTAATATCAACTAGAGTGGAATCCAATACCAATAGCTCAGAACAGATCAAAGGTGTATACTCTATTTATGACAAGAGATATCATCAATAAATAAGGTGTAGTCATAAACACATACACAAAATAACATCAAGGTAAAAAACATAAAGCAAAGTCATAGAAATACAAGAATGTAAACCATAAAACAGAGGGGATGACTTTAATATACCTGTGAAACAATGCAACATATCAAATAGACAATGACGAAAAGATTAAACTTGGAAAAAATTAACAACGCACTGATTTTCAAAACTGCTAAATTAAAAAAAAAAAAAAAAAAGAAACTTTGTAAGCCACAATGACTATCATTAAGTAAAACAAGAAAACAGTAACAATGACATCCAACCTCCACCTCTCAAAAAAGACTATGTGCAGGTCATCTAGGTGGATCCATTGGACAAGCGTCTGCATTTGGTCCAGGTCATGATCCTGGAATCTCAGAATCGAGTCTTGTATTGGGCTCCCCATTCAGCGGGGAGTCTGTTTCTGCCTCTGACCTTCCCCTCTCTCGTGCTCTCTATCTCTCTCTCTCACTTTCTCAAATAAATATTTTTTTTTTAAAAAGCTATCTGCTAATTAAGAAAGATTATTTTCAGAACACCAGAATCAAAGAAAAAAATCAAAATTAAAATTATAAATAACCAAAAATTAATGTAAGTGGGAGAACTCTGCATTGAAATCCATGTGCTACAAATACCCCTATACTCAATAAAAATTTAACTGTACTTGTTTTTATTATTAAAAAATGAATATGTCAAATATGAATAACTGATGTATCAGTAATGTATCACAAAATCTACCAAACTAGGAAAATAAAACAAAACAAGGGAGCCATGTATAAAGATAAAAAGTGGAAATTAATGAGCTAGAAATGATTATAATAGACATCCAGTGACAATTTTTAAGTAGAAAAAAAGAAATAAAACCAAAAGTCAAAATTTGATGAAGACAACTTAAATAGACCAAGATGTAAGACAATTAGTAGTTATTGAGAATCTATCACTTAAAATGGTCAATTATAGACTTTACAGATGAGCTAACTTTTAAAGAACAGATCGTTCCCATGTTAATCCATAGAAAAATATGGAAAGCTCACCAATTTACCTTACAAAGCCAGCACAACTTAACAAAACTAAATATCGTGTATGCTAATGTGTGAACAAAGTCCAGACCAACTTTATGTATGATTATAGAAGCAAACATCTTAATACATTAGCACATGGATTCCAACACTATATTTAAAAAAAAAGTGATAAAGATTATTCCAGAAATCCAAGGATATTTCAGTGTTAGGAAATCTATCAGCATACTTCAGTGTGTCAATTACTTAAGGAGAAAAACTAAGGGATGATATAAACATACGACTGAAAACATTGGAAAAATTCAGCAGTCATCCTTTAAAAGAAATCTAAACATAAGTTAACCACCTAAGTATGACTTTTGAATTCCTAACTTGAACACTAGACTGGACAGTAGGCAGGGAGAAATATTTATAAGGAACATTTGGGTGACAACTGACAAAATTTGAATGTGGACCAGAGATAACAGTATTGTGTCCATGTTAATTTCCCGACTTTTATTATTGTTCCATGTTTATGACATGCCCTTACAAGGAAATACACACTGAAGAATTTAGGGGCAAAGGGATCTGAGGTTTGCAATGTACTTGCAAGGGATTCAGAAATAATATGTAGATGGATGCATTACTCATGGATCAACCGGTCAATCAGAAGTTTGGGGGGGGTTGGAAATGATAAAACTAATAAGGCAAAATAAAAGTTAATAATTGGTGAATTATGGGGCACCTGGGTGGCTCAGTGGGTTAAAGCCTCTGCCTTTGCTCAGGTCATGATCCCAGGATCCTGGGATCAAGCCCTACATCGGGCTCTCTGCTCAGCAGGGAGCCTGCTTCTCCTCTCTCTCTGCCTATTTGTGATCTCTGTCAAATAAAAAAATAATAATAATAATCGGGGAATTATTAACATACCCTGGTTAAGGGTGTGGGATTCCTTGGACTTTTCTTGTAACTTCTCTATAGGCTTGATATTATAGCATAATTTAAGTAATAAAAATTATCTACTAAGAAATATAAGAGCAAACATCGATTCAAAATATCAAAATTAAAGCCATTCCCCTTAAAATCAAAAACAAGACATGAATGTTTCCTTTCACACTCTCCTTTGACATTATTAAGGTTTCAATCAATGCAATAAGTAAAAGAAATAAACAGTAGAAAACAAATATTGAAATGTGAAGAATACTGAATATGAAGAAACAAAATTGTTTATAGATGATATGCATATAGATATGGAAAGCCCAAAGTTACTTAAAAATACAGTTAGTACAGGGCGCCTGGGTGGCTCAGTGGGTTAAACCTTAGGCTCAGGTCGTGATCTCAGGGTCCTGGGATTGAGCCCTGCATCCGGCACTCTGCTCAGCAGAAAGCCTTCTTCCCCTCTCTCTCTCTGCCTGCCTCTCTGCCTGCTTGTGATCTCTGTCAAATAAATAAGATCTTTTTAAAAAATATAATAAAAAATAAAGTAAGTATGAAAATTTCTAAAAAGAGAAAGAAACAGTTTCCTTGTAGAGGAGCAGCAAGACTGTTAAAATGTTAATCAGGAGAAGCAAAACATGAAGATGGCATTATATTGTATCATGAACAATATATGAATTTCGCCATGTCTGTCCACCTGCTTTCCCTTTATTTGAAGTCGCCTGGTATACCATTTCTTTTATTTTTAGCCTTTTAGCTTTTTTTTTATTTTTAAGTCTATCTCTGGATCTTGCTTTGTTAGTCAACCTGAAAAAGTTTTTTAAACTAGGTTAATTGAGCTCATTTACATATATTAATACAGTCTATATATGCAGCATCAGCTTTGGCAGATATTTTAACCTTCCATTTAAAACACCTACACGCATACACGAAGTCTTTTGGTATGTGGGCTGCAGACTCTGCTTGTTTGCTCTCTCTCCCTATGTTTCTTCAGGTATGCAAGAAGGAGCTGAGAGAGCCCCGATCTCTACTTACTACTTTTCTACAGTACCTTGTATAACCCCCTTGGTAACCTCTGCTTTGGGATATTATCACCTCCCTACTCTGAGCAATAATGCAAGTAGCAAGCAAACGCTCCTTCCTCCCTCCCTCGCTCTTTTAGAACCACCAATCTGAGTCCCTAGTATTCTGATATTAATCTTTAGAGTCTTAATTAAACTTCAATAAACTTAAACCTTCTCCTCCCTGCTTTGTCAGCTTCAAGAGATAGTTCTTACGTCTGGCTAATTCAACTGATGTGATGAGGAGCTTATTCTGTTCTCCCCTTCCTCTCCCTCATCTCCTGCCATTTATTTTTTTAGCTGTATAATTCTATATAATCAGAGCACATAATGCTTATATATTAATTTGCCCCCCTACTGTCATGTTTTAGCTTTATAGTTAAAACAGTCAATGCTCACCCCCAGAATTTATGAAAATCGTCACCAATCATTTTACAGTTTTCTGAAGCTTATTCTCTAGTAAACTCCTCATAGGTACAATATTTCCAGAGTTCTTGCAAATTCAAAACCGTGTGTCTGTGGGCTTTGTATTTAAAGGACAATTATCTGAATATAGGATGTCTGACTCACATCGTGAGCATATTAAAAACGCTGAGGTCCAGTTCCAGGTAGAGTAAGCAAGCCTACATTACCCTGTGTCTCCCACCAACCGCAGCTAGAAGTCCTAATGGAATGCATAGAATAAACAGCTTGAAAACTGAAAAGTAAAATAGCGGCCAGACTGAGGAAGAACAATATAATTCAAAGTACCACCAAATTGGCAGTAGTTTATCATTTTTCCCTCCACAGTGTCCCCCAGCCAAAACTCAACACAGCTTGAAACCCAAAATTGAGCATTCATGCAGACAGAAAGAGCCCAGAAGCCCTCTAGTTCTGGCTCAAGGATTTGGAAATGGGCTTCCCAATGCCAAAAGACAGTAAGGCAATCCCCATTGTTCTCTCGTTTGGATTTCGTTCTCTTCTTTCTCCCACACCCCAGCCCTCCAAGCAATACCATAGCAGCAATAGGAGCAGGCAAGGCATAGGAGAATGTTCCTTTCTGATTGCAAGAGCTTGGTCCCAAGATGGCAGTGCTAAGCCTTGTTGCTGATCCCCTATCTGTCCTCCTACTGCATGCCCCCTACTCAAATGCAGACACAGGAAGGATGCAGCAAAGCAAGGTAAAGCTCTAGCCCTCTCGGAGGACTGGATAAGGGAAGCCCCAGGGAAACAGAAAACATCCACATCACAAAGAGGAAGGAGCCAGGGAAAGAGATCCCTAACATGTATTTATGAAGTCATAGATCATCCCCAAGTCGTACAGGTGTATGTACTACCTACCCTAAACAATAAACACAAATTCTGGGAACAGACCTACAGGGTAGATCACCATCCAAGAGCTAGATTGGCCACTGGGTGGCCCACGTGCAGGACAGATGTGAACAGGACAGCAGAGACTTTGAAAACTGAACTGATCTCAGAACCACCACAAGTCGTGAAAACAAAAACATCAACGTTCTCCTTGTGATTCAAATAATACCCAGAGACTCACAACATAGCAGTCAATATGTCTAGGACACAATCCCAAACTACTCAGCATGCCAAAATTCAGGAAAATGTCAATTTCCATGGGGAAACGATGACAGATTTTGGAATTCTCAAACAAAAAGACTTTAAAGCAATGATAATAAAAATGTTCCAGGAAGTAAGGGTTACTACTTTGGGATATGAGTGAAAAAACTAGAACCAAAAACTAAGAGGAAAAAATAGGAGGTTTGAAGAAGAACCAAATGGGATTTTTTTTTTTTTTTTAAGTGAGAAGATAATAAATAGAACACACTGGATGAGTGTAATGGCAGAATGGAGATAATAGGAGAAAATATCCATCACCTTCTCTGGCAACAACAACCTAAAACACCATGAATTTCCATCAGAAAACATGGAGGATGGTTGGAATTGGAATACTTTTCAAGGCTGAAAGGGAAGAATTATCAACCCAGAATTCTGTATCTAGTGAAAATGCTCTTCAGAAACAGATGTGAAATAAAGACATCCCAATATAAAGAACAACTAGACACAGACTATTTAAAGTTCATATGGAAGAACTGCCAAGGCATTTTTGAAAAAGCAAAGTTTGGAGGGGCGTGCTTTACTAGAGAGAAAAACCCACCATGAAGTACTAGCACCAAAATAATGTGATATTGGCTCTATGATAGACCATTAAAAGAGTAAAACTGAAGAGAGCCCCAAAACTGAACCACACAGGAAATCTATCTGAAAGCAAATCAAGTTAGGCCCCTTTTCCCTATGAAATACAAAACTGATTCTGGATAAAATAAAATTTGAATGGAAAAAATAAAATGAGAACATTAGGAGGAAGTTTAAAAAAAATATTTGTGTGACCTCGGTAATGATGACCCTCTTAAACTCAGAAAAAAGGACCCAGAAACTGTAAAAGAGAAAAAGAACAGACTTGACTACATAAAAAGCCCTTAAATCTTTTATATGGCCAAGACGCCAAAATTTAAGCCAAATGAGAAGCGAGGATGTTGCAAGAAAATACTTGCAACGTATAATAAAGTAACCATGGAAATGCAGATCAAAGGAAAACAAGGAAATATCTTTTTTTCTCCTATCCAGTGGATAAAAATGTTAAGAACTGCTAACATCCTATGCTAGTAAGAAGGTCGCAAAAGAGCACACTTATGAAATGCTTCTGTGGGTAGGAATGACTACAATCTTCTGAGGAAATCAATCTAGCAATACCCAACAAAATTCTAAATTTGAATACCCTTTGACCAGCAATTTCACCTTGAGGAATTTATGCTCGGGAAAAAAAAAAAAAAAAAACCCACAAGTACTAGCATCTCAGGTTAGATAAGCAGCAATGTTTGTAGAGACAAAGAATGGATACAATCAGAATATTCCCAACAGGAGAATAACTGAATAAATTGTAATAATTCATACTGTGGACTTTAACGCAGTCATTACAAATAATGGGGATAATAATAATAATGGGAATATTTATTACATACGAAACTTAAAAAGTCATGCAGTATGGTCTGTGGTGTAATCTTTTTGTAAATTTTTTAAAAGCAAAGAAACATATGCCACACATATACATTAATTATAATGCTTTTGTGATTCTATAGGAAGCATGGAAGGATCCCATTACCCAACACAGTACAGTGGGTCCAGAATTAGGATAGATGGAAGCATTGTTATCATGTTTTCTTTGTTACACTTCTATGTTTCAGTTATTGCAACAAGAGTATATTACTTTTGAAGTATGAAAAAATCCAAGTGTTGGTTTCACAGAAAAAAAAATACACATATGCACACATACAATACGCAGTCACACAGTCGGCTCCCAATGATTATGTCTTCATCAATGTAGGTCACTGGTCATGTACGTAATTCACAATGTGAATTTGCCTCTGATGTCCTGGGCCTTATAAAATTTTCAAAGAATCATAAGAAAGCTGCTCTGCTAAAGGACAACTATTCAAGACCTAGCTCCATGAAGCTCCTAAACTGTTCATACAGATGGTCATCTCTCAAAATGCTCCAGGCATTCATCCACGAGGGAGACCAACCCACCTCCCAGCTCCTAGCTGGGTGGCAAGGACCCAGGCAGCAACACCATTTGAAGGTGGTCTGTCAATGCTAAAATAGCAACTGCTCCCTCTGGCCAGACCTGCTGCCCCCTCCACCCCCTCCCACCACTTCCACTCCCTGCCTTTCTCCAACTTGGCCAAGGTGCTTCCTGAACCTTACACATCCTTCCCAAAGGCAACACCTCTCCACGTTTTTCTTGAATGTTCACCTCTGCATGCACGTTTTGTGTTTTTCCTAAAAGACAGGGGTATGATGTCCTTGAGGAGATTTACATTTGATTCTTGACTATGGTGCTTTATTCTATCTTTTTGCCTCTGCCTAAGGGGGACAGTTTAAGTCTAAGGGCTAGAAGTATGGCCTCCAGGGTCAGAGCAACCAAGTACAAACCTGACCGTGGCCATTTACCTGGGCAACCTTGAGCAGCTGTGATGGTTAATTTCATGTGTCCACTTGACTGGGCTAGAGGATGCCCAGAGAGCTGGTAAAACATAACTTCTGGGTGTGTCTGGGAGGGTACCTCTGGAAGAGATTAGCATTTGCATCAGTAAACTGAATAAAGAAGACTGCCCTCACCAAGAACAGGCATCATCCTGTCCTTTGAGGGCCTGGATTGAACAAAAAGGCAGAGGAAGGGTGAATTTGCACCCTCCAACTAAGCTGGGACGTTTGTCTTCTCCTGCCTTGAGATACCACTGATAGGGCCAATTTAACATTAAAACCTGTTAAACCCCTAAGGCCTGCCTGGGCCTACTTAGCCATAGTGACTCCATGTTGCCTAGGTAGCCATTTTGTTGTTTAATAAATGCCTCAGCAGTTACTGATACCGGTTCCGGGTAACCATTGCTAAAACACATACCGTTACTAAAACACACAGGTAGGAGACATCCAATCAGCCAAAGCCACATATGTAGAGGTCTGCGGTTGTGCCCTATAAAACTAGCCTGCAAGACCAAGGGATGGTCGCTCTCTTCGGAGGCAGCCCTGGCCAGTCAGTCTGATTTCTAATGGTTGGCATAGAATAAAGCTTTACATAACTTTCACTTTGTCTCAGTCTCATTCCCCTGGCCGATCAGTCTAACTTCTAATGCTTGGCATAGAATAAGGCTTTGCATAACTTTCACTTTGTCTCAGTCTCGTTCCTTTGATAACGGACCCAACACCACCACTCCTGGTTCTCAGACTTTTAGACTCCCACCAGGAATTACACAATTGGCCCTTTGGATTCAGACTGAATTATACCACCAGTTTCCCTGGTTCTCCAGCTTGGGGATGGCAAAATCATGGGATCTCTTGGCTTCCATGTTAGCCTCAAGTAAATGAATGAACGGATGACTGAGCAAACTATTGGTTCTTTCTCTGGAGAACCCTGTCTAATACAGCAAGTTACTTACTCCCCCTCCATCTCAATGCTCCCAGCAGAAGCTGCCAAGACTTCTTAGAGCTTAGGCTCAGGCCTGAGACTGCCTCTGGTCCTCAGGATTCTACTGGCCAAGGCAAGTAGGAAACCCAGTCCAAATTCAAGTGGAGGGATCCACACAAGAGTGTGGGCACCAAGGGCCACAGATTAAATGTGCTATCCCACCGCATAAAACACTCAGTTAAACATCTGTCACATAGTACGTGCTCAAAAAATGTGAGCTCTTTTTCATTTGCGTTATTTTCTCTTCAATAGAGATGAGTTATTTTTACAGGGATTCTTCGCTATGTACAAACCCCAAAGAAGGCCTAGAAATCTAGAGATTGTTAGAGCCCTCGCATTTCATTACAGAAGATGCAGCGAAGTTAGAATGTGGCCGTAACCCCATAGGGCAGATTTCAGAATAAAGCCAGAAACCCGAGTCACCATTCTGAAATGAAAAATATCCTTGCAGGCCAGTTTCCAGGTCTCAGGGGACAGGTGTATATATATATGGGAAAGGGCCAATGTTACCACCCACAGCCAAGCTAACATGCAAACGTGTCCGTCCCAACATAACAGGAACAAACCACCATTTCTGTTGAGGGCAAAGTCAGGATGTGAAAAATGGTGTATATTCCATATTAAAAGAATTTTAAAGGTGTTGTGGCAGATTACGTTTGAAGAAAGAAAACATGGCAATGAGAAAGTGGATATAAGGGGGTAGAGTAGAAAATAGAGAAGTTACCCTAAAATCTCAAAAACATAAGCAGAATTTGTTGTGTGCATTGTTGTCCCCAGACCCTAGAGGAACGCCTGCACATACCAGATATTGGCAGAATTACTCTGAATCGGGGGACGTTAAAACTCATAGGTTATACTTGTTGAAAGGAATAACGCTGAAAATGAAAAGTGAATTACTGTTTTGAAATTTACCCCTTCAAACTAAAATGGAGTCAATGTATATTTTTCACACAGTTTTTCTACTGTGTGGAGGTAATGTCTTCCCTTTTAGGTTTATTGTTAAAAGGCAGCTGTTTTTCAATGCCTTTGGGGAGTACCAAAAATCATAGCTAAGGCTAAATGGTAGAAAGGGAGGTTCAGGGAGGAGCCAGGAAGTGAAGCTAATTTACCAGTCTGCCACCTGTAGGCTGGTTCCAGCAGACATCAACATCAGTGCCCACAAAACAGATGACATGAAAATAATGCATATTAAATAATGCTAAAAACTGAGCAACAGATGTGTGAAAACTATATATAGTGGTCCATTTGAATCATGGCTCCCCCGTTCCTGCCTCGAATGTCCTCTCTCTGATTTAAACACCCGGAGCTGTGGCCACACATACTGTCGTTCCTAATCAGCTCTCCCAGACTCACCCATGGTCTGAAATAAGCTTTAGAAATTAATACCCCCATTAGGATGAAGGACTGCACCTGTATGGGTCAGGATGTCACAGAATCAGTTTCAGATCTCATTTCAAAAGCCATGCAATGGGCTTGGACAACAGAGGCCATTACAAAAGAACAACAACGTGAAAAACCAAAGCTGGACAGAATTACTAAATTTCAACATTCGAGAACAAACACCGAACATTCATTACAAGGGCTTAGTTTGGATTTCTGGAGAAGGAATTAAAACATACTGAGTTAACAGTTTAAGCCTGTAAGATGTACTTCAGCACCATAAACCAAATGTAGTTACAGATGTCAAGACTTCTCAGAACAAGTGCTTCTCTTTATAAATGTCTGCTCTCCATGTATTTTTTCCGTTTCCATATGTCCACTCTTTATCAATATAAGGAAAGCACAACTTTCATCAAAAGGCTACAACCCCCCCCCCCATTAATTCTTGGGGACAATCTCTTCCTTGTAAGAGAGATCTCCCGGTGGCTTTCTCCTACGGAGGCTTGTTAGTCCCTGGCTTCTCTAATTTGGGGGTCAACAGCCTGAAAATCGGTCACCATTGAGGTGTGGAGCTCAGAAAACACGCCCCCGGACGCGGGTTTCGGGTCTCCTGCCCAGTCCCGCCACCCACAAACCGTTCCGGACGCACGCGGGAAATGCCAAGTCCACGACGCCAAGTCTGGAAGTGGCCGCAGGGGGGCCGGCCAGTCTCCGCGCCCGGGCTGACCCACAGCAGGATCGGACGCGCCGGCTGGCCCCAGCCCCTAGTTCCCGCCGCCGCGCAGGCGACACGCGCGCGGAGTCGCAGCCCCGCACCCGGATCCGGCCCCTCGTCCCCGCCTCGGTCAGGGCCTCCTGGCTGCTGAGTCTGCACCTAGCCGGGCCAGAGCGAGTCGCGGGTCCCCAGCGCGCAGAGTCCCTGAGGGCCCAGTGCAGACCCCGCGGCCGGACGCGCACCCGCAGCCCACCCCTCAGCCGGCGGGCCCCCCGGCCGCTGCAGGCTCGGCGGAGGGCGGGCGCCTGGCTTCGGTTTCCTCCAAGAAAAGTAACTCGGGGATTAGCGCTATACGAAAGGGAAAGCGATGCTCTGAGAGCGGTGAGTAAGGTCCCCGGAGTTATTCAGCCCGGAGTTTTCTGAACTGCACCCCGCGCTGCCGCAGCTCGGCCCCGGCGTTCGCGCCCCGAACTTGGAGCCCGCGGTGCCGTCCCGGGCGTGCTGCATTCCTGGGGCCCCGCGCACCTCCCCGCCCGGCCGCAGATACTCACCGAGAAGCCGGCCCAGAAGGGGCAGGAGTGGCGGACGCGGGCCGAGGTGGTGAGCGCCAGCGCGGCGAAGCTGACGGCCACGATGAGGCATCCGAGCGCCATCTGCGTGGCCCCGAGCGCCAGCACGATGCGGGAGCGGCCCGGGCACTCGCGCAGGCGGGACAGGCTGCGGGGCAGCGCGGCGGGGCGCGGCGCGCGGGGACCGCCGGCCCGAGGCATCGCGCCGGGCGCCCGCACGCCTCGCCCCGCTCCCGCCCGGCCCCGGCGCGCGCCGCCGCCGCCGCCGCCTCTCCTCACAGAGGGTCCGAGGCAAGTTGCGCCGGGTGAGGGGACGGCCTTCCCGCGGGTCGCGGGCGCTGCGGCGGCCGCGCGCCGGGAGCGGGCCGGGCCGGGCGGGAAGCCGGACGCCGGCTGCCCCTGCCCGTGCCCGCGCCCATGCCGCCGCCGCCGCTCCGCAGGGCCGCCCGCCCGCCGCCGGCCGCGCAGCGCTGCGCCCTCTCCCGCCCGCCCCGCGCGTTCCCCGCCCGAGCGCGGGCGCGAGCTACCGCGTGCCGGGGGCGAGCCGCCGCCGTCCCCGGGCGCGAGCCCCGCCGCCGCGCGCCGGGCTGGGGCCGGGGCCGGAGCGCGAGCCGGGAGCGGGCGGGTGCAGGTGCAGTCCCCGCGGCCCGGCCTCGGTGCTCTCGCCTGTCACGCGGGACGGCACTAGGGACCGCAGACGCTTCAAGGTCGAGGGCAGCAGCCTCCGAGGCCGAACCCTCGGTGGGCGGGAGCCGGGGCCCGAGGGCGGGCCGAGTCAAGGGGACGGAGCCGCCGGCCGAGCCTGGGGCCAGCCCGGGATGAGCGCTTTCCGCGGCGGAGGTGGGGCGAGGGGGTCACTGCGCGTCCAGGCGGGGAGAGGAGAGGAGGTGAAATCCAAGTGCGCGGCCCCAGGTGTGGCGCGCCGCAGCCTCTAACGAATGCGGAATTCCAAGATCCAAGATGCCGCTTTCCTGCAGTTCCGCAATTTCCCAAGCAATCCGCTGAGAACTGGGCCCGGGAGGAGTCGGCGTTTAAACCTCCCCGGTTCACAAACGGATGTCTCTTACTCACCTTTAGTTTGCAGGGCTTTTGATACAAGTGAAAAGTTTAGGCTTAAATCGCACCGAACGAATTTAAATGAGCGGTGGCATTAAGGACCCATTAACTCATACCTACTCCCTTTAGCCAGCATAAGGTTTTAAATTGGTTAACGGCTTCTCTGAGGTACCAAGAAAACTTGGAAGTTTGGATTGTCACAGTTCTCTTTGTGGCCCTACTGTTGTGACTTCAAGACCACTGATATTGAAAAAGACTGTTATTAAGAGACCCACGAGTGTTGGGAAATCTAAAGGGATCGGACACAAAAAGGCAACGTTCGGCGTAAGAAAGGGCAATGGTAGGTCATTCCCCCAGGCCATCTGTCCACTGTCGCATGGTGGAACTGAGGGAGTCCCCCGCTGGATCCAAAACACTGGAGAGTAGCGCCCCAGAACGTCTCAGTTGCTGGTGCTTGAAATTTCACCGTTAGAGATATTGATTCCTTTGGGGCTTGACGAGCCTCTATTAAAATGCAAATTCCTCTTGAAGGGGCAATAGCTCTAGCCTTTATCAGCCAACACCTTAGCAGGGATGGGATTTATTTTCCAATTTAAAGGGATGGCCAAGGGATGAACTGGGGGTGGGGAATTCCACAGATAAAGTAGCTGACCTCAAAATGTTGGCCAGTGGCCAGTTTTTATCTGTAACATGGCTGAGCCTCAGGCTGGCATCATTTAGAGTACCAGAGTACAAATTCAAATTTCCTGGAGACATTCTCTATCTAGAAATTCTCAGGCAGCACTTTTTAAGGCCTTGGAACAATACCAGAGCCTGCTCCTGGACTACCAGGAGGTTACGTTCTCAATGGAATCACCTCCCTCCCTCTCTCATTTATTTATTCCCCACAATAGTTTACAAAGGACTCTCTAAGCACCAGGCACTCTTAGGCCCTTAGAGTAAGTACAGAAGTGAACAAAACAGACAAAACCCGTGTCTTTTCGGTAGAAGGAGAGAAACAGTACAATAAGCAGAACAAGTAAATTACAGAGTTTATTGACATTATGCAGTACTCAAAAAATATGTTAAGCACTCACTATGTGCTAGACACTGAACATGTAAGGATTAGCAAAAGCAAACAAGCTAGAAAATGTTCAGTCTACTGGTTAAATTAACAATACAGAGATAACTGCTCCAAGGCCAATTGTGGCCAGGCACAGTGTGATGGAGAATTCTACGTGGTGCCAAAAACCAGCATCCTCTACAGAAAACGAATTGAGGGATGCCCAAGAGAATGTAGAGTTCACATGTTACTGCTGTCATCCAGGCAAGAAATGACAGTATTTGGGATGAAGGTAGAGATGGTGGAGATACTCAGAACTGGATAGATTTGAGACGTTTGGCAGGTGTCCGCAGTGAATGAAATGTAGACAAAATACAGGGCAGCGCCAGTGGGGCCATCCTGGGGAGAGTACCGGATGGTAGAAACCTCCCGTCAGCTCCCATGTGTGTGTATTAGATGTGCTTCCAAAATATATGTGAATCAATTCCTTCTAATTATAAATGGCATGGAAAGAGAGCTCTGGGCAGCACAGCAGAGGGTTTGGGTGTAGGTAGATTAGGAGAGGGATCTACGTTGTCTGTGAAATTTGATTTTGGGGCAGAGGGAAAGCCTGAGCCAGAAATTACAATCACTTAGCCATTTTAAAAATCATTTCTGTATTTTAGAGAATTTTAAAATTTGGTTGTATTAAATGTAATATCTGACTTTCTCTTGGTAAACAACTGGAATTTGGAGATATAAATAAAGTGAGTCAATTTCACAGAAGTGAATCATAAAGAAAGCAAGAATGGAAGGAAGGAGGGAGGGAGCTGGCCTAGCCCTAGCTCTGATCCTAACAACTCATTGATCCTCTTTGCTCCTCAGCATTTTTCTTATAAAAGGCTGCATTGGGGGTGCCTGGGTGACCCAATCGTTTGAGTGTCTGACTCTTGGTTTCTGCTCAGGTGGAGATGTCAGGGTCTTGGGATCAAGCCCCACATCCAGCTCTTCACTCACTGGGGCGTCTGCTTGGGATTCTCTCTCTCCCTCTGCCCCTCCCCCCTAAAATAAATAAATAAATCTTAAAAAAAAATAAAACGCTGCCATAATACATGTCCTAGTATTATGAGAGATTCTTGGAGTCACCTGGGACCAACTTATCGTAACTTTTTCTTCTTCTTAGATCAGATGACACTAACAGATTGAGACCATTGTTTTTTTGTTTTGTTTTGTTTTGTTTTGTTTTTTAAAGATTTTATTTATTTATTTGACAGACAGAGATCACAAGTAGGTAGAGAGGCAGGCAGAGAGAGAGGAGGAAGCAGGCTCCCTGCTGAGCAGAGAGCCTGATGCGGGACTCGGTCCCAGGACCCTGAGATCATGACTTGAGCTGAAGGCAGAGGCTTAACCCACTGAGCCACCCAGGCGCCCGAGACCATTGTTCTTAAGCATAGCATGACAAGGTGGCTGAGCTTTTACTGAAAGGTCGGCTGTATGCCTGCGTGCACCAACAGGAAGGTGAATAACACAAATGCCTCACTTATAGTGCCCTTGTTCAAGTTTTTGCTCTTTTCAACATACCTCTCCAGCAATGGATAAAAAATACATTTGTCCCTCCATACTATACGGCAGAAGAAAGTTCTACTTGGATTTCACAGTCTCCAACTCTGGAATAGTAAAAATCAGCAGAGAATCACCATTTCCAGGAACCTCCGGCTTGTAAATTTCCTGCTGAACACAACTAAGAAGCCAGATGAAAAAAATTTTTAAATATCTTCTTAAAAGTAGAGATAATGGGGAAACAAAGACCAAGGTTCAAGAGGAGAAGGGATCAGAGCCGGGTGTGCACCACGTTGGAATCTCCTGCCCTGGGCACTTGCATTTCTGGATTTGGCAGACAAATAGGATTAGAAAGATAAATTTTGAGTCCAGGGCCCTCAAGAATAAGGACCCATTTCACCAGTTCCCTGCTTTGTGATGGAACCCCAGATAGCTGCACCCAGAGAGTAAGAAATAAGTTTGTCTTTCCTCTAACTGCAGACGCCCAGAAGTCCAAACCCTGAATTTGACTTATGATAATCCTTCATTGGGGCACCTGGGTGGCTCAGTGGGTTAAACCTCTGCCTTCAGCTCAGGTCATGGTCTCAGGGTCCTTGGATCGGCCCCCGCATCGGGCTCTCTGCTCAGCAGGGAGCCTGCTTCCCCTCGGTCTGCCTGCTTCTCTGCCTGCTTGTGATCCCTCTCTCTCTGTCAAATAAATAAAATAATTTTAAAAAAAAGATAATCCTTCATTGCTTAGGCTGTAAGGACCTGGCAAAAGCAATAACAAATCACCTCTGGAGAATGATAGCTTTAGCCCAGGCCTCTCATTATTTCTACAAATAGCATCTTTAAAAATTGCCGTAACTTCCTCAACATGATAAAGGATATTTATGAAAAACCCACAGCTAATACCATACTCAGTGGTGAAAGACTGAACGTTTTCCCCCAAGATCAGCAATGAGATAAGGATGTCTACATTCAACATTTCCTATTCAACATTGCACTAGAAATTCTAGCCAGAGCAATTATATAAGAAAAAGAAATAAAAGACATCCAAACTGGAAAGGAAAAATTAAAACTATCTCTGTTTGCAGAATGATATGATATGATATGATATGATATGATTTTTATAGAAAATCCTAAGGAATCCACAAGAAAGCTACTAGCAGTAATAAATTCAGCAAAGTTGTGGGATATAAGATCAACACACTAAAATCAGTGGTGTTTCTGCAGACCAGCAGTGAACAATCTGAAAAGCAAGGAAGCAATTCCATTTACAATAACATCTAAAAGATAAACATACCTCGGAAATTCAAGGAGATGAAAGACTTATACACTGAAAAGCACAAAATATTACTGAAAGAAATCAAAGACCTAAATAAATGGAAAGACACTGTGTTCATGGATAGGAAGACTTTATACTAAGATGTCAATATCCAAAGTGTTCTGCAGATACAATGCAATCCATATTAAAATTCCAATAGAATTTTTTTTTTTTGCAGAGATGGAAAAGCCAGTCCTCAAATTCATATGGAATTGCAATGGCCCCAAATAGCCAGTCTTGAAAAAGAAGAAACAGTTGGAAAGACTCACACTTCCAGATTTAAAAACTTACTACAAAGCTGTAATAATCAAAACAGTATGATACACATATATGGATAGATAAACCATTAGAATAGAACAGAAGATCCAGAAATAAATCCATCTATCTTAAGTCAACTGAGTTTTCACATGGGTTCCAAGTCTACTCAATGGAGAAAGAATAGTCTGTTCAACAGATAGGGCTAGGACAACTGGATTTTCACATGCAAAAGAAAGTAGCTGGACCCCAACCTTACACTATGTATAAAAATTAACTCAAAATGGATCACAAATTTATATATGAGGGCAAAACCATAAAACTTTTAGGAAACAACATTGGTGTATATCTTCATGACTTTGGATTGGCTATGGTATCTTAGATATGACACCAAAACCATAAGCAACAAAGAAAGAATAGACAACCTACAACCTTTGTACTTCATCAAAATTAAATTTTTTGTGCATCAAAGAATGCTATCAAAAGTAACAAGAATGAGAAGAAATATTTGCAGATTATATATCTGACAAGGTTTCAATATCCAGATATAAACAAACCCTAACTAAAAAACAAAGAGACAAACATGGGGCACATGGGTGGTCCAGTGGTTTAAGTGTCTGTTTTCAAATCAGGTCATGATCCCAGGTCCTGGGATTGATCCCCACATCAGGGTCCCTGCTCACTGGGGAGTCTGCTTCTCCCTCTCCCTGCAACAGTCATTCCCCCGCATAAATAAATAAAATCTTTAAAAGGCGCACCCCCACACGTACATACAAGGAGACAAACAGCCCAATTTAACATGGGCAAATGACTTGAGTGGACTTTTTTCCAAAGAAGGTATACAAATGGCACATAAGCTCATGAAAAGATGCTCAGCATTGCTGATTAGGGAAATGAAAATGAAAACCACAATGTGATACCACTTAGCATCCATTAGGATGGCTACTATAAAAACTGATTACTTGAGACACCTGCGTGGCTCAGTCATTTAAGTCTCTAACTCTTGCTTTTGGCTCAGGTCGTCATCTCATGGGCATAGGTCATCAGATCAAGCCCTGCATCCAGCTCTGTGCTTAGCAGGGAGTTTGCTTGAAGAGTCTCTCCCTCTGCCCCTCCCCTACTTTTTTATCTCTCTTAAATAAATAAATATATTTTAAAAGTAAAAATTAATTAATTTTTTAAAAAACAGAAAATAGCAAGTGTTGACAGGAATATGGGTAAATTGGAAATCTTGTGCCCTGCTGGTGAGAATATAAAATGGTGTAGCCATTATAGAACATAGCATGGGAGTGCCTTAAAAAATTAAACACAGAATTACCATTTAAGGTATGTCTTGGTGGCTCAGTCAGTTAAACATCTGCCTTCAGCTCAGATCATGATCCCAAAGTCCTGGGATCGAATCCCACATTGGGCTCCTTGCTCAGCGGGGAACCTGCTTCTCCCTCTGCCTGCTACCCCCCTGCTTGTGCTTGCTCCCTCTCTGACTCTCTCTCTCTGACAAATAAGTAAATAAAATCTTTTTTTTTAAAGAATTACCCTTTAATCCAGCAATTCTTCTAAGTATATATCCAAATGGATTGAAAGCATATCTCCTTAGGTATCTGTACTTCCACGATTATAACAGTGTTATTCACAATGGTCACATGCAGAAACAACTCAGGTGTCTATCAACAGACAAGCGGATGAGCAAAATGTCATGTATCTACATATATATATATATATATATATATATAATATATATAATATATATCAATATGAATAATATTCCATCATGTAGATGATGGAATATTATTCAGTCTTTAAAAGGAAGGAAATTCTAACACATGTTTCAACATGAATGAACCTTGAGCATATGAGTGATGTAAGCCAGGCACAAAAGGACAAAGGTTGTTGTGCTTCCCCTTATATTAGGTTCCTAGAGTAGTCATGTTCATAGAGACAGAAAGTAGAATGGTGGTTTCCAGGGAGGAGGGGAAAATGGGGAATTAGTGCTTAATGGGTACAGAGTTTCAACTGGGGAAGATGAAAAAGCTCTAGAGATGGATGGAGGCAATAATTGCACAACAATGTGAATGGAGTTAAAACCACTGAATTATATACTTAAAAATGGTTAAAACAGTCAATATTACATTATATCTGTTTTACCACAATAGCCAAAAAGTACAATAAAATACCCCTTCATATCCACTAGGATGACTATCATGGTAATTTAAAAAAAAAAAAAAAAGTCCTGCAAGTAACAAATGTTGGGAAAGATGTAGAGAAATCGGAACCCTTGTACACTGCTAGAGGGAATGTAAAATAGTGCAGATGCAAAACAGTCTGACATTTCCTCAAAGTTAAACACAGAATTATCACATGACCAATAGTTCCAATTCTACGTATAGAATTGGAAATCAGTAACCTTAACTTGTTCCCCCATGTCCTCTGGTCCCAGCTCTGGAGCAGATTTGGTTAGATCATTGTAACTACAGGGTTGGAAGCCAGTGTGGGCAGCTCTAGACCTTAACAAACAATAACGCATGTATGGAAACTTTGACTCATCTCTGTTCATTGGGTTATGAAATGTCTATCTCACTGCTATCTAAGAATAAATTTAACCAGAGTTGAAAGACTGGTACACTGAAAATTCTACAAACATTTCAGCTCAGAATATTGCTGAAAGAAATCAAAGAAATCCTAAACAAATGGAAAGGCACTGTGTTCGTGGATAAGAAGACAACATTAAGATGTCAATACCCAAAGTGTTCTACACTTAATAAACTAATTAAAGGACAATTTAGTGCAGGGAGGAAAGAGATCTAATTTTGACAGGACTTGAAACACTTATGATACTTCATAGGCTCTGTGATGAGATTTAAATTAGATCGTGAATATATAAAAGTATTTTGCAAACATTAAAGCACTTTATGAATGCTGGGTGACATTATTCCGTTAGTAATGAGTTCCTTACAGACAGAAGCAGAGTTTCATTCATGCTTGCAATCCCCTAATGCACCTGGCATAGTCCTTAGCAGATAGTGGTACTCTATAACGATTTATTCAGTTGAATTCTATATCCTACACTCTGTTAAAATTGAAGTTTTAATACTCCTGAGCTACTGACTAGAATTTTATGAGAGGCCCCGGAGAAATAAATGGTGCTGGATTAGTCAGTGAGTACAAAGAGGCTAAGTAAGTTCCACTTAAATTAACTTGACTACCACTATTAAATCAGGTTATTAGAATATATATTGTAATGATTTCATTAGAATAAGCAGTTACTCATATTCATACATATTGACTCAAACAAAATTATACAGAAAGTAATGTTTTGTCTTCAGGGAAAATGTGTCAAAATTATGAGTCAAGCCACACGAAACTTAAGAATTCTCATCCATCAACTGAACAGGAAATAATGAAGTAAAATTTATCATTTGCTTTTGAAATAGGAGAGTCACCTTCAACCAGAACTACTTGAATAGCCTTTTTTTTAATAGGAAGCAAATATGAAACACTTTGTTCATAGATAAATGGGAAGTCTT
Source organism: Mustela erminea (assembly GCF_009829155.1). Taxonomy (NCBI): domain Eukaryota; kingdom Metazoa; phylum Chordata; class Mammalia; order Carnivora; family Mustelidae; genus Mustela; species Mustela erminea. The sequence continues at coordinate 21,159,059 of NC_045618.1, read as the reverse complement.
TAGGAAAATAAACATTAGGAATCGCTAATCTTTGGTGTCAATTACATGATTGGGCCCACTTTTCACAGCAATGATACATTGCTGCGATGTAATTCTTCAGGGATTTGCTTGGCTTTTTCATGCAACTAAGCTTTATGTTGTATGCAAGTAAATCTAAGTCACAGCCCAGATGATCCAGCAAACCCAAGTTCTCTCTCTGCCTTCTTCAACATGTTTTCCTAGACTTCTGCTCCGGCAGGGCACTGGCCTTTGCTTTTCCAGCTTCTGGACATTAGTGAGCCATTCCTGCTGAGAATGACCTACTTCATCATCTATGCAAACTTTATCTCTCTTCTAGGTCTTTTCTCACATCTCAAAGGCAGGCCAGCAGAGTAGTTAGGGCACAAATGAAGGTGTCAGACTCCCTAGGTTCAGACCCTAGCTCGGCCACTTCCTAATGAAGGTAGTAGTAGTCCCTGCCTTATAAGCTCCTTTGTAAGGATTAAATTTCTCTGGAGTACTTAGAACAGCACCAGCCTAGAGCAAATGCTACTTAGCATTTTTCTCATCACTTTTCTATTAGTGACAACACTGCCATATGAAGGCACACCTGTTTGGTTCAACTTCTCCTGACCCATGCAGAATGAGTTAGGTGAGAAAAGACCAAAAAGCAGGTTAAGCAGACCCTGCAACCAGGTGAAGACAGGTTAAGACTCAAATGCCAAGCCAAACTAAACAAAAATAGGAGGAAAGGTGAGCTTTGACACTGTTGGTAGACAAAGAGCAGATTACAGATGTCCAGCAAAGATGGAAGAGGTCCATTTTCCAAACCACCATAGGGAAAAGCAAAGTAAGCTATTTCCCCAAATGTACGGTAAGTTTTAGGAGAGACTCCTAGATCAATATTTCTTTGGATTTCCTACAGTTCTCAGAATAGTGTCTTGTTAGAATAAAAGATATAGTAAATATTTTTGTTTGATAGGGCTTTCTTAAAGAATTTTTGTTTTTTACTTTTCTTCCTGATTTCATCCATCTATTCTATAAACATCTATTGAGTGATACTATGTGCAAGGCATTGCCTTAAACATGTACAAGTCATTAAGACCCTATGCCAAGCATCATATCTCATATAGATTAATTCCCACCTATAATTCAAAAAGCATTATGGTAAGGTCTTTATTATTTCTAGTGTTCAAGTTATATAATTATTTCAATGGCCTTTGAATAAATGAACTAAGAAATGAAAGCAGAAATCATTTAGTGATTTAAATATGGAGTCTGTTCCAAAACCACATTCTAGGAGGTTCCAGAATTGATTATAATGATACCTTACCTTGGAAAGGATGTGAAAGTCCCTTTCCTACTTTTTTCTCATAGGGATGAAGAAGACTTAGATTCTTAAAGAGGATATTTTAAAAAGAAAAGGAGAAGAATAACATCCTTATAGACAATAAAAGCATACCAGAAAGATAAAACTACGAAATAGATCAAAATGCTAACTTACTATTTGAAAACAATGTGATAAGCTTTACAAACAATGCAAGAAAAACATAAATCAAATTCACAAAATATAGAAATAGAAGGAACAGAACACAGAAAAGATGACTCTACTTGATAAGACCATCTACAAAAAAACCTAAAGGTTAATATCATGCTTAATGATGGAAGACTGAGTGATTTCCCTCAAAGATCAGGAGTAAAGGAAGGCTATCCTTTCTCACTTTATTCAACATGGTTTGCAGGAAGTTCTGGCCACTGCAATATGGCAAGAAAAAGAAATAAAAGGCATATAAACTGGAAAGGAATAAATAAAACTTTTCCTATTTGCGGATGATCTCAGTGCCAATGTAGAAAATCCCAAGGAATCTACCTAAAAAATTCCTAGCAAGTTGAGCAAGTCCGCAGACTCAAGATCAACACACAGGAGTCAATTGCATTTCTATAACTAGTCATGAACATGTAGAAACTGAAATAAAAAACAGAATACACGGGGGCACCTGGGTGGCTCAGTGGGTTAAGCCTCTGCCTTGGGCCCAGGTCATGATCTCAGGGTCCTTGGATTGAGCCCCACATCAGGCTCTCTGCTCAGCAGGGAGCCTGCTTCCCCCTCTCTCTTTGCCTGCTTCTCTGCCTACTTATGATCCCAATCTCTGTCAAATAAATAAAATATTTAAAAAAACCAGAATACGCAATATCATTTACAATAATGCCAAAGAAAATGGAATATTTAGGTATACAATTAACAAAAAAGGTAAAGGATCAGAAAGTAATATAACACTCTGTATTAATTATACTTACAAAAAGCCAGGGACACCTGGCTTGCTCAGTCTATTAAGCAGCAGCAGGGAGTCTCCACCCTCTCCTTCTGCATATCCCTCTAATAGTGCATGCTCTCTCTCTGTGTGTCAAATAAACAAATAAAATCATTTTTAGAAAAAGGTAAAAAATCTGTAAATTGAAAATTACAAAATGATGATCATATAAAAAAAAATTCTCCAGAGAAACAGAATAGGATATATACAAAGAGAAAGAGAGAGATTTGTTTAAAACAATTGGCTCACACATTGTGTAGGATTGGTAAGTCTGAAATCTGCAGGGTAGGCTACTAGGATGGAGACTCAGGGAAGGGTTGTAATTTGAGTCTAAAGGCTATCAGCTGGCAGAATACCTTCTTTGTACAGCCTTTGTTCTAGCAAGACCTTCAACCGATTGGATGAATCCCACCCACATTATGAAGGGTAATCTGCCTTACTCAAAGTCCACTGATTTAAATGTTAATGTCATTCATTTCTGGGCTCTCTCTGCTCCAGTGTTCTATGTGTCTATTTTTGTGCTGGCACCACTCTGTTTTGACTACTACAGCTTTGTAGTACATCTTGAAATCAGGAATTGTGATAAATCCAGCTTTTCTCTTCTTTCTCAAGATTGCTTTGGCTATTCAGGGTCTTTTGTGGTTCCATACAAATTTTAGGATTATTTATTCCCATTCTGTGAAGAATGTCATTGGTATTTTGATAGGGATTGCATTGACTCTGTAGACTGCTTTGGGTAATATAGACATTTAACAATATTAACTCTTCCATTCCATGAGCATGGAATATCTTTCCACTTGTGTCATCTTTAGCTTCTTTTATCAATGTTTTATACTTTTCAGAATATAGGCCTTTTACCTTCTTGGTTAAATTCAATTTAATATTTTTTATAATTTTTATTCTTTTTGGTGTGGTTGTAAATAGAATTACTTCCTTAATTTCTCATTCCACTACTTCATTGTGAAATATGACTCCACCATAAAAAGAGAATGAAATCTTGCCATTTGCAACAACATGGATGGACCTAGAAGGTGTTAAGTGTCAGATAGAGAAAGACAAATATGATATGATTTCACTTATTTGTGGAATCTAAAAAACAAAACAAATAAGAGGAAGCAAACAAAGAGCAGAAACAGACCCACAAATACAGAGAACAAACTTATTCTTGCCAGAGAGGTGGAGGATGAGCAGATGTGCAAAATGAGTGAAGGAGAATGGGAGATAGAGGTTTTAAGTTATGGAACAAATAAACCACAGTAACAAAAGGTAAAGCATTTAAAAAATGTTAATATTATTCAAAAAACACTTTCAAAGAAACATCCAAAATAACTTTTGACCAAAGATCTGGGCACCATCGCCCAGCCAAGGTGACACATAAAATTAACTATCACAATTATGAACTCAAAAGAGACCTAAACAAATGGAGAAGCATATTGTGTTCACAGATTGGAAGACTCAGCATAGTAAAGATGAGGATTATTCCTAAATTTCTCTATTGGTTAATGAAATTCCAATCAAAATTCCAGTGAGGCTTTTTTTTAGACATAAACAAACTTGTTTTTAGAATTATATGAAAAGGCACAGGCCCTGGAACAGCTGACCAATCTTGAAAAAGAAGAATGAAGTGAGAGGAATCACTCTACTCAATACTGAAACTTAGTATAGATCAATAGTAATCGAGATATTGTAGCTTTGCAAATATATGGAGGTTAAAGAAGACACAATTGCGCACAAAATAATAAGATACATAAGAAAAAATTCAACCAAAGAGGCAAAGAATCTGTACTCAAAAAACTATACAGTACTCATGAAAGAAATTGAAGCAGACCCGAAGAAATGGAAAAACAGTCCCTGCTCATGGATTGGAAGAATAAATACTGTGAAAGTGTCTATGCTGCCTAGAGCAATCTACACATTTAATGTAATCCCCATCAAAATACCATCAACATTTTTCAAAGACATGGGACAAATAATCCTAAAATTTATATGGAACAACGAAAGACCCTGGGGGCACCTGGGTGGCTCAGTGGGTTAAAGCCTCTGCTTTTGGCTCAGGTCATGATCTCAGGGTCCTGGGATCAAGCCCCGCATGGGGCTCTTTGCTCAGCAGGGAACCTGCTTCCTCCTCTCTCTCTGCCTACTTGTGATCTCTGTCTGTCAAATAAATAAATAAAAATCTTAAAAAAGAAAAGAAAAGAAAAGACCCTGAATAGCCAGAGGAAAGTTGAAAAAGAAAACCAAAGCTGGCAGCATCACAATTCCAGACTTCAAGTTCTATTACAAAGTTGTAATCATCAAGACAGTGTGATACTGGCACAAAAACAGATACACAGATCAATGGAAGAGAATAGAGAACCCAGAAATGGACCTATGGTCAACTAATCTTTGAAAAAGCAAGAAAGAATGTCCAATTGAAAAAGGACAGTCTCTTCAACAAATGGTGTTCGGAAAATTGGACAGCCACATGCAGAAGAATGAAACTGGACCATTTCCTTACACCACACACAAAAATAGACTCAAAATGGATGAGAGGCCTCAATGTGAGACAGGAAACCATACAAAATCCTTGAGGAGAACTCAGGCAGCAACCTCTTTGACCTCAGCCACAACAACTTCTTCCTAGAAACATCACCAAAAGCAAAGGAAGGAAAGGCAAAAATGAACTATTGGGACTTCATCAAGATCAAAAGCTTTTGCACAGCAAAGGAAACAGTCAACAAAATCAAAAGACAACTGACAGAATGGGAGAAGATATTTGCAAATGACATATCAGATAAAGGGCTAATATCCAAAATCCATAAAGAACTTATCAAACTCAGCACCCAAAGAACAGATAACCCAATCAAGAAATGAGCAGAAGACATGAACAGACATTTCCGCAAAGAGGGCATCCAAATGGCCAATAGGCACATGAAAAAGTGCTCAATACCACTTGGCATCAGGGAAATACAAATCAAAACCACAGTGAGATACCACCTCACACCTATCAGAATGGCTAAAATTAACCAGTCAGGAAATGACAGGTGTTGGCAAGGATTCAGAGAAAGGGGAACACTCTTACACTGTTGGTGAGAATGCAAGCCGGAGCAGTCACTCTGTAAAACAGTATGGAGTTTCCTCAAAAAGTTGAAAATGGAACTATCCTATGACCCAGCAATTGCACTACTGGGTATTTACCCTAAATATACAAAGTTAGTTATCCAAAGGGGCATGTGCACCTGAATGTTTATGTAACAGCACAATATGTCCACAATAGTCAAACTATGGAAAGAGCCTAGATATCCATCAACAGATGAATGGATGAAGAAGATGCAGTACATACATACAATGGAATATTATGTAGGCATCAAAAAAAATGAAATCTTGCCATTTGCAACAACGTGGAAGGAACTAGAGGATATTATGCTAAGTGAAATAGTCAATCAGAGGAAGACAATTATCATATGATCTCACTGATGTGTGGAGTTTGAGAAACAAGACAGAGGATCATAGGGGAAGGGAGGGGAAAAATGAAACAAGACGTAACCAGAGAGAGAAAGACAAACCATAAGAAACTCTTAATCTCAGGAAATAAACTGCAGGTTGCTGGAGGGGAAGGCAGTGGGAGGGATGGGGTGGTTGGGGGATGAACATTGGGGATGGTATATTATATGGTGAATGCTGTGAATTGTGTAAGATTGATGAATCTCAGATTCGTACCCCTGAAACAAATAATACATTATACATTAATTTTTAAAAATTTCAAATTAAAAAAAAAGAAAGAAGTCATCCAAATTGACAATGAAGAAGTCAAACTTTCACTCTTTGCTGACAACATGATATTCTGTGTTGAAAACCCTAAGACTGCACCAAAAATTTGCTAGAACTGATACAGGAATTCAGCAAAGTTGGAGTATATAAAAATCAACAGAAAGAAATCTGTTGTATTTCTATACACCTGTAATGAAGCAGCAGAAAGAGAAATCAAGGCATTGGTCCCATTTACAATTGCCCCCAAAACCATAAGATACCTAGGAATAAACCTAACCAAAGAGGTGAAAGAAATTGAACAAAACACAAAGAAAAGGAAAAACATCCCATGCTCGTGGATTGGAAGAACAAATATTGTTAAAATGTCTCTACTGGCCAAAGCAATTTACACATTCAGTGTAATCCCTATCAAAATGCCACAGGCATTTTTCACAGAACTAGAACAATCCTAAAATTTGCATGGAGCCAGAAACGACCCCAAATACCCAAAGTAAGGTTGAAAAAGAAAACCAAAGCTGGACTTTTCAGAATTTCAGACTTGAACTATATTACAAAGCTGTAATCATCAATACAGTATGGTACTGGCACAAAAACAGACACATAGATCAATGGAACAGAGTAGAATAACCCAGAAATGGAACCACAACAAAGGAGGAAAGAATATCCAATGGAAAAAAAGACTCTTCAACAAATGGTATGGGGAAAATTGGACAGCCACATGCAGAAAAATGAAACTGGACCACTTTCTTACACTATACACAAAGATAAATTCAAAATGGATGAGAGGCCTAAATGAGAGACAGGAACCCATCAAAATCCTAGAGGAGAATGGAGGCAGCAACCTCTTTGACCTTGGTCATAGCAACTTCTTGATAGATACATCTCTGGTGGCAAAGGAAACAAAAGCAAAAATTAACTATTGGGACTTCATCAAGATAAAAATCTTCTGTACAGCAAAGGAAACAGTCAACAAAACTAAAAGGCAACCCATGGAATGGGAAAAGATGTTTGCAAATGACATATCAGATAAAGGGCTAATATCCAAAATCTATAAAGAACTTATTAAACTCAACACCCAGAAAATAAATAATCCAGTTAAGAAAGGGCAGAAGACATTTCTGCAGACATTTCTGCAAAGAAGACACACAAATGGCTAACAGACATCAAGAAATGCTCAACATCATTCATTATCTAGGGAATCAAAACCATGATGAGAAACAACTCACACCAGTCGGAATGGCTAAAATTAACAACTCAGCAAACAACAGATGTTGGTGAGGATGTGGACAAAGAGGAACCCCCTTACACTATTGGTGAGAATGAAAACTGGTACAACAACTCTGGAAAATAGTATGGAGTTTCCTCCAAATGTTAAAAATAGAGCTACCATATGACCCAGCCACTGCACTGCTAGGTATTTATCTAAAGGATACAAAAATACTGATTCAAGGGGGCACATGCACTCTGATGTTAATAGCAGCACTATCAACAATAGCCAAATTATGGAAAGATCCCAAATGTCAATCAACTGATAAATGGATAAAGAAGATGTGGTATATACATAAAATGGAATATTACTCAGCTATCAAAAAGAATGAAATCTTGACCTTTGAAATGATGTGGATGGAACCAAAACAAAATTTATTTTGCACAAAAACTGTAAGATTTCAGTCATATGTGGAATTTAAGAAATAAACAGATGAACATAGGGGAAGGGAAGGAAAAACAAAATAAGATGAAAACAGAAAGGTAGGCAAACCATAAGAGACTCTTACCTATAGAAAACAAACTGAAGGTTGCTGGAGTGGAGAAGGGTGGGGGGATGGTCTAAATGGGTGGCAGCCATTAAGGAGGACACTTGATGTAATGAGCATTGGGTATTATATGTAAGTGATGAAGCAGTAAATTCTACTCCTGAAACTAATACTACACTATATGTTAACTAACTTGAATTTAAATAAAATCTTGGAAGGAAAAAAAAGATATTGTGGTTTTGGCACAGGGATAAACACACAGGTCAGTGGAACTAAATAAAGAGCTCAGAATAGACCACAAAAATATATGCAGCTGATTTTTGAGAAAGATGTACAGATAATTCAGTGCAGAAAGAAGGATAGCCTTTTCAATACATGGTATTGGAGCAATTGGACATCTATAAGGAAAAAAAGTGGTCTTCAACTTTTTGCAAAAATTAACTAAAAATAGATTATGGGCTTAAATGTAAACAGAGAAGGAAGAAGGGGCTTCAGTAATTGAGACTAAACTAGAAGTATATAAGTGAATAAACACAATTGATAATAAGCTAAGAGTGATAAGTGAAAAGGAATTTTTTTTTAAAGATTTTATTTATTTATTTGACAGAGAGAAATCACAAGTAGATGGAGAGGCAGGCAGAGAGAGAGAGAGAGGGAAGCAGGCTCTCTGCCGAGCAGAGAGCCCGATGCGGGACCCGATCCCAGGACCCTGAGATCATGACCTGAGCCGAAGGCAGCAGCTTAAACCACTGAGCCACCCAGGCGCCCCTGAAAAGGAATTTTTAAAACTATACATAAAAGAGTTTAAAAAGATTTATGAACAGTAGCATTTATTGGGGAGTATTAAAGAAGGTCCAACCTATGATTGAAAGGAGTGCCTGAAAAAAGGAAACTAAAGCAAGGGAACAAAACAAATATTAAAATCTATAATTCAATAAAATAATCTTGAAAAATTTTAAAGGCTGAAATTGCATGTTGAAGGAACATATCCTTCATAATCCTGGATAATGTCACCGAGAATGGGCATGACCAAGATAAACTGTATTAAAATTACTGTACTCTAAAGAAAAAGAAGATATCCTGTGGGTATCAGAGCCAGAAGAACAAGTGGCTCATAAGGGAAATAAAATATTTGGCAATAATTCACTGTGCAAAAAAAAAAAAAAAAAAAGAAGCAATTTTGAAATAATCAGAAAAGGAAATATCACCCAAGGATTTTATATCTAATAAAATTGAACAAACTATCATCAGTGTGCAAAAACTCAGGTAATATCATATCCACGAGCCCTTCCTGAAGAATCTTATTAATTCATAAACTTCAAAGAGCCAAAATAACTAGAGGAACATCAACATAAGTAAAGGTAATGAGCATAAAATATATAATTCCTTTTAGAACTAAGACTAAATGAGGACCCTTATCTCATACCATATGTAAAACTTAACTTGAGAATGAATCAAAGGGCACCAGTTTGCATTTCCACTAACAGTGCATGAAGGTTCCTTTTTTAGCATGTCCTCACTAACACTTGTGGAAAATAGTATGGAGGTTCCTCAAAAAATTAAAAATAGAACTACCATATGATCCAGTAATCACTGTAATGAGTATTTACCCAAAGAATACAAAAACACTAATTTGAAAGCATACATGCACCCCTGTGTCTATTGAAATATTATTTACAATAGCCAAATTATGGAAGCTGCTCAAGTATCCATCAATGGATAAATGGATAAATATGTGGTATATATATATACAATGGAATATTATTCAGCCATAAAAAGAAAAAAATCTTGCCATTTGTAACAGCATGGATGGAGCTTGAGAGCTAGGTGAAATAAGTCAGAGAAAAACAAATGCCCCATGATTTCACTCATGTGTAAAATTAAAAACAAAACAAATGAACAAAGGGAGAAAGAGAGACAAACCAAGAAACAGACATTCACTATAGAGAACAGATGGTTAGCAGAGGGGAGGTAGATGGAAGGGTATTGAAATAGGTGATTGGGACTAAGAGTACACTTAACACGATGATCTGAGTAATATATGGAATTGTTGAATCACTCTATTGTACACCTGAAACTAATAAAACGCTGCATGCCAGAATATAAAAATTAAAAAAAAAATTATCTTACTGTGAAAAAAATTCATCAAGGGCCTAAATATAACAACTAAAACTATGAAATGCTTTGAAGAAATCATAGCTATACATCTACATGACCTTGAATGACCATGAAACCAATGGTTTCTTAGCAATGACATCTATAGCACAGGCACCAAAGAAAGCATAGATACATTGGACGTCATCAAAATGAAAAATTGTTCAAAAGACAGATCAAGAAAATGAAAAGACAACCCACAGAAAGAAGAAAAAGATTTACAAATCATACATCTGATAAGAGCCTAACACCCAGAATACATATAAGTTTTAAAACTCTTACAACTCAACAATAACAAAATAACCCAATGGAAAAATGAGCAAAGGGTCTGAACTGACATTTCCCCCAAAGAATATATAGAGGTGGCTACTAAGTGCATGAAAAGATGTTCAACATCATCGGTAGTTAGGAAAAAGCAAATCAAAGTCACAGTGAGATACCACTTCATGGCCACTAAAAAGGCTATTATCAAACTGGCGGACAATAACAGCTCTTGGCAAGGTTATGGAGAAAATGGAAGCATTGTCCCTGCAGGTGGGAATATAAATGGTGCAGTCACTCTGGAAAATCCACTTGCCAGTTTCTCAACATGTTCAGCTTAAAGTTACCCCATGACTCAGCAATTCCACTCATAAGTATATACCCAAGAGAAACTGAAAACATTTTTTTTACACAAATCTTGCACATAAACATTGATAGCAGTGTTGTTATGTACCATCATCAAAAAATGACAACAACCTAAAAAACCCCATCTGATACTGCACAAACAAAATGTGGTATATCCAGTGACATCATTTCTAGCCATAAAAAGAGATGTCATACAGATAAGCACTACAGTAGAGATGAACTTTGAAAACTATGCTATGTGAAACAAGCCAATTTTTAAAAAAATGCATATTGTATCATTCCACTGATTCAAAATGTCCAGAAGAGGCAAATCCCTTGAAACAGACAATAGCTTAGTGGTTGCCAAGGGCTACGGAAAGGAGACATGAGAGTTTCTGCTAATGGGTACAGGTGTCTTTTTTAGGTGATGAAAAGCTACTAAAATTCTTTAGTGATGGTTGCACGTCTCTGTAGATACATTAAAAACTACTGCATTGCATACTTTAAAAGGGTACCATTTGTGGTTATAGGAATTATGTTTCAATTAAACTGTTATATTTTAAAAGACCAAATGAGTGTTAAAAAGAGTACTGGTTATGGGGCGCCTGGGTGGCTCAGTGGGTTAAGCCTCTGCCTTCAACTCAGGTCATGGTCTCAGGGTCCTGGGATCGAGCCCGGTGTCGGGCTCTCTGCTCAACAGGGAGCCTGCTTCCTCCTCTCTCTCTGCCTGCCTCTCTGCCTACTTGTGATCTCTCTGTCAAATAAATAAATAGAATCTTAAAAAAAAAAAAAAAGGAGTACTGGTTTTGTGCTCTTTCATAGACTGAATGTTTGTATCCTTCCAAAAGTCATATTGCTGAAACTTGATTCCCAGGGTGATGACATCTGGAGATGAGGTCTTTGAGAAGACTCTGCCCTCATGAGTGGAATTAGTATCCTTCTAAGAGACCCCAGAGAGCTCCCTTCCGCTTTATGCTATGTGAGGACACAGCAAGAAGATAGCCATCTATCAACTAGGTAGCAAGCCCTCACCAGGCTCTGATCAGCTGGTGCCTTGATCTTGGACTTTCTACCTCCAAAATGGTGAGAAATAAATTTCTACTGTTTATAAGGCACTCAGTCTATGGTATTCTGTTACAGCAGCCCAAATGAAAACATGACAATGTAGATATAATACAGCTATTTAAAAAAAGGGGGGGGGTTGAATGAGGAGAGCAAATGCAAAAATTTTAACTACTCTCCATAAATAATTGGTTATGGTAGTATTCACGTTATTATTATGAGACTCTTGGCTGAATAATTCTGGATTAAGCAAATGAGAAATTATGGGTTATTCTAGTTATACCATCCCTTGTGTCCTTTTTAGAGGAAAGAAGTTAGAGATATAATATAGGTCGAGTTACAAAAAACTCCTATAGTCCTGAATCTGAATGGGAAATATGAATTCATGAGATCTTGTTTATCTGTGTAGTTGTGTGTGTGTGTGTGTGTGTGTGAGAGAGAGAGAGAGAGAGAGTTACTTAACTCTGTCCACTAAAAATCCCAGAAACAATGACCAGCCCAATAGCAATAAATATCCCTAGGGCCCTGATTATCATCTTAAAATACCATTTCTCAATAAGAAAAAAAAAAAAAGGCTGATGCCAGGCTTGGGATCATATAGCAAAAACACTAGGAAATGCTAGTAGAGTAATGCCAAAACGATTCTGGAGTTGATTTTGGATGTTCCTACTTGGTAAAGATGGGTAAATTTGAATGTCAATAAGGATATTCACTGAAATGCATTCAAAACTGTCAAATATGTTTAAAATCTACAAGTTCATAATGGTATCCTTAAAAACAACTCATTGGTTGTTAGAGATGAAAGGGAAACAACTCATTATCTTAAAACCTGACAAATACCAAGAATATAATTAGGCATTTGTTCCTCCTTTCCTATATGAAATGTCCTATTGGGCAACTAGACAAATAGATGAGGCGGCATGTCATTTTATAAAAATATCCCAATCAATAGTTGAAAAAGAAATATTGGATTAAAATATCACCATTTTGCAACTCACAATGAATAGAGCTCAGGGAGCACAAAAAGCTGCTGACATCAAAAAAGAGTGAAAACCAGACATGATGTGCCTCCTGATGAAAGAACACATCAATTATGTCCTGAGAAACATTTGAGCCTGACTCCAATCCAGTCTCTGGATCTAGCTGCCAATTTGCAGGAAACCCAGAAGGCAGAGTAACATGGTTGAACATGGCAGGGGTTAGCATCCTCAGCAAAACCTGGACTGCCAGACAGCCTGAGTCCTTCAACAGATAAATTGTAAAGAAAGGAAAAAGATGGAGGAGGAACCTATAGATTAAAAGAGATTTGAGAGACACTTTAAGTTTTCTTAAATGGGCCAGAATAAACTGTAGTGTCTAGGGATAGGTACTTGCTGGGAGGAGAAGGAAGGGGCTGCCATTGGGATAGGGCACACGGAGGGAATTCTGAGATAGCTGGAAGTTTAATTTCTTGACCTGGGAAGGCACTCGCCTTAAAATAATTTATGTAGTCCTCCACTCGATTTGTGTGGATTTCTAAAGCTGTTTTTCTGTGCCCTAAAAAGGTATTTAAAATCTTCCTCCCAGAAGCATGTTTATTTACAATTTCAGGTGAAAACCTCACATTCTTGGCTTGTCCAAGTTCATCATGACTTTCCTATTCCATGACTTTTGTGCCTGTATTTGAGAGTAAGTTTTTAAACAACTCAATTTTGCATCTGACATCACGAAACAAAGATGTATGTCCCGTTCTTCTGGAATATGCCTCTGTGCATCTTCATTCATCTTGGATAAGTGGCTGCTTATCATCTTCCAGATGGTGCTTGACAAGCAAACCCTTTATATAATGAAAGGAAACTGTGGCAATGAACACCTCATTCAGCTTTCTCCAAACACCACTGTACCTTTTAGATGCTAGCATAGACTGTCTTCCCCACTGTGGATTTATAGCTATTTGGATGTCAACTCTTTATTCCTCCCAAACTTAATCTGCAGCAGATTACTCAAAACAGGCAGCTGTGTTACAGAGAGTGGAAAAAAAACAGCAGGCTTGGAATCAAAACACCTGGCTCAACCAGTGACTCTGCAGCTATGTGATCGGGGCAGGCCACTTGATATTCCTGCACCTGTTGCCTCATCTGGAAAGTAGCAGTGATCCACAGGGTATCATGAAGTTTCAGTAAGGTGATGAATAGAAAAGAAGCGTGTGGACTCTACAACTCAACGGTGTCTTCATCACTCCTACATAGCTCACTTACAATGAATTTCTTTCTCTCTGTCATCACCTATGATCCTATAATGGGTTACCTTATGACTCTGCCCCATCAGATACAAAATGATGATCGAAAGATCTCAGTGTGGGGTGTCTGGGTGGCTCGGTGGGTTAACCCTCAGCCTTGGGCTCAGGTCATGATCTCAGGGTCCTGGGATCGACCCCTGAATCAGGCTCTCTACTCAGCAGGGAGCCTGCTTCCCACCCCCACCCCACCTGACTCTCTGCCTACTGTCTGTCAAATAAATAAATAAAATCTTTTAAAAAGAAGAAGAAGAAGAAGAAGAAGAAGAAGAAGAAGAAGAAGAAGAAGAAGAAGAAGCAGCTACGTCTCTTTAAAAAAAAAAAAAAAAAACAAACTCAGAGCCCTGTGATTGCCTTTATAGCAGAGCTTTTAGGAAGCCAAGGATTGGAGACATAGAATCTTGAAATATGAAGGCCTCAGGGAGTCTCAGAGCCATCTGCCCCTGAGTTCCAAGTTGTGTCCCTTCTAAGGAGACCCAGGGTTCCATGGCCAACTTCAATGGCTGCCTTAGGGCCCAGAAGAAACCTACAAGACTCTGACCATCACTGCTACTTCCTTCTGAGCAGTTTGTCATCATCAAATTTATTTCTTGGTGCTCTGTGTAAGAGTTCATTTTACAGGTTCTGAAAAACAATTAAACAACAGGAATATATCTGTTCCAATTCTCATTTTGCAGGTAAGAATAAAGACCTAGAAAAGGTAAGAGACTCATTCAGCATGTTTTATAAAATTTCTATTTTAATTCCAGTGAATTAACAGATAGTGTTATATTGGTTTCAGGTGTACCATGAAGTGATTTAATAATTCCATGTATCACCCTGTGCTTATCAAAACCAGGGCACTCCTTATCCCCATCACCTATTTTTCTCATGCATCCACCCATGGTTACCCTCTGGTAACCATCAGTTTGTTCTCTATAGTCAAGGGTCTCTTTGTTGGTTTGCCTCCCTCCCTCTCTCTTTTTTGTTGCCCTTTGCTTATTTGTTTTGTTTCTTAAATTCCATGTATGGGTGAAATGATGGTGTCTGTCTTTCTCTGACTGATTTTGCTTAACATTATACTCACCATCCATGCAGTTACAAATGGCAAGCTTTCATTCTTTTTTCTTTTTCTTTCTTTTTCTTTTTTTTTAAAATTTATTTTCAGCGTAACAGTATTCATTGTTTTTGTACCACACCCAGTGCTCCATGCAATCCGTGCCCTCTATAATACCCACCACCTGGTACCCTGACCTCCCATCCCCCGCCCCTGGTACCCTGACCTCCCACACTCCCGCCCCTTCAAAACCCTCATATTGTTTTTCAGAGTCCATAGTCTCTCATGATTCACCTCCCCTTCCAATTTCCCCCAACTCCCTTCTCCTCTCTAACACCCTTTGTCCTCCATGATATTTGTTATGCTCCACAGATAAGTGAAACCATATGATAATTGACTCTCTCTGCTTGACTTATTTCACTCAGCATAATCTCTTCCAGTCCTGTCCATGTTGCTACAAAAGTTGGGTATTCGTCCTTTCTGATGGAGACATAATACTCCACATCTTGCTTATCCATTCGTCTGTTGAAGGGCATCTTGGTTTTTTCCACAGTTTGGCAACCGTGGCCATTGCTGCTATGAACACTGGGGTACAGATGGCCCTTCTTTTCACTACATCTGTATCTTCGGGGTAAATACCCAGTAGTGCAATTGCAGGGTCATAGGGAAGTTCTATTTTTAATTTCTTGAGGAATCTCCACACTGTTCTCCAAAGAGGCATAAAAACAGACACATAGACCAGTGGAACAGAGTAGAAAGCCCAGATATGGACCCTCAACTCTATGGTCAAATAATCTTCGACAAAACAGGAAAACATATATAGTGGAAAAAAGACAGTCTCTTCAATTAAATGGTGCTGGGAAAACTGGGCAGCTATATGTAGAAGAATGAAACTCGACCATTCTCTTACACCGTACACAAAGATAAACTCAAAATGGATAAAAGACCTCAACCTGAGACAGGAATCCATCAGAATCCTAGAGGAGAACATAGGCAGTAATCTCTTCAATACCAGCCACAGCAACTTCTTTCAAGATATGTCTCCATAGGCAAAGGAAACAAAAGCGAAAATAAACTTTTGGGACTTCATCAAAATCAAAAGCTTCTGCACAGCAAAGGAAACAGTCAAGAAAACAAAGAGGCAACCCACGGAATGGGAGAAGATATTTGCAAATGACATATAGACAAAAGGTTGATATCCAGGATCTATAAAGAACTCCTCAAACTCAACACACACAAAACAGACAATCATATCAAAAAATGGGCAGAAGATATGAACAGACACTTCTCCAATGAAGACATACAAATGGCTATCAAACACATGAAAAAATGCTCATCATCACTAGCTTTCATTGTTTTTTATGGCTAAGCAATATTCCATCGTGTGTATGTGTATGTATATATACATACACATACATACACACCACATCTTCTTTATCCATTCCTCAATTGATAGACACTTGGGCAGCTTCCATATCTTGGCTACTGTGAATAATGCTGCTATAAATAGAGGGGTGCATATATCACTTTCAATTAGTGTTTCTGTATTCTTTGGGTAAATATCCAGCACTATGACAGTTGAATTGTAGGGTAGCTGTATTTTTTAACTTTTTGAAAACTCCATACTGTTTTCCACAGTAGCTGTACTAGTTTGCATTCCCACCAGCAGTGCACAGGTATTGCTTTTTCTTCACATCCTCACCAACAACTTTTGTTTCCTGTGTTGTTGATTTTAGCCATTCTGACAGGCGTGAAGTATTATCTCATTGTAGTTTTGATGTTGGCTATCTGTATGTAGTTGGCTATCTGTATGTCTTCTTTGGAGAAATGTTTGTGTCTTCTGCTTTTTTTTTCCCCTTTTTTTTAAAAAAAGATTTTATTTACTTATTTGACAGAGAGAGATCACAAGCAGGCAGAGGCAGGCAGAGAGAGAGAGAGAGGAGGAGGAAGCAGGCTCCCTGATGAGCAGAGAGCCCCATGTGGGGCTCAATCCCAGGACCCTGAGATCATGACCCAAGCTGAAGGCAGAGGCTTTAATCCACTGAGCCACCCAGGTGCCCCAAATTTTATTTTATTTTTTCAGTGTTTCAAGACTCATTGTTTATGCACCACACCCAGTGCTCCATGCAATACGTGCCCTCTTTAATACCCACCATCAGGCTCACCCATCTCTCCAACCCTCTCCCTTCCAAAACCCTCAGTTTGTTTCTCAGAGTCCACAGTCTTTCATGCTTCATCTCCCCCTCAGATTTACCCAATTCACTTGTCCTTTCCTTCTCCTAATGTCCTCCGTGTTTTTCCTTATGTTCCACAAGTAAGTGAAACTATATAATTGACTTTTTCTGCTTGACTTATTTCACTTAGAATAATCTCCTCCAGATCCTTATTTTCAATTGGATTATTTGTTTCTTGGGTGTTGAGTTTTGTAATTTCTTTAAAGGTATTTTTGTAAGATTTTATTTATTTCAGAGAGAAAGAGAGAGAATGCACAAGTGGGAGGGAGGGGCAAAGGAAGAGGGAGAAACAGACTCCTCACTGAGCAGGGAGCCCAATGTGGGCTCAATCCCAAGACCCCAAGATCATGACCTGGGCTGAAGGCAAACACTTAACTAAGCCACCCAGATGCCCTTTATTTCTTTTTGTTGTCTACTGTGGTTAAGACTTCCAGTACTTTGTTGAACCAAAGTGGTAAGAGAGGATATCCTTATCTTGTTCTTGACCTTAGGGGAAAAGCTGTTTTTCCCCATTGAGGATGATATTACCTGTGGGTATTTCATATATGCCCTTTATTATGTTGATATATGTCCTCTCTAAACCTGTTTTGTTGAGGGTTTTTATCATGAATGGATGTTGTACTTTCTCAAATGTTTTTTTCTGCATCTATTGAAATTATCATATGGTTCTTATGCTTTCTCTTATTGATGTGATATGTCACAATGACTGATGTGGGAATATTGAACCACCCTGACAACCCAGGAATAAATCCCATTTAATCATGATGAATAATTATTTTCATGTATTGTTGGATTCGGTTTCCTAGTATTTTGTTGAGGATTTTGGATCTATGTTCATCAGAGAAATTGGCCTGTAGTTCTCTTTTTTTAGTGATGTCTTAGGCTTTGGTATAGGGTAGTGCTGGCCTTATAGAATGGATTTAAAAGTTTTCATTTTTCTTCTATGTTTTGGAATAGTTTGAGAAGGATAGGTATTAAATCTTTTTAAATGTTGTTAGAACTCACCTGTGAAGCCATCTGGTCCTAGACTTTCGTTTGATGGGAGATTTTTGATTACTGATTCAATTTCTTTGTTGGTTATTGGTGTATTCAAATTTTCTATTCCTCTTTCAGTTTTATAGTTTATGTGTTTCTAGGAACTTTTCCATTTCTTCTTAGTTGTCCAATTTATTGGCATATAGTTTTTCATAATATTCTCTGATAATTGTATTTTATTTATAGTTTTATTTATCTGAGATCTTTCTCTTCTTTTCTTGATAAGTATGCCTAGAGGTTTATCAATTTTATTGATTTTTTTCAAAGAACCAGCTCCTGGTTTTTTATCTGTTTTATTGTGTTTTTGTTTTATTGTTGTTGTTGTTGTTTTTAGTTTCCATAGCATTTATTTCTGGTCTAATCTTTATTATTTCCTTCCTTCTCCTGGTTTTAGACTTTGTTTGTTGTTCTTTTTCTAGCTCCTTTAGGTGTAAGGTAAGGTGGGGTAGGTATGGCTATAAACTTCCCTCTTAGTACATCTTTTGCTGCATCCCATAGGTTTTGGACCATTGTGTTTTCTTTTTATTTGTTTCCATGTAATTTTTAAATGTCTTCTTTTATTTCCAATTTGGCTAATTCGTTGCTTAGTAACATGTTATTTAATCTCCATGCATTTGTGGTCTTTCAAGATTTTTTCCTGTGGTTGACTTCTAGTTTCATAGCATTGTGATCAGAAAAGATGGTATGATTTCAATCTTGAATTTGTTGAGGATTGTTCTGGGGCCTAACATGTAATATCCTCTGTGATCAGTTGGAAAGAATATGTGTTCTGCTATTTTAGGATGGAATGTTCTGAATATAACTGTTAAAGCCATCTGGTCCAGTGTGTCATTCAAAACCATTATAGACAGCATATAGATAAATCTTATTTTTTTTTATCTTTTCTTTCACCCAATGTCTTTTGATGGGAGCATTCAGTCTATTTGTATTCAAATTAATTATTGATAGATTTGGGAGTGCCTGGGTGCATCGGTGAGTTAAGTGTCCAACTCTTGATTTTCCCTCATGTCATGATGTCAGGGTCCTGGGATCAAGCTCCACATCGATTTCTGTGCTCAGTGGGGAGTCTTCTTGAGAGTCTCTCTCTTCCTCTCCCTCTGCCCTGTCCTCCCACTCACATGCACTCTCTCTGTCTCGCTATTTTTCAAATAAGTGAACAAATCTTTCTTTTTAAAAAAGTAATTATTGGAGTACCTAGGTGACTCAGTTTGTTAGCATCTGCCTTCAACTCAGGTCATGACCCCAGAATCCTGGAATCAAGCCCCACATTGGGCTTCCCTGCTCAGTGGGGAACCTGCTTCTCCCTGTCCTCCCCACTCGTGCTCTCTGTCATGATTCTGCCTCTCTCTCAAATAAATAATAAAATCATTTAAAAACATAATTACTGATGTATTTATTGTCATTTTATTATTTTTATAATAATATGTCATTTTGATATCATTTTATTATTTATTATTTTGTTGTTTCTGAATATTTTCTCTGTTCTTTCTTACCTTTTTCTCTTTCATGGTGTACTGATTTTCTTTAGTGACGTATTTGGATTTCTTTCTCTTTATTCTTTGCATATCTATTAGTGGTTTTTGATATATGGTTACTGTTAGGTTTGTGTATAACACAACCTGCATATAGCAGTCTGTATTAAGTTGATGGTTGTTTACGTTTGAACCATTCTTTACTCCTTTTCCCCCATGCTTTAGGTACATGTTGTCATATTTTACAACCTTTTATTTTGTGAATTCTTGGACTTATTTTTTACAGAAATATTCATTTTTGCTGCTTTCCTGTTTCCTACCTTAATACTGCCACTTTAGTTTTCTCCTTCCCACTCAAAGGGTCCCCTTTAATATTTCTTGCAGGGCTGGTCATGAATTCCTTTAGTTTTTGTTTGTCTGGGAAACTTTTAATCTCTCCTTCTATTCTGAATGATAGCCTTGCCAGATAGGGTGTCCTTAGATGCAGATTTTTCCTATTTGGCACTTTGAATATATCATGCCATTCTCTTCTGGCTTACAAAGTATCTGCTGAAAAATAGCCAATGAGCCTTGGGGTTCCCTTATATGTTACTGTCTTCTTTTGTCCTTGTGCTTTTAATTCTGTTTTTGTTGTGTTGTTGTTTATCACTGCATTTTGCCAGTTCAATTGCAACATGTCTTGGTGTGGATCTACTTTTGTTGATTTTGTTGAAGGCTCTCTGTGCCTCCTAGATCTGGATATCATTTTCTTTTCCCAGATTAGGGAAATTTTCAGCTATCATTTCCTTTTTTCAAAGATTTTATTTATTTATTTGATAGACAGAGACACAAGTAGGCAGAGAGGCAGGCAGAGAGAAAAAGGAGAAAGCAAGCTCCCTGCTGAGCAGAGAGCCCGACGCAGGGCTCCATCCCAGGATCCTGGCATCAAGACCTGAGCCGATGGCAGAGGCTTTAACACACTGAGCCACCCAGGTACTCCTATAATTTCTTCAAACAAAATTTCTCCCCTTTTTCCTCTCTCTTCTTCTCCTGGGACTCCTATAATACAAATATTATCACATTTGATGGAGTCACTGAATTCCCTAAGTTTGTTCTCATGTTGTATAATGCTTCTTTTATTCAGCTTCATTACTCTCCATTACTCTGTCTTCTAGATCATTCATTCATTCTTCTGTTTCTTCCAGCCTGCTGTTCATGCCATCCAGCATATTTCTTATATCATTTATTGAGCTCTTTATCTCTGCTATGTTATTCCTTAGTTCTGTGTCAAGGGTCTCTGCTCATGTCTTCCACTCTTTTCTGTAGTTCAGTGAGTATCTTTATGATTACTTCTTTAAATATTCCATCAGCCATGTTATTTATGTCTGTTTTTGTTTAGGTCTCTGGTCATGGCCTCATCCCGTTATTTCATTTGGGATAAATTTCACTGTCTTCTCATTTTGTCTAAGTCTCTGTTTCTATGTGTTAGGGAAGCCAGGTGCATATCCTATTCTTGAGGGTAATGGCCTTATGAAGAAAAAGTCCTATAGTGCCCTGCCATGTAGTGTTCCCTATTCCCCAAGGCCTGACACTTCTGTGAGTGTCTTGAATGTGTGCTGCATGTGCTGTTATTTTGTTCTGCCACTTTGTCCTTCAGTCCAGTCATCTGCCAAAGCTCTCTTTGCCCGTTGTGGACAGGGTTTGTCCCTGGACTGGATATGGTGCATTTTAACTAAGTGTGCTCTGATCTGCTTGTGAAATAAAATTTGTCACCACTGCCACCAGAACTGAGGTTCTGCAAAACTTCTGAGTCGGGAGATGAGGTGTGAGCAAGGGTTTGGCCGGTTTCCTGAGGGAGGGGGTCTACCATGCTGGGACTGAGGCAAGACTGACCGGGAAGGGCAGTTCCACCAAAATGTAGGGAGTGGGTCTTGGTGCAAGCAGGTTGGGTAGCAAGTGAGCGCTGCATTGGTTACTGCAGGAGGGTCTATGTATATACTGGGAGGTAGGAGAAGGAAGTGTCACTGGCCAGTTCCTTTTGTTCTTGGAGTGGTCTGTCTATGAATGCTGTCTCTCCAGGACACACTCTGAGATGAGAGAATTACCTCCCCACTTCTTGCCCCAGGTGCTCTTCAGACTTCTGTTTCACTCTGTATGTCCACAGGTTGTTTGCCTGTCTTTTCTCTAAGAACAGCACAATGCCTTCTGGGCTCTATCCCAGCCAAACCTGTTGACCTTTAAAATTCTAGACATTAAGCCCTGCTGATTGCCAGAAGTCACAAAATTTATACTCTTTCAGTTTCCAGGCCAATTACTGTGGGGATTCATTTTCCCTGAGAGCCCTCCTATGTGCTATTCTGTCTCTTGCCCTTCTCCGTAACTGTGGGTCCCTCTGCACTGCAGCAGCCATGATCCATTTCTCTCCCAAACCATGTCTCCATACTTCCTACCTTTTTCTATGTGGTCTCTTCTCTCCCTTTATTTATAAAATTTGTTCTGCCAGTCTTGAGGCCAGTTTCTGGGATATTAAGGATGATTTGATGGTCATCTAGTTATACTCATGGCAAGAGGTGAGCCTGGGGTCTTCCTACTCTGTCACCATCTTCCAACCCCTCTCATCCAGGCTTTCAACTAATGACAGGCAAAACTATGGCCAGAATGTAGTTCTTCTGGAATCTATGCCAGCATCCATTCTACCAAGTCTCTCTCTGTGGTGCCTCTGAGCTCCATTTTGGCCTTATGGATAAGAAGTGGAACTAGCAGCTGAGCAACCAGTTATGGTTGTGTCCTGCACAAGGATGGTCCATCAAGGCCAGGCACCCTGGACTGGTGCTTGTCCCTTTGGTATTTTCTGCTGAGTATGACTGTGCTGTGTGAGCTGGCTTTAGCCCTGGCCACCAACATGACCAACATTTTGTGCCAAGGCTCCCCAGCTTCTCTCTTCTGATTCCTTTCAAGGTGGCCTCACAATTTTGCCTCATCTCAGCTTTGTTGCAAACAGCACATCCATAGAATTGTGAAGCTTATTAGTTTTTCCAATAGTCTATGTCCTCAAAGTAAGTTAGATGGGACTAGAAACTGTAATTGCTTGTCTAAGCCACTAGAGTACCATTTAGGAAATTACTTCCTCAGTAAAATTTAGTAAATTACAGTTGTAATTTAGTAAAACTAGGCTACTCTTTGGTAAATTAGTGTTTCAGGGCAGTTGAAATCATTTCCTGCATAGACCTTAATGAATAGTATCCCAGTGACCTAAAATCCTTAATGCCCCTTCTAGGTGGACCTACACATAGGGGAAAGCTTCTGCATTGGGAAAAAAAATGTCCAGTTTAATTATAATTCATGGAGAAAGGAGAGACCAAGAGTCCTTAGGAGGTCAGAGGGTCCTCCCTATATTTGTTAAGGAAGATTTCTTGAACAGCACATGTAAGTATCTCCCAAATGGATAGAGCATTTCACAGCTTTCAGGAAAAATAAATTTAAAAGGAGGAAAGAAGGAAGGAAGAAAAATTTTGCATGATTGATAGGATGGGATGTTTAAAGATGCAACCAAAATGTTTCTAATGGATCCAAATATTCATAAACACATGGTAAGAATGACTGTGTTTTATAAATGCTCTAACATAAATTCTTGATAATATGCAAATAGTGCCCCAGGGGACCTGTAATGTGCTTCTCCTCAGAAACTCAACAAACTGCTGTGTAAATGATTAGCTATTAATATTTTCTACATTAATCTTATACATTAATTCAATCTTCAAACATTACTGTCAGCTCTTTTGCCTATCTCCCTTCAGTCATTATTAAATAAAACTTCTCATTTCTTTCTTCCTACAAACATCCTTCTTTTTCTCAAATCTTTCAGAAATTCTGGAATATACCAAAAGATATATATTAAAAAAATCTGTCTTGCTAGAAGAGGCTGTGTCCAGTCAATCCTTCTAAAAGAATTAATTTTTTTTGAAATCAGTACCTAGGTAGTTTTTCCACCTTCTTTTAAAGGAAATACTCTATTTTAGAATGTTCTTGTTAAGGGGAACTTATTCCTCATCTCACACCCCCAGAAGGAGCAGTGTGGCATGCCCAGTTCAGGTTTCTCTGCCCCTGGTTTGTTCCTCCCTGTAAAGGAGTGATTTATTTGATTAATGATTGGACCACATTACCTGGAGGGCACTGATGCTCATCTTAGCTGTTATGGGTTGACTTGCATCTCCCCAAAAATATGTTGAAGTCCTAACACCCAACATTTGTGAATGTGACCTTATTTTGAAATAGGGCCTTTGAGGATGTAGTCAAGGTCATTAGAATAGACCCTAATCCAATGTGACCTGTGTTCTCACAAGAAGAGAAGAAATACAGATGCATCTACAAGCCAAGAATGCCAAGGATTGTTAACAAACACCAGAAGCTAGAAGATGCAAGGAGGGATTCTTTCCTACAAGTTTCAAAAGAAGTATGGCCCTGCTGACACCTTGGTTTTGGACTTTTTGCCTCCTGTACTGGGAGTTTTCAGCCACCAGTTTGTGGTACTTTGTTGCAGCAACCCTATAAAACCAATACATCACCCTTGCTCTCTCTTCCTCTTCTATCTGCCTCTTGTACCCATGCATGGTGAGGGTCTTTTCTGGCCAAAGCTCCTCTTTCAAGTCCAGCTCTCACCTGTGGCAAAACCAGGCAAATCAGAGTCATGAAAAGTCCTAAAGATTTAGGTCTCTCTGTTCTCTCTCATCCAAATCTGTCACTTACCAGAGCTGCTCCAGAACGTTGCTTCATTTTATTCCTTGTGTCTGTTTGCAGATGATTATAACGTGGAGGCTCCCACCACTTAGCTATAACACACTGTCTGACTTATGTCACCTGCTCACCCCCTATGCTGGTTAATAAGCTAGTGCTGACCACAGATCTATCCTTGTGTTCACTCTACTTTGTGTGGCTGTTGCCTGCTGTTCATTCCTGCCATCATCTTTAGTAACTTCAACCTGCTCTTGACAACCCATCCAGCAGCCCAGTCCCACTAGCTCCTGCAAAACCTCACCTCCATGTCCTGCTTCACTGCATCTGACTTGATCACTCAACTATGACTACCCTTTGACCATCATGTATCCCCTGGACCAATATCTGTCCTTGCCCCCTCCAATCCACTCCACACATCAGAAGCAGGGAACACTTTGCACATTTGGTCATGTTACTCTGAGTGTGTCAACCTTCTTCCTAAAAAAAAAAAATCATAAATAAAATATATATAGAGAGAGAACAGAGTAACAGTTGCCAGGAAGGAAGGGGGTTGGTGGATGTGGCTATAGAGAGGAAGGGTGAGGGAGCCTGATAGTGATGGGACAGTATCTTGATTGCAGTTCTCATGTGAATCTACACATGTGATAAAATTGCACAGAACTGTGCACACGCATACACACACACGAATGAGTGCATATAAAACTGCAGCTATTTGAACAAGCTCTGTGGATTGAATCAGTGTCAATTTCTTGCTTTTGATATAGTGCTACAGTTAAAGAAGGTGTTATGCTGGGGAAAAATGAATGAAGGGTACACAGGACTTTCTTGTAATTTTTTTTGAAACTTCTTGTGAACCTACAATTATATCCCCAGAATAGATTTTTTTAAAAAAGTAATCAAGTTGCCATTCCTGGCATTGTGTTAAATGTTGAAGACAGAGTCAAGAGCAAAGCAGATGGTATACCTTACCTCATATCATTGAGAAAGTTCAGTGGGGTTTAATTGTGTTCCCATTATTCTTGAAACAACCAGAATTCTGAACAAGGCTTGTAGGCTCCCTGATGGGCCCTGCCAACCCTGGAGGCCTCACCTCACATTACCCCTCATCTCCCTTCTCCATCCTCCAGCCATGCTGGCCTTCTCAGATGCCCTAGCATGCAGCAGGTTTCCTCTGTTACATGGCCTCGCACTCATCCACCCCTGAGTAGTTTTTCCTGAGTCCTAGAACTCATCAGACCCCTGTTATAGGGTCTCCTACCACCTTGAACCTTTTCTCCAGAGGTGCAATAGATCTAATCTTCCCTATTAAATTATAAGAGTCAATTATTTCTCTACTCATGATTAAATCCTCTAGTTCCATCCATGTTGTCGCAAATGGCAAGATTTCATTTCTTTTGATGGCTGCATAGTATTCCACTAGAGCGTATCATGCTTAGTGAAATAAGTCAAGCAGAGAAAGACAACTATCATATGATCTCCCTGATATGAGGAAGTGGTGATGCAACATGGGGGCTTAAGTGGGTAGGAGAAGAATCAATGAAACAAGATGGGATTGGGAGGGAGACAAACCATAAGTGACTCTTAATCTCACAAAACAAACTGAGGGTTGCTGGGGGGAGGGGGTTTGGGAGAAGGGGGTGGGATTATGGACATTGGGGAGGATATGTGCTTTGGTGAGTGCTGTGAAGTGTGTAAACCTGGTGATTCACAGACCTGTACCCCTGGGGATAAAAATATATGTTTATAAAAAATTAAAAATAAATAAAATAAATAAATAAAAAAATAAAATGCAATAGAAAAAAAAAATAAATCCTCAGCACCTCACACAGTGGCTGGAAACTAGGAGTCTCTCAGTCTGAACTTTTTGAATGAGCAAATGACTGGAAGGGCTTTAAGAAGAGGAAGGACATACTCTAATTTACCTTTGTTGAGATAATTGTTTTATATTTTAGGACTACTATGGAATTATAGAACAATTATGAAGGTAGTACAGAGTTCTCATACACTCCATATGCAGTTTTCCTATTGTTAACATCTTCTATTGGTATGATAGATTTGTCATAATTAAAATGTTAATACATTATCATTAACAAAAGTCAATATTTTATTCAGATTTCCTCAGCTTTTCTTCTTAGTATCCTTTTCTGTTCTAAGATCCCTTCCAGCACACAACATTAACAATCCATTGTCATGTCTCTTTAGACTCCTCTTGGTTGTGACAGTTTCTCAGACATTCTGTTTTTTTATGTCTTTGACATCTCTGAGGATTGTTGGTCAGATACTTTGCAGAATTTTCCTCAAGTGAAATTTTTTTTATATTACTCTCATGGCTTGACTGGGGTAATATAGTTTGCGGGAAGGAAGACCACAGATGTAAAGCACATTCTCAACACATTATATCAAGCGTACCTGTTACCGATATGATTTATCACTGTTGATGTGACCTTGATCATCTGGGCTCAGTGAGTATTTGTCGGGTTTCTCTACTGTAAAGTTACTCCCCACACTTTCCACTCTGCTCTTGGGGAGAAAATCACTATGTGCAGCCCACACACGGGGAGTGAAATGTTATGCTCCCTTTCCTTAAGGACAAAGCTATCTCTATAAATTACTTGGAACTCTTCTGCTTAGGAGATTTATATCTTCTACACTATTCACTTACTTATATATTCAGTCATTTATTTATATAAATATGGACTTGTGGGTATTTATGTTTTCGTTATATATGAATTTGTTTTGTTGCACAAATAATTCCAGCTTTAGCCATTGGGAACTCTTTCAGTTAGCTCATGTATCTTTTTTACATACCTCCATTATTGTGATGAATTTTTTTTTTTTAGCACTTCCTTACTTTCTGACACTACAAGATGCTCCAGGCTCATTGGTATATTTCCAACCTGAGTCCTAGATTCAGCCCTTCTCCAGGAACCCCTGGTTCCTTCTACTGAAGAATGATATTAGAAACCAAGATCTAGAATGGATTATTTGTTCTTTGGGTGTATGGTTTGCTAAGTTCTTTATAGATTTTGGACACTAGCCCTTTATCTGATATGTCGTTTGCAAATATCTTCTCCCATTCTGTCAGTTGTCTTTTGGTTTTGTTAACTG
Source organism: Mustela erminea (assembly GCF_009829155.1). Taxonomy (NCBI): domain Eukaryota; kingdom Metazoa; phylum Chordata; class Mammalia; order Carnivora; family Mustelidae; genus Mustela; species Mustela erminea. The sequence goes on along the minus strand of NC_045618.1, from coordinate 21,131,569 downwards.
TTTCCTTTGCTGTGCAAAAGCTTTTGATCTTGATAAAATCCCAATAGTTCATTTTTGCCCTTACTTCCCTTGCCTTTGGCGATGTTCCTAGGAAGAAGTTGTCGTGGCTGAGGTCAAAGAGGTAAGAACAAATAATCCAGTCAAGAAATGGGCAGAAGACATGAACAGACATTTCTGCAAAGAAGACATCTAGGTGGCCAACAGACACATGAAAAAGTGCTCCATATCACTCGGCATCAGGGAAATACAAATCAAAACCACAATGAGATACCACCTCACACCAGTCAGAATGGCTAAAATTAACAAGTCAGGAAATGACAGATGCTGGCGAGGATGCGGAGAAAGGGGAACCCTCCTACACTGTTGGTGAGAATGCAAGCTGGTGCAACCACTCTGGAAAACAACATGGAGGTTCCTCAAAATGTTGAAAATAGAACTACCCTATGACCCAGCAATAGCATTACTGGGTACTTACCCTAAAGATATAAGCGTAGTGATCCGAAGGGGCACGTGCACCTGAATGTTTATAGCAGCAATGTCTACAATAGCCAAACTAGGGAAAGAACCTAGATGTCCCTCAACAGATGAATGGGTAAAGAAGGTGTGGTATATATACACAATGGAATACTATGCAGCCATCAAAAGAAATGAAATCTTGCCATTTGTGACAACGTGGATGGAACTAGAGGGTATCATGCTTAGCGAAATAAGTCAAGCAGAGAAAGACAACTATCATATGATCTCCCTGATATGAGGAAGTGGAGATGCAACATGGGGGGTTAAGGGGGTAGGAGAAGAATAAATGAAACAAGATGGGATTGGGAGGGAGACAAACCATAAGTGACTCTTAATCTCACAAAACAAACTGAGGGTTGCTGGGGGGAGGGGGCTTGGGAGAGGGGGATGGGGTTATGGACATTGGGGAGGGTATGTGCTATGGTGAGTGCTGTGAAGTGTGTAAACCTGGCGATTCACAGACCTGTACCCCTGGGGATAAAAATATATTATATGTTTATAAAAAAATTTAAAAATTTAAAAAAAAAAGATCTAGACAGTGGGTGTGCTCATTTTCACTGAGAGCTTTTGCTGAGAGGTCTTCTCAGATGACAGGGAAAGGAAAAACATGTCTATAATCTAACCTGTGTACACTTCTTATCTATAGATATTTCTATATGCAACAGTATATTAGGATAAACATGAGTTCATACTGAGGTCTCCAATTCTAATCCATTACCATGTAGATGCTTCTAACCTCCTTATCTTGCTTTTCTGTAACCTCCCACCCCCACAGTGAGAAAGCTAACTTCCACCATTTACTTAATTTACTTGTTGAATTCTACTATATATGTAGAGTGGTTTCAGACTTGTTAACCCATGCCCCCTGAGAAACAACTTTACCCACTAGAATATGGTGCTTATTTTCAGTTCTTTGTGCCTTCAGTCTTTTTAGATGCACACTGTGATGTCAGTGATTTGTCAGGAAAGCTGCTTAAAGAATAAATTCCACAACCAAGCCCTTCTCCTTACTGACATTATTCTTATGACAATAATATTGCATGGCTGTTATGTTATTCCGTACACACTTTTCCACTTATCTGGAATGCCACCTTTCTTTCTCTGGATTTGTCCAAATTGGAAATTCCAAAGCCCATCTCAGTACTTTCATCATCTTTATGATCCTCCCCGGCCCCTCCTCCTTCTCCCCATCCCAGCCTGGAGAGATCTTACTCTCCCCTGGCTTCTTGGGAAGATCAACATCTGTAAAAATTAGTTGTCAATAGATCATGTGTTATTTTGACACCCGTTGTATCATGATGTCTTACTAAATAACTAAAATTTAATTATTCATGTAAGGCAGTCCTCACTTTGCATGGTAGTGTGGGACAATAAAAATGCCCCTGTAACCTGAAACCGTGCAATGAGATCTTAATGATCATAGGAAAAAATATAATTTTTCAATGACATTTAATAATACCTGTCAAAACATTTAAAATTCTCTTACTGTCAGTTGCAAATATATAGGAAAAGAAAGAAATAGTAAAACTAAGTATTTAATTAGCATGCTATAATGTAAAACACTAGAAACATTGATAATTAAAGTGTTTGTTTCTTTTTTAAAAAAACTTATTGAGAGTGGTTTAAACAGCATTTGAACTGATGATGTGGAGCAAACAACCTTTCTATGCCTGGGTGAAGTGTCTCCTTTCTAAGTTTGGGTCATTTCCAATGTTTTCCCCTTATTCTTTCAAATGGTGTATATCTGGGAGTGCTTTTAACGTGAAGTGGGGTTTTGCTGGTGTTACTTCCTCTGGGACACCATTTTGTTTTTTTTTATCATGACTACTTTCCTCATTTATGTCTGTAACTTTGCCTTCATTAAGTTCATCTACCTGCACATCTATAGTCTTTCCAAAGGTGGCAGTGGCAACATTCCCATGATCAGCTCTTTCTTCTATGAGGTCACTTATGTCCAATTAAAATTTCACTTCCATCTTTATCACATTTTTATTTCTCTGGCACGCTTTCATCTCTGTTGACCAATTCTTCCTTTAGGTTATGCGTTTTTATAAAATGCTTTTCACTGAGGGAAAAGGAGACAGTGCAACTGCACATATTGCTATCAGTGCATGAGCTGGTAAGAGATGCATAGTGACTAATCACTACAGACTTTGAGAGAAGTGCATGCTGGTAACTGATCATGAAGAACGTGTTACTAACACAGTTATTTGTGGACTGGAGAGCTAGTAGCAGAGTTCGTACTTAAGTAATTGACAGTGGCTATGCTATTACCACATTGTTAGGGGGCTGGTGTTATTTAACTGAACCTTGGTAACTGAGACTCATGCATATCAGAACCATGAAAATTGAGAACTGCCTGTATTTTTATTTTTACTTTTTTAAAAGATTTTATTTATTTATTTGACAGAGAGAGAGAGATCACAAGTAGGCAGAGAGGTAGGCAGAGAGAGAGGGAGAAGGAAGCAGGCTCCCTGCTGAGCAGAGAGCCTGATGTGGGGCTCGATCCCAAGACCCTGGGATCATGACCTGAGCTGAAGGCAGAGGCTTTAACCCACTGAGCCACCCAGGTGCCCCCTGCCTGTATTTTTACTTTGTCTCAAGCCCAGCATGAGCCCCATGAGGTAGGACTCATGACTCAGGGAGTAATCTGCTCAGATTCCCTATCCTCACCCTAATCATCTGCCATAGCACCTTACATACAAAAACACTCAAGTGTTTATTGAATTTAATTTTCTTTCTTTTTTAAATTTTCATCACTAGAGAAAGACCATGTAAATGTATCTTAGTGCTAGAAGTTAGGGGACCTCAATTCCTGGTTTAGATCTGCCACTGTGAATAGTTTCTAGACTCTTTGCCCAAATAAATGTATTATAACCATATTTTCTGTCTGTTACCTAAAGATTTAATCAAAATTCTACCAATTATTGTGTACTAGCCACATTCAAATGGAAAAAACAGAGCCCTTTGTCTCAGTTTATTCTGCAATTAGAACTTTTTTTTAAATTTTTTAAATTTATTTTCAGCGTAACAGTATTCATTGTTTTTGCACCACACCCAGTGCTCCATGCAATCTGTGCCCTCTCCAATACCCACCACCTGGTTCCCCCAACCTCCCACACCCCGCCCCTTCAAAACCCTCAGACTGTTTTTCAGAGTCCATAGTCTCTCATGGTTCACCTCCCCTTCCAATTTCCCTCAACGCAGTTAGAACTTTAAAAGGTGCATCCAAATTGTCAGCACCATCCACCCTGGTGGAGTTCTTTTCTTTTTTGCGTGCTCATTTGTGCAAACCTGAGCCTTGGAAAACGTATAATTTGGCCCATTTCCATTCTCCTTGATTCTATATCACTCACCTAGTCTCTCACTCCCCATACCTTTAACCATATCACATGTCACTCCATTTCCCCAAGTACAGAAGGAAAAGAGTTCTGTTCAGTCTAGAGCCTTGACAGTTTCACAAGGCACATAGCATGAGACTTTTATAAATTTCCCATTTTGTGCCAAAAATGATACTAATGCTTAAAATTGACCCCTAAAATGTTAAAACTATAACTAGAATTTTTAAGGTATTCTTTCAGACCCTAAGTGAGTTTCTAAATGTGGGAATAAAATCTTTTCGATTTTTACAAAGCAACTAAAATATTTTTCTAATAAATCAAATGTTATACTATGTCACCACTAAGTAATATTGTTTTACCTGATGGCCAAAATAACGTAAAAATAATGATGATGTTTTTCTCTTTCACATAAAACATGTGCTAAGTTCATGCATTTTACAAATGGTTAATTTATCTAAAACTGTCATATTCTAAGTACATATTTTTAGACTCTTCATATTCTCTTCACTTTAATCAGCATTGTTATAAAATGCCTTTTTTTGAGGACCATTTTTTTTTCTTAAAGAAAAGGATGTACTGCTTCTGACAGTGTTCCTAGGAGCTCCTTAATGAGTCAAAAATGCAAAATCATTTTGACATGTGGATGTTAGCAGTCATGTGGGTTCATTAAGAGCTAAGTAATTTGATCCATATAGCTTCATAACTGCAATTGTAATACAAATTTACATTTCATCAAAATGACCAAACACTACAGCGAAGGGCAAGAGAAGAGGATTCTAAGTACAAAAAGAACGGCATGTGCAAAGGCCCTCGAGCAAGAAAGAGCATGGCATTGCCTAGCTACCAAAGGCCACTGTGCCAAAGAGCCAAAAGCACAGAAAGATGTGGAGAGTAGCACAAGATTGTCCAAAAAAGAGTTTTAAGGAAGAGAATACCATGATTGAATTTTGAAATCCCTCTGGCTGCAGTATGGCAAGTGGATAGAAAGACAGTCATAATGGGTATGGGAGAAGAAGCTATGGCAAGAACCCAGATGGGAGTTGGCTCCTTGGTGAAACCAATGACCATAGAGACAAGGGAATAGATTCCAGAGATATCAAGAAGTCAACCCAGTGTTCTAGAGTAATGGGTTCTCCAAGTGTGGCTCCAGAACAGCAGCATCAGCATGTTGGGAACTTACTAAAAATACAAATTCACAGGTCCACCCCAGACCTGCTGAGCTGGAATCTCTAGGCCTTAGCAATTGGAGTTTTCATAAGTCCTCTGGGAGATTCTGACTCTCATTCAAGTGTGAGATCTCTTAGGCTAGGTAATAGAACAGAGAGAAGAAACTCTAAAGGCAACATACGAGCAAAGCTGGCTGTTGCTCAGGGCCTGGGTGGTGGGTGCCTTGCCAGGGCTGGATTTAAAACAAACCACCACCACCACCACAACAAAAATCCTACCAAACACTAAGCAAAAAGACAGCAAAATCCCATCTTAAATGTGAAACTCTTTTTGAAGGATATATATGACAACCTAAAAATTAAATATCTCTATGTAGCAAGAGTTGTCACCCAAAATTAAGATGAGTACCAGAGGAAGAGAGGATATGTGTAATATTTATAATAGGAGGTAAAAGGTCACTATCCCTAATACACAAATAACTCAATGAGAAAACTCAGTTGAAACTGGATAAAGAGTATGAATGGGAATTTCACAAAAAGAAGAAACACTGGCTAATAATGAATGAAAAGATAGTCAGTCATGTTAGTAATCAAACAAATGTGACAATGACAATGGGATCTACCTTTTGCTTGTCAACGGGGCAAAAGAATTTTTTTAGGACTGATAACATCCAATATTAGAGTTTCAGAAAATGGGCAGAGTCTACACTGTTAGTGAGAATGTAAACTGGTACAATATTTGGTTATGGTAATTTGAGAGCATCTTTTAAAACTTAAAAATGCATATTCTCTGAGAACCAGGAAAAAAAATTCCCATGAGATACTTGCCACAATAATTTTTGAGAGAAATAAACTATAAGACAGTTTAATTTCTATGCAGATACCTTCTTATTCATAATGTATTATATCAAGTAATTCTCGATTTACTTTCCGAGTAATTATGTTATAAATCCCTGAGGTCATTATACACCTCACCCAATGAATTATAGTATCTAGCAATAACAACAACAAAAACATTCAAAAGGAGTAACTGACTCCGAACCTTTCAAATATTTTATTTTGAATTTCAATGTGGACTTTCAACTGAGCATTTTTATTTCTCTTGACAAAGCATCTCAACAGAGAGCTCTTTCACCGGGGGAGGGGGGGGCAGCTTTCATTCCCTATGAAATCCAGTCCATTCTAAAAGAAGCTGACCAGGGAGGAGAAATGATGCCATGGTTACCAGAGAGGGTGGAGGACCTAACTAGCCTCAAGCCTAAGACACAGGTAAGAGAGGCTGGTACTCTGTGGGCCCTACCCAGGGTCATACCTACTGCAGTATTTTTAGGGTATTCCAATGCAGGCCAACCTCAAACCCTGTCCCCTAACAAAGGTACAGATAAGAGATAATGTTTAAATTGAAGAAAAGCCCTGCAGGTTCTATAAAGCCTGACTGTCACTGAAGCAGTGTCACTTCCTAACCCACTCAGCAGTCAGCATGTGTACCGCTCCTCAGTGAACAATCAGAGACCGAAATGTGGATGACAGAAAATCAGAGGAAAAGGATGTTCCAATCCTTTGGGAATAATACTTTTTTAAAAGGGTAGTTAATTGCTTTTTTGTTTGTTTTTTGTTGTTGTTGGTGGTGGTGGTGTTGTGTTAGTCACCATACAGTATGTCATTTAGTTTGGTTGTTTTATTTTTTTAAGATTTTATTTATTTATTTGACAGACAGAGATCACAAGTAGGCAGAAAGGCAGGCAGAGAGAGAGGAGGAAGCAGGCTCCCCACTGAGCAGAGAGCCTTATGCGGGGCTCAATCCCAGGACCCCAAGACCACGACCTGGGCCGAAGGCAGAGGCTCAACCCACTGAGCCACCCAGGCACCCCGTCATTAGTTTTTGATGTAGTGTTCCATGATTCATTGTTTATGTATAACACCCCGTGCTCCATGTAATATGTGCCCTCCTTAATACCCATCAATGGGTTAACCCATCCCCTTACTCCCCTTCCCTCTGAAACCTTCAGTTTGTTTCCCAGAGACAGTAGTCTCTGTTCTTCTCCTCCTCTGATTGCTATTTTGAATGATAAGCATGGACCTAGCCAAAGTTCAAGAGGTGTATAGTGGAAGTGAATCTGCTTCTCAGCCCCTGCCCGTCCCCCCTCCCCATTCCTGAGTGTCCTCCCAGGATAGTCTATGCACATACAAATATTGCCCAGACATATAAACGTATGGATCATATTATACACACTCTCCTATTTTAACTTATTTTATTTAACCATATATTTGGGAAATTGATCCAGATATCCTGAAATCTGGATCCATTTCAGTTATATCTAGATCTCACTCATTTACTAAAAAAAAGTTTAATATGTAAAAGAAATCTTCAAATGCTAAACAGAGCACATATATTCCTGAATATTAGTTCACAAAATATCCATTTTAATCGGGTAATTCTCTTTTATGTTAGATTGTAATTCGCTTTTATGTTAGATTGTATTCATTTTTATAATCATGTTATTCTAAATAAAATATGAATACTGAAAACTACATAAATCAAACACGTTGGCTTGTTGAATTCTTACGTGGCAAACACTAGGGCAAGAAATAAAACTTTGCCAGCTGCCCCAGAAGCCCCTCCACAGACCCCACACTAGTCAGTGTCTCCTTTCTCCCACTGTAAGTAACATTAACCTGACTTTCATAGGAATGCCTTCCTTTTATTTTTCTTTTTGTACTTTTAGCACCCAAATGTATTTCCATAAACCCTATACTTCAGTCTTTTTTTTTAACTTTTTATTTTTTATAAACATATATCCTATAATTCAGTCTTATCTATTAAAAAAAGTTTTGATATGTCTTTCAAGGCTCTTTTAATCTACATTTTCCTCCTCCATTCCTTTCCTTTCTTTACAATTTATCCGTTGAAGAATGTGGGCTGCTTGATAAGTAGAAGCTCCCCTAATCTGGCTTTTTTTAAAAAATAAAGACTCACTTTCTATCATCTACTATCTGGCTACTCAGCGATGTGGCTCATATAAGAAGGATATGAAAATACTGATTTTTTCCTTTGATTTCCCAGTTTTCAAGATAAAGATTTGGTACCCACATATGTTCTGAAGGTGATTAATTCCTTTTTGTTTTGATGTTGTTATTAATTCATGGATTTAACTTATTTGATGGATTTTAACACATTTCAATTATTATCTTTAGTGAAATTCAAATTGTTCGATCTTGGGTCAATATGTGCTCCTTCAAGTTGGCTCAACTAGAGTCAGAACAAAAGGACCCAGGAACCATGAAAACACTGTTTTTCTTTGGAACAGGAGCTTTGCCATCTGGTGTGACAAGATATTCCAGGCTCTTCTTGTACATTTTCTGCTCCAGGCCTCAAATCAATCATTTTGAGGTCTTTGTTTCTTTCATGAAGAAGTAGTATCTCAGTGCCATTGAGTGGATCATTGTTCCTAGGCCTTTTTGGTGGACCAAGCTAAAAAACAAATGAACACTCAAAATATATAAATGAAAAACCTCCTGAGTTTATATTTGTTTTAGTCACGGTTCTTCAAAGGAAAAAAAAAAAAAACTGATAGGAGAGATAGGGAGAGAAACAGAGATAGAGAAAGGGAGAGAGAGAAAGAGATAAGCAGATAGAGATGTAGATAAAATGTTTGTGAGTGTGTAGATAGATAAATAGAGATAGATAGACAATAAAGAATGGTTCACATCGTTATGGAGGCTGAGAATTTCCAAACTTTGCAGTCAGCAAGCCAGAGACCCAGGAGAGATGATGCTATATGGAACTATAATCCAAAAGCCCAAGAAATAGGAGAGCTGATGATGTTAAGTTCCAGCTGGAGTCTGGAAGCAGGGACTGTCCCAGCTCAAAGATAGGCAGAGAGCAAATCCTCCCTCACCACTCCTTTTTGTTCTAGTCAGGTCTTCAACTGATGGGATGAGGGTCCCACACATTTGAGAAAACAATCTGCTTTACTCAGTCTACCCATTCAGATCTTAATCTCACCCAGAAACACCCTCACAGACATACCCAGAATAATGTTTAATCAAATATCTGGGCACCCCTGGCCCAGTCAAATTGATGGTTAATATTAACCATCACGGTATTGGTGTTTCCCATTTAAATTTGAGGCATTCACCAATCTTTCTCTCTTTTACCTCTATGTCTTTCTTTTCATCTAGAAAATCCTAATTCTCAATGACACAAGTGATGGTAGAATTAGAAGTCCCAAAGTCATTTTTTTTAATCTCACATCACACACATAACATGCTCAGAATAATAGAACAATACCAATAATATGATTAACTAAAAATATTAAAGAATTTTTCTCATATGCTTTCCTTATTCTCACTTCATTTTATAATGGTTGGATTATGACCTCATTGTCAGAGCATATGGCTATTGCTTGCTATCCTTTCCTCTCAGCCTTCATTTACTCTTAGTTCTACAGGTTCATATAATTTTTTAATATTTATTTATTCATTTTAGAGAGCATGTGCTTGGGAGGTGAGGGGTGGGGGATGGAGAGACAATCCTCAAGCAGACTCCCTGTTGAATGCAGAGCCCAACGTGGGGCTCAATCCTAGGATCCTGAGATCATGACCTGAGTCAAATTCAAGAGTCGGTTGAACAAGGGGAGATGGAGAGGAGAAGGGAGTTGAGGGAAATTGGAAGGGGAGGTGAACCATGAGAGACTATGGACTCTGAAAAACAACCTGAGGGTTTTGAAGGGGTGGGGGGTGGGAGGTTGGGGGAACCAGGTGGTGGGTATTGGAGAGGGCACGGATTGCATGGAGCACTGGGTGTGGTGCAAAAACATATACTGTTTGAATACTGTTGCGCTGAAAAGAAATAAAAATTAAAAAAAAAAAAAAGAGTCAGCTGCTTAACTGACTGAGCCACCCAAGCACCCCTGTGTTCTGTATATTTAATGCTCACCTCCAGTCCTCATGATGATGCTTCTCTGGCCCTTTTGGTTTCTGAGACTTGTTCTTAAGAAGATTCCTGGGAACAATAGTCTATGAATTCTTTCATGTTGGTAAAAGTTTGCTATGACCTTTATAGTTGCAGGTCAGTTTTTCTGGGTATAAAACCCTCAGCTCATACTTTCTTTTCTTTACCAACTTAATATGTTAATCTATTCTCTTTTGGCATAAAGTTTTACTGCCAAAATCATCATCATCATCATCATCATCACCTGGTCATAGTCTATTTTTCTTTTCCTTATAAGTCACATTCTTTTTCTAATGTCCAAAAGATTTTTTTTTCTTTTTCTTTAAACCATAGTCATTTTACAAGGCTATGTCTTGATGTTGGTCATTCCGGGCCAATGTTGTCAAGTAGCACTGTACTAATTAAATACAGAGTTTCAGCTCTTTTATGTCAGAGAAGTTTTCTTGGATTAAGCCTCTTGCTTTGGTTTTCTTCTTGAACGTCTCTTAACCTATGTTCAGTACACTTTGGTGTTCAGTACTTTCTGTTAAATCCTTGTTATCTCTTTATTTCATTTTTGGGTTTTTTTTTTTCTCATTTTCACTTTGTATTGCCTCTGAGACAGTGTTTCTTTGCTTTCATATTCCTTGTAAGTTGCGCTGCCTTCCTGGGTGAATTTTTCTGTTAGATCTATTTTTTCCCAAGTTCTGTTGCTTCATTTCTGAGCTTTCTAATCCTGATTGATGTTATTCTTTTATGTCTATCATTTGCTTAATGTTTTTTTTTTCTGAAATAGATGAAAACTGAAGTTTGATGTTTCATGACCAAGTCTTGTTAGTGCAACTTTATTGTTGGTTGCAGTTGATTCTTTTTTTTTTTTTTCTGATAACTTTGTATACAATTGACACTGATATTATTTTGTTCCTTGTTTTTTCATATGAAATCTGTTTTCCTGAACTTTTAGAAAGAGGAAGGGCTTAGAAAAGCTCTTCAAACTTCACAGGACACCCATTTCTGTGTCAAAAATATGGCCACCTGTTTTCCAGGACTTCCTGGCTATTTCCTTCCCCCAGTTCAGAATGAAACTTGTTTTTCCTTATTTTTTCTCATCCTTTCAATTTTTATTCCTCTTCCAGCACTTCTTCCCAAGCATGAGGCAGTCTTAAGCATTCCTGAGGGTCTGACTACTGCAAGATGCTCTCCCCTTCTTACCATGAGCCCTTAACACTACCCTGTGCTGGAGAGTCCCCTGTCCCATTAATACCTAGTCTCTTTTGGGGTTCTTCTGTTCTCAGGTTCCTCAGGCACAACCCCCCTTTCTTCCTAACTTCTTTCAAACATTCATACTTGGTACCATGCAGGTCTTGAGTGTATTGGTGACTTACGTATGTTGGAGTTAGTTGGGATCATTCGACACCTAGTTTTGTTGTAAATATTGTGTGTGCATTCTGGATTTTGCTACATAGTTTCTCTATGTCCTTGTAGGGATTGGAAGAAATTGAAAAATGATGTCTCTTGCATAGGATCTGCTTGCTTCATTCTTTATAACAGGTGACTGTGTTTATTTATCCAGCCCCCTACTTATGGACATGTACAGTGTTTCTGAATTTGGCTACCACAAAGAATGTACCCTTTGCCCACATTTGATGCTCAAGTATAGGCATATCTGTAGGATAAATTTCTAGAGGAGAAACTGTTAAATCAAAGAAGCAAATACAATAGGTGCTCAAAATATTTGTTGATTGAGTACATTTGTTGAAATTTGTTTACCACAATAGTAAAAAAAAAATTGTTTTGGTCTATAGCTCAGGTAGAGTCTTAATGTGAAAAATGTACTTAAAACAGACTACTAAGTACAATTCTGGGATTCCTTGAGTAGAACAAAGAGGGAAACAGAAAAGACATTGATTCATTCTTCCAGTTAGCAATTACATATTGGCTGTTAGCAATTATGTATTGACTGCATATGCACTAGACCGTGATGGAGCCTGGGGATATAGCAGAGGTCTGTTCTGCCCTGGCAGAGCTCACCGTTGAAAGGGGAGATGCCTTCCCTTGTTTCAGCACAATGCTGATAGTTAAATGAAGGCCATCCTTCATACTCACAGTCAGGCAACACTGCATAAAATGCACCATCCAGCCTTTGTCTGCACTTAGAAAACTCAGAGTAAACCCCGGTGCAGATGGACAAGGAGAAAAGCTATCTTTCCCTGTCGATTTGGTCATATTATTTCTGTGAGTCGCTCTACAGTTCCTTTTTAAATTTCTTAAGAAGATTTTATTTTTTAGAACAGTTTAGATTCACAGCAAAATTAAGAGGAGGGTGCAGAGAGTTTTCATTTACTCCTGCCCACACACATGCACAGACTTCTCCAATATTAACACCCTCCACCGTAGTAGTACTTTTGTTAAAATAAGTGAACCTGTATTGACACATCATTATCACCCAAAGTACATAGTTTACCTTAGAGTTTATTCTTGGTGTCACACATTCGATGGGTTGGAACACATGTATAATGACATATATCCCCCATTACTGTATTATACAGAATAATTTCATTGTCTTAAAACTCTTATGGGGTGTCTGGGTGGCTTAGTGGGTTAAAGCCTCTGCCTTCGGCTCAGGTCATGATCCCAGGTTCCTGGGATAAAGCCCTGCATCAGGCTCTCTGCTCAGTAGGAAGTCTGCTTCCCCCTTTACCCGTCTGCCTGCCTCTCTTGTGATCTCTGCCTACTTGTGATCTCTGTCTGTCAAATAAATAAATAAAATATTAAAAAAAAAAACTCCTATGTATTATGCCTATATATCCTTCCCTCTCCCCTTCTACTTCCTGGAAACTACTAATTTTTATACTGTCTTCATAGATTTGCTTTTCCCAGAGTAACATATAGTTAGTTTCATGTAGTATGTAATCCTCTTAGATTGGCTTCCTTTAGTTAGTAATAGACATTCAAGATTCCTCCATGTCTTTTCACGATCAATACCTCATTTCTCTTTAGCACTGAATAATATTCCATTATCAGTTTATTAATTCATACACCTACTGAGGGATATCCTGGTTGCTTCTAAGTTTGGGCAATTATAGATAAACCTTCTATGAACATCCATGTGCAGGTTTTGTGCAGACATAAATTTCCAACTCCTGTAGGTAAATACCAAGGAGCACAATTGCTGGATTGTATGGTTAGCATATGTTTAGACTTGTAAGAATAAACTTCCCCTTTGAAGGCACCCTGAGTTTTCTGTAAGTGGACGAGTCTGCTTCAAGAGGACACTGTGATGCCTAGGTCCCTACCTGCACTGGAATATGAACGACTGTGGTAACTTTACAATGCATTGACTAAGGCTAGAAATATAAAATAGTAAAAACAGCAGACTTTGCATGAGCTTCATCCAAGCTCACTCTCCTTCCCAGAATACCAGCTTCCATGTTGATGTCCTTAATGTTGCCAATGATGCCCTCCTTCCCCAAGTCCAGTGTCAAAAAATGCAGGGCATTTTGATGCATACATCTCCATTTGCCTTTCCTCACTTGCTCCCACAATCTTTCTCACCATGGTGCTCTAGGCAATCTCTGCAGATTGACAGGAGAAGCCATCCAAGTTGAGCCTTATTTGTCATCCTCTATGGGACCAATGCACACTGAAATCTTGGGCTCCTCATTCAGCTCCTCTGAAGGGAATCAGTTCCCAAGCTCCATTCTATTGCCACCATTTCTTGATCATCTCTATACTTCCTCTACTCTTTCCAATCATCTTCCATAAGTTCTGCTACCAAGTTAACCTGTCACCCCTTTGAAGCCTGATGCATGTGGGCTGCTCTCACACTAAGGGCATGTAAAAGAAATGCAGTTCAGCAGACACTTGTAATTTTGAAAAACACTCAGGTTATTTGTGTTTCTTCAGTATGATAGAAGGGGATACAGTGTCCATGGAAACATTTCTCGAAATTTGTCTATCCCCCACTCTTGTCACTTCCTGGAGCTTCTCCGGTGCTTCTTTGCTTCCGAACTCCCCCAGCCCCCAGCTCTGGACTCTGAGACTCTTCCAAGTCTCTCCTGTCTCTGAACTTTGCACCAGGAAAGCTCAAAGAGCCAGCATGGAAATGACCCAACCCTGCTTGGAGACCTGGCGGAGGAGAAGAAACCCAGCAGGGGAACCCTCTTTATCAGGCAGATGGAGGTACCTTAGAACTCATAAAACAAAAAATCTTGTGAGAAAGAATATCACTTTGATTTTTTTCTGCTCCTTGATACAGATTTCCCCATAATTCCCTAGGGTCAAGTGCCTGGAGTCCACAGCCTTGGGCTTGGGAGTGAAGATGACTCCAAGCATGACCTCTATCCACATCTCAAGCTTATCTTGCAGCCCTCAGTCTGCCCTTCCCAATCAGTTTCTCTGCTGTTCCTGAGCATGTCACCAACATCCCAGCATGCTGGCTCCTCTCCATTTGTCTATTTCCTGTTTTTCCTTCTGTGTACAGTATCCTGGACCCAGTGCCTTGACATTCTTTACTGCTTTCAAATCTTTCCAAAATCTCATACTGTACAAAAGTGCTTGTCAAACAGGTGAACAGTTGAATCTCTTCTTCCTTGTCCTTCTCTGGCATGGAAATCTCGTTATTCAGGAAACATCTTTGAACAACTCCAAAGCTTTCCTTAGCTTATTTCATTTCTTTTAAAACAAGGGTGCAATTTCTGTCACCATCATGTACCTCCACCCTTTCAAGCTTGTATTAATAAGCTCTGTTCTCTAATTTTATTTGGACAATTAACTTCCCAAAATATGTGTGAGAGAGAAAATTGCATTTTTTAAAATTTATTTTTAATTATTTTTAATAAACATATAATATATTTTTATCCCCAGGAGTACAGGTCTGTGAATCGCCAGGTTTACACTTCACAGCACTCACCATAGCACATACCCTCCCCAATGTCCATAACCCCACCCCCCTTCTCCCAACCTCCCTGCCCCCAGCAACCCTCAGTTTGTTTTGTGAGATTGAGTCACTTATGGTTTGTCTCCCTCCCGATCCCATCTTGTTTCATTTATTCTTCTCCTACCCCCTTAACCCCCCATGTTGCATCTCCACTTCCTCATATCAGGGAGAATATATGATAGTTGTCTTTCTCTGATTGACTTATTTCGCTAAGCATGATACCCTCTAGTTCCATCCATGTTGTCGCAAATGGCAAGATTTCATTTCTTTTGATGGCTGCATAGTATTCCATTGTGTATATATACCACATCTTCTTTATCCATTCATCTGTTGATGGACATCTAGGTTCCTTCCATAGTTTGGCTATTGTAGACATTGCTGCTATAAACATTCGGGTGCATGTGCCCCTTCGGATCACTACGTTTGTATCCTTAGGGTAAATATCCAGTAGTGCAATTGCTGGGTCGTAGGGTTGTCCTATTTTCAACATTTTGAGGAACCTCCAAGCTGTTTTTCAGAGTGGTTGCACCAGCTTGCATTCCTACCAACAGTGTAGGAGGGTTCCCTTTTCTCTGCATCCTCACCAGCATCTGTCATTTAGAAAATTGCATTCTTATTCTGCAAAAAATGGCTGCTCTGTGGAATTTATTTTTAAAGATTTTATTTATTCATTCGACACAGGAAGAGAGATCACAAGTAGGCAGAGAGGCAGGCATTGATCCCAGGACCCTGAGATCATGACCTGAGCTGAAGGCAGAGGCTTAACACACTGAGCCACTCAGGCGCCCCAGTTCTGTGGAATTTTTAAACAGATGCCAGATTTTCCACACATCTGTGATTTTTCTTCTTAAGAGTCAGTTGATATGGTCTTTTACTTCTTGTCATTGACCATGGTCCTTGACTTCTGACATTTTTTGCCATTCACTTCACATGCAGTTCACACTCATAATACTTTATACTCTCAATTTTTATTACATGAGGCTCTGGGACAGGAATATTTTGTGAGTTAGACTGCCATGTGAGAAGGTGAAGGCTCTCATACTAGATGAAGAGACTTTTATAGACAAATATCTCTGTAGACACAATGCTCTTTTCTGAATAACCCTGCTCTGTGAGACTGTCACAATGTCAAATTTAAAAAAAAAAAAAAAGGAAGAATGGAAAGGAAGGAAGGAAGGTAGGAAGGAAGAAAGTCAACAAAACAAAAGGCAACCCATGGAATGGGAGAAAATATTTGAAAATGACACTACAGGTAAAGGTCTGATATCCAAGATCTATAAAGAATTTCTCAAACTCAACACCCAAAAAAAAAATAATCTAGTCAAAAATGGGCAGAAGAAATGAACAGCCACTTCTCCAAAGAAGGCATATAAATGGCTAATAGACACATGAAAAAATGTTCATCATCATTAGCCATCAGGGAAATTCAAATTGAAACCACACTGAGATACCACCTTAACACCCATTAGAATGGCAAAAATTGGCAAGGCAAGAAACAACAAGTGTTGGAGAGGTTGTAGAGAAGAGAGTATCTTCTTATATTATTGGTGGGAATATAAGTTGATACAGCCACTTTGGAAAACAGTGTGGATGTTCCTCAAAAAGTTAAAAATAGAACTACATTATGAACCAGCAATTACACTACTGGGTATTTTCCCCAAAGATACGGATGTAGTGAAAAGAAGGGCCACATGCACCCCAATGTTCATAGCAGGAATGTCCACAATAGCCAAACTGTGAAAAGAGCCAAGATGCCTGTCAACAGACAAATGGATAAGGAAGATGTGGTTCATATATACAATGGCATAACTCAATCATCGGAAAGGATGAATACCCAATTTTGCATCAACATGGTTGGAACTGGAGATTAAGCTAAGTGAAGTAAGTCAAGCAGTGAAAGTCAATTGTTATGTGGTTTCACTTATTTGTGGAACATAAGGAATAGTATAGAGGACATTAGGAGAAGGAAGGGAAAAATGAAGGGAGGAAATCAGAGGGGGAGATGAACCATGAAAGGCTATGGACTCCAGGAAACAAACTGTGGGCTTTAGAGGGAAGGGGTGGGTGAGAGGGTGGGTTAGCCCCATGATGGGTATTAAGGAGGGCACATATCACATGGAGCACTGGGTGTTATACACAAACAATGAATCATGGAACACTACATCAAAACAAATGATGTACTGTAAGGTGACTAACATAACATAATAAAAAAAATAAAATAAAATTTAAAAAATTTGCTTCACAAAATGTTAATCTGGTTGCATTCTTTATTATCATTTATTTTTCTCTTTATCTGTATGCCTTTATTTATTCACTTAACAAATATTACCTGAGAGCCTACTATGTACGTGGAATTATTCTAACATTGATCAAAGAGTTTCTGTCATATGGAATATGGTATCATAGTTATTTGTATTTAATAAATGTACAGATACTAAATACTTTAGGACCAGAGTGGCCATATGTAGAAACACTGGTCATTGTTTATGGTGCTATTATGTACAGGACATTGAAATTGCCCTTTAGCCAAAAGTAGAACATCCAGTTTTTTGTTTTATTGTTTATTTGTTTGTTTTTTACTGCAACTCTACAATTAATAGTTCATTTTCTGACATTCAATTAACTTCTTGAGAGCAAAGACTGCGGCATTCATGCTTGTATCCCTAGAATCAAGCACAGAGGCTAGAAAGACGGTTATTTGTATTAAGTGGAATGGAGTGGACATTGCCAAAGGGAAATGATGGGTAAAAATGCAGTCTGTTCATTTGTAACATTGGCTACTTGAGGAATCATAAATAAATCTCAAAGAACTACCAGGAACAAAGAAAATTATAATGTTACAAAAAAAATAAAAAGGCACAGAGCTTGTCTACAAGAGTTTACAGCATAAGTTCTAGCAGAATAAATGTAACTAATCTTCCAATAAGAAAGCTCGTTTAGGGGCGCCTGAGTGGCTCAGTGGGTTAAGCCGCTGCCTTCGGCTCAGGTCATGATCTCAGGGTCCTGGGATCGAGTCCCATATAGGGCTCCTTGCTCGGCAGGGAGCCTGCTTCTCTCTCTCTCTCTGTCTGCCTCTCCATCTACTTGTGATTTCTCTCTGTTAAATAAATAAAATCTTTAAAAAAAAAAAAAGAAAGCTCGTTTAGGCCCAACTAAAACATGAATCAATTTTCTATTTAAAGAATGCTTCAGGGGTCCCTTTTATAGAGACACAAATTCCTTCCTGTGATATTTCAAGCACAGCCCCCCCCCCCCACATATGAATTTCCATTACTCTATAGTTTGGGGAGGAAATCAAGAAATTTTTTTTTAAAGATTTTATTTATTTATTTGACAGAGAGAGATCACAAGCAGGCAGAGAGAGAGAGAGAAGGAAGCAGGCTCCCTGCTGAGCAGAGAGCCCGATGAGGGGCTCAATCCCAGGACCCTGCGATCATGACCCGAGCCGAAGGCAGTGGCTTAACCCACTGAGCCACCCAGGCGCCCCAAGAAATTTTTACCAAAATAAAATCTTGACTTTTTTCTTCAGAAATGAAAAAGGATGAACATATAATGTTCTTGAGTCTGCTTAAAAGCTCATCATCAATGAACAAAACTTACACATTCTTTGGGGAATTATCAGTATCCTCTATTGAATAGGACTTGTCCAGTCCTAGATAACCACTTTCCTCATATGCTATGCATAGATTAAGAGTCCTCCATCACCAAGTAGGTCTTTTTTGTTAGTCTCCTCTCAGATGCCAGGTTTTGAAAGATTCTAGATATCAAAATGCCTTTATTATTATCATTATTTATTGTCCTTTTGAATGAGACACCTTTCAGTTAGAGCTTTTCAGGAGCATGAAATAACTGTGTTGTCACCCCAAGTTGCTGTGAGCCCTCAGCATTGCCACAAATGCTAACATGGTAGTCTAGGTAAACTTGTAAAAAGTAATTGAAATTATTAATATAATGAGAATAGACCAGGATTTCCAATACTTCTCTAGAAAGTACTAAGATTTCAGGAACCCTCCCAGACTTTATCACAATGTAAATTATTTCCATAATTATAACTGATACTTTTGTTTACTCCCTTTTCAAACTTTCTTTTTTTATTTTTATTTTTTTTATTAAATTGATTTATTTATTTTCAGAAAAACAGTATTTATTATTTTTTCACCACACCCAGTGCTCCATGCAATCCGTGCCTTCTAGAACCTGGTACCCCAACCTCCCAACCCCCACTTCAAACCCCTCAGATTGTTTTTCAGAGTCCATAGTCTCTCATGATTCACCTCCCCTTCCAATTTACTCCAACTCCCTTCTCTCTAACACCCCTTGTCCTCCATGATATTTGTTATGCTCCACAGATAAGTGAAACCATATGATAATTGACTCTCTCTGCTTGACTTATTTCACTCAGCATAATCTCTTCCAGTCCCGTCCATGTTGCTATAAAAGTTGGTTATTCATCCTTTCTGATGGAGGCATAATACTCCATAGTGTATATGGACCACATCTTCCTTATCCATTCGTCCGTTGAAGGGCATCTTGGTTCTTTCCATAGTTTGGCGACTGTGGCCATTGCTGCTATCAGACACATGAAAAAATGTTCATCATCACTAGCCCTCAGGGAGATTCAAATTAAAACCACATTGAGATATCACCTTACACCAGTTAGAATGGCCAAAATTAACAAAACAGGAAACAACATGTGTTGGAGAGGATGTGGAGAAAGGGGAACCCTCTTACACTGTTGGTGGGAATGTAAGTTGGTGCAGCCTCTTTGGAGAACAGTGTGGAGATTCCTCAAGAAATTAAAAATAGAACTTCCCTATGACCCTGCCATTGCACTCCTGGGTATTTACCCCAAAGATACAGATATTGTGAAAATAAGGGCCATCTGTACCCCAATGTTTATAGCAGCAATGGCCATGGTCGCCAAACTATGGAAAGAACCAAGATGCCCTTCGAAGGACGAATGGATAAGGAAGATGTGGTCCATATTTTTTTTTAATTTATTTTCAGTGTTCCAGAATTCATTGTTTATGCACCACACCCAGTGCTCCATGCAATATGTGTCCTCCATAATAGCCACCACCAGGCTCACCCAACCTCCCACCCCCGCCAAAACCCTCAGTTTGTTTCTCAGAGTCCACAGCCTCTCATGGTTCATCTTCCCTTGTTTACCCCTTTAAAAAACTTTTTTTTTTCTATTTTTGCAGAGTGGGAGAATCAAAGTTCAATAGTATAAATCCATCACAACACATTACTTAATTTTTCTGGACATGCCGGAGATAGATCCTTTTTTTTGTTTTTCATTTTTATTGTGATATAATTGACATATAACATTTATAAGTTCAAGGTGTTCAGAGTGTTGATTTGATACATTCCCGTGTAATATGATTACCCACATAACATTAGCTAATAGGGTAATATGATTGCCCACATAACATTAGCTAATGTCTTTATCATGCCACATAATTACCTTTTTTTGTGTGGTGAGAACATTTAAAATCTAGTTTCTTGGTATCTTCGAAGTAAATAATTCAGTATAGTTGACTCTAATCATGATGCTGTGCATTTGGTCTGCAAAATTATCCATCTTCTAACTGCAAGTTTGTACCGTCTGACATTTTCCTAAGGATTTTATTTATTTATGAGAGAGAGAGAGAGAGAGATTGAGAGAACAAGTAGGAGGAAGGGTAGAGGGAGAAGCAGACTCCCTTGCAGAGCAGGGAGCCCCACATGGACTCAATTCCAGGACCCCGGGATCATGACCTGCACAGAAGGCAGATGCCTAACCGACAAAGTCACCCTCTTTAACATTTTTATTGTCATTTTTTAAGTAATTAATTTCACTGAAATATATTTAACATACAGTGTTAATTAGTTTCAGGTATACAATATAATGATTCAGTAATTCTATACCTTAGTCAATGCTCATCAAGGTAAGTATACTCCTGATCCCCTTCATCTGTTTCGCCCATTTCCCCACCCACCTCCTCTCTGGCAACCACCAGTTTATTCTCTGTAGTTGAGTCTGTTTTCTTCTTTGTCTCTTTTTGTTTGTTTCTTTGTTTGTTTTGTCTCGAATTCCACATATGAGTGAAATCATATGGTATTTGTTTTCCCTTCACTGAGTTATTTCACTTAGCATTATATTCTCTAGGTCCACCCACATTGTTGCAAATGGAAAGATCTCATTCTTTTTTTGTGGCTGAGTAAAATTCCACTATATATGTACATATATATGCATATATATATATATATATATATATATATATATATATATATATAATTTGTCCATCTGTGGCTAGATATTTAGGTTGCTTCCATATATTGGCTACTGTAAACAATGCTGCAATAAACATAGGGGTGCATATATCTTTTCTTTTTTTTAAATTTCTTTTCAGTGAAACAGTATTCATTTTTTTTGTACCACACCCAGTGCTCCATGCAATACATGCATATATCTTTTCAAATTGGAGTTTTTGTTTTCTTTAGATAAATAGTCAGTGATGGAATTACTGGATCATACGGTAATCCTATTTTTAATTTTTTACAACCTCCATTCTGTTTTCCACAATAGCCACACCAGTTTGCATTCCCACCAACAGTGTATGAAGGGTTCCCTTTTCCTCCACATCCTCGCTAACACTTGTAATTTCTTGTGTTTTTTATTTTACCCATTGTGACAGGTGAAAGATGATATCTCATTGTGGTTGTGATTTACATTTTTCTGATGATTAGACACTTTTCATGTGTCTGTTGGCCATCTGTATGTCTTCCACACATAGCTGTCCAATTTTCCCAGCACCATTTATTGAAGAGACTGTCTTTTTTCCACTAGATATTTTTTCCTGTTGAAGATTATTTGACCATAGAGTTGGGGGTCCATATCTGGGCTCTCCACTCTGTTCCACTGGTCTATGTATCTGTTTTTATGCCAGTACATGCTGTCTTGTTGATCACTGCTTTGTAGTAAAACTTGAAATCAGGCAACGTGATGCCCCCAGTTTTGTTTTTCTTTTTCAACCTTTCCTTAGCAATTCAGGGTCTCTTTTGGTTCCATACAAATTTTAGGATTGTTTGTTCCAGCTCTTTAAAAAGTGCTGGTGGAATTTTGATCAGGATGGCATTGAAAATATAGATTGCCCTAGGCAGTATAGACATTTTAACAATGTTGATTCTCCTGATCCATGAGCATGGAATGGTCTTCCATCTTCTTCAATTTCTTTCATGAGTGTTCTGTAGTTCCTTGAGTACTGGTCCTTTACCTCTTTGGTTAGGTTTATTCCCAGGTATCTTATGGTTCTTGATGCTATAGTAAATGGAATTGATTCCCTTATTTCCCTTTCTATATTTTCATTGTTGGTGTATAAGAAAGCAACTGATTTCTGTACATTGATTTTGCATCCTGAATTGCTGAATTGCTGTATGAGTTCTAGTAGTTTGGGGGTCAAGTCTTTTGGGTTTTCCATATAAAGTATCATGTCATCTGCGAAGAAAGAGAGTTTGACTTCTTCATCGTCAATTTGAATACCTTTTATTCATTTTTGTTGTCTAATTGCTGTTGCTAGGATTTGTAGCACTATGTATGTCTTCCTTGGAAAAACATCTATTCAGGTTCTCTGCCCATTTTAATCTGATTAGTGGAGAGAGGATCTACATGTGTAAGTTCTTTGTATATTTTGGCTATTAACCCCTTATCAAATATCTTGTCCTATTCAGTAGGTTGCCACTTTGTTTTTCTGATGGTTTCCTTCACTGTGCAAATTTTTCTTATTTTAGTGTGGTCCTAATAGTTTAATTTTCTTTTGTTTTCCTTGCCTCAGGAGACATATCTAGAAAATTGTTGCTAGGTAGATGTCAGAGAAATTACTGCCTGTGTATTTTTCTAAGAGTTTTATGATTTCAGGCCTCACACTTAGGTCTTTAATCCATTTTGTGTTTATTTTTGTGTATGGTGTAAGAAAATTGTCCAGTTTAATTATTTTACATATAGCTGTCCAATTTTCCCAGCACCTTTTATTAAAAAGACTGTTTTTTCCTCACTGTATATTTTTGCTTCCTGTGTTGTAAGTTAATTGACCATATAAGGATGAGTTTATTTCTGGGTTTTCTATGTTCCATTGATCTATGTGTCTGTTTCTGTGCCAGTATTACACTGTATTTGATTCTACAACTTTGTAGTATATCTTGAAATCTGGGATTGTGCTATGTGATACCTCAGCTTTATTCTTCTTTCTCAAGATTGCTTTGGCTATTTGGGGTCTTTTTTATTTCATACAAATCTTATAAATATTTGTTCTAGTTCTATGAAAAACATTGTTGGTTTCTTGATAGGGATTGCACTGAATCTCTAGATTCCCTTGGGTAGTGTGGATATTTTATTTTATTTTATTTTTCAAAAGCACAATTTAATATCCATTTGATAATATAGTTTAAATCTTAATAAAACATATTTAGTAAGGTAATGAGAAAAGTGTGTACATTGTTTATAATGTGTGGACATATGGGTAATTAATATAAATACAAATAATGAGAATGAGACAAAACTATGCATTTTTCTCATTAAATATAGTGTGGATATTTTAACAGGATTGTTTCATCCAGTCCTTGAGCATGGAAAGTCTTTCCATTTGCTTGTATCATCTTTAATTTCTTTCAACAATATATTATGGTTTTCATAGTATAGGTCTTTCACCTCCTTGGTTAAGTTTATTGCTAGATGTTTTCTTATGTTCTGGTGCAACTGTAAATAAGATTATTTTCTTAATTTATCTTTTTGCTACTTCATTATTGATATATAGAAATGCAACAGATTTCTGTACATTGATTTTGTACCCTATGACTTTATTGAATTCACTTATTAGTTCTAGTAGTTTTTTGGTAAAGTCTTTAGGGTTTTCTAAGTATTATATCATGCCACCTGCAAATAGTGAAAGTTTTACTTCTTCTTTACCAGTTTGGATATCTTTTATTTCTTTTTGTTGTCCAATTGCTGTGGTTAGGACTTCGGTACTATGTTGAATAGAAGTGGTGAGAGTGGACATCCTTGCCTTATTCCTGATTTTAGGGGGAAAGTTCTCAGTTTTTCACCATTAAGTATGATGTTAGTTGTGTGTTTTTCATATATGGCTTTTCTTGTGTTGAGTTATGTTCCCTCTAAACCTACTTTGTTGAGAGTTTTTAACATGAATGGAGTTGTATTTTTTCCAAATGTTTTTTCTGCATCTATTAAGATGATCATATGGTTTTTAATCCTTTCTCTTGTTAATGTGATGTATTATATTGATCAATTTGCAAACATTGAACCACCCTTACATCCCTGGAATAAATCCCACTTAATTGTGGTGAATGATTTTTTTTAATGTATTACTGGATTCAGTTTGCTAATATTTTGTTGAGGATTTTCGCATCTATGTTCACAAAGATGTTGGCTTGCAGTTTTCCTTTTTTAGTGTCTTTATCTAGTTTTGGTATCCTTCATAGAATGAATTTGGAAGCTTTCCTTCCTCTTCTTTTTCTTGGAAAAGTTTGAAAATATAGAAGAGAGATCTGAGATAGATTCTTATATTTCCTTTCTCCTGTGTGTATGTTTGTGAAATAGAAAAAGGCATTGTTTCAGATTCACAAGCGATTCAACTTAGCTAATGCAATTATACTATATTAATACACATATTGATATGGTAGTATCTGAAAGCATACCAAGTTTTGAGTACAACTCATTAAGAAGAACAGATGGCACCCATTTTATAAGATAATTACCTATTTTGTCTGTATTTTTCTGTTGCCACATAATTTATCTGATAATTCCCGTTTAGATCACTATGACTGTGCTTTTATGAACATTGCTTTCTTTTTAAATGTTCTAATCTTAGTGTAATAAGAACACTTAATATAAGACGTTTCCTTTTAACATTCTCTTTAATTAAATAGGCTCCATGCCCAGTGCACAGAGCTCAATGCAGGGCCCAACCTCATGACCCTGAGATCAAGATCTAATCTGAGATCAAGAGTCAGACACTCAACTGATTGAGCCACCCAGGTACTCCTCTTCTTACTCTTCTCTTTTTTCTACTTTTTGTGGAAAATGCTGTACAGCAGATCTTGAAAGTTTATATATTTGGCTTGACTGAAACTTCATGCCCATTGATTAGTAGTTGCTCATTTCCCTCTGTCCCCAGCCCCTGGTAACCACTATTCCAACCTTTGATCCTATGAATTTGATTATTTTAGGTACTGCATATGAGTGGAATCATGTGGCATCTCCCTTCCTATAACTGTTTTATTTATTTATTTATTTGTCAGAGAGAGAGAAGCGAGAGTGAGCACAGGCAGACAGAGTGGCAGGCAGAGGCAGAGGGAGAAGCAGGCTCCCTGCCAAGCAAGGAGCCCGATGTGGGACTCGATCCCAGGACGCTGGGATCATGACCTGAGCTGAAGGCAGCTGCTTAACCAACTGAGCCACCCAGGCATCCCTAACTGGTTTGTTTTACTTAGCATAATGTTCTCAAGTTTCATCTGTGTTGTTGCATTTCAGAGAATTTCCTTTTTAAAGACTGAATAATATCCATTGTGTATTTATATATATATATATATATAATGTATATATCTATTATGTATATTATCTATTATGTATATATCTATTATATATATCTATTTATATGTATTTATATATTATACATATGTATAATAAATATGTATAATTGTATAATATGTATAATAAATATACATATATGATATTTTCTTTATGCATTCATCCACTGATGGATTCTTGGGTTGTTTCCATGTTTTGGCTATTGGGAATAATGCTGCAATGAACATAGGAGTGCTAACTAATATCTGTTCAGGATCCTGATTTCAATTCTTTTGGATAAATACCCATAAGTGGACTGGTGAGACAGGTATTGTTTTGGGGGCAGCCTCAGAAAAATTAAGGTATGGAATATACAAATCAACTCTTTCCTTTTCTGGGGGTGGGGGCAGAGGGATCTGGGAGCTGGGATTTTTCAGCAGTTCAATCTGTGCTAAGTGGGAGGGAGAATTAGTGGAGACTATCAGCCTACACTGCCACCTCTTCTTTCCCTAGGTGGCTGGATTGTGCTGGACCCATCAGAGCTCCAAGACAGAATCCAGTTCTCTGGGGAGTGCCCTAAAAAGCTGGGGCACTAGACACATCAAACCCTTCTCATTGATGAGTGAACCCGTAAGCTAAGAGTTCTCTTCCTGGCTGTTGGCATTGTGCCAAGGACAGGGTCTCTGGGGACAAGGTGTCTCATATCTCACTGCCAAATTCAGTGAACCTGATTTTATGTTCTTCAAGGATGCAGGAGCCTATCAATTACTTTATTTCTCACAAAGAAAATTGGCCCATGAATTGTTGCTGAATCAGTGTGTTTGTGGGAACGAGGAGGATCTGGGGCTTCCTGCTTCACCATCTTGCTGACATTCTTACTCCTGAATATTCATTTTTCACTACATGTTTTTTGTGCTATATGAAGTATAACAAAAAGGGAAAGAAAACTTCTGAAATATTTTGGACCTCATCTCCCATTTACAAATAAATACTTTGTTTTCTGTGATTCAACTCTTTATGTCACATTAATAACACTGACTGAATCCCTCAAAGCAAATCAGTGCAATTCATCAACAGAGGTGTATTTTAGTTGAAAAGAAAAGATTTTGGGGGAAAGATACTGAAACTGCCAAGCCCAGTAGTCACTAAATGTAGGATTGCAGATCACTGAAGTAGACACTCAGTAGGAAATACTGCGGTGTGGCATCTCTCAGAGAAGCCTACAACAGCTCGTCCGGTGGGAACTACATGAGGCTGGGAAGGGACCAGGTAAGACTGAGGCCCTGGGTTCTCTGACACACATCTGGGTCTTCAGCCTTTTACATAGGAGATGAAGGGAAGGCACCTCAATGTCTTCATTGCCAGAGCTCTTTTCACTGATTCCCTGAGCCTCACATTGAGGTCTCTGTTCTCTAACCAACTGTTAACTGACTGATCAGAAAATCAGTTCAGGCTAGGATTTCTTCTACCTCTTACTCTTTTTTCTACTTTTTGTGGACTCCCTTCCTCTTTCCTGGATTTTTTTTTTTAATTTTATTAAGTTTTTAATTTTAACTCCTGTATAGTTAACAGTGTTATGTTAGTTTCAGGGGTACAATATAATTCAACAATTCAATACAGCACCCAGATTTCATCACAGCAAGTGCACTCCTTAATCCCCATCACCTGTTTCACCCATCCCCCACCCAATGCCCTTCTTATAACCATCAGTTTGTTCTCTATAGAGTGCCTGTAGAGTCTATGGAGTTAAGAGTCTGGTTCTTGGTTCCTCTCTCCTCTCTCTATTCTCCATTTTGATTTTTGATTTTTTTTTTCAAACATTTGTTTTGTTTCTTCCATTCCACATATGAGTGAAATAATTATGGTATTTGTCTTTCTCTGACTTACTTCACTTAGCATATACTCTCTAGCTCCACCCATGCTATAACTGACAAAATTTCATTCCTTTTATGGATGAATAATGGTCCATTGTATTTATGTACTGCATCTTCTTTATCCATTTATCAATCAGTGGATACTTGGGTTTCTTCCATGATTTGACTGTTAAGAATAATGCTCCAATAAACATAGGGGTGTTTATATCCTTCTGGATTAATGTTTTCATATTCTTTGGGTAAATACCCAGTAGAGCAATTACTAGATTGTAACTTTTTGAGGAACCTCCATATTGTTTTCCACAGTGACTACACCAGCTTGCATTCCTGCCAATAGCAAGAGGGTTCCCCTTCTCCACAACCTAGAAAGAACAATTAGTTCATGTGTCTGTAGGTATAGGGGTATGGTTTTGGTTTTAATTGTTTTTTTCACAAATGGCCCAGGAAACCCTCTGTGAAATAAACCTAAACCTGTTTTCCCTGCGTTATAATAGAGAAATACAGAAATCAATGAGAAGATCTTTGTCTTTCAAGACCATAGCCTTTCAATAAAAACTACACATGTGAGCCAGGTAAAGTAAGCTTACATTATCTCCTAATGAATATGAATACAATTCTTATCTGAAACACAATCTAGAAAACCCAGGTGCCCAGAGACTGCCCTAATGGATGGTGGCTGCAGGCAGGGTCACATGGCACTCACAGCAAGCGACAGTCCCCATGGACTTAATGGGGGTCAGTAATATTCAGGGGTATACATAGTGTCAGGAAAAACACCATGGCTTAGCCCAGCCCTCAAGAAAGAACCAGAGAAAGCAGAGAATTGGCTAAGATAGCCCCTGTAGAAACTAAAGAAAGAAAGCTACACATAGGAGACAGAGACTAAATGGATGATAATTGGGAAAGATTCCTATGGCTGGTGCAGGAGCAAGACCACACTCCCAGTGGTGAAGAACCAAAGGAACCCATCTGAATTTTAAAGCTGAATCACATTTTTTGTGCACTTACTACATGTCAGGCACGTACTGAGTGTTTGACATTTCATATTCACAACAAGCTCATGATAGATAGATATCTTTATCTACAGGTAAGGAGACTGAGCCATAAAGGATTAAATAGCTTCTGAAGATGATACTTCTGGTCATGGTGCAGGTGGGACACATACAAACCTGGACTTGTCAACTCCACAAAGCACAGTGCCTCCTGAGGGACAAGGACACAATGTCGAATAGCACCTGCAAACGGCAGTGTCACCTGTCTCATTGCAGTGGCCAAAAGTGGAGCTCCAATTGTTCAGGAAAGAGGTCGGTTCTTTTTGAGCTTCTATGACTATCACAGGACAGACACCAAGGATTCCCTGATATCCACCCTTCTGGGTCTTCTCCTACCTCTCACTCATCCCTTTGCCAGGCTTGTCCTCCTCCTCCCGACTGGAGGGCCCTCCCATCTCTGTTCCAGGTGGGTTTTTTAAAAAAAATATACATAAAATGTATTATTTGTTTCAGGGGTACATGTCTGTGATTCATCAGTCTTACAAAATTCACAGCACTCACCTTAGCACATACCCTCCCCAATGTCCATCACCCAGCCACATTATCCCTCCTCCCCTTACCCCTCCAGCAACCCTCAGTTTGTTTCCTGAGATTGAAAGTCTCTTATGGTTTGCCTCCCTCTCTGGTTTCATCTTGTTTCACTTTTCCCTCCTTTCCCCTATGATCCTCTGTCTTGTTTCTCATATTCCTCATATCAGCAAGATCATATGATAATTGTCTTTCTCTGATTGACTTATTTCACTTAGCATAATACCCTCTAGTTCCATTCACATCATTGCAAATGGCAAGATTTCTTCTTTTTATAGCTGCATAGTATTCGTGTGTGTGTGTGTGTGTGTGTGTGTGTGTGTGTGTGTGTGTCTCACATCTTCTTTATCCATTCATTTGTTGCTGGACATCTAGGCTCTTTCTCTAGTTTGGCTATTGTGGGCATTGCTGCTATAAACATTCAGGTGCACATGCCCCTTTGGATCACTATCTTTGTATCTTCAGGGTAAATACCTAGTAGTGCAATTGCTGGGTTGTAGGTAACTCTGCTTTCAACTTTTTGAGGAACCTCCATACTGTTTTCCAGAGTGGCTGCACCAGCTTGCATTCCCTGCCAACACCTGCCGTTTCCTGACTGGTTAATTTTAGCCATTCTGACCAGTGTAAGGTGGTATCTCACTGTGGTTTTGATTTGTATTTCCCTGATGCTAAGTGATATTGAGCACTTTTTCATGTGTCTGTTGGCCATTTGGATGCCCTCTTTGCAAAAATGTCTGTTCATGTCTTCTGCCCATTTCTTGATTGGAGTATTTGTTCTTTGG
This sequence comes from Mustela erminea, assembly GCF_009829155.1. Lineage (NCBI taxonomy): Eukaryota > Metazoa > Chordata > Mammalia > Carnivora > Mustelidae > Mustela > Mustela erminea. The sequence continues at coordinate 21,101,874 of NC_045618.1, read as the reverse complement.
GTGTTGAGTTTGATTAAGTTCTTTACAGATTTTGGATACTGGCCCTTTATCTGATATGTCGTTTGAAAATATCTTCTCCCATTCTGTCAGTTGTCTTCTGGTTTTGTTGACTACTTCCTTTGCTGCGAAAAGGCTTTTGATCTTGATGAAGTCCCAATAGTTCATTTTTGCCCTTGCTTTCCTTGCCTTTGGCGATGTTTCTAGGAAGAAGTTGCTGTGGCTGAGGTCGAAGAGGTTGCTGCCTGTGTTCTCCTCAAGGATTTTGATGGATTCCTTTCTCACATTGAGGTCTCTCATCCATTTTGAGTCTATTTTTGTGTGTGGTGTAAGGAAATGGTCCAGTTTCATTCTTCTGCATGTGGCTGTCCAATTTTCTGAACACCATTTGTTGAAGAGGCTGTCTTTTTTCCATTGGACAATTTTTCCAGGTGGCTTTTCTGATCCCTGGGCCATCTCCTGTGACTTCATCTGACCTGCCATGATGCAGAGTTTGGTCCTGCAATGCAAAGATCCCCAGGAAACTCAAACCCTCAGACTGTAGCTGGAAGACTGATCCTGCCTTCCCCCACATCCTCAGTCCTAGTGAGTGGGTCTGTGTCTGTCCTTCCTTCTCTCCCTCCTTCCCTTCTTTCTTTCCTTCCTTCCACTTATATTTCTGTATTTCTTTCCTTCTTCTTTTCATCTGCAGTTACAATTCTTATTTTTGTACCAGTGATTAATCATGAAAAATATGGGATATTAGTTCCCTTTACCCATTGGCATTTCTACTTATTATCCACCTTTTGATAGGTTTTCAGTGTCTTAATCCATGTGCCACAGTGAAATTCTTCAAAAATTCACATAATATCCATTCTCTCATTTCTCATTATCAAATATAATTTTAACCATTTCTAGCTTTGCTATAACAGAAACACTACAAGAGTTTATCTCTTCTCTTCTATTTCCCAATAAATGTCACATGCATGCACAGATATATAGACAATATAGTATCTAGAAAACACTCTAACTCAAGTTTCTGGCCATAAAACAAATGTGTGGGTCGTGTAACCATACATTTTCTTGGCCTTGGTCTATTTGTAAGGCAACAAGCTTCCACCTGATCAGGGTTGTGTTCCCACAAAATGTTAGATTTGTGTAAACGCTATTCTGTCTCCAACCAGAACAGCACAGGATCTTGCTGTAGCTTAGTGATGTTATTTTGGAAAACTGAGTGAGAGCTAACTATAGAATCTAAGAAAATCTATATTAAAGGGAAAAAAAAACAAGCATCAATGCCCGCTGCTTTTTTAACTGTTTATTTGGAAATGATTGTAGATTCACAAGAAGTTGTAAAAATAATAGATAGAGTTTCTTGAGCCCTCCAATGGTGACATAGTTGTAGTACAATCCTAAAACCAAGAAATTAACATCTGACACACACTATTAACTAGACTCTGACCTTATTCAGTTTTACCTTTTTCTAACTGTATTTGTGTGTGTACACACATGTGTGTGCATGTGTGTGTGCTGTGTGTGTGGGGAGGGAGTTTTTTGCAGTTCTCCTCTGTGCATAGATTCATGTAACACCATGTACAGGACACAGAACTGTACCATCATTGTTGATGAACTTTCTACCATCTCTCTATATCTCACCCATCTGCCCAACTCTTGGATCAGTTCATGACAATCCCTAACCTATTCTCCAACTTTATAGTCTTATCATTTTTTAAAATTTCTTTTCAGCATAACAGAATTCATTGTTTATGCACCACACCCAGTGCTCCATGCAATACATGCCCTCGATAATACCCACCACCTGGTTCCCCCAACCTCCCACCCCCGGCCCTTCAAAACCCTCAGATTGTCTTTCAGAGTCCATAGTCTCTCATGGTTCATCTCCCCTTCCAACTTCCCTCAACTCCCTTCTCCTCTCCATCTCCCTATGTCCTCCATGTTATTTGTTATGCTCCACAAATAAGTGAAACCCTATGATAATTGACTCTCTTTGCTTGACTTATTTCACTCAGCATAATCTCTTCCAGTCCCATCCATGTTGATACAAAAGTTGGGTATTCATCCTTTCTGATGGAGGCATAATACTCCATCGTGTATATGGACCACATCTTGCTTATCCATTCGTCTGTTGAAGGGCATCTTGGTTCTTTCCACAGTTTGGTGACCGTGGCCATTGCTGTTATAAACATTGGGGTACAGATGGCCCTTCTTTTCACTGCATCTGTATCTTCAGGGTAAATTCCCAGTAGTGCAATTGCAGGGTCATAGGGAAGCTCTATTTTTAACTTCTTGAGGAATCTCCACACTGGTCTCCAAAGTGGCTGCACCAACTTGCATTCCCACCAACAATGCAAGAGTGTTCCCCTTTCTCCACATCCTCTCCAACTCACGTTGTTTCCTGTCTTGCTAATTTTGGCCATTCTAACTGGTGTAAGGTGGTATCTCAATGTGGTTTTAATTTGAATCTCCCTGACTAGTGATGATGAACATTTTTTCATGTGTCTGATAGCCATTTGTATGTCTTCATTGGAGAAGTGTCTGTTCATGTCTTCTGCCCATTTTTTGACATGATTATCTGTTTTGTGTGTGTTGAGTTTGAGAAGTTCTTTATAGATCATGGATATCAACCTTTTGTCTGTACTGTCAGTTGCAAATATCTCCTCCCATTCCGTGGGTTGCCTCTTTGTTTTCTTGACTGTTTCCTTTTTTGTGCAGAAGCTTTTGATCTTGATGAAGTCCCAAAAGTTCATTTTCACTTTTGTTTCCTTTGCCTTTGGAGACATATCTTGAAAAAAGTTGCTTTGGCTGATATCGAAGAGGTTACTGACTATGGTCTCCTCTAGGATTCTGATGGATTCCTGTCTCACGTTGAGGTCTTTTATCCATTTCGAGTTTATCTTTGTGTTTGGTGTAAGAGAATGGATGAGTTTCATTCTTCTACATATAGCTGTCCAATTTTCCCAGCACCATTTATCTCATGAAAGAAATTGAAGAAGACACAAAAAGATGGAAGACCATTCCATGCTCTTGGTTTGGAAGAATAAACATTGTTAAAATGTCTATACTGCCTAGATCAATCTATACTTTTAATGCCATTCCGATCAAAATTCCACTGGTATTTTTCAAAGAGCTGGAGCAAATGATTCTAAAATTTGTATGGAATCAGAAGAGACCCTGAATTGCTAAGGAAATCTTGAAAAAGAAGAACAAAAGTGGGGGCATCATGTTACCTGATTTCAAGCTTTACTACAAAGCTGTGATCACCAAGACAGCATGGTACTGGCATAAAAACAGACACATAGACCAGTGGAACAGAGTAGAGTGCCCAGATATGGACCCTCAACTCAATGGTCAAATAATCTTCGACAAAGCAGGAAAAAATATCCAGTGGAAAAAAGACAGTCTCTTCAATAAATGGTGCTGGGAAAATATAGTCTTATCATGTTGAAGATGCTTTAAGTTGACTCACCATATGTAACCATTTCAGATTGGCTTTTTTCACTAAACATCCTGCCCTTGAGATCTACCAAGTTGTTGCATAGATCAAAAGGTTGTTTCTTTTATTACTGAGTATTATTCCATTTTGTTGGTGCTTCAGAGTCTGTTCAACCTTGCACTATTTGAAGGATACTTGGGTTGTTTCCATTTTTTGATTAATATAAATAAAGCTGATATAAACATTCATATACACAATTTTGTGTGAATGTAACTTTTCATTTCGTTGCAAGGTCATATGGCTAATGCACATTTAGTTCTCTAAGAAACAGCAAACTACTTTTTTTTTTTAAAGAGTTTACGATTTATTATGCAGATTTAAGGTCATGCCTTCTTCACTGATGAGAGTTTCTTTTTTTTTAATTTTTTATTTCTTTTCAGTGTAACAGTATTCGTTGTTTTTGCACCACTACTTTTAAGAGTGACCATATCATTTTTACATTTCCACCAACGATGTACTAGTGTTTCAGTTTCTTGACATCCTTGCCATGTTTGGTGTTATCCTTATTATTATTTTAGTCATTCTAATAAGCATATGGTGATATCTCATTGTGGTTTAAATTTGCATTTCCCTGATAGCTAATGATGTTGCATATCTTCTCATGTACTTAATGTGCTCTCTGTATCTCCTTTCAATGACATGGTTTTTTTCATGTATTTTTTTCATGTATTTCATGTATTTTGCCCATTTGTCTAATTGAGCTTTTTTGTGTGATTTTGGTTTTTTTTGTTGTCATTATTGCTTTTACTGTTGTATCTTGAGTGTTCTTTATGTATTCTACATACAAGTCCTTTGCCAGGTGTGTGTTTTGCAAATATCTTCTTTGCCCACAGCTTATCTTTTCATCATCTTACAAGGATCTTTGATAAACAAAAGTTTTCATTTTGATGAAGTCCAATGTATTACTTTATTATTTATGGATTGTGGTTTGGGAGTGAAATCTAAGACCTCTGCTTAGCTCTACATCCCAAGGATTTCCTCCTCCATTTTCTTTCAAAAATTTTATAGTTTTGTTTTACATTTAAATCTCTGCTCCATTTTGAATTAATTGTATAAGGTGTGAGATTTAGGTTGTAATTCTTTTTTTTTTCTCCTTATAGATAGATGTTCAATTGCTGTGAAATCTTTTGTCTAAGGGTTATCTTTCTTACCCAGAGTTGCTTTTACACATTTGTCAAAAATCAGTTGAGCATATTTGTGTGAGTTGATTTCTGGGTTCTCCATTCTGTTCCAGTGATCTATATCTCTCCGTCTGCCAATACTGTCTTGATTACAGTAGCTCTTATAGTAAGACTTACTATCTGCTAGAGTGATTCCTCGCATTTTATTCTTCTTTCTTAAGATATGCCTCTTCATATAAACTTTAAAATAGGCTTGTCTGTGTCAAAAAGATTTGCTTGAAATTTGATATATGTTGCATTAAGACCATGGAACAATTTGGGAGAGAATTAATACATTCACTTTGTTGAGTCTTCCTATTCAAGAACATAGTACATCTCCATTTGTTTAGATCTTCTTTGATTTTATTCATCAGTATTTTCTCATTTTGGCACACAGACTCGGGGCATGTTCTGTTAGATTTATATCTAAACGTTTTTCTCTTCTTTTCAATAATTGCAAATACTATTGTATTTCTAAATTTTTGTTTCTATATGTTGTTGCTTATACAAGTACAACTTATTTTTATGTGTTGATCTTTTGTCCCACAATCTTACTAGACTTGCTTACTAATTCTAAGACTTTTTTTCTAGTTACCCTGGGATTATCTACATAAAGAACCATGTAATGTGCAAAAGGGGCCAGTTTTATTTCTCTCTTTTGGTTCTGTATCTTTTTAAATTTTTTTCCTTGCCTTTTGGAGCTAAGAATTTCAGTACTATACTGAGAAGAGTGGTAAGAGCAGACATTTTATCTTGCTCCAGATCTTAGAGGAAAGAAATTTGTCTTTCACCATTGAGTAGTCTGTTTGCAGTAGGTTATAGATGCTCTTAATCAAGTTTAGGAAGTTTTCTTCTATTCCTAGTTTGCTGAGAGTTTTTCATAAAATGAATTTTGTCCATAACCATATCAATTTTGAGCATATCAAAAATAATTGTCTCCAATAGTCAAATCATCTTACTCCATTCTTGAATAAGAACAAAGCTGGAGGTATCATAATCCCAGATTTCAAATATATTATAAAACTATAATAATCAAAACAATATAGTACTGGCACAAAATGGGCACATAGATCAATGGAACAAAATATAGAGTCCAGAAATAAGCCCATTCTTATATGATCAATTAATCCACCGCAAAAGAAGCAAGACTAAACAATGAAGAGAAGACAGTCTTTTCAATAAATGATGCTGGGAAAACTGGACAATTACATGCAAAAGAATGAAACTGGACCATTTTCTTATACCATACACAAAAATAAACTCAAACTGGATTAAAGACCTAGATGTGGGACCCAAAACCATAAAACTCCTAAAAGAAAACATAGGCAATAATCTTTTGGACATCAGTCTTAGCAACATATATATGGATATATCTCCTCAGGCAAAAGAAACAAAAGCAAAATTAAACTATTGGGACTACATCAGAATAAAAAGCCTTTGCATAGCAAAGGAAACCATCAACTAAGCCTACTGAATAGGAAAAGATATTTGCAAATGATAAATCTGATAAGGGGTTAATATCCAAAATATATGCAGAATTCATATAACTCCACACCGAAAGCCAATCCGATTAAAAAATGGGCAGAGAATCTATTCAGGCATTTTCCCGAGAAGACATACAGATGGCCAACAGACACGTGAAAAGATGCTCAACATCACCAATCATCAGGGAAATGCAAATCAAAACCACAGTGGTACCATCACCTCTCACCTGTCAGGGTGACTAGAATCAAAAAGACAAGAAATGACAAGTGTTGGCGAGGACGTAAAAAAAAAAAAAGAGGAATGCTTGTGCCCTGTTGGTGGGAATGCAAACTGGTGCAGTCACTGTGGAAAACAGTATGGAGGCCCCTCAAAAAATTAAAAGTGAACGTATCATATGATCCAGTCATTGGTAACACTACTGGGTACTCACCCAAAGAAAATGAAAACACTAATTTGAAAAGATACATGCATCCCTATGTTTACTGCAGCATTACTTACAATCGCCCAGATATGGAAGCAATGCAAGTGGCTGTCCATAGATGAATGGGTAAAGACTTATCTCCAGGGCTTTTAGTTGTTCTTAGCAGAAAGGAGCTGAGAGAAATGAATCTCCATAAGCTTGTCTAGAACCAGAGAACTGGCTGGTTTTTTTGTTTGTTTGTTTTGTTTTTTTTAATGCTAGAGGTTTTTTTTTCCCCACTTGTATTTTATAGCTAGAAATTCCTGGAATTTTTCTTTAGAATATTGGAATAAATCCCTTTATTTTATTTATTTATTTTTTTAAAGATTTTATTTATTTGCCAGAGATAGAGAGAGAGAGTACACACAAGCAGGCAGAGAGGCAGGCAGAGGCAGCGAGAGAAGCAGGCTCCCCGCCAAGCAAGGAGTCCGATGTGGGACTCGATCCCAGGACCTTGGAATCATGACCTGAGCCGAAGGCAGAGGCTTAACCAACTGAGCCACCCAGGCGTCCCTGGAATAAATCCCTTTTTTTTTCCAAACATATAAGTGTCTCATAACATGCTTATTAAAATGTGATCAAGTACAGCATAGGGAATATATTCAATAATCAATATCTGCATGGTGGCAGATGATAACAATACTTAGAACCATGCAAGCATTTCCTAATGGATGTAAATGTTGAATCACTATGTTGTGCAACTAGAAACTAATATAATAGTGTACGTCAACTATATTTCAGTTAAAATGGTTAAAAGTACACAGTTGGCATTGGTCAATGTAAGATGTATTAAAAAAAAAAAAAAGGGACTCCTGGGTAGCTCAGTCATTTAAGTGTCTGCCTTCAGTGGGGTCATGACCCCAGGGTTCTGGGATTGAATCCTGTATTGGGATCCCTGCTCAGTAAAGAGTCTGCTTCCCCTTCTATCCCTTTCCCTTGCTCATGCTTTCTGCATCTCAAATAAATAAACAAAATCTTTAAAAATATATATGTATATATAAATATATATATATATATATAAATTCTTTAAACAACTTAATGTGAGCACTTTGTACAAAGCAAACATTTTACTGCACTTTCCTTTTTTAAAAAAAGATTTTATTTATTTATTTATTTATTTGAGAGAAAGTGAGTGAGAGAGAGGGAACAAAAGTGGGTAGGGGCAGAGGGAGAGGGAGAAGCAGACTCCCCGCTGAGCAGGGAGCTAGACACGGAGCTCCATCTCAGGACCCTGGGATCATGACCTGAGCTGACGGCAGATGCTTAACTGACTGAGCCACCCAGACGCCCCTGCACTCTCCTTTTTAATATCATCAACTTGTTTCCGTTCATTATGCCTAAGTAATCATGGAATCTCAAAAAAAAAAAAAAAAAAAAAGGTGATATAGAATTAAAATAACAGAAAATCCTATTTTAGCCAAAAATACGTTGTGATTTCTGTGCCAAAGAAATACATGCCTTTGTGTGTTAAGTGACAGAGTCATTGCAGAAAAGATTGGTTTGGTTTGTTTCTTAACTTTTTGCCATATTAAAGTGAGAATTTGGGCTCTCCTATGAACAAGTGTCTCTGTGGGCACCATCACCCCGAGTCAAGACCCATCTCACTCGCCCTTAACTATGACAAATGACACTGCTGCAGAGTACTCCAAGTGTTTGTCATTACAGACCACCTGTCACAAGTCTACCTCCCCGTGTGCCATTGTCACAGAGGAGCATGGTCCTGGAATGGTGCCACAAGAGCGGCTGAAAGGAATCAGGAAAGAGAAACACGAAATCCATGGTTTAATCATGCACATTTTTTTTCCATAATCATCTCCACTATAAATACAGTGCATTTGCCAGTTGCCAATAGTCATCGAAGAGTCCAGCCCAACCGTTTCTCTGCTCATCCTGTGTATAAAAGCTATGTGCTCCCTGAAGTGTGACTTCCCTGCCTTGTTTTCAGAAGGCCTGCAGTTCTCTAACGCTGCCCATGCAGACTGACGATGGGTTTAGTGCCTTTTACATCTGCAACCTCTGTCCCCAGCCTCCTGCAGCCATGGCCACCCCATGGGCAGGCCCCAAGAGCGAGCTGTAAATGTTGCAAGCCATCCTGGGATGGCCCTGTGCCCCTTCTATCTGTCCCTTCTACCTCTCCTTTTTCCTGCCTGGCTTCTGCTTTTTCCACCTGTCCTTCAAGATTGCCATCCTGGCACCCGTAACACTCAGGTGGGAGATCCCCCTGGGAAGCCCAGTCTTGCAGGGGACACAGGTGACTTGGACGTGACACTGAAAGACTAGCTGTACTGTCCTCGGCCCATCTGGCCGGCAGGAGGTCAGCTACGTGGGGATGAGACTTGACATATCCGGCCTGCTTTACTCTGGAATCCTGATTCAGGGACAGTGTTAGAAGCAAGACAAACATTGGCATGAGAATGGCATACAACGTGAATGAATTCTGATTGCTGAATAAGTAAACTTTCAGTTGGAGGAACACTGCGACGACAGACTCCCATGGGACTCAGTTCTCTGGAAAACTGCCTTCGGAGTACCCCAGGATTCTGTGACAGAGCCTGGAATCACCAATGTCAGCTCTTCTCCAAGTCAGGATGACAGTGCATTTCAAGTCCCACTGGAGGGCCCAGCAGACTAAGTACAAGTACCAACTTTCCAAGGGCCTGCAGCCTGAGGAGGGAGTCAGAGGGGAGAATATCGATTCCAACCTTTGAAAGAAAACGCAGGATCAACATTATTTTAGTTAAATATCTGTAAGATGCATTTTTAATGTCAAATAGTCAATTACAATTCTACTGATATATAGTGAGATAAAAGTTGCATTTGCTTTTGGAGGTGGGGACGTTTTAATATGTCTGGCATGATGGGGTGGGGGTGGGGAGTTTCGGGGTTTTTAAAAGAACCCGAAGCAAACCAGGAAAGTAGGACACAAAGATAGAAGGGTGGGAAGGAAAAGCACAACCTCAATAAATTTAGGCAAAATTATGCAATCAGAAACTTCGGAAGACAGCCATTTTCATGTCTGTTTTGTTAAATGGGGTGGGTGTTCCATTACGGGCTCAGTGGTCAGGGTCCAACCTGGACACCGCCCCCCGCAGCTGCATGGAGAGTACTTTCTGCTCCTGGCTACTCCAGGCTGGCCACACCCAGCCCCTCTGGTGCTTGGCTGCTGATACCCCCAAGGATGAGGTCTCCAGAATTCTGCCCCTTCATGTGCAACAGAGATAAGTACTCACCGCAGGGGAGGGAGGAGGCCCCCAGGCCACCATGGAAGAGGCTTGGCCAGTTTGCCAGACAGATGGGAGCTCAGCTCTGCCTGTAAGGTTAAAGTGTAAGAAGTCCCACCATTCGATGCTGGCTGTTATGTTTGGGATAAGGCCGGGACTCCATTCTATTTCTCCATGGGCAGGCCAGGACCTAGCCTACGTGGTGCTGCAGGGGCCTAAATCTGCAACCCACAGCCAGCTCTGCCCACCTCTTCCCACTAACACCTTCCCCACGTTTGGAGCCATCTATGGGGTCTGTGAGCCTGGGACACCCAGCCCCATCCATGTGTTTTCAGGACTCCTGTGCATGGAATGGGAACACAGATTATATGGAGGAACTTGGAAGAGCCACAGGGCTGTACCATGTCCATCTAGCCTCCTGACACTGGGGAATAACAAGAAAAGAGGTTATCCTGGGAAGTGAAGCCGGAAGCACAACCTGGTGGGGTCCACAGGACAGAGCACTATGGGGGAGGGCCCTCCCACTGTGTGTTCAGGGTCACAGTGCGCTGCCCCCTTTTGAGTGTGGTTGGCCACCGTGAAACTGACTTATCAAGTCTTAGCTGAGCCCTTTTGATGAGCCCACAATGTACTGAGGAATCAAAAAAAGAAGTCTGCTCCAGGCAAGTGTGATTTATGGACGTTAATTGCAACCACGTTCATTTCCTATAAAGTGGGGATGAAGCTGCCATTGCTGATGCAAGGAAACGATGTGTCTAAAATATTGGCTAGGGTCATCAATACTGGGAGCTCTTGAGCCAGGTCCCTTCTGCGTTCTGATGAGGTAAGGCTATTTGGGAAGGAAAATGCCTCCAGAACATAAATCTATTTGACACCAAATGCCTACTTCCCATGGTGAGTCAGACTCTTCTATGAAGGAGGCCAGAGATGCAGACATGGAAAGAGTGGAGCTGGTCCCTACTTCAAGGAGAGAAAGGATCAAAAACTGCCCTGGGTTAAGGCAGGCCCTTTGCTAAAAGTTGTTACGAGCTCAAACCCTACTCCCCCATTTCTCACCAAAACTATAGCTCTTAACAGTGATGAAAAAGCAACCTTGTCATCTTTGGTTATTTGGATTATTAGCAAAGGCAAAGGCTTTGAATGAGCATGTGCAGTTTGGCTCAGCTCATGGGTGCTGCCCATTCAGCTTGAGAAGAATATGTCCAAGGCACTGCTGGTCAGAAGATAAGAGGCCCTTGGAGCATGAGCTCAGTCAAACCCTGCCCAGATCGGCCAAGTCCAGTGACCCAGAGAGCCATGCATAGAGTCAATGCTTGCTGCGGCAAGCCACTGAAACTTTGAAAGTATTCATTCTACAGCCTTATTGTGTCCATCACCAAATCTAGGGCTTTAGAGAAGTAATGTTTCTCAGAATTATTTTATAAGCAACCCTAATAGCAGCATAGTTTTCTTCCTTTCATGTCTTCAAATATTACATTACATTACATTACACACTCTGAATCAGGGGCTATTTTATTTTTATTTTATTTTTTTATTTTTTTTAATTTTTAATTTTTTATAAACATATATTTAACTATTTTATTTTTAAAGTTTGCTACCTCCTCAGTATATATAATTTGGTCCTAATTCTGTAAAACATGAATATATATATACAGTCCCAAGAGAAGAGATTGAAGTGTTGAAGATGGTGTCAATGGTATTTCTGGGTTGAGGGATCTAGAGTGACTTGTGTACTACCTTAAAAATTTTCTGTATTTTCCAAATTTTCTAACATAAATAATTATTTTAGAATCAGATCTATATGCCTGATTTTTAAACAGGTAAAGTTTAACATAAATATATTTTTTTATAAAGATATTTTAAACGTAAAGCTTACTACCTCAGAAACTTTGTGCCGGCTGTCAAAAACACAAACCAAGAAGATGAGTAAATCCTCACCCACTGCAGTTACTGCCCACCTTTTTCCAAAAGAAGAAACTGGGCGGAAATCTAAACAAAAAAATTTTCAGGTGTGGTTGGCCTCTGATGCTTAGGATTTGATGGAAGAAAAAATTGTCCTTGAGATCAGATCTTAATTAAATACAATTATGTTTTGATACAATGCCAATAAATCATTACAATAACCCCATTTGGGCATTTAGAGTGAGCAGGAGAGCAGTGAGCAAACCTTCCCAGATCCACTTCTCAGAAGTAGATCATGTTGCTCACTTTCTCTCCAGAAACTGAAAGGAAAATCCGATTTATCAAAAAGTCACCTTCCCATGCATGTGCCTAAATGGATATGTGAGGTTATGAGTAATACCTTTCTGTTTTAGAACTTGCCCAAATCAGAGCAAAGCTGAGGACTAACCTGACACATCCTTTAGTCTTTGTCAGGGAAACAGAACCACAGGGATGAGGAATCTACAATGGGAATGAGACCTTACCAGCTACTGGAGGAACCAGAGAAGTGAAGGTCTGAGAGGGGAAGTTGGAGGGCTGACCATAAGCCAGCCTGAGAAGTCAAGCCAACCCCACCATCAACATCCATTAAAGGGGAAAAGAAGTCCCCGGGAAGCTGTTCCTTGTGTGGGATTTCAGCCAAACATCTAGAGGTGGTCTGGGGTTGCTATTGGCCAGCAGGAAGGAAGAGATTGGGTGTGTGGCAGAGGCAAGCGAGGGTGAGCAGGATCCTGCTGGGCAACCCCGCATGTGTCTGTCGGTGGCTGCCCATTGACCAGGACTGGCTCAGTCCCTGTCATCATGAAAGACGGGAAGGTGAAAGGAAATCTGGCTCTGTCAGCCAAGAAGAGTGGCTATTAGGCAGGCAGCCCAGAATGACTGTGACAGAACCAGATAATTTAATTAATTCAAATAATTCTTGTTTGTGGGGGACTGATGTGGGTTAGCCCCATCCCTGACCTCTCTCCACAAGATGCCAAGAGCACACCCCTTCTCCCAGTGGTGGCAACCATAAATGTGTCCAGACATTGCCAAATGTCCCTGGTGTGGTGACAGGTAAAGTCATTCCAGTTGAGAAACTTCTGCATCATAAAGGGTTGAACCAAGATTTTAGAAAGTAGTGACACTTCTTCAGTCACACTGGTCTCACTACAAATAACTTGGTTTTTAATGATTTTTAGTGAGAATAAAAGTATTTCTGTGCAATTAATAAATAACAAATATTTTTAAAATATTTTATTTGATCTTTATCATTAAAAAAATTTTTTAAATAGAGCATCCATAGAGAAAAGTATAAATCATGAAAGTTCTCAGTGCAGGGGTCATCACTTAGTTAGGACATTTTAAATTAACACTTTAAGTTAAAATTATACTTTTTACATAATTAATTATTAATTATATTAATTCAAACACATCTGCCTCAAATGTGTCAAAACCCAAAAATGATTCCAACCAGCCAATGCTGATAAATGTCTAAGAACCCGAATGTGCCAGACCCTTACTGGACCTGAAGACTCTTTCCTGACCATTGACATGAGGGAACTGTGTTTTAAGCTTTGTGGGGACTTATGAACTCAAGCCACCTATTGCATGGTATAAGCTTTAATTCTTGATTAGTATAATCACAATGAACTGATTTTTTGGAAAAGGGCCCTAAAATCTTCCTTCAAAGAGCCACTCAGGGGCTGTCCCCATGGATGAGTATATTATTGCTTGGCAAGTAGATAAATCCAAGATTCTATTTTCTCAATCACTGGGGAGCTCATTTCTTTCCTTTAACAATCCTTGAGGTTCCACTAAGGTTACATTGTGGATTGCTCCTCCGCAGTGGTAGGCAGCCCAGTGCAGGGAGTGTGCCCATAGTCAAGGAATCTGCTGCTTTTGGTGGTGAGTCACTCAACAGCAGTAACATCTTTCTTTCTTAGTCATCAGTGGAGTCCTGGTCAGGAATAGTCATTGCATGAGACATAGTATGAATTCTTTTGTGTGTGATGCTAAAGTGTTGGTTGAGTTTTTTAAATTTAATTTGTAATCTCTAAACTATCTGCTGGAAGACATGTTCATCACTGGGCCTGAGAACAAGGAGTTAACTGAGCTACTGAACATCCAGTCCAAACTCTGTCTGCAGAGTCTCCACAGATCTGGATCTTGTGTATTCTAATTATTGACTGTATCTTCTCATTCAAATATACATCAACTCATAAAAACCAATGCCGGCAAGAATCCTGAACCACTTTTGACTCAGAAAGTCTGTCATTCTTTTCTGTACGGTGGCTAACATAGCATAATAAAAATAATAATTTTTTTTTTTTAAAGTGTGAGCCTGGTGGTCAGTGTTATGGAGGGCAAGTATTACATGGAGTACTGGGTGTGGTACATAAACAGTGAATTCTGGAACACTGAAAAGAAATGTAAAAAAATAAATAAAATTTTTTAAAAAAGGAAGTCTGTCATTTACTACACTTATCACAGTTGTCTATGTTTTGTCTCTCTGGGTATTGTTCTAAAAATTCTGCAAAAAGTTTGTGGTTGAGCTGTGCCTCACTCCACATCCACTCAGGGACTGATGGTTACAGAAATGCTGAGCTCACCTTGACCATTCATTTGAGAAAGCACCATGTTATATATTTCAGTAAACATCCTGCCTTCTGACTAGAGAAGGAACCCCTTCTGTTGTGGTTCTTTGTTAAACTGAAAACAAATGGCATTTCCCCTGGGGTTCTCTGGGTTTGTATATGTATACTCATGGTAATAATAATTCTTTTGTTTACTTGGTAAAGTGGAGGGCTTCTGCCAAGGACAATTAAGTGATATCATGATTATTATGAGGGATATTTGATTTTGTAAGATTTTATATCCATGAGGAACACTGGAAATAAGACAAGATGCCAAATATATAACAGCTATTTTTTAATGGTATGCAAACATTTATAAATGCTGAAATGATCCAAATTGGACTTTCTGAAAGGTCCTTTAGCAGGACTAAGGAGAAAGTTGATCAGGAACTTCTCTATCCCCCACATACCCAGCAGCCCCCCAAAGTCATAAAGTCTCTGTCAGCCTGCTTCTCCATCATTTCTCCCCACTTCACTTCTCTGCCTCCTATTCCCCCGATACCTCTTGTGAGGAAGATAGCTTATGCCACACCAAATCCCTTGTTCTGTGGGTGGGTGGAGGGGACCTCCCAAATCTGACTCAAACTCTGAGAAATCTTTTCCTCCTCTCTGGCAATCATACTTGCAGTGCACACGATATCATAAATCAGTTTCCTGTCAAGTCTTTATTGCACCTGGCTAGCAGTGTTTATGCAGTAATATTTAAACCTTGGACAACAGTATAATTTAGAGCTATAATAAATGAATTTCAAATCCCACTACAGATAGGAAAAAAGTTACTGAATAATTTACATGCTTATTAGATACCTATACTCTGGGCCTTAACTTCACTGGCTGATTAGGCTAATTGTCATTACTTTGTTTTTGTTTTTTGAGGTTTTGGGGGTTTTTAAAAATGATTTTTTCAGTGTTCCAAGGTTCATTGTTTATGTACCACATCCAGTGCTCTATGTAATATGTGCCCTCCTTAATACCCAACACCAGGCTTATTCAACCTCACACCCCCCTCCAAAACCCTGTTTGTTTCTCAGAGTCCACAGTCTCTCATGCTGCATCTCCCCCTCTGATTTACCCCCAAATCACTTCTCTTTTCCTTCTCCTAATGTCCTCCATGTTATTCCTTATGCACCACAAGTAAGTGAAACCATATGGTAATTGACTTTCTCTGCTTGACTTTTTTCACTCAGCATAATCTCCTCCAGTCCCCTCCATGTTAATACAAAACTTGGGTATTCATCCTTCCTGATAGAGGTGTAATATTCCATTGTATATATGGACCATATTTTCTTTATCCATTCGTCTGTTGAAGGGTATCTCGGGTCTTTCCACAGTTTGGAGATTGTGGCCATTGCTGCTATGAACTTTGGGATACATATGGCCCTTCTTTTCACTACATCTATATCTTTGGGGTAAATGACCAGTAGTGCAACTGCAGGATCATAGGATAACTCTATTTTTAATTTTTTTGAGAATCTACAGAGTTTTCCAAAGTGGCTGCACCAACCTGCATTCCCACCAACAATGTAGGAGGGTTCCCCTTTCTCCACATCCTTTCCAACTCTTGTTGTTTCCTGTCCTGTTAATTTTGGCCATTCTAACTGGTGTAAGGTGGTATCTCAATGTGGTTTTGATTTGAATTTCCCTGATAGCTAATTATGTCATTACTTTGGAAGAAAATCACAGTTATATAAGGCAAGATGTAATCCTAAGAACACCCCAAAAGTTATAATGCTTTTGGTATTTAGAAAGCCTTAAGTGTGCTAAAGAAATTGATAGGAAACCGCTCAGGGATATACATGAAGTTACCTTGGTTAAAAGAGATTGAATCGAAATTTCAATCCATTCAGAAAATGTTGGAGATGTAAGATATGGTTAACTTTTCAGTTATTTATGCAAGAGTTGGGTATAACACTTAACATGGTTAAAAAGAGAAATGTTATGTATATTTTACTACCATAAAAAATAAATAAAATTCAGGCTGCATAAACTTGAGAAAACTCAAGCATATACTTATAAGGTGCAAGTATATCAGTGCTTTGGTGGGAATTTAAAATTGTAAACACCTATGTTAGAAAAAGAAAAGAAAAAGAAATTCAACTCAATAACCTTAATTTTCCACCTGAAGACCCTGGAAAAGAAGAGAAAAATCACCCAAAGCAAGCAGAAGGAAGGAAAGAATAAGAATTAGAGAAAAATTTGATGAAATATAGAACAGAAAAATTATAGAGAAAATCAATACAACCAAAAGTTGGTTCTTTCAAAAGATCAACAAAATTGACCAATCTAAATTTAATAAAAAAGAATAGAATTATTAAAATCAGAAGTGAAATCTTTACTACCATTGTACCTAAATTTTTAAAAAGTCGTGATGGAAAATTATTAAAAACTTGTGTGCAATCAACAATTTAGATAACTTAGATGAAATGGAAAATTCCTAGAAAGACCCAGACTTGGGTCTTTCAAATAAACTTGACTCAAGGGGAAAAAAATATATATATATATGTATACATATATATGTATGCATACATATATATATATGTATATATGTATATATACACGTATGTGTATATGTATATATACACACACACATACATTCAATTTTCTTTTCTTCAAATTGAATTAGTAATTGAGAAAAATAAATACTTCCCACAGAGAAAAACCCAGGACCAGATGGTTTTACTAGTGAACTCTATCATTTAATGGGGTCTGAACTTTCATACATCCTCCAAAAAATAGAAGAGTAGGATATACTTTCCAACTCATTCTATGAGATTAGTATTAGCCAAAGCTATCAGAAGAAAAGAAAACACAGACCAGTGTCTTTTATGAGTATACATGCAAAAATCCTCAACAAAATACTAGTAAATGGGATCAAGCAATGTATAGAAAGAATTACACACCATGAGAAAGCAGGATTTATCACAGAAAGGCAATGTTGGTTTAATATTCAATGATTAATTGTTATAATAAACCTAATTAATAGAATAAATGGCAAAACATATGATAATGGTAATAGATGTAGAAAAAGCATTCTGAAAGTTCCAACACCCTTTCATGGTTTAAAAAAAAATAGAATGCTCTAAGAACTAGGAATAGAAAGGAACTTCCTAAATCCCATAAAGGACATACAAAGTGGGAAGAGACTGAATGTTTTCACCCTAAGATCAGAAATAAGATAAGATGTCTTTTCTTGTCACTTCTATTCAACCTTGTACTGTGGTTCTAGCCAAGAAAATTGAACATGAAAATGAAATAAAAAGCAACAAAATTAAAAGGAAGAAATGAAACTATTTATAGATGATGATCTTGTATATAGAAAATACTAAGGAGTTCATGAAAAAAATTAATATTATTACTATTAGAATTAATAATAAATGAGTTCAGCAAAGTTTCAAGACTCAAAATCAATATGCAAAAATCAATTGTATTTCTATATACCATCAATGAATAATCCAAAAATGAAATTAGGAAAACATTTCCATCTGTAAGAGCATCAAAAGTTATAAAAAATAGTTAGCGATACATTTAACCAAAAAACGCATAACTTGTATTCTGGAAACTATAAAACATTGTTGAAAAAAATCAAAGAAGATCTGGAGAAATGGAAAAACTTCCCATATTCATGGGTTGAAAGACTTAATACTGTTAACATGGCAATCTCCAGAGTGATCTGTAGAATCAATACAATACCTAGGAAAAGCTCAGCTGACTTGTTTTCAGAAATTACAAACTGATTCTAAAATTCTTAAGGAAATTCAAGAGACCCAAAATAATGAAAAAATTCTCGAAAAAGATAAGAGTTGGAAGATTCACAATTCCCAGTTTCATAACCTAACACACTACTGGTAAGGATGTAAATAGTGCAGGCATTTTGGAGAACAGTCTCGCAGTTCCCTAGATAGTTGTTGTATGACCCCATTATTCCACTCCTAGGTGTATACCCAAGAGAAATAAAAACATATGTTTACACAAACACTTGTACACTGATATTCATAGCAGCATCATTCATAATAGTCAAAAAGTGGAACAACTTAAATGTCTACCAACTGTTGAGTGGACAAATGAGATGTGGTAAATTTGTACAATGGAATTTTTTGGCAAGAAGAATAAATTAAGTACTACACATGTTACAATATGGATGAACCTTGACAATGTTATGCCAAGTGAAAGAAGCCAGTCACAAGGGACCACATAATGTACAATTTTGTTTATGTGAAATGTCCAGAATAGGCAAATCTTTATAGATAGAAGTTAGGTTAGTGGTTACTGAGGGCTGCAGGAGGGATAATGGCTAAGGGGTGCAGCTTCTTTTTGAAACAATGAAAACATTCTAAAATTGTGCTGATAGAAGCACAACTGTGTGACTATACTAACACACATTTAATCATGCATTTTAAATTTAAGGATATATTGTCTCATATATGAATTATATTTCAGTACTTAAGGAAATTCATGATAGCATTTAGTCCCCAAGTTGCTGAACTGATAAGAAGAAATTGGGTGCACTGTGATCTTAGAGGACCTGCAAAATAGAGCAGGGTGTTATCAGAGAGCACTTATCAGAGAGATGAAGAATATGGAAAAGGAAAGAAATCCAGGGCCCTTTAATTTAGGGAGCTCATACCAAACATGACCCCCAGAGGTGATAAGACATGTGAGAATTCTGGTTCTCAGTAAACCCAGAATAAAGTCTTAAACAGTGAAAAAGATAGACAGAGATACTGCCAACTGCAGGGACTTTGAAAGAAAAGAATGTGTCCAGCATCAAAGGAAGACTCAAAGGCAAAACTGTCTGGGAAAGAAAAGGCCAAGTTTATGGGCAAAGAACAAGGGGATCAGACTTCAGAAGCATTTACTGGTTTAATATAAAGCACAAGTGTTTAAAAGAATGACAACAACAAAAACCACACACACACACACACACACACACACACACACACACACTTCTCTTGCAGTATTGCCAAGGCTGCCACATATACCATTGTCTGTTCCTAGTGAGAAATCAGTAATGTGCTCACACGTTTCTCACTGATTGTCATATTCATAAACATCCCAATAGTTTTCTGGGAAGTGCTTGATATTTTATTTATTTGGGGGAACTAGGATAAGATGTGGAGACCCTGCCTTTTTTTAAATTTATCTCAGTGTGAATTATGTGCAGTTCTTTCTGACTGTGACATGTCATAGTGGAGGTGGGGCAAAATATGAGGTTTATGCTGCCACACCAGGCTCATCTTGAAAGCAAAAATGCTAATTGCACCCAATAGAGGTCCAGGGACTCAGTTCCAAAGGCCATAAAACTGCAGAGCTATGCTCCCGTTTCCTCTTTCAGAAAAAGAAATTATTGTGTTAATTTCCTTTTGATGCATAAAAACTTAGCAGCTTAAAACAACATCCATTTGCTGTTCCAGAGTTCTGTAGGTCAGAAGGCAGTTGGCTCAACTGGGCTCTCTGCTCAGGATCTCACAAGGCTGAAACCATGTTGATAGCCAGACTAGGTCTTTAGCTGAAGACTCGGGAAAAGAATCTACTTTGGAGCTTATTCAGAAAGTTGACAGAATTCAGCTCCATGCAGTGGTGGGAAACCGAGGTCCTGGTTTCTGGTCTGGTTGTCAGCCAGGGGCCAGGGACCAGGGGCTGCCACATTCCTTCACATGTGACCTCTCCTTCCCACCCACAAGGGCACCTGGGTTCCTTCTCATTCTAAGAATTTCTCTGACTTTCCTTTTTACCTTCCTAGTCTACCTTCCTCCTCTCAGATGGAAAAAGTCCTCTGCTTTTAAGGACTCATGAATAGACTAGATGCACAGAGAGAATTTCTGAATCTTAATGTCACCTGACCTGGAACTTTCATTACAACTACAAAATCCCTTCTTGGCAGCACCTAGATTAATGTTTGATTGAATAGTCACTGACAGGACTCCTGGGGCAGGAAGGCATTATTAGGACCCTGCCTACCACATCTGTAAACATAAAAGAGACAAAAAGGCTAATTCCTAGTTGACACAAGTGCTACCCTTTCTATCCTGAGCCCCACTGCAATAAAACAACCAGTCACTCAGAGAAATTGATGTGTTACAGTAGGCATTCCAACCCACTTCCTTTTCTACACATATTGAGACTTTGACTACCACATTAGGACCAACAGAAGAACAAGACTGATTATCCTTTGTGCTTCCATGCCTGTCAACTACCTGGCACAAGCCTTTTATATAAATGTGGCTGTCAGATTAAGTGTGCACCAGAAAGACTGTTCTTAGAAAATAAAAAACCTCCAGAAACACAATTTCACAGCTTATTATTTCTGCACTTGACTTTCTTCAACTGCCTTGGCAATGACACTTGGAACTTTAGATCCCTTACTCCAACCGACACATGACAATCTATGAGCAAAAGCTCTATTGATGGAAGGACTATGAGGGGCACAGGTAGATCCTTCTAGGTCACTGTATATGCCATTTTAATACCCTCTGAAATCAGAAGTTATTCAAGGAATAAACCAGCCATAGAACAGAACTACCACAACAAATTCCTTGTACAAGTCTAAGCACAGCCTCCTTAGAAACCTAGAAGAAAGGGATATCAGTCTGTGCAAGACCTAAGAGCCATTCATGGAGTTATTCCTAGGTTTCCAGAAGTCCATAATGCTAATGTTCTTCTCTCTCCAGTTCCACTATTTATAAGTAAATAGTCATTGTCCTGGCCTCACTCACCTTCATTAGCATTTTTGTAAATAAAGATTGTTTAGTTTTCCTTTATTTGGAATGACTAACAATATTTTTAGTCGATAATGACTTGGGGATTCACACAGGCACCTTTATTTTCCTTCCAGCCTTTAAATAATAAATTTAAAAAGGCAACACTCTTAAAAGGTTAAGATTTCATTCAATATAAAAGACCTTACCTCATATTTACCTCTCCTGGAAAACAAGAATTCCATCTACTACCTGGAAGAGCATGTGGCTGAATATGGTAAAGCCTGAAGGAAAAGTTACAATTTTGCCAAGAGATAGTACATTAGTTAGGAGGTGACCTCTCCATCAAAGAGCGTACTCTACCCCAAAATTGAATTACACAGATCCAGCAACATCCAAACCCAACAACCAGATGGGACTTGATAGGATTAGCAGAACTTAAGAGGTATTACAGACAATGAGTTCCCAACTTTTTCAGACTAATTGAAATCCTTCAAGAAATTACCAAAAAGACCTGAATTTACATAAGAAGCTGTAATAGGCTTTGTCACTTCAAAATCTAAATTGTAGGGGGAGGAGTCAAGATGGCGGAGAAGTAGCAGGCTAAGACTACTTCAGCTAGCAGGAGATTAGCTAGATAGCTTATCTAAAGATTGCAGACACCTGCAAATCCATCCACAGATCGAAGAGAAGAACAGCAATTCTAGAAACAGAAAAACAACCACTTTCTGAAAGGTAGGACCAGCGGAAAAGTGAATCCAAAGTGATGGGAAGATAGACCCCAGGGGGAGGGTCCGGCTCCCGGCAACCAGCGGAGCAACAGAGCACAAAATCAGGACTTTTAAAACTCTGTTCTGCTGAGGGACATCGCTCCAGAGGCTAAACCGGGGTGAAGCCCACGCGGGGGCAGCGTGGCCTCAGGTCCTGCAGGGTCACAAAAGGATCGGGGGTGTCTGAGTGTCGCAGAGCTTGCGGGAATTAGAATGGGAAAGCCAGCTACAGAGACAGAGCCAACAGTAAGATCACAGCTGGGGTTACCTTGAACAAGTCGCAGGCTCTGTGAGCTCGGAGCTCGGCCAGAGGTCAGGCAGATGGGAGTTACTGGGCGCTGTTATCTGAGGGCGCACTGAGGAGTGGGGCCCCAGGCTCTCAGCTCCTCCAGGCCGGAGACCAGGAGGCCGCCATTTGTATTCCCGTCCTCCGGAACTCTATGGAAAGCGCTCAGGGAACAAAAGCTCCTGAAAGCAAACCCGAGCGGATTACTCAGTCCAGCCCCTGGTAAGGGCGGTGCAATTCTGCCTGGGGCAAAGACACTCGAGAATCACTACACCAGGCCCCTCCCCCAGAAGATCAACAAGAAATCCAGCCAAGACCAAGTTCACCAACCAAGGAGTGCGATTTAAATACCAAGGAGAGCAGCAGAATTCCAGAGGAGGAGAAAGCAAAGCACGGAACTCATGGCTTTCTCCCTGTGATTTTTTAGTCTTGCAGTTAATTTAATTTTTTTCTTTTTCATTTTTTTTCTCTTCTTCTGCTAAAATTTTTTTTTAACTTTTACCCTTTTCTTTTTTAACGTTTTTAAACTAGTTTATCTAATATATATATTTTTTCTTTTTTATACTTTTCTTTATTCATTTTCTTTTTTAAATTCTTTTCTTTCATTTCCTTTTTCTTTTTCTTTCTTTCTTTTTGAACCTCTTTTTATCCCCTTTCTCCCCCCTCACGATTTGAGATCCTTCTGATTTGGTTAAAGCATATTTTCCTGGGGTTGTTGCCACCCTTTTAGTACTTTACTTGCTCCTTCATATACTCTTATCTGGACAAAATGACAAGGCAGAAAAATTCACCACAAAAAAAGAACAAGAGGCAGTACCGAAAGCTAGGGACCTAATCAATACAGACATTGGTAATATGTCAGATCTAGAGTTCAGAATGACAATTCTCAAGGTTCTAGCCGGGCTTGAAAAAGGCATGGAAGATATTAGAGAAAACCTCTTGGGAGATATAAAAGCCCCTTCTGGAGAAATAAAAGAACTAAAATCTAACCAAGTTGAAATCAAAAAAGCTATTAATGAGGTGCAATAAAAAATGGAGGCTCTCACTGCTAGGATAAATGAGGCAGAAGAAAGAATCAGCGATATAGAAGACCAAATGACAGAGAATAAAGAAGCTGAGCAAAAGAGGGACAAACAGCTACTGGACCACAAAGGGAGAATTCGAGAGATAAGTGACACCATAAGACGAAACAACATTAGAATAAGTGGGATTCCAGAAGAAGAAGAAAGAGAGAGGGGAGCAGAAGGTATACTGGAGAGAATTATTGGGGAGAATTTCCCCAATATGGCAAAGGGAACGAGCATCAAAATTCAGGAGGTTCAGAGAATGCCCCTCAAAATCAATAAGAATAGGCCCACACCCCGTCACCTAATAGTAAAATTTACAAGTCTCAGTGACAAAGAGAAAATCCTGAAAGCAGCCCGGGAAAAGAAGTCTGTAACATACAATGGTAAAAATATTAGATTGGCAACTGACTTATCCACAGAGACCTGGCAGGCCAGAAAGAGCTGGCATGATATTTTCAGAGCACTAAACGAGAAAAACATGCAGCCAAGAATACTATATCCAGCTAGGCTATCATTGAAAATAGAAGGAGAGATTAAAAGCTTCCAGGACAAACAAAAACTGAAAGAATTTGCAAACACCAAACCAGCTCTACAGGAAATATTGAAAGAGGTCCTCTAAGCAAAGAGAGAGCCTACAGGTGGTGGATCAGAAAGGAACAGAGACCATATACAGTCACAGTCACCTTACAGGCAATACAATAGCACTAAATTCATATCTCTCAATAGTTACCCTGAATGTTAATGGGCTAAATGCCCCAATCAAAAGACACAGGGTATCAGAATGGATAAAAAAACAAAACCCATCTATATGTTGCCTCCAAGAAACTCATTTTAAGCCCGAAGACACCTCCAGATTTAAAGTGAGGGGGTGGAAAAGAATTTACCATGCTAATGGACATCAGAAGAAAGCAGGAGTGGCAATCCTTATATCAGATCAATTAGATTTTAAGCCAAAGACTATAATAAGAGATGAGGAAGGGCACTATATCATACTCAAAGGGTCTGTCCAACAAGAAGGCCTAACAATTTTAAATATCTATGCCACCAATGTGGGAGCAGCCAACTATATAAACCAATTAATAACAAAATCAAAGAAACACATCAACAATAATACAATAATAGTAGGGGACTTTAACAGTCCCCTCACAGAAATGGACAGATCATCCAAGCAAAAGATCAGCAAGGAAATAAAGGCCTTAAACGACACACTGGACCAGATGGACATCACAGATATATTCAGAACATTTCATCCCAAAGCAACAGAATACACATTCTTCTCTAGTGCACATGGAACATTCTCCAGAATAGATCACATCCTCGGTCCTAAATCAGGACTCAGCCGGTATCAAAAGATTGGGATCATTCCCTGCATATTTTCAGACCACAATGCTCTGAAGCTAGAACTCAACCACAAGAGGAAGTTTGGAAAGAACCCAAATACATGGAGACTAAACAGCATCCTCCTAAAGAATGAATGGGTCAACCGGGAAATTAAAGAAGAATTGAAAAAAATCATGGAAACAAATGATAATGAAAATACAATGGTTCAAAATCTGTGAGACACAACAAAGGCAGTCCTGAGAGGAAAATATATAGCAGTACAAGCCTTTCTCAAGAAACAAGAAAGGTCTCAGGTACACAACCTAACCCTACACCTAAAGGAGCTGGAGAAAGAACAAGAAAGAAACCCTAAGCCCAGCAGGAGAAGAGAAATCAT
The DNA here is from genome assembly GCF_009829155.1 of Mustela erminea. NCBI lineage: Eukaryota > Metazoa > Chordata > Mammalia > Carnivora > Mustelidae > Mustela > Mustela erminea. The sequence continues at coordinate 21,076,967 of NC_045618.1, read as the reverse complement.
AAAGATCAGAGCAGAAATCAATGAAATAGAAACCAAAAAAACAATAGAACAAATCAACGAAACTAGGAGCTGGTTCTTTGAAAGAATTAATAAAATTGATAAACCCCTGGCCAGACTTATCATAAAGAGAAAGGACCCAAATAAATAAAATCATGAATGAAAGAGGAGAGATCACAACTAACACCAAAGAAATACAAACTATTATAAGAACATACTATGAGCAACTCTACGCCAACAAATTTGACAATCTGGAAGAAATGGATGCATTCCTAGAAACATATAAACTACCACAACTGAACCAGGAAGAAATAGAAAGCCTGAACAGACTCATAACCAGTAAGGAGATTGAAACAGTCATTAAAAATCTCCAAACAAACAAAAGCCCAGGGCCAGACGGCTTGCCGGGGGAATTCTACCAAACATTTAAAGAAGAACTAATTCCTATTCTCCTGAAACTGTTCCACAAAATAGAAATGGAAGGAAAACTTCCAAACTCATTTTATGAGGCCAGCATCACCTTGATCCCAAAACCAGACAAGGATCCCATCAAAAAAGAGAGCTATAGACCAATATCCTTGATGAACACAGATGCGAAAATTCTCACCACTAGCCAATAGGATTCAACAGTACATTAAAAGGATTATTCACCACGACCAAGTGGGATTTATTCCAGGGCTGCAAGGTTGGTTCAACATCCACAAATCCGTCAATGTGATACAACACATCAATAAAAGAAAGAACCAGAACCATACGATACTCTCAATAGATGCTGAAAAAACATTTGACAAAGTACAGCATCCCTTCCTGATTAAAACTCTTCAAAGTGTAGGGATAGAGGGCACTTACCTCAATATCATCAAAGCCATCTATGAAAAACCCACTGCAAATATCATTCTCAATAGAGAAAAACTGAAAGCTTTTCCGCTAAGGTCAGGAACACGGCAAGGATGTCCATTATCACCACTGCTATTCAACATAGTACTAGAGGTCCTAGCCTCAGCAATCAGACAACAAAAGGAAATTAAAGGCATCCAAATTGGCAAAGAAGAAGTCAAATTATCACTCTTCGCAGATGATATGATACTATATGTGGAAAACCCAAAAGACTCCACTCCAAAACTGCTAGAACTTGTACAGGAATTCAGTAAAGTGTCAGGATATAAAATCAATGCACAGAAATCAGTTGCATTTCTCTACACCAACAACAAGACAGAAGAAAGAGAAATTAAGGAGTCAATCCCATTTACAATTGCACCCCAAACCATAAGATACCTAGGAATAAACCTAACCAAAGAGGCACAGAATCTATACTCAGAAAACTATAAAGTACTCATGAAAGAAATTGAGGAAGACACAAAGAAATGGAAAAATGTTCCATGCTCCTGGATTGGAAGAATAAATATTGTGAAAATGTCTATGCTACCTAAAGCAATCTACACATTTAATGCAATTCCTATCAAAGTACCATCCATCTTCTTCAAAGAAATGGAACAAATAATTCTAAAATTTATATGGAACCAGAAAAGACCTCAAATAGCCAAAGGGATATTGAAAAAGAAAGCCAAAGTTGGTGGCATCACAATTCCGGACTTCAAGCTCTATTACAAAGCTGTCATCATCAAGACAGCATGGTACTGGCACAAAAACAGACACATAGATCAATGGAACAGAATAGAGAGCCCAGAAATAGACCCTCAACTCTATGGTCAACTAATCTTTGACAAAGCAGGAAAGAATGTCCAATGGAAAAAAGACAGCCTCTTCAATAAATGGTGCTGGGAAAATTGGACAGCCACATGCAGAAAAATGAAATTGGACCATTTCCTTACACCACACATGAAAATAGACTCAAAATGGATGAAGGACCTCAATGTCAGAAAGGAATCCATCAAAATCCTTGAGGAGAACACAGGCAGCAACCTCTTTGACCTCAACCATAGCAACTTCTTCCTAGGAACATCGCCAAAGGCAAGGGAAGCTAGGGCAAAAATGAACTATTGGGATTTCATCAAGATCAAAAGCTTTTGCACAGCAAAGGAAACAGTTAACAAAACCAAAAGACAACTGACAGAATGGGAGAAGATATTTGCAAACAACATATCAGATAAAGGACTAGTGTCCAAAATCTATAAAGAACTTAGCAAACTCAACACCCAAAGAACAAATAATCCAATCAAGAAATGGGGAGAGGACATGAACAGACATTTCTGCAAAGAAGACATCCAGATGGCCAACAGACACATGAAAAAGTGCTCCATATCACTCTGCATCAGGGAAATACAAATCAAAACCACAATGAGATATCACCTCACACCAGTCAGAATGGCTAAAATCAACAAGTCAGGAAATGACAGATGCTGGCAAGGATGCGGAGAAAGGGGAACCCTCCTCCACTGTTGGTGGGAATGCAAGCTGGTGCAGCCACTCTGGAAAACAGCCTGGAGGTTCCTCAAAATGTTGAAAATAGAACTGCCCTATGACCCAGCAATTGCACTACTGGGTATTTACCCTAAAGATACAAACATAGTGATCCAAAGGGGCACGTGCACCCAAATGTTTATAGCAGCAATGTCCACAATAGCCAAAATATGGAAAGAACCTAGATGTCCATCAACAGATGAATGGATCAAGAAGACGTGGTATATATACACAATGGAATACTATGCAGCCATCAAAAGAAATGAAATCTTGCCATTTGCGACAACATGGATGGAACTAGAATGTGTCATGCTTAGCGAAATAAGTCAAGCGGAGAAAGACAACTATCACATGATCTTCCTGATATGAGGAAGTGGTGATGCAACATGGGGGCTTAAGTGGGTAGGAGAAGAATCAATGAAACAAGATGGGATTGGGAGGGAGACAAACCATAAGTGACTCTCAATCTCACAAAACAAACTGAGGGTTGTTGGGGGGAGGGGGCTTGGGAGAAGAGGGATGGGGTTATGGACATCGGGGAGGGTATGTGCTTTGGTGAGTGCTGTGGGGTGTGTGGACCTGGCGATTCACGGACCTCTACCCCTGGGGATAAAAATATATGTTTATAAAAAATTTAAAAAAAAAATCTAAATTGTAGGTGACCCCAATCCCAGGTCTACCAGAATACAAAAACAAATAAATAAATAAATGGTCATCACTTTGTGTCCTTTCAAGACATTTCCTTGTGCTGAAACAAAAAAGGGGTGGCAGGAGGGTAGCAATGTGATGGAGGCTTTATCTCGACGTCATGGGAAATACCACTTCCTATTTAGGTATTTCTCTAGATTTAATGGCTAGTGTTTTCCTCCCTATTATGTGCCACGACTATGGTTGCAAAACTGGTAGATGTTTCTGTGGATGTCACCCTTGCCACACCGCTAATATCAGCTTGTGGATGCTGTTTAATCCTGTCTACTAGCTAGCAACATCCAGCATTGCTCAGTAGGCAGATTAACTATGACTGATCACTCTTGTTGGTCTCTTGTATGACCATCTGTCACTGATACAATCTTAATCCTGCAGTGTTGCTTCCACCACTTGATGAAAAAGAGCCTCATGACTCTATGACAGCAACTGTAAAATTGAGTGTCCAAGAGGAAGGTCACGTTGTTGTTTCCCTAGGGAATGTGGAGCAAATGTTCTTTTTAAATGATCAACGTCGATACTATTGAGGTTTGGCAGAGTCTACATAAAACTGTAAGAGGATAACCTTCCACCCATGGCTGGGTCAGCCCAAGTGGTGGAACTAATAGCCTTGACAAGAGCAGGTGTCGAAAGGTACAAGTTAAGGCACGTAGTGAGAATAATGATAAAGAAGGGGGAGGGAATGTGCTGGTAGATCATTAAACAAAATAAGTGGCACTTTTGTCCTTGTTGATAAGACTTATTTGTGATTTATGATTATGATAGGACTTATTTATGATTTCTGATTACAATTGGACTTATTTATGATTTATTATTATAATAGGACTTATTTTTAAGAAAATGAATATATTTATAGATAAAATCTGTTTCAGACATAGGATATTAGCCTCAGGTTCAGGAAAAAAAAGAAACATTGGCTAAAATCAAGTTGTTCTGTCAATGTCAATAGGTCCTAAGGCAGCTAAGATGGCCCTTTGGTTGCACCCAACAAATGAGATAAAGTTTGACCAAAATGTAATAACATTGCTTCCACCATGAATAAGTTTACGGGGGAAATTTCTCCTTGGTAGCTAGAGATGTGGAGGGCTTATGCTTAATCTTTACCATCATAACCCAGAAAACAACAACAACAACGACTGTGAAGGTGGGATACAAATGGGTCTGAGCCATGTCCCAGAGGAGTTTCAGACACATAAAGATAGGCTACATCCAGTTACCCAAGTAACAAGACTATGAATATTGCTTGGGATGGCTTATAAACTCTCTAGATGGTGAAGTCTTCTCAAACAGAAAAGCCACTGCAAGAAAAGATATATCTACACAAATTGTTAGACATGTTTTTCCCACCCGGGGGATACTATCTCTGCTCCCTAGTGTTAAAGGTACTGGGACAGTCATGAAAGAACTTGGTAAGGTTCTCTCATTTAATTGAAATCTTATTGCTCCTACTCACTGCAGTTTCCAGGAAAAGTAGGGGTACCAGCAGAACTCTCAACAACTTTAAATTGGGGCAGCAGGAGGAGGAAGGTACTTCTTTGTGGCAGTCTGGCTATTTTTCATTCCAGTTGTGGTGGTTTAAAAGCTGAGGGATATGGAAAAGAGCTACCGCTCCTAGCCTTCTTTCTCCTGAATTTGTGACTCTTAGGTCCAAGATGGGCAGTCTGCTCTGTTTTGGGGAAGCCCCAAGAGCACTGTCATGGCAGTAGCCCAATTAATGCCCCCAGAAAGTCTACTGATTGCCATCATCCCCAGAAGTCTGGAAGTGGCCAAAGCCACTGGCTCTGATGACATGATCTTGGTGGAGATCATTTGACATTTAGCTGTGATGTGCCAAGGAACACAAGGCTCAAAATACATTTGAAGAGATGGAGAAAAATTTAGGTCATTTATCTCTTGGTAAGTGCAGCTGAAATTAACAGGAATAGCCTTTTAGTAAGAAAAAAACCCTGAAGGTACAATATCTCAGCAAATACTAATCTCTTGGGTTCCATGCTGACTTGGAAAGCTGCCAGGAAGACTGCTATTCAACACCAGAGAGGGTCTATTATTACTGTAGGATGCATTATTGACTTAAAAGGCAATTCTGGCCAGTCTGTACGGTGCCAGTAGAGGAAGATTCTTTGGATTTTCTCATATTCTTGCTAACAAGAAAGAAAATTACAGTGAATATAGTTGCACTAGGATTTGTTCACGCAGATAGGATGAAAGACTTGAACATTTAAAGAAAAATAGTTCTCTTGGGAGGTTTGCAGAACCTACCAATGTGTACATGACATTGTGTTTCTTTTGAAATCACCATATAATGGTTTTAGAATCACCATATATGGCACCTGCATTGTGCACCAAATATGGTTGTATTTGGTTGATTTCAGGGTCATGAGTTAGAATCATCATGTTACAAAACATGTTCTGGTAGTGGAAGAGGGATTACAACTCGTGATATAATTTATAGATTATTAAGTTCAAATAATGATTAGAATCAAGGGTACATTTTGTTTGACTCTTGATTTGAGTCTCATACATACATGGGTGGCATTTGCTACAACAGAACATAATGATAAGAAAATACTAAAAAAAATTAAAAGTATGTACCTTACAGTCTGCAGCCATTTTGGTAGACAGACATTTTGCAAGTGATATAAACAGGTATTATCTTAATTTCTGTAGTTTCTCTAAAAATTATATAATCTAGTTTTTTGAGTCATTTTATTGGATTAGACTAAGTTCTCTAGGCATTAACTATGTGGGCCATTGCCAAAATAGAAGTATTTACAGGGCACTGGTTCGTTGTCAATACTTTAGGAACCCTGCTAACGTTTTCTATTCCTTTTCCATATGCCTTGGAAGATCACTTGTTAAAAACAAGTTAAGAAATTATCCGTATCAGTTAAAGACAGACATGAATTTAGATTCTGGTTTCTTTGAGTGACATGACTTCTGACTGAGCAGTTGGGAAAAATAATCTATGAATATAAGTGTGGTGCAATTGACCTCTATAAAAATTCTCAAAGATGATGAGGATTAACCCTGGAGGTTTTACTATCTGGTACAATAATGAGCTACATAGACCTCATCAACATAGGAAATGGAAGTTTTGTGGTGTTTGTTTTTTTTTTAATCTGCTAAATACTCAGTAGGACAAATACTCAAAAACAGTCTAAGTGGAGTGCCTGGGTAGATCAGTCAGTTAAGCACCCAGCTCTTGGTTTTGGCTTACGTGGTGATCTCAGGGTCTTGGAATTGAGTCCCTCATGAGGGCCATACTCAACGAGGTGTCTGCTTCTCCACTCCCTCTGCTCCTCCCCCCAACTCATACACTCTCTCTCTTCAATAATTACATAAATCTTTTTTTAAAAATCACCATTAGAAATAATGACATTTTAAAAATTAAGAGTATTCTGGGGCGCCTGGGTGGCTCAGTTGATGGGCGTCTGCCTTTGGCTCAGGTCATGATCCCAGGGTCCTGGGTTCAAACCCCACATCAGGCTCTCTTCTCAGCAGCAAACCTGCTTCTTCCTCTCCCACTCCCCCTGCTTGTGTTCTCTCTCTGTCTCTCTCTCTCTGTCAAATAAATATATCTTTAAAAAAAAAGAATGAATGAATGAATGAATAAATAAAAATTAAGAGCATTTTGCACTAATAAATATAATAATGATTCCTAAGCTAAAATTTTAGAAAGATAATAGCTAATTACTTACAATCAGTAATAAATGATAATGTAAATAAATATGCAATAACAATGAATTAAATGTCTTTATGAGGAACAGGTAAAGCATTGGTCTTAAAAGAAAATATTTGCCTGAGAATAAAAAATAAAGAGAAACTGAATATAAAATATCAACAGCATCTATTTTGCATTGAACTCTTTGGTGGTGAATAGTGTGATATTTAAACATCATTGGATTCATCTTGATTTTTATTATTATCATTTTAAAAATATTTTTCAAATTTTTATTTAAATCCTAGTTAACATATAGTATAATTTTGATTTCAGGAGTAGAATTTAGTGATTCATCACTTACATACAATATCCAGTGCTCATTACAACAAGTGCCCTTTTTAATACCCATCACCCATCAAGCCTATCCCCTGCTCACCTCCCCTCCATCAACCCTCAGTTTGTTCTCTATTATTAAAAGTTTCTGGGGCGCCTGAGTGGCTCAGTGGGTTAAAGCCTCTGCCTTCAGCAAGCCCCACATCGGGCTCTCTGCTCAGCAGGGAACCTGCTTCCCTTCCTCTCTCTCTACCTGCCTCTCTGCTTACCTGTGATCTCTGTCGGTCAAATGAATAAATAAAAAATCTTAAAAAAAAAAAAAAGAGTTTCTTACGGTTTGCTTCTGTCTTTTATTTATTTACCTATTTATTTATTTATTTATTTATTTATTTTGCTATTCTCTATGTTCATTTGTTTCTTAAATTCTACATATGAATAAAATCATATGGTATTTGTCTCTGACTTAATTTGCCTATCAAAATATACTCTACTTCTATCCACATTATTGCAAATGGCAAAATTTCATTCTTTTTCATGGTTGAGTAATATTGCTATATATCTATGTATATATACATAGATAGATAGATGTACATACATACCACATCTCCTTATCCATTCATCAGTTACTGGACATTTGGGCTCTTTCCATAATTTGGCTATTGTTGATATTGCTGCTATAAACATGGGGAGGGGGAATGTGCCTCTTCAAATCAGTATTTTTGTATCCTTGGGTAAATATATAGTAGTGCAATGGCTAAGTTGTAGGGTAGCTCTATTTTCAACTTTTTGAGGAAATTCCATACTGTTTTCCAGACTGGCTGCACAGCTTGCATTCCCACCAACAGTGTAAGAGTGTTCCCCCTTTCTCCACATACTCACCAACATCTGATATTTCCTGTGTTGATAATCTTAGCCATTTTGACCAGTGTGAGGTGGTATCTCATCAGAGTTTTGATTTGTATATCCCTCATAATGAGGCTGAGCATTTTTTTCATGTGTCTGTTGGTGATCTGGATGTCTTCTTTGGAGAAAAGTCTATTGATATCTTCTGCCCACTTCTTAACTGGATTATTTGTTTTTTGGGTGTTGGGTTTGATAAGTTCTTTATAGATTTAGAGACTAACCCTTTATGAGATATATCATTTTAAAAAATCTTCCGTCTTTTAGTTTCATTGTTTCCCTCTGTGGAGAAGTTTTTTATCTTGATGAAATCCCAGTAGTTTAGTTTTGCTTATTTCCCTTGCCTCCAGAGGCTTGTCTAGTACAAAATTGTTACAGCCAAGGTCAAAGGAGTTGTGCTGTGTTCTCCTCAAGAATTTTGATGTTTTAAATATTTATTGCATTTTTATATATTTGTTGGAGCTGAACATTATTTTATATAAACATTTAATTTTATAACGTATATCACTGTAGAAGTATGACTAAGATATACTAAATCAATATAATACAATAAAAGTAATGAAAATAAAAAATAATAAGTCTAAGCTCTAAATTAAGAAAAAAAAATTTTTTTAACTGGTTATGTTCTCTGAAACTCCTGGACGTCCCTGGCTAAGAATTTTACTCCTAATGGCCATCAGGTCAGCCCATTCTGGAACTCCTAGACTATAAACTTATGAGACAATAACTAGAAGACCATGCACCTGTGAGTCTTAGCACCTTTTTTAAAGATTTTATCTATTTATTTGACAGAGATCACAAGTAGGCAGAGAGGCAGGCAGAGAGAGAGAAAGGAGGAAGCAGACTCCCTGCCGAGTGGAGAGCCTGATGTGGGGCTCAATCCCAGGACCCTGAGATCATGACCTGAGCCGAAGGCAACGGCTTAACCCACTGAGCCACCCAGGTGCCCCTGCAAGGTGGATTTTTAAAACTTTCACCTTTAGAACCTCTTCACTCCTTCACCTTAGACACTCCATATTCTGGAAAAGACACCACTTGGAAATCTTCTGTGGTGCAATCCTAGAAAGGATCCTATGAAGGCATCTTAACAGATACTGTCAGGAAACCACCAAGAGTTTATTCTTGAATCCACGAATCTATTTCCTATGCAAAAGAAGGTCACTGAAATTGATTTGATAGTACAGGACTACTGGGACTATATGTTATTGGGTATCTCAAAAAAGACTTAAAAATACATCTAGATGAAATAAACTGTCTGATGACTGACAGCAGCAACACAAGTACCTTGAACCAAGCTGATGAATACTTGAAGTAGACAGCTTCTACTCAAGATTACCAGAAAATGACCCATTGCCCAAAACTATTAATTTTCTTTATTCCCTTCCTTCCTTCTTTTTAAATTATTTTCTCTGCTTTCTACTTGTCTCTAATTCTTATAGATACTTATTCCTTTTTCTTGACTTAGCCTTGCTGGTACTTAAAATACTATGAATTATTTTATGTTTTTTAATCTTTTTAAGGCATAGAGATCTTATGCTAGTCATGGCCTTTTTTCCCTTTCTAAGAGTGTAAATCCTCCAGGATATCTGACAAGTTGCTGTATTTTTGATCCATCAGCAACCTCTGGTGTATTCCATAAAATTAGATATCAAGCATTTCATATTTCTGCTCAAGATTTCCAACCTTATGATACTAACTTGTCCTATTAATCACATGTATTAAACATGTATCCTCAATTATAAACACTGATACCATTGTTATAGTTATACTTATCCTGAATATTTGACTCATCCTGGACCTGAAATCTTTTCCAAAGTTTGAACTAAACCTGAGTAGGTTTTCTCTGATTATTCTTGATGTTCCTACCCAAATTTTTGTAAATGTATACTAAATTCCATGACTAATTAAAAATTGTTTCCTCAAGCAGTAACATGTATGTCATGGAAATTCTCATCAAACCCAAATCAAGCTCAAAACTAAAATTTGGACCAAGAAGCAAACACTGTGCTAACACTACATAGAGGAAGGTAAATATATCTGTGCAGTTGGAGAATTCAAATATATCAAGTAATTAACATTTATTGTATAGCAAGCAATTGACATTTATTGTAACATTTATTGTATGTATTGTATACCAAGTAACATTTATTGTATAACATTTATTGTATACCACTGTATTGTAACATTTATTGTAACATTTATTGTATTTATTGTATACCAATAAACATAAACTTTGACCATAAGACTTTATTTTATTTTATTTTATTTTGAGTTGCATAAACAGTCTTTACTCTAGGATGATTTCTTAGTCTGTCCACTTGATAGTGGTTATTATGAAGTTCAAATGAGATAATGTGCATTTTGAAAGTAATTTTAAGCTATAAAACACTTTATGAATATTGGTAATGGTTCTTTATGACATTATTACTATTAATGCAGTCAAAAACTCATCTGGAACTTCTCAAATTATTTTCAAGTACATCACAAAACTATATGGGATAGAGGATTTTTAAAATTACGTTCAGTGGTCACCATATAATACATCATTAGTTTTTGATGAAGTGTTCAATGATTAATTAGTTATGTATCATAACACGTGCCCTCCTTAATACTGTAAGTCTTTATATAAAAGCTGTCCTGACTGGTAAATTCTTAATTTGTGGAAATCAAGACATTCATTAATATGAAGGTCCACAGATTTTTAAATTCCCATATCTTTCAGGTACCTTTAACACCCACCTGATGCTTCCAATGAAATGAAAATCTATCTGAAGAAATTAGAGATGGTGGGATTCATGTCTTTATGAAGGCATAAAAAAACTATTATTATGGTAATCATTGCAAATAAAACTGTGCACTACAGGCTTGAAAATGAGTCTGGACTTTCTTGATGAAGTGGTCCTAACAGAATTGTTTTAGATTATACACTAATAGACCAAAGCAATATCTTTGCGCTGGCTGAACCTCCTGTTAAAACCAAATAAATGAGAGTTCCTTACATAAAATTCAAGAACAGCCAACTGGTTATCTAAAATGTGACAACATGTACCATAGGATCTTTTCACACAGCTTGAGTTTGGCAAAAGAAAGAGTACTTTGTAAATATTAGTTATGCTGTTTCTAGCTCTGTTTCTAAACAGTACAGTTGTCATATTATTTATAAACAAGTTCTAAAATGCTGCTGCATACTTACCATCTCATCAAACGTCAAATGATCCTAAATAAAAAAGATTCTAAAGCAATTCAAACAAACACATTTCTGAGAAATTGGCACCTATGATAGTGTGTGATGATGGCCCAAATTCTTCATGCCTCTCGCTGTCCTTAGCTTCTTACGTGTGCCCTCTCTCTTTGAGGCATGGGATCATAAGAAAAGAGCAAAGCTGAGAACATAACAGGAACATGAGAAAAACTCTGCACTCAGCTCCAATCTATGGACAAGATAAAACCAGAGGATTTCGAAGCCTGTGGTGCACTGAAAGTAACCATAGCAACAAGATAACCCAAACCCAGATCAACTATTGCTTATATTGACTTAACTTTCCACCCTAAAAGCCTAGTAGGAGATGTTCCCATTCCTACTTCAGTGCAAAATACCACTTACTTCAGCCTTTACTGAGCAACACACTGTGTCTGTTTTTTTTTTTTTTTTTTAAAGATTTTATTTATTTATTTGACAGAGAGAGATCACAAGTAGGCAGAGAGGCAGGCAGAGAGAGAGAGAAGGAAGCAGGCTCTCTGCTGAGCAGGGAGCCCGATGCGGGACTCGATCCCAGGACCCTGAGATCATGACCTGAGCCGAAGGCAGCGGCTTAACCCACTGAGCCACCCAGGCGCCCCTGTGTCTGGTTTTTAACCAGAAATTGCAATATATAAAAAGGCAAGATATAAAATTGCAATATAAAAAGGCAAGAAAGAGAAAACTCTTTTCAAGAGACAGAGCAATGAACAGAAGCAGATTTAGATATGACTGGATGTTGGGAGTACAGATAGGAAATTTTAAGTGAATACAATTAATATGTTAAAGATATGAAAAAGCTGACAATATGCATGAACAGATGAAGAATTTCAGCAAAGTAATATAAACTATAAGGAAGAATCAAATGGAATGCCAGAATAAATCAAACTTGGTCAAAACTAATGACATATGCCTGAATGGGCTCATTAAGACTTGACACCACAGAGGAAAGGATCAGCCAACTGGAAGAGAAGTCAACAGATATTACCCAAACCAAAACACAAACAAGGAAAAAAAAGAGAGAGAGAGAGAGAGAGAGGATAATCCAAAAGCTATGAGGCAATATCAAACAGCCTAATATTGTATGATATGAATCTCAGAAGAAGATGAGGATGAGAAAGGGAGAGAAAATATATTTAAAGAGATAATGGCTGAGATTTTTACAGAAATAATGAAAGAAATGAATCATAGACTCAAGATGCTTGGTGAATACTAATCAAGATAAATACTGCCCTACCTCAAAACCATCCACCTAAATACATCATATTCAAATAGTCAAATTCAAAAAGAGAGAGAGAGAGAGTTAAAAAGAGAGAAAGAACCTTGGAGGCCAGAAGGAAAAAAATACACAAGAGGAAAATAAGAATTACAGTAGATTCTCATCAGAAACTATGCAGGCCAAGGGACAATGGAACATTTTTAAAGTGCAGAAAGAACAAGAACCCTCACCTCTGAATGCTATACCCAATGAAAATATCTTGCAAAAATTAAAGAGAAATAGACTTTCTCTGACAAAAACTGAAGGAATTCATTACTAACAGAACTACATTACATGAAATAGTTTTTAAGGAAGTTCTCAAGGTAGAAGAACTCATAGCAGACAGAAACTTGGATCAATACAAAAAATGGAAAGATGTTCAACATTATTTGTCACTGGAGAAAATCAAACAAAACTACAATGAGACACCACTACACACCTCTTAGAATGGCTGAAATTTTAAGAATCAGACAATACTCATAGTGAGGATCAGAGCAAGAGTTGCTCTCATGTATTGCTGGTGGGAAAACAAAATGGTGCAGTCACTTGGGAAAAGAGTTTGTCTGTTTCTTGTAAAGTTATACACTTACTAAATGACCTAACAGTCTTACTCCTATGTATCACCCAAATGAAATGAAAACTTACCTTTATACAAAAATCTGTATACAAATGATTAAAGCTGCTTTATTCATAACCACCAAACACTGGAAATATCCTAATTGTCCATCAACTAGGATGAGTTGATAACCATATTGTGGTACATTAATACAATGGAATACAACTCAGCTATCAAAAGGAATGAACTGCTGATGTACACATGGCATGAATGAATCTCAGATGTCTTGTGCTGGATGCAAGAAGCCAGAATCAAAAGGCAGATGACATGCTGAAATAGGCAAAATTAAAGGGAAATAAAACAAATCATGGGTTGCCAACAGCTGGGAATTAGGAGTGGGGGTGACTTTTAGGGGTGAGGGCATCTTCATGTAACTTCATTGCATGGGTGGCAATATCATTGGTTACACAAGTAGGGGTGCTGCCAAATCCCAGAACACTGTGTATTAATACGAGAGAAGCTTATATTTTACATAAATTTTATATTTTATATAAAAATATATTTATACTGGGACGCCTGGGTGGCTCAGTGGGTTGAGGCCTCTGCCTTCAGCCTCTGCCTTCAGCTCAGGCTCGGGGTCCTGGGATCAAGTCCCGCGGCGAGTTCTTTGCTCGGCAGAGAGCCTGCTTCCACCTTTCTCGCTCTGCCAGCTTCTCTGCCTACTTGTGATCTCTGTCTGTCAAATAAGTAAATAAAATCTTTTAAAAATACACATATATATATTTATATTTATATATTATAAAATAAGTACATTATAATATAAAGTATATTTGTATGATATATATTATAAAATATATATAATTAAAAATATATTCTAAAATAAGGACAATTTTACAATGATAGCAACACTTGCATGGCACTTAGCATATCTGAAAGCTGTTCTAACCTGCCCAAGCTGGTAAGTGTCTCTGATACATAAGCCGGTAAGCAGATTTTGAGCAGCACACTAGCAAAGCTGATGACCAACCAAGAGTTTGAATGATCTCCATTAGGCTCACCTGAAAACTCTGTCAGCTACAGAACAAGACGGGCTTCACACAACCATGTACATCCATACAGATGCCTCATGTACAATTCAGAGTGCAAGCTACAATCTGTAATTGGCAAAACCACAATGAGCCTCCCTTTTTCTGTGAAATCTGATTTTTTTTTTCCCTTTGGGGAGCTATTCAGTAAAATATATAAATGCAGCACTCACATTTTCAGTCGTGGAGTAGTAGCCCTTCTTCCTTTAACGACATAGTAGGATGACGACCCACCGGTTCAGGAAATAGCCCAGAACCCCTGAAGTGAAGCTTTTTTCCAAACACTGTCCTGTCCCTCCTCCCCAAAAATAACAACTCTCATTCATCTACCTTTTTAAAAGATTTTATTTACTTATATGAAGGAGAGAGAGAGAGAGAGAACATGACCTTGATACCAGGACCCAACCGCTATCATATTTCTAACACCACAGGTTAGTTTTGCTTTTGGAACTTTACAGAAATAGAATCATACCAAATCATCCAGATACTTTTATGCCTGGCTTCTTTCCCTCCACATGATGCTTGCGGAAATGCCCGTTGCTGCCTGAGTAAGTAGTAGCTCATTTGTATCGCTGTATGATTCTCCACTACACGAATATATCACACTACCATTATCTATGTGCTATTGTTGGATATTTGGATTGTTTTAGCTTTGAGGTATTATAAATAATGGTGTAAGGAGCATTCCGTTTTATGCCTTTTAGATATATACTTTTGGGTTTTGAACTATGGAATGTAATCCTACTTTAAAATTAAATCAAAATTTGAAGTAATGAACAAATCAGTATTTCTTTAGGTTTCTTGCTGAAAAACAGTACAAAGTGTACAAATACATGCTTGCATGTAAACGTTATTTTTTTTTTCTTTGAGGGGAAGAGTGCAGAGGGAGAGGGAAAGAATCTTAACTAGGCTCTATGCCCAGTGCGAGCCTGTTGTGGGGGATTCAATCTCACAACCCTGAGGTCACTACCTGAGCCAAAATCAAGAGTTGGACACTTTGCCAACCAAACCACTCTGGCGCCCCATGTATAAAAGTTTTTAATGTTTATTTCCAAACTTTGCCATTAGAATGTAGTTATTAAAACTATTAATGATATTTAGATGAATTAAAGAGTATGGTTGTAACTGTCACATTCTTTCCTTTTCTATTTTCTTTCTTTCTTTTTTTTTTTGCTGATTTGTCAGAATTCTTTTTTTAATGTAAATTGCAAACAAGGCCAAAAATGTTTAGTGTTTTAATTGAGAAAGGAAATTTAAAATTCCATTTGGAAGAATGCAGAGAATTATATCCTTTGAGAAGAAGAAACTTTATATGATACAATGCAGATGTCCTCCCTGTGTTTTAATTCAGCTGACCTCTAATTTATCTCTGAGATTGTACTTTAAAACCTGCATATACACAACAAGGGCCACATAATACTACGTGGAATATTACAATTCGGTAGAACATTTAATGAGCTATACACACACACACACAAATTTACAAGTATCCATGGCTGTAATACACAGAAGTCATAAAACCATTAATGGCTTACAGTCTCCTTTTCACTATTAATGGTTCCTCTCCGCGCCATTATTAAACGTGCATAGAAAGTATTGCCCATGGAATAAGTTATTCCAGAACAGTGTTCTTGTCCATTTGAATACAAATGTGAGCAGTGACACACTTTTTAGCCTTTAAAACATAGTTTTTTCCACGCCCACATCTACTTGAGAGATCAGAACGCTATTTACCTAAGGAAGTACAGACACCTGATAAATGCTCACAAAGCTACTCTACTTGGGGTTACCACAGGAATACTTCTTCTGGAAGACACAGTAGATGGGTCAAAAAGACTGAGTTTTGGTTTTACTGCTGTCTTATTGTGCCTGCTTTTTAAAAATGCTTAGATTTGTAAGGATTTTCCCCAAAATAAAAACAATTTTTTTTAATAATAGGGTAATATATGTCCTGGCATAGTGATATTCATGGGCCATCATTTCACGGCATTGTCCGGGCTTGGTGACATTTATGACAGGTCCACTTCCACTGGCTTAGGTTCTGCTGCCTGGCCTGACCGAATGGAGTATTGCTTCTCCCCATGGGGGGCACCCCACCCAGCCTGCAGGCACATTTCTCTCTACCTGCCCTCTGCTGCCCACTCCATCCACAAGATCGAGCCTCTCCCAAGTCACTTCAGCCATTGCCCTGACCCCACGCCCTGAAACCCTCACAGGGCTCTGGGTGAGTCCCAACTGCTCTGAGCCTCAGTGTCGCCATCTGTGACACACATGTTCAGTGCACTTCACAGGGAAATAGGAGGAATGAGAGGGAGTCATTTCTAAGAATCATTTTTAGTAACTGCACTGGATTTTGCCATAAGTCACTTGACTTCATGTCAATAATAAAGCATGTCATAAAAGTATACTAAAATCTGAAGAGTTCTTAAATGTGAATTCATTTATGCTATAAAAGTGCCATGTTTTCTCAATGTGGTGAGCATTTTTGTTTGTTTGTTTGTTTTTTACTTTTATTTTCAAGTAGGCTCCACACCTAGCATGGAGCCCAGTACAGAGCTTGAATTCACAACCCTGAGATCACGAGTTGGACACTTAACTGACTGAGCCACTCCAGCGCCCCAGTGCTGTGAGCTTTTAATTTGATGACACGGTCTGTTCCTGGGACTAAGGACAACTGTGTTAATAAACACATGGTGGTTCTGCCTCATAGATGGGGGAGAGGGGTAGACCTTGGTTTGCGGCTGCGGCCATAGCGCCAACGACTTTACCTCTATTTTGCATCTGCCGAAGCTTGCTTCATGGCCTCTCCATGTCTTTGGATTTCCCTGCACCAAACCGCTGCTGTGTCCCAGCAGTCCTGAGCAGCAATGAGGTTGGTCTTCGAACCTTCTAGTACTATTTTCCAGTGGGAAGAGATTCTTCTTCTTCCACCTCCCATGGGGCTTTCTCCCTCCCTTGTCTCCCCTTGTAGCATTTGGGTTCCATGGTCAAGCTAGTCACCTGCCGCTGGGACTAAAGCTGATGGCTGAATCTGTCTGTTGCCGGTGTACATACAGCTACAAATTCCCAGCATCCCTTGCAGCTAGAGCAAGTTATGCCTATGCACTACCGTGGGACCCTTCTAAAATGGCTCACGCACGGTATCTGGCCCTCTTTCTCTGTGCTCAGGCTGGGTGCTGTGAGTGTCCCACTGGCCTAGCCCCACCCTGCGCTATAAGACTTAGTGTTTAGAGTTCACTAAAATATGGGCATTTTAATGATTAGAACAACCCACACTCACTAGTTCCTCAACTAATCTTGTAGTCTCCTTGCCAACATTTGGAACTCCCTTGAGCCTTTGTCCTTTTACACTTATATCTGTCTCTCCTGCTTACATGCAGATGCTGTGGGGCACAGCCAGAGAGAAATCTCAGCTAGGCATATCCTCCATGTGGGGCGAGGGGGGGTGCCACCTACCAGGCAATCTGTGTGTGTCCCCAAGTCAGCCCTCTCTCTATATATCACCTTCTGTGATGACGATTTCAAGTCTTTGGTTTTCTGAAGCCCTTGATTCTCATGCTCCCTTCCTCCTCCAAAGAGAGGGTTGCAGTCATTGGTTGGGAATGTACCATTAGCGCACCATTCCGAATTCTCCTTGCCCCACTGGTGAGTCACCACCGGTCCTTCCCAGGACACTGGATCCTAGTCCCCGACCTTTGCAGGGACACTCATGCTCTTTCTCTCCTGCCTCTCCCACTCTCTTAGTGTCTCTCTTTGGTGCAGGGAACTCCGTATGCGGAATTCTCTACACGCTGAGCCTAGTTCAATAGTAAAACACACACAGCAGCTTTAATGCCTCAAATACCACTTAGAGAGCAGCTTCCGAGGACTATCAATCCTGCTAAAATGCAAATAGTGCTCGACTTTCCTGGTCTCTCTCTCTCTCTCAACCGCCGTACTCCCCCTAGATAAAACGGTTCTTTCCAAAGGGGTGGCACAGATCATGGGCTGCAGGGAGGGAGCACGAAACATCACTTGCTTTCTTGCTGGGGATAATGCAGACCCTCGGGGAATACTCACATCCCTCCGACTCCCTCCTCCTGGGAGGAAGCTGGGCTGTGCTAGAAAACATGCCATGAAAGGCATACAGTCTTTGCAGAAGTGCACTCACAAGCCGCAGGAGCGCTTGGCCCATTTGTGTCTGTCTTCCCAGGCAGCACGCCGCTCGCCACGTAGCCAGGCCTGACCCCTGCGTCCTCCTCTCCTTTGGCTAACATGATGGTCAAGTGTTTTTAGAAGACCTGTTTTTAATGTCTGACTATTCCAGAGATGACTTGTCCGCATTATGCAAAGTATAGGGCGTGTGCGTTTAGGAAATTCTGGGCGCGTGTTGAAATCCTCTTTGGAGAGAAAACAGAAGTTGTTTATACACTTGGGTGTCTAATCAGCCTCTTAAACGTCACACGTCTAAAACGGAATTTGCATTCACCTTTTTCCCCCGGCCCTCTCCACGTCCCCGGGTGTGTCAGGGGCCCAGGAGGAAAATCTGGCAGCGAGGTTTGACTCCTCTGGTTCTCGCGCACCCAACACCCCCCACACACGCAATGTTGTTGTTGGCTTGACTTTCCAGTTATGCCCGCACCGCCTCTGCCCTGCCTGCCCCCATCATCTTTCCTGGGCAGTTTCCATGGCCTCCACAGGTCATCTTGTTCCCACTCTTGTCTCATCAATGCTATTCTCTGCAGAAAAGCTAGAAGGGGGGGGGGGTGCTGTTGGCTCAGTTGGTTGAGCCTCCCTCTGTTGGTTTCGGCTCAGGTGGTGGGTGATCCCACTGTGATGCGATCAAGCCCCACGTGGGGCTCCACGCCCAGTAGGGAATCCGACTCAGATTTTCTCTCCCTTTCCCTCTGCCCCTCCCACTCATGCTGTTTCTCTCTCTAAAATAAGATGAATAAATCTTAAAAAGAAGAAGAAGAAGAGGAAGAAGGAAAAAAAGAAGAAGAAGGAAGAGGAGGAGGAGGAGGAGGAAGAAGAAGAAAAGAAAAAAAGAAAAGCCAGGGCACCTGGGTGGCTCAGATGGTTAAGCATCTGCCTTCAGCTCAAGTCATCATCTCCGGGTTCTAGGATCAAGCCCCACATCAGCTTCCTGCTCAGGGAGGAGTCTGCTTCTCTCTCTTTCTTTCTCCCTCTGTCCCTCCTCACCACTTGTTCTCTCTCCCTCAAATAAGTGAATAAAATATTGGAAAATTTTTTAAAAAGAAAATCCAGACGAATCATCATTGAAAAGCTAGACGAATCATCATGAGAATCAGATTGCACCGTTCCCTGCTGAAAATGGCCTTCTACCCTTACAGAATCAGATCCAAAGTCCCCAAGGTGCCCATCCAAGCTGGTGGCCAGGTGCTGGGGTCCCCCATCTGTTCCCTGCAAGTGCTGCCTCCGGCCTCCCTGCACCTTGCCGCTCCCCTCCCCAGCTCTATTGTGACATCACTAACATATAACATTGTGCAAACTCACTGTGTACACCATGATGACTTTGACTCAGGCGTCTATTGAGAAATAACCGACCCAGTAAGGTTAGTTAGGTCTCACCACAGACTCCTTTGGGCTTCTTGAGCCTGCCAGGCCAAATTCCATCTTCCAAATTTTGTACCTCCTCTGTGCTCACCCAGGAAAGCTCTTCCCTGGGATGTGAACCCTTCCAGTGGCCTTCATCGATGCCTGTATTAGTTTGCTAGGGCTGCCGGAACCATAAGCTGGGTGGTTTAAAACTCTGGCTCTGTGCAAGAAACGGATGCCCTCACGGTTCTAGAGCCAGAAGCCCAAAATCAAGAGGTTAAGCCAAGCCATGCTCTCTCTCAAGGCTTCAGGGAATAATCTGTTCTATACTTTCTTATAGTTTCTGGGGGTCCCCGAAAATCCTTCATGTCCCTTGGCTTATAGGTGGGTCCCCCAGTCTCTGCCTCCACTGTCACCTGGAGTTCCCCCTGTATACCTGTGTGCCATTCCCTCTTCTTATAAGGACACCAGTCATTTTGGGTTAGAGCTCCCCTGATTCAGTAATGACCTTATCTTAACTTGATTACATCTACACAGACCTTACTTCCAAATAAAGTCCCATTTACACTCCCACTAACTGGGGGTGAGGATGACAACACGTCTCTTTAAGGGACGCAATTTAACTCATAACTACCTTCTGTCTGTGCAGAGTCCTGATCTACTCTATCATCTCTCTGCCTGTTTTTTCCTTATGCCATTTTCCACTATCCAAAAATATGCATTTGGCTATCCCAAAGGATGATGGCAGCTGTTGAAATTAGACTCTCTCCACCCATGTTCCTAAAAATTATACAGATAAGCAAGGAGAGAACACCAAACCACCCATTGCTCACGTCCACAGCACACCTAAGAGGCAGAGAGAGAAGAAAATAGCTAAAAGTCAGGGCCCAGCCCCAGCAAGATGGCATCATCCCTAAATATGGCAGAAAATGGCATCGCCGATGAAAGAAAGCGCCCTTGACTCTGACAACAGAAGAGGGAGCAGTTGCTCTGCAAAATCAGGTCGACCCCTACTCCCCAGTCCCCTGGCCTATCTCCATTTTACCATGCCCTCCTGCCTGGCCAGGAAAATGCAACATCAATAATCCAGAAAAAGAGCCAAAGAAACCTAGCAACCATACAGAGTTATGGTAAATAAATAAATAAATAAATAAACCGAAAAAGAGAACCAAAACTTCTCAGCCACTTTGGAAAACAGTTTAGCAGTTACTCAAAAACTGAAGCATAGGGATGCCTGGGTGGTTCAGTGGGTTAAGCCTCTGCCTTGGGCTCAGGTCATGGTCTCAGGGTCCTGGGATCGAGCCCCACATCGGGATCTCTGCTCAGCAGGGAGCCTGCTTCCCCTTCTCTCTCTGCCTGCCTCTCTGCCTACTTGTGATCTCTCTCTCTGTCAAATAAATAAATAAAATCTTAAAAAAAAAAAAAAGCACAGAATTACCACCTGACCCAGCAATTCCACATCTAGGTAGAGACCGAAGAGAGATGAAAACATACGTCCCCACAGGTGAACCATGAGACATATGGACTCTGAAAAACAACCTGAGGGTTTTGAAGGGGCGGGGGGTGGGAGGTTGGGGTACCAGGTGGTGGGTATTAGAGAGGACACGGATTGTATGGAGCACTGGGAGTGGTCCAAAAATAATGAATATTGTTATACTGAAAATAAATAAAAAGTAAAAACAAACACAAAACAAAAACATACGTCCCCACAAAAATTTGTACATGAATGTTCATAGCAGTCCTACTTTGTAATAAAAGTGGAAACGACTTACATGATGAGTAGAAAAGCAGCATGGGGCATAGACACCCACGGAAGGCTATGAGGCAGCGAACAGGAGAGAAATACTGACTCACACTTCCACACGGAGGGTCCGGGAGAAGCCCACACCGGGTGAGAAAGGCCAGTCCCAAAGGACCACAGAGAACATATGATCCCATTCACAGCAAATCTCTAGGAGAGGCAGCTCCGGGCTTGGAAAGTGCATCAATGGTTGCCAAGGGGCTGGGCGAGGAGGGGAATGGGGAGCAACAGCTAACGGGTGTAGATTTCTTTTGAGGGGGAAGAAAATGTTCTGGAATCAGATAGTGGTAAAGGTCGCACAACTCCCGTGATTAGACTAAAACCCACTGAATAGTGAATCTTAGGGTATGTGATTTTTAAATCTTACTAAGGGACAAGAGGAAGCATTGAAAAAAAGTTTTAATTATCAATAATAATAAGAAGAAATAATAATAATAAATAAATAAATTTTTTAAAGCTGGGGCAGATAAAAACTCACGCATACATATACCGGTGCTGTGCCAGTTATGAGGGGATTTCCTTTCAGTTCCAAACCTGCTTCTTCTATCCTGATTTACTTACTTACTTACTTACTTTATTCATGCTGAGAGAGAGAGCTCGCGTGTGAGTAGTGGGGGGCAGGGGCAGAGGGAGAGGGAGAGAGAGGATCTCCACCAGACTCTACACTCAGTGCAGAGCCCCACGCGGTCTCGAACTCACAACCCTGAGATCATGACCTGAGCTGAAATCAGGAGTCTGACCCTTCACCGACTGACCACCCACACAGGCGCCCATTCTAGGCTTTACAGTGAGACCCTGTCTCTGGACCTTCGGTGCAGGAAAAATACGATGTCTTGGAGGTTTCTGGAGCAGCAGAAGTTCACACAGTGGGTCGCGTACCTGTTTCACTTACGTTTTATTCTTTACATTTCCAGGAACCCAAACTCTTAAATAGTTACATTTTTGACCCAGTGATTTAGTTTCTAGGAATTTATTTCAAGAGCCCACAAGAGACACTTTTTATAAGCCTGAAAAAATGGGGGCTCCCGGGGGCCTCAGCCCATGAAGTATCTGCCAGAGGCTCAGGTCGTGATCTCGGGGTCCTGGGATCGAGCCCCATGTCAGGGACCACGCTGGGAACAAGGTCCTCTGGAGATTCTCTCTCCCTCTGCCTCCACCTGTCTCTCTCAAATAAGTAAATAAATCTTTTTAAAAAAAACCTCTTGCCCAGTATACTTGGGGGATTTCAGGATGGAGTGGCTGGAAGCAGGAAGCCAGGTGCCAGCCTGCCTGGCCTGCAGGGCGGCTGTGAAGGTGGCAGTGGCTGGGAGTCCCAGGGGGCTCGCGCCTCTCTCCGGCCTGGAGAACCCACCCAGGGGGGGTCAGGCTCCCTGCCCTCCGGTTAATGAAACTGCCCCCCACCCACACACTCTTCACACATATACACGCTCTCACACACATATGCACACTTTCTCTTGTACATACAATTCATATCCTTTCTGTCGCAGGTACACACTTCGCACGCTCACACACACACACTTCCTCTCATACACCACACACGTCACTCACGTCGACTCTCTTATACGCATTCCTGTGTTCTCTCATATTTTACATAGACACACTCACTGAATCACACTTCTTAAAAAAGATTTTATCTATTTGAGAGAGAGAAAGAGAGCGAGCAGGGGAGAGGAAGAGGGAGAAGCAGACTCCCTGGGGAGCAGGGAGTCCGACTCAGGGCTCCATCCCAAGACTCCGGGATCATGACCTGAGCGGAAGGCAGACACCCAACCGACGGAGCCGCCCAGGTGCCCCACGCATTCCCACTTACACACAAACGTGCACACTGGCTTCGCTGTCACCGACACCCATGCTCAACCCCCAGCCGCACCCCTGCAGGGGGCCACCCACTGCTTTTCCACTGGGGCCTGAGGCAGAGCCAAGGTGCCTTCAAACAAGCAGGTGACAAGGCTCAAGGATGCTTTTCGCTAGAACTACTTCGGGAGATAAACTTGCTTCTTGCGGGCCCAGAGGCAAAGCTGGTCCTGTTCCCCAGCGCCTGCCCCCCGGCCCCCCCCAACAGGGGAGAATGAGCGCTCACTGCCCTGCTGGGGCAGTGGGATGTGTAGGGGCAGGACCTGCCTGTTCAGGGTCTTCTAGAGTCTCCCTGCCTCAGAGGGCAGAGATCGGGGCACTTCCCCCACGTGTGTCTAACTTGTCACAAGGAGCTGATCCCTGTGACCCACACCCTGCACCCCTCTCCCCCAGGGCTGAAGGCAGGGAAGCCACCGCTGCCCATTGGAAGGGCAGCCTGCAGAAGTGAGGAGCTGGCCCTGGGCTGCCTGATCCACAGACACCGTGGCTGGGCTCCCAGGTGACCCTCCCAGGCATCCCAGGACTCACAGCCTGCTCTCGCCACCTCGAGTCACAGCTTCCAGGTGCCACTCACTGCAAAGCCACGTCAGCTCTGCTGTCAAGATAAAGGAGTTGATTGCATCTCTTATTTGCCACCAACTTGAGTGACACGCTGATTCTGAATATCTTATTTTGCAGCAATTTTAATCTGGGTTAAATGCAGCCTGTCAAATTCACCTTCCAGACAGAGCGACAGTGGGGGCTGGGAGCTGGAGGCTGCGGGGAGAGGACCACCCTGGGGTTGGCAGGCAGGGGAGAGGGGACGCAGGGGACAGGGAAAGGGGGCTAAGTCGCAGCACTGGGGACCCAGAGCCAGACTTGCCCATCGGCCCTGGAGTAGGGGGCAGAGAATGGGGGTTGCAGTGTCCATTTCCAGCCACCAGTTTGCTGGGGGATGACAAACTGGGTCGAGGCACCAGAAGATTCGGGTCTCCAGGGCCCAAAGGACACGGGCCAGCCCTTCAAGGCCGCATACCCCAGGGGCCCACACCACTACTGTTTTAGGAAGTTGCTGAACTAAATCGCTACTCTCCCCAGAGGCTTTGCGGGTCTCAGAGGTTCTGGGACTAGAGAGCACTTTCTAAGAAAAATAATACAAAATGATGGCTCAGAATTGCCAGGGGCCCAGTGAAGGGGTCTGCAAGGCAAGGGCCTCTGTCCCCCAGGGCCCAGAAGACACTCAGCATCCCAGGGCCTCATGCCTACGGAAGGCGCAGCTGGAAGCTGTCCACCATTTATCAGGAAGGCAGCTTTTGTTTGATTTGCTGTTCCAACATTTCATTTTTCACCTGGTAGAAAGATACACCTTTTAACATAAAAATTGGCTCCAGATATGAGTCCCCTGGCTCCCCTTGGGGTCCTCATGGGCTCTCTGTTTGCACGGATGATCCCAACGAGCCTCCCAGCTTCAGAGGCCCTGAGGCCATGGTCCCCTTCAAAGGCAATACTTGGTGTCCCAAAGGAGTCTCCTGTTCCTTGAATGCCCCCCACAGTGGCATCACCATTGGCAGTGGGCACAGCCCGGCCCCCGGGGTTTCCTGAGGTTGGGAGGCGACCTCTCCACACAGGGTCTGCACAGCCCCACAGTGGCATGCTCACCTTTTTCTGTTAAAGTCGCGCTTTTCTGAAGAAGTTGGTCATAAGCCTTCCAAAGGGGTCCTTGACCACCTCACAAAGTGTAAAGATTCCCAGATAAAAATTTAAGAAAAACACTGCTGCATTCTTTTTCCCCCCCTCTTAAAAATCAAATGAAATACGGGAAATTCCAGTTATTCAGAATGACTGGAGTTTTTCTGGCTCTTGGGACACTGAGATTGATCGGAAGTTACTACACAGGGCCCAAGGGAGCCATTTCCTGAAGGCTTACCATTAAGTGCACGCTTATTCTTCATAGGCTGAGTTTGGGATAGGCTGATTTGCAGGTATGTCCCATTTTCTGGGACATGGGGACCCTGGTCCAGTTGCTGTGTGTGTTCAGAGAATTCTGGTTGTGACTGTTAGCTCTAATGGAATCTGGAAAAGCCAGTATGCATGGCTGCTTGCCCCGTTCCCCTGCAGGCCAGGTGGGAGGGTCCCTTAGGAAAGGATAAAGGGTGTCATGGGTTCCTGCTGGCCTTGCTGCCTCAGTGAGACCCTCCCTGGCCCTCAGAGGTGGTGCTCTGGGCCGTAAGCTGCCTGGGTGTTGCTAAAAGGCCCAGAGACTGTAGGAGAAACCAGTGCTAGCGGGCCTGGGACACAGGTAATCCTCCTCCTCACCTACCTGCCCCCACCCCTGAGTCAGCAAATGCTCCCCTGTCCTCCTGGCTGGCCTGAACAGAGTTTTGTTGTTGTTGTTTTAAGATTTACTTATTGATGTGAGAGAGAGAGAGAGAGAGAGAGCCTGGAGCCCGATGGGGGGCTCCATCTCACGGCCCTGAGATCACAACCTGAGCCAAAATCAAGAGTCAGTCCCTTAACTGACTGAGCCACCCAGGAACCCCGGGCTTGAGCAGAGTTTTAATCAGATTTTTCTTTTTTCTAAGTCCCTATGAGATAAATTGCACTGAGGGATTAAGAATTTTGAGGAAGGAAAGGAAGAATAAAAGAAGGGACAGTTTTTCCTCTCAGCGCAGAAATATATGGAAATCTTTCAAATGAGAAACAGGTACCAGGCCAGGGAGGTGGTGGGGGGAGGGAACAGGGAGGAGGTCCCTTTTACGGGGTCTGCTTCCCTTCCCTGCACCTCCTGCCCCCTCCCTGCCCCTCAGAGCCCCCCGATGACGGCTTCCATCAGGCCAGATCTGAGGCCAAGACCCCCCACTCCTGTCCCCTGCTCTGAAGCCGCCTCCATGGCTCTCCCCTCTCTGTGTGCTCCTCTTCCTCCTCCCACACGGCCCTTCAGCGGTTGGAGGCACTTCTTCGGCCTGCTCTGGGTTCACTCAGCCCAGCGAGGTGATGCTCCTCCCCCAGGCCCTTCTCTGCTGGCCGGAAGTGTGTCTCGGGGTCTCCAGCCCCATCACCCCAAGGCTCGCACCACACATGGCCCAGGAGCCCTTGACAGCTCCCCCTTCTCAGTGTGTCCCCAGTGTCCCCTCCCTGCACCCTTCCGAGGGTCTGTCTGGCGGCTCTCTTCCCACCAGCCCCCCTACAGATACCTGCACACCCCCACCTCTGCTCCGTTCTACTAAGGCCAGTGGGTTCTGCCCCCAGGAGCTCCGCCTTCCTTCCCCCAACTTGCTCCCCGCGTGTCCTGCCAGTGGCAGCAGGTGTTGGGTGGCTCTGGGGACGGCTCTGAGCCTGGCTCCGATGTGGACGCAGCCGTGGTAGAGAGACTTTCCCATCCCATCTGGCCGGTGGAGGGCTCCTGGCTGTCATAAATGCGTGTGACCAAATCCCAGAGGGCGCTGCCATGAGCTTTGTAATTTGACAGATCTTGCCAGATGGCCCTCGGATGTGGGGTGCCTTGTAGGCTCTTCCCCCTAGAAATGTTTTTTTCAGTTGGGCAAATAGTAAGTGGTCCGTGTCTTTCTCAAACAAAGGAAGATCATCGCGCACACAGAAAATGTCAAAAGGCCTGGTGACTGAACCGGTTGTGTGGGGACAAGTCCTTCCCCTTCATTCTGGTGTTAAAAGTTGAGACGTTCTGTCCCAGATGCCAAGTTTCTAATACTGGAGCTGAGTGATGGATCATGGGGAGGGGCTTCACGGAGTTGAAATTCAGGAGGCGGGGAGGGTGGCAGGGGAAGATGGGGACAAAGAGGAGGGACGATTCAGGCTGCAGACGCATCGCAAAAGGCCTAAAGTGATGGCCACTGGGAATTCGGTCCAGAAAGTGCTGGCCCTGGCCCTGTCCTGGGCTATTCCGAGGAAGGAGCTCTTACAGGAGGTGAAGGGGGAGGGGAGGGGTGCAGGTGGGAGGAGGGGTACAGGGGGAGGGAGGAGGAGGAGAAAAGAGAGGGGAGAAGACACAGGGGAAAGGGGGAGGGGAAAGCTGAGGGAAGGGGTCAGGGGAAGGGAGGAGAAAAGGGAGGAAGAGGGGTGAAAGCTAAGGAAACTTAAAAGCCCGGTTGTGGTGTGAGAACAAAACTTCCAAGCTTGCTCCTTTTAGAAGGAAAAAGGAGTAAGAAACCTGAAGTTTCTCCTTTGCGGCTAAAAGCCACCTTTCGGGCGCCTGGGTGGCTCAGTGGGTTGAGCCTCTGCCTTCGGCTCAGGTCATGGTCCCGGATCCTGGGATCAAGCCCCGCATCAGGCTCTCTGCTCAGCAGGGAGCCTGCTTCCCCCTCTCTCTCTGCCTGCCTCTTTGCCTACTTGTGATCTCTGTCTGCCAAATAAATAAATAAAATCTTTGAAAAAAAAAAAAAGCCAGCTTTCACTAGTCACTCGGGACGCTAGCTAGAGGTGTTCAGCAAACAACAGAATCATTTTTAATTGTGAGGAAATACATTTCTCCCTCTCAACATTGAACTTACTGTAACTGGCTATTACGCAGGAAGGAAAAAAAAAAAAAACCTCTTTCCTGAAAAGGGTGTCTTATTTGGTGTCAGAGTGAAGATGGGAAGTCCCACTCACCAAAGGCCAGGCTGTGGTGTGTCCTGGGTGCAGGGAGCCTCCCCTCTCAGTAAGGGGACACCCCTATGTCGAACTCTCTGAAGCCTGGAAACCAGAGCTGGTGAATTGCAGGCTTTCTTCAAGGAGAATTTCTGGGGATAATGTCAACGTGACAGGTTTTGCCCAGGGAAAAACCTCTTTCTTGGGCACTTGGGGGCTTGAATGATCTCTCCACAGGACCTAGGGGTGCCGCCAGTTCCTGGGGGGCCTGAGGCCCATCTGTGGGATTACCGCGAGACAGGTCAGCAGACACGGGGTCCCCAAGCGGCATGACCGCTAATAGGGAAATGAAGTCATTGGGTGGAAATCAAGGTCACGGACTGCACGTATGTGTCCCCCTAAGTTCATATGCAGAAGCTCATCGTCCCCACCCAGATGGGACGAGGTGGCGGCGCTCGGGGGAGGTGATGAGGGCATGAGGGTAGAGCCCTCACGGATGGGATTCGGGTCCTTACAGGAGGCCCCAGAGAGCCCTCTTAGCCCTCCACCACGTGAGGATACAGGGAAGAGACGCGTCCCTCCGTGAGGAAGCAGGCTCTCCTACCAGCGCCCTGGTCTTGGACTTCCAGCCTCTGGAGCTGCCATTTCTGTGGCTTAAAGCCCCCCAGTCTATATACTTTGTCACAATAGCCCAACTAAGACACCCCGGTGTCTCCCCGAGGCCCTTTCTATTCTTATCCTTCCCAATTACAAAAATAAACCCTCCTTGTTAGGGAAAAATGTAAAATGCACAGGCACTTATTAATAGCCCCATAATATTGGCCTCCCCTCCAGCAGCAGAGATGAGCTCTGGTAATGATTTGACATCTCTTCCTCGAGAATGTTTTCTGTGTGCAAAGGGACACGTCCCAGATAGATGTGGCCATTTAACCATCTGGACTTGAGGAGGGTAAACTGAATGTTTTATGTTTTTGCACCAGGAAAAAAAAAAAAAAATCAGATCCGTCGTAAAGAAATGAAGACACTACATTTTCTTGTCAAACAAAACAACGAATCTACGGTAACGATAGTATTTGCTGAAGACGGACTGTGTGCTTTCTGTGGATTTACTCATTAACAGTAGGGATCCTTGGGACACCTGGGGGAGCTCAGTCGGTTAAGGGTCTGCCTTCAGCTCAGGTCATGATCCCAGGGTTCTGGGATCAAGTCTCATGTCGGCTCCCTGCTTGGCGGGGAGTTGGCTTCTCCCTCTCCCTACACTGTGGCTTGTGCTCTCTCTCTTACTCACTCACACTCTCTCTCAAATAAATAAATAAAATATTAAAAAAAGAAAAAAAGAAAAAAAAAGAAAAACACAACAACTCCAGATCTTACGGGCTCTGTCTCAGCTTGGTGGGCACAGCACAGTGCCACAGGCTGTGGACTTAACCAAGAGAGATGTACTCTCCCAGAGCACTGGAGGCTGGGGTCCTCAAGGTAGCTGCAGAGCTGGGTGCTGGTGAGGACTCCCTTTGGGTTGCTGGCAGCCACATTCTCCCAGTGCTCATGTAACCTTTCCTTGATATCAGCACGTGGGGGATCGGAGCGGGGAGAGCTTGGGAGAGCTTAAACACAAGCATTACTGTGTCTGTCCGTGTGAGGCCACCAATCCCATCATGGGGGCCCCATTCCTCATGACCTCCTCTGCCTCTAATCACCTCCCCAAAACCCACCTCCAGCCCCATGGGGGTGAGGGCGTGATATAAATTTGGGGAGGACACAGCTAGCCCATAGCCCATGTGGTCACCAGTCCTGTCCTAGAGATGGGGAGGTGGAGGCAAAGAGAGGCAAAGCCTCCTGGAAAGGTTCCGGGGTGCATGGAGGAGGCGGACTCACCCGGGGAACCCGGCCGGCCGAGTAGTGCTGTGCCTCTGGCTCATTGTTCCTCTGTCTCCACCTACCCACCAGCTCCCGCAGCCCCTCTACATCCCCATGGGTTCAACTGCAAGGTTTGCTGTGCCCATATCACAGCCAGGCTGGGTTTCCAGCCCTTTGCCTCTTATTCCGTAATCATAGAGTGGATCATTTCTGGCTTTTTCTCCATTACAAAGAGCACCACAGCCAACATCCTTATAGACCTGACTTGGGTTTTTCCTGTGAGATAAATTTTTAGCAGCAGAATTGCTGGGTCCAAAGGGCTTGGAAGTTTTAAATTCAAGGTCTCCCGCCCAGTCGTCCTGGGAGAGGAGGGGAACCACCGTCCTGAATGTACACCCGAAACCAATATAATACTGTATGTCAACCGTATTTCAATTAAAAAAAGAAAATCTAAAAGACAATGTGAGACTAGAGATGACGTCCCCACTTTCAAAATGATGGTTAACTTCCTGCCAGTGAGCCGGGGTATGGCTGGGGGAAGCAGAGACAAGCTGGGCAGTGGGACACCAACAGGGTGAGACTCAGTGAACACGGATGAGGAGGAAGGTTGAGGGGCTGCAAACTGGGGTTGCGATGTAGAAAAATGCTCTGGCTCCTGCGGAATGCAGAGCGGGGAGGCCAGGCCGCTGAGCAACGCGGCGGGAAGAGCAGCGCCTTGGCGTGGGGAGGTGTGGAGGCCTTGCCTGGGCTGAGCGAGGGGGATGGGGATGGAGCTGTGGCTTCCGTGTTGGTGGTGGTTGTGCAAGCAGGAGACTGGCTGCGGTGGTGGACATGGCTCCCCTCTCCTTAAAAGAGCGGGGGCCATGTGTCGCTCACCGGGGCCCCCACCCGTGGTTCCGCAGCGTGGGTTAAACCCAACTCCCTTGCCCTGAGTACCCGGGATGTTCGCCTGGGATATAGAAAAGGCAGAAGAGAAGGATGGGGAGGAAGAGGTGGGACCGGGGGAGGGGGAGGAGGAGGAGAAAAGAAGAAAGTAGAAAGAAGAGGTGGAGGAAGAGAGGCCCACACCCGGATGCGGAAGGGCAGAGGCCCTGCCTGGCCAGGAAGGGACTCTGTCCTCACGGGGCCCTGTTCCTTCCGCAGAGCGGTTGGTGACACCTTTTTCTTTCCAGTGCATTTCAAACTTGGAAATTGTTCAGTAGGTAATAAGTCTGGGGTTTTTATCGTTTTCTTCCTAATTGCAAGGCTCATGAGAACAGGAGCGGGTGCCATCTGTACTGTATTCATCATCCTGCCGCAATGGGGGAAAATGAGTAATTTTAGCATAAAATGTAGAACTGCCATGAAATTCAAATTGCAGTAAGTTGACAAGAATTATAATGTTTGCGGAAAAGCTCATCTAGGAGGCTAAAGTCATCACGTGGAAAGCAGTAGCCTCGCTGCCAGGGAAAAACGGCCGTGGCCTCCTCCGAGCTGGCGGGACCAGGCCCTCAGGCCCCCTGCACGTGCTGGTTGACCATCTGCCCAGGGCGGCAGCGTGATCTTTCCTGCAGCCTTCTGCTCTCGAACATACGCTGAGACGGAGAAAATAGGAAGGTGGGCCGCGCCCCTGCAAATAGAAGAGTTCTGCACACATGAGTATCAGCTAGGTAGGCAGAATGCTTGCCCAATCAGTTATGCATTGGAGGGGACGTTTCATTGCCTTCTGGAAGCAGGACTACTTCCTGAAATGGGTCGCCAGTAAAACCCACGAACAACGAAGCTGGCCTTCAGCCTGTGATCTAGTCACAGATCCAGGGACACAGATCCAGCAGGAGGAAAGAAACATTCCCGCAGATTGCTCACATCAGAGCAAAGGCAGACAGGAAATGAGGCTGCCCATTTGCAACCCGAAAGCTCTCTCTGGCTCTAGGAACTTGTAAGTCACTTCTTGCCCTTGAAAGCGAAAACCACCCAGGTTCTAAACAGTGCAAAAGCTGAGCATGCGCAGATCTGCTATACCGTCCTCTCTTAACGTGGCAGACGGCCCAGCCCCTTCTGTCATCACTACCACTAGAATTAGCACCTCCTGCAGTCTGTGGACCCAGCGGGGCCTAAATTTAACACTTGGTCACTTTCACAAAGGCAGGCTGGTCCTGCGTGACTTTCCCCCAAATACTGCGGTGGAGCTACAATGTGATTTCGTGTGCCCTGTGCACACCGATCCTCCAGATCCTTCCCAATGCCATCAGCCCTAATCAATGCAGGCTGTTTTCGCAGAGCAGGAAGCCACAAGCACTGGAGTCCTTCCCCTTGGCAGGTAGGCAGTCGGCAGGCAGGCAGGAGTGGCTGTCAGCTGGGTGAGCCGCTGATATTCATCTGTCAATTTCCGCAAGTTAAGAGTTTCAATGCGGCCAAGGGTCACCGGGAAATGGGCACTCATATTCCCACCTTCCCTTGATAAGACCCAAACATGGGGTGGAACCGGCAGATAGGTTTCACCCAGAGGGGTTGTGAGGGTTGTGACTAGTGCGTTGCCATTTGTTGACAGGGCACAGGCCACGCATGCCCTTCTGTGCTGTACTGGTTCTCAGCGGTCTCCCAGGCCGTTCCCCAGGGCCAGACGTGTGGGGAAGCTCCAGTGCGGGCCAATCAGGGTATGTGTCAGGATAGAGCCGCTGCGGCAGCAAGTGGCCCGCTCAGCAGAGCAGTTACTCAGGGGAGT
This sequence comes from Mustela erminea, assembly GCF_009829155.1. NCBI lineage: Eukaryota > Metazoa > Chordata > Mammalia > Carnivora > Mustelidae > Mustela > Mustela erminea. The sequence continues at coordinate 21,044,493 of NC_045618.1, read as the reverse complement.
CCCAGGCGGGGAGGACTGTTGGGAAAAGAGCAGGGAGGACAACGTGAAAGCAGGAGGCTTTCTCCTGGCAGGGCTGAGAGTGGGGCACATTCAGGGGTGACAAAGGTCACTAAGAGCAAGAGAGGGGAGGAGGGTGTCTGGCTGAGTGCCAGGACCAAGAGGGGGTGCCAGGACACTGTGAGAATGGCATCCTCGACCGCTGGATGATTTCTTTGAAGGTAAAGAAGCCAAAGAGCTTGGAACCTGTAACTGCTGTTACTGATGCTAGCTAGCTAGCACGTTCCTGGGGATCCGCGATTTCTCTCTGGGGCGCAAGGCAGTTTGTGCTTCCTCCAAATTCTAATCAAGATGAGTTAGAAGAAATTTGTGTGTAAGAAACAGGAGTGCACTTGAATGAGGAGCTAAGTGCCATCTGGGGGGTGGTCCCTGCGTGCAAGTGGGTGGCTCAGTTTTCAAGATAATGGCCACATGCCTTCATTAACCCTGCTTGCCCCAGACTGGCAGAACATTCCCAGCACTGCTCTGTCAACTTCTGGCCCTGAGGGAGAGAGCCTTGACCTTCTGATCTCTTCTTGTGGGAGACAATCAACAAAACTCTTTGAGGGGCGCTGCGTGTTTCTGGGGCTTGAGGCCGGCTTGTGAGCAACGCTGGTCTGAACTGGTTGGTTTCCATTTGCTCTCAGGACTGCTCTGTGTCCCCACAGCTTCTGCACACAAGCTGGCAAGACAGGCTGACCTCTGGGAGGAAAAAGGACCAGCATCCTGGACACGCACTCAGAGGCTTCCCCATGTTACAGGCTGTCACAGATGGGAGTGTTAACACTTGCTACAATTGGGGGACAGGTCCCTGAAGCCTGACAGAACACCTCAACTGTGTTTACTTGAATATTCAAAAACAAAGGGAAGAAGAAAAGCTTGTCACATAGGGGAAGAGGCATGAAGCCATGGGGCGTAGGCCCCAGTTCCATGGGGCAGTGCTTCCATGGGCGGGGCCTCCATTTGTACCTCCATCCTCCTCTCTGGCTCGCTCTCTCTCGAAAACCCAATGAAACCCCGGGACTATTGCATTACACTAGTAATGAACAGTCTGCTAAGAAAGTCAACTGTGCTCTAAATCACTTGGCTTCAAGGATTTCTGAAAACTTATGGATGGCTCCCCTCTCACGACTCCATTTCTGCCTGATGGGCACCAAGACTGGGCTGCCTGAGGCCTCAAGCTTTGCCGTCTGCTTGGCTTCCCCCACCTTCAAATTGCCCCCATACAACATGGAAGGGACACATTCTTACAGATGCTCTGGGAAATGGCATGTCCTGAAAGTCCCCTCCAAGAAGCCCTAACACCAAGGTTTTGGCTAATGGAGCCCTCTGCCCTCTGATTTGAAGCTTGTTTCTGCCACAGACCAGTTGCTAAGCACCCAACAGTTTTAAGTGAGAATGTTGTGCTTTTCTCCCCAACATTTAGACATTAGCAAATTGGGTCCATGTCTGTTTTCACATTTTCCTTATGTCTCAGGTTCTAGTACAAAGACAAAAACAAAAAAGCGGTGTGCAGATCAATTTTTTTTCTCAAAATAAAAAAAAATTGTGGGGTGCCTGGGTGGCTCAGCCAGTTAAGGGTCTGCCTTCGGCTCCGGTCATCATCTTGGGGTCCTGTGTCAGGCTCCCTGTTCGGTGGGGAGTCTGCTTCTCCCTCTCCCTCTGCCCCGCCCCCCCTTATGATCTCACTCAAATAAAATCTTAAATAATTGTGACCTCAAGCTTAGCACAAATACACCAGCATCAAGACCTCCACACCCCCGTGTGTGTGACCCCCCGACGTGGCACAGAGCAGGGTAGCATGACGCAGGGCCATCTTCCCCAGTCCCTTCCCTGCACTGGTCAGGAGCACCAAGTGAAAACCGGCTTATATATTCCTGGCCTGGCGTCCTTCTAGTAGGGAAAACACTCAGCACTAACAGAACTTGATTTTTGTTCTTCAGAGGTATGTGGTTTCTAAGACAACTGGCAATAGTTCACTGGGAATTGTCTGACCTGCAAGGGGGAGGGGAGACAGAGGGCTCCTTCCCGGCATGCGTTTCTCCAGTGAGAACCTTCTGTGCCAACTTCCGGCCAGCCCGAGGGCTCACAGTGACCTGGACAAGACACGCTCTAGCGTGGGCCATTTATAAAGCCATGGTTTCCTATACGACAGGACTGGAACAAGTTTAACCTACACCTTCTGTGTGAATTCTGAAAGCACCAGGTTTGCTACTCCTGGGTAGTCCCTTCACTGTCAAGTGGTTTGAAAGGAAAGCACAGAAAAATTAAAAATGCCATTAACTGAGCCTACTTTTACTGGGACACTTGTTGAGATGACACATGGTTCTGTCAGTCGGCACATTACAGCAGGTTTCCCCAGCTCTCGATCTGGGGGAACTTGGCTAAGGAACCCGACGTGGGACATCTCTGTGCCCAGTCATTCTGCAGAAACTGGAGCCAGCCTCTTAGCCAGCAAATGATTTTCAAACCACCAGTCAAGGCAAACGACAAACACTTGTCCCCCATTTGCCTGCATCTACTGCCACATCCCCATTCCCTTGCCTGGGTCCCCACCTGTGTGGTGCCCAATGTGTGCTGCACTGAGTGAAAATGGGCGAAGTCAAAAGGAGGAGGAACTGACTCGAGTCCCCTGGTGGACAGACACTCACAAGACGTTATAGTATGAGAACATGAATCATATGGCAAAGGGCAAAACCAGCCTTCTGACCCCAGAACTTGGCCCTCTGAGTCATTTCAGCGGTCCATGCTCAGTGCTACAGGAAGATGGTCTGAGGGAACAAAACACTCTTATTTCCATAAACACTGAAAAGCACAGATCTAAACCTTGCCTGGGATTCATGTAGTGCAGTAAAAGCCAGGTAGCTGGGAACACACAACAGACCTACAGATTATGTTCCTTCCTCTGATACATGCAGACACGGGCAGTCTCGCTGAGGCCTGTGTGTGGGGGTCTGTGTTCACAGTAAGGACGCATTCTTAACAGAACACACAAGTGCACCTGAACAGCCAACGTAACACTGTGTCAACTGCCAATAAAATAAAAATAAGGGGACAGACTAAATGGAACGCAACATATATCTTACACTATGTATAAAATTAACTCAAAATGGATCACAGACATATAAATAAAACCTAAAACACTTCTGAAACAGAAAAATTGTTGTGCTTTGGTTTAATCAAGATTTCTCATACAGGACACTAAAAAGCATGATCTATAAAAGAAACGAACTGACCTTGTCAAAATTAGTAACTTGGGCTCTTCAGAAGACACTCTTAAGAAAACAGACTGAGAAAATGTACTCGCAAATCACACATCTGATAACACATCTGCATTCAGGTTATACGAAGAACTCTTGAAATGGTGAGAAAACAATGCAACTTGCAAAAATGAAGAAGATCTGAACAGATACCTCACCAACAAACCCCTGGCAGGTAAATGAAATGATGCTCGGCGTCCTGAGTCATCAGGGAGGCAGCCCATTAGAACATTCGGCTGACACGAGACTACCGAGCACGGCAAGTGCTGGCGAGGGCTGGGGGCCACCGGCTGCTCCCACGCAGCCGTGGGATGTGGGACAGGATAGCAGTCCAGCAGGTGGGCTGGCAGTTTTTTAGAAAGTTCAACCTATACTGCAATACGAGCCATGGGTCCCACTCCTAGGACCTTGAGTCAAGGAAAAGAATTGATGTTCACACAAGAACCTAATGCAAATATTTGTAGCATTTCTATGTACTTTATTCATTATCTCCAAACCTGCAAACAACCCCCAAGTGCACCTGGGGCTGGAGAGAGAGACCGAGGCGTGCTCATTCGGCGGAGCAGGTGGGACACTGCTCTGTGGTAAGGAAGAACTACTAATACTTGCAGCTTTGTAAATGAATCTCAAATGCTTTATACTGAGTGAAAGGGGGCACACTCACGGCTGCACACTACAGGATCCCATCACGGGATCCTCAGGGATAGAAGAGAGATCAGTGTGTGTTAGGGGCTGGACAAGTGTGGGGAGGGGAACAATGTTTCGGGGGATGATGAAACTGCTTATGTATTAATAGTAATGGTTATAAAACTACGTATGTCTGTCAAATCTGGAGAACGGGGCGCCTGGGTGGCTCAGTCATTGGGCATGTCTTCAACTCAGGTCATGATTTGGGGTCCTGGGATCGAGTCCCACATTGGGCTCCCTATTCAGTGGGAAGCCTGGTTCTCCCTCTCCCACTCACTCATTTGTGTTCCCTCTCTTGCTGTCTCTGTCAATTAAATAAATTTTTAAAAAATCTTAAAAAAAAAAAAATCTGGAGAACTAGACAATAAAATGGATGCTTTTCCTGTACAGACATTTTAACCATGACAAAAAGAGGAAGCAAACGAGACTGGATCTACATAGATATTCGCTTTCTAGTAACAACCTAATTGTCGTTATGGAAAACACGATAGAACATTTATAGCCATTAAAAATCATTTTCTACCCCCAAATATAACAACACAAGTAAATGCCCATATTGTTTTTGGATGAAAGCAGGAAATGGGAAACAAAACTATATACAGACTGGTCCTAAGGAACACGAATGCACACCTCACTATATGGATATTTATGATGCAGCGGGAACGCCACCGAGAATTCTACAGCCGGCCTCCTCCTCTTGCTGTGTCTCAAGGTTCCCGTGACCAGTGCTGCTCATCCACCACAGCGCACTGGCCACGGGGACACACTGCAGACACCCCACCAGCCCAGGGCAGCAGAAGGGACTAGGTGACAAGCAGCAGTGTGTGGGATTTTAAAAAGGATTCTAAAGCTGCATGAAGCTAGAAATAGTGGGTAAACAGACCAAACCAGCACTTTATTTTAAAAAGTTTTATTCTGCAGATTTAGAAATTTGAGATTTTTAATAACTGCAAAAGAAATTCAGTCACACCTAATGATTGATTAACAGAATGTAGTGGTGTATTATCTAAACAGAAATCGTGCTGATGTGCCATAATAAATTGTCTATTAGTAAAAAAATACACTTTCGGGCACAGCATGGTATCACAAATTACAGTCAGGGTACTTTGCAAGAATTTAATCAAACTAGAGAATTCTGAGTAATTGTATCTTTTAAATGCAGCACTTAAAAATGTAACAACTCTGTGCATTCTTTTTCTTAAAAAAATGACCTTGTATGTGTCATAGAAATGCTGCTTTATTGCTGCAGAGGTCAAAGTTCAAGGCTTGAGAGGTACAGGAGAGAAATACAAAGGTAGCCTTAAGAAACTCAGTTTTGTTTATGTATAAAAAAGGTAAAGTTTATAAAAGTTAATTTACAAACCAAGAACAAAAGTGGTATGCACGCATTATGTACAAGCATCCTTAAAACGTCAAAATTTTCAAATGCATAGCCAAAAGAACAGAAAACCACCAATGCCCCTTGGAGGGGAAAAAAAAAAATCCCCAAATCACACCATTATTTTCTTCTGGGTGATTATACATTTCTGAAACCACCAAATCCACAATTTACTCAATCTTTTTCATGATACAGTATCCATATGCGCACAAAAGCCATAAAAACTTAGTAATACACGGAAAGAATGATCTAAGAATTAAAAACATGAGGGTAAGGCATTCCTGCTGGTTAGTTTGTCTGTGGTGATATGGTTAATTTATAGATCCAATGAGGCCACAGAACCAGTCTCACATGCTTTGGTGTCCTTCCCTAAAAAAAATGTGTTTTCATATACAATAAGTAATTGTCTTCACTTGACTCCCTACCCCCCCATCCCCCCCCAAAAGCTATAAATTCCCCTTGCTGTACATTTCTGTTAAATTCACTACACTGGTTTATATGGTCCAGTACGTTTTTTAAATGTGTGCACATTACCTCATGCATAATAAAATAAAATGTGTATGCCAGGCCAGGGCCATAATAAAATTTGAAACAGTGTACTTTGGAAAGAATAGAACTCAAATGCACCCCATTTACTGGCTGGTATTTTAACGGAAATCAGTAGATGAAGTAAGCAGTGACCATAAAAAAGTACAAAAATCATTACAAAGCAAACCATCTCTGACCGTGTGGCCAGTGCCGCTGGCTTTCCCTCCACAAACACGCAGAGCGCATCATGTTCTCAGACCGCAGCACAGGCGCGTGCTCACTCATCTTCATCTGTTCAAATAAAATGCTTAATACTAACAAAATGCGGTATCAATTCTAAGAAAAGTATAATACTTGATAGAATGTTTCCATTTAGATTTAGTAAGTTTAACCCAGTTTCACATTATTTAATCAAGTTCCTATATTTTAAGAATTAGAAGTGGTCAATCAGGACAGAAACACAGTTTGCTCCAACAAGGTAATTTGGATCTCCAGGAAGACACTTGTTTTGCCAGGTTTTAGGATCACCTAGGAGAGAAAAAGAAGTTTCTGTCATTTGCAGTTGGTGAAACCACTAGCTAGGATGCTGTGCAATCACGGGCAAACACGAAGACATACTCAGATACAGTTCTCTCCTATTTCTTCAGCATGTGCACTTGTATCAAGACTCTAGGTGCTGTACTTCAATGCGGACCCAAGGGAATCTAAGGACTCAGAGCTGTTTCAGATTTCTCTTTTACTGTGTTTCCAAGTTCGTGCCTTTTCAAACAGTGAACAGAAGCTGGGGCGATCATGTATGCCTGTAGCAGTTCCAGTGCCCAAGTCCACATGATTATTAACAGCACTTCTGAAAGCTGAGGCAAAAATGATATGCTCACCCATGTGAACTGAGTAGGAGAATATTATTTCTCATACTCAACTATGGACCAACATATGAATGCCTGAAAGTTCTGCAGAATACAGTCCCCTTTTCAAAAAACTTAAAAAAATAAAAAAAAAAAAAATCAGCTGAGTCTGGACCGAGAGTTTCTCAGCCTCAATGTTAGTTGTACAACAAAATCATTAACGTAGTTCTGAAAACTCACCAACTGCTGAATCGGAATCGGGGCTTGGGAATCCGAATTTAACAAGCTCTTGGTGATTTGAGATCTGCAGCTAGAGCTAAGAAACCCCAGAGAGTGGACACCAAGTATGAAGATGGCTGGGATGACTATATGGCATCCATGATAAGTGATGTTGAAAGCTGCTGACTTTGCCTTCCTTCTGCACCCCCGCGGGACAATGTCTGGGGATGTTTTTGCTTGTCACAACTGACATCTAGTGAGTAGAGGCAAGGATGCTGCTAAACATCCCACAGTGCACAGGATAATTCTTACAACAAAGCATTATTATCTGGCCATAATGTCAACAGTGCTAAGGGTGAAAGACCCTGCCTACACCAAAAGAGTCTCTGAGTCATGATGGGCTCAGTTTAAAACAGAGTGATTAAACAGAAGCGAAATCACTTCACAAATATACAGGGGCTTATGCTGTACTGCAAATAACAAGCGTCTTTAGGCCAAGAAGTAGAGCTATGACAACTCTTTAGAAGTAAAAAAAAAAATCTTAAATTTAGGCTCCAGTTTCTTTCCAATATACAAACTTTTGCTGGGATTAAGTCAGTCATCATCAAAATCTACCCTTGACTTTTTGAACAGAAACTAAGAGGAACAAAACATTCTAAAATCATACAGGATTATACAGAAGTACATTTCTGCTCTAGGTGAATGTACTCAAATTTAACACAGGAAAAAGTTGTTTCAATCTAACAAAACAACTTATGTTCTGTGGCATAAGATACAGAACAAATAGAGAAATCATTTATGGTTCGTATAATATCTGGGGGGAAAATCGCTATAAAACAAGTAACTGCAACAGTTACTTTAAAACTTCTCATCCTAATTTGTTTAGAAATGATCAGAGCTCATGCTACAACCTGAGTTTCAGAATATGTTTAAAATGCAGTTTCATTAATATTAACTCAAACTAGGCTAATAAAATGCTTTTCCACTAGTGGAGTCCCTGAGGAAATAGCTCTACAATCTAGTGTGTTAAATTTAATTTATTAGCTTTCTCCAGAAAATGGTCTACTTGTAGATATCAGGAAATAAATATTTATAATACAATTTTTAATCTTGGGTAGTAATAGAATATGTTCCTGTAATCCTTGTATCCTAAAGCTCTATTTCATATTAAAACTGTATAACGCTCACCTGGTTTACTAAAAATTCAGAAACAAAATTTTAAATTCTCGTTTTTCTATATGAGGCTCAATTAAAGTGATCTATACAAAAAATATAGAATGTTTCAACTGGTAACTGATGTAGTCACCCAAGGAAGTGAGAAATATGAAAACGCAATGGAAGCTTTGAAGCTATGATCTTAAGAGCAAAAAGCCATTTAAAAGTAGTGTGTTTAATAGAAGATATTTAGAGTTTTACACTGGGAAACCATGGCCAAGTATGACAACAGTGGAAGGTACTTTTTGTCTTTCAAGTTTCTCTGGTGTATATACTTTGTAGGCTGAGAAATTAAAGAATGGTAACCAAAACTAGAAATTACTATATAAAGGAATCCAATCATTTTAATAAGAAGATAAAAGCCCCTATATATGTAGGGCAGTAATAGTTCTCCCATTGCATCGTAATAATTTTAACAGAACAAATAATTTCCTTGAACACCAAGAAGAGTCAACCTTTGGCCAAATCATCAATGTTTAAAAGGAAGAAACTTCTGTACCTTTCCACATTCATTTATGCATGCACCACAAAGAAATGTTAAAACACTGGTGATGCCTACAAGGCCACAGGAATGGAGGTAGAGATTTGCTCACGAACAGCATGGGTAGCTCCAACAGCCCAGGGATTAATCAATGACAGTACCCAAAGCCCCCAAAGGACAGAGTGAAGACAGCATACCCGACGAGGAGTCGGATGATTTTAGAGCAAAAGACCAACCGTCAGGGGTCATGGACGCACAGTGTGGTAAGCGCAGCTCCACAGGCTTCAGGAACTTGAGGCCATGGGGCCCACACATCACTAAGGGGCTCAGCAGTGTCTCACCTGCAGTCAGGGAAGGGGTGAGGGTGAGAGGTTAGATGGCCGTCTTCCTTCTAGACCACAGTTCTCCTCACGCCCCCTTCTAATGACATGCTTTAAAGCCAAATGCAGTTAATTCTCTACAGACACAGTGACCAAGAAAAAGAAATGACAAATGTGTAATCCAGAATTTTCTAGTAGCCACTTTAAATAAAAAACAGATGAAATAAATTTTAATACTTATGTAACCCAATATATCCAACACATTATTATTTCAACATGTAATCAATATAGTGAATTTCTGCATTTCAGTGTGTTACTTTTACACTTTCCAGCACATTTCAATGCATAACAGCCACAGGTAATTTAAGAAACAAAACAGATGAACACAGGGGAAGGGAAGGAAAAAGAAAATAAGATAAAAACAGAGAGAGAGGCAAACGGTAAGAGATTCTAACTATAGAAACAAACTGAGGGTTGAGATGGAGGGGAGGTAGGTGGAGATAGGCTAGATGGGTGATGCGCATTAAGGATGACACTTGGGTTATGATAAACACTGGGTGTTACATGTACGTGACGAGTCACTAAATTCTACTCCTGTAACACTGCACTATATGTTAACTAACTTGAATTTAAATAAAATCTTGAAGGAAAAAAAGTGAAAAACTAGATAGAAGAAAAATTATTCCATGAAAACTTCTTGCAAAAAAATTACTCTGGGAATCAATTTTATGACAAAGTAGAGAATATGCACATAATAGACAGGAACTCTGCCCCAGCTTAGTAGTGTTATAGTCATTTTTATGATTTTTAAAATAATCTGTCATTTCCTTTCCATCTTTCACAACAAAGATCATGCTAGCCCATTAGGACTGCATTTCAAAACTGCTTATGTCTATCAACTCTCCTTTTTAAGTTTTCAGTGAAATAGTATTTTATTTTATATCTTTTGTTTTCAATGAAATTTTTAACCAAGGATGTAAAATTAAAAAAAAAACAAAAACAAAAAACAAAAACCCCAAATGTAGCTACAGGTTGCTGGTGGCAACTACATTATATCATGAGGTTTTTGTAAGATATGTTCAAATGTACTTTTTACAAAAGCTACTTATAGGGCACTTGGGTGGCTCAGCTGGTTAAGCATCTATCTTTGGCTCGGGTCATGATCCTGGGAATGAGCCCCACGCTGGGCTCCCTGCTCTGAGAGGAGCCTGTTTCTCCCTCTCCCTGCCACTCCCCCTGCTTGCATGTGCTTTCTGTCAAATAAATAAAATCTTAAAAAAAAATAAAATGTTACTTACATCTGGTGTTTTAAATGTATTTGCTGTAGACCTGGTTTAAACGATTCATGCAGGGCCCACATATGTTAGTATTCCACAAAATGTAAGAAACTGAGCTAAAGTGACGTATTTAATTAAGGAAGTAAAGCAACTGCTACAAGATTCCAACAGAAGTCGTCACATAGTTCATCACATCGTCTTTGACAGATCCAGAAAGATTATGAAGAATAACAGCTTTCCTAGATTCCTTCAAGTTCAGAAACACGCACAGTAATACTCGATAGGGATACGTTGTTTACTCTGCTGAGTCTTACCGGGATCAGGGGTGGGAGATGAGCACCTGCCCTAAGACACTTCTATTCTACAATCAGGTGACAGGCATGGAGCAAAGCCTTTCTGAGCGGGTGTTACCTAGACCCATCTCCAGAGACGCAAGGGTGAATGGCTCAAAGACAGATTTAATGAGGTCTGCTAAGACCACCCAGCAGACAGGTGGAGGAATGCCCAAAGGCCTGTCAACTGTCAACACTGTCATTTTCACACTGAAAGTAAAGCCCACCATGTGAAAAGTCTAGTGCGCTCACGATGCCAGTCCAGGGCACGCTCATTTGTGCTCATTTGAGGGGCCTTCCCTGTGGGAAGAACATACTGGGGTTGGCAAAATAGAAAAGGGGTCCAGATTATGCTCTCAACTGAGCACTGTAAGCTTTGAAGAGCACAGAAGGCAACTCTAATTATTAAAACTACACAGAAAAATAAACACACTTACCTTTCTCCTTATCTAAAGGTGGGAGGATGCTGTTGTCTCGGCAGACCTTGAAATAGATTTCCTGCTCAATTCCCTCAGGAATGGCTCCTTGTGGGATAATTATACTAACGCCAGTTTCTATGGAACTCAACACCCCGCCATTGCTGTTAAACACGCCTCGCGCTGTGGCCACCACAGTATGACCATCCTCATCTTCATCTTCTTCCACAGCTGAAGGGCTGAGAGTTCAGTAACATCAATGAGTAAACAATAAAACAATACACAGGCGTTCCCACTAGGACTCTAACAGGTGGTTTCATTTTATTTTACTTCTCCATATAATCAAGAAGGTAAGCTTTCAGTGACACGTTTTTACTCGCAGGAATAATAAATCCTATTCCTCCCGGAGAAATCAATTTCACGTTTGAAGATAACTAATCAATTTCCCTCATTACTAATTTTTGCAAGCAGAATGTACAAGGTCCAACCATCTTACTTGCCTAACTGCTATAGTTCATTGGATTTAAGAAATACATTTTAACAACCACGAAATTCACGTTTTAAAATTGGCAGTCATGGTTTAATTGGCAGCACTTTTTCTCCTTCTTAGTGATACACAGACAATGGTGCATTTATTTCACAACTGAGGGCATCTGAGACCTGGTAAGTACTCATTAGGTTCTCCACCTCCCTGGGAGTCAGTGCCATGAGGTTAATACTTTGGTGTGGGTACCCCTCAAAGCACCCATGAAAAAAAAAAAAAAACACAATATATTCACTTAGTACATAAAGAATACCAAAGATCGAGGGGATGTGGTATCATTGACTGCTTCAAGAATGTAGACTATCATGACTTCTTGAAGTAAAATTTTAAGTTCACAACCTGAAGGTGAGCAGAAAGATGGAATGACACAGTAAGTGTGTGAAGGAAGTTGTAGCTTCACTCCCGCACAACCAGAACATCAGGGACAATGCTGGTGTGTGTGAGGAAGAACAGGCTTCCCATCCCCCACTAAGGGAAAGGTTCACAAAGAGAAGAAGGCAACACATTTCCATGAGCATTCTTGCTCTCTGGAAGCAGAAGGAAGGTGGCCCTCCTGGCCGCAGGTTCTGCCTGCCAGTGCTTCTATTTCAGTGGGTGGCCTGACAATGTACGTGGTTTTGGGAGGCTGAGACTGAGGTGAAAAAAAGCGGACAAGAACACAAATGCTTATGTTTTTGAGATACCCTCACCAGGCCAAGCAAGGTTAGAAGTTATGGAAAGCTATGGTTGGTTGAGTAAGGGCTCTGAGGTCAGACGACCAGGGACTGCCAAATGTAGGCCCCCCTCACCCTAGCTGTGTGACTCTGCCTAAACCACAACGTCACTCATCCTCAGTTCTTGGTAAAACACAGATAATGACAACACCTACTGTCCGTATGTGGTCGTTAGCTGTATTACTTTATTAACATTATCTTGTACCTCTTGCAGGACTTTTCACCTAATAGCATTCATTTGCAATAACACTGTGGTTTAAATAAATATGTTAAATAAAAACATTAAATAATAACGTTGGCTTAACAATAACATTCGTTTTAAAGTTGAAGTTAAAATATTCATTTTAAGTCCCAAATCACAAAAACTACATGCACACTACTCACATTAGACAAATCATAAGACAAAGAAAAAGGCAAAACTCTTACCTCACAGGAATAGCTTTAGGCACTGTGCTGATACTGTTCATTTGATACTTAGGCTTATCCGCATGGATGGAGAAAGTTTCAACCCCACTATCAAACTCAGGAGGCTGAGCTGCACCATGTGGTTTCACAAGAGTTTGGGGAGAAGCAGGAGCTTTCGAAGACAAGTCAGGTTTCTGTGCTGTTTCACTTGGCAGCAGATTGTGGTTGAATTTAGGACTTTCAAACTTGCGCTCAAATGGCCGGGCAGAACTTGTATATGGTTTTGGTGTGAATCGATTATATGCTGGAGCGACCGTTTTCTGAGTCTGTTCAGCTCCATTAACTGGAGCTTTATCTGGGAAACTTTTCTGGGGATAGAAAGTAGATTGAACAGTGTCTTCTCGGTTTGGTGGTCTGAAAGTTGCTGGCTTATTCTGAGATGGAGGTGGTTCTGGTTTGGACACTAAAGAATTCTGAAAATCCAGTGACACTGAACTACCTGAAAAAATAAACATATATAAACATTTTTAAAACTTTTTAACAGCCCATGTGGTGTCTCTTCCATTTTAACTTGTCTTGGTACTAGAGTCGAGGCCCTGGTCAGGGGTCCCCACTGCTAGAAGATGGTTCTTGAGCCTTGGTGGCTGTGTGTGACATTGAGTGACCAGGAGCAGGATGGACACATTGTGGCGCTTTAGCGTGTCCTGCTGCCCTGGAGGCAGGGTCATGCTACTAGGAGTCTAGGCTTCCAAAAACAGGTGGCTGAGTTGTCTCCTCTCCAACATCCATAACAAAATAGAAACAGAAGGACAATACAGCTATATTTAAAAAAAAAAAATCAGCACTATAAAATTCATCTAACTAAAGTCAAAAGGAGGGCGCCTGGGTGGCTCAGTGGGTTAAGCCGCTGCCTTCGGCTCAGGTCATGATCTCAGGGTCCTGGGATCGAGTCCCGCATCGGGCTCTCTGCTCAGCAGGGAGCCTGCTTCCTCCTCTCTCTCTCTGCCTGCCTCTCTTCCTACCTGTGATCTCTCTCTGTCAAATAAATAAATAAAATTTAAAAAAAATAATAAAATAAAATAAAAAAAAAAAATAAAGTCAAAAGGAAAGCCAAAGAACAAGAGATGCTATTTACAACCTGTATAATTACATGGAATTAGGATCTAAAACCTTTGAAGAACTCCTATACACCACAAGAAGATTCTACCAAAGAGAAGATGGGCAAAGCTCTGCAGGGGCAACAACAGAAGTGAAGGTCAGAACGCTGGGTTACAGGATACTCAACCTCACTACTAGGAAAATGCAAACCAAAATAAACCCCAAATACCATTTCACGCCCATTAGAATGGCAACATTTCACTTTGGTAATGCCAAGAGTTGGCAAAGATGTGGAAGAGGAATTTCCATGTATGGCTGGCGGCAGTATAAAGTAGTATCAACTGAATTCTAGCAATTCATTCAGAAAAAAATAACATCAATGCTATACACTCTTTCAGAAAAAAGAGAAAAAGGGGAACACGTCCTCAGCTCTCTTTTATGAAACTAGCACAACAATGACGGCAAAACCAGACAGGGACACATCATTAAAAAGTAATAAACCCAAATTCCTTGTGAACACAGCAGTGTATTTTACTACATTAACAGAAAAAAGAAGAAAAAAGTTATGATCATCTTAGGGCATGTGACCAGATGCTTTCAGCAAACCACAAGGGAATAGAAGGGAACATCCAAAACATAATAAAGGGTAGCACTGAGAAACCACAAAAAACCAATAGCTAATGGGTTAAGGGAGAAATATTAAATCTTTTTCTCCCTAAGATGGGGAAGCAAAGATGTCTGCTCTCATCACTTCTACTCAACATTTTACTTGAGGTCCTTGCCAGCACGAAAAGGCAAGAAAAAGAAATAAAAGGTGTTACGAATTGGAAGGAATTAAAACTTCATCAGCAGATATGAGTGTGGAAAGAAAATACTAATATGGGGTAATGTCAGTCTACCACTACAACCAGCTCATCTGGTTGAAGACTTGGCCTAAAATTTGATTCCTACATAAATAATTGAGAAATGTCTATAGTAGAAAAAGGCAATAGAAGAATGATAAACCATGGTATATTCTTAGGGTAAAAGAGACAACCCTTTTTTTGAAAGGGCCAAATAAGACCAGGGGCATTTGGAGGTGAAGTCAGCAGTCCCCTTTCAGGGAGTCTGATGGAAGGCAAAGAGACACAGACACTTTGAGGAGGCAGCAAGAACAAAGCAAGGTGCTCTGAACAACGGAGTAGTGAGCTGCACACATCTGAAGCAGAGGGAAAGGAAAAGATGAAGCAAGCAGGAATGCGGGACAGGAGCCGCACCACTGGCCCAGGGAGAGAGACAGCATGGGGTAAGGGGAAACAGTTACTGCACAGAGACCTGTGAAGGAGAATTCGGGCAAAAACGCAGGGGTGCTGCTGTTAAAATGAATCAGCTGGAGCTGCTGGCCACCTTGCTGGGATTCTGCCACAGTACCTAACTATAAGGTGTTGAGGGACACATGTTACGTGGAATTTTATCGCTTTCCTATATCCATGTGTGAAAAAGGAACATGATTTTTACAAGCCACCAAACATTTAGATTTAGACATACTGGCAAACAAATACTATTTCCAGAAATTGAGCTGTGCTAGTAAAAGAGATTAAAATCTATTTAGCTTATCTGATACGATGGTCATAGTCCTAAAAACTGGAGATATACTTTTATTTACCAAAACCCTTAGTTTTCATTGTTCCCAGGCTAAAGGTTTTAAGCATATACATTTTAATGAAAAAAACAAAAAACAAAAAAAAAACCTTCAAGAACTTGATTTTGTAAGTGTTACTCTACTACAGTAGTAATGCCAACTTTTGAACTTCCTACCTTCACCATGTGTCCCCTTGGCATGCGTGTGGAGGGCGAGAGAGGAGCTGGTACTGGGCTGAGCAGGCTGGGTGTACTGGGAGGGCAATGGGGGAGGAGGAGGTGTGGCCTGGACCGGCTCATAGCGCTTCTCACCAAATGATCTATCCATGCCGTCAGCTTCAGGAGATTTTCCCCTGTAAGGAAATGAAGACAATGCCAACATATGAAAATGGATTTACATTTACAAAACAAGTTCTCATTCCCCTAAGTATCCCTGAGTTTAAAAAACAAAAGTCTAGAAACTTCACAATTTATTCTTAGGAATATAAATGGTTAACTCCACCCAAATATACAAACAAATTCAACCATTTATCAGCACGAGAAATGTAAGACAGCACAGATATTCCAAGAATATTAGTAAAACATCCAGAAGATGGCAACCAAAAGGCAGATGAAATTTTGGGTATACTTGTAATTTTGTGTCACTTACAAAAACCAGTAATGGTTGAGAGGTTTGAGAAGGTCTTCCAAATATTTTGAAAAACATTTATTGGCCCAAATCTTCCTTAGATTCATTTCTGATTTTGTATCTAAGGTACAAAAAGCCTTGGCTGCTGGCATGCTCAGAGCACCACAAAAAATGGTTTTTCAGACCAGAGATTGGCACATTTTTTAATCATAAAGGGCTAGACAGTAAATGTTTTTGGCTTTTGGGGCCATATAGGCTCTTGCACAATTACTCAAACTCTGCCCCAAAGCAGCCTTAATATGCAAATTAAATGGGTGTGGTTGTGTTCCAGTGACACTAAAAACACTGGACATCTCTCACTTGGCAATTGCCCTTAATTTACTAGATCCATTTTTCATTCCAACAACTGCTGGAGTAGCAGACATTGTTTGACTTTACAAAGCTCATTTAAGTCAAATTGTGCCACGTGTGCTTATTTTTCAGATCGCCAATTGTTAATATGTAACACATAAAATTCAAAAACAAAAGAAATCTTAAAAATAGACCCATAATTACAACACTGCCATCTAAACCTTTGCAAAGAGCCAAAGCTGCACTGGCTTTATGTGCACAAATAAAACAGACATTTGGAGAACGTATTTTCACAGAAAATTTCATTGACGAAGTCTAGTCTTGTGATTATCTTTAAAATGATGCTATTACGTTGCTTTCAGGCTCTTACGCAAAGCACTTGAAGACTTTAAAATCTGAGAGTGCACATAATGCCAGTGACGCAGTGAGGGACACCTTATGTAAAAGCCTCACATTAATGCCAGTCTTACCACTTGACGCTCCTTTTCAAGTAGTCATAGCTAGCGTAAGAGCCAAGAAATCTAGGTGGCGGCAAAGCAAGCGCAATAGAAAAACGAAAGGAAACGGTCAATCTAACTAAGTACATTTGCAGCAAATGGAACTCAAATGTCATTTTAAAATAGCAACCAAAAAAATACACATCCACCGTTTCAGAAGAATTTGATCTATAAAAAAAACCAACACTAACTCTCATGTAAGCTAGGAAAATCACCCGTAATTACAATACAGTAACAGACCCTGCCCGCCCTCCACATGTTTTCACTGCACAGCTAGTGAGTAGCAAAGGTGCTTGAGCTCTACTTCTCTTCCACCTCTGCCGTTTGCTTCACTTGCTGGTGGTGAGTAAAGAAGCGAGCTAAATAGGAGGACAGCAGGAATAAGCAGCAGGCTCTGAATAAGAATGAAATGCTCCACTGAAAGAAGAGGGCCAGGCAAAAGAGATCCTTGAAGTGGACAGAAGAAACGCTCCAGCACACCGGCTGCTGGGGCCCCCAGAAGGGTAACCAGGAGCTGATGAGTGGAAACAGGCCTGCTGTGAAGCACAGCCGGCTAACGCTCCTTCCTAGCAAGCCCTAATGCGTCACCAGCCCCAGAGCTAAGTCATGGGATGGGTAGAGCCCACTGCTAAAGCGGCCATGCTTGAATCTCACAGCTTCTCTCACAGGCACACAGAAACCACCTAACAGCAATCTTACTTAGTTCTTAAAAAGCTGAAAATTGCTAACATTTATTTTGAGACCTGAAGTCTCACAGTAAGTGTTCTCTTCAGAGAGACAGACTCTAGTGCCAGTAAAATTCCTCCTTGCCCTGAAGAAGCAGACTGAGTCTCTAGGCGGGGACAGGTGCACATCCGCAAAGGGATATTGCTCTTCCAGCCCCGTGATGGGATCCTGGAAACTCCTCACCACCTGTGAAGACGAACAGCTGGGCCACTATTTCCAAATCATTCCAGTTCCAACCCACCTCCTCTCTAGAATTATAAGCCAGGCAATAACTACCTGCTTTCTGGAGGTCTGTCCTATGCTAACAGACTTCACCATTCTCTAACTCCCACCATGTTTGAGGTGTGTTTTTAAGTGAAATGTAAGCACGTATTATCCAGAAGAAGATACCTTTGCTATTTCTATATTTTACTTTAGAAAATAAAGGCCTGCAGGCAGTGTCCTCGTGACAAAAAACAGTAAATGGTTTTGAAATACAGGACAAAAAGGGTCATATATTTCAAATTACTTCCTTGTTGAAGTTGTCTTAATTGGGCACAAGCATACAACAGCACTAGAAGAGGGAGATGCAGAAACACCTCCTCTCTCAGTCATGCTTTCTTATTCCTCATTCCCGTTCTCAATGCTCTACCCACCAGATACCCACATGGGGAAACGCAGCACAACTACGAAGAGTTTTCACTTTATGACAGCCACAAAAGAAGGAAATGTAAACTAGTGTCCAGCTTAAGTCATGCTTTGCCGCTCCCAGAACGCTCACAACAGGAAACAATAAAAGCAAACACTCAAGAGTCCTGGGCCTATTCACAAAGACAGATGTTATCTCTTTCTGTCAAAGGCATGTATCCTTGAGAAATCTCTGACTAGCTAAGACTTGTTCCTCCTAGAGCTGCATTAATGGAAAAGGGGGAAGCTGGCGCAGCTAGTACACTCTGCCCTGTACTGCTGAATCCCCACCCACCAAACACTAGGCAGTGTTCTAGACCCTGTCGGAAAGTTATACATCACAAATATCTCATTAAGCCTTCTTTGTAGAAAACCCTATTAGCGTAAAACCAAAAATGCTTCATCAGGTGATTCTCTGAAAAGACTTTTTATGTACTTTTTAGACCTAAATGTATTCTTTCAAGGCTATATTCTGTTTTTTACCAACTACAAAAACAAAATTAAAAAAATAAAATAAAATCTCTCTCCTTACACTACACCCTTGGACCTGCTTCTAACAATGAATGTGCGGCGCCTGGGTGGCTCAGTCGGTTGAGCGTCTGCCTTTGGCTCAGGTCATCATCTCAGGGTCCTTGGTATCATGCACCCCTGTGTTGGGCTCCTTGCTCAGTGAGGAGATGGCTTCTCCCTCTGCCTCTGCCCCTCCCCCATGCTCATGCTTTCTGTCTCAAATAAAATCTAAAAAAAAAAAAAGGGAAGAAGAAGAATGAATGTGTTTAACTAAATAAACGTGAGCTCACTAAGGCTCGCTGTCTGAGTCTGGACGCGCTCTGCCGATGTACCGGGCACCTCTCCAGTGTTGCATTAGGAGAGGTTCACAACACTGGACACTGTGTGCATTTAACAACGCCCACTGCAGCACTCAAAGTCTGCATCTGTAGTTCTCACAAACAGCTTTCTTCTCTAGACAAAGATTAAAATGGATGACATTGGAAAAAAGGTTTTTAAAACTTCACCTCAAATGATGTCTAAGAACAGAGTGGTAATTAAAATTAGGTTTTTTTTAATATTAGAGATTTTAAAGTTTATTCTAAAAAAATTTCCACTCAGTTGTAAATTAACAGTTAAATCCACATAATCCCAAGCATCTAATTCACTAAATATCTGGGTGCTTTGGAGCTTAGATACAAGAATGATTTGTGATGGCTTTTTGATGTGTCAACTTGGGTAGGCCAAACTCCAACCCCCATCATTTGCTCAAACACTAATGTAGGGGCTACTGTGACAGGGTTTTATAGATATAATGCCTCTAGTCAGTTGAGTTCACTGGGAGATCTGCATGGACCCTTTAAAAGAGAACTTGGGCCTTCCCTGAACTCAGAGATTCCCAAACAGTTC
The DNA here is from genome assembly GCF_009829155.1 of Mustela erminea. NCBI lineage: Eukaryota > Metazoa > Chordata > Mammalia > Carnivora > Mustelidae > Mustela > Mustela erminea. The sequence continues at coordinate 21,024,853 of NC_045618.1, read as the reverse complement.
TATATCTGCTCTTCCTGTTCTGTGAACTCACAACTCCCTTTCCCGTAGGGTCCTATAATGGCGTAAATGAGTTCCTTATAATGAATCTGCATCTGTTTCTCATTCTTACGGGTTTGTTTTGCTGAAGTATGAGTCTATGTGAGTTTATATATCCCTCCCTCAGTGAGAATACAATAGCAACAAAAACCCCAAGAAAGCAAGCATCAACAAGATCACCAACACACAAGTCAACAAAAAGGAGAACAGAACAAGGAAAAGATGACTAGGAGTCAAAAAACTTAGGTGCTAGGTCCTAGCTCTACCCCGTCATGTCAACTCACTGGACCTCTGTTTCCTCATGCATAAAACTGGACCAGAAATCTTACCTTGGGAAGAAAAAAAAAAAAAAGAACTCTACTGCCCTCCCTTCAAATAATGCTGCCCCCTGCCATGCTATTTTCTTATTTAAAAAGCAAAAACAGAAAAGAGGGAAAAGAACCAGCATTAAGTGTGTTGCACAGAGGGGAGACTTATGATTCACCTAAAACCCAGGGTCTTCAAGTTTACTCCCTTACCTAAAAACAATGATTGTGCGCGTGTACATCCTAGAGCTAGAAACTATGGACAGTGCTAAATGACTAAAGCTGATAGAAATCATGTATTATGGTCTTAACTTCCAAATACACTGAATTTCACATGATTAATTCTACCCTATGCAACTAAGCCTTTATGTCTCTTATTTTTAAAAGGCGAGTCTTAGGTGAAATAACTTACTTTGAAGAGTAATTAGAAAAATTTGGTTGATTCTGAGAATGAATTGGCTTGGCAGGCTCTGAGAGATGGCTAGCAGGAATGTGTGTAGGAGGCTTGTTTTCAAAACTTCTTCGGTCAAAGTATGAGAGCTGTTTTCGATAATATTCTTCATCCTCCTCGGGATCATAATGATTAGACCGAACAATATCTTCAGGTGGCTTCATCTGAGGTTTTTGAGGTTCTGGGATCCTAACAATGAATGACAAATGAACAACTTTTTAGATAATAATTTTACAGAGAAAATGGAATATATAGATATTTTATCTTGACCTTTCAATGCTATGATTATTCAAGAATCGAGCTGAGCAGTCCAATAGTCAAAATGGGCATTTCAAATACTCAGAAGGCAGCCCTCTTCTGGCTCCTGGAGCCTTTAACATGATCCAATAAGCTTGATAATGATCTGGTTAGAGCCTCACGGCAGGTTAGAAGCAGTTAATTGGAAAGAGAAAAGGGAACATACAACTAAGTGGAGAACTTCCCAAAGTACTTACACCAATTTTATCAACAAGTAGTAACAGAGAATTCAAGAACTTTAATCCAGGATCGATAAATGATTCTCATATAAGGAAATGGCTCTATATAGTCCAAAATTCTAGAGGGCACAGGAAGCAGTGGGGAAGAAATTAAGTTGTTCAGCAAATTAAGAGAGGTCTTCTTCAATTTACGATGGGATTATATCCTGATAAATCCAGTGGAAGATGAAAATACTATTCAGTCAATGTACTGAATATACCTAATTTACCAAATACCAACCATAGCTTAGCGTAGCCTACCTTGAATGTGTTCAGAACACATACTTTAGCCTACAATTGGGCAAAATCATCTAATGCCAAGCGTATTTTATAATAAAGTGGTATTTCATGTAATTTATTGAATACTAGACTGAAAATGAGAAAGAGAATGGTTGTATGGCTACAGAATGGCTTTAAGTGTGCTAGCTGTCTAACCCCCCTGATCGTGTGGCTGACTGGGAGCTGCCCCTGCGCAGCATCAGCAGAGAGTACTGTAATTTTGCAGAGTACTGCAAAATTCAAAAAGTAAAATTTCTACTGAATGCATATTGCGTTCATGCCAATGTAAAGTTGAACAATCATTAAGTCACATCACTGGAAGTTGGGGACTGTCTGTACATTGTTATGTATGCTCTGCTTCGTGAATTTTAGAAACTTTGCCTCAAAAATAGATAAATAGGTTTCACACCAAAAAAGGGGCTAAGCTTTCAGTAATTACAAGTTTATTTTGTGTGAAACAACTCGTTTGCTAATGATATTGGCTAAAGGAGATCCCCCAGTAGTTTACATTATCATGAAAAGCACTAGACATCATTAAGAGGAAAATCTGTATGTTAGATAGTAGTTCCTCTTTAACACAAGCAGAAGTGTAAGCAAATTTAAACACATGAGTTAGGCAGAAAAACTGTATTCAAACCCAGTCTGTCACTTACTTGCAGTGTGACAAGACCCCTGCTGAGAGGGCTATGGGCCAGGTTTCTCTCCTGGCTCCACCAAGTCCCATAAGCTACTCAACCTCTCAGCTCCAGTGCCTCTCTTTCAAATGGAAGAAAGGACCATCCACCCACACGGCACTGAAGTGTTTAGAACAATGGCAAGCATATGGCGCATATGGCACAGGCTCACTAAATGATTAATTTTTGTTATTTTAGCCAAACTGAGTCTGTTTCTTTACCCCTAAAAGCCTAAAAGAGATTGCATGTCTAAAAGCACAAACCAAAGAATGTAATACAAATATGAAGGGCTTTAACATTTTTATTTTAATTGCTTGCTTAGAAAAATATCCTTTTGAAAGACCTGATTACTAAAGGTGTAACAAAGATCTGTTACAGAAGACATAATCAAGACCTTCATTTTTCTTTCTAGGGCCACTCTCTTAGTTAAAAAGACTGGTACTTTTCATCTAAGGACAAACAAGGTCCTTTCCCTTTTCCTTCCTCTCCTCTACTTACATAGTAAAGAAGCTTCCTCACTGACTGGAAGGGTCAGACTCCAGGTCAGTTCCATGCCATGAACACCACAGAGCATACCCACCTGTATAGTGTTTTGTCGTGTTCACTGAACTGATTCTGAGGAGTGGCTTTAGGACCAATGATGGGAGCACCTGAGGGTTTAGATGCTACCTCTGGAGGCTGCAAAACAGAACACAAACATGCCCCAGGAACAGATAATTTAAAAAGAGGCTTCATTTAAGCAGGGGACGGAAAGCAAGGAAGCACTGTGAACCGCTCCTTCACTGAAGGTGCCCATGCATCCCAGGCAGGAAAGGCATGGTTACATGCTTACCTTAAAACCAGCAGTGTGGTTTTCATCCTTCTTGCTCTCCAATGATGCAGATCTTTTGTTTTCAAACATTTTAACTCTAGTGAGCACAGACTGGGGTTTCATTGCTGGATCTTCCTCCTCTTCAGTCAGAGTTGGGGGTGGAGGCAGTGGTTTGGTATTTGAAGGCAGAACTTCTGGCTTGTGTTGAGACGCAGGTATTAGAGGAGGAACAACTGCAGCACCATGGAGAGGCTCATAGTGGCCTGCTTTAGAGGTAAATCCTTGTGATGGTACTTGCTCGTAACTTCGTGGGTATTGGTCAAAATACTGTTTGGGTTCAGGCGCCTTTGGGCCTGCTGAAGAATAGGACTGTGCTTCTGGTCTGTATCTGTTATGCATGTCATACCCGGGAGTTGGCTGCTCTTCATGTCGTATGGTGGAGGTTCTGGGAGGCTGGTCAAAGCGTGGTCTGCTATCATAGGGCAGAGAGGCTGGCTCTTCAAAACGTGGGTAATAGCCTCGTTCTGAGGACTCTTCAGGATGCTGTCTGGAGTCAGGGTCCCGAGGGTGCTGATTATCAAAAGAAGGCCGAGGCTGGTAGGGCTGTTTGTCATCATAATAGGACCACTGCTCTTCATATGAAGGAATGCGCTCTTCGTAGCGGAGACGATGGTCATAGTTTCGAGAAAACTGCTCTGTGTAGCTTGACGAGTCATATCTGTATGTGGGCTGCTCGAGATCTCTGTTGGCTTGTTTCTCTACATATGGGGGTTGGGATTCATAGCTCAGATTAGGCTCCTTGTCTGGCCTCTGCCCTGCGTGACCAACAGCTGGCTGTTTCAAAACATGATTCTGTCTCATCATTTCCTCAGGATAGGGATCTTTTCTATACACCTGTATAAAATATTCATGTGTAAGTACAAAGGCTTGTTTTCAATTCTAACCTACTTTAATAGTCAAAAATAGAATTTAGTATGTGAAAATGGTATGTTCTACCATTTATTACCAAGATAAGAAAGAGATTAGTGAGAAAGCTAGTTTAAGTGAAAGCTCAAAATTTATAATGCAGGTAGGGGGGCTTTTATGTTTTAGCATTTTCTAAATGAAAAGGGAGTTAAAGATAATTAATTATTAAATTTAGCAGAAAATTAATACACTGAACTGATTCCACTTGATTTGGACACCGAAAATAAAAATCATAAAGAAATCTTATGGACACCAGAATTTACAAAACACAAAAATGCTTATGATGAGTCACAACTAGTATTATAAGGAATTCTGGAAAATAATAAAAGCCAAAAAATGAAAATAATAAAAACATTAAGCACAAATCCCAATTAAAAAGCCTATTTTCAAATTATCAATATACCACCAAAAGCCATGCAAACTATAAAACTGAAATGATTCGTACTGATTCGAAAGCACTATGGAGTATAAGCCCATAGTAAAAAAGCAAAAAGAACACTTAAAGGGCAAAGCAAAAATGATCGTGTGCTAGACTGATGGAGAGCAACAAATGAAGGCAACACTGCAGCACAGGTACCTTTGCTGGATCTACATGCGACGGCAATGATGGCTCTTGATCTCTTAGCATTATGTGAGCTGCCTCAGTGCTTGGTGTTCTTAAAGAATCAGCTTGTGGTGAGTAAGAGGTGGAAGGAGCTGGGACGGGCCCCTCCAGTCTGACATTAGTTAAAGTGACATTATGGTTAACAGCAGAGGTTGATGATGCTGGGTTTGTTTCAGGCGAAAGGTAAGGGACTGGAGATGAGGCTTCTGCTTTCTGTGAAGTGTTTAAAATATTTTAAATATAGTGTTTCTGTTTACTGCTAACTTCCCACTTCCATTTATAGGGGTTGGCAGACATACATTTTAAGTGTGCTGAATAACAAAGCTATGACCTCACGTCCTCAATGAAAAAAAAAAATCAGTAAACTGCTGTGTAAGACGAACACACAAAGCTTAGAATTAAGTCCTTGGTATTCTCAAATCGAAATTAAAGATTAATTCTTAATCTGAAGAAAGGACAAAATATATTCTTCAACTCAATCACCACATTCTAAAATTTAATAATGCACCTCTAACTACAAAACGTTGAATGCTTGCTGCTTACCTGTTGAGAGGCTGTTTTAAATCCAGGGGAGTCTATTCTATGAATTGGTTGTGGCTGCGCTTGTGGTGAATAAGGAGGATATGTTTGGTTTTCATGATGCATCCCAGAGGAGTCCTCTCTTACAGGCTCAGAGGACCGTGTAATGGCAGACTCCGGTGGAGTCCCAACCTCATCATTAAGAGTTTCATCTAGTTCTTGATCAGTGTAGGCCCCGCCTTCTGTATCTGTGTCTTCATAGTCAGAAGTGTGTCTACTGTCCGTGCTATACATTGAGTATTCACTACCTGGGGCTGACAGGTAGGACAGACGATCATCATGCAAATCAAGGTCATCACTTGTAGCACCATCCGCCTGGGTCAAATAAAAGTAAATTAAAAATTTTATTCAGTAGTTCTTTAAGAGATGGCCTTTATTTTACAAGGGAGATTGAAAAGGATATCTTTCTTCAGAGAAATCACATCTATTTCTTGAAACTTCTGGCGAGGAAAGGTCAAGAAGATTGTACAAGCACACATGCAGACACACAGAGCATCCCTTGAGATCTGAAGGTCTTGGAAGAATGAAATTTTGGCTGCTTAGCCACGACAAAGCTGGACTCTGAGGCTCAGCCCCAGAGATCAATGAAGGAACCCTGACACCACTCAGGTTTACAAAACCTAATCAGTGTATCAGCCCAAAGCAAGGTGAAGAGGGAGAATGTTACCAAACCAAGCTCACATAAACAACGACACACTGACAGAACAGCGCATTTAAGAGTAACTATGAAAATAAATGCCACAGTTCAAGTTGAGTAAGAGCTTACATATATTTTTATAAATACATATAAGTATATATTATAAAGAAAACAACTTTTTAAAAAGTTGGTATTTGGCCCTCAAGTTTTTGTAAAACAAAATGGAAAAGCATCATCACCTAAGTGCCAGCTGCCTCATTAAATTAAGAATTAACTGTCTTTACTATTTTTCACAGATGTATCCAATGGATGGTGAGGGAGAAATGCAATTGTGTTTCTCTTTCATAAGTAATTAAGAGCTGAGTTGGTTTTTATTAGTCTACATTATCTTCTGAGTAGACCAGAAAGAAAATGAGAAGCATCTGAGGGAAAGGAATCTAAAGAACTGCAACAACAGGCTGCCATTAGATACCAGTTTGAAACCAGTACCTGGATTAATCAGAACAGTCCCTGAAGATCTTGCCTGGACATTGTGCCCAGCTGGGCACGAGAGTCGAAGGATCTAGAATCCAGAATTCAGACAATCTTCCTTCCATTTTAAGCACAGACTGAGGACAAACAAGGCTTGAGCCGCCTGAATGGAACATTCCACACAGTCCTATGCTTGGCTCTCTTAAGAGCCTCATCCTGAGTGCTGCCCTCCTGATAAGAATAAATGAAATCTTTGAGGAAAATAAAAAGGAAGAGGAAAAAAAAAAGACTAGGGGATGTGAGGTGTCCCTGGGTCTCTGGTTTTCAACAGAGGACCTGCTGAGCTCAGGGAGTGAGAATTCCAGGGCTCTGCTCTAAGTTACAGCAGAGTCTCTCCCACTGAAATCTCAAGGACTTCTCAACTCTATAATGGCTGCTGCAGAAGAGAGGTCTTTTTGCTATCTACTTTAACTTCTAACGCACCAGGGCTCTGGAAGACTCTATTACCCAGCAGCCAGCCAGGGAAATATTTAAGTCCTTGGGGAAGAATTAACTTGGAATTCACCAATCCACCTAGCTTCTGCAGTGGTATGAAATGCGCAAGTGAGCAAGAACCACGGATTGCTCTGAACCAAGAAATGACCTATGCCTACATGTTAAGAAAGTCTCAGGATGACTTTTCTTGGTTTAGTTGGAAACACGTTAAGACTGTGTCAGATCTTGCAAAAAAGAACTCTTTCCAGCAATTAGAACAGAGAAGTTCGCTCAGGAAAGTCAATGTGAAATGAAGTGGTTTTGGTTTAAGAATCTATTATGATAACTTATACTTGAATAGAAGGGGCAGGAGATCTACCAAGCTTGATTTAAATTTTAAAAACCTATTCTGATTTCCAAAATGCATCAATCTATTCTAATAACAAATGATCTGTTTTTCCTCATGTAAGTTAGGGGAGTTAGACCTGTATTTTAAAATCCAAGCAAAGACAGGAAGCGCACAATAGTATCATGAAAAGAAATCATAGAAAATTAAGATTTGTGGATTAAAAAAAAACCCTCAGATAGGCAGATAGCATACTTTGTGCATTTATAAACTAATTTCATTTCAGGAATCACCAAGGCAAGCTATTAACCATTCTACCTGAGAAAGGCTGCTAACAGAATTGTGTTTTTACAGATTAGTATGGAGAGGACTACAATTCTTTATATCAAAAAGTAAAAATAGTGTGTTTCTGTAAAGTGATGCAGTGGGTTTTTTTTTTTTCCACCTCAATTTGTCTGTCAAGTGTCCCAGCTGATATGCCAGTTATTCAAAGTGGTCTGATCTCCTATGATAGTCCATCCCCTAAAGTGGTACTGATGAGAAAAACCACGATTCTGACACATCAATACAGGTGGGAACAGCAGACCAAACACGACCTCTAGATGTAAACATTTTCACATCCCTTCTCACAAAGGTCGTGCTTTCTGGACAAAGGGCACAGTGGTCCCAAGCATGCAGCATGCACTGCTAGAGCACCTGTAGCCAGAGCCAGGCAGAGGAAAGTAGGGGCCGTGCAGGGGCCAAACACAATCAAAACCAAGCCAACAACAAAATACTAAAACAAAACGAAACAAAACAAAACAAGAGATATTCTCAATCTTTTCTAGCAACCAAAACATATTAATACTGTACTGAAGGTAAAATATAATAAAATAAAAGTTTCTTTCAGCTGTATCAACTTGCCCAACAAAATGAACAGACCTTTCCCATCAAAGACTGCTATAAAACCAGAAAGACTGATAACAGAAAGTAGTTATTTTAAAGCTGGCCATTTAAATGTACATAAAAATAAAAAATTATATCTAAAAGGATGTATTGCTCTGTTCATTATCTCCTAAGTATGTTGCAACAATATGAACAGGTACTATGCACAAAAAAAAAATCCCTAGGTAAACAAAGCAAAAAAATTGGTTCTTTACTTAAAACTTCCCAAAGCCACCAGCCTATGCTGGTAGATACAGTGCTGCCGGCCCCTTACAGGGGAGATATGGCTACAGTTTTCCCCACCCATTACTTGCCTTTTTCTTCCAGACCAAGTCCTGAAACTCATATGCAGAGGACAGCACTTTGGCAAACATGGACCCAGCCCACTCAACTCTCCTTGCTTTCAGAGGAGAAAACTAAAGCCAGGTTCTAAGTTATTTCTCAGAGCCAAAGTTTGGGCAGAGCCAAAACTCTTGCCCTTTTAGTTAGCATTTGAGAATTCTTGGAGAGAGGCCACGGAAGTGGTAATTCAAAGGTGGGGAAATTTCAGAACCTTTTACTGTCAAAAACAGCTTTCATGACCCCCACATACAAATTATAAAAAGTTAAAAGCAAACTCTCCCCAAATTACTCTAATATACTGATCTCAACAGAAAACAATGGTAACTCAAAGGCATCCCTGATTAGTCATATCATCTACTGTAAGGGCTAAGGAACAGAAAGTTTCTTACCTTTCCCTCAGAAACCCATACCAACTGGTTCTGTTGTTGCTGAATTGCTTCTTTCAGTGCACCATACCAACCATCATTCATTGAATTCAAGTTAATTGTAGCTGAAAATAAATGAACAACATTGTTTTACAGTTAGAACTCTGTAAAAAGCCAGAATTCATTCAACCCTAAATGCACCAGCTCAATCATCATTCCTTAGTTATTTGAAGGATAATGTTTGAGGACACACACCTTTGAAATTTCTATTTTGGCATGGTACATGTTCTTTGACTCAAACAGCAGCTGTTAATGTAACAGGAAGCTTTCCAAGGCAAAGGTTATATATATCACTTATAGCATTTGAACAACTCAGTACTTTTGTCTACATATTGTTGCCTAGACATTTTAAACTACATGAAGGCCTTTAATCTACTCACTTGTAAAAAGATGGTGATTATTTTTACGAAGTTTATGAGACCGTTCATATAACTTCCTGGCACTTTTCCGAGATTCTGGACATAACCTCATCCTCATTGTTTTCACACCCTGCTTAGAATCAGGGTTAAGGAATACAACAATGGGATACCACTGGGCATAATTCAGACGATCAACTGCATTTGGTGTTACATCTAATAAAGCATGTTTGTCCTGGAGGCACACATACACACAAAAAGTAAACAAGGACACAAGACAGAGTTAATTAAGAATCTTCACCTTCAAAAAAAGTCACAGGCTAAAATACATTCCAATGGTAATGGACATTTAATTGGGCTCCAAAATGTCTCAAGAGTACATGTTAGGAAAAACGGTAATCAGAATTCAATACAATTTCTTGCCCAATTAAAAAAACAAAAAAACAAAAAACAAAACCTTCACGCTCACTTTAAGATAGCCCCGATACTTGCAAGTTTACAGTATTATCTGTGTTCTGTAAAGTGAAAGAGAGTATACGAATTTAATGTTCCTGACATGATCTTATAAAGTAACTATATTCCCTATGCATATAATAAATATCTTTTGATGCATGTAATACTGTTTCAGTGAAAGTGGTTATTGGAATGTTCTTAAGTAGGGGCTTAATCTTCTTATGGCAGGCCAGTAGTAATTTTAGAAAAGCTACATTACTACTTTCAAATTAACTAAACTTCATCCCACTCAAACAACATTCACAGATTATAATGAAATAGGTCAATTTTCAATAACTTACCTGATCTATTATTTGCTTTATTGTATGAAGGCGAATAATGCCAGAGCTACGTTGGTCAGTTCCAGCATCTCGTGGTTCACTTTCTATCCATGACATCAAAAGGCAAAAACAAAAAATCAAATGTCCATTGATTAGACCATAGTTTCTCAACTACTGGGCACTACCACATGCTGGACTCTGTAATAGTTACAGGGGCTGTCCTGTGCACTACAGCCTGTTCTGCAGCATTTCTGGCCACCTCGTGCTACATGACTCTCGTCCATATTATGACAAATAAAAATGTCTCAAGGAGTAGCCAGTATCCTCAGTGAAGCAGATCCCTGGTCGATTGCCACTGGGTTAAATTAACACTTCCCAACAATTCTGGGATTAGAGAAGGCAAGCAAGGCACTCATTTCAGGAGCAATATTCAATGGGGTGCCAAAAAACCTTAGCAATCAAGTAATACTTTGGGGCCATATGTTTGAAAGATAAAAATTAAAAACAATAAGGAATTAATAAGTAAAACTTAAATAAAAATTATTTTAGACTGTCACTGGTCAAGAAAAATTGTTAGGTGCCTGGGTGGCTTGGCTGGTTAAATGACTGCCTTCAGCGCAAGTCATGATCCTGGAACCCAGGCTCAAGTCCCACATCCAGCTCCCTGCTTCGCAGAGAGTCTGCTTCTCCCTCTGACCTTCCCCCTCTTGTGCGCTCTCTCATTCTCTCCTTCACAAATAAATAAGTAAAATCTTTAAAAAAAAAAAAAGAGAGAGAGAGAGAGAGAGAGAAGAGAAAGAAAAATTGTCAAATATGGCAATTCTTTCAATTGAAAATGAGATTTAAAAAAATAAACTTAAAAATAATATTGATGAGCTTGCTTCCATTAAAGGAAAATAAAATGATCAATTCTGTTTTGGTGTAAGTAAAATATTTAAACTTGAAATAATGTGAGTTTCATATATCTATATTTTATGTTTTCTAAAAATTTTCTACGTTCTGGAAAAAGACATTAAAAAAAGAGGTAAAAATATGCATGTATGGAGACCCATTTTTTTCTTTTGCCTAATACTCTAGAATGGGTTGGCATGGCACTATTTCCAAAGGTTTTACACATTGTGACATGCAAAGAAAATGACATTATTCGTACAGCCAACAGAGATAAACTTAGGAGGCCTCTTCTGGGTGAAGCCCCGTCCAGCTGCTGGCAGCCAATGAAATCAATACCTGGATAAGTCCACAACCCAAAACCAACAATGCTGTAACAGAGGGGCTGAGGAGTTCTGGGTTAGAGGACTTTTTGGAACCTGGGTGCAGAGAAGGCTGTTAATTTGTAACTGAGACAGCCTGCGGTTTCACACTGGCATCCTGTCCCTCCCTACTAGTGTATAATATGCCAAGTGCAGCTTGAGCCAGTTACTAACCAGAAACCTTGGAGGTCTATTAATATGAAGTTCTTCACTACAAAGGCACAGCAATGTTTATGACTCTGGTCACAAGGAAAACTTTAAAGACAAACAGGAGCTCTGGTTTTTCAGATGAGACAAAAGCAGAGATTTGGAAGGACAAAGGTTACACTGAAGGCAAGCTGAACGACTCTAGGGAATTAAGATAAAGCTCTACAAGCAAACAGGGCAGAATTTCAAATCTGGTGAACAGAGAATTAAAGAGAGATCAACTGGTAGTTTTGGTTGGAGAAAATGCTACCAATTCTTTAGCAAAAGACTCTCACTGGACTCAGAGAGGATACATAACTATGCTATCCTAATACCTTTTTTAAAAGCCTGGCTGAAGTGTAGAAAAAATTCAATTAAAGCAATCAATTACTTCCTCAGGTAGAGCTTCACAAGTCTTCACACATACTTTTCCTATATTTAAAAACCCTAAGTTTGGTTATGGGCAGGGTTACCACCAACTTATTTAGGCCAAATGCTATCTACAAATGATGACCCCAAAAAAACCTCTTCTGAAAATACTAACTGAAAGGGGAAGCAGAAATAAGCATTTTCTAAACTTGGTCAAATTTTACTATCATTTGTCTGCAAATCTTTTCAGTTTCATAAACTAAATAGCCTCATTCAACTTTCAGTGAAAAGCAATATAATAAAAAGGCAATGCTCTTATTCTTTAAATTAAAACTGTTAATGTGGGTCTCACCTAATGACAGTAGGAACAATGACAAAGGCACAACCCTTCAGACGGCAACAGCAATCATATGCAACCATATGTAACCAGAAAATGCTCATGTTCCACAGCTTATTTCTGACTGTATTTGGGAATTCTAAGAAAATTATCATAAACATGGGAAAAGCTGTATTTCTGAGGATTTAAATCCTTCATAAAACAAAGCAAAGCTGAAACAAGCAAATAAAATATGGACCGATTTCCACATCCTTTATAAAAGTAAAATATAAAATTGAAACCAACTATTTATAAATAACAGAAGACTAATCAACCAAAATTTGGTTGCACAATGGATAATTTAAAAAAACACAGTTTTATCAATTAAAGGAGGAAAACCGAATAAAGCCCCACACCCCCACACCGTTTGCTTGCAAACGGTGGTAGGGTGGAAGAAAATATAATAGGTTAAAATTAAGGATGATGACGATATATGTCATCAAATTAATTTTCTAAGCTTTCCAAATAGTGAGCATTTCTATAATTAGAGGAAAAAAACAGCTTAAGGCTTTATCTATAGCTTAAAGCAAGCCAAAGTGGTCATAACCAAGTCCGTATATTTAAAGTACCACAATAGCTAAACTAAAAGAATCTGCAAGCAGAATCTGTTAGGCATTTAAAGCACTACATCTTCATTATTTATATTTAACTCTAACTTACTATAAATGCCTACAATAACTGATGGCATGAACCATATTTTTATTACCCTTTTTATATACTTGTTTCTGTTAGCTCAATGACTGAAAGCACTGGACTAAAGCCAGGAAGGGTTGGGTTCAAAGTTGAGTTTTGTCACTCATTAGCTGGGTGTCATCAGGGAAATTTAGAGTGAAGAGGTTGGTTGGCAATGGTCCTAACCACCCTAAGTTGCTCAACTTTAGCATGGATACTCTAATATTACCCATGGTGATATTGTCAGATTTATTAAACAAGATCATGTTCAATTTTCATATGAAGCCAGAGCTTCATAAATGGGTGATTCTTTTTATTATTAAAGGGAAGTAGTACAACCAGGACACAGTCACTCCAATTTCCCTCCAAATTAAATAAACTGGGTAAACTGCAAACTTTCACTTACAGAAAGTTTTATTTCTGTTAGGTGAATGGATCAGACCTTTCCTTTAGAGGAGTACCAAGTAAGGCAATACCCTCAACCTCATCTAAGTCCGTCTTAAGGCCACTTACTTGCAATCTGATAAATATCTGGTTCCTCTCTTGCCAGCTTTTCTCTGGCAACATCAGCTATTGGTCCAAAGATAGTTACAGGCCTCAGAAATCCAGCTGGGAGAAATTCAAAGGAAAAATAACACAGTTTATACTTTTTCTTTCTTAAGCACATTGACATTAATGGTATTAAGGTTACTCTATAGAAAATAAATCACCTTCTCGAAGAACAACTCTTTCATAGGCTGGAAACTTTGTTTGAACTGGCTGAGCTGACAAATCCTCCCTACTCTTTCGAAGATTTCTCTTGGAACTGCGAAGACCCCGGAATCTCCAGAAGTCAGCACGGTCTCCCCCAGCTGTTTTTGGAAGTGTGTACTGTACACTGGCTAACTGCTCAGCCCTGGACAAGACAGAATACAGGACAGACAGATGGATAAATATATTTGAAAAGCAAAATGGAAAAAGACCCATAGATTACACAAAATGTCAAAATACTGGACAGAACTCTACATGTAGTTTAAATCTTAATGGCTAAACTAAGATAAAGAAGTTCTGGGGCATCTGGGGGCCTCAGTGGGTTAAGCGTCCAACTCTTGACCTCAGTTCAGGTCTTGATCTGAGTGTCGTGAGTTTAAGACCCACCCACATTGGTCTCCACAATAAGTGTGGACCCTACTTAAAATAAAGAAAGAAATAATAAAATACAAAAATAAAATAAAATAGTTTGTACAACTAAGTCAGTCACAGATACAGTGAATATAATGAAAACTAATTCTTTACACTGCCAAAATTTCCCAGTGGGATTCAAGTCTTCCATCATCATTTACTTAACTATTTTATGAGAAGTATCCAAACATTCATACCTGTTCTTATTAGGGATGATGCCTCTTTCTACTTCTTTATGATTTTTGCCAATTCGAATAGCAAGCCAAGAGCCTAGTTTCCCATTGTACAAGGTATCCACAACACGGAACACCTCTCCTTTGTTAAAACTAAGTCCATAGGGAGATTCCTTTTCATATTCAAAATGGGTTCTAATATAGAAAGAATCTCCTACATCTGATTCTACGATGCGACGATAAACTAAAAGGAATCAAAACAAAAACATTATCAATAGCGAGTAAGATAAGAAATTACTCTGAAGAAATAGATTATGTGAAGATGCTCTGATAATAATAAAACCAACAGCATTCAACAGATGTTGGATCCACATACCACATTAGGCATTCTGTCTCACGTACAGCACCATTATCTCATGAAATAGGACATAGGTTTATACCTACCTATATAGGTTTAGCACCTCCATTTTGCAGATGAGGAAAAGTAATGCAGAAACAGATCAAGCAACTTGTCCTTAACCACACAGTTCTATTTATATCATCTAACTTAACTTTGCTGCAAGTATTACAGATAGTCACATTTTCTAAATAAGTGGTTCTCAAATGAGGGTAATTTTGTTTCCCCAGGGGATATCTGGCAATATCTGGAGACATTTTTGATCAGGTAAGTGTGCTATTGGCATCTAGTGGATAGAGGCCAGGGATGTTTCTAGGTATCCTATAAGGTATGGGTCAGCTTCTACAAAAAAGAATTACTTGGCCCAAAACAAAAATAGTGCTGAGGCTGAGAAACCCTGTTCTAACTGAAAAGTGTATCTTCCTAATCAAAGAAAATTAGGCATTTCTCTTTAATTAATGCTAACAAAAATGTATTGCTTAGAAAACATCAGTAAAAAATTTGGAAGATGTCTGTATACTTTTGTATGGTTCTAATGGCTAATAAACAACTAGGATTTTTCTGTGCCTTGTGAAGAGTTGGACAGCACTCTACTTAAACTAGAATGTCATAAAGGTTGGTCCTAAAATTGTGCTTTCTAAAGAGCAGAGTGTTAAGACTGTACCTCAAAGTGACTTAAACTCTGAGATTAACAAATGGATTTATCACTCAACTTTGAATGATTTATTTAAAAATGGAAATTAAAATCCCTATTTAAGTTCTCAGAATTCTGTAGATTTTCTCCATTTTCTGACAGTATCTCACCATCTTTCTTCTTCTGAGCCAATATAGTCACTTCTTCTCCTTTAGGGAGGTCGAGTAGGAAAAGGACAGCTTCTTCTCTTATGATGTTTGTGAAATCTACATTGTTTACCTGTTAAAATATATTTCACAAATTATTCTTGGCCATATTTAAAGATTATGAAAATACTTATCTACACAGAAAACAAAGATTCTCAGACTTTATGTAATTTGAAAACATCACAGCTTTCAGAGGGAAAAAACTGATTTTCCTTTGGAGAAAAATAATACACTCTAACTTAAAATATGTAGAAACCAAGTAAATTGGGTAAAGGTGTAAATTCATTTAAAGAGTAGCCATAATACATCCTGGCATTAATGATCATCTACTGCAATATCCAACCAATTTAGACCAGAAAGACAACATCTAATTCCAAGTATCTATTATTATAAGCCTTCTGGCTTTAAATTTTGAAATTATAAACTCCACAAATGTAACTTAAAACTAATATAATGTTGTATACCAGTATACCTCAAAAAAAAAAAAAAGATTTTAATTCTGTGAATTTAAAAATAGAGCCTTACTTTTTACTAGATTCTGAAAAAGAAATCAGTAGGAAATAAGAAAAATAAAACAGCACATGCATTGTCCCAACTCTATAAGAACATCTGTATGATGTAGGCTCAATGTCTGCAAAGTCATTAGGTACTTATATTAGAAGCTCTTAAGGACCAAAGGAAACTTATCAAAATGTTACTGGTGATTATATGCAGGGTCACAGGTAGATTTTCTTTTTACTTTTTGAAAATTTTCCACATTAAAAAAAAAAAATTAACATGCACTACTTTTATGATATAAAACAAAAGTAAATTATTAAGAAATAATTTTAAAATGATGCACATACAGATGCCTAGCCGGCTCAGTTGGTAAGAGCACGTGACTCTTATGCCAGGGTTGTGAGTTTGAGTCTCATGTTGGGGGTAAAGCTTACTTAATAAGGAAAATAAGAGCAAAAACAAAAACAAAAACAAAAACAAAACAAAACAAAAAACAAAAACAAAAACAAAACAAAACAAAACAAAATAAATAAAATGATGTATGTATGCCCTGACTATTTCAAATAGGATATGAGGTGGTTAAGAGGTCTGTTTAATTTCTTTAGTGTAGTGAACATCACTCTCCATGTTGTATCTGAGTACAATGTATTATCACAAGGAGGAATCAAAGTACAGTGTCAGATGGAGGCCAGTAAGTCAAAGATGATAGCTTGACTTTTATAGGAAGTTTGAAGGGAAAGGAGAGAAGGAGGAAAATGGCCATAGGTAGCTCATACAGTGGGGAGGGGACTCAGAAGAGCTCAAAGATTCTGATGGTAGGCTGCTGACATGAGCCCTCAAAGTCGAGATGGAGACCTGTAGCAAGAGAGAAGCAGAGAGCTGCTGACATTCTCCAAGCTTTAGAAGAACCATAAAGGAAGGGTGGAAAGAATTTACAAGACTAAAAGAGCACCAGAATGAAAATGTTATGGAGTCCAAGGAAGAAAGCACTTCAAGAAAGATTACTTAAGACAGTCAAAACGCTGCTTGGAAATAAGGGAAAATGAGAGCTGATGGTGCCATTAGGTCGATGATGGCTTATGAGACTTCAGGTTGAGCAGTGGTTATGATGGAAGTCAGACAATAAAACTTTAGGACAGTGATCACTGAAAAGGAAGCAAGGCAGGGACTGACAACAATTTCAACAGCAAAAGGAGAGAAGTAAGACAACAGAGAACGGATGAAGAGCCAGAGGGGAGGCAAAGAGAAAAACATGAGCAAAGCAGCAAGGTTCCAAGCTGGAGACTGAAGCCAGGACAGGGAGCAGGAGGTAGCCCAAATGCAGGAAGACAGGAAGAGAGGTTGCAATGACAGTCTATGCTGGAGGGTGAAGCAAACAGGAACTCACACTGAACAGATATGATTGGGTTAAACCGGACACAGTTTCTCTGCCAAGAGATCTGGATATTTTAAGGAGACAGATAAAGATGATAACTATATGACTAGACAGCACCACTTATGGCAAAGACAGAAAAACAACAACAGCAAAATAAAAAAGAGACCACACCTAAGCTGGACTTTCTGACTCCTGTAACTGGTTTTGTCTCTTGTGAGGTATGAAGCTTCAGAGCCACAGCAGCTGACACATTTGCCCAATGGACATCCCCATTTCCTTGCAGGTAAGCCATCTCCAGGGTAAAGAAAGACCCACATGGCTATGTGGACCGCTGCAAAGACGGCTCCCTCTCCCATGGGAGAGTGACAACTGATGGCAAGTTGTGCCCTATGTCAGTCTTGCCAGCCTGAATGTCTAGTCAAACTTAAAAAGACTACTTGGTGGATATCACAGGGATCTAAGACCTTTATTATTTTTTTGTAAGTTCTACAAACATCAGAGATTGAAATGAACCAGAGGATCATACCCTGCAGTAACACATATCACACCAATAAACAAGACCAAATGCAGAAATGGGAAGGGAAGAGGTCAGTACAACCAAGACCAGAACGGATTCCTCATCTGAAATGGATATTTGGTTCAAGAGACTATGACTTAAGATTACAACTGAATTATAATAATAGGTTTGCTGTATTTGATGTCTTTCTCTAAAGATCTAAGTACTTTCAAACCATATCTCTGATATACTGACATACCCTGAGAATTTGATCACCCTCTTCTAAGCCTTCTTTGGCTGCAGGGCTATCTTCTAGAACACCAGCTACAAATATTCCAACATCATTTCCACCAGCCAGGCGCAGACCCACACTATCTCCTTTTCTGAATTTTACCAATTTCATGCTGGGCCTGTTAAAACAAATATTTCATTTGAAACAGTTAAGAGAAGCTTGAAAATTTACAATAAATCACTACAATGAAAACCACACTCAGAATGAAACAAAGACCATCATCTCTGAATTCCCCTCATACCACTATTTACTGAATACAATTTAGTATTAGAATTCCAAATCAGCTTTACTGGCACTTTCTTTTATTCTCTGAACAATGAGTTTTAAAATATCTAATATGCAATTACTGTTTTATAACTAATTAATAAAACTACTTTATAAAAATAATATTTTCCCAACTCTTAGTGTCTTGGATGCATATGGGGCATTTGCAATAGTTAAAAACATCTTCCACTCTTTTCATCCCAATTTATACCATATCATCTATACAGAATAACTGAGCAGTACAGTTTTTCAAAGGTTGAAATGGAAGCATAAATTGACAAACTTTCCTAATACCAGGGAATCAAAATGAGTCTCCAAGCACGTGATCTGCACATCCAAGAGAGAGCGGTTGTTAAACGTGGCAGTTGGTGCACTCTGACACAGATCACTTACTCTGCAGCCCCTTTGGATTTTAAATAAAAAACTTATCAGCCTTCAGCCTTTCTGGATTAGTCATATATTCAATCTCTGCCCTTTTCTTACTAGGGAGAGAATGGAAAAGGAATTAATGTATGCACATTCTTTTATAATCAGTGTAGTGCCAGAACCTTGTGCTAGCCCTGAAATAAAAACTAAAGGACATCTTAGAAGAATGGGTAGGGAGAAATGGATCATAAATGCAAACCACTCTTTAAGGTAATGAATTACAAATAATATAATTACAAATTACCCATCTAGGTTTCCATAACTCTCCCACTTTTCTATTCAAGAAGACACACAATTCTATTACCTATTCTGACATGAAGTGCAGAAAAAGTCCCTTTCCTCTTAATTCACTAATTAACAATGAACAAATGATTAGAAGCCAATAGAAAATAAAAAACACAAATCAATGAATGAATGAGTTGAGGAAAGAGAGGAGGGTCTAATTCTTTTAACAACTGAAGACCACCTTATGCTTCTGGATCTTATAAGGTATTCACACTTGTTCCATTTCCTTACCTGGAACAAACATTTACTAGATGTAAACATCAGAGCCTGTAGGTTAGATGAAGTCACTCATTGTCAGGGCTGGTGATACCCTTCCTCCTTCCATGAAAGTACTGGCCAGTGTTATCATGGGCCATGTGAATCACTTAGATATGACAGTGTCCTACTTTTCCAGGTAAGTCCAGAGTCTGCTCACAGACTCTTCTTCCAAACCAATCATATAGTAAGTTTTTTGAAACACTTCCTCAAAGTCCTTGAGACTCCAGATCCCTGGTGGTCCTTTTGTAACAAGAGACTGATCTACTGTGCCTCAAAAAGTAAAAATCGTTGACTGCAGTCTCCATCCTTTAAGAAAATCTGTCTTTTTAAAGGACAGCTTTAGGTCCACTCTCAGGGTCATGTACCTCAGACGACTGACATTTTATACTCTGCTTTACCAGTATTACATCAACTACTTGTAGTAAGAAAAAGTAAACCAATTAACCACTTCTGCCCCAAATCCAGTCACTGGACTTTAATAAATAATCAAATGTTTCCTGGACCAGCTACCCACAACCTCAAATCCTCTTCAGTATCTGTTCTTCAGGGCTCTCTGAGAAACAGGTCTCTGGAATTAATCATTCCAGTTTTCTTAAACTTTAAAGAGTCATAAAAGCTTTCAAGCAATTCTGAAGAAAGGAAAAAGAAGGAAACTATTCCTTCATAATTTATAAAATTTTGAATTATCAGTTATCTGATAATAACAATATACAATTTTAACCTTCTATCCTACCCATCTATTTCAGGAGTTCTATCTATCTAGCTGGGTCTTGCAGTAACAACCCAATTTCCTTAAGCAAAGAAAACAAGTAAGATCAGGGGTCTATATCTAACTCACTTGAAAGTTTGGTCATATCATGTCCCTTTCACCACAGAAGCAACAAAAGACTAATTTGATGATCAAGATTATTTGAAATTTACAGCTCAATCTCATTAAGTATAAGACAGAACAGTAAAAGGTATAGAATATAAAAAACTTACTTTTGAGTTGCTAACTAATCTAGAAGAGGTTTTCAACCAAGGGTGATTTTTGTCCCCAAGAAACATTTAGCAAAGTCTGGAGGCGTTTTTGGTTGTTACAACTGGGAGGTGCTACTGGCAGCTAGTGGTCAGGGATGCTGCTCAGCATTTCACAACGCAATAAACAAGGACACAACCCAAAGTATCAACAGTGTTAGAATGGAGAAACACTGGTTATTTGTTTTTTTTAAAATACTAGGGCATTAGAAAACTTGTGAAAATTCTGATTTCTAAGCAGAAAACAATTTTTAACTTTTCTAATTCCCAACCTAAAAACTAGGTAGGTGACAGTGGTGAGAAAGTCAACATCCAAAGTTTCTTTTTTGTTTTTTAATTTCTAATCCTCTCATATAAATAATTTGAAATAAAACATAATCATAACATTAAATGGTATACACTCTTTCAAAAAGGATATGCAATTGAATTCTCAATTTAAATAACGCTGAATAATGGACAGAGAGGACAACACAAGCTTAAAATCCCATTACCGGAGAATCCCATCTTCATGAGTTGAATTAGGTAGGACACCATCAGACGGACTGACAGGTAAATCAACATCTGGTTGTCCAACTTGAGCATACACAGGCTTTGGTTCTAAAAGAAAGAAAATTTAAAAACTGTGCAGGAATTGCTTTATTAAAAACTGGAATAATAACATAAGCACAACCAGGAAAATAGCAAACCACAAATCCCACAAAATATATACATTAAAATTCATCAGCAAAAAGCTCAGAAAACTTAATAAGGAACATACATATTATATATTTTAAAGTACAGAGTACAGTTATAAATTCTGATTTCTTTATAGCAAATATGCACACTACATGGCTACCTGTGCCTTCTAAAGCTTCAGCTGTTAGGGTTTGAAAAAGTCTATGGTTGGGGTGTGAGGGGCAGGGAAAGGAGGAAGAGGAGGAAAAAGAGAAGAGAATCCCTACATCGTTTCTCTAAAATTGTCAAAGCAGTCTTCTTCACTGTGGTAAAATTTGCTTTCAAATATTCACATTCTTGCTACTAAACAAGCAAAGTAAAAAGATTTGAGAGAAGGAACTGAGAGACAACAGAACCCAAATATCCTGGCGTTCCAAGGAAATGGATTTTGGAAACTTGCAGATTCTTATGTCTGGTTTCATATGCATCTCTACAGTGTATAACTTATTATAACTTATAGCGTTTAAGAAAATACCTTCAATAGGTAAAATAACTTAAAAAAATTTCTTAAGCCAATCTAATATTTCTCCTAAATAAGCAGTGCTAGAGAACAACTTTACTCACTGTGAACAGCTGTTAACTATGAATAATTTCTATCCAGTAAAATTTTTTAAAATTCATGAAAGCCTACTGATCCATGCCAACCTCATACCCATAAGGAATATGTTGGAAGTCAGATTCAGAAAAATTCAAACACAGATAGTAGGAGACGCAATAGTAGTAACTGCAGAAATAACAATAATCAAAATCACTGAAGCATATTTAAGTCATCTGTAAATTCTGACAATTATTTTATTTAGTCTGATTGCAAATATTTTCTGAATATAGTGTTTTGCTAGGCTTACCTGGGAGAGTGGGTGCTTGTTTCTCATTTCTCTCAACTACAACTTCTTCTACCGTTTTAGGAGTATGATCATCCGCATGCTTCACAGGAGTTGAGACAGCCCCAGGTTTAGAAATTCTCTCTTCTTCTCTGCTCCGGAGACTGCACATTAGTAAAATTTAAAAATTAGGGACACACAGATGATTATAAAAATCATTTGTAAGAGAACAGTCTAAGAACAGTCAAGCAACCTTTGAAAAGCTATGACAAGGGATTTGCTCTAATAGCTATCAAAATACTATAAAAACCTAGTAATTAAAACTAGAGTGGTATTGTCACAGAAACAGAAAAAACAGATCAAAGCAACAAAACAGAAAATAGATGAATCTACCCACAATAGTAAAATTTAACATGGAAATGGCAGTTCAGAATTGTGAGAAAAAAACATGCTATTTATTTAATAAATGAGGTTAGGGCCAATGTCCACAATTTAAAAGATTAGATCGCTACGCATGTTAATGACAAAAATACGATTTCAGATGGAATTTAAGTCCAAAATATAATATATGTTTAAAAAATTTGTATCATCAAAAATAGAGGGCTGTTAAAGACTCAATGCACAAAAACCCTCATACACCAACAACCATGACTGCATAAAAATTCAAGTAATTAAAAAATATATTTTTGGTTAAGCCAAATGAAATGGGATTTTTTGGTTCTAACAGGTGAACATAAGCAATTTCATACAGTTCAACCTAACATAAGTAATGAGTTTAATACCTAATGTTTCCATATTGACCAATTTATATATTGGCCTAATAACACATGAAGAATTTGGTATTTAGAACATATAAGGAACTGTAAATCAGTTTAGAGGAGACAACTCAAGAGAAAAATGAGTATTAGAAAGAGACAATTCACCAAAAATATACATACACAGATAACAATAAACATGAAAGTATGTTCACCCTCACTAGTAACTAGGAAAATGCACACTGAAATAACTTTTAATTGTCTTATCATTCATGAGAACTTTCACACGATAACATAAAACCTAGGGAAGGACATGGAGAAATAGATACGCATACAGGATGGTAAATAAATGTAAACAAGTATAACTACTTAAGGGCAAAACACTCAAAAACCTGTAATTCCACTTCTGGATTTATCCTAGGGAAACACATACATGTTCAAGAGCGCATTTTTTCCCCCAACTTTTTGTTATGAAAAATTCCAAATATGCATAGTAATGTAGAGAACAGTATCATAAAAATCTTGTGTACTTAAAAAAATTTTCAATATTCTATCAGTGATTCAATCTGAGGTTAACAGTACTCTTAACACTTTGACAATGACAGGACAAACACAAAAAACATTTTAAATTATAAACAGAGGAAAAAATTCTAAATAAAATGCTAGCTAAGGGAATACAGTAATGCATTAAAAAGTCATTTTACAATGATCACAGCAGGGTTGTTTCACAAGTACATGGCTGGCTTAACATTAGGAATCTATCACATAATTCATTATTACATCCAAATACTGTATGAAAAAAATACTGGTGAAACAGGAATGTAAAAAAAAAAATTCATCAGCCATTCCTAATAAAAATCACAAATAAAGCAAAAATACAGGCAATATAATTAGTTAAGAGACTATTTTCAAAAACCAAGAGCTAAGACCATATTAAACAGGGAAATGCTGAATGTATTTACTAAAATCAGTAACAACACAGTGATACCTGCCAATACTAACTAGGGTTACCACTATGCCTACCACTATGCCTACCACTATTTTGAAGACTCAGATGATATGATCATGAGCTAATAGGCTTGAAATACTGGGGAGAATTTTAGTGGGTACAAAGAATACGAAACAAATTACAGAAAGAAAATTATAACGACGTCTTTTAAACTACGTTTAAACTACATTTTTAAAACTATGTTTAAAAAAAAAAAATCAATGGATTTTCCTCAGTGTCCTCTATAATCAGAAGAAAATGAAAGGGAAAAGTATGCCAGCAATAATAACATCAGAAACTGTAAAATGCCTGGAGAGAATCTATACAAACTTAGATTGGGGGAGATCTCCCCAAATAAGTAAGATAAACATCCAGAAGCCATAAAGATGAAAACATTTCATTATTAAAAATGTCTTTATAAAGACTTACATTTGCAACACACTCCCCAAAAGAGCTACTACTACTGACTGATGAAGAAATGAAAAAGAACAATGCGACAGAAAAATGACCAACAGGCTGGGAAAGCAGCAGCACCAGATCCAAGATGGCAGCCAGAAGGAGGGTGATGGAGCTTGAAGAAATCCGCAAACGTGGAATGAAAAACTTTCATAACATCCAGGTTGATGAAGCTAATTTATTGACTTGGCAAGGACTCATTGTTCCTGTCCACGTTTCATATGATAAGGGGGACTTCAGAATCAAAATCAGTGTTCCAACAGAGTACCCAATCAAACCAAAAGAGATCACATTTTTTTTTAAAGATTTTATTTATTTATTTGATAGACAGAGATC
The DNA here is from genome assembly GCF_009829155.1 of Mustela erminea. NCBI lineage: Eukaryota > Metazoa > Chordata > Mammalia > Carnivora > Mustelidae > Mustela > Mustela erminea. The sequence continues at coordinate 21,000,480 of NC_045618.1, read as the reverse complement.
ACAAGTAGCCAGAGAGGCAGGCAGAGAGAGAAAGGGGAGGAAGCAGGCTCCCTGCTAAGCAGAGAGCCAGAGGCAGGGCTTGATCGCAGGACCTGGGATCATGACCTGAGCTGAAGGCAGTCACATTTAAAACAAAGATCTATCACAACACTGATGACAAGGGGCAGTCTGTCTGCCCAGTAATTAGTGCTAAAAACTGGAAGCCAGCAATTAAAACCCACTAAATAATCCAGTCCCACATAGCATTGGTGAATGACCCCAGCCCGAGCACCCACTTCGGGCTCACCTACCTGAAGAATACTCTGAGGACGGTAAAAAATTCTGTGAGAATCCTGAAGAGTTTACAAAGAAAATGGGGAAAAGCGACCTGTGGACTAAACTCTGCCATGATGGATTCCAGCGAGTGTGAGCAGAGACCCCAAGCCACACATTTAGACCCCCCACAAAGCAGGACTCTGGAAAATTGACACGTGCCACCACCTCGTGTTTGCTTGTGGCAGTTACTAACTTTCTACAGTTTTCTTAATCAAAAGTGGTCTAGGTAACCTGTAAAGAAAGGATTAAAAATTTAAGATGTTCTTAAAAAAAAAAAAAAGTAAAAAAGAGAGAAAAAAGAAAAAAGGAAGGAAGGAAGGAAGGAAGCAAGCAAGCAAGCAACAGAAATGAACTTGGCAGTTCACTGAGGGAGCAACACTACCATCAATAATCTCATAAAAAGATGCACAGCTCCACTAATCAGGAAACCATCAACTGGAAATAAAGTTACCAATTTGCAACCATCAGATTGGTAAACATGGAATTCTGAGAAATAAGTGTAGTCTCAAACATTACTTCTGGAAATAATCGGCATTATTCAGGAACATTTAAAAATAATACTCTTAAATGACTTCAGAAACAAAAAGAGCCAGTATATGAAATCATGGACAAAGATGCTTACACAACAATAGTGACCGCACAGGCAAACACCTAGAAACAGAATTATAATAGGTAAAGTTTCTTACCAAAAGAATAAGCTCAAAGGATGTTTACCCTGTACTGATAAGTAAAATCAGCTAGCTGGAAAATAATATGCAGAGTCTTAACTTTTTCAATTATTAAAAACATACATAGGACAACTGTCTCAGGTCCCCTACCTCCTCAGGAGCTTTGTACTATCTCACCTTGCTAAGGCTCAATAAACCTTGTTTTGCTGCCCACCAAAACAAACAAACACACACATAAATAAGTAAAATCATGCAGAGCTAACTCTACATATGATCCTTTTATTTGTAAAAGTATGTGTAAGTATGGAGAAAGGCTTTTAATTCAAGAGCAGTGGGAAATGGGGTAAGGTGGAGTTGACCTATTTTGTTCTAATAAGCATACGATGCTTTATAATGGGAGACAAAAACACATTAAAATAAGTTACAATGAAAGAAAGCTATGTGTAGAAACATAAGAATAACTCTGAAACAAGATGTGAGGCACAAGCTGCAGAGTATCTCTGCTGTGACATCAAGAAGTGTCTCCAGAGCTCTACAGATACACCAGTGTGCACAAGCTCACATGGAGAAAGACCTCGATGGGTATAACCAAACAGGCAACAAATAGTGTTTTCCTGCAGAGGGAGAAGTAGACAAAACAGAACCCAAGTGGAATTTGAGGTTTATCTATACTACTTGAATTTTTACAACAAAAATATGTACACGTGACTTACTGAGTAAAGACTGAAATGTTTTAAAATATTTTAAAAACAATGTTCATCTTAAAATGTTTAATATTTTTAAATGGAATTTAAAATGGAATTAAATTTTAAATGGAATTAAGTTTAACTTTAAACAAAGAATTTGGTTCTATTAATACATATTATTAGCAGTCTCTTATCAATAAAAAGTTTCTTCAGTTACCCTCCTGAAAAGAAAAACTAATGACGTACTATACGGTGACTAACACAACATTAAAAAAAAAAACAAAAAACAAAAAAACCAACAAGGCATTTTTCATAGTTTCTATTTTCTAGTCACTTAACTTCTATGGGGGGTATACTCTAGTTTTTTAAGTTATGTATATTAATGAGCTGCATGTAGATAAACCAGTTTTTTAGGGAGTACTATAAAAGTCAAGGAATTTTCTAAATCAAACCAGAATGAACTATTTTTAAATCACAAAAGGTCAAAATATTTAGCCACTGCTTATAATAATAAAATCTCAGGTACAATGAGTCCAAGAATAAATAAATACAATTAAGCTTTATCCCCACACTGCTCTAGGAACCTCAGAGTATAAAGGGTGGTACAAAACAGAAGACTCCCCCTATATTCTTTGCATTAAAAATATAAATATGAACATTTTAAAGAAAATGAGATTAAAGAATGCATAATTTTAATAGTTCTACAGATTTATTGCTCTGCAACAAGTAAATTTTAAATTGTTTAAAAAGATGTAAAAACAAATAGTTACAATTGACTTTTTTTCTTATAACTTAAACTTACTAAATTTAAAATGACTGAAATTAATGATAACCACCATCTCGGTAGCCAGAATCAATTATAATACTCTAATGCAAACATCCTCTGTAATGATAACCAACAAGTTGTCATTTGTTGTGCAATAGGGCTCTTGCTCCATCACATAAAACTGCCAGTACTTTCGTCTTTGGTTAATTTTCATACCATATTGCCCACCACAACTTTTCCCTCCCTGTAACAACTGTTATGACTGAAATAACATTTCAGGTGGATGGAACTCATATTATTCTATGAAATTTTCCATACAGTTAATATTTGGAGAATCACCTCTCTTTTTAGTGCATTTCTGTTATCTACCAAAAGATGGAGGCATTATTCAATAATACATGTAGATCGGGAGCAGTACTGCTAACGGGATTATGAGGCAAGTCATCTATGTAATTGCAAATTTTCTAAAATCTGTATTAAATGAAATGAGGTAAAATCAGTGAATACATTTAATGCATTACATCCAAGATATTATTTCATTAGGCAATGAAATTATTAATGAAGTAACCTACATCTTTTTGTGTGTGCACAGTCATCAAAACCCAATGTGTTATATCACATTTAAAATATGTTTCAATTTGGACTGGCTACATTTTAAACACTCAGTAACCACATGTGGCTAGCTAGCAGCAATGATGTTGGGCAATACAGATCTACAGTTACAGTACAGGAATATAATAATCAGATTTTCCAAACATTTATAAAGTTCTATTATGAGCAAACGTGATCATTATATCTACTGTAAGACAAAAACCAAATCCAAACACACCAAATTCGTCTATAATCAGTGGCGCTTATCAAAAGAAACTGGTAAGGCTGTGACAATGAAAATACATTTTCCTCAAATCTTCCTTACACGATTCTACCCAACTGGCTCTGAAACAGTATCTAAGTTTTACCCCAAAAAAACAAAACAACAACAACAAAAAACACATACCTTTTACTATTAAGAGGAAGGCTGACTTTATACAAAAATCACGTCTGTCCTGAGTCAGACGCATGTTTATCTACATACTCTGGCTCCAAGTAGCTGAGACGGACATTTCAGACATTCTCAAGGACCTCAAGATCCTCTTAAGGGCATTACTGTTTTTCCCCAAGAGGGGAGGAGACAAGGTTTATTTTCCAGAGTTCTCATTTGTACATCAATCTTACGGCAGTGATCCATTTACCCAGAAGCTCTGGGCTGGTTAAAAACTCTGTGGGAGACAGTTATTAAGACATGGGGTGGAACACAGTCTCTGAAGAGTTTTTACAGTTCACATAAAGGGGCTCACTGTAAACAGCCTTCTTTAAGCCTTACCCAGTCAACTGTGTAAACTGGGTAGCAGAGTAACATACTCTTTCATCAGATCAGCAAGGAGTAACAAGTAGTTATAAGTGAAAAACTTCGGTGTAAGTAAAATCACAAGTGTTTACGCCTACAGGTAGAGGGCAGAGGGCAGGTGGCTTGGTCCGGGGCTCTCCCTCTGGGTTCTGGTGTGTGTTCCTTCAGCAGGCTCTCACAGCACAAAGCAGTCAGCAGTCTTCCCCTAGGATGGTTTCGCAGGAGAAGGTCTCTAACAAGACACTTGCCCAGGAAACTCCTTTTTCAAGCACACTAGAGGAAAAATTCTTGCACATTCTTCTGGCAACACATCACAGCCAAATTCTCTGCCATTCAGTGAAGCCTGCATGGGTGTGCCTTTCCCAACATGGCTGGCTCTGAGCCCCAGGGATGCGTGGGAGGAGCCTCCTCTTTGTCATTCCAACATAGCACCAAGGGGAGCAGGTGTTCATATACCTGATTCTCATATTCTTTAGAGTTCCCTTTACTTCTTAGTAGCTAATCCTTTGTTACACCAATCTGGTTATATTTAATCTCTTTACATTAAACTTGCTGGGTTCACTCCCCATTCCACTTTCTGTCTTGACTGTTTTGACAAAACAAAACATGCTAGACTGCCCATTCTTCATGCAGCTTTTCTTTCAGGCTTCTAGCTCTCAAACATCTTCTCAACTGACTGGTCAGTCATGCCTGATTTTTAAAATGGTCCTAATATAGGAAATAAACTTGAGGCTTACCATTCACTCCAGTAAAACATCCTTTTATAAAACCAACTTCAAATTCCTATTACATGGTAAATGACTTAAAACGGGCTTACACTTTCTTTTCAGAAACTCACTTGTTGCATAAAGGGAGGCGAGACCTATAGAACCTAGGATGAAAATAAAAACTAGATGCTAATTCCTTTGAAGGCTACTGGACCATCTCAGCCATAATTAACAATAAAGATATGTTTACAAATCAACTTAACCATATCCCACAGATTTTCTCCAGTAACAGAAGAGTTCAACTGGGAGGGCTAGAAGACATGAAAAAGAAAAACGAGGGGCGCCTGGGTTGCTCAGTGGGTTAAAACCTCTGCCTTCGGCTGAGGTCATGATCTCAGGGTCCTGGGATCAGGCCCCGCATCCGGCTCTCTGCTCAGCTTCTCTTCCTGCCTCTGCCTACTTGTGATCTCTGTCAAATAAATAAATAAAATCTTAAAAAAAAAAAAAAGAAAAAAGAAAAACTAAAGGCACACTCAAGTTTGACTATTTAGAATGTTGTAACCATTGCTCAATCTTCTAAACTTTATATGGAAACAAAATTTTATTTATACATTGTAGTTCCTCCTTAACAGCAATAAAATATTAATGATCTCTTTCTGCATGGCATATACAGAATTCTAGGGATGACAAAGGGAGAGAGATGCAGAGATTCTAAGTTGATACTTGGGCACAGAAATGAAGGGTGGTATGTTGAGAAAGTAAGGAATTATTATACCTATTTTGCATATTTATAAGCTAATTTCCCACAATTTAAGTTTATTCTTTACATACTGTAATCTACTGTCTGGACATACATATGCGTGAGTGTATATGTTTTTGAAAAAATTTGAGTATCTATACTGCTTATTATGGCAAATGACTTTCAGGTGATAACCCAGATACAGGCTTTTATGATCCTTATTTCGTATAGAGCTTCTCATCTTACATGTTCATTTTTGATGGTGATGATGATTAATGATTTAGAAGGAAAACAGATCTGTTGTTCAAAATGATTTTTGTAAAAATGTACAATTTTTAATAATGAGGAGTAAGGAAGACCTTTTTTTAATTTAAAGATAGCATCGTTATGCTTTCATCAGTAGTATAATGATTATCAGGTACTTGGGCTAATATTTGGAGTAAACGATCTTTTTTTTTTTTTTTTTAAGATTTATCTTAGAATCCCAAGCAGACTCCCCACTGACCACAGAGCCTGACGTGGGGATCGATCCCACGATCCTGAGATCATGACGCAACCAAAACCAAGAATCAGATGCTCAAGGGACTGACTCACGTAGGTACTCTTTCAGTAAAACAATCATCTGATTGAGTGGTACATTTGGTTGATTTTACAAGAGAAGAGTGTTACAACACTCTCGTTTTTTAATGAAGAGCCTCAAAAGGACAAAAGAAGATTGTTCTACATTATTTAAATCTGGAAGTAAGAGTTTTCATACATTGACTATTTTTAACACATATTACCAAACAGTCCATTTTTTTTTAAAGATTTTATTTATTTATTTGACAGAGAGAGATCGCAAGTAGGCAGAGAGGCAGGCAGAGAGAGAAAGGAGGAAGCAGACTCCCTGCTGAGCAGAGAGCCCGACGCGGGACTCGATCCCAGGACCCTGAGATCATGACCCGAGCCGAAGGCAGCGGCTTAACCCACTGAGCCACACCCAGGCGCCCCCAAACAGTCCATTTTTTAAGTATCTTATTTTATGTTTTATATTGTACTTGTATAAGAGCTGATGAATTAAATAAAATTCATACTTTTACTTTGTAAACTGTGGCTCTAAAGTATAATATTTAAGCTTGCTTTTCTATCTTTAGATCCATAAACTCCTGTTAAGAGTTAAAACTGACCAGCATTCATGGACACACATTCTTACACTTGGGCTTCTAGTTAATTACTAGAGAAATGCACCAATGAAGGTCTTTCCTACGCCTGGCTTCTTAGAAAGCATATCAAAGACAAAGCCTCAGCTTGGAATTTTAACCTGGTAACCTAAAATTCCCAAAGACTGAAAACAATTTGGTTCTTAATCTAAGTAACATCAGGGTAGATAATCAGTATTATCCTCATTTTGAAATGTTAGGCAAAGAAAATTATCCCCCAAAAAACCCAATTCAAGTAATAAGCAACCTTTTAAAAAACATTCATATTTTTCCTACTGAAATAACTTTTTCCAAAACTAAAGAAAAAACTCCTTAGAACTGTAATCACTCTCTCCTGTGCTCTTGTGATCCATCCACACAGGTCATCTTGCTGTTATTCTAAGAAGTTGAGTAATGGCATGTGCTATTCTTATTCTGTAATAATCTTCAATTGGGAGAGCTCTTTCTTACTCATTTCAAGATGAGGTCACTTTAGAGAAGCCTTTTCTGATAATGTTATCTAATATTGTCCCCTCCATCTTCACTATCAAACTATACCATGGTTTTCTTTACAGTATGTATTACTAAAGGAAATTACTTTTCATATTTCAAAGTTACTTATCTGCTTTCTTCACCTGGCTATAAGCCCTAAAGTTCTAGGACAGCATGGATCTTGCCTAGACTGTTCAGGGCATAAATTTATAACCATATATTGATAACGTACGTGGTATCAATAAATAGTTTAGTAAGAATTAGCAGGATAATATCAAAATTACTGGTTAAAAAAAAATCTTTGAATCTTCACTGTAAAGTGTTCACTGCGCTGTGTCAACTCACAACCAACTGCCTTAGTCTGAATGGAAGGCATAGGAGCCAAGAGGAGGAAGTCATTAATCCATTAATTATTTTCATTGAGACACTTCAAGAATCGTATCTTTCTACCTGGCCCTTTTTTCACAGATGAAGGAGAAACCAAAAACAAACCAACAAACCAATATGAGAGACTGCATAGTCTGAAAAAGAAAATGCAGCAGCACCTACACCAAGTTAATTACCAACACTATTACATGTAAATCTCGTTCTGAATAAACCACCTATCTGTTAAATAGGAGGTTAATAAAACCTTTACTTACGACAAAAAACTAAAACCAAAATCAGAAAACAAAATCTGAAATTCACCAGAAGATGGGCACTTCTCCACATTTTAAAAGAGTAAAAAGAAATATCCAACTGATATATATAAATGTCCCAATAATTTTTAGCCTATTTGCAAAGTTCCAGAGAGAACCAAGCAATAGCTGACAGAAACTATATATACTAGAATTAAAGAATATTTATAGCTTTCTAATATCTAAGGAAACAATTATGGAAGGTAACAAAAATCATAAAGTGTGTAAGTAAAAATAATGATCCTTAGTTTAAAAGCCAAGACTTCTCTAAGGCATTTAAGCAGATACATTATATGCCCTATATGCATAGGTATTCGGATTTACCTGGCACTCCTGGAAAACAAGATCATGAGCTTAAATTCAACTTTGTATAGTAAAAGGCTGATAGTAAAAGGCAGACCATATAGATAAATAGTTTTCATTCCAAATATATCAGCTTAACTGGGCTCAACACGTGCATTCAGTCTAGAAATTCAATTTTACCATGATGCATTTACTAGATCATAAACAGTATCAATACTGATACCACTAACTTCAGAACTTAGTGTAAGCATTTTCTCTCAGGAGAAACAATGAATAAAGAGAATATTTAAAAATTTTACAAAGTTTCAAACTTCTTAAAACCCTGCTTTCAAGTACTTTTATTAAAAGCAACCATTTTTATTAAAGATATGCTAAATATAAATTAAACCTTTACTATTTGTTAAAATGCATTCCCTAAAAACTTCGGACAACAACTTAGGCCTTAAATAAACTTTGACAGTTTATGGAATGCCTGAGTGTAAGTAATACAAAACATAATCTTTACAATCCAAATTCAACATTAGCTTAGTTTGAGCTTTTACTACAACAGAGTTTTTTCAGCACTGCAGCTGCTTATGATAATCAGTAGCACCACAGTCACCTTTACTGTAACAGTTCATAGGACAGAACAAAAAAGGTAAACATATTCTGTTACAAAGGAGGAAAAGTCATAAAACAGATGTGTTAAACTGAACGTTACACAGTAGGGAGAGTAAACTATAACCCAGCAGAAGCTTAGAACACAGCCTGCAAATCAAATACTCTCTACATGTGCAGGAATCACGCCGAGATCAGTGAAAAGAATCTTCTCAGTGAAAGCTACTTGGTAATCACCATGCAACAGTGCCACCAGCTGTGGACTCTCTCAGTATCCAAGTTTTGGCCCAGAGTGGGCTCTGAAACATTACTGAATAAAATACAAAACAAACCTGGCAACAAGCATCAAGGTATAAGGTGTAAGAAAGGTGCAAGAAAATGAGTCAAAATTCTCGCTATACGTATATTGTTTTTTAGTTTAAAAACAAGACTATTTTAACATTCTAGACCAGGGCCTGGCAAACTTTTTCCTTATATGGCTCTTTGAGCCTTAGTCTCTGTTGCAACTTCCCAATTATGCCATTAGAGGATGGGTTCCCATAAAACTTTATTTGCAAAATCAGGCAGTGGGCTGTATTTGGCCCACAGGTTGTAGTCTGCCAAACCTTGTTCTAGACAATAGTGAAGATACACTGTTCACCTAATTATAATGAATTAATAAGCTAATAGGTTTTTCCCAAGCAGTCTGTCCATGTAATGTTTGCTTTCTCAGGAAAGAACATCATGTAGAAAAATGTAAGTAGGTCATAACAATGATGGAATGCTGTACAGGACCCATGGTGTTTCTTAATACCAGGATTTTACTCTTAACATCTAAATTGTTTCTCAACACGGGATAATCCTCTATAACTGCACAGTTATTTGGACTTTAACATAAACTTTAGGGGAAGAAATAAAACCTTTAAGTAACTGGTACTACTGTATATCTTGCCTATGGGCAGGTCACAGAGTTCTCAGGAATTAAATTTTCAGCACAAATATCTGGAAATAATCTGAAGACTCTGGGTCTTCTGCATTTGATGTATTCTCTTTTCTTTAGTATATGATACATGTTCTAACCATATTCCTAAATTTGGTAGTGCACAGAAGAGAATAATACCAGGAACTTTAAAACAAACAAACAAACAAAAAAACACTATTCCTTGCCTCTATCTGAGAATAGGGCCCAGGATTCCACATTTTTAAAAGATCTCATTTAATTGGTGTTACCCATAAGAATACCTGAGGTTCCCAATTAAAACATTCCAACTGTAATATAAAAAATCTTTTTCTAAAAATCCCTCAACTTTTAAGTTACAGATGCCAAGTGTGAATGAACTCTAAAATGAAAAAAGTAGGCATCAAAAAAAACTTTCTAAAATTTCGAATTTGCTCACAATAAAAACTATTGGTCAAAATTTGGATTTTTTTTTTTAAAAGGAAAATCATGTCCAAATTGTTTGATACCAGTATGGTTTCTGGGTGAGAGAAATGTGTTAAAATTATAGCTGCTCCCATGAAGCATCCAAGGGTGTTAGTTGTATCACTGTGTGTTGTGGCAGCAATCCTTTTCCAGGTAACATCTATGCTGTGTCAGGAAGATTTTTAGAACTAACATATTAACTTGTAGCAGTTAAAAATAATAATAATCAGCTATAAGATAAACCAGGACTGGCTTGTGACAGTACTATTAATATTCCTCTTTAAAGAAATCATTACAACCTTAAAATAAAGATCAGAGTTAATATAATTTACAAACCTAAAATTGAAATTTAGAAAGTATCAGCTTCACATATTTTCTAAAACCAACAGTGTATAACCATATTACTATGGCTTTTGACAATCTTTTAAAGGCTTTCTTCTGGCCAGATACTCCTCCTTTCTCTGTTTCCTTCTTTCTTGCCTCCTCACCTTCCTTAAGGAATGCACTCCCCAAAGCACTTGGCCTCTCCAAACTTCAGTGACACCTCCATGCAAGTTAAGTCCGGAATAACTATCTCTAATCCTAAACTGTTCCACTCAAGTTTTCAAGTGCCTCCTGAAGATCCCATATGGATTATTATTAAAAACAACAAATCAATTGGGTAGCCTACAGAGCCCTGGGAATGTCCACAAATTTTATGTAAAATGCTACATGTATGTGTACATGTGCCCTTTTCTAGAGACAAGGGCCATCACTTTCAGTTTCTCAAATGTATATGCAATCCCAAAGACCATATAAACGCAGATAAGTCATATACTACTAGCATACCGGACCCCCTTGGGATAAATACCAAAGAGTGTATTTTTAATTTTTATTAGGTTTTGTTTTAATTGTGTTATGTTAGTCACCATAAAATACATCATTAGTTTTCAGAGCAGTGTTCCAAGATGCACTGTTTACATACAATACCCAGTGTATTTTTAAAAGGGAAAACAAAGTCCAGATTAAACTGTCTAGGAAAGAACTACTGGTATAGTTAACCTGCCCAAGCAATAGATTCTATAAGCTAGCTAGCATCTTCTAATGCTGTGGATCAGCAAATTCCAGCTTAAGGCCAACTGTTTTTTATAAGAAGTTTTATTGGAACATGACCCTGCCCGTTCATTTACATACTGTCTACAGTTACACTTCTGTGCTACAAAGACAGAGTACTGACAAGAAGCTGTGTAGCTTGCATACCTAAGATATTTACTCTTTCATTCTTTAAGAAGTTTCAGTGACCTCTGGTTTTCTAGATAATCCCTAAATTGATTTTTTAAATCCCACAAAACCACAAAAAACCCTACCTAAACTTGATAATCAAAAGAAAATCTATTTTCTAGTTTTATTTGTAAGCAATACCAGAAACATGTATCAAGCACACATAACTATATTAATGATAGAGTGTGATTTACCTGCCACTGCTGGGCTGCTGTGGAGAGTGTCTGGAATGATCAGAAGGCTCTGACCGTTGGTCAGGTGATCGTGACCGGCTGTGGCGGGGAGGTCTGTCATGTGATCGACCAGAATGATCTGATGCCAGTGACTGAATTTCTGAAATGTCTGTTAGGTAAAAGGGTGCTATTTATTTTCCCATAAAATGATTATAGTAAAATGTAAGGTACTCCAGGGATAAAAAATATAAGCTACTAAATATAATTTCATATAAAACTGATGTTTTAAAGCATTAACTTCATCAACCACTGATAAAAATGGTGAGCTGCCTACAGAAAATACATAGTGACAACATCAATGGACCTTGAAGGCATAGGCTAAGCGAAGTAGTCAGAGAAAGACAAAACAAAACAAAACAACCACAAAAAAACCACAAACCCACAAAACGACCAAACTCACAGAAAAAGAGTTCAGATTTGTGGTTACCAGGAGAGTTGGGGGAGGGGGGTACGGGGAATTAGAGGAAGATGCAAACTTTCAGTTACAAAATAAATGAGCACCAAGGATGTAATGTACAACATAATGACTACAGCTAACAGTGCTATTATGGTATATATAAAGCTATTAAAGAGACTAAATCCTAAGAGTTCTCATCAAAAGGCGAACTTTTTTTGTAATTTTATCTATAGGAGTTAACCAAACATATTATGTTATTGTTTCATGATATACATAAATCAAACCATTATGCTATGCACCTTACTTCCACATGGATATATGCTGATTTTCTCAATAAAACTAGAAAGTAACTAAAAGTAAACCCTCTACCCTCTAATATATATATAAACAATATATATATTTGTAATTCTTAGATTTTGAAGATGTCTGGCTTGTACAGAAGTATTTCACTCAAACACATCAAATCTTCCTACTACTTCATTAGGGTCACTTAAAGGGGCTCTGCGAACAGAACTGTACTCACCATCTCTCTCAGAGGCATTAGCAGAGTGGATACTGTCAGAAAGATCAGGGACGTTCAATAGGGTAGCCCGTTCATCCCTCTGAACTACCATTTTTAACTTGCCTTTAGACCTTTCTATCAATGTCTTTGCATCTGTCAGTGACATATTTTCTGTCACAGTACCATTTATCTGCAAGAGAAAAGAAACGAGGTTGAAAATAAATGAAAAAAAATACAAATGTTAACTTAATGTTATGGAACAGGAATATTTAAATTATCCTTGGCTTGCTGTAAGCAGCAAAATATTCCCTTTATACTTTCCTGTATTATCGAAGTACTCCTCTTCCCCAAAATAATAAAATTTTAATACACTCTTGCTTTGTCAGAAAACCCAAATTAGTATCTCCAAGCCTGTCACTTTCTATTACTTATAAACAAACTAACAAACATTTTAATAATATTTAGCTAGCAAAACACTTATTATGTAAGACTAAATGTATCTACCTACAAAGTAGCTCCTAACAGTGAGTGTTATTCATTTGTAGCGATTAATTTGCCCAGGATGACTCCATGACTAAAGAAAGACATCAATGTTGACATGTAATAACAGACAAACCACTTTTGTCCACTAAAAATGGCAAACCATCCAGTGCCCCGAACATTAGTTTTTAATTTTTTTTTTTTGCAAAATCGCTTTCAACATTAGCAGAAGCTATATGGTTACACTAGAATTTTGTCTTCTATTTCAATTCCTTAAAATGTAAGAACAGGACTATACCTTTAATACAACATCGCCTTCTTGAATATTGCCATCTCTTGCTGCCAAACTATCTTGTGAAATTTCCTTTACAAATATATGGCTGGCCAATCGAAGACCATATTCTGAAAGAATATATTTAAATGTCTTTAGTGTAAAATGCTACGAGACTTAAATAGAGTTTAAAAGCATAAGAGTAATGACCACCTTGAGTTTTTAAGTACAACCAATAATAAGAAATTATTCTTAGCTACCCTGCAAAGATGACATCTCTTCTAATTATCAAAAGTGTGCAAATCAACATGAAAGCAAAGGAAGTTATATGATTCAAGCAAAAGACTGACAGACCTTATTCCATTTTACTCAGAGAAAAAAGCCCTGAATAACAGACCATTTCTTTCTATGTTGTAATAAAACACTAGCTTTTCAGAAGGTTTAATGAATACAATTCTAAAAAATGAACTGCCTGAGGTTGGAAAAACTCTGGAGAGGTTGGCAATTTTACTGATGACTTGTGTTACCAAGCATACACTGTTTTTGTTTTCTCCAATTTCCTAGAGCGAAAGTATTTCCAATCCTACAAACCTCTAACACTGGAGAGACAAATGTAGAGCATTAGGACATAAACTCTGTACTAGTGTTAAGGCTTCAACTAGCTGAGCAGATACAGGCATGAGTTATAAATGCCAGTCTTTTCCTTTCAACATCAAGTATCCAAAAGTAAGGCAACATTGATTCTATCTGTGGGTGAGGAAATGGTCACAGTTGAGGAAGGTACCAGAGTGTCCAGAAAACTGTCCAGGGACCTGCAAAACTATAGAATTCTGTTTGTAAACTACAACAATGACAACAACATAACAACAACAGGAAAAGCACTGCTCCTGGTTTTCTCAGGAGAGAGAAAAGGACAGTGTCGTTCTGCATTAAGGAAGTGGGGGTGGGGGGGGCAAAAAAAAAGATCTTGGGGTTTTTGTTTTTAATATGGGATGGGTAGCAGGTCGGCTAACTCAAACTTCTATAAATTACATCAGAGTTACAGCTTAACTTAAGGCAAATACACAAAGAGCGCTCACAAGCAAGAAAATCACGGTAAAAAAAATAAAATGACTTTTGAGGGGATCTAGGCAGGCAAGTATATGTGTTTAATAAATGGTTTGTTGTATCACAAAAGAATACAGTATTGATGACAAACTTCTCCTTATTTAAGATTAAAAAGTTACAGGGGCACCTGGGTGGCTTGGTCAGTTAAGCATTTGCCTTCAACTCAGGCCATGATCCCAGGGCCTGGGATGTAGCCCTGTGTCAGGCTTCCTGCTCAGTAGGGAGCCTGCTTCTCCCTCTCCCTCTGCTCCTACCCACCCCCATGGGCTTCTCTCACTCTCAAAAAACTGAAGGGAAAAAAAAAAAAAAAAAAAGATTAAAAAGTTATAAATGACCAATAAAGAGATGACTTCAAAATAATCCTCATATATTCATATACTCCAAGTGTTTCCTTAGGTAAATATTAACTATGTGCCAGGCATTGTGGATAAAAAAGCAGCAAATGAGAGATAGTCCCTGCACTCCCTGGCAACCTCCACACGCACTAGGGGCAAATATAAGTGTGAGAGGACAGATAAAGGCAATACAGGGTTTCGTGTCCAGAATGGAGTCTGAGAAGGCCTCCCTAAAGAAGAAATACTAAAGTGGAAATACTACTGAACCAGAAGGATGAGGGTGTGCATGTGTGATTATGTGGGGTGGGGGTAGGTGGTGGGCAGTGGTAGAGACAGGGTGGTTAAAAATAAATGCATCTCTGTGAAAGTGTCTGTGGAACTGACTGGAAGGGATCCAGAGTCTAGTTTTAGAGACTTACTAAGTTCACTTAAGAGGTGAGGGTTGCTCACCAGACCAAAAAATAATAATAGTAACTATTAGAGAATGTGAGTTAACTACGATTATCATGTAAATGATGGCTGTGATAAACTTGATTGTGATCATTTTATAATGTATATGTATATCAAACCATCAAGTTTGTATCTTAAGTGCATAAAATTTTATGTATTTACATACAATGTTAATTACATCTCAATACAGCTGAAAGAAAAAAGATTATGGTAGTTTGGATAAGGGTGCTGGTGATGGAGAAAGGCAGTAGTGGGATGGTTATTTAAGAGTGGTATTTAGGGGCGCCTGCGTGGCTCAGTGGGTTAAGCCACTGCCTTCGGCTCAGGTCATGATCTCAGGGTCCTAGGATAGAGTCCCGCATCGGGCTTTCTGCTCAGCAGGGAGCCTGCTTCCCCCGCCCCCTGCCTGCCTGTATGCCTACTTGGGATCTCTCTCTCTGTCAAATAAATAAAATCTTTGGGGGAAAAAAAAAAAGTGGTATTTAGGAAGTTAGCATGTATCAAGTGGGTACAGGGAAGTGAGGAAAAGAGAGATGTTAAGGATAACTACCATGTTATCCAAACTGGCATGAGAAACCAGGTAGATGGGAATATATTGAACCAGCGACCTCATAAGAAACACAAAAATTTTGAGGAAGATGTGCATTTCTTTCAAGATATACTGAGTTTAAGGAAGCTGAGCTACATGAAACACTGAAGTGAGTATGCCTAAGGGTCAGCTGGCTCACGAAAGTACAGCGGGAGAAATAAGTTTTGCCATCAGCAGCAGATAACTGCGCCAAGGAGTAGATGAGACCACCTGAAGAGGTTATATTGAAGAAAAAAGAGACTCTGGAAGAGAAATCTACCTAAGATCAGAGGGCAGGATGAGGAGAATGAAGTTGAAAGGATACAAAAAGGGGATGGGAGACCCAGAAGGACACAGTATTATCATTCTCTTGAAGCCGAGAGAAGACATTATTTAAAAACACAGGAACTCGAGCTTGCTTCAGCAGCACATATATAAAATACAGGAAGTGGTTAATGCTATGCAAAATGGTGCTGAAAAGGTAAGTAAAATAAAGACTGAAAATTTCTACTGAATTAGTGTGCATGGTTTGGGGAGCAAGGTGAAACAGTTATCAGGCCAGAGAGGGTTGGAAAATGACCACAGCAGGGGTGGAGAGTTTGAGAAGTCTGCTACAGAATAAGGTGGGGAGCAAGAACTAGAAAAGGGTCCGTCAGATGCTGGTAGAGCAGATCAAAGTAAGCCCACATGATATTCTTAGTACAACACCTTTTTACCAAAATGATCAGCCACAGATGATCATTTGAGAGACGTGTCCACAGCAGAAGGATACCACAATCAGATTCATTCTTATGAAATCTGATTCAGGGGAGGCAGCTGGCTTTAGTTTCAAAAATGTTAAAGATGCCCTGCATTACAGAAAGATACCCTAACAGGGGGATCCTTCTTCTTAATGTCTTCATTTAAAAAGTATTCTGTCCCTCCACACACCCCCCACCTCCACCAAGTCCAAGATTTCTTCCTATGGTTATGCCACTACTGATCCTAACAGCTAGGTAAAACACTGATTTTGAGCTTGGTGATGGTATGAAATTTATTAGCATAATTTGTATTTGGCTATCCTAATCAAAAGAAATACAAAATCCAACTACTGGACCATTTATTTGAAGGACTATCTGCTACAACAAAATAATTCAAGAGAAAAATGATGATCCCTGAAGTCTGCTAAACGGGACAAGACCTACGGCAACAGGACATAACAATGAAGATCACAAAAGACAACAAAAGCAAGGATAGGAAGGGATGGCAATTTTACTTCTTACCAAAATTAATGTTAACATTTTCACGTGAAAATGATAAGTGAGTTAGGAGAGAATACCTTCATTTTTCCGGGATTTCACCAACGTGACTTTGGTGGGTTTGGCAGGTTGACTGGAGGCCACAGATCGCCTATCAGACCGTGGGGACAAACTCCTCTCTCTGCTTGCACTTCTATCCCTTGCCCAACTCTTCTCACTCCTTCTACTGACCAGACCGCCACGGCTGCTTCTTGGGTCATGGACTTCCTCATCGTAACTATCTTCTTCATTCTCAGATACCGGTTCAGGATCAGGACGACTAACTGGTATCTGAACTTTCTTCTTCCTCCGAATGGTCTACAAATAAAGTTTACCAAAAAAGCTTACTGATTTCCATATATACTTTCATTTCTAAGAGAAAATAAAATTACAGTTTTCTGGTCCCATATCAATTAAACTAATTATGAATCAGAGAGACACAATATACAACAAATTACTATTTCCATAATGGATGTGTTTTCTGCTCTCGACAGATCTGGTTAAGAACCAAATTTGAAATAGTGAGCCAAATGAAGTCCTTAGTTACTTAATTCAAAAAGATTTTCTAGGTGTAATAATCACCAGCTTAAAAAAGAACTAATAACTGTTGGTGGTTGGAATGAAGGATGGAGCACTATACTCTAGTACCATCAAATATACTGTAGTTGCTACCAAGCAAATTTGTAAGCCCAACTTGACTCCTTTAGATTTTCAGAATCCATCAATATCAAGGCCCACAACTGTCTTACTGAAACTCTTAACAGAGAAATTTACTTTACTTCCACACTAACATTCAACTAAGTCAAGTTGGAGCTAATAACTCTATTATACTTTACCAATACAAACTGCTTTCAGTTTCTGTATCTCTCCAATTTGTAATTTCTCATCTTGGCATAAATCCCTTCTTCTGGCTTTCTTTCCTCAATGACTCTAATAAATGGTTCAATTTTCCCTGTTCATTTATTTCCTTCACTTTCTGTAGGTTCAAGATCTTCAAACATTACCTGATAGAGTGGCCTCTTAATCCCTGGACTGTGTGCAACTCACCTTCTCACTCTGATATACCCAGGATCTCATCAGATATCTGTAAGATCTTCTTGGGTTAACATTCCTTGTCTTCTACTTTTGATGCTTTGATCTACTGAAACTTTTCAATTCCCATCTTCTTTTGGACTCCTTTCTCTCCTATTCTCCCAGTCCATTAATTCCTTCCTGGTTTCACCTGCCTTGCTCTCAAGTTTTCATGGAATGTCATGCTGTGATATTTAAAGGACTTTCTCTTTTTTTTTTTTTTTTTTTTAAAGATTTTATTTATTTATTTGACAGAGAAAAATCACAAGTAGTCGGAGAGGCAGGCAGAGAGAGGGAGGGAAGCAGGCTCCCTGCTGAGCAGAGAGCCCGATGCGGGACTCGATCCCAGGACCCTGAGATCATGACCTGAGCCGAAGGCAGCGGCTTAACCCACTGAGCCACCCAGGCGCCCTAAAGGACTTTCTCTTGACCTCTCAATCACCTGCTATGAAAAACTCCAGTCCTGTATTACCTTTACCTTCAGATGGCTGTTTTTCCACACTTTGCTGAGTAGGTCCTCCATAAATTCATTTTATTTGACAGAATTCTTTTGCTTGCTCAGTACTCCTTTCCTCTACCTCTTGCCTCTCTATGGAATTTGCTAACATGGGTATTCCAAAACCATTCTCCAAGATCCCAGTCGCTTAGCCTGACTCACAGAGATCAGTGCCACTTTACTTCCCTTATACTCCTACATTTTTTCAGTATCTCACTTATTTATTCATTTCTTCCTTTGGGGCTCAAAGACCAAGCTGATCCTCTTCCTGGATGAATGAAATCCTCCCATATGAGCTCTTATTCTTATCCCTACCCACCTCCAACAACTTCTTAATCAGTAACAACCCCTGAAGGTACTTATAACTTTCATGTCTCCCTCAAATTTGTTCTCTGCCTACTATTCATCTGCTAATTAATCCTCTATTCCTCTGTCTTATTACACATTTCCAAGTTATCCTATCTCTTCCCTTTGTGGCTAATTTTCTTCAAAGAGCTGCTCTAACACTTAATACTGCTTGCTGCTCCTTTCTACTACCAAGGATAATCAGAGAAGGCCGTTCTGAGGAAACAACACTGAAGCTGAAGAAGCAGCAAAATTCCAGTACATGAAAAGAGACAGGTCAGTTCCCTGTTAGGAACTGAGAGAAGACTGTCTGTCTTTCCTCCCTCTGTGCCCCATAGCTCAGGCCCTTATCCAGTAACACTTACTATAAAACATTCTTAACCGACTCTCTGCATTTTAGCCACACCTCTACTTCAAGCTCCAACAAACTATTTTAGAAGTAATACTTCTGCAGTGTTACTTTTTTAAATCTTTAATTCCTCCCTAGCAATATACAAACAAAAAAAAGTAACCAGATAAGGACTAGGAGATTTCCATGTCTCCCTTCAAGAGAGTGCCTGCCACCGCTGTAAAATTGACCGCATCTGAAACTACTCTCAATCTCCAATGTGCATTATGGTTATGATTGTGTATATCCATCTAACCTGTCAAGATTCAGGTTTCTGGGAGAAGGTCCTTGCCATGCATTTTAACTATACATTTAATGAAGTATTTGCAACCAGTTAATTGCTGAACTTACTGATAAATATCCAATCCTGTTATAATTCTCTATGTTAATGGTTGTACACTTACAGAAGATATTTAGCAGGTTTGACAATTATGCTTGCTTGATTTTATCACTGAAAATTTTGTAAGAGAAATTTGGGGGGAAATGCCTACTTCAAAACAGTTTTGCTAAATTAAAGATTCAAATGTAAAATAAAACAATGAAATCCTGTAAGTACTAGAATAAAGTGCAGGATATATACTTCTATAACTCTGATAAGGTAAAGGGGTTTATAAGCCTGACAGCAAAGATGGAACCAACCAAGTGAACATCTGACAGATTCGACAACGTAAAAATGAAGGCATTTCAGTATTGAAACAAAATGACATAAAACAACCCCCCAATCACCATAAACAACTTAACTCAGAAAAGCATATGGGGAAACAATACATGTAGTATATATGACATAAGACTAACCATCCTAATATATACAGCTCTCTAGTATGACAATTATCACCATAAAGATGCAAAAGAATAAGCAAAAAAGAAACATAAACGGGCAATATATACACAATGGGATAAACTCATTTGTACTATAAAATATTTCACTTGAAATACTATGTTCAGTCTGTTTGGCAAGGATTTAAAAACTGTTGATAAAACTGGACTTACAATAGCCTACTGGCTTTCTGAAGGGCACTGGCAATACATACATCAAGTCATTCATGCCTTCTGGCCACTCCTAAGATGTTATTCCTAAACAGGAACTGAGTAGGTAGGTAGAAACACAATGATCTTCAACACAGTATTGTTTTAATACCTGTAGAAACTGGATGCTGAAATGCCCACCCATGAATGGGTTAGGTAAGTAGCCCCATGGAGATATACTGAAGTGCTCAAAGAGGTCATCTTTAGGAGATGTCTCTGCCCAGTCATTTACTTCATAATGCTTTTTTAGGATAGTCAGAATTTTAATAAAAATTATACATGCTCACTGTGTCATAAACTATTTCTATCTTCACATTGTTAAATCTAAATTAGCCTACTTATGGCAGTTACATTATCCAGTAAAGTTCTAACATTTTAGTTCAACAGAAAAGAAATAATTTATTTGCTTAATAGCCAAGGAGCTCTTAGTTTATGGAAAGATAATCATAAACAACCAACCACCCCAATGTAAGAGCACAGGGAAGAAAACTGGGGTCAGGGAAAGAGGAAGTGGTTATTCAGAACTGGAAAAAAAAAATTAAATAAGGAAAAACAATGTATATATGATCTTGAGGTTCTGGACATGACTGGGGATGAATTAAGAAAGCCGCCCCACAATGAAAGACCACAATCTAAGACACAGGTTTTATTTCAAAAGTCATATGGCAATGATAAACTTAACAAAGTAAGATATGAGCCAATCGCTTCAAATGTAGAAATGAACAACAGCTCTCTGCTGATTAAAACACCCTTCTACTCAATCCCCCTATAACCTCTCCCTATAAAGCAAAAAAAGACTTGCCCAACCTTCCTAAATTCTGCCTGTCCAACTCATGTAGCTAATTAAGTATACTTAGAGCAAAATCTATCCCTGAGCTGCCCCAAATCCTTTTCCTATTTCAAATACATTACAGGTTTTGGACCTACTTCTTACAAAATAATTTCTATTGGGAAAAGTCTGAGGTGTAGGAATACAACTTTCTTAGATGCATTATTGATGTGGAGTATGTAAGTTGAATATTTTGCATGCCAACAACAACAACAACAACAAAAAAACCCAGCTCAACATTTCAGGAGAACAGGGAGCTTAAAAAGTTGGGGTTATAAGCGAAGCTCACAACCTCATGTATAAGTGAGAAAAACCCAATTTACCTAAGGTGCTCACCTTGGAATGTGAAACTGAAAAACACTATAAATAATAATAACAATGCTAAGGATCAGCAGCTAAGGCAAGAATGCTAAAACTGACTCAGTTTTAAGATAAGCAATTATAAACATTAGCAATTTGCTTCCATAAACACTATAATCTCATGTTCTAAAAACTGTTTAAAAACTCTACCACCCACTAACCAGTATGTATACGAACTATGATTTTAAAATGACATTACAGTTGTAAATATATAATTAAAATGAAGTTGTGAAAATATATAACTCAAAAGATGATGTCTGTCATTTGGAATGCCGTAACTCAAGAGTGGGTATACTGCGATTTGAGAAAACTCTCACCTCACCAGCATTAACACTGGTGTGGAAATAAACCATATGTCAAGCAGCCTACACAAGAGAAGAGGGCCTAGCAACTGTGCACAGTCTTAGCACAGTCTCAGGGAATACACCTTCTAGATCTCACCCAATCCCTAAGGTCCAAACATAATGTAGGCCTTCCTTTCACACCCTCTCCCTTCCACTGGGGCCACTGTGGTTCTGAGTGTCTGCTATGAAGTAGAAAAGTTCTCAGTAGCCAAGGCAGGGCAAACCACCTAGCTGCCTACTCTGGCTCTTCTTCCTGCCCTGTATACCTGATCTAAAGCCTCAAAGCAGTGCCTTTATCAGTCCTTTCAGAAGCTAGAGGGGCAAAAACGTGGGGAAGGAGCAAAGTGGGTAAAAGAAACAGCTAATATGCTCCTAAATATATATAATTTTAAATAGGACTTTTACATTAAATCCATTTTGTGCCACACTGGCTTAGTTTTACCTGTTATTTGAAGCCAGTTATTAAGAGTTAACTGAACTTCTTTTCCCTTATTAAAAAAAAAAAAAAAAAAAAAGACTTTTAGAGAAATAATGAAATAGAAGACAGTTCCAGCTATATACTAAAACAGTAACATTAAAATGCACCCTGAACAACCCTACAATGAAAATCTTACCACTTTCTCTCTCCTCAAACTGTATCAGAATAACAAGGAAAGTGGTTGATGATGTATATGTTCAAGGGACAATGTAAAACTTGCCCATTAAACAAATCCTGTAACAGAAAACAGGGCTAAATATTTCTAACAGACTACCATGCCAAGATTCAATCTAACATAAGTACTTTAAAAAGAAGGAAACATTAAGCCATAAAAAGGTGACCATTCAATCACCCCCCACCTTTCCTCTTCAATCAAATAAATAAATAAATACTAGATAATAAATAAATAAATAAATCCTAGTACCTAAATTTTGAGAAAATATACACACAGTGATAAAACACATCGCCAGTTATTAGAAAAAACACTCTTGTAAGTTAACTTTAGAACTACTGATCCAGTTTTC
This sequence comes from Mustela erminea, assembly GCF_009829155.1. NCBI lineage: Eukaryota > Metazoa > Chordata > Mammalia > Carnivora > Mustelidae > Mustela > Mustela erminea. The sequence goes on along the minus strand of NC_045618.1, from coordinate 20,977,822 downwards.
ATTTTCTTAAAGGGTTAAGATGAACTTAAAAGACCAGAAACGTATCAACCCTAATGTTGATACTTTTGCTAAATTAAAGGTAAAAGATACTTACAATTTTTGCATTCTTCCCACTTTTCCTTAGTTGTTGAACAGCAAAGGCATGTTCAACATTATCCATTGAAACTCCGTTAACCATTGCAACTCGGTCATTTTCCCTAAGGAAAATAAGGTCACCAAAATAACAAGTTAGAAAAAAAACATACAGACAGGTTTGTGAATACATTTTCAAGATGGGTTCTTCCACAAAAATATTTCAATTATAGGCTAATCTATTTGTCTTCAGATCAATGATACAATAATGTCAAATAACTTTCTGATTTCCTATAACATTTAGAAACTAACCTCAGGCCATTAATGTTTTTAAATCATTAATAAAATGTTTTTACAAAAGAGTGAACAGGTACCACAACAAAAAATAATTTTTGGTGGTACAATTAGAGGACATTAAATGATACATGTTATATAGCTGGGAAAAGTATTCCCTTTTTAAAAAGCAGTCTTTCTCCTTCCAGTTTTCTTTCAATCTTTCTGACCACAGCTCACTTTTTGCTAGGTAGCATATCTTCCTTCTCTCTTTCCCTTGTTTATCTTAACTGAACAATAAGGACAAGATTAACAGTGAGCTGTTCCTGAAGGCTAAATTCCACCCCAAACTGTCTAACAAGTTTTCTCTTCATCTTTATTTTTACAGTAATCACCCATTTAAGGTAAGGGATACTAGCTTTCCATTTATGGTATCTCTATTATCTCTAAGTAGAAATGTATGTTAATTTAAGGAAATCCCTAGCAGAATTCGCCAGTGACTGAGGGCAGGAACAGTGCTTGTAACCAAGTACTAAAAGAAATGTGCTTACTGTAGCTGTCCTTCAGCAGGTCCCCCTTTCAGCACATCTGAAATTACTATGGAAGTTTCCCCACTCTGAAAATGAGGGTTGTCTCTTCCACCAGATATTGCAATTCCAAATCCAAATCCAGGAGCCTAAAGTAATAATTATGGAAAAACACTCCTATTACGAAAAATAATTGTTCACTGTATGATACAATCTAAAAAAGTTTAAGTATAAAAATTACCATCTTATTACATCTATGATTCAAACACTTGCTTGTATGATACATATCAGAATGATCTATACTGATATGGGAATGCATACTCTAATAAATTAAATGCTGGACATAAAAGATTATTAAAATTTGCTGATTCCAATGTTTTCTAAGTATTAAAACATATTTTAAAATTCTGAACACTACAATCCTGCATTTACTTTTATCATAAGAGCTCTTGAAGGTATTGGCAATGCACTAGTGTTAGCATCACAAAACTGGCAAATAATTTATAGAATGAATACTTAATTAGTATAAACATCTGATGCCACCTTGTATAATAAATATCAATAAGCTGTGAAAATCAAATATGTTATTTCAACATCCTTCAACTATGCTAAAAATCTCTTTAGAAGTAATACATTATAAGAATATCTTATATGCACATTGCATAGAACAGAAAGTAGAACCATATCAAACCGTTTAAAAAACATTTTTAATGGGGCACCTGGGTGGCTCAGTTGTTAATCATCTGCCTTCAGCTCAGAGCATAATCCCAGGGTCTGAGATCCAGCCCCAGCTCTGTGAGAAGCCTTCTTCTCCCTCCCCCAATCCCCCTGCTGTGTTCCCTCTCTGGCTCTGTCAAATAAATAAAATCTTTAAATAAATAAATAAATAATATTTTTAATTAAAGAAAATAATAAACTATATACTTCTAAATGACCTGAAAATCTTAATCACAATGACTGAGGGCAGACCAATACAAAGAAAACTGAAAATATTCCCAAGTTAAAAAATTACTAAACTCATATCTTCCTAAAATACAAGAATAAATCACTACATAAAACCATTCCCTTAGTATAACTCAAAACTGACAATATCCAAATTACAAAACAGAAACAGGCCTAAAATTTCAAAAATATGATTAGAAAGAAACAACTGTTGGCACAGAATTGGGAAATACGAGAAACTACTTTACAGAACAAATTCAAATACATTTGAAAACCCTGATGAACCAGGGACACCTGGGTGGCTCAGTCAGTTAAGCATCTGCCTTCCACTCAGGTCATGATCCCAGGGTACTGGAATCCAGCCAGGCAGCGGGGTCCCTGCTCATCAGCAGGGAGTCTGCTTCTTCCTCTGCTTCTTTCCCCCACTTGTGTGCACACATGCTCTCTCAAATAAGTAAGATCTTTTTTAAAAAGGGTGGAGGGAAGAAAAAGAAAATCCAGATGAACCAGATTACTGAAATGACTCAGAAATTAAAAATGCAATTTAAACAACACAATTTCTGGAAATGAAATAGAGAAAATTATCCCACAAAAAAAGCACCAGCCACAGATGATTTCACAGGCAAATTCTACCAAGACATCATTGTCCAGGTAGCCTCAAAGCCTCATAAACTGTTCCAAAGCACTGAAAATGAAGAAAAGCTTCTAAACTTTTCTATAAAGCAACTATAATACTGACATCTAAATGATAGTGACTGTCTATAAAGACAGAGCCCCACTCCAAATATTAAAGCCCAAAATGATTTCTATATAACTATACAAAAAGTATTAAGCAAAAAAAAAGAGGAAACAGAGGGCTACTTCTGACAAATACTCCATGACAAAAGGATTTATTACAAGAATGCAAGATTGATGTATAAGGAAATTCACTGGTATCATACACATATCCTATTACTAAATCTAAAGGAAAAAAAATTCTATGATTATATCCACAGACTTTAAAAAGGACTTTGACAAAATCCAACAGTTACTATTAAAGAAATTTTTTAAAAAATACAAGAGAATTCAATCTGTTGTGATAGTTGCTTTTTATTAAAATATGTGAAGAAAATCCAGCTTCACATACATACACAGTTAAAAAAAAAAAAAAAAAAAAAAAGGAAGCAGCCCTTTTAGGTTATTCTGGATATTCATGTTTGATTTTATACCAAAACTTGGTGTGAGCTTCCTAACAGCTGCAATGTACAATCTGAAACATACCAATGAATTTTTTGTACTCAAATACCCATTGGCAGGTTTTGCACTTCCAATGGGTATTTTTAACCATTACTGGTTTTATAATAGCATGCCTTGGTCATGTGAAAAATACTTGGGCAAATCTTTGAAAGGATAACATATTTCATTATATATATTTTTTTAATTCTGTATTGTGGTGCCTGGGTGGACTTTGGAACGTCTGACTTTGGCTCAGGGTCATGATCTCAGGGTCCTGGGATGGAGCCTCCCATAGCTCTGGGCTCAGCAGGAGTCTGCTTGTCCTTCTGTCCCTCCCCACCCCTCTACCCCGCACTGCTCACACTCTCACACTCTCTCTCAAATTCTCAAGTAAATAAAATCACAAAAAAATAAAAATAAAGATTGTGTATTAATATCATCACCAATCTCATCAAAATCTGTAAGTACTGAAAAGCTACTGGCTCATGGTAGCAGGTGAAAGCTTTCCAAATGTTAGTTTTTGCTTTAAATTCAATTTTCTTTATTGGCAACAAATACATCAGAATTGCTTTCCCTGAAGCAACAGGTACTCATTCATTTGAGAAAAATGTCTGTCAAATATTCAACTCTGGATAACCATATCTTCCTTCAGGTAAACATCGTGTTACACACACAGACATATGCACAACTCGTTTCCAAGTCAAACAATCACAAAAGTACTTCAGTATAAAGTGTCTTATGCATATATACTATTTCAATGAGTAATTTAAAAACTGTACTCAAAAGCTGAGATGCAGTAAAACTAAAACTAATAATTTTTATTGCTTCGAATCATTCAGAAACGAACTTGGAACTGTTCTTTAAACCGTGAGTGTATGGCAGTGACTGTTAGTAAATGTTTGATGCCATTACCTTGATTTGGGCTATGGCAGCCAGTTTAACCCAACACTACTTCTGCACCTTTACTACAAAAATATCAATATAGTGCAAAAGACAAATAATATTTTCATACTGTTAGGAAAATAATTTGCACTTGAGCCTAAAAAGGTTTCAGAGACATGGTGGGGGTCCTCAGACCATACTTTGAAAACACTGATATTAGGAACTTCTAAAAAATAAGAAAAAGCGGGGGAAAAAAAACCCTACCAAAATAACAATAAAGCAATGAAACAGATCATTTGCAGAAGATACACAAGATATTAAAACTCATAATTAGAGAAATGCAAATTAAATTAAAACCACACAGTGAATGATAAAACTTAAAAGTATGACAAGACATTTTATTGGGAGGGCTGTAGAGAAAAAGGTATTCTTACAGACTACGAATAGATATGTAAACTTTAATTCTTTAGGAATTTGTTAATACCTAACTAAACTATAAAAGCACTAATCTTTTGACAAAGCAAACCAATTTCTAGGAATTTACCCTAAAGATACATATACATCTCCAACAATATGAAAATACATACAGAGTTATTCCTTGCAAATTGTTAACTGCAAATAGTGGGGGAAAATCTAAATGCCCACAGAATACCTGTAGAGCAGTAGGTAGTAGAGGGTGGGATTATTTTGCTTTTTATCCTCCTCAGAAAAGGCTCAAACTAATCTTTTATTCTATATACTTTAATGTTGTTCGTTTACATCTTTCTTGATAATTCTTTTATTTAAAAATGTTAAAATAACACAAAAATATTATAAAGAAATATTGAAAATGTCAGGAACTTTCAGTAAGAAAGACAGAGAGGAGAAGTTATTTTCCTTAAGATTTACTTGTGAGTATTCCTCCTCAGCCTTTAAGCTAAGATCAAGTGTAGATTTACTTGTGAGCAAATGTAGGTACAGTTTTTGGCTGCATTGAGCCAGGATCAAAAACCTAGCCTGGACCACTGCTTCTATGTACCCCTGGCACTTTGTAAGGCATGTAAATCCTGGATCAGTGTTTGCTCCAGTTCATTTAATGACTAGCCAGAAGTCTGTGGTCCCTAAATCTGGCTATGGGATGAGAATCACTTGGGAACAGTTTCAAAAGCTGATGTACAACCCCCCACCTCATACCAATTAAAAAAAAAAAAGGAAGAGGCGAAATGGCAGGCTTTTTTTTTTTTTTTAAGATTTTATTTATTTGACAGAGAGAGAGCGAGCTCACACACAGCAGGGGGAGGGGCAGGCAGGGGGAAAGGGAGAAGCAGTCTCCCTGCTGAGCAAGGAGCCCAATGCAGGGCCTGGGATCATGATCTGAGCTGAAGGCAGATGCTTAACTGACTGAGCCACCCAGGTGCCCCTGGCAAGCATTTTTAAAAAATTGATTCTAATGGGCAGCCAGTGCTGACCACTTCAGCCTTAAATGGTTTGTGAACTTCAGACCAAGGTGACAATCAAAAACTTCAAAGGTTTCACAACTATTCCACACTTCCCCTTCCCTCTATCTTCACCCTTGTCTCACTTGGCCTTCTCAATAAATTTCTTATCTCCACCAGCTTAAAATTTACCCTCCCTCCTGTTTGAAGGGTTATCATTCTAAAAACAAATCTGATCCTGTCATTCTAGGGCCCATGGGTCTAAACTCCTTAGTATGAAGCATCATGAAATACAACTCCAACCTACTTCCTGGCACCCCGATATTTGCTCTACACACACTGAACTATGGATCCCTGCTTAAGCATGGCATGCATTAGGAAACTCCATGCTTTTGCATGTCCTCTCTATTCCCAGGGCCCTTCCTTATTATTATTATTATTCCCTTCCTTAAGGGCCTTATCATTATCAGTCTTGTAAGCTTCAGCTCATCCTTCAAAATCCAAGTTCAGGGGCCCCTGGGTGGCTCAGCTGGTTAAGCATCTGCCTTTGGCTCAGGTCATGATCCCCAGGGTCCTGAGATCGAATCCCACAACAGGATCCCTGCTCCATGGGGAGCCTGCTTCTCCCTGTGCCTCCCTCTCTCTCTCTCTCTCATGAATAAATAAATATTTAAAAACCAAAAACACAAAATCCAAGTTCAATGTCATCTCCTTCATAAAACCATCCCACTTTCCCACTGGTAGAAGAGGTATACACCTCTGCTACTTAACACACATGGCACTGTAAATAACCTATCAGAGCCCAGCATGGGAGGGATTCACATACTCATTTACATATTCCAGCTAAATACATCCCTGCAGGAGCCTAACACAAATTGGTTTGTCAACAACTGTGAACCAAAACAAGTCTATGACTAATTATTCAATTTAATTTTAATTAAGTTCCCATTCTTTTGGGACGCCTGGGTGGCTCTGTCGGTTGAGTGTCTGCCTTTCAAGTCAGGATCCCAAGGTCCTGGGATTGAGTTCCGCTTTTGGGTCTTTACTCAGCAGGGAGCCTACTCCTCCCTCTGCATGCTGCTTCCCCTGCCTGTGCTCTCTCTTCCTCTGACAAATAAATAAAATCTTTTTTAAAAAAAACCCCTAAAGAAAAAAAAAAGTTGTCTTCTTCTTCTTTTTTTTTTTTTTTTAAACTAGCACTAATTTGAGCATTAGAAGCTCGGATTCCTGGAAAAATTAACACCCATGGTAGTACCATGGATTCTGGATGTTCTTGAATTCTCAAATAAAAACATGCAGGAAAAAGCTATACAATCAACAAAAAGCATTTACAACAAAGCCCAGTAACCGATATATCCCCACAAGGTACAAAACAGAAGCAGTCAGCGAGGAGCAACTAGCTATGAAACTTGTGTGTTCCCAACACCTACATGGAAGGAAAGCCATACAGTTTCCAATGTACCTAAGACCTGAAGAATCCCCCAAGTAACTGATAGGTATTCACTGGAAAGAACAATGCGACAATTTGAGAACAGCAGCTGAAACTGGGAGGGATTTTGCCTGCTCCAATAGTAGGTGACAGCAAGAAGCCTGGCAATAGAGCCGTAACCAACTGGAGCAGGGTAACCTGTAGGAACACTCAACACTGACCTAAGGAACACCCAACATTGACCTGTCGCAGGCCTTTCTAGGACAGGGTCCCAAATTGCAGAGAAACTGTTGGCAGTGGAATTAAAACTGGGTGGGACAGAACAACAGAGACAAAAGAGGTCCAGATAAAAGTGTGCAAAAGGCAAATAACTAGGAAATGTCAAAAAGCAGCAGTTACGTTTTTTGGCAGACATACATGCATGTACATGTAAACACATGCACACACAAGAAAACTAAGCCAATTTCCAAAAAACTAATTTTACATAAAATGAGCAAAGAAAGTAACAGGATCAAATCCATTACAAAATTACTATGAGCAGAGTGAGTAGAAGAATATCCCTACAGAAAATGGAAGCTTGCCATAATGAGTGCTCAAAAAAAGGGGTGGGGGAAGCTGTTACTATTACAAAACCACCTAAACAGCATAAGGAAATATATAAGACATGAAAGAACAAAAATAATAATTAGAAAAACTCAAAAATAAGTTGACAGAATTCAAAGAGTCAATTATAAATTTTAAAAAGTCATTTTTAAAAATATTTTATTTATCTGACAGAGAGAGAGAGATCACAAGGAGACAGAGACGCAGGCAGAGAGAGTGGGGGGAAGCAGGCTCCCTAACGAGCAGAGAGCCCAATACAGGGCTTGATCCCAGGACCCTGAGATCACGACCCGAGCCGAAGGCAGAGGCCCAACACACTGAGCCACCCAGGCGCCCCAAAAAGTCATTTTTGATAGGACCACAAGACTAATAAATAATACTATAAAAGAAAAATAAAGTAAAAGGAAAAATCTTTTTAAAAACGAAAAAGAAATGATGCATAAGATTTTTTAAAAAGATGTGAAAGAAAATTTTGGAAGATAGGCAGTAGAGATACAACATATGCATAGCGGGAGTCCCTAAAAAATTAAACCAAAATAAGGGAAAATAATAGTAAAAACTGTAAAAAATGAAACTTTTCTATTATGAATTTTTTAATTGAAATTACATACTCAAAGGACACACATCAATGTAGATACAAGAGTTATCAGAGAGTATCAATTCAGAGACCAACACCAAGATCTACTCAAATAAAATGACTATATTTAAGGAAAAGGGTTCTTGGGCATCTAGGCCAAAAGATCTCATAACTTACAAAGAAACAAATTTATATTATCATCACATTTGGATAGCAACATGTTATGCCAAAGATAACATAGTTAAAGTACTCAAAGAAAACAGTGAGCCAAGGATTTTATATCTAGTAGAACAGACCTTCAAGTAAAAAGACACAGGTAAGCTAATAAACATGCAAAACCACAGGGAATATTGTTTTCATGATCCCTTTCTGAAGAATCTAAACGACAATCAAATTCTTCCTAAAGAATCTAAATCTGACAATCGAAATGACAAGAGAAACACAGAGAGGACTAGTGATAAGCATTAAATATATTGTTACTTATAATACTAAGATTAAATGAGGATTAAGGGGAGAAAGAATCAAATTATGTAACAGCTATATGATCCAGGTATACTAAAAAACCATTTTTTTTTAAATGTGGAGAAGAGTAAGAATAGCCTGTATAATTTTAGTCTGTTTACAGTAATTAAAATTGATACTATCAGAATTACTATTATTCTGAACAATGGTATACTCTGTACTGAATTAATAAAAGACTAATGCGGTTGTCTTCCTAAGGCATTTTCAAAAGAAATACAAATTATTCCATTTTATTCTTATATCTTTACCACAAGAGAGCTGACTTTTATATATTTACCTGAAAAAATGTCCAAGATAGTGGGTTTTTTTAATGTTTTCTATTATGGTGGGGGGTGATTTAAAGCAGCGTAATATGATTTCATTTATTTGTATATGAAGACACATATATAGGTCATAGCTTTTACATGGAAGCGCATCAAAGAATTTTACTTTCACCATGTCTTATCCTTTTGAGACCATAAGCAGCCACAAGTAGCAATAACTTAAATGTTTAGATCTCTGCCTGTAGGAAAATGGAATTTTTAGCCTGGGATCTGTTCAGTTATTTGTCCAGTTTTACTGGACACTAGCTATGCCCATTCCTTTACATAACATTATGACAGCTTTTGCTTTGAGTAGTTGCAACAGGGACCCTATCCTGGCCCACAAAGCTGAAGCAATTTACTATCTGACCCTTTACAGAAAAGGTATGCCCACTCCTGTATGTTAAAGTATTTCTTGATTCCTTAAAAGAAAGAAAAAGAAAAAGAAAAGGGAAAAAGTATTTCCTAAAAGGTGATTCAGTTGCAGAAATAGCTAGATAATCTCTTCTCCAAACATTTTTCTCTATTCTTTTCAAAGATGTCCAATTCCCTACTTAGAGATTTCCCTGGTTGCCTTCTTATTTTTTCTCCTGGTTTTCCATGCCACGTTTTTACAATCAGCTGCCTTTTTTCACCAATTATAGTTTTCATCTTTCTCCATTTAATTCTTCCAATCAACCCTCAACATTCTACAGAACTTATTCTACCTGTTTTTGCAATGGACCCTGGGATCGCTTAATTTTAAAACCAAACAGATCCCCTGCAATCATCCAGTTCAACTTCCTTTTTACAAATGAAGGCAGAGGCCTGGCGTCCTACGTGTCTCTACCACTTTCAAATTATGACTTATGTAGGAATTCTGTGGATTGAGTTCCCTCACTTAAACAAAAGAGATTAAGATTATATTAACTCTGATATACTTTGATTCTATGAGGTCCCAAGGGATTTAAAAGGCCTGTTCAAAATTAGTAGTAAACCTAAACTGGATCACAAGTCACAAGACCCCTACAATTTTTCTACATTATCTTGGTAGTTTCCAGAATGTTACTTAAATTATTGTGCCCCTTAGATTGGTTCCTTTTTATCTCTGTGTCCTTAAACAGTCCCCTGGCTACTGAAATTGTGTGTATGTGTCCCCATTTACTCTTGTACTCTTCCTCTCTTACAGTTCTTATTCCCAATTTGTAGCTTCCATTTCTAACTCCTATTCTATTTCTTTTTTCACAGCTTTTTATAGGACACTTCCAATTGTTCTTCTCCAAAATGGTCACTTTCTACACAAAACTGACCTGACAAACTCTGACTCCTTCTTAACCAAACTTATTACTTTTTATTTTATTTACTGCATGTAAAGGAAGCTTATGTGATACACTTACATAATATGATCTGAATTTCAGAAATTACATTCCATAAACATTGTTTAAATTTAAAATTAATTTGACATATAAATAGAAAAAGCATTATATGTTGAGTCCAACAACTTGGGTTCAAATTACAGTTTTTGCAGCATTTCATTAGACCTTTCTGACATTCAGTTTACTCCTTGTGGTTATTAACACCTAATTCACAGAACATTAAATAAAATGAAGAGTTCAAAATATTTATTACTGTACTCTATCAAGATAAACATGGTCTCCAACTTGCGAAAACAAGCCTACCTTAACTTTCATGCTTACTTGAGTGTAAATAGTTCACCTTTTATCTATCTTATACCAGTTTGGTGCTACTTAAGAGATACATAGGATTTCTTCCCACTACCACTTCTTGGAACAGGTTAAATGAGATAGAATTCACATAGCATAAAATTCACCCTTTAAAATGTACAAGTCAACATTTTTGTATATTCTAAGAGGTGTATAACCATTATTACAATTTGGTAACATCTTCATCACCCTAAAGAGAAATTCCTTACTTGTAGCCATCATCCCTTAATACCCCCCCCAATCCTAAGCAACCACTAGTCTACTCTGTTTATTTACCTGTTCTGACCATTTCATTATAAATGGAATCATACAATATATGGTCCTTTGACTGGCTTCCTTCACTTAGACTAATGTTTTCAACATTCATCCATACTGTAGCACTTCATTTCTTTTTACTACTAAATAATATTCCCTTCTGTGGCCATATTCCACATTTTGCTTATTCATTATTCATCAGGTGGTAGGCAATTAGATTATTTTTACTTTCTATTATGTGTAATGCTGCCATGAACACTCATGGAAAAAATTATTGTGTGAATAATTTTTTTTTCATTTCTGCTGGGTATATACCTAGGAGTGGAATTGTTGGGCCACGTGGAAATTCCATGCTTAACTTTTGAGGAACTCCCTGTTTTCCATCATGGCTACACCATTTTACATTTCCACCAACCAACATCCACATCTTTACTGACACTTGTTACTGTCCTCGTCAGTGAAAACAGCCATTCTAGTGGGTGTAAGACTCAGCATGAAACAAGAGAATATCAATTTTTGAATACTGAATATATATAGAAAATGGTACTCTAAACATATTAAGTTAAATACAATTATAAAATTAACTTCACCTAGGGCGCCTGGGTGGCTCAGTGGGTTAATAAGCCTCTGCCTTCAGCTCGGGTCATGATCCCAGGATCCTGGGATCGAGCCCCGAGCCGGGCTCTCTGCTTGGCGGGAAACCTGCTTCCTCACCCCCCCGCCTGCCTCTCTGCCTACTTGTGATCTGTCAAATAAAAAAATGAAAAATAAAAATCTTTAAAATTAACTTCACCTGTATTTTACATTTTTTAATGTGAAAACTAAAAAATTTTAGATTACACATGTGGTTTGCTTTTGCAGTACTGTTACTGGACAATGCTGGTATTACAGACTTCCTAAGAGCAACTTTGTTGGATAGGTGGGCCTTCTAAATAATTAAGTTTTATTGGATATAACAAAGTACCAAGCACTAAGGGGATGTAAAATTAAGATTCCTACCCTTAAGAAAATTACAATGCAGTAGAAGATGGGGGAAACAAGAACCTGAGGACTATATTCATCTGTCACTGTGGACCAACAGAGAGACCAGAATCCATGAGGCAATCTCGGATATAATTCCAACAACTGCCATAGTGCTTATCAGACAGTGGCGCACCCAAAAATTACTTAGCCTTAAAGATTAAATAGGATTTCAATGGCTTCTAGTATCCTCAGGTGAAAAGTTTCCTCTGAGAATGCAAATAGAAGAATGAGGCAATACAGAAGCCTATCATGTATTATTCTTGACAATAAACAGGAGAAAATATTAGCTTTAATCCACAGGCATTTTGTTCTTTTAAAAGAAGTTACTTCCAACTTTTCTTATCACCGACTACCAGACGTCAAAGAATATGATTTGACCTTATTTGGCAATGCTCAGTATCTATAACTCCAGGTTACTGCCAAAAGAATACAGCTTCAAATTATTTCCTTTACTTTTTACTATTGCCAAAAGCTCACTAGCTCACCATCAAGAGAATGACTTTTTCATTCCTCTGTCAATGTTTCTTAAAAATGTGATGCAAGAGGCCATGGCTCTCCATTTCAAGCTGGAACATTTTAAAAACATACATTAGGGGCCTCATTCCAAACCAAATGAATCAGAATCTCTTGTTAGTTGGGGGATGACCTTGTTGACTTCTCTTTACAATAAGCCCAGAAAGGCACTGCTCTATATCAGTGGTCAACAAACCATGGCTTCCAGGCCAAAGAAATAATTACAGATCTACTGGAACACAGCCATATGGATTTGTTTACCTACTGTCTGTGGCTGCTTCTGCAATTCGAACTGAGTTGAGTAGTTGTGACAAATTTATGGTCTACAAGGTGTAAAATGTTTATTTATCATCCAGCTTCTCCCAGCAAATTTTGCTGATAATGCTCTAGCCTAAATTTTATTCTGGACCAACGTGGAATACCAAGACTGATGATACATTTGAAAGTACTATTTTGCAGCTTCAGAGAATGAAATCAAATGAATCATGCTTTGGCATAAGTCTCTCAACTTGTACTGACAGGGCTATTTTTAGGAACCTCCAAAAAAAAAATTCCTGGAAAAAAAAAAAAGATTCCTGGAGGGATGGTCATTGAGAACTTCTATTCTGTCAGTCTCTTTGATGAGGCCCAAAGGCAACACAGGTCTATCTATGTTCCCAGCATAACAGTTAACATGCTTAAAAACCAAAGAATTATGAATTCTATATTCATCTCTCTGTATCTTCTGATGACATTTTTCTGGGCTGGTACCCTTCTCATGGCAAAAGAAAATTAAAGCACAAGAGGTCAGCTATAGAACAGAACTTATACTAATCTTCTAAAAAGAAAACTCAGACTTGCCTATTAGACCTACCATGAGCTGGTATAAGACTACAAATACATTTAGGAAACTGGATTGTTTTCTCAATATTCAAGACCTTTTCTACTTTACCCAAGCTAATGAGATACAGATCTGTAGTAAATGAACTTAGCATTTCCCTGTATTTAAAATCCTAACAGAACCAGGCAAAGCAGCAGAAAGGGGAAACAAACTTAAGCTAATTTAACTCTCTTCTTTTATTTTGCTTATTTAAAAACTAAGAAGATATGAGGAAAAAGAAACATAATGTGATAATGACAAGCTACCTCTACAATCTCAGATAATCTAGCTTCCACCTAAAGAAATTATATAAAGAATAGCAATTTAAACTCAATGTAAGCACAAGAAAAGAAATATTAAAAAGAGCAGAAATCAAGGAAACAGAAAACAAAATAAAGAGTATGAATGAAAACAAAAGTTAGTATTTTGAAAAGATTGTTTAAAAAAAAAAAAAGATCTGGTGGCGCCTGGGTGGCTCAGTGGGTTAAGCCGCTGCCTTCGGCTCAGGTCGTGATCTCAGAGTCCTGGGATCGAGCCCCACATCGGGCTCTCTGCTCAGCGGGGAGCCTGCTTCCTCCTCTCTCTCTGCCTGCCTCTCTGCCTACTTGTGATCTCTCTCTCTGTCAAATAGATAAATATAATCTTTAAAAAAAAAAAAAGATTAAAAAAAAGATCTTATTTAATTTTTTGACAGAGAGATCACAAGTAGGCAAAGCAGCAGGCAGAGAGAGAGACGGGGAAGCAGGCTCCCTGCTGAGCAGAGAGTATGATGCAGGGCTGGATCCTGAGATCCAGGAGCACCCTGAGATCATGACCTGAGCCCAAGGCAGAAGGTTTATTAACTCACTGAGGTACCCAGGCACCTGATCAGTAAGACTGTTAAACCTCTAGCTAGACTGACCAAGAAATAAAAGACAGAAATTACCAATATCAGAAATGACAAAAGGGACATTATTACAGATCCTACAACATTAGAAAAAGGGACTAACCATCTTATGTACATAAATTTGACAACTTAGATGAAAGGGACAAATATTTTGAGACATACAAATTACCAAAGCTACCAAAACCAAACCAAACCCTAAAAAACAAAAAGCAAAAAAAAAAAAACCTCACCAAGAAATATATAAAGTGAATAGTCCTATATAAAATTAAAGAAACTGAATTTATTGTTAAAAGCTTTCCCATTAAAAAAACCCTCCGGGACCAGAAGGTTACACTAGTGAATTCCACCAAACATTTAAGTAAGAAATAACATCAACTGTACAGGAACTCTATCAGAGAACACAACAGGAAGATACACTTCCCAACTGCTTTGAGGCTAGTAGCTTTCCCTGATAACAAAATCAAATGAAAATGATACAAGAGAAAAGTCCTAATGCAATTTCTCAGGAACAAAGAAACAAGTGTCTTCAGAAATATTAGCAAATTAACCTAGCAATATATAAAATGCACAATGTGTCACAACAAAATAGAATTTATCTTAGGAATGCAAAGCTGCTCAATATTCAAAAATCAAGAAACTACACCAACAAATAAATGTAAGAACTCATATAATAACCTCAAAAACTATTTGCAGGAAAAAAAAAGTATTGGCAAAATTAAACATACATTCATGATTTTTCTTTTAAGTCTCTCAGAGCAAACTAAGTATGAACGGTAACTTCCTCAACACAGTAAATGGCAAAATAGAAATACAAGGGAACTTCCTTAACCTGATAAAGTGATAACAGGCATACTTAACAGCCAAAGACAGAATGCTTTCATCTAAAATTAGGAAAATGGAAGGTTGCTAGGTGGCTCAACAGGTTAAGTGTCCAACTCCTAATTTCAGCTCAAATCATAATCTCAGCGTTGTGAGATCCAGCCCTGAGTGGGGGTCCATGCTGGGTGTGGCGCTTGCTTGGGATTCTCTCTCCCTCTCTGCCTTCTCATGCACTATATCACAAATAAATAAATAAAAATAAAATTAGGAGTAAGGAAAGGATGTCTGCTCACCATCCCTATTTAATAGCATAACTGGTGCAATAAGGCAAGAAAAGGAAATAAACTGTGTATACATCAAAAACAAGAAATAAAACTGCCTCTATTCACAAATATCATGACTACCTACATATAAGTTCATTATTTTAAAATACTGTATTCCTACATATGAATGAGCAATCAAAAACTGAAATTTTAAAAATCACTTAAAATAGTACCAGGAAACATTAAATGTACTTAACTAAAAATCTAGCACAATGTGTGTAAGATCTGCATGCTGAACACTACAAAATGGTAATAAGAAAATAAAAGAATGAACGATACAAGTTCAAGTTTTGAAAGACTCAATACTATTGACAATTCTCCCTGAATCAGTCTGTAGATTAATGCAATACCAACAAAATCACAGATTTTATTAGACAAACTTACTCTAAAATTTATGTAGAAACAAAAGAGAACTAATAGTTGAAACAATTAAAAAAAAAATTTTGGAGGGCTCACATTACCTAATTTCTATACCTAAAATAAAGCTATAGTAATAAAGGCAGAAGTAAATGGCAGAAGGGATAGACACACAATCACCAAAACAAACTAGGGGAAGAACTACTTTTTTTTAAAACAATTTTATTTATTTATTTGACAGAAAGAGAGACAGCAGGAGAAGGAACACAAGCAGGGAAAGCAGGAGAGGGAGAAGCAGGTTTCCTATCCCTGCCAAGCAGGAAGCTCCATGTAGGGCTTGATCCCAGGACCATGAGCTGAGCCAAAGGGAGACACTTAACAACTGAGCCACCCAGGCGCCCCATGGGAAGACCTATTTTTGGTAAAAAATAGTAGAAAGCATTTAATGGAGAAAGAATAATCTTTCCACAAATGGTTGCTCAAAATTTTGTGGACATCCATATTAAAACAAACAAACAAACATACCCCCCCCCCACAAAAAACCTCTGCCCACATCTATTAACATATACATAATTTAACTCAAATAAAACATCCAGGAAAAAAAAAAAAACTGAGACCCTGGGCTTAGCAAAAACATCTCAAAAGCATGACTGATAAAAGGAAAAATAAACAAACTGGACTTTATCAAAATTTGAAACTTATGTTCTACAAAAGACACTTAAGAGAAGGAAAAAAATCAAGCTGCAGACTGGGGAAAATATTTGCAAAACAATACCTGATAAAGAATTTATCTTAATATATAATTCTCAAAACACAGTAACAACTACTATGCACCAAGGGACACAATCCAAAGAGAAAAAAGGCAATCCACGAAATGACAAAAATATTTACAAGTCATATATCTGCAAAGGGGTTAATATTCAGAACATATAAGGAATTCCTACAACTCAACAACTAAAAACAACCCAATTAAAAGTGGGCAAAAGATTTAAATATATTATACCAAAGAAGATCTGTGGATGAGAGGCACACAGATACTGAAAATCATTAGTCTTTAGAGAACTGCAAAGCAAAACCACAATGGCACACTACACACCCATTAGAATGGCTAAAATTGGGGGTAAAAAAAACCTTGATAATTTCAACTGTGATAAAGATACAAAGCAACAAAACTCTTATATACTGTTAGTGGAGATATAAAATGATATGGACCGTTTGGCGGTTTCCTATAAAGTTAAACATTCACTTACCATAAGACCCAGACCAAGACCATTCCTAAGTATTTACCCAGGAGAAATGAAAAGTATGTTTATACAAAAAACCATACACTAGAACAGAAATATTTATAATCACTATAAACTGCAAACAACCCAAATTACTCTACAGTCATAAGGTGCCATGATACTCAAACAGTAAGAAGAAACTAAAAATAACAGAGAAACTATTGATACAAGCAACTTTATGGAGAAATCTCAAATGCATTAGGCCGAGAGTATAAGAAACCAGTCTCAAAGGCTAAGTATTGTGTATACATACATACTGTATGAGTTCACTTACATGGTTGTGTGAGAGGTAAATGCATAGAACAGAAAACACACCAGTGGCTGCCAAGTGCTAGAGTGAGGGAACAAGGTTGACTAAAAATGGGTACAAGAGAAAGTATCAGGTGATGGGACAGTTCTATACTTTAGTTGGGCTGGTGGTTACATGACTATATGGATCTGTCAAATTCAGAACTGTAAACTAAGGATAAATTTTACTATATGCAAATTATACCGGTAAAAGCAATAAAGGTATTAAGAAAATAAATGTAATGTGGTAAAATACACAACACCAAATTATATTACAACCAATTAAACAACTATAAGGTATGAAGTTATTTTACAACATGTTTAAACTGATTTAAATATTCTGCTATCTATTAGCACATTTCAGAGCTGGGCCATATTTTAGCCTTAAAAATTAAAAGTTAGGGTCATTATTACTTAACAGTTTCTTTTAACCACTGAGGGATACATAAAGAAAAAGTCAACTATATCTTATTTGAAATCACTGGGTTTTTTTTTTTTCTTTTTTAAAAGACTTTATTTATCTGAGAGAGCGTAAGGCACATAGCATAAGCAGGGGGCGGGGGGTGTGTGTGTGTGCCAGGGGTGGAGAGGAAGAGGGAGGAACAGACTCCCCACTGAGCAGGGAACCCTACGCAGGGCTCAACCCCAGGATCCTGGGATCATCACTGTTTTTTAATAATTTATATCATATATATATATAAAATACATAATAGATAATTTACCCATTATCTATTATATACAGATTCAAACATTCACAAGATAATCATGAGCGGAGTTCAGGAACATAATTTACCTACATCTTGCCACTTTCCTAGTAATGGACACAGCTGATAGAAACAGTACTGTGAAGTACTTAAATATTCTCAAATCTCAGGGTGCCTTGGTAGCTCAGTTCATTAAAGCAGCCAACTCCTGATTCAGCTCAGAATCATGGGATGGAGGCCCATGTCAGGCTCTGTGCTGAGCATGGAGCATGCTGAAAAGTCCCTCTCTCCTTTTCCCTCCCCAACTCCCATTCATGCACGAACTCGCATGTGCTCTTCTCTCTCAAAAACAAAAAAAAAACAAACAAAAAATTTTCTAATCTCCTTCTATTCATTCTTTTTATTTTTCTTCCTTCTATTCATTCTTTAAGGGGAAGAGCAATCAGAAGAGTTAGCTCTCTTCAAAGACGGAAATGGGGAGAGTTAAGTAGGCGGTTACTTCACAGGTGCCATTAGCCCATTTTAAACCTGTGAAAACCCAGGCTTTAGTGGTGGGTTAGATCACTCACCCATTCCTAAAGGAAAAGAGGAAAGACTAGGATTCAAATTCAGGAGAGTCTCACTTCAGACAGAGCTCTTACTCTTATCTAGCTTACTATGTGCTCTCTGTCCATCTGCAATTGCTTAAGCAACAGCTTGAGTCTACATGTTTCAAATCAAGAATATCTTTTAAGATTTTACTGCTCACACAACCTGGTTTGATTTTAAACCCCAAACCTAAAATACATGCGCATATACTCAGAAAGGTTGAAGCAATTTACAATTCATAACAACATACAACGTCTTTTATCTGATGGTTCAAATTTTTTAAAGTCACTTAATATCATACTCAGGAATAAAAAAAGCAAACACACAAATAACCTATGAAAAAGTAATCATGTTCACTTTTAACCTTAATAAAGAATTTATTGCAACTCTAAATTTTAGACAAAGGAATATAGAAAACTTTTTCCCCTTTCTTCCAACTTCCTGACATCTGGCTTTCCTCTATTGTTTTCCAAAGCTGCCAGTATCCTGAGTTATACACAGATTATTTACTGCAACAGAAACTTACCCTGTGAAGTGTCACTGTGTGTTGTTCCCATATAGCTGTTTCCTCCATTGCTGTGTTCTGATAAAGGAAAAGAAAAACAAATCATTTATTTTTTAAGAAAATGTCTTTAATAAGGTGACAAAATCCAGCAATCTGCATACTGAAATACCACAATACATATATTAATATTGGATATTCTGAAAGTTCAATAATGATGG
The DNA here is from genome assembly GCF_009829155.1 of Mustela erminea. NCBI lineage: Eukaryota > Metazoa > Chordata > Mammalia > Carnivora > Mustelidae > Mustela > Mustela erminea. The sequence continues at coordinate 20,958,739 of NC_045618.1, read as the reverse complement.
AAGGTTTTTTGTTTGCTTTTGTTTTTGTTGTAAGAGACAGGAAACTACACAGGAACTTCCTTTGTTTTTAACTTAATTTGGACAGATGCTGCTCTATATTCATTTCATGCCAGCTGAAATCAGTATCCAAGCTAATTCTGTAACTTTATACTTAACATCAGATAGAAAAGAAGTAAAGTTGGAATAGCACTATTTTAAAATATCTGATGACACACAAAACATTTTAAAAAGCATTCCTTACACAGCACAAAGGAAGGAAAGTCAAATACCTCTGAACTCAGTAATTATAAATATACATGTTACAGGAAACGAGATAAGACCATTAAATAGGTTTGGACATTGCTTGTTTTAAAATCACACAGTTAAGCACTACTGTTCCACCTAGTTTCAGTTTTGCTACAGAATTACTTTCTCAAGCTTTGCCTATAACCTAAGAAAAAAAGGTTTGTTCTAGTATATGTATCATGTACATACATGCATGCACATACAGGCAAAACAAAAAAAGCAAAACAGATAACTACAAAATACCCCTTGAGTAACCATAAAAATTATAAGAACGCCTGGTGCAACTCAGGAACTACTCAAACCACAATATAGTTCTCAATATAGTTCAGGTTCACCTCCTGTTAAGAACCTCTTTCTTGAGAGGAAATAAGTTACTATCCAAGGCATTAGCACTGAAGAATTAAAAAAAATTTTCTTAGAAACTGGGCTAAATGTTCTTAAAGGTTTAAGTAATTGAGTATCATTTCATGGAACTAGGGTACTAAAAATATACTATATTTACAAGCAAGATAGATTAAAAAAAAAAAAAAAATGGCCTTTCCAGGATTAACAAAAGGCAGGGTGGAAGAGGAAAATGCTGAGCAGGACATTCTCTAAACATCACAGGTTACCCACTGTTACAAACGCTGATTTCACAAGTGAGATCTGTTTTCTATTACGCTGCTGTCATTAGCATTGTGAGAATATGTCCATCAAGGTGCCATAGACCCATTTCTCCTCTCCCACAGCATCTTTAATAGAAGATTAATGCCACTTTAGAAAATGAACCCCTATAAAGAAAGCCTGCTTCCCTAAATTCAAAGCAACTAAATTAACTTTGCTGCCAGATGAGTAAGAGAAAGGATCTCTCTGTTCACTCCCATAGATAAGAACTACCAACCTTACCAGAGCTTTGTTTCAATCTTCCAATCAAATGCAGCAAAACCTCCCATTAATGAGACCTCTACTAGAAACAAAGCTGTTCTTTTTTTTTTTCCTCCACAAAAATTGACCAGGATTTAATGTATTAAAAAGAACTCCTCCATCAATGTGAAGCGATGAAGAGTAATTCTGCTAAACATCGAGAGTCCTACTAAAATATACATGATAAAAATATCTGCAATAATTGCCAGTTTGTCCAATCTTAGCCGACTTATTAAAAATGAGAACTGCTTGCATAGCTCTAAGCTCATCTTTTCTTGATCCACTTTAACCAGTGGCATTGCTTCATTGCCTTTTTAATCTCTTCCTTATCAGTGTAAAGGGTAAGTGATCAGACAAAAGGCAAGTACCTTGAAAGCACCCTCTTTGGTATGAAGCAGTTTATCATCCTCCATATGATTTTAACGACCACAGTTTTCCATTTTGTAAATGAACACTAATCAAATGAGGAAATTAATTCAATGTTAAGGAGGGAAAAGCAGGTTATGAAAGGCTGATACACTGTTAACCCTATTTACGTTTAAACATGAGTAGTAAAAGGAAGGCTGCAAAAACACAAAATGTTAAAAATGATCATCTTCAAAGGGAAGGAATTATGAGTAACATTTTTTCATCACGTATTTTATGTTTTTTGCTTTCCTCTCTTCACTCCTTATCAGAATATTTTATTTTAAACCACATTCACCAAATCCCCTTTGAAACTTCAAATATCTATTATTAACTGTTTCAGGAAACCAAATAGTATTTAAGATTTTTTTTTTTATTGCTAATTATACGAAGTATTTATTCTACTGCTGGTAAGGGATCTAATACATTAAGGTCTTAATGTATAAGCTTCAAGAGAAGTGCAGTAAGAGAAATTTATTGTTTGGGTAAGGGAAAAACAAAAAATACTAAAACAGTTGTTCTCAGCATTCCAATCAAAACAGATATACGTCTCTTCGATGAAGGAATTAGAAAAGTACACATCTCAACTATCTCAAAGGCTTCCCAAGAAAGGGTAATGTAATAGGTCATAGCTTACTTCTCTTTTAAAGCCAAACACAGCCTTATTAGCTTAATTTATCACAAGAGAAACTTATGTCATACAGGAAGGCAACAGAAAATGAAATATTAAAAAAGGAATTAGTTAGGCTCTTGACCAGCACATTAATCCAATTGAATCCATAATATCCCTGCCAATCCTATCACTTAAACCACAAAACAACAACAACAACAAAATGTCATCCCAGTTTAAATCATGAAGAAAGTCCTCCTTCTCTTCTCTAGCCTTTGGTTTCCTTCAGTGGCAGAAGCAGCAAAATTCTATCCATAGCTGTTTGTATAACTATGCAGACCTTATGAGGAGTTCTGAATGAACAGAGAAGTGAACAGATGAACAAATAGATTTGTGATAATGCAAATACAGTAAAATATAATGGTAGACTCTTACTTGTCAATATTCAAGTATCTACTGTAAAATTCTTTCAACTCTGCTTTGTTCGAAAATGATCATCTCTCTCTCAAGTAAATAAAATCTTAAAAAAAAAGAAAATGACCATAATAAAATGGGGGGGGGGGGGTTTACAATAAATCACTCAGAAACTGAAGACTAAAACTGATATAAAACAATAAAAGTTTTTATACTAATAAATCAAACACTATTTTCATAAGCACTGCAGAAAGAACAAATGTTCATTAATGACTGAGAACTTTGATACATCAGAAAAGGGGGAACAGAGGTTCTCCTTTTGCAAGAATACCTATGAATACCTTACATTTTCACTGTGATCCCTTTTGTACTTTTATCAAGTTCATCTATCACTTATTCAAATAAATGATTGTTAAAACTCAACATCCTTATTTTAAACTTGCTTCTCATTTCTTATTAAAAAGAAGAACAGTGAATAACTGCATAACTTGGACAAGGATCTGATAAATCTATAGTCTCATTCCCCCAGAAAAAGTGTTACTCTTTTAAGCACGATTCCAGCACTGTTATTCCCTAGTAACCTGGAACAATGCTGTTGAAAACAGAAAATGAAATAAACCAGAGATACTGAGATCAGAGTCCAAATCTTTCATAGACAGGTGACCTTCATTGTCCTTACCTGTAAAATTAAAGAACTGGATGAAATTATCTCAAGCAAAAGGTCCTTTCTGGCTCCAAAATTCTATTAGGATGTAATTCTAGTTACAGTCCAATTATAATTCCAATTTCAAACAAGATGCATATTCAATAATTAGTAAGGTATTACAGGCATCAAGAGTGATTGCAATTCATGACTATTGGATTCCGAGTTCTACGTACATTTCTAAGTCAGCATCAACTGACTAGAATCACAATTTCTGAAGAAGCAAAAAGCTGCATTTCAGAATCTGCCAAGAGTTTGTTTGGTTTCTTTGTTCTAAGCTTCAGCTGGCAAAGACACTACTCAGATCACCAACTCTGAAGGGATTCCTGCCAAAACTTCAGATCCCAATTCTAGGCAGTTCTACTGTCCTTTAGGGCTGATTACAGATCAAATGCGGAAAAGGCAGGAGGACACAAGAACTGACAAAACAAGATGAACCTGTAACTGAAATAAAACCAAATCCAAAATAGAATAAAATAAGGCAACTATTCTACAAATGAAGGAAAATCTTAGCTCCTAAACATTATCTAGATATAGACCAAGATTCATAGTTAAATTTTACCTTCTTACAGATGTTATTTTAAAAGCAACCCATTTATTTATTCACTCATTCATTCCACAAACATTTACCAGATATGCTAAGCATTGTGGAGGCCAAAAATAGATACCTCTTTCTCCATAAATGGCTCAAGGAGAAAGTTTATAACATTACATAAATGGTGTAGAAGAAAATGATTCTGCCTGCTGAAGATCAGAGACAGAGTCCCAGAGAAAGCAATATTCAAGTTCAAGCTTGGAGAATGACCAGTTAAAAGAACTGGAGAGAGATGTTTCAATGGAAACATCACATCAGCAAGGTTGTTGATGCTGCACATAAAGCTGCCTTTGAGATGGCTGAGTTGTACAATCTGTGGAAGAGGAAAGGGTAAAAAGAGAAGCTGCAAAACTGCCATTACAACAGGCCTTGTAATATAATGTTAAGGACTTGAAACTCAATGGGAAAACACGAAGGAATTTCAGGCAATCACATGACACAGCCCGACCTCATTCTGAAGGCTGTTCTGCAAAAGATGGATCTGAGGCAGACCTGTCAGAAAATTTAAGTGGGAAGAGGGTAAGTTAAAGATGGCAAGAGGTTTCTGAATGGGGACGCTGAATAAAAAGCAGGAAGAAAAGATTAAAATTCAGTTTTAGACATCCTCAATTGAAGGTGCCTATGGAACCATACAAGAAGAGACATAGGCAGTAGAGGGCTGGATATACAGGGCTGAAGATCAAGACTGAGATCTGGAGCAGATAAGGATCTAGAAGTAATCAACAAAGTAGTTTTGAACCCTCTCGAAAAGATCCAATTACCCAAAGGCTAAGATGACCCTGTGGATTACAAATATTTTAGGGGGAAAAAGGAAAAAAGGAAGAACCAAAGGAACCTGAAAAGGAAACCAGTGAGGATACAAGAAAATCAATGAGCCTAATCCAAAATAAAGTATAAAAATGGAAGACCTCACAAAAGAATAAAATTTCCAGGGGCACCTGGGTGGCTCGGTCCTTAAGTGTCTGCCTCTGGATCCCAGCATCCTGAGATCAAGCCCTACATCCAGCTCCCTATTCAGCGGGGAGCCTGCTTCTCCCTCCCAAGCTCCCCCATGCTTGTGTTCCCTTCTCTTGCTCTCTCTCAAATAAATAAAATCTTTAAAAAAAAGGAACAAAATTTCCACATATTTTATAAATTGTTGGACCCTTAAATATTAAATATATATATACTTATATGTATATATATAAATACATACCTAGACTCGTTTACTTAGTACTTGAGGCAGCATGCCGAACACTCTTCATAGCTTGTTGTCCTCCACTAGGAAAATCAAATGGTGCTCTCTCTCTGGGGTTCTTGTGTGAGCAGAACTACTACACTGAATTATTTCTGAATTCTTCTGCTCTCTGGAGTGCTTTTGTTTTGTTTTGAGCGCTTTTCCACGCAAAATAAAATGCAATATTATCTACTGAGATCAGGTTGATCCAGGAACTTAAAAGTACAACCTAAGTTTTAGTGAATAAAAACAGATGACCCCTGCCCTTCTTGACCTTTCAAGTATTCAGTTTCAATTGTGATCACTCCTGTACAAATCAAGTACAAAGAAAAAGACTAGAGTACGCGTTAAAAGGTAGGGAAAATACATATTTAGATTGACCTGAAGGGCTGCCATCAAAATGGAGATGTCCAAGAGCTAATAAAAAAGATAAATCTAAAGTCAAATGAAGAGAGGCCTTCGGAAACACTCAGGGATTCAACAAACTTCTCAAATACAAGTTAAGAACTCATTAAGCTTAAGAATTCAAATAATGATCAAAATAAGAGTGTAGCAACTGCAGGATGAGTGTAGCAACTGCAGGATGACAATCTCAACAGAAGGTAAGTAAATTTAGTATCTAACACCTCACTACAGTCAACATCAGTTAAATTTTCAACTACTTTATTCTGTCCACTCCTTGGTTGGCAATTTAGGAGACAAATGATGATAAATATGATTAGATAACATTAAAACACAAATTTATAAATAAATCACTCTATTTGCCACTGCCCTTGGCTCAATGTCTTTGAAAGGATATCAGCTTAACTAAATTACCATTATACGTACATTAAACATTGAGAAATTCTTATCAGGGACAGTTACGGACACTATAGAAAACTCTGAGTGCTTTCCAGTTTTCAAAAGTAAACTACAATTAGGTTGAATCTTTCTTTTCTTTCTTTCTTCTCTCTTTTCCTTTTTTAGGTTGACATTTTGTAATGGCTTGAAGATGGATAAAAGACTTTTCAAATTCCAGATAGAAAAGGAAAAGGGGTTGGGGGTGGCAGGGATGACTGAGTGTATCTTTTTATGTAGCTCCAGCTCTCAGAACCACAATATTGTTTCACCAGATGCATACAAACAAACAAAAAAACAAACAAATACAAACATTAAAATAAAAGTATGGGGGTGGGGAGAGTACTCAAAATGGAATACAAACAGTAACAAAGAACCTAACTCTATTACAAATGAATAAGGTAACCAGATGAAGGTGGCAGGTAAAAAGAGAACTGTCACCAAAAAAAAAAAAAAAAAAAAAAAAAAGTAACTAACTGGGGAAAACAGTATTCTGACTGAATGATGGAAGGTCAAAGACAAGAAGAACACAAAGAAATTCTATAGCTGAGTTAGGAAGTCTTTCTCTCCTGGAAGTATGGGTATAAGTTTGAAACTATTTTGTATATATACTAGAAGTGAACCAAATAGTAAAAACTCTATAAATAATGAGCGCTGGGTTTCTAATGCTGAGAGAAAAAATTACAAGAAAAGGAGGAAGGCTAAAATGAAATCCATGAGACTGGAATCTGAGGTATTAGCATAAACCCATGGTTTTAGACATATATACAGATACATAACTATGTAGCTATGCAGAGATTATTATATACATGTCTGTTCTCCAGCTCTGTCTGCTGAAAAAGCCTGAAAGAAAGGCCAAAAAAAAAAACCCCAACTACAATGAGCACAACTGTCATGGAGATCTCAATTTCTAAATACTGTCCTCTAATAAAACCAACCAAGATTCCTTGGAGAAGTGGTTGGCCTCATGGTGAAAATATGTAAGATAAACCAGGAATATCATTGATACCAGAAATTAAGGGACTGCTCGAAAAAAAAAAGGATGTTTGTCCAAAGAACATATCAACCGACCTAGAACTAACTCTAACTCCATTAGAAGGAGTTCTAATGGCCAATGCAAGAATAACTTGAGCAGCAAATTAAATAATGATAGTATTAGATTTAAACCAATGAATAGATATTCATGAGTCCATACCAATATAATCAAATAAATAAATGGGAAATGAACAGCACTCCTTTCTTTTTAATTAACAAATACAGAAAGAAAAAGGGAAATAAAATTACCATCAGGCAAACCCCACAAATGAGATAGGATGGCAGATGAGATCCACCATAGATGCTAAAATTAGTGGGTGAAAAGTTTGAGAAGTAACAGGATTAGCACATCCTCAAATTATCTCCCCCAAAATATTTATCAATTATAAAAATATAGTAACTTTACAGTTGAAAAATGCCACCTTAAACAAGTGATTAAGGTAAATACAAATAATACAAATCAACATCATGAACCCCTTGATATCAATCTGAATACAGTCTGTAGCTTAATATTATTTTATCAATGTTAATTTATTATCCTTGGTAACTGTTCTGTGGTTATATAAAATGTTAAAGGGAATGTGATGAGGGAAACTAATATTTTTAAAACTTTCCTCTAAGTTCAAAATAAAGAAGTTAAAAAAAACACAATCTTCTAATATTTTTAAAACTTTCTTCTGAGTTCAAAATAAAGTTAAAAAAAAAATCTTCTTGATTTTTAAATAAGATACATAAAAAACCAGGATAAACAACAAGGCACTCAATGGAAAACAGACCAAATATGCAGACATAACAGATCACATTTCTTTAAAATCAGCCTTCTTACTTCACCTTAAACCCTAAAACTTTTTCTTTTCTTAAAAGATTTATTTATTTAAGAGAGAAAGAGAGAGAGAGTCTGCATGTTGGGTGTGGGGGGGGTGTGCAGGGAGGGCGCCAGTGCTGGGGAGGGCGTCAGTGCTGGGGAGGGCAGAGGAAGATAATCTTCAAGTAGATTTCCCACTGAGCGCAGAGCCCCAAGCTGGACTGGATCTTACCACCCATGAGATCATGACCTGAGATGAAACCAAGAGTTGGATGCTTTTAGGCACCCTCCTGAAACTACTTTAAATGAATCACAAAATGTCTAAGGCACAAAAGGTGACAAGCTATGTTTCAACTGGTAAGCCTCCCTGAGACACACTGTTCAGGAAGCTCCCTCCTGCTTTTAAGACCAGGCATCTTGAGGATGAAAATCTTACCACTAATGTGGCAATAGTAATTGATCAAGGTTCAAACAACAGCAAGGAAGTAAATATACCAGCTTTAATGCAAGCCATCTAGGTAACACTTAGGACTTTTCCCATATACAACAAAGAGCAACATCACTGAGTTTTTAATGTAATGCTAATTGCGGATACATAAAAGCTTAATAAACTTGATCACTGTCAAAAAATAAAAACAACCTGCTAATATCTATATATCCAACACAGTCTTCATATCCAGAACACACAGAGAATTGCAATCAATAAAGACAGCCTGATGTCTTAAAGGCTCAAGGAAGAAACGTCACAAAAGAAGTTATCAAAATGGCCAATAAGCATGTAGGAAAAGTGCTATATCTCATTAATCAACAGAGGACTTCAAATTAAAAACACAATGAAATGCTACTAGACATTTACACAGGAGCTAATATGAAAAAGAAAATATGAAGTGTTAGTGAACAATCTAATCAGAACTCACTACTAGTGGGAATGTAAACTGGTATAACTGCTTTGAAATTTGCCAATATGCAAAACACTATGATCACTGAACAAAAATGTGCACATTCACTACAGGAATATTCACAAAGGCACTATTCTGAATAACCAAAAGCCAAGAACAACCTAAATGCCATCAGTAATAAAATAGAAAACCACTGCACTCAGTGCAATATTACAGAGCCACGGAATGAATAAAGTACAACAAGCAATATGATGATTCTCACAATGCTGTTCAAGGAACAAAAGAAGCCAGACATTAAGAACACATACTGTATGTTTCCATATGAGAGTATTAACAGGTAAAAAACAAAACAAAACAACAACAACAAAAAGCCACTACAAAAGAAAAACAACCTGGGGGGGGGGGGGTGGGGGGAGGTGGGGTGGGAACTAGCCCTATCAGTTAAAGATCTCTTAATTAAGACATACTATAAGGGTTCTATAAGGAGAAGTGTGATACTGATACATGATTAGAGAAACAGATCAGTGGAACACAATGGAAAATCCAGAAACAGACCACCAAAATAAATGACAAATCAGGATATGAGAAAGTTAACATCTCAGATTGCTGGTATAAAGGATGTACTTGTTAATAAAATGGTGCTGGAACAACTAGTCATTTGGAAAAAACATAAAATTAGATCTATATTTCACCATGCACAAGAATGAACTCCAAAAGAATTATAGATCTAAATATAAAAATAGTATTCTATATAAATACTAGAAGAACACTCAAGTGAATTCCTCTTTGAAGTTTTGTTTTTTGTGTTTTTTTTAGAGAGAGAGAGAGAGAGCAGCAGCAGCAGCAGCAGCTGAGGAAGAACAAGAAACGGACTCCCCACTTAGCAGGGAGCCTGATGTGGGACCTGATTTCAGGACCCCAGGATCATGACCCGAGATGAAGGTAGATGCTTAACCAAATGAACCACCTGGGTGCCCCAAGTGAATTCCTCTTTAATGGTGATGTATCGAAAAGCTTTCTAACCATAACTCAGTCCTTAGGAAGTAAAATAAATCTGGGTACACAAAAAATAAAAAGTATCTGCATGACCAACACACACACAATACCATCAATAGTCTTAAGACAATGAACAACCTAGGAGGAAATACTAGCAAAATACACCACAAAGGGTTAATATGTCTAATACATAAAGAAATAAACTACTGGGGAAAAAAGAAAAATTTTAAAAAGGAAACAAGAAAAATAGTTCACACACAAAAAATATTAAAATGGCCCCGAATATTTCCAAAAATGAAAGCCATTATGTCTGTGGGAGTCTTCTCAAAAACGTATAATCTCAATCAAATCTTGAGACATCACACAAATCCAAACTGAAACATTCTAAAAAATGACCAGTGTTCACTCAAACTGTCAAGGCTGTGAAAGACCAGGAAAGACAGAAACTAAAGGTACTGTCACAGCTGCAATGGTAGTATTTTTGGTATATGTATGAAATAAAATGTTAAAATTAACTTATCTTATTTTAACTTCTTGATGTGACTAATAAAAATTTTAAATTACAGGGCTCCCTGCTCTGCAGGGAGTCTGCTTCTCCCTCTGCTCTCTCCCCTCTCATGTTCTCTAATAAATAAACAAATCTTTTTTAAAAATTTTAAGTTACATGTGTAGCTCACATATTTCTAATAGAACTGGTCTGGCTCTAATCACCAATGAATGGGATATCCAAAGGGTGGAGAAATACTGCAACCACTGTGGGGAAGGAAGCATCAAGAAATTCTACAAGGACGAACAATCTTGTTCCTCACCAGGAACTACTAGGGGGATGAGGAGGAGAAAGAGAGAGATGGGAGAACCTCACGGTCCTTTTTTTTTTTTTAAGATTTTATTTTTAAGCAATCTCCACACCCATCGTGGGACTTGAACTCACAACCCTGAGATCAGGACCTGTATACTACAGCATCCAGGTGCCCCAGGGGAATCTTACAGTCCAAGAGAATTAGGAGGTGCACCAACCACACAGGAGGACCTTATCTGGATCCTGATTTTTTAAAAAAGACATTTAAAAAGCAAGTTCATACCTAAGACAACTGGAAACTTTACATTGACTAAACACCGAATTTTGGATTTAGAATTTATTTTTAAAGTGTGATAATGGTCATATCGTTCTTTTTTTAAAGAATTCTTACCTTTTAGAGATACATACTCAAATATTGGCAGATAAAAAAACAAGCCTGGTATTTCCTTCAAAATAAGGGGGGAGCTAGGGTACAATGCATTCTAAGTATAGATAAAACTGATCATAATTTGTTAACCGTATCTGGTAATGGTAATGTGGGGCTTTTTATACTCTACACATACTTTTGTATGGATATGAAATACTTCCACTTTCAAAAAAAGGAAGAGGCGCCTGGGTGGCTCAGTGGGTTAAGGCTCAGGTCATGATCCCGGCGTCCTGGGATCGAGCCCCACATCTGGCTCTCTGCTCTTCGGAGAGCTTGTTTCCTTTTCTCTCTGCCTGCCTCCCTGCCTGCTTGTGATCTCTCTCTCTGTCAAATAAATAAATAAAATCTTAAAAAAAAAAAAAAAAAAGGAAGGTATCGAGGGGATTAGGAAAATTTTTAAAAGTTTTTCTTTAAATTCCAATATAGTTAACATATTGTATAATAATAGTTTCACGTGGGGGTGCCTGGGTAGCTCAGCCTGTGAAGCATCTGCCTTCAACAAGACCATGACATTGGGATCTGGGATCGGGGCCCGCACTGGGCTCCCCACTCAGCCTGTAGCCTGCTTCTCCCTCTGCCTCTGCACTCCCCCCACCACTGCCCCACTTATAGGCATACATTCTCTCCCCCTCTCTCAAATAAATGAATAAAATCTTTTTTAAAAAAAATCAAAATAACTATTGAAAAATATTAGTTTCAGGTGTCAATATAGTGATTCAACACTTCCATACAACACCTGGTGCTCATCACAAGTGCCCTTATTCCCCATCACTTATTTCATCCACCTGTACCCAAAACCGTCAGTTTGTTCTCTATAGGTAAGAGTCTGTTTCTTGGTTTCTCTCTGGCTCTCTCCCCACCCCACCCTCTGCTTGTTTTGTTTCTTAAATTCCATATGAGTGAAATCATGTATTTGTCTTTCTTTGACTGGTTTATTTCCCTTAGCATTATACTAACTCCATCCATGTCCTTGCAAATGATAACATTTACTTCTTTTTGATTGCGGAGTAATATTCCATTATATATGACTCACATCTTTATCCAGTCATGAGATGATAGACACTTGGGTTGTTTCCATAATTTGGCTATTATTGATCATGCTGCTTCAAACATTAAGGTGCACATATTCCCTATGAATTAGTATTTTTGCATACTTTGGATAAATATCTCGAAGTGCAATTGCAGGGTCTTACGGTGGTTCTATTTTCCACTTCCTGAAAAACCTCCATACTGTTTTCTAGAGTGGCTGCACCAGTTTGCATTCAGACCAAGGTTAAGGCTCAGGTCATGATCCCGGCGTCCTGGGATCGAGCCCCACATCTGGCTCTCTGCTCTTCGGAGAGCATTTGCATTCAGTACAAGAGGGTTCTTCTTTCTTCACATCCTTGCCAACACCTGTTGTTTCTTGTGTTCTTGATTTTACCCATTCTGACAGGTATGAAGTAATATAATATCTCATCGTAGTTCTGATTTGCTTTTTCTTGAAGATTAGTGATGTTAAGCATCTTTTCATGTGTCTTTTGGCCATCTGTAGGTCTTCTTTGTGTTTTTTTAAGTTTTGGGTTTTTTAAAAAGATTTTATTTATTTATTTCTCAGAAAGAGAGAGAGCGCACGAGCAGGCAGAGTCAGAGAGAAGCAGGCTCTCTGCTGAGCAAGAAGCCTGATGCAAGACTCGATCCCAGGAACCTGGGATCATAACCTGAGCTGAAGGCAGCAGCTTAACCAACTGAGCCACCCAGGTGTCCCTTTTTTTAAGTTTTTATTTAAAATTCCAACTAGTTAACGTAACAGTGTAGTATCAGTTTCAGGTACACAATATAGTGATCCAATACTTCCATACAACACTTGGTGCTCATCCAACCAGTGCACTCCTTAATGAGGGGACCAGAAATTAATTACTGATCTAGGAAAGACCCAAACAAGGAATGCTGTTACCAAGATGCCAGGCCAGTAAGTAAATTTTCAGCAACTCCCTCCCTTCAGAAAGGAAAAAAGCAGTTAGATCTGGAGATGTGCTGGTACATTTCGCTTCCAGGCTGGCTTTAATCTGGTCTATTATCAGTAAGTGAGTAACAGAGTCTTTAAAAGGCACTCTAAATCTAGGAAGGACATCGGATATTGATTAAATAACCAGCAGAAAGTAAGCACAAGTTGCCATAGTGTTACAAAGACAAAGTATACGGAGCTTAAAGGAGAGTTCTGACCTAATTTGGGGGCTCAGGACATGGTTCTTGAGGAAAAGAACTGGAACGGATGCTTGGTGAATGAGGGATGAAGGTAGGGAAGCTTTCCAGGTGCAAGAGACCTTGGGTCGGAAAAGTCCTTCTTTCACTCACTTAAATAATATTTAAGAGTTTATTATATCTTAGACGCTGTGTTAAGTTCTGTGTTTATTCTCATGGAGTTTACAGTCTGGTGGGAGGAAAAAAAAAATCACAACTTTATAATCACAGGCTTAAATACTACAAAGGAAAGAAAAACAGTGTCTTAAGAGAACTCAGAGAAACTTGGCAGGAAGTGCAACATCTACGAGGAACCAAAAAGGACAGCATAGTTTGAGAACACAGAGCAAGGAGGAGACAGATACAAGATGAGGCCAGAGGAATAGGCAGGGTTCAAATAATCCGGAAGGACCTTAACGACCATAGTATGGATTTTGGTCTTACTTCTAAAGGCAGTAAGAAGTCTATGAGTTTTAGGAGAGATTGTGCTGGGGTGGGAAACTAATAAAACTTGGGTTTTGAAAAGAGTGAGAAAGAAGCGGTATATTATACTTAGGCAGCTACTACAGGAATCCAGAGAGACTATAATGTGTATGTATGTGTATATATGTTGGGGGAGGGGAGGAGAGCTAGAGGGAATGCTAGAGAATACAGATGCAACAAGTGGAAAACTACAACGTGCTCAAGAGTTAAAAACAATGAAATTTTCTAATCACTCATTCACCATATTGGGTAGATATTCAAACTGTGCACCGGATTTAGAATGGTCTATAATTTCTATTCTCTAATCCATCAGAATATAAAGATTGCATGCCTTACTTAATGCTATTATAATAAATTTTTCGAAAGTATCTCAGACCCCATGGACTTCTCTGAAATCATAGCACATCCTGCTGGGCTGGGCAGACCACCTCTGTCCAGTATCAAATAATAAATATATACATACATAAATACACAGATTAAATGTTCATACACGGATGCACACACAGAAAACCCTAATTCCTGCATGGCTCTTCTTTGATATTAAGATGGGGGCACTTAAAATGTTTTCTTAAAAGATAACAGTCTAGGGCGCCTGGGTGGCTCAGTGGGTTAAGCCTCTGCCTTCAGCCCAGGTGATGACTTCAGGGTCCTGGGATCAAGCCCCACATCGGGCTCTCTGCTTGGCGGGGAGCCTGCTTCCCCCACTCTCTCTGCCTGCTGCTCTGCCTAGTTGTGATCTCTCTCCCTCTGTCAAATAAATAAATAAAAATCTTAAAAAAAAAAAAAGATAACAGCTTAACATAATGGCTTACTATGTGCTGGGCACTGTGCAGAGTGCACAACCACCCTGAGATGGGTACTGTTGTCATTATCTGGATTTCATGGATGAGAAAACAGCTATCAAGTGGTAGACTCGAGATTCAGATTCCAGAGCCTAAACTCATATATAAAGCAACTTAGGGTTATTCAAGGATAACCTTTCCAGTCCTTATTTTACTTGGTTTCTCTCTACATAGGATCTGGCCACCTACCAGGTCTCTTGAAACTTTTTTTTTTTTTGCTGGCCTTTCCCTGTGCCACAACCCTCATACCACATTCAAATTAAGAACTGCTATTCATGAAAGGACCATTAAGAGAGAACCACCATTTTTGGAAAACAGATCTAAAATACATGTGATCAATTGCCTTTTATTCAAAAAAATATAAAGCAAATCAATAAGAAAAAGTCCCACAGAAAAGTATACTTGAACAGGCAGACTATAAACATGAAAAGTTGCTCAATCTCACCTAGTCAAAGAAATACAAATTAAAACTACAATGAGACTATATGTACTAAAGACCCACCAGAAGGGCTAAAATTAAAGTTTCTAATAACACCAAGTACTGGTGAAAATGCAAAGCAGAAGGAACCCTCATTCACGGATGATGAAGATCATAAACTGGTACAACCTCTTTGAAAAACATATTATTCAATTACTATTTCAATTACTAAAATTGAAGATACACTAAATAATCCAGCAGCAATTCCAACCTTAAATACGTATCTTAGAGAAATATATGTGTGTTCACCAAGAGAAATGTAGAAGTGTTTATGGAAGCATTACTCTTAACAGCCCAAATTGGGAAATAACCCAAATGTCCATCAATAGCAGAAGGAATAAACTGGTATATTCATGCAATAGAACACTATACAGCAATGAGGATGAATAAATTCATACACAACAATATATGAATCTTAAAAACATAAAGTCAAAACAGTGATGGTGGGGCGCCTGGGTGGTTCAGTGGGTTAAAGCCTCTGCCTTTGGCTCGGGTCATGATCTCAGGGTCCTGGGATCAAGCCCCACATGGGGCTCTCTGCCCGACAGGGAAGCCTGCTTCCTCCTATCTTTCTCTGCCTGCCTCTGCCTACTTGTGATCTCTGTCAAATAAATAAATAAAATCTTAAAAAAAAAAAAACAAAAAACAGCGATGTACCTTAGGCAGATCACAACATATGGATCTTATGGTCAAGACAAGGGCTACCTAATGAGGGTAATACTGTTAGGAACAGGCAAGGCGGGAAGCTTCTGAGAAGCTGGCAATGTTTTATTCCTTGACCTGTATGGTGTTTACACGGGTGTTCACGTTATAATAATTTATTAATGCACATGTGCTTTATAGACTTTCACATAGGTCCTTTATCTCACAGCAAAAAGGCATAAAAAATGACATCAGCTGACAATATTTAAGTCAAGATAATTTACACAAATATCCAGATTTACAACCTGTTTTAAAAAACTGGAAGATCTGGCCTGCCTTGCCTCCTTCTATGCCGACAATCAGCTGGAGCTGAGCAATACCTACTTCCTCCAGATCAGCTTGCATTTCTCTGACTGCCGCAGTGCCTTGTTGTCTCCGGGCTTTCATGATTCATGCGATCTACCTGGTCTAAAACCCACCTAACACCATTCCACACTTACCTCTGTGACACTCTTTTAGCACACACAAACTTATGTATAAGCATGTGCATGTATGAATTACAAAGCATATAAGCAAGATAAAGCATCAAGCAACCTCACATTTAAAATAGAAGTGATAGTAGTACCTAACAGAGTTGTTAAGATTAAATGAAAGAAGGCACACAAAAGACGTAACTGAGTACTTGTCACAGAATCAGTGCTCAATATTAGGGGGCTATTTATTATTGACACGCATTTCTCAAATTGACAACACATGTAAATGTACTTGCAGGGCTGCTGTCTTCTGGTTTTATAGACAACACAGCAGAAAAATAAGGGTTGGTATAAATTTGTTTGATCAGATACTTCAACACGTATTACTGTTAAAAACAACCAGTAAATAAATCTTCCAAAGTTCCTTTACATGACACTATGGAAAAGACTTCCTACAATTAGACTTTGAAAAGCAGGACTGTTTTACTTGTTCTGTCCAAAGCAAACCTGACTGTGGCTTTTATTGGCCTGATCAGAGTTAGGTTTTTTCTTTTGACTTTTTGAGGTGAACATCATATGAATACCAAAAGCAGCTTTCTATATTTCACACAGTTGTTATACTCCAGCGACAGGCTAATCTAGGCTGATCTAATTCTTGTCCAAAGACAGAGGAATACAATATTTTTCTAAAAACAAAAACAAAAACAAACAAAAAAACCAACCAACCACAAAAATCTACTTCAAACTTTTTTTTTCCCTGAAGCCAGTTTGGTAGTTAAGTCCTTATACAATACTATGAATTTGATCCACGAATACAATGAAAACTAATGAACTAGTTATCCACATCTCACAAAAGTAATGCTGAGCAAAAGAAGCCATACACAACAGAAGCCACACTGGAAGGTTCTGTTTGTGTAAAGCTCACAGGCAAAACTACAGTGTTCAAGGAATGCATAATTAAGTGGTAGATTATAAAGAAAAGCTAGAAAATGAGTACCACAGAAGACAAGATAGTTATAATCTTTGGGAGAAAGAGGCTATGATCCAGAAATGGCACATTAGGAATTCTAGAACTTATCATCATGTACAGTATTTTCTTTGTTGCTCTCCGCTCACACAGTTAAAATGCTCTATAAATACAGAGATATGTTCAGTGTTCTATCTCAAGCATCTTCAACAGGATTTGGCACATGCTAGCTTCCCAATAAATATCTGCTGAATGTGAAATAAAGTTTCAAAAACTCAAATTGTTCCATATTTCACACCTTGTCAGACTCTAAATATAACAGGAACAGCTAGCATACTGTGCATTTTCCATGTCAGTATTCTCAATGAGTTGTAAGTAAATTCTGACTATAATTCTTAACCTTTTTCTCCTTTTGAGATACTTTTACCAAACATGCATACAATACTTACATAGATGTATCCAGATTCGATTAAAACATTTTTAAAAAACTAACAAAGAAAAATACCAAAACTCATGTGTTATAGCAAGCCCAAGCTCTAGATATGACTCTACCACCTTCCCCAACCAAAAAGCACACAGGATGTTGTGTTATTATTATAAGAAGACCATAAGTGTGATCATATTTTTATGGGTAAACAATGTAAAACTGTATTACAATTTCATAACTGATTATTATAGAATAAAGCAGTTGGAAACTATAAGCTTCTAGAGGACAGGGATCCAAACAAAAGGTGTTCAATGAATGTTTCTTGGGTTAACAACAAAAAAATTAGCTATCACTGAAATCCTATAATTATGAACTGAAGTTGAGAGGTAACTGAATTATGTTTAATTCAGTCATCAGAAATTGTACCAACCCCAAAGATTACTAGTGACAATTCCAAAAGAGTAAAAATTGCTACGATAACCAAGAAAAAATGATGAACTTTCAATCCTGGAGAATGTATACTATTTAAAAAAAAACAAAAACCATATTTCAGCAAATCAAAAAAAAAAATTTAATTAAAAGAAGCATAAGCTAACTTTATGTTCTTAATTAGTATCCATCTAAAGTAGTATTAACTCCTGTGTTCATATCCCTTCTGGGCACAATAAACTAGAACGATTGAGGTCATTCATCAGTCAGTTCAATTCTTAGCATTTCACTTGCACGAAAGAGTTACTAGGTTGTTCTGATACAAACCTACAACACAAACTAAAAAAACTTATCTTTTGATCTATCCAAAGTTAAGCGCCATCTGAGACTCAGGATTTAAAACTACATATATAACAGTCAGGGCTTTGTTATTAAGTCTCAAATGGTATGTTTTATGGTATGAATTCTGGCAACACGGGTCTTTTGTTCTAAAGCAGTGTTTCTGTGATATAGTTTATCACACAAGAATCTATTATTTTCATTCATTTTTAAGGTATAAAATGAAATTCCGTACTCCTATACTCACTGCACTCTTCTTATTATTAAGAATTCATCTGTTTCAGAAGGAATGGAAATAAAGCACCTGGCTAACCCATAAAGGAGCAACCTGAAGCTACTCTTCTCTACAATAAATAAATAAAGAAGCGCTCTAGGTCAGAGATACCGAAAGGGCGATATTTATTGCTGCCTTATACTGGAAACACTGTTCTGAAACTTAGCAATTTTAGATGAAATTTAAAACCAAGTAAACTATAATAAACAAATGAACAAACCCTCAGTAAACTATTCTAACGTCTCCCTCTTCCTACCAGATTAAAAGCTGTTAAACTAGAAAGGTTTTTCAAGACTGCCTTTCAAAATTCAGAGATGCAAAGCAAGTTCCAGTCAAGTTATTTCAGAAATATACCAGTCATCAACAACATGAGACTAACATCTCTTAGTCTCATTTAATATTTAATCAGAAAACTCTACTAATAAAAAAATAACTGCTCATTCCACTAGCCTGTCTTCAGCCACCGTGCTCAGTCAGTACCGGATACCAAGTGCACGTGTTGTGTCCATGAGCCTGGAAAGAGCAGTCAGGGATGGGTAGTCTGTCCCATACACGAATTTACACGAATTTACAGCTAGACTAATGGTCTTTCAGTAGACTGAAATTTAACCAGTCAGGGTTATGTCAAGAAACGGGATCACATTTCCAATTTTCACCAAAATCATTTTTTAAGACCTTTTCCTTAGCAGCATGGTAATCTGTCTTATTTATACTGTTTTATTCTTAGAACTGTACAGCGTTTACATTTGGTCTCTAAATAGAAAAGAAAGATTAAAGACCAAGTAAAAGTCAAAGCCAGTACATTGTTTCCAGGACTGAAAAAAGTGACTGAAACTACTGTAATCTTTTTCCTTCAAACCAAACAAGGAACAGTCCCAGCATTACACCCATCAATGCCACAGATTGGTCTCAAACTCATTATCTGGTGGTTGTGGATGGCTGACCTTCTCTATCACTTACTGACAGTAATCAATGAGCAGCATGAGTCTTTATTTTTTTTTAATATTTTATTTATTTGTTTATTTGGGGAAGACGTAAAGAGAGAACCTCAAGCAGACGCCCTGGCGAGCCGAAGCCTCATGTAGGGCTCCATTTCATGACCCTGCGATGAGTCCTTCTTAAATATAAAATAAACGTTTAAGATATAAACATGAAAACATTGGTATCTTTAAAAAAAAAAGGGGGGGGCCATCCCCTATCCTAACAGTGTAGTGGAGTTTATGCCATTGCACAATCTGAGAGAAAAGGCACAGTATGATTTGAAAAGTAGCTCTCTTACAGAGCGGTCCTAAAATAAACTTAAGAGTTGTAAATACAGTCAGGATGATCAACGAAGAACATAAATTACAGTTTTAACCATAAATATCTAAATGCTAATATAAAAAAATAATTATAAAAAAATGCTAACATAAAAGCCTCTTGCCTTTAATATTGTAAAAATATTCCTAGTGAAAAATAAGTAATGTATAAACTTACTAGCAAATCCAGAAATATATTACTACAGTGAAGCTCATTAAAAGTTGGCAGACACAATCAACTGAATTCTCATAAAGTCCACTGAGTTTTCCCTTTACTTTTAAAGCAATATGCAGCAAATACGCACTGGTCAGTAAGCACCTAAACTAAAACTACATTGTACCAGCCATAAAGGACACAATTCCTATCTGTAAAGACTAATTTTCTACAGTTCTTAACTTTCAAATGTTCAGCTATTAAGAAAAGTCTAAGGGCGCCTGGGTGGCTTAGTCATTTCAGTGTTCAACTCTTGATTTCAGCTCAGGTTTCAATCTCGGGGTTGTGAGTTCAAGCCCTGAGTTCAAGTGTACACCCAGCTTTTTAAAATACATAAGCAAATAAAAATAAATTAAAAATAAAGTACCTTGTACCTCACTTGATATAATAAATCAATTCCAAAGAAGTGATGTAAATTATTTTTATACTTCATTATGCTATAATTTTAGAGATTACTACAAGAAAAAAAAAATACTGCTCCTGAAACATAATGGAAACATTTAAGCAGCAAAATCTAGTAAGCATTTATGATAGTACAATCTTCTATTTTATTGCTTCCTCCCAAGTGAAACAGCTTGAAAATCCAGAAGACACTGCAACTTCCTTCAGCCACTTTCTGTGATTCAACCAATAGGAAATGTTCCTAATAATTATTCACACCATTTTCTTACATAATTAATTCCTTGGTGAGATAGAGAACGACTCTCAAATTCCCGTTTTCAACTCTAGAATTTTATTATCAGACGCACTAGCAATTCTGTTTGCAATTCATGTATACTACACATACAAAAACCTTTTCCTTTAATTATTTCCTAAATTAACATCACATACAAAGAGGCCCTTTCCACCCAGGTGTATTTTTTAAAAAAGTTTTCTATACTTTCTACTAGTATTTTATAATCTATTTTATTTGCTCTTATTCAAACATTTCATTTGGATTTTTTTTTTTTTTTGCCTGTGGTTTAAAGCAGGAAACTACCATTAAAAAAAGGATAACCAATAGTCCCAGCACTTAGTAAAAATAACCCATCCTTTCCCCAATTTTTATCATATATTCCTAACTTTTCTCTCTCGCTAACTGAATTTAGGCAAATTATTTTATGTATTTCAACTTCCTCATCCATAAAGTAGGGGTAATAGTAATGTTCACTTCATAGGTTACTGTAAGAATTAAATCAGTTAATTTATGCTAAGCACTTAGAACAATACCTGACACATTAAATGCTGATGATGATACTAACCAAAAACTCAAATACAATACTGTTCCTGGATTCTGTGGTTCCACTGTCTATTCCTGAGCTGAAAGACTGCTTTAAATTACTCTGAATTTATAACACATTAGGTTTTCAAGGAGGGCCTTCTTTATCCAAAATTTCATGGCTATCATTCATTTATTTTACCAGATAAACTTTCTCATTATATGCCAAGTTTTCTGCAATACCACTGAAATTCTATTTGGAATTATAGTACATGTATATGTGTGTATATATCGACTTGGGGAAACTATTATATTCTACAATACTGACTCTCCCCATCTCCCTCATCTAATTTATTCAGATTTTATGTCCTTTAAAAGAACACGTAATTTACCAACAAACGTTGTATTTATTCCTAGGCATGCTCTTTTTGGAGAAAAACTTAGAGGAATTTATTAGAATTTTAAATGCACATACCCTTGGACCCCAAAACTCCATTTTTAAGGACATAACACACTATACTGATGCACAGATATAAATATAAAGCTACCTATTACAATAGCAAAATCCTGAAAGCAGGTTAAATGTCAATAAGGCAGCATATTCTTGGGATAACAGACTGCCCAACTACTACAAAGAATACAGAACCACAAATATTGGCTTAGAGAGTTGATCTACAACTCCTCTGCTAAAACAAAAGAGCAAGCTGCAAAATTAATGTCTTCTTTTTGTTTTTTTTCTAAGCTGAGGGTTAGGGTAGGGGAACACAAGTATCACGTGTAAAGTATTAAATACACAGTCTGGCTTGCAGTAAGCACTTCAGTCACCTCAAGATATTAAATGTGACTTGGAGAAAAGGTTGAATATTCTTTCACTTCACCTATTTTTTCATGGCCTGCCTGCCTTGTTCTACAGAAGACTTTGTGGTAAGCGCATAATACAGCATTTAAACAAAATAAACTTTCAACTCATGTTTTACTCATAAATATTTATGAATACACGTCCCTACAATGTAATATTTAAATACTGATGCTTTTCAAAATGCCATTATCAATCCCATAATTCAGGAAGGAAAATATTGTTTCTTCTAAATCTTACTCTAACAGTCCACTGAAAACTTAACCTCTCTCCATACTTCAAATAATCTTTTTAAGGGTATGTTGTCTTATTTTCCTCATGTAGTGTTATTTTAATTACAAAAATAATAAAATAGTAATAATAATAAAATGAAGTGTGTTGTCTTGGATATCAAGTACCAGAGATCACACCTCAGAAACAAAGTGACACTATGTGTAATATAGAAACAAAGCCTTTCCTCCTCTCAGAGGAAACTCCCTTAAAGGTTAAGTTAGGGAACTTACTTTAAAATCTAAGCAAAATTTTGCTTTTTGTTCTAAGTCATTGGCTCAAATTTTATCTCTAGATTGTTCTTCATCACCGTAAGGTCAAAAAGGTACAAATTAAAATTTTCTTAAAAAACGAATATTATACTCCTTAAAATATATATATATATTCAGTACTAAATGTAACTGCTAATCTCCGCCTCCCAGAAAACAAAGTCCTGAGTTCAGAAACTTCAGGACCATATTGTACCCTGTTCCAGATGCTATGAATAAACATTTCCAGCAAAAAATAAATACATAAAACCACTACCTTCTTATGTACTTCGATACTGTTTGAAGTAATGAACTGATTTTCCAAAAGGATTTTTACTCTTCACATTTCTGTATGCCTGTAATTGTTAAAAAGAGCAGGTACTACTGTATGATGAGAAAGACTAAATGTAGAAAAGGAAAGGGGGATTTTAACTGAGTTTACGAAACTCAGCTTTTTGATGTAACATACAAGTTAGTTTCACAGCACTGAGAAAAATGTCCTAGGACTTCAGAGCACATGTAAAAACTGATAGGAAAAAAGTGTTAACTTTTCTCTACACCCACAAGTCTTTCTTAATTTTATTTTTTAGACTTCATCGCATTGTCCACTTGTAGGAGTATTTTGTGTTACTTCTGAAAGTTTAATTCAAATTAAACTATTAAAAAGTAGTAAGGGGTTCACTTTTTCAATGCTACCTGAAGCAAATTACACAGTGCGGAAAAAAAATTCCGACCTGCTACACACAAAACACTGAGTGTTCTGCTGCCTCAATGTCTTATCACTGGCGCGCGCATACCACGGAGAGTGACATCAGATCGAAACTACACGGTTTCGCCGGTGACCAACCACTCCTCCACAGACGGCAGCTACCGGCTTGCTGGAGGTGGCACCCCAAACCCCGACCTCCCGCCCGCCGCAGTCTCGCCCTGAGTGTCGGCAGAACCCACTCCTGCCGCCGAGTTTGCCGGCGCCGGACCTGTTGCGCGTCGCCGCCCGCCGCGAGCCGGAGCCAGGCACCGACGCCGGCTGCAATGCACCTGCCCGGGACCGCAGCTCTGCGCGCCTGCCGCCCCCTCCTGGGTCCCCGCCCTCCGCCCGCCCGCCCGCGGGGCTCCGAGCAGCCCACGGCTCCAGCCAGCCCGGCCCACCCGCTGCTGCTCCCGGCGCCTGGGCAGTAGCCCGCGGGGAGGAGCGCGGAGCGCGGGCCCGACGAGGTCGGGCGGCCGCGTTCGCTCGGGATCGGCCCTGACGGCCTCGGAGACGCTCACCTTGGCGGCCGCGGCCCTGGCGGACATCTTGTCTCTCTCCAGCGCCGCGCGAGGTTCCTCGGACCCAAAACTCCGAGCCACCAAGCCGCCGGCTCCTCACGCCACAGACCAGATAAACATCTCCCCGGAGCGAGCGGTGTTGGGGGCGGGGGCGGCCGCAGAGGCACGGCCCACGGGGAGGGGACTCAACTCGGACAAAAGTCCGGGAAGCGCCCCCCCCCGCCCGCCCCGCCCGGGTCTTCTCAGCGGGGCGCGCCCGGCCGGCGCCTCCCTCCGAGTGCGGCCACTCGCTCGGCCTCCCAAAGCTCCCACAGCCCGAACACGGCGGCCCCGCCCGCTCGCCACTGGCTAGCCTCGGGGGCGTCCGGCCGTCCCCGCAGTCCGCCCGGTGGCTCCTCAGAAGCCGGCTTCCGCACGTAACTTCCCTGGAGCCAGCCGCGGGGAAAGGACCCAGCCGCGGAGAAAGGACCAGGCGCCCACGGGCTGAGCCAGCGCCGGCAACTGCGGGAGGCCACGCAAACCTGCCGGCCCGGCCCGGCCCACTGAGCATGCCCGGCTGGGCGGGGGGCGGGGCCACGATGGGGGTGGGGCCACGATGGGGGTGGGGCCACGACGGGGGCGGAGCCGCTTCCTCCCGAGGTCCGACCCCAGTCGCGGAAGGAAAAGCCCAGTCGCGGAAGGAAAAGCCCAGTTTCCGAAGTACTTGGTGGACAGTTTCCGCTGGCATGCGAGTCTTCCTGTTTGTTTTTATCAAAGGTCCAGCAGAAATCGTCCCCGAGAAGAAAGCCCCTGTATACCAAAGCTTTTTCGATTTCTAGCAGAGACTTGTCCACTTGGCTCCTCAAGCCACGTCTGATCAGCCCCCGCGCAAAAGGGCTGCTGGAAAGGCTGGCCACCTTTCCTGACAACAGTTTCCTTAACGTCGTGAATATCGATGGTCACAGCTGTCACCACATGCCTGGGCCTTGCTTTCCCACTGAAAGCAGAATGCGTTTTTACGTAAAGCACGTCCTGGCTTTCATCTCTAAAGTGCTCCTAACAGGATCGAAATGATTGCTCTCCTTCTCGACAAACCGATGGTGCTAAAACTAAAATTGGGAAGGTTGTGGGCACTCCTGGGCAAGCAGACTGGGAAAGACCCAAGAGAACTGTGATATCGTGGCCCACCCACATTAGGCCTCAAGATACATCCAAAGTCTCACCCACCTCTGTAGGCAGGGATTTCCAAAGTATATTTTTGGCAACCAAAATGCTGCAGTTCTTGGTGGTGAGTGAAGGGCTCAGGGGGCCTTCCATTTCTGAAGCCAGTCTCCAGCCCATATCTGGGCAGAAAAGGAGGTTAAAGACTTGCAGCCCATGGTCCAAGTTTAACCAGTCTCTGCAAACATTTCCCACAATGCTGACTGCCTTGCTAAACACCAAATACCTAAGAAACCATTCCCAGCCTCATTATTACTCACTTTGTAAAATGTAAAGCTCTCCACAAATGTCAGAAATTCTTCGAAATAATAAATAACATTTTTAAATTATTACCTAACCTAGTGCCATAAAAGGTACACAAGAAAGGGGGGAAGGGCAAAAACACCAGGTTTCAAACAATGATTTTCTGTTTGGAATTCAACTATATGGAAAGATCAAACTTCTCCTAGCCAAGAAATATCTGTATATCATACATAAATATCTATTAAGATCCCAAAGTAGGGGCGCCTGGGTGGCTCAGTGGGTTAAGCCGCTGCCTTCGGCTCGGGTCATGATCTCAGGGTCCTGGGATCGAGTCCCGCATCGGGCTCTCTGCTCAGCAGGGAGCCTGCTTCCCTCTCTCTCTCTCTGCCTGCCTCCCCATCTACTTGTGATTTCTCTCTGTCAAATAAATAAATAAAATCTTAAAAAAAAAATTAAAAAAAAAAAGATCCCAAAGTAACCTTTTCATATCTTTTGCAACTGAAGCTATCTGAGCTAGAAAAAAGCATTCTGCAAATCAAACCCTTATTCTTTACTCTCCCCCACTCCATAGAAATGGTTGAAGTCACTTTTGTTTTAAGCTTATGGTGTAATTTTTTTGTTTGGGGGCAAAGTATTATTTATTCTTTTAAGAATTATAATTAAGGGGTGCCTGGGTGGCTCAGTCGTTAGCTTCTACCTTCAGCTCAGGTCATGATCCTAGGGTCCCGGGATCAAGGCCCTCATCAGGTTCCCTGCTCAGGGAGCCTGCTTCTCCTTCTCCCGCTCCCCCTGCTTGTATGTCCTCTCTCTCGCTGTCTCTCTCTCTCTCTCTCTCTCTGTGTCAAATAAATAAATAAAATCTTAAAAAAAAAAAAAAGAATTGCAATTAAAATCTCCTTAGGAACAAGCACTGTTTTTTGTTTGGTTTGGTTTTTTTCTAAGATTTTATTTATTTATTTGACAGAGATCACAAGTAGGCAGAGAGGCAGGCAGAGAGAGAGAGAGAGGAGGAAGCAGGCTCCCTGCTGAGCAGACAGCCCAATGTGGGGCTCGATCTCAGGACCTTGGGATCATGACCTGAGCTGAAGGCAGAGGCCTTAACCCATTGAGCCACCCAGGTGCCCCAGAAACAAGCAATGTTTCTAAAAAATGTGGAGAGTTTTCATGTCTTTATTGCTTTATTACTGGAAACCTTTCCTGTGTTTATTACTTTTATCATATACTAAGGCATGCAATCAGCATAACCTGCCTAGAACTAGGCATCCTGTTTTTAATAGCACCTAAACCTGGAGACCTAAAAATGCACCAAAGCTTTTCTTTTGTTATCATTTGTCACTTTTCATCAAGTCTTCTGTATATCATTTAAATGCTTTATTACAACAATTTGCCAAAGATCCAGTATATCTGATTACAATTTTAGTTTATTTTATTTTTGCCGTGGTTTAAGACATACTGAAATCAAGCAAAAACATTTTTACCTTGAGAATACCTTGCTTTAAAAGTTACATTTGTAAAAATATCTCACTGAAAAAATATCTTTACAATTTTTTCAGTGATACTTGTAATATCTGAAGTAAACTGTATAACATGTTTTATGTGTTTCCTTTTCTCTAGAGTAGCAAGAGAAAGTTTTTGTCACTTGTAAAAATGAAAGTAAAACACTACTGTGAAGTCTTAAAAACACATCTTCATCCCAATGGTTTATTTTTAGGGAAATGCTCTGATAAGAAATGGAAAGCATAGAGCATAATCTCAGGTAGTTGCCCCTTTAACAATGGAGAGTTTATCCACTGAACAACTAAAGTTATACCACAACTTTACTGTTCAGGTGTGAATGTGGTTATAGCTCCTCTAGACTCATCCATGGGAAGAAATACAAGCAAGTTTGAGATTCTCATTTAGACTAACAATCGAGTTTAACCAAGAACCTCTTTCGATTGCACAGATTATGTTTTTTCTGATCATCTAATGCAAACTGAACAGGAAACTAAAAAACCACAACACTCAGAAAGAGAACTTCCTGTGGGATTTTTGGTGTCTGCGGCTCAGAATGAAAAAAAAAAAAAAGAGCTGTACAAAACTGCTGTAAATCTTAGCTAGAACCATTTATTACAACAGCCTTGACCAAAGGAACAGCTATATTCATGCCTGCATTTTACTTTGTATATTTTGTTTCCATTACAAAAAAAAAAAATTATCCTCAGAAAGGCCTATTTATTTATTTATTTATTTATTATTTATTATTGGGCTCCCTGATTGGGGTTCCAATCTGCTTCTCCCTCTCCCTCTGCCTGCTACACTTCCTGCTTGTGCTCTCTCTCTCTGTGCCAAATAAATAAATAAAATCTTTTAAAATAAATTCTATACATTGCTTCAGAGTTTTCCTCTGCCAATAAAGTCATAGAACAAGATTAAACAAAGAATAGCGGGGCGCCTGGGTGGCTCAGTGGGTTAAAGCCTCTGCCTTCGGCTCAGGTCATGATCCCAAGGTCCTGGGATTGAGCCCCACATTGGGCTCTCTGCTCAGCAGGGAGCCTACTTCTGCCTCTCTCTCTGCCTGCCTCTCTGCCTACCTGTGATCTCTGTCTGTCAAATAAATAATAAATAAAATCTTAAAAAAATGAAAATAAAAATAAACCAAAGAATAGCTTTCTAAGGGTCATAAAATTTCCAGACTTCACAGACCAGTAAAATTTCAAACAAAACAAAACAAAACACTTCAGGGATGCATTATAGGATTACCAACTTTTTCACTTATTTTGCAAAGCAATGACATTTAAAAACAAACATTCATACACTTAAAGATGATTAAAATGGTAGACTTTATATTATGTACATTTTTCCACAATAAAAAAAATCAAAAGAATGTTACTATCACCATCATTTCATTTTCAGAAGGACATATAAACACTAAAAAGTCATTTTTCATTCAGTTGAGAATAAAGAACAGTCCTCCCTAAAACAAGAGTGAGGTCACCCTTCCCTTGACTGGGGCAGGGCAGAGCTTTCTCTTTGTCGGGTCCTGAATTTCACACAACCAGGCCGATTGTTAGCTCCATAATTCAATGGAATCCATGACTCCAGCCAGACTGGCAAAGCAAGCCTCTAACTCCTCTGTGAGCAGTTTGCCTCCCCTTCTCTCTAGCTCCTGTTTCCTATCTTCTATGCTCTCCTAAGGATTCCTCAAAGACTTCCACCCAAGGCCAAGCAGTGATTCCTAGAGGAAAAAAGAAATTAAGGAATGGAAACTCCCTTCCCTTCCTGACAAACTATGATATACCTACCCTGTACATCTGCTTTTCTTCTGTCCTCTGCCCTCCCTGGGCTCTGAACCCCATATCCGGGGCTGGTTGGCTCTATCAGCTTTGTTCTAACTCACCACCATTTTCATGCTTTCTCAGCCAAAGGATTCTACATCTCAGAATTCAAGCTTCCTCTGACGTCTTCCACATAAAAAACAGCAGGTGCGGCTGAGGGTCAAGGTGGCAACCCTGACCCTACCCAGGCTACCTTTGATGGTATGCAATTGGCGCAGCTGCTGAGAAGGGCCCTACATGGAATTTAGTGCTCTGCAGCACTGTCTGGAATCTTAACAGTTTTTGCTTTGGATTTGTGTTTTTTAAGTGAAGGTGATGGGACACAGGGGCATGCGCTGGGGACCTTAGCTCACATGCGATCCTGTTTGTTTTAGCCTCCCTGAAGGGCTTCTCAGCTACTCACTCCCGGGGTTTCTTAAGTCCCTGACTGTGCTCTCTCCCCCTCCCTGCCCTCTGTCCCTCACAAAGATCTGGGAGAGGGTTGGGGTCAGGCTTGTGTACCCTTAGCACCTTGGTCTGGGCAAGAGCCCCAGGCTGACAGGAGGCCATATCTTGGTGGGGGTGAGTCTCCTGCC
Organism: Mustela erminea; assembly: GCF_009829155.1. Taxonomy (NCBI): domain Eukaryota; kingdom Metazoa; phylum Chordata; class Mammalia; order Carnivora; family Mustelidae; genus Mustela; species Mustela erminea. The sequence goes on along the minus strand of NC_045618.1, from coordinate 20,929,545 downwards.
TAGCCTCCATTGGAGTACCAAGCTATCGGGGGTAGAGGCTTAAGGATCCTCGGTAGTTGCTGTCTGCTATGGGCTGGAGCGGCAGTCTTGTAGCCTGACTCCCCCAGACCCTGTCCTTACCTTGGGCATTTAGGTCAGGTGGCTTGTGAGAAGAGGGTCCCAGTGGGCTCAGAAGGCAAGTGGGCCCCCCAGGGACCTGTGAGGGTCTATACTGGCTACGATTATACCAGGCCCAGGGGTGATCCCCCCAGAAATGGGGTCTTCTCTCCTCCCTATCCAGAGTACAGCTGGGCTTGTCTCCTCTGGCCAGCTTAAACTCCAGGGACACGCCATAAAATACAGACTGTGTAATTTAAGTGATTGCTCATACAAGTTAAATATTCTGATCTTTGCTTTTAAAACTGGCACTGCTTAATAGATAAATGGTAAAATTATAAATAACTTTAATGGCAGTTTTTTTTTTCTTTTTGAACAAAGGGTCCCCTACTTTCATTTTCTACTGGACCCCACACATTAGAGACCACCTCTCTCCTTAGATCTCATTCAGTGAGTTCGTGACAAGCTTTTCAGAAGTTCCCTATCACCTCTAAGTCTCTCTGTTGTCAAGACATGCCCAAGTCCTTTGGTATTCTTTCTTTCTCACCTTAATTTCACAACTACTGCAGGCATATGTTCTTTCTATGAAAGAAGCAATAGACATTTTTTTAAGAGTCCAACTGGACCCCATGCTCATTCCCACTCCTATTACCCAGGAATATTAGTATTTAAACTGAACCAGAGTATGTCTTTCGAGATCACTTTCTGTGTATTTATTTACACATACATATGAAAACAAAGAGAAACAGGGGAGGGCTGTGTATATATACAGGAATATACAGGTTTTTTAGAAAACAAATGATAGGCAATATTTACTTTGGCAAATTTTTTCCTCTTAATATTTTTGTCTTGGAGATTATGTCAAACAATGAAAATCTATGTCATCATTTAAAAATGGCTGCCTAGTATTCCATAACATAGATTTACTGTAATTTGTCTAATTAAGATGGTTTTGATATTATGCTGCTGCAGTGAAAATCCTTATTTATGCTTTCTTGTGCACATGTGAAGTTTCCCTCTAAGAGAGACATCCTAAAGGGAATTTTCTGGGTTGAGGTATATGTTTATTTGAAATAAATTTTTTAAACTGTTACTGTTTACCATCCCTCCAAAAATACCGGATCAACTTATCCTGTTTGCCCCACCCATATGAACACTTGATAATAGTAATCTTTTAAATTTTCGCCCATCTGGTAGACAAAAATGGTGTATTACTTCCTGTTCATGTCATTTACTCCCCCCTTTTTTTGTTAGGTTATTTCTGTTATTGATTTGTTGAAGCTCTTTAAGTATACTTTTTTATTGAATGCAGCTCCTTGTGTGTGTGTGTGTTAAATAAAATTTATTTTGGAGTAATTTTAGCTATAAAGAAAAGATGCAAAGATAATACAGAGTTTATCTGCCTTCCCCTAATGTTAACATCTTATATAACTGTGCTAAATTTGTTAAAAGTTAAAAAATTAACATTGTTACATCATTAACTAAACTGCATCAAATTCTGCTAATTTTAACTCTTTGATTTCTCTGATATTCTTCCACTTCTGCTGATTCTTCCTCCTTTCCAAATCTTATGAAAATTATTTTAAACATGTTCATTTTGAGCCTCCAGACTTTTCTTAAGTTCAGGTTTGTGAACATGACTATGAATGAGGCAGAATGTAAACCCAAAAGCCATAGTGGACAACACGGAAGGTACCCCTGGAGTTTCACAGTTCTTATTCATTCAGGAACATCTTTTTTTCTCAGACTGGTGTTTGTAAAAGAATTGCTATGGGATATTTTTTCAGCCTCAAACAGTAAATGGAGATCAGAAGAAATCTCCCAACTCCACTTTAGTTTGAAGTCTGACTTCTCTAGATAGCAGGGAATCCCAAACTCACCAGGTTTAAAAAAAGAGATTATTTAAAAGAATCTGAATGACCATGTCCCCCAAAGTATGTCTGGATTCTCTTTACAATCTGGTGTGATAAACCTTTATAATAAGACTCTTTAAAACAAACAAATAAACAGAAGATATAGAAAAATGACTGAAACCCCATTTTTAAAAAGGTAAACATATTTTTATATTTAAATATCCTTTAGGGGCACCTGGGAGGTTCAGTTGGTTAAGCATCCAATCTTGATTTCAGCTCAGGTTGTGATCTCAAGGTTGTGAGATCAAGCCCCAGGTCTGGCTCTGTGCTAGGTGGAACCTGCTTGGGATTCTCTCTCTCCCTCTGACTCTCCCCTACCCCACCTCCAACCCATGCACATGAGGGTGTGCTCTCTCTCTAAAAAAAATAAATTAATTAAATAAAATAATTTTTAAAAGGGACTAAAATAGGGGCGCCTGGGTGGCTCAGTGGGTTAAAGCCTCTTCTTTCAGCTCGGGTCATGGTTCCAGGGTCCTAGGATCAAGCTCCACATCAGGCTCTCTGCTCAGAGGGGAGACTGCTTCCTCCTCTCTCTCTGCCTGCCTCTCTGCCTACTTGTGGTCTCTGTCAAGTAAATAAATTAAAAATCTTTAAAAAGAAAAAATACTTTTAAAAAAGGTACTAAAATAGATGCATATACTTGCAAAAAAAACACTAGAAGGAAGACTAAGAATAAATATAGTTACTTTTGGAGGAAGGAGAAAACATCAATAATTTTTCTACATATGCTCTATAATATAGTTTCAACTTTGAAAACATAAAAATATTTTACATATTTTAAAAAGTAAATGAAATCAAGAAGAAAAAATATCTGTGAAAACTGAAAATGAACTGAAGAAAACATACACTAAGTTGGTGACCTAACCACAGAGAAAAGAATTATTTCCGATGTCTCTGACACAAAACACTTTGATTATAGATTCTTTGTATAACATACTCTAAGGAAAGCAGCACTACAAAAAAAATCTTAAATTTCATTCAGTAGTCTGTTAGTAAAAATACCAGCATTATTACTTTGAAACTGTTAATTTTTGTAAGTGTATATTAACTAATATAAAATTGTTATATATTCATTAGTTCATTAACCTATATATAATGTTTAGCTCTTATTTATGTGTCTTAACAAATATATTAGTATATTTAATATATTAGCATTATTAGCATATAATATTAGCATTATGTAGTTGATAGTTTCAAGGTTACGTATAAATATATAACAATTTCAAAGTGATAATGCTAATAATATGTTAGTATATGCTAATGATAACATTATAGTGTATGGTTTTATACTGGTTATATTATTAGTTAATATATCAATATATAGTAGGGTATATTAACATTCTTATGAACCAAGATTTTCTACTAAAGAGAAAAAAGTATAAGAATCATAAAAGTTAAATAAAAATTTTGTAATTCTAATTTAAATTTTTAAAAAGTCAGTATAACTTAATTTTTAAGGTATCTCTAAAAATATATATATGTGTATGTGTATTATAGAGATTTCCTAGCTCTTGCCAACAAAAAAGACTACAAAGGATGAAAACCCAATATCAACAAGCACATCTAGTGCCCAAACTGTAATCTCCAGCCAGGAATGACTGATTACAGAGCTGGAACAAGAAATATACAAGATAAACTTGAGATACTTTGTGCCAGAAAGCAAGGAAGTTCTCAGAGAATAATGAATCAAAGGGATACAGAAGCCAACAACCAGCAGTTCTCACTGGCCAAAGATGAAACAATTGAAACCCTCCCCAAAGGAAAAAAATAGGGCAATTAACTGAAACACACTGAATATCTAAAACCCATGAATTCAAATAACAACAACAACAAAAAGAAAGTAACGGAGAGAGCCCCCAAACAACTATTTATTGAACAACTCTGGATATAACTTGGGCACTAGCTTCTCATTCTATAAGCAGTCGATTTAAAGGAAAGAATATATTTTGTATGCACTCTATTTCAGATAACCAAATAACTTTGATGAAAAAGATGTTCCTTATAAAATAACTCCAGCTAACAAATCTGGAATGATAGAATTAGGACACTGTCATCTTGTAACATTTGAAACAACAGACCCAGGCAGTTGGTCATCAAGGGATCAACTCACTGAGCAATGTTAGCATCATTCAGAGCTAAGACAAGCAAACATTTATGCCTCCATGTGACACAACTGGAAGCAAACAGTCCTTTTATTTACAGAGCATGGCTGTCCCCAAAGTGGAACCTGAATGAAATTCAGCCTTAGGGTAACTTTCATAAACAGAAATACAGGAGATTAGGAAGCAAGTCAGAGGACTCCACAAGGAAAGAAACAGATGACTACAGAATGTAGGCGGTTCTGTACAGGAAAACGGACCCAGTTTTCCAAAACATATCAGTAGACAAGAAAGAAAAGCAAAGCAATTTTGGACTTGCTATGGACCTTCTGTGGGTGGATTCCTTTTCAGACCTATATATTATAAAAAAAAGACATTTTTGAGACATTTGGGGAAATTTCATTACGGACCAAGTGTTCAGTGATACCAAGATGTGGTCATAGTATTGTGGCTACATAGGAGGGTATCCCTTTTTAAGAGATGCATATGGAAACATGCAGAGCTGAAATAGCCCAGTGTTTAGGATTTGCTTCAAAACACTTGAGCAAGGAGAAAAGTTAAAAAGTAGAGGCGGCAAATGGAGCAAGATATTGAAAATTGGTGAATCCAGCTGAAGGGCATATGGGAAGTTTATTGTATTACTCTTTCCACTTTGGAGTATGGTTGAATGTTGATATACATTTGAAATATTTATCAAAAAAATCAACAAAAAACAATAAAAACAAATATTCCTATCAGCAAAGGTAGGTAGATTAAAAGTAATTGTCAGGCATTCTCTGTTTGGATACCCCACTGCAATGGGACACTGCAGTTCTTATCAAGAGATGGAACATTTTTCCCCCATCCCTTGAATCTGGGCAGCAGTGCAACCTGTTTCAGTTAAAAAGCAAACATGACACACGCAGAAGCTTGACAAGCACTTGTATGGGGGGTGTGCTTTCTCCAGCTGCTGAGAACTCTGAGACCACCATGGGAAGAAGCTCAGATTAGCCTGATGGCAAAGTCACATGGAGAAGAAATGAGATGCCCTGGCCGACAGGGCGCCAACCTCCAGACATTTGAGCGAGGGAATTCTAGACCATCCAGTCCCAGCCAAGCCACAGATGATTGCATCTGTATGAGTCAGCCCAGGCAAGTCTAGCAGAAGAAACACTCAGATCTGAGCCCAAATTTCTAGCCCATGGAATCATGGATGATTTTTAAGATCCCAGGTATTGGGTGCTTTGTTACACAGCAAGGACAAACTGATAGGTATGGCTAAATTGACAGGCATACTACAGGAACATAAGCAAAAGATCAGTTTCTTAAGATTGTGGGAGTATGTGGCATGAACTCCGTCAAGGGATCTGAATGGGAATTCCATGTCACTAGAAAATGGTACATTTGAAAATGGCTCTAAAAGCAATGGAGGCTTCGGCAGACCACCTCCTTTTGTACGTACAGCGAGGGCTATCAAACCAATTAGTCATTCCACTGATAGAGGTGGGTATGACCAAAGGATTACATAGAACTCTATTCTGAGGACTAAAAAGGTCTGGCTCTGCCTCCAGTCACCAATCCCAGACAAAAAAGAAATGGTCTTTGGGATTGCTGGCAGAAGGCCCTGCCCTCCTCCCCCAACTCAGTTCTGCAACCTAAGTAGCCAGTACAGAAGGAAAGCACACATCTGTGAGAGTTGGCCTGACCCTTCCTCCCCTACAGGCCACAGCTGGGGCAACCCTAGCACCCATCAACACATCTAGGACACTCTCCAAAAGGGCAGGTTTCACCCTCCGAACTCTAAGAACAGATTGTGTTTCCTCTTCACCACAGATGCTCACCTGCAAATGCGGGGCCCAGGCAGAAGGATTAATTAAAGAGCGTTTAAAGTGCCACAGGAAAAAAATGATGCAGAATTCACTGAGGCGCACACAGATGTTTTAACCCAAGGTTAGTCTTTTCACTAAAAGAAAATATTAAAGGATTTTAAATTATGACTGCTTAATCTAGCTAAATCATGTAACTTTAAAATAATCCTCCTGGGGCGCCTGGGTGGCTCAGTGGGTTAAGCCGCTGCCTTCGGCTCAGGTCATGATCTCAGGGTCCTGGGATCGAGTTCCGCATCGGGCTTTCTGCTCAGCAGGGAGCCTGCTTCCTCCTCTCTCTCTCTCTGCCTGCCTCTCTGCCTACTTGTGATCTCTCTCTGTCAAATAAATAAATAAAATCTTTAAAAAAAAAAAAGAAAAGAAAAAAAGAAAAAAAAAATAATCCTAAGGATTACATTGCTCATCCTAGTATCATTAGCAAAATGCTGAACTTCTAAAAGAAAAATACAAGATAGTTAAATATTTCTCCATAATACTAGCTCTTTATTTGGAACTATTTTAAAGTTAATTTGATACTTTAATTTGTGATGAATACGGCTATTTTCAGTATGTTAGAATTATTGTTCACACAAATGCCACCCACATTTACATGCTAATTTATCCAACTTCTTCATTTATATTTTTAAAGGTGCAATATAATTTTTGTAAGTATTTTTTTTAAAGCACAAGAATCTTGTTAAGTAAATAGCCATATTTTAATACTCTTCTGAATGAGCAAACTATTACTTAGTAAATGTTGCAAATGCCTTTTTTGGACTATGGGTTTAGAATCACTATTATAAAATAAAGTCTAACAACACAGAAAGATCATTAAATATGGGGATTGGGAAGACTGGACTTTAAAAGAGAAGAAAAATTGGTGGCAGCTTCTTTATTTGTGGAACTACACTTGAAGGGGACAAAGGAAAACCTGCAGCTGAGCTGAAGTTGGGGCAGCAGAAGCCAGGGTCGCAGAAGGACCCCTCACCTGGAGCAGCCCTTTGATCTCTGCTCCTGACAATCCTGCCTTCTCCTTCTGAAAGGGCAACACAAAGAGCTGAGGAAAAGCCATTAGACTCATTATCATTCTACCTAATACTAAAATAAATGTTCTCTCCTGTTAACAAAGTGTGGACACATATGGTGAAAGCATCGGAAAGAACATGATGGAAATCATCTGGGAAACGTCTTCTGAGACTCAAGTTTCCTGATCTGTACAACAGAGGGGAGTGACATGGGGAGATTGGGGTGTGCTGGGGAGGGGGGCTTGGATTAATTTTAAGACCTCTTCTAGCCATAGTTTTCAGTGATCTAAACAGTCAAAAGCTTTCCATCCCTGACACTATGAGGCTAGCGCTGGATGTGGTTATTTGTAGGTATTACAAGTTTGGGAAAGATACAGATGCTAAAACCATAGATTCTGTTTCTACAAAAAGCTCTAATTTTAAATGTGTTTAATTTTAAACATAATTCAATTTCCATGTGAGAGCACATACCATACGAGACTGAAAAGTTTTATAAAAGCTGGACAAATCAGAAAACATGCAAAAATCCAGCTAAGCTTAAATCTGTGTGTGAGAGTGTGTATGTTTTCAAAGGGTGTGGCTTCCTGGCTCTGGATTGTTTGGAAATATTCTGACAAAGCCAAATTCATTTCTCTGATATCCTGAACACAGCAAGGAACTGGGGAGCCTAAAATAGCATAAAACATGATACTCCTATACATATAATCAATTTAAATTAACTAAAAAATGTGATAAACAGCTAAAAGATTTTTTTCTTTTTAAAGTAGGATCCATACCCAGTGTTGAGCCCAACACTCATGACCCTGAGATCAAGACCCCAGCTGAGATCAAGAGTTGGACACTTAAACTGACTGAGCCACCCAGGTGCCCCAACACCCAAAAGATATTAGTCTCTATTCTCGTAATTTCATTTTCAGAGGTAAGATTATGCAATTGCCTGGACTAGAAAATTTAGCAACACTAGCATACTTTTCATTCACTTGTTCATTAACCCATTTTTCATCTATTCGGAAGTATTTCTAGAACTCTTACGATGTGCCAGAAACCATTTCCTCTCAAATTTTTCCAGCTTTCGTTTGTTCCTTTAACTTCATCCTCCCTCACTCTCACCCCTGTCTTTGTTAGGTATGATGCCCTGTTCAGATTACTCAGGAGCACATTTAATTTGTGGGCCTCAAAGCAGAACGCTCTCTTACTGAGGGAAAAACACAATCCACGTGGGTCACTACTGCACACTGCGGTGTCAGGAGGAGAATGCAAACAGATGAGTAATCTGGTATTCTTTACCATCCCTACCCCGACCTCAAGAGACAAACAGGTCTGGCTGCACTTAATTTTGTTCCTAGCACCTATGTCATAAAGAGAAGTTTATTTCCTAGCGTGATCAACTTTTACAGTGAATACGGGACAGAAATAATGGACAAAAACACTTAATAATATAATACACAGTAAGTAATTGTACACATGTGTATTGCTTTAACACAGGAAAAAACAGGTGTGGATGGAAATTATACATTATCTGCATTATTTCCTTCTCTGTTATATAAATGTTACAACAACACGAGAACTAGTTAGTACGGCAATCAGTAGTAATTAATAGGACTATTTAAACAATGTAAGAGAAAAATATAACAAGATTTTTAAATGTTTCTTTTTGTCCTCTGATATAGCAGTTTAACCCTTTAAAAATCATTTATTGGGTATTTAAATTTTGTAGGCTTTATACTATGTTTTTTGAGATATATAAATATAAGCCTTCTTAAAAGGAAAATATAAATACAACAGGGCTAAACTACTACTTATATTTCACCACCACTGCATACAAAAAATAATAATGTCCTGCTTCTTTCAGCTCCACGATACAATAGGATATTTTTATGGTTTCCTTTTCCAATAACACTTCTCTGAACAGACTGAAGCAGTTTAGAGACATCCCTTATTTCTTTTTGTGGTGGCAAAACTGAATATAGTCATATGTAAAATTCACTTTGACTTTCAGATCTGTTTAGCTCCAACACACATGACACAGATCCCTGGTGTCAGTCCAATGTGATGGCATTAAGCTAAGTATCCTCTCAACAAAACCATGTGAGTGTGGAATGCTGATGATTCTCTTTACTAGCAAGAACAGGATTTTAGGGGCATGGGTGGCTCAGTGGGTTAAAGCCTCTGCCTTCGGCTCCGGTCATGATCCCAGGGTCCTGGGATCGAGCCCTGCCTCAGGCTCCTTGCTTCACAGGAAGAGGCTCCTTCCTCTCCCTCTACCTGCCACACTCTCTCTGTCAAATAAATAAATAATCTTAAAAAAAAAAAAAAAAGAGAACAGGTTTTTAGACTTGTGGAAATTCATTCCCTCTTCTCCAAAACATCCATCCACTATGTATCTAAAGGCTTCTTAATCAGGTTGTTTGTATCTATAAATTCATCATATATGCTATCACTGTCTAAAATATCTATTGTTTTATAAAACTTTTTATTTTAAGGTAATTGTAGAGTCATAAGAAGAGGCAGAGAAATGTACAAGGAAATTCCATGTACCCTTCACCCAGCCTCCCCTGATGTTAGACCTTACACAACCCTAGTACTATATAGAAAGCAAGAAATGGACAGTGGTACATTCTAAAGACTGCGCTCAGATTTCATCAGTTATGCAAGTACCCATGTTGTGCGTGTCTGTGTGTGTGTGCGAGTGTGGTTCTATGAAACTGGATCACGCTGTCATCTTGTACAACCACCACCACCGCCAATATAATTAACCATCATTTTACCACAAGACTTATGTTACCTCTTGCCCCCAATCTCTAACCCCTGGCAACTAATAATCTTGTCCCCATCTCTATAATTATATTACTTCATGAATATTACATAAATGGAGTCATACAGTATGTGACTTTGTTCACTCAGCATGTTTTCCTTAAGGTTTATGCAAGTTATCGTGTGTATTGATAATTCCTTCCTTTGTATTGTCAAGTAGTATCCCCCTGTATGGATGTACCACAGCTTGTTTAACCATTATCCATTTGGACAATAAGGTAGTTTCTGATTTGGGGTTATCATGAATTGAGGTTCTTGGAATATTTATGTACAAATCCCTACATGAAAATAACTCTTCATTTCTCTGGGATAAATGACCTAGAATTTAAAAGTTGATTTCTATAGTAAATCCATTTTCTTTTTTCAGTTTTGAGAAGAACCTTTGAGATAGTTTTCAGAACAGCTCTACCATTTTACATTCCAACCAGCAATGTACAAGTAACATATGAGTAATTGCCAGCATTTGCTGTTATGACTATATTTCATTGTAGCCATTCTGGTAGGTATGTAATTATATCTCATTCTGATCTTAATTTGCATTTCTCTACTGGCTAATGAGAAATTCACCCACGTATCTCCTTCAGGGAGAGGTCTACATCCTTTTGTCCATTTTCCAACAGGATTTTTTTTTTCATTACTGAGTTTTGAGAGTTCTTTATATTGTCTAGATATAAGGACTTTGTTGGGTATGTACTTGGCAAATATTTTTTCCCAGTCTATAACTTGTCTTTTCATCCTTCCAGTAGGTTTTTCTCCTAGAACAAAGATAGTTAATTTCGATCAGTTCCAATTTTGGATGACTTTGATGAATTCAGTTCTAAGTCCCAAAGATTTTCTCTTACGCTCTTTTCTAGAAGTTCTATATTTTACATTTTACAATTAAGTTTGTCTTTCATTTTTGAAGAATCTAAATGGATAAGTGAAACCTCACTTTCTCCAGGAATATTGTTCTGAAGTAAAAAGGTAATTTTGGGGGCACCTGGGTGGCTCAGTTGTTAAGCATCTTCCTTCTGCTCAGGTCATGATCCCAGGGTTCTGGGATGGAGCCCCTCATCAGGATCCCTGCTCAGCAGGAAGCCTGCTTCTCCATCTCCCACTTCCCCTGTTCCCTCTCTCACTGTGTCTTTCCCTGTCAAATAAATAATAAAATATTTTTTTCTTTTTAAAAAGATAATTTTAACGTCTAAGATCAAAGTTTTAGTTTCCTTAAGAAAAATCCTATTTAACTTTTCTGATGTTTTTTCTCCCCTTTCCTGTAATTATTTTAGCAAGTTGAAAGTCATTTCCAAAAAGGACTCATTTTATCACCATATGAGTTTTTTGCCACAGCCTAAACAGAATATCAAATGACACAGATAGAGTCACGTTATCATTCTCAAGGCTTCTTGTGGCCTTGCCAAAAATCACTAAAAAGTTTTGAAGAAAAAGAATGTAAATATCTCTTTTACTGTACTTTTCCCCACCATTTCATCCTCAATGTATTTCCAAATTAGAGAAGGACATTCCTTTTGTCCCACACTTGAAAATATGATTCTATGCCAAGCCAACATTTTAGTATCATTTCATAACCGACAACAGTGACAGCCATCTTGTAAGCAGATGTGCTCAGGAGGCTATCTCCTTCCAGTTCTATAAATTCAAACCTCTCATTAAATGCTTCTGCACATTTTCAGGAAATGGGAAAGCAACCTCAAACTTGCATCATAAAAGCCTCAGTATCACAGGTAAACAACCATACACATACTTTTAAGAGTATGTGTATGAGGTATATAGATATTTAATAGGTAAAACATTTCAGTCTTCGGCAAGAAGTTTATAGATTGAATGGAATTTTCAAAATTTTACATTTGAACAGTCTGCGGGTTATGAAATAAGCAGCAAAATAGAACAAGATATCAACAATCTATGTGCTTTTTTTGTTTTCGTAGATTTTATTAAAATCTTCACAGAAATCAAAAGTTCAATTTTAAATCAAAATACCTAGTAGCCGGGTAGAACACTGATCTGATGAACTTGTACTATAGACAGTGGGATGGTTGAAAAGACCAGACAGAATCAGCTCTACATCATAAAGAGCATGGTTTTCAGGTTTCCTCCTTTGCCCACAGGCACATTACTGCATCCTCTAAATCAGAAAATGTCAGTTCCATAGAGCAATAAGGAAATGAAACCTAATGAATATTCATTGGAGTTGTATGCCTCAGATTATTTAGCAACAGCTATTTTTTTAAAGATCTATTTATTTATTAGAGAGAGAGAGAAAACAAACAGGAGGGGCAGAAGAAGAGGGAAAGAGAGAGAGAACCTCCAGTGGACTCATGCTGAGCAGGGAGCCCAACGTAGGTCTAGATCTCATGACCCTGAAATCATGACCTAAACCAAAACCAAGAGTTTGACGCTTAACTCCCTGAGCCACGCAGGTGCCCCGCAGCACTTATTTTTAATTAATTATTGGTATCTTTTTGGGAGATGAAAAAACCTTTGAATTAGAAGTACTTGCCTGCCTCAGCCCAAATTAGTGGGATTCAGCCTCCCTATGTGCTTTCACACCACCTTCTCCATGCCCAGCTCCAATGTCTGTTCTGTATATTGTGTATTACATTCTGCTTTGGTCATTTAGCGCCCCAATCCAGTTGTATGCATCCTTCCGTCTGTCATTAAAATATCACAGTCAATTAGCCTTCATTTTCAATGAGATTTGGGCCATGCTGGCTTTGCTATTGTAATCATTTTAATTATCTGAATTCTTAGAAGACGCACAATGTTAACATTTTAACAAGCACTATCTTGATACAAATCACAACAGTTAATCAACAGGCCAAGCCAAAGCCAGATTCTTAATGCTCTTGATTACAACACTCTTTTTTTTTTTTTAAAGATTTATTTATTTGACAGAAAGACACGGAAAACAAGCAAGGGGAGTGGGAGAAGCAGGCTTCCCGCTGAACAGGAAGCCTGATGCAGAGCTCGACCCCAGGACCCTGGGATCATGACCTGAGCCAAAGGCAGAGGCTTTAACCCACTGAGCCACCCAGGTGCCCCCGATTACAACACCCTTAATTATACACTTACATCTCTTCACTAGAGCAATGCAACAGTGGATGATCCATTCCTATGAACTGTAAATCACAGATGCCATCGTTGTCAGGGGAAAATCAGTGACAGCAACTACAGAAGACAAACCATCTATGCGGTATCCATCTGGCATTAAAGCACCACTGCTGTCAGCCCCTAGTCTGGAGGCCACCTCATGGTACTTTTCTCCCAAACTTTGGTGCCCATCACCAAAAGCCAGGGCTTCATGGGTCCCAGGGAGAGGTTTCCTGTGACAGGAGTTTCAGTGCTATACCAGGACAGCAGGTAATGGAAGACATCTAGTCACCCTAGTGAGATATATATAAGCGCCATTCTAGAAAGCTCTTGGAGTCAGATGGCCCCTCTTACTGGCTCTGTCATACCTTGGCCTGATTGTGTTGGTTCCAGAGGACCAGGGAGGAAAGTTTCAAAGAGCAGAAATATGGGCTGGTCTCTTTCTCTTCCTCCTTCCTTGCCACTTCCCATTTCATTCTTAGCTCAGAAATTAAAACTGTATATAGTCTCCTCAATTTCCCCTTGTCCAGAAAAGGAAGAGAGAGGAGTCGGAGGACCAGACTCTACAGCAGGAAGGCTACAGTGGGAATACTTCCAAACTTGTCCAGTTTTTATATTCCAATGCCATGGAGTATAGCACTGTGCGGTGAAAAGAAAGCATTCTTCTCCATCATTCCTAAATGGTTTCCTTCTTAGGTGCCACTCATCATGCTAGGTGTTTGGAATACAAGAAAGAATAAGGGGGTGCCTGGGTAACTCATTTGGTTAAGCGTCCAACTCTTGGTTTCAGCTGAGGTCATCATCTAGGTGTTGTGAGACGGAGTCCTACATCGGGCTCTGGGCTGAGTGTGGAGCCTATTTAAGATTCTTGCTCTCCCTCTCCCTTTGCCCCTCCCCACCCCTGCTCATGCATGCTCTCACTCTCTCTCTCTAAGAAAAAAAAAGAGAGAGAGAGAGAGAGGAAGGAGGGAAGGAATGGAAGGAAGGAAGGAAAAAGGGAAAGTCTCTGTCTTCAAAGTATCTGCAGTCTAGAGAGGGAGATCAAATAGGAGATGAGTACCAGTAGAGCAAGGGCTAAGAATGTAGAGAAGGAACTAGGGAAGCAGAGAAAAGGAGAAATTGGATGGGAGTTTAGGGGGCAGTTGTCTCTAAGAGAGAACATGGTGGAAGTGTGACTATCTGAAATAGAAAAACATTGACCTCAGAATAAGAATTTCTGTATTTTAAAGTCCTCGAAGCACATTTCAAAGGGTACCACCAATTTGAGGGCTGCTCCTCTAAAAACAGGATATTGGCATTTCCCCTGAGCAACAAGAAGAACCCACAAAGGGGGAATGTGACTGCATAAGGTTGACAAGAGGAAGGACGCTGAGCCCTCCCCTACTTGCCTGGAAGGCTGGGCTTTAAACGTGGTGCTAAGGCACTGAGTCAGGGATCCAGAATAATCTGGCCTAGGCTGAAGTTGAGTCTGGCTAGTTGACAGCAAAAAGCTTACCAAGCAGAAGGGCAGGGGGAAAACCTTTCAGCAAAAATATTTAACCCACTGAAAATAATTTATACTTGTGTACAAACAACCTGCTGATTAAAAATGATTCTTAACTACTCGTTATAAGGAGGCCCACCCTTCAGGACCTATACTTTGCAACACTTAGGTACTATTTAATGGGAGTTACAGTATAAGCAAAATATTAAAAGGCTGCATTTCTTTACATGCTATAATTTTACTTTTGACTAATTCCAACTTTCTCTGTGCTCAATTAGTCTGACTTAGTGAAGTTTTGTCGTGTATAAGCTGGGAAGTCCTGACTTGTCTCTCAACTTGATAGCAAGAAATAGCAGGATTAGTAAATTCTCAAGATTTTAAAAAGGTCAATACTGTGGCCCCTCTTTTTCTTTACTAATGTTAAATGATTGTAAGCCACTGGGAAAGTAATACTTATTGCCAAAAATAAAATCTACATCCTTCTTGACCACAGCTGATTTGATTGAGAATCAAATTTTGAGTCTGTGGTCTCTTTCTTCTGATTTCTTGTAGCATGTCCCATAACAAAGTGGGTTCAACCCCATACTGGGATTTCCAACGCCTGGAGACCCATTAAGAATTCCCATAATTGGGGGCACCTGGTTGCTCAGTGGATTAAAGCCTCTGCCTTCAGCTCAGGTCATGATCCCAAGGTCCTGGGATTGAGCCCCACGTCGGGCTCTCTGCTCTCAGCAGAGGGCCTGCTTCCTCCTCTCTCTCTGCTTGCTTCTCTGCCTACTTTTGATCTCTGTCTGTCAAATAAATAAATAAAATCTTTAAAAAAAAAAAATTCCCATAATTGGTGACATGTCCAGAAGTGGTGGGATAGAGAGATGTGTTTTGATCTTCTGGTAAACTTTTAACTAAAAAGCCTGAGATAAATCCTCTTATTCTGAGAGAGGGTTGAAAATATCTGAGAGTTTCCACATGTAAGTATAAAGGAAGAATGACTGTATGACCAGAAGTGCAAATCTCTGATGAAGAAATGTATAACAACCATTTTGTGGCTCCCTTAATACAGGATACCCAAGCAACAAGAATGATAAGTGTTCTAAGTTATGTGTTTCTTCTCCACATGTGAGAAGAAAATTTCACTTCTGAAATGCTAAATTAACCTGTGGTTTTAGACAAGCAATCACGGTCTTTGCTTTGCCAGATATATGCTGACTATGTATAAATAATCTGACTTCTCTGAGCCTCGGTTTTCTTATCCATAAAAATGAAAATCTCTGCCTTTTACAAGTTGGTGCAATGAGAATTAAAAGGGCTGATGTATGAAATAGTACAGAAACACTCAAATTATCTGCTCATTGTTTTGCTGAATTATTCTTTGCTTCCTTTTTAAACTTTGACCTGTTATTTGATATTTACTGTTCTTATTTTTATTTTTATATCCGTGTAAAGTCAGAAAACTTAGGCAACCATTCTGAAGATGACAAAAATTATTTACTTTTTTAAAGTATTTATTTATTTATTTTAGAGACTGGCAGAGAGAGAGAGCGTGAGTGAGGTTAGCAGCAGAGGCAGAGGGACAAGCAAACTCCATGCTGAGTGTGGAGTCATCACAGGGCTCGGTCCCACAATCCCAAGATCATAACCTAAGCCAAAATCAAGAGTCAGATGCGAAGCGACTGAGCCCCACCCAGGCACCCTGACAAAAGTTATTTTCTAGCCCAGATTCAATTTCTAAGTATCTATCATGTTCTATATGCTGGGGACTCAGCAGTTAAGCGCAGACAAAAAGTTCTTTCCTCATAGAGCCTCCCTTATATTAGAGCAAGAACCCAATAAAACAAATAAGAAAAATAAGCAAAATGTTAGATGGCAATTAAGTGCTAGGGAGAAAAATCAAGTGAAGAAGAGGGAACCCAGAGAAAAGCCAGACAGTTCACTTTGTGGCTTCGGGCAGTTCTTACTGGTAAGGTAAGTTCTTACTGGTAAGATAAGTTCTTACCTTACTGGTAAGGTGACAAGGAAGTGAGCCCAGGGAGTGAGCCACGTGTATATGTGAGGAAGACCTGGGCAGAAGGGGCAGCAACTTCAGGGTCTCTGAGATGGGAGAGGTCTTGGGGTGACTGAGGAACAACAGGGATGCAGCAGAGCTAGAGGGAAGCATGTCAAGGAAGTAAAGGAACTATGGCAGGGTGGACAGGTCTCATTGGACCTCAGAGGCTTTTTCCTATGCGAGATGGAGAGCCACTGGAGCAATCCGGACAGCAAGTGACAAAGGAGCAATTGTTTTATAACAGAAACACGCTACTGCTATAGAAAGAGTAAAATGAGAGAACAATGGTAGAAGCGGGAAGGCCAGTGAGGAGGCACCTAATGTAGCCTAAAGATGAGGTCGTGGTGGTCTGGACAGGATGGCATGGTTGGAGGTGCTGACTGTGAATCCCAGATGTACTCTGAAGGTAAAGCCGACAGGATGTGCTGACAAACTGGGTATGGGGTATAGAGAAAAAGAGGAATCAAGGTTAATACTAAGACTTTTGATCGAAACAACTGGAAAGATGGAAATACCACCCAAAAAGATCACAAAGACTGGAAAAAGCAGGTTTTGGAGGCTGATATCAAGAGCTAGTCTTGGACCCACTTTATGTGAGGCACATGTTAGCCATCCATGTAGAAATGTTGAGTAGGCACTTGGTGATGCGAAAATGGACGTTAGGGAAGAGGTCCAAGACGCGTTGATAATCATCAGTTTAAGACGCCTTAAGCCATAGGTGCATAAACTCACAAAAGAGTGGGTATAAATGCAGAGAAACAATCAAAAGCAAGCTTGGGGCCTGCCAATGTTGCAAGGTCAGGGAGAAGAAGCAAAGGCAAGTGAGAATGAGTGACTAGTAAGATAGAGGAAAGTGTCTTAGAAGCCAAGTGAAGAAGACATCTCAGAAAGGGACTCATTAACTGCAAACTGTGTTATATGCTGTTTTTAGGGTAGGAAGATAACCGACAACTTTCCAAAATGGATACACCACAATCCTAAAAAAAAAAAAAAAAAAAAAAAAAGCAGCATATAAAAACCAGTCTTTAACTTAAAACATTTTCTTCTTTGGTTTTTCGTGTTTCATAAGGCCTTATAATTAAACAAGAGAATGTGCACATGTATTTATCTCTTCTAAATCTCACTAAAATGACACTAGAGATAACAAAGCTGTAACACACAAGGACAAAGAAACAATATAGGTCAGGATGTATCTCCTCCCCCTCCTCCTCCCCTAAACTCTAAACATATCCTGGAGTCTATTCAAAGATGGATTTTCCAGCTACAGCTAATTGGTCTTCCCAGGAATTCAAGAAGAATGGAAGCCCCAGAGACAGCAAAGGAAACACAGAAACCTCTCAAGACCATGGCAGATTTGTGAGGTGATTACAAGCCAGGCGAGTGACAAGAATACATATATAAAAAGTTAAGCAAAAAAAAGATGAAGCACTCTATTTAAATGGCAAACTTCAAAATAAAGTACTCTTCATCTATTTTCATTATTAAAAAACAGCAGAGAATGCCAGCTCCCAGACTTCTTCTCCTGCTCAATGGCCCCCTGTGACCAGGCAGGAGGACCCTCAACAACCACCATGGGCTTCTCAAGCCCTAGACTTGCCTTATCTGCACTTCCTCTCAGTGACACATGCCCAGGGGCACACACTAGCTTTTGCTCTCCAGAATCACAGCACTCACACATCCCTGTGTCAGACATGAGATTAGGCATGCTGAGGTAAATGGGAACAGAGGGCTCTGAAAGAGCCAGGGGTCAACAAGGTCAGACCCAGAAAGAGGTTCAAGAAGGAAGAAAGGGGCTAGAGTTACAGAAAAGTATCTGAAAACATATAAATGCCTAAGTCAAATCAATGCCTTTTGAGGAAATTCATAAATATTTTTGAGCACATACTCTGTGCAAAACAACATGCTAGAAAATGCTACAGGCCTTAGCCATCTTTTGCTACATACTAAAACTTAGTGACTTGTTTATTATTTCACACAGTTTGTAAAGGTCAGGAATCCAGGAGCAGTTCAGCTGAGTGGTTCTGGCTCAGGGACTCACATGAGGTTGCCATCAAGCTGTTGGCCCGGATTATAGTCATAGGCTTGACTGGGCTGGAGGATTCGCTTTCAAGGTGGCTCACTCATGTGGCTGTCGTCTACAAACCTCAGTTCCTCAGCATTCAGACCTCCATAGGGCTAACTGAATGTCCTCATGACAGGGTAACTAGGTAACTGGCTTTTCTCAGAATGGCTGAACCAGGAGAGAACAAAGAGAAAGCCACAGTGCTGTGTATGACCAAGTCGACATTACACACCATCATTTCTGTCTTTTTGTATTCACTAGAAGCCAGTCACTAAGCCCAGCCCACATTCAAGAGGAGGGAATTAAGCTCCACTTCCTGAAGGGAAGATCATCAGACATTTTGTGAATACATTTTAATACCATCACACTATATATCTGGATCCATAAAAACAATAATGTAGTATACTGTTAGGCACACATTAAGTACAACACAAACTGGAATGTGGCAAATAAGAGAATGGCAAGTAAGTGCCATACGTAATTTCACAAAGAAAATTATAATTTAACTAAGGATCAAATCTACCAAGGTGTTCCACAAAATCCATTCAAGACCTTAAGTTTAAGAGACTCCATTTGATTAAATTCAAAGGTTTCATTCTGGTTCTATTTTTTAAACTTATGTGTAAGTTCCCACTTCACAATTACTACAGTATTATTTAGAACTCTTTTTACTGATGATACAAGTCAACAAGTTTATTAAGTAATTATAAATCACATATTCTATTTACTATTCTATAAAAAAGATGTTAAAATAATAAAGCACCACCAATTCTCTACATGTAAGAAAATTGTTAAAGGAAATTTTTTAGAATAATAGTTGCTGCATTAATTATAGAACTAGAGAGTTCTATTTTTAGATTTGTCTCTAGTCTCCTATAAGGCAGTCTAAATAGATAATAATAGCCAGAACTAGAGTTCTCAACATCTTATGATATACTTAACATAATTTAAAGTTAAATATAAATGTTAGCATGCACCAAACAACAGAGCCTCAAAATGCACAAAGCAAAAGGTGACAAAGCTGGAAAGGGAAACAGATAAGTCTTCATTTACAGTTGGGGTCTATTGCCCTCCTTTCAGAAACTAAGGGCTTCTAGTTAGATTAAAAAATCAGCAAAGATAGAGAAGATCTGAGCAACACAATCTAACGGGATCTTATCGACATATGTAGAACACCAACCCAAACTCAGTAAAATATACATTGTTTCTAAGGACTCATGAAACACTCATCAGAAGAGACAATATGTTGCACCATAAACCATGCCACAAAAAATTTAAAGTAACTGTAATCATTCAAGTGTGTTCACTGCCATAGTGAAATCAAACTAAAAAATAATAACTACGTGAAAATTAAATACTTATAAGTAATCAATGTGTCAAAAAGGATGCCTCAAAGGAAATTTAAGAATACATAGAACCAGGGGCGCCTGGGTGGCTCAGTGGGTTAAAGCCTCTGCTTTCGGGTCAGGTCATGATCCCAGGGTCCTGGGATGGAGCCCCGCATCAGGCTCTCTGCTCAGCAGGGAGCCTGCTTCCCTTCCTCTCTGTCTGCCTGCCTCTCTGCCTACTTGTGATCCCTGTCTGTCAAATAAATAAATAAAACACATACACACAAAATATATCAAAATACATGGGATGCAGCTATAGCAGTAGCTGAGAGGAAAATTAATAACATTAAAAAATACTTATATTAAGAATGAAAAATCTCAAATCAATAACCCAACTTCCTAACTATAAGAAACTAGAAGGAAAAAAAGAGCAAAAATCAGCCAAAGCAAGCAAAAGGAAGTTAAAAAGATAAGAGCAGGAAAAAATTGAAAATAGAAAAATAAAAGAGGAAAGCAAAAAAATCAAAAGGCTGGTGGGGTGGAGGTTTAATAAAATTGACAAACCTCTATCAAGACTGACAAAAATAAAAAGAGAAAACAAAAAAAAATCAGAAATGAAATAAGTAGTATGACTACAGATCCCACAGTCATTAATAAGATAATAAGGGAATACAATGAACAACTTTATACTCAGAAATTTGGTAACTCAGAAGAAATGGACCAATACCTAAAAAACTACAAGTTATCAAAACTCAGTGAAGATGAAACAGTTAATCTGAATAGTCCTATCACTGTTCTTAAGAACTGAACATCTAATTTAAAAGCTTCCAAAAGATAAATTTCCAGGGCCAGGATTCACTACAGAATTCTACCAAACATCTAAGGAAGAATTACCACCAAGCAAAATCCTTGCAATATGTTTGTGTATATAAATAAAATTATTCTAAAGTGTATATGAAAAGGCAAAGAAATTTGAACAGCTAAATAAATTCTTTAAAAAAAAAAAAGAATAAAGTGGGAGGAATCAGTCTATGAGATTTCAAGATGTATTAAATAGCCACACTAATCAAGACTGTGGTATTAGCAAAGATGTGTGGAATCCAGAATTAGACCCACAAAAATATGCCCAACACATTCTTGACAAAGGAGCAAAGGCAATTCAATGAAAGAAGGATAGCCTTTTGAACATACAATGCTGGAGCCATTGGAAATCCACCAGCAAAAAATGAACCTGGACCTAAATCTCACACTGTATACAAAAATTAATTCAAAATAGATCAGACACTTAATGTGAAACTATAGAATCATTAGGGGGGAAAGAAAGAAAAAAATCTTTAGAATCTAAGGGTAGGCAAGGATTTCTTAGACTTGACACTAAAAGAACAATTCATCAAAGCGAATACTGATAAATTGGACATCATCAAAATTAAAAATTTTGTTCTGCCAAAGACTGTGTTAAAAAGACGAGAAAAGGGGTGCCTGGGTGGCTCAGTGGATTAAGCCTCTGCCTTCAGCTCGGGTCTCAGGGTCCTGGGATCGAGTCCTGCATCGGGGTCTCTGCTCAGCCAGGAGCCTGCTTCCCTCTCTCTCTCTCATTGCCAGCCTCTCTGCCTACTGGTGACCTCTCTGTCAAATAAATAAATAAAATCTTAAAAAAAAAAAAAAAAAGGCGAGAAGACAAACTACAAACTGTTAAGAAAATATTTGCAAACTACATATCTGACAAAAGGCTAGAATATATAATGTACTTTTAAAAAATGAACAGCAAAAACCCAAACAGACAATCCAAGTTAAAAATTGGCAAAAACAGACGTTTCATTGAAAGTGATATTCATTGAAAGTGATGACTAATAAACACATGAAAAGATGTTCAACATCATTAGACTTCAGGGAAATGCAAATTAAAACCACAATGAGAGGGTTGCCTGGGTGGCTCAGTCCATTAAGCATCTGCCTTTAGCTCGGGTCAGGATCCTACAGTCCTGGGATCAATTCCCACACTGGGTTCCTTGCTCAGTGGGGAAACTGCTTCTTCCTCTGCCTGCCTCCCCCTGCTTGTGCGCTTGCTCACTCTCTGACAAATAAATAAAATCTTAAAAAAAAAAAAAGCAAAACAACCTACAATGAGATATCACTGCATATCCATCAGTTATATACCTATTTGGTGACAACACCAAATGTTAGAAAAGAATTGGGAAAACTGGATCACTCATACATTGCTGCTGGAAATGTGATATGGTAGAGACACTAAAAAACAGTTTGGCAGTTTTTTTATAAAACTAAACATGCAATTACCATACCCAGCAATTACACTCCTGGGCATTTATCCCAGCGAAATGAAAATCCATATTCACACAAAAACCTGTATATGAATGTTCATAGCAGTTTTATTATAATAGCCCCCAAACTACAATCAGCCCGGATTTTCTTAAACAGGTGAGTTTAAAAAAAAAAAAAAACCAAAACACAACTGATCTGCCCATACCATGGGATATTCTTCAGTAATAAAGAGGAACTAACAATTGAGGTAAGCAACAACGTGGATGGCTCTCCAGCAAATTACATTGAGTGAAATAAGCCATTCCCAAAAGGTTCATTCTGTACTCAATGCTTGACTGTTTATATAACATTTGAAATGATCAAATTTTAAAAACAGAGGATAAATTAGCTATGTGTGCCAGGGAAAGGGAGAAAACCATATGGTTATAAAAAGGCAATGTGACAAACCATAAGTGACTCTTAATCTCACAAAACAAACTGAGGGTTGCTGGGGGGAGGGGGTTTGGGAGAAGGGGGTGGGATTATGGACATTGGGGAGGGTATGTGCTTTGGTGAGTGCTGTGAAGTGTGTAAACCTGGTGATTCACAGACCTGTACCCCTGGGGATAAAAATATATGTTTATAAAAAAAAATTAAAAAATTAATTAAAAAAAAAAAAAAGGCAATGTAAGAGATTTGTGGGGTATCCTGACTGTCATGATAGATACATGATAAAATTGTATAAAATGTAACACACACACACAAATAAAATGGGAAATCTGAATGAGATCAGCGGATTGTACCAATGTCAATGTCTTGGTAGTGACATCATACTGCATTTCCATAAAATGTTACCACTGGGGAAACTGGACAAAGTATACAGGGAATTTCTCTGTATTGATTCTTAAAACTGCATATGAAAACTATAATTACCTCAATAAAAATTTTAATAAAAAATATATAAAGTTTAGATAAAGAGAAATGCACACTTTAATGTGGCTCTATGATTTTCTCACAAGCTTCATATTGAACACAATGGCCGTGTTATCAAAACTGAGCAAGAGGAACTGATGCCCTGTGGTTACTTATCAATATATCAAAACTAAAATAAATGTAAGCACATTCTAAAAAAAATTCAAATCTCAATGAAATATAATTTGACAAGGTTACTAAATGTGCTTATTTTCAGGATCATGAAAACAATTTCCTACTCTCAAAACCCAGACTTTCTGAAATGAGTATCCTTTGTTGAGAATAACTTACATAATGCTATTCTGCATTATGTAATAATGAAATGGTAGGCTGTTTTTTTTTCCACAGGAGAGACACACAATACATCAAGGGAACAACAATACATCTGCATTTCTAGCAGATGGTTGTTATACCTTTGCCACATCACCACTGGATTCCCTGAATCATTTAAGAAAATCAATATGTCACAGCACTTTACTCAGTTTTATAATACATGGAAAAATAACAAGACCATTCCCATGCCATGTTATTTTCACAGGAAATTATAGAATTACTTGGGAAAAAAACCTTTAACAAAACTAAATCTGTGTTTTATATACCATATAGAAAATACAGGAATGTACAAAATCTAAAAACAAGGGAGAGAATCTATGTACTAGCAATTACACGATGGCTTCTTTTTTTTTTTTTTTTTTAAGATTTTATTTATTTATTTGAGAGAGAGCGAGAGAGCATGAGTGGTAAAAAGAGGGAGAGGGAGAAGCAGGCTCCCAGCTGAGCAGGGAGCCTGATGTGGGACTCAGTCCTAGGACACTGGGATCATGACCCGATTCTAAAGCAGATGCTTAACCAACTGAACCACCCAGGCACCCAAGATGGCTTCTGTAGTAGGCTGTATGGTGGTTCCCAACAAGAGATGGCCACAAATTAATCCCCAGAACCTGTGAATATAAACTTATTTGGAAAGTGTCTTTATAGATATAAATTAAATACTAAAATGGAGACCATCCTAGATTATCCCAGTGGGCCCTAAATCCAAGGACCACTGTCCTTATAAAAGTGAGGCTCAAGGAGATCTGACAGAGACACAGAGCAAAAGGGCAGAGGAACACAAAGGCAAAGATCGGAGAGAAGAGGCCACTAGCCAAAAACACCCAAGAATGCTGGGCAGCCACCACTAAAAACTAGAAGAGAAATGATCAGAGTCTCTCCTAGATCTCTGGGAGGAAGTGCAAATAGATATTGGCCTTCTTCTTCTTCTTCTTCTTCTTTTTAAGTAGATTTCACACCCCGATGGAGTCCAACATGAGGCTTGAACTCAAGACCGGAGTGGAGGTCAACAGTCACACACTTAACTGAATGAGCCATCCAGGCACACCAGATTTTGGCCTTTTATTCTCCAAAACTGGTATGGTAATTTATTACAACAGTCATAGAAAACTAGTACACTCCTTTTATCAGAGAATACAATTTATACACTTGCCAATCAAAGCAAAGCATGAGAATCACTACCTTTTAAACTCAGGATAAAACAGTTCTCAAAAATAATTTAAGACTCTAGCCAGCCAGAATCTAGCTTATGTAGCCATGAGACCTCCAAGCTGGTTTTGAATCCAGAACAAATAATAAACAACCGAACAGAAAGGTATTATGAGGAAAGGGGGGAAAAAAGTTTAGAAATTTTTAATTCTGTTCAAAGAGAAACAATATCACCAAAAAAAAAAAAAATCAAATAAATGATTTCTTGAATTAATAAGCAATCTACAAAGAATGCAGAATAATGTAGAATAAGAATGTAGAATAAGCATTCTACAAAGAATGAGCACAAAATTGATGAAGAGGAATTAAATTGGTATCTTTACTATATACTAGGAACACTAGTTTAAATATAATTGGTAAGCACTGCATTCACAAAAGTATGAAAATATGAAACACAGTATCAAAGAATAAACTTTAACCAACCACACATGGTCCTATAGAAAAAGAAAGAAACAAAAATAATTATCATTTTATTATTATTTGATTTTTTTTATCCATTCAAGAAGACTTGAATAAGTGGGACATATCCAGTTGTTGAGACACAAGTTAGACTCAAGTTTGTTGACAGGTTTAACACAATGCCAAAATGCATTAAATGACTCCAATATACCTACAGTGTAAAACTCTAGTGAGAAAGAAAAGATTTATAAAAGATTTATAAACTAATTATAAACTAATGGGTATGAAGATGACCAGACCTGCTACATACTAAAACATGATATAAAGGTATAGTTTTTCTTTTTTGTTTTTAAAGATGTTATTTATTTATTTGACAGAGACCTTGAGAGAGGGAACACAGCAAGGGGAGTGTGAGAGGGAGGAGTAGGCTTCCCACTGAGCAGGAAGCCCGATGCGGGACTTGATCCTAGAACCCTGGGATCATGCCCTGAGCTGAAGGCAGAGGCTTAACCAACTGAGACACCCAGGTGCCCCATAAAGTTATAGTCATTAAAACAAGGAAGAAGTTAAATGACGCAGAATAGATAACAGAGAAATAAACCTTATTATAGAAGAGAATTAATATATGGTAAGCCAGCAGCAGGACAGGGAATATAAAATCAATGAACTTTATAACAGTGGACTAACAACTGGGTGATGTGGAGGTAGGGAAGCAATCAAGTCCTTGTATCACATCATGTATGAAAATAAATTACAAATGAACTGAAGACTTAAGTGCTAAAAATTAAACAACAAACAATCCAGGGGGATATAAAAGAGAAAACTGACCAGATGTGGAGGCAAGGGTAGTGGGAGGGGCAGTTAAGTAAAGAGAAGAGCTTGTAAATGCAATGGAATGCACACCAAAAAAGAGAAAGACTGATAAATCTTACTATGTCAAGTTTTTTATACTTAAAAAAAAAAATGAGCTGGAGAAAATATTTACAACAAATAAGAAAAAGGATTAATATCCTCAATATCTAATAAATTCACTCAGAGTGAAAAGGGTAGAAAAAATAGAAAGTTGGAAAAGATATTAATAAATAATATAAGAGAAATAAATCTTACGATTCAAATAAAAAGACGAAAGCCCAATTTAAAAATGGGCAAAGGAGGGTGGAACACAAAGGAAAATAAAATAAGAATAAAAATGGGCAAAGGATTTCAATAGACATTTCTCTAAAGAAGATGTACAAATGGCCAATAAGCCCATGAAAAGATGCTCAACATTATTAGTCATTAGGGAAATGCAAATCAAAACCATGATGAGATACCCCTTCCCACCCACTGGGATAGCTATAATGAAAAAGACCAACAAAAACAAGTGTGGGAAGGATGTAGAGAAATTGGAACTCTTGAATATTGCTAGTGGGAATGTTAAATGGTTCAGCTGCTTTGGAAAACAGCTTGGCAGTTCCTCAAAATGTTAAATATAGAGTTACCAGCAATTCCACACCCAAGAGAAACTGAAAACATATATTCCTACAAAATTTTGTAAACAAACATTCATAATAGCATTATTTCGTGATAGCCAAAGAGCAGAAACAACCCAAGTATCCATCAGCTAAATGCATAGATGGATAAATGAACAAAAGGTAGTAAATTCATATAAGAAAATACTGTTCAGCCCCAAAAAAGGAGTGAAATGCTGACACATGTTACAACAGGAAGAAGCCCTGAAAACACCATGTTAAGGGAAAGAAGCCAGACACAAAAGGCCATACGTTGCATTACTCCATTTATGTAAAATGTTCAGAAGGCAAACCCATAGAGACAGAAAATAGATTGGTGGCTGCCAGACTTGTGGGAAGAGAACAGGGGGAGAGTCTACTAATTAGTAAGAGGCTCTTTTGAGGTGATAGAAAGTTCTGGAATTTCTATAAAGTTATATTTCCTTTTTATCATGTCATGAAATAAACTTCAGTTGGACTAAAGATTTTAAAATAAAAATCAAAGCCATGAAGGTACTCTGAGAAAATACAGAAAAATGTTTCTATAGTCTTTAATTGGGAACAGCCACTTTTAAGGACTGCATGGATTAAAGAAATTATAAAAGATGGAGGGACTTAAGTATACAAAACTTGAAACTCAGACAACACAAGAGACTTCCTAAATGGATTAAAACAGTTGTTTTAACCAGCTGGGTTAAGAACTGAAGTTTCCATAAACATATCTTAGAAGGCTAATGGAGCAGACAACCACTAGGTAGACCCCCAACTCAACCATCCTGCCTCTTCAATCTCATGGATCCACCCTTGTCCTTGGTCATATTTTCTGGCACGTGGACAAGAAAAGCAGAGGAGGCCTTTCTGCAGACAAAACCAAGAAGAATAAAAGATATAGGCAGAGAGGAGAGGACAGACATAAATTGGGCAAAACTGAGTATTAATGTCCTTCAGGTTCCCTGTTTTAGCCTTTTTCCAAGGTCGAGATACATGCCTGCCTTTGGGGATTAGGAGACACGCTGGTACGCAAACTGGTCTTCATTGAGAAGGAACGATGTCTAAGGGAATACATCTTATTAGATTAAAATGTTTCTTTCGCTGTGACTCAGTAATTCTGCTCTTCTGAATCTCAATGTTAAGAACAGCTAGAGGTAGAAATATTAATCCACTGATCATACCTGGAGTCTCCACTGCACGCCACGCAGTTGAAAGCAACGTGGACACTGACAGATGGTCGCTGACATAGGATTCTCAATACCAGAAACCCCAAAGCTCGTCTCCAACAACCAGGGGTTGACTGTGGACTATGTAGTCAACACTATTTACATTAATATTACTTAACCATTAAAATGCCACGTGTGATAACAATGCAAAGTAGGCTATTTTGCTAAGTGACGGAAACTGTATGAACACATATTGTAATCACAACTACATAAGAACATTTTAAAAACAAAAACAAAAGATTGGAAGGATCCAAGTGTTGACGTTACTAACTTTGAGTAGAAAGCATTTAATGAGCAAGCTTACTTTGGGGAGTGAAATAAAAAAAGGAGTTTTAAGAAAACTGAATCAGGAGGCAGGGTAGTGGAGGTATGTGTCATCTGACTGTAAAACATCTGTGGGCTCTTAACCCAAACAGTCAAGAAACTCCAAACAAAACAGATAGTCCCTCTTGTCCCACAAACAAGGGACACGGATGGTGACCAACTTGGACACTCAACCCTAGCCATTGTCGTTTCAGGAAGTCCCTTGGAGACTGTGTTCCTCAGAGCCCTCAGGAGGTTCTCCGGAGGTCATCAGGGATGAGCAGAGGAGGAGGTAAGCAGGGCTCCAGCTTCCTGCATTTTCTCAGCCTGATCCTCTCCATCAGAGCAGCTCAAAGGCTCTTTTCCTTTCCTCTCTTCCTTCCCCTCCCCGAGCCTCTCCCATTTGACAGTTAGAGATCTCATTTCAGGAAAGAGTCCCAGTGACTAAAGTAACTGCAAGTCACTGAGGTGATTCAGGAATTACTAACGAATATTCTTTATGGTTCCTTCCGGTCAAGTGATATGAAGAGCGTCAGGGAAGGAAATTCTCCAAAGGGCAAGAAAAATTCTCAGGCACAAGCGGTTTTCATTTTACACTCAGAGCTTGTGGAAAGCAGCCCGGGTGCTGCTCTGATTTCACTCTAGCTTGAGGGAGTAAGCGGCAGATATGTTCATTTCTGAGAGCTGTGGCAGGGGTCTCCTTTTATCTGTCCCTGGCATCACCAGTAAGAACTGTTCACCAAGATCTTGGTCATTCAAAGTCATCAGGAAATGACTAATTATGAACAGCCAACCACTGAACTTAGATTTTAAAATTTTAATTAATTAAATTTTAAATTTAAATTTAATATATATTAAACTAATGATAGAGTATTTCAATAGTTATCTTTTAAATATTCCCTTTTTCTCATGGGCTTTTGAAGCTTGAAAGGAATTAAGAGTCCAAGTCCCTGATGGTACAAATAAGGACAAAAGTAAGCAGAGGTTAAATGACTCACCCAAGGTCACCACGGAAAAGACAAGACCAGAACCCAGCATCCTTCAACTTCTGGGCTACACCATATTTTACCCATGCAGGGGTCTGGATGCTAGCAGACATGGGCTTCAACTCTGAGTATCAGTTTCCTTATCAAAAAATGGAACGAGAACTATCTACCATTTAAGGTTATTTGGAAGATTAGAAGTAATATAGCCTCCTGGCACAAACCCTGGCATGTACATAAAAGATGGCTAATGAATGCTGGTTATCATAATGCCATGCTGCCCCAAAGGCATCCTTTATACCCAGATACACTTAAGATAGCTCAGTTCAATCTATCCCATCAGTCATTAAAATATGTGTCCTTTATCGAGGAATATATCATCTTATCAGACCTTGCCCTCTTTGCTCAATTTGGTTACAATCCTATGTATTTTATTTATTATTGCATCACTGTAAAATATATGAGTCATTTAAAAAATCAGTCAGTTGGGGCGCCTGGGTGGCTCAGTCCTTCAGTGTCTGCCTTTGGCTCAGGTCGTGATTCTGGGGTCCTGGGATTGAGTCCCACATTGGGCTCCCTGCTTGGTGGGAGACCCGCTTCTCCCTCTCCCACTCCTCCTGCTTGTGTTCCCTCTCTCTCACTGTCTTTCTCTCTCTCTCTCTGTCAAATAAATAAATAAGATCTTTAAAAATAAAATAATCAGTCATTTGAGCATCCAACTCATGGTTTCTGGTTAGGTCATGATCTCAGGTTCTTGAGATCAAGCCCCACATTAGACTTCACACTCAGTGTGGAGACGGCTTAAGAGATTCTCTACCTCTCCCTTTACCCTCTACCTCTTTCATGCTCTCTCGTTCTCAACTAAATAAATAAAATCTTCCCTTTTTAAATTTTTTAAAAAGATTTTATTTATTGGGGTGCCTGGGTGGCTCAGTGGGTTGAAGCCTCTGCCTTCGGCTCAGGTCATGATCTCAGGGTCCTGGGATCAAGCCCCACATTGGGCTCTCCGCTCAGTGGGGAGGCTGCTTCCCCCCTCCTCTCTCTCTGCCTACTTTTGATCTCTGTATGTCAAATAAATAGATAAAATCTTAAAAAAAAAAAGATTTTATCTATTTATTTGACTGAGAGAGACACAGCAGGAGAGGGAACACAAGCAGGGGGAGTGGGAGAGAGAGAGAAGCAGGCTTCTCACTGAGCAAAGAGTCCCTATGCAGGGCTCGATCCCAGGACCCTGGGATCATGACCTGAGATAAAGACAGATGCTTAAAGACTAAGCCACCCAGGCACCCCTAAATGAATAAAATCTTAAATAAAAACCTAACATGATAGGGGCGCCTGGGTGGCTCAGTAGTTAAGCATCTGCCTTTGGCTCAGGTCATGATCCCAGGGTCCTGGAATCGACCCCCACATCAGGCTTCCTGCTTGGCAGGAAGCCTACTTCTCCCTCTCCCACTCCCCCTGCTTGTGTTCCCTCCCTTGCTATGTCTCTCTCTCTCTCAAAATAAATAAATAAAATCTTAAAAAAAAAATCTAACATGAAAAAAATGTACGCTAATATCAGAGGGAAAAAACATTGCAATCATTTTGCAGACAAGGTTATTAGACAAAGCTGCCTTAGGAAGTTTCAAAGTGCTGTAGCCACAAAGCACAGGACTATTATCTACTATGTTATCATTTAAGGACACCTATTTATACCACTCAGACTGATGTTCAGTTGGGGAAGGGAAGGGCACAAGATGATGGATATGACTTGTCTACTCTTACTATACACATTAAACTACATAACATGCTGCCTTTCCATTTAGGGGCTCTTCCCAAACATTGCTTTATTTCCAAAATTAGGGTTATTAGAAAGTGTTCGGTTAACAACAATGGCTTTATTATTTTTTAATCCCCATGCCAACAGCGTTCATGCCTTTGTGGGTTTTGTTGTTGTTGTCGTTGTTGTTTTGGGTTTTGTTTTCTTTTGGCTTGGTGTTTTCATATTAACATTCCAGTTTTACCATTTCAGGAGGAAACAAGTGGAAACTAGGTGGAAACAGGTGGAAACTAGGTAGCCGTCCACCTAGTTTCCATAAGAACTGTTTAAAATTCTGAAAGTGTTGGGGGGAAGCCAGCTTTAAAATATCAGAGATACAGTCAAAGCTCAGACACTGGCAGAGCTCATGCAACGACAAAATAAGATGGCCAATAAAACTCCGTTTCACGGTCAACGTGATTTTTCAATTTTCATCCTCAAGTTTCAGGTTTTATTTATAGCAACATCACAGTATGCCTACAATGTGGAAGAAAAGAAAATGCAGTACCAGCCTGAGTGGCTCTGAGGTGGAGAGTTCGTTTTTAAGGTAAGAATGAGGAAAGGTGTCATTTTTCTAGAGCCCTACCATTAAGGTCAGCTCCAACATGACATCCAAAAGGACGACCAGAGAGCTATTATGATGACCTTGCTTATGGGTCTGTGCTGACCAGCCTTATTAAGATAGAATTCAAATACCATTAAAGTCACCCTTTTTTAAAATCACCAAGATTTTTTTTTTTTAAGATTTTATTTATTTATTTGACAGAGAGAGAGAAAGAGACGGCAAGAGAGGGAACACAAGCACAAGGAGTGGGAGAGGGGGAAGCAGACTTTCCACAGAGGAGGGAGCCCGATGCAGGGCTCAATCCCAGAACCCTGGGATCATGACCTGAGCCGAAGGCAGATGCTTAAAGACTGAGCCACTCAGACACCCCTAAGTCATCATTTTAAAGTTTCTAATTCAGTGAGTTTTAGCACATGGACAAAGTTGTCCACAACTATCACCATTATCTAATTCCAGATTATTTTAAGGATCCCAGAAAGAACCTCATACAAATTAGAAGTCATTCCCCATTCTGACACCCTCCCCATCCTCCTAGTCCCTGGCAACCATTAATTTACACTTTCTGTCTGCCTACTCTGAACATTTCATATAAATGGAATGATACAATACGTGGTCCTCTGTCACTGGCTTCTTTCATTTAGCATAACACTTTCAAGGTCCATCCAAGTTCTAGCATGTATCCGTAGTTCATTCCTTCCCGTGGCTGAATAATATTCTATTGTATGGATACACCACAACTTGCTTATCTGTTCATCAGCTGATGGACACTGAGGTTAGTATGAAACAATGCTGCTATAAATATTTATGTACAAGTTTTGTGTGGACATGTTTTCAATTCTTCTCTGTATCTATCCTTAGGAATAGAATTGCTGGGTCATATGGTAACTCTGGTTTTTAGGGCTGCAGACTTTTTTCCACAACAGCTGCACCATTTCACATTCTTGCCCAGACACGTGAGGGTCATAATTTCTCCACTTTCTAGTCAATGTTTGTTATTGTTCATCTTGATTAGAGCCACCTTAGTGGGTGTGAAGTGGTATCTCACTGTGGTTTTGAATTGCACTTCCCTGATGACTGATATATTGAGCACCCTTTCAGGTGTTTATTGGCCATGTGAATATCTTCTTTGGAGAACTGTCTATTGCCATTCTTTAATTGGGTTGCCTTTTAATCATTGACTTGTAAGATTTCTTTCCACATTCTGGATACTAGGCCCTTCTTAGATATGATTTGCCAGAACTTTCTCCCACTTTGTCAGTTGTCCTTTCACTTTATTAATGGTATCCTTTGAAGCACAAAAGTTTATAATATCGATGAGGTCCAATTTATTTTTCTTTTGTCACTTGTACTTTTGGCACCATATCAAAGAAGCTACCGCTTATTCCAATGTCATGAAGATTTACTTCTGTGTTGTCTTCTGAATTTACCTTCTGTATTTAGGTGTATAATCCATTTTGAGTTAGCTTTTGTTTTTGGTGTGAGATAGGGGTCCAACTTTATTTCTTTGCATATCAAATATCAAGTTGCCCTGCACCATTTGCTGAACTCAAGTGATTCTGACATACATCTCTAGTTAAGAAAAACTGAATTCCAGGGCGCCTGGGTGGCTCAGTGGGTTAAGCCACTGCCTTTGGCTCAGGTCATGATCTCAGGGTCCTGGGATCGAGTCCTGCATCGGGCTCTCTGCTCAGCAGGGAGGCTCCTTCCTCCTCTCTCTCTCTCTCTCTCTCTGCCTTCCTCTCTGCCTACTTGTGATCTCTCTCTGTCAAATAAGTAAGTAAAATATTAAAAAAAAAAACCTGAATTCCAATCTAACACCTCCAACATCTTTGTTTTATAGACAGCATTTTTAGGCCCAGAGAGATCACGTTAAAGCTGCTCTGCATTCAGAATAAAGGAAGTTACAGAAAAGAAAAAAAATTGGTTCCCACTTCCTAGAATCTCGAAATCAGGTGAAGAAGGCAAACATTCCACTGCAGGACGTTGAGGAATAAGAGCAGAAATATACAAAGTGGTGTGGGACCTCAGAGACGGGACTGATCAGGGAACTGTCTAGTGATGTAAGCTGTTTCACAGGGAAGGTTTTTCCAAGAAGGAAAAAAGCGCGATTACAAAAGCCTTTAGACTGGCATGATGTAGAAAGTATACAGTCTCTATTTCGGTGAGATCTTAAATTGGGGGGCAAAAGAAGGGGGGAGAGTGATAAGACAACAGGTCCAACTGCAAAGGACTGAGGACCAGGCTGAGCTTGCCCTTCTCAGGTGGGCCATGGGGAGTCATCTCTGGCTTTTAGCAGAGAAGGGCCACCACCAGATCTGTGTTTTAGAAATTCGCTGCTGGCAGCATGGATGGTGGGTCATAGGAGGCAGAGCCCAGAAGGAGCCTTAAGGAGACAAACAATTCATGACCACGGCCGAAGCAGAGTCCTCTCCACCTGCAGTCCATCTTCAGATGCAGGTGTCAGATGTGTGTTGTTTGGCTAGCGGAATGTTTTTAAAACATCTTGAACTTGAATACTTGATCAGGAAGTGGGGAGGGAAGCTCTCTCTGGGGTGCCACAACCCCAACACTCCCTCTTTCGGCTTGTCTGGGCCAGCGCACCCATTTATGTTACTGCCTGGCCCCTGTGAGCAGTTGAGTTTGCAACCTGGGCCCACGCAAAAGTGGCAGCAGTGGGGAAAGGGTGAGAGAGAGAGAGAGAGAGAGAGAGAGGAACATAAACTCCCAGAAGCATTAGAAAGAGGGCTGCTGTTGGCTCTTTGGTGGTGAATGAACATGGAGAGCAGTTAATCTCTGGACTGTCATGTGCTTAACCCACACCCCGTTTTCCCAGAATGGCAACAAAGCTTTTGCTGAACCTGCTGTCCTCCAAAGCTTGCACTGCTGGTCGCTGGCCTCTCGCAGCAATAATAAAAATAAAAATACATAGAGTCTTTGAAAATGTCTTCTCTAACTGTGTTGTCTTTAAATACTGAAGGTTTTAGACAGAAAGCTTTGGCAAGTGGATCTTGCAGTTCCTTGGGAAGCAAAGGTTTGTTTAAACTGTGAAGTCTTCAGCTTCTACAGTTGTCTGGAGACTCTGATGCTAGTCAGTGGTGTGGTATTTCCTTTTATTTGCCTCAAGATGAAATTTCTCAGAAAATTTCTCTCTCTCAAGAGTAAAAAGATGCACCCTGGTTCCAATACAATCCTTGTGTTTTCCTCTAAGCTTTGTTTGCCCCGGTCCTTGTCTCCGAGTATGAGTTCCCTGAGAGTAAGGACCATACATTTCACTTGGTTTAGTGACACAAGAGCTCGACGAGGTTCCGGGCCCATAATGGTTATTATAAGGTAGTTATTACAGAGAACTGTACAGGTTTCCTACTGTCAAGACTTACCTATAAACTTCTCAGCTCTGCTTCCCCGTAGGCCTCTGGGCCAGGTTCAATTCCACAGAGCCTTTAGCCACTTTGGAGGAATAAACACAGGGGAGGAAGGAACCTGAAATCTGACCTTGACGGTTTCCAGATCTTTCTTTGTGGTGCTGGTATTATGTCTTTGAGTTCCTGACTGTCTTATCACTATCCCCACATTGCTTATCAGTTAGCTGGGCTGATGCTTTCTCTCCTACACATCTTTTATATTTGGCAGCTTTCTTCTTTGCTTTACGGAGTACTGAGTGGTAAACATTTATATGCTTTTTTTTTTTAATTCCTTTTAATTTTTTGCTCTACAAACACCTGTATTTTGTTTGTAAATCTCTTTTCTAAAATTAACCCAGAAGTTACATAATAAAAAGCAAACATTAAGCTAAATTTAGAAAGCTCAAAATAACCTCTTTTTCTCCTTCTCCAGGAGTAACACAGTAAGAGGGCCCTTCCAACTGCAATCTGGAAGGTTCAGGAAACCATGAACGCTCATACGAGCCAAGATCTTCATAATCTGCTTGCGCTGGAATCTATGAGTGAATTTTAACAATATAAGCAATATGTAACAAGACCAGGAAACTATTCAAGGACAAGATTAGATGGCTGTTTTTCTAAGTTTTAGCTACACAAATCAACACCAGTCCCTCCAACAGGGTAAGAATCGCTCTTTCAGCAGTTACGGACAGTGGTGAATACCAAGAAGATATTTACAAAGAGCATGGATTTAAAGCCTAAGTGCATGGGGAATGAAGCAGGTGATTTTTACAAATGTCAAGGTAAACTGTGCAGCTCGTCCACCCTCCATTGTTTAACATTTCACTCTACCAGGTTCCAGTGCCACCTCCAAACCTACCATTTTTCCCAAAGAGAACAGGCTGCCCCTTCCTTCAACCTCAGAGAGACTTTTACATGGAAAGGAAGTTGCAGTATCTGGAAAGCCCCTAGAATATCATCATGTTCAGATGTGCATTTTTTATTTGTAAGGATTGTTCTGCTAAATATTTGTCAAGCAAATGAATGAACGAAGATGCAGAACTACGTGAAGCACGTGCAAACCTCTCAGGTGCACAGAGAGGAACAGGAACACGCAGAGAAGCCTCGGCAGCAAGGAGGACTAGTGAAGACGCACACACGTCCCGCATCGGCTCACACCAGCTTCGAGCCAGATGTCGTCACCAGGACCAGAAAAGAAATACAGCTGGCCTTCGGAAGCCTCAAAAGGTGTTGGAGGAACAACTTAAAGAAAGAAAAAGAAGTGAGGGAGTCAACCAGAGAGACAAACAGAATAGCTAAAGAAATAGAGAGAAGCAGAGTGTTCAAGAGAAACCTTGTCCAGTCCTGTTCTGATCAATTCAAATCACAGGGACTATGCAAAAAACTGAGGGACATAAGAGAAGCTGCCTGCCCTTGATTGGCATGGGGACAGAAATAATTCTGCAAACAGCAATCGCAAAAGCAACCTTTCAGCACTGGCAGTTGGATGAACGGAAACACAAAGAGCTGATATAAACTTTGCTGTAAATGCAGCTTTCGACATTTTTTTCTTTTTCTTTCAGTGACCTGACACCTTCTCTTTTTCAAAAATAGCAGCATATTAATTCTCTGTTAACTCTTCTTTCTGAAATGCGTGTTTATGTCTGGCATGACTTTATCCCCGTGTCACCTAGCCCTGCCCCCCACATTCCCGTTCTTTCTGGCAACACCCACCTAAATTTCGACACATTTTCTCTCACAAATTTGGCATTAGCTTAAGTCATTAACTATATTTAGAGCCTGCCTTCCCCTTTACTGAAATATAAAGGATAACTGCAATAATGTGTTTTATGAAGAAAAAGTATCCATGTTTACTCAGTATGTCTAAATACATCATTTCTGTATTTGAACATGGCTCTGAGAGATGCAGGGAAGGATGAAAACTCCACACTGGTCAGAAAACAAACAGGCAGCATTCTTCATTTTATTATGTGAACTCCCCACACAGTATGTCATGTGGAATTTGTGTGGGATCTTATTTACTATATCACAAAAGTTGTCCTGAGTGTATATTTTATGCAGGAAACAAACAGGCTGCTTTTATGTAAGTCAAATGTCACATCAGAAAATAGTACTCTGGAATGTTTGGAAAGCATTCCAATGTTTTTGATCCATTGGAAAATATCATTTGGCTTTCACAACAACAAATTAACTGAAGGGGTAAGGTATGCTTAATAAAAATAAAGAAGCCTTTGGGGGCCTGGTTGGCTCAGTCAGTCGTATGTCTAACTCTTGTTTTCAGCTCAGGTCATGATCTCAGGGTTGTGGGATCAAGCCTGGTGTTGGGCTAACACTGGCATGGAGCCTGCTTGGGATTCTCCCTCTCCCTCTCTCCACAACCCCTCTGAAAAAGAGAGGAAGCCTTCTGGTTGGAACTGAACTATCAAGGAACCTGTAGTAGGAGATGAGTCCTCCATGGTGTTCTCCAGTGGCTGCCCTAACCTGAGACAGCCTGGGGGACAGCAGGGGCCCCAGGTGCACAAGGACCTGCAGGAAGCCACCATCACTAGCCCTGAGCCTTCTGGGGAAAGAACATTCAACTGAGCCTGTGTACGTCATCCCTTGGCTCCTATTTTATTAGTGCAGATGCTCAAAGTTGTCTCTGTTTCTTGATGCTTCTCCATTCCCTCTATTCTCCTACAAAATCCACTGAACTGGACTTAAATGACGTTCATTAAAAACAAATGTGATTAAGTATGTACTATATCAAATGCCCGAAGTGGAAACAGCAATTTCTGGCTGGTACCAGAACTCTCCTGGACATAAGAAATTTCCAGCCCATCAAAGCTGAACAATGCCGAGGTTAGATGGGTTGTCCATGGCCAGTAACAGAACTGAGTTGTTTAACTATAAAAGCAAATGGCAATTTGTGAGGAAGAAATCAACCGGAGAAAAAAAAGAATGATCTATGTGATAGCCATCACAAGGGCAAAACCATAAATCTGTCTGTTCAAATGTTACAGCAGGCACCCCCTGAAGAAGGTAACCTGCTTTCCTTTCTCATACCCCAATAGAGCGCATGTCTGCTCAAATCAGGGGTGAAACACTTTTTTCCCTCGCCACCTTATGGGAGTTCTGATACAGTTCTCCCGTCCTTTTCCACAGGCTCCATGGGTGTGTATATTCCCTCAAAAATTGTCTCAGTGTGTTAAAAAATGGGTTTTAAAAACTTGTTTAAGAATTAGCAGAGAGAAAAAAAAAATTAGCAGAGGATTAGAGCAATAGCTCCTAATTCCCTCTTCATAATTTTCCAGGAATTAAAAATAACTGGTCAGTGGTACGGATGCCAATTCTGGCCCGTGGTTGTTTTGCAAAGGTTTAAGATAAAATGTAGAAAACAAAACAAAACAAAACAAAACTGCTGAGGAGGCTTCTTTCCCTTTCAAGCGGTCTGATTTCTCATAAAATCTACAGGAGCTCTACCCTGCATGCAGCTTAGTCACAAGGACAGGGCCAAGCTGGCTATACTTTGACTGAATCCGGGAATTGAGGGCTCTCTCAATCTCCCAATCAAGAACAGCGTCCAGCACGTAGCAACGTGTAATAAAGGCTGATAGAAATAAAAAAAGGAAGAAATAAATCAAGAGAATAAAATGGCTAATCATATCTGGCATTGGCATACTCCGGGTTCCCAATATTTGTTGATAAGATGAATCCTCTATGCAAAATAGCCCAAATTTAAGTTTGTCTTAAACTTCCTTTAAAGACTGGTTTTGAGGGCTTATATAAGAGGCAGGGTTTGCAGGTGCTAAATAAACTCTGCAAATTTTTGAAAAGGAAGGTTTTTATCATGGGAGGAAAAAAAAACCTGAAAAAACTCAAAAAAAAATAAGGAGTAGAAGTTAGTCCCAGAAGATAATAGAACATATTATCAAGCTTTAAAATCAGAACTGTTTGGAATTGGAGAAGAAATAAACAAGAAAGGTCAGTGGGTCACAGTAAAAGATTATAAATGCCTAAGAGAATTTAATTCACTATAAAGGCATATTGTAAATGTATGTACTATAAAGGGAATATATCAAGAAAAGTGAGTGATTCCTCAGTGTTTCATGCAACTAGGAAGCAATAAAGCTGAGTTTCTTTCACTCCTTATACCAAAATTAATTTCAGATGAATCAAAGTTTCTAAGTATAAATATGTATAAGTATAAAGTAAGTATAATAATGAAATACGTATAAAAATGAAGCTATAGCCCTGCATGGGGCTCTCTGCTCAGCGGGGAGCCTGCTTCTCCCTCTCTCTCTCTGCCTGCCTCTCTGCCTACTTGTGATCTCTGTCAAATAAACAAATTAAAAATCTTAAAAAAAAAAAATGAAGCTTCAGTGAACAGAAAATCACAAAGTTAGGATAGTCTCTTTCTATGCAGAGCATAACATATAAATCAAAAAGCAAACAGAAAATAGAAAGTGCTCATACAAACAAAAAATAAAGAAACTTATAGAACAATGAAGCACACAGAAAATTTGCAGGAGGAGAAATACAAATCTCAAAAATAAAAATCATTAAAAATGCTCAACTTCACACATATTTAAAGAGGTAAAATAACATGATTTCACTCATATGTGGAATTCAGGAAACAAAACAGATGAACACAAGAGAAGGGAAGGAAAAATAAAGTAAGACAAAATCAGAGAGGGAGACAAACCATGAAAGACTCTTCCCTCTAGGGAACAAACTGAGGGTTGCTGGAGGGGAGATGGGGTGGGGGGGATGGGGAAACTGGGGGATGGGCATTAAGGAGGGCACATGATGCCATAAGCACTGGGTGTCATATGTCACTGGTGAATCACTAAATTCTGCCTCTGAAACTAATACTACACTATAGGTTACTTAAATTGAATTTAACTTAATTTTTTTTTTAAAAAAAAAGGTAAAATCAATTCAACAATGAAATACTAATTATTTTACCCATCATACTGCAAAAGTCTGGGGAGGCCCCGGGTCACTGGCATACTGTTAAGGGGAATATACATTAGATGCCACATTTCTGGCAAATTCGGCAAGGTTTATCAAAACTTAGAAAACATGAAGGGCACCTGGGTGGCTCAGTCAGTTAAGTGTCTGCCTTTGGCTCAGGTCATGATCCCAGAGTCCTGTGATCAAGCCCCCAGTCAGGCTTCCTGCTCAGCAGGATGTCTGCTTCTCCCTCTGCCCATTTTCAAATAAAGAAAGAAAATCTTAAAAACAAGAACTTAGAAAACATGAATCTCAGCAATCCCTGAACCAAAAAGAATTTACCCTACAAATACATTCCTGTGATCTGAGGTTCTGCTCTGAGGTCAAGGCTGCAGAAGGAGCAGTCCTATTTGCAGGTCTTTATCACACCGTCATCAGGCTCAACTCCACAACCCACACATGCTCACCAGTGATACCCCTCAATGCCAGATCAAATGCTCACTGTACTGACACCGCATGACCAACAAGCTCACTGCCTGGTGTGACTGACCTGTACCTCCCACAATCTGAAGGGAGGATGACGTCCTACCGCCTTCCTTATATAATATTTATAGAGCCCACACAGGTATGCAAAGTTATGTTTACTGAATAAATGAGCGAATCAATGAATGAAGGTGTAAATAAGCCAAATTCACTAACTGGGAATACCAGAGGGCAGATTAGAGAGACAGGATTGAAACACAGGTTACAGAAAAAGAAAGATGACACTTTTTAAAAGAGTTCTGTAATAAACGCAACATGGGTCTTTTGTGTAGAGACCATTCATAATTAAGTATGCAAAATTATCTTACAATACCTAGAGCAACAAGAGCAGACAGTAATGAATCTCACGAATTTAGCAGGTTGGGTTCAGCTGGATGAAACCAAAGACTCTTAAAGCTTTGGAGACTAGCTTGTTAAATAACCACGTTCCTGTAAACAGGCAGGCTCGATTTATTGTGCCCCTGGGAAATGCTCTGGAATGAACACAGAAAATGCTTCTGTTGATTAGCCCTTTTAGCTTGCGGCTGAATGTTGACCTAAAAGAGAAAGGCTTGCCCTCCAGATTTTACATAACGTGCCCTTATCAATTCCTGTTAGGAGAACCGTCCCTCACAGGACTGTGTGGGGAGGACTCACGATTTTGCCTCAGTAAAACATCCTGTGCTTCCAAGATCCCGCTGCCAAATAGAAGCAGATCTCCTACACTTGATGGAAGACTAGAAATTTTAAAATTGAGGGCAAACCAAAAGAGGAAGATAAGAAAGGAGGGGGTTGTTAATAGAATTGAACAAGTTTATTGACTGATCCATTCAGACAAAGACAGGAACACAAGGCTGTGCATGTGTGATAACCTGCCCTAATCTCAAACTAACTCACTCATGGCCAGGCCGGGAGCATCAAAGGACTTCCTCCTCCACTGGGGCCTCAGATGCTAGCTTGAGTGGCCAGGAGGAGGCAATTCTGACAGGCACACTCTGAATACTCAGCAGTGTTCTTACCAAAGGAAAGACACTCCTCCTCTCCAGGAGATACTGAACACCATGAAGAGCAGGTCACTGAAGCCCCGCCTGCAACTTAAGGCTCACTTAACCAACTTCTGGGTTATTTTCCACACGGGTCGGAAGAAGGATGCAAAGCAGGAAATGAGGTCAAAGAGACATGCTTCAACTACTGTAGGAGTAACAGTAAAATGAGAAGATTTTAGGGGTACCTAGGTGACTCAGTCGGTTAAGCGTCTGCCTTTGGCTCAGGTCATGATCCCAGGCTCCTGAAATTGAGTCCCACATTGGGTTCCCTGCTCAGCAGAGAGCCTGCTTCACCCTCTGCCTCTTCCCCTACCCCTGCTTGTGGTCTCTCTCTCCGTCAAATTAATAAAAAAAAAAAATCTTTAAAAACCTTAAGAAAGGGGCGCCTGGGTGGCTCAGTGGGTTAAAGCCTCTGCCTTTGGCTCAGGTCATGACCCCAGCGTCCTTCGATCGAGCCCTGCATCGGGCTCTCTGCTCAGCGGGGAGCCTGCTTCCCTTCCTCTCCCTCTGCCTGCCTTTCTGCCTACTTGTGATCTCTTTCAAATAAATAAATAAAATCTTTAAAAAAAAAAAAACTTAAGAAAAAATTTTTAAAAGAAGATTTTAATAAATGTACAAAACATAAATATGGAAATATACAGAGTTGGTTTTCTGGCTGTCGCAGCTAATCTTCAAAGATTGGACACCCCCAACTTCTACCATCCTCACTGAGAGCAAAACTCCCATTTTTAGCCCCGATGCCCCTTACCCTGGAATGCACTAGAAGCAAAGCTGTGGTGATTTCTAACGCTTAGTTCCTAAGAAGCGGTGCAGTTTCCACCTGAGCTTCTTGGAATGCTTGCCGTGGGAGAAGCCCAACTGCCCTGAAAGGCTTTCTTATGAGGAAATGTATACCCGTCACTTGGGAAAGCAGCCGGAAGACAGGTGCCAGTTGGCCCCCCCCACGGAGGCAGCAAACACACAGGAAGTAGGCATCCTGGACTTACAGACCAGGTGAGCCCTCACAGGAGTCCAGCTCACATACCACCCGACTGCAATTCCATGAGAGGCCCCTGGTGAGAACTGCTAACTCACAGAACTTATTCAAGAATAGATCATTGAAACATTAGATAACCAAACTGTGAAAAATATATTCGAATGGATTTCTTGCTACGACACATGAGGAATGAAAACAAGAAAGGCTAGCAAACAACTATTGAACTCTTCTGCTGCTTCTCTGAATGGAGAGCCTTAGAAATGCTTCCCTATTTTCTGGAGTATTTTGAAGGAGGCAGGTCTGAATGGAGGGCAGCTCACAGCTGTGGAAAGGAAGGCAGGTGGTTTACAGGGTGTGAGGTGGAAAATAAGCCTTGTGGGCAGGGAAGAGAACAATGATGACCACAGAGGGTGCCCAGAGGTTGTCAGCTGAAGGACTCAGCAACAGCACTTAGTTTTCAACTTGAAACTCGTTCAGCCCTGCTGATTCTTTCTTTCACAAACTCTAGAATCTCTAGGGTTAAAGAGGTATTTATACGGTAAGCATAAATGTGGACTTACTTGTACTAACCTAGATTATGTGGCAGCACCTTTTTATTCTTTATTTTCTCTAGAATTAATTTTCTTTTCTTTTTTTTTTTTTTTAGATTTAAATCTCATTGTATCCCAGGGCCGCCTGGGTGGCTTCAGTCAGTTAAGCGTCTGCCCTTTGGCTCAGATCATGACCTAAGGGTCCTCGGAGGGAGCCCTGAATCGGGCTCCCTGATCAGAGGGGAGTCTACTTCTCCCTCTGCCCCTTCCCCTGCTCGTGCTCTCTCTTTTTCTCTCTCTCTCAAAAATAAGTAAAATCTTTTTAAAAAATCTTATTGTATTCTAATCAGAGATGAGTATGGAGTACCTTGAACTCAAATTCAAACTGCAAATATAAAACAAAGATGAAAGCACAGGCTAGAACAGAAAATAAAACAAACAAACAGAACACAATTCAAGGATAGTATAACAAAAACATATTTCAGATATGGAGAGAGCTGGTACTCTGCGATAGGAGATTGAGTCTCATGGATGTCTCATCCTTAACAAGCAGATATGTACACTAGTCATTTCAACAAAGTCATTTCTGACGTTCAAAGCTGCATCTGGTATGGGCCTTGCAGGAGCAATGAAGGTCACGGGAAACTGCTCAGGGGCCACGTCATTCTGTGAGTACACACACCAGGGACCGCCTGTGGGTGAAGGGTGAAGCTCTGTCCTGAGAGGAGAGTGAACTTGGGGAACTTCAAGGCAGCTCTGAGCACTTCTTTTGATGTCTATCTGGCACCAAAAAAAAAAAAAAAAACTTATTAAATAAACCAACTCACTCTATTTTTTTAAAAAAGAT
This sequence comes from Mustela erminea, assembly GCF_009829155.1. Taxonomy (NCBI): domain Eukaryota; kingdom Metazoa; phylum Chordata; class Mammalia; order Carnivora; family Mustelidae; genus Mustela; species Mustela erminea. The sequence goes on along the minus strand of NC_045618.1, from coordinate 20,885,965 downwards.
TTTATTTATTTATTTATTTGACAGAGAGAGAGAGAGATCACAAGTAGGTAGAGAGGCAGGCAGAGAGGGGGAAACAGGTTCCCTGCTAAGCAGAGAGCCCTCTGCGGGGCTTGATCCCAGGACCCTGAGACCATGACCTGAGCTGAAGGCAGAGGCTTAACCCACTGAGAAACCCAGGTGCCCACAACTCACTGTATTTTGCCAGATATACTGAATACTTAAAAGATTCCCTCTCCTTCATATTTAAAATAATTAATTCTGAAGAATCCATTAACAAAACAAAAAGGCAACCCACTGAATAAAAGAAGACATTTGCAAATGATATACCTGATCAGAGGTTAATACCTGAAATATATACATAACTTACACAACTCAACATGGAAAAAAGAACATCACTCAGATTAAAAATGGGCAGACGACCTGAATAGACATTTTTGCAAAGAAGACATACAGCTGGCCAACAGACACATGAAAAGATGCTCAACATCACTCATCAAGAGAATGCAGATGAAAGCCTCAGTGAGACAGATAATCACCTCACACTATTCTGAGTGACTAGTCCAAAAACAAGAAATAACAAGTATTGGCGAGGATGTACAGAAAAGGGAACTACCAGGCACTATTGCTGGGAAGGTAAAGTGTGGGAGCCACTGTGGAAAACAGTATGGGCAGTCCTCAAAGAAAAAAAAAAAAAATCAGAAATACCATACAATCCAGTAATTCCACTATTGGGTATTTGCCCAAAGAATACGAGAACATTGGGGCACCTGGGTGGCTCAATGGGTTAAAGCCTCTGCCTTCCGCTCAGGTCATGATCCCAGGGTCCTGGGATCAAGCCCCACATCGGGCTCTCTGCTCCACGGGGAGCCTGCTTTCTCCTCTCTCTCTCTGCCTGCCTCTCTGCCTACTTGTGATCTCTGTCAAAAAATAAATAAAATCTTTATTAAAAAAAAAAAGAAATGAGAACATTAATTCGAGAAAATGCTCACACCCTATGTTTACTACAGCATTCTTCAGAACAGCCAAGATATTAAAGCAATCCAAGTGTCCATGAGCAGATGAAGGGATAAAGATGTGGTGTATATGCACAATGGAGTATTACTCAGCATAAAAAGAAAGCCGTTTGCAACATGGATGGATCTACAGGGTGTAATGGCACGTGAAAAAAGTCAGACAAAGAAACACAAATACTGCATTATTTCATATATATGTGGCATCTAAAAATCAAAACAAATAAACAGACTCATAATTAAGGAAAACAAAACTGGTGGTTGTCAGAGGGGAGACTGGCAGGGGAAGAGGCAGGCAATAGAGGTGAAGGGGATCAAGGGGTACCAACTTCCAGTTATACGTCATGGGGATGAAAGTACGGCATGAGGACTACAGTCAGTAACACTGCAGTAATGGTATACAGTGATAGAGGATGACCACACTTACAGTGATAAGCACTGAGTAAGCTTTAAAACTGGCAGGTCACTATGTTGTTGTACATCTGAAACTAATACAACATTGTATACCCAACTGTACTGCAATAATAGAGTAATTCTGGATAGTAGTTGTTCCCAAATTCAAAGGTGATGGCCCTCACAGCCACAGTTTAATCCAGGTGCTGGAAACACCTTGGGAAAGATCAGCAAGGCCCTACTGCAGGAATTTACTCCTCTGGACCCTGCTGCCCAGGCTCCAGTGTGGCCTGTCACCCTTCTCCGTCTAAGAGCTACCTTCCTTGTCATGAATCAGTTTCTTTTGTGAATCAAATCAGAGGTCTAAAGAAAACACAGAGAACTATTTACTTCTTATCATGGCAATACTTTCTATAGTTGATATCCTTTTCGGCTTCAAGTTTTAATATTTTTGTCTGGTAGATTTCAAGCATAGGTTCCCCTTTTCTTCCAGTGAGGGCATGAAGCTAACTCCACCGGCCTAGATGAGGCACCTGGCTTTGTGGCCTGGGCAGACTTCTTAGGGGTTGTACCAAATGGGTATTTCTCTCCAGATAAATCTAGAAATCTTTCTGGTGTGAATGGAACAGCAGATCATAGCTTTATATTTTGCTGAGAACAAAAAAACATTTGACATTGCACAAAGAATAGCATTAGACATAGCTCCTACCTTATAGGATAAAAAATCTAAATTAAAACAAGACAAAGGGACAGAAATCAAAGCAGTTTTCTTCTCTCCCACCTCCTCCTCTCCCCCAAAATGTACAGCCCACAGGGAGTTTCTCAGTCACACAGTTTAGTGTTTCAGTAAAGACGATACTGCACGTTCTCTTTCAGGTTTCCTACTTATGCCTCTCACCGCTACGGCACCAAAATAACAGTAATGGAGAGGGTGGTCACGTTTATAAAAACGAGGAGGATCTGTTCTGAGGCAACACGGGTGCTTCCTCTCTGAGAAGGAGGGTGACAGGCGAAAGTGGCCTGCAGGGTCACAGCACGGAGCCCCGTGAAGGCCCCACTGTGCGCTGTCGGATTCAATCAGGCACTTGGTTCACTGCAACTTGGTGTGTACAGCAGTGGGGGGAGGAGGGCAAACCCCACAAACAACATATCTCAGTCACAGGACACGATCATCACTGGCACCGTCAACCGTGAGGCAAGCCTGCGACAGACGGCAGTCAGAGGGACAATGCCCCGGGTGAAAAAAGGAATCCTCCCTATTATGAAATAAGAGAAACCTCAGCGAATTATTGTCTGTGTTCTTTCTGGGCTGATGCAATGGCATTACTCAAAAATCCATGTTAATGACATTCTCTAAATCGAGTACAAACTAGCAAAACCATCGCTTTAAACAAAGGTAAAAGTTAAAAATTTTGTCTGCAAACTTGATTGTGAGCTGTTGAGATACAAAGTCTAGTTCCTTACCCAACGGGTAATGGTTTCAAACACCATAACTTAATGCATAGCAGAATCAATATTACAACTGTTACTATACTTAATGCTTCTAGTCACACACGAGTGCATACGCACATCCAAAATATCATGTGGAAAGTGTTGCCTGATGGATTTTCACACATATAAACATAAAGTAGAACCATTCAGGTAAAGACAGAATTCATGATTACAAAAAACAAGTAATACCAAATAAAACGATTTTTTAAAGTTGTTAAATTTCGGGGCACCTGGGTGGCTCGGTTAGTAAAGTGTCTTCCTTTGGCTTGGTTCATGATCTCAGGTCCTGGGATTGAGCCCCAAGTCGGTTCCCTGTTCAGTGAGGACCCTGCTTCTCCCTCTGTCTCTGCCCTGCCCCACCCCCTGCTCGTACTCTCTCACCCTCAAATAAATAAAAATCTTTTTTTAAAAAGTTTTTAGATTTCCCTTCTCCTCCTCAGTAGAAAGTCACATTTATTGCATATCTACATGTTTCTTGGGAAGCAAAACCTCCTGTGAATGGGTGATAAGGTCTAATACGTAAGGATTTCTTTTTAAAATATAGACCCACTCCTCTTGTGCCCGTATCTGTGTCATCTAGCAGATACTGATAAGGAGTATTAAATCTAAGCTTAGTAACTCACTAGGGACTTCATGCCCACCTTCCACTCTGCCCCAGGAAGTGTGCCTCCCTAAGAGGCACTGTCACCATCTGCAGACCCAAAGGAAAGCAAGCCTGTAGCTCGTACTTTTCAGTCAATGCCTGGGAAATTTTTAAAAAGGAATTTCAACCTCATTTGCATTGGACTGATTTTATTTTACTCAAGTACGTTGTTGCATTTGAAAATCACAGCTGACCTTTGTAACTTAGGAGAGTCGTCTTTTCCACCTGCTGTGGGAATTCTTCAAGAAAATCTATTTGTGCAAGTATCTGAGGACTAAATTTTCCTGGAACTGCTGTGCACACGTCCATAAATTCTGTCCCCAGTAAAGACTGTGGGTTTCCGTTCCGCCATCATGAGCAAGTGTTAGCATCTTCCCTGGGGGCTGCATCTCCAGTGGCAAAAGGCAGCTCTTACTTCAGCCGAAATTCTATACCCGCACTGTCCAATATGGCAGCCATGAGCCCCAGGTGACTATATACACTAATTAAAATGTTGTAAAATTAGAAATCCTGTTCCTCACACACACACTCAAGCCACATTTCAAGTGACTCACAGTCATGTGTTACTAGTGACCACCATACTGAACCGTGCACAAAGCTCTATGGGCAGGGTTGCTCTACAAGATAAAAGGTGGGTCTGTCCACGCTCCTGATTAAGAAGGAACGTTTCCTGCCAACACAGCTGAGAACACTGACATGACTGAAAACTACATGCTGCAGTCCTTCATTCCTGCGGAGAATTCAAGCAGTGCCGTGACTACAAATCTGAGAATCCGGCAAACTTGGGTTTGGAGACTGACATCATCCCAAACCTTTCCCTGAGACAGGTTAATACCGTCTCCCAGGTGCTTGCATCACACGTTTATGAGAACACGGTGAAGCCTTAATTTAAGTAACTAGAATGCTTAAGTAACAAAAGGGAAGTATTTCAGTCCATTTAAATTTGAAGTACATTCAGTTTTCTCCTTTTATTACAATTGTCTTTAGAACGTCAGTTTACTTTGCTGCTCTGTATGATAGCATTCTACAACACCGAATTATTACCAATTCCAATCTGATTCACAGTGTTTATAATTTCATGAAAAGCAGAAACAGATGCAAAAAGATTTTAGAAAAATTGCCTTAACATTTGACTCAAGGACACAAAGTGTATGGTTATTTCTTTAAAAGCTTAATATTCAGACTTTTTACACTGAAATTGGTCTGTTTTCCCTAAAGTATAGTTTTTAAAAAGTTTTTATTTAAATTCCACTTAGTTACCATATATGTACTATGAGTTTCTAGTGTACAATATAGTGATTCAACACTTCCATACAACACCCTGTGCTCATCACAAAAATGTGCTCCTTAATCCCCATCACTGATTTAGTCCAACCTCCTATCCATCTCCCCTCTGTTCTCTGTAGTTAGGTATGGTTTTTTACAAGCTGGTTAATTGTGACTAGTCAAGTGCGGTCTAAATTAACTTGATCTCTCTCAGCAGCCTCTGGATTTTGCCCAGAACCATTAAGAATTCCTTGGAAGAAATGGACATATTCTCAAATAAATACTTCATAAGTCAGATCATTCTGATACAACCTCATTTTCAAAAAACAGGCCATAGTTCACTATCTGTCCTTAAACTCTGTCCTTAGAATAGAAATCTGCAAAAAAAAAAAAAAAAAGGTGGGGGGAGTCTCTAGAGGCATTCTTTGAAAGCCATCCCCACAATTTTAGAGTTCCATAGCTCCATACAATTTCTAATCATGCATGTAAACAGCTAAAATGAAAAATGATTTCCCTTTTGTATGTGTTTGTTTGGATAATATTCCCGTTGTGCGTGGACCCACAGGGAGGCTGATGTGGGAGGCAGGGCAGGCTTGGGATCAGTAGCAGAGAAAAAGCAACCCATACATTAGTCAACGGCCAGCAATCCTCTCCCTCACCCCACCCCCCAGCACATTCATGCACAAGCAGTTGACATGGGATAAAAAGAATCTCAGATACAGTGTCAGTGGGGAAGAAACTTCTAAGAAAGGCAACATGCTGTCTGGAGGCTGGGAAGACACTGATGGCAAGTCTCAAGGTTTGTTTGCCCTGTGTTGTTCTCTGGCATCCACGTACAGAGCCTTTTCCAGCTTCTCTGTCAACTGCCTCCAGAGTACACGGCCCAGGAGCCTCCCCAGAGCTAGGGCCAGATTCTCTGGTGGCCTTCTTTTTCTCTCAAATATTTCCTTGGACTTCTAATGCGACTAACAATTTAATTGGTTTGATTTTTACAGTGCTTTAAAAGCTCAGTTTGGGGTGGGAGGATAGGTGATGTAGCTGATGGGGAGGTCTAGAAGGGCCCTTGTGATGAGCCCCAGGTGGTGTGTGGAAGTGTTGAATCACTACTGCACACCTGAAACTCGTATTATACGGAATGTTACTGTCTGGAATTTAAGTAAAATCTTAAAAACAAAACAAAACAAAACCCTCAATCTGAGTATTCTAGGAAATGTCTTTCTCAGAGGCGGCCATCTTGTCATCCCATCAAACCCAACCTTCACCGGCTACACTTCATTAACTGAAATAATAAATTAAATTAAATTAAACTAAATATGAACAAAAGGCCCAAGTAAACATTTTCCCAAAGTACAAAGTACAAAGTACAAAGACAGATGGCCAACAAGTATACGCAAAGGTGGTCAACATCATTAATCATCAGAGAAATACAAATGGGGAAAAAAAAAGAAAAAGGAGGAGGAAAAAGAAAATCTCACTCCTCTGACCCACGAGGACTTTAGTAACAGCATTATGACATCAGATGTGCACTATTCCACATGTGGTTTGGATCAAGTGGTAATATTAATAAATGTATCCGAATGGCAGTGAAAATTATCTTCTTCTTGTTAGCTACTCTGAAATATGTTGAGAATTGCCTTAAGAAAACAATTGTTTCTCATGAATATAAGGTAAATTTCAAAATTACACAAGCTTTTACTATATTTGTTGCTTCCCTCTGCTACCATATCTTCAATAATTTTCTTGGTGCAATGTATTGCAACAATTTATTCCACCATTTCTCTGTGTATGTACATTCAGGGTTATTTGTTTTTTGCTTTGTCTCTAACAACAAAGCTGTAATAATAATAAACATCCTTGTCCATGGTCTGATGCGTCCTTTGGAGACAGTCCAGTGTAGTGGGTAAGCAGGAGAAGCTTAGAGCTTCACTACCTGAGTTCACATCCTTCTAGCTCACTGTTTAACACTGGGCAAGTAATTTGCTCTTTCTAGCTGGTTTCCTGCTCTGCTAATCTGGAATAATATTAACTGAAAGAGCTAGGATCACATCTATTAATTAAGATCTTATCCAAATAATGTTCATCGGGCGTTGTACCAGTAGTTTCAAATTTGATCCACACTTTTTTTTTTTTTTTTAAAGATTTTATTTATTTATTTGACAGACAGAGATCACAAGTAGGCAGAGAGGCAGGCAGAGAGAGAGAGAGGGAAGCAGGCTCCCTGCGGAGCAGAGAGCCCCATGCGGGGCTCGATCCCAGGACCCTGAGATCATGACCCGAGCCGAAGGCAGCGGCGTAACCCACTGAGCCACCCAGGCACCCCTGATCCACACTTTAGATAGAAACTTTTCACCTCCATTCAAGAGGCTGTGTGGATATTCAATAGTAATTCCCAGATACTCAAGGACATGAAGTTGAACTATGAAGTATGATGTCCCCTCATCAGCCCAAGCTAAACTTAAATTGCCCCAGTGCACAGGCTAAAGAGACCAAGTGAGCCCCCCACCATCAAGCCCTGGGCACGGGCAGAATTTTTACTATGTGTTTTGTTTGTGTTTTGGTTCAGGGGAAGAGGAGAAATGATGCCAATATAAGCTCAAAGCTATACAACATGGCAGATCGAAAATATGAAATGATTCTCACATCCTCATTCCCAATATCAACAACAAAAGACTCCCCGGGACACATGGAGATTTTAGAAACATTAATAACCTTTCCAAAAATGATTTTGTGACATTCGTTCTAAATTGTTAGGCAAATAGTTCACTCAATAGACTGCAGAAAATGGGCCACAAAATGACCAGGAGGCACATGATATCATGCACAGAAGAGGGAACAGGACCAAAATTCAATCTGTAACTGGGTTCAGGTACCAAATGCCTACGAGACTGAGATGGCTGGACTAAACATGCTGGGCCAGATGAAAAGCAACTGTGTCTACATGTGTAACAGCTGAAGTTGCTCTATAATTACCTTTCCTGAATTCAGAGGCATTAGTCTAATTCAGCTTGAGGGATGCTGCAGGTTATCAAAAAAGGTTAAAAAAAAAAAAACCCAAAACCTAAATGAATAAATAAATAACCTCAAAAACCTGATGCATAAATTTGGTGGAAGGTGATTTTTGAGAGTAACTTAGACAAGTTCAGTGGACCCAAGGTTTGACCAGTTGGCTGCTTACCGAGGACTTCATTACTCTGTAATACCTTCTGACTTGTGTCTTTGCTTTCCTTCTGCCCCCGCCCCCGCTTTTATTCTGCCACTCCTATGACTTCTAGATGGAAGGAATCCAAAATTCCTAAAGCAGTTAAGTGCTTCTAAAATGGTTGTTTGAACTAACCCTAAATTGAACCCTCTGGAAAGTTCTCTAAACTGTAGGATACAAGGAACATAGCCTCACTTGTCCCTAACCCCAACCCTAATCCTGGCCATAAATCTAACACTTAACCCTATATCCAGAGAGAAAAGAAGTGATATATATATATCTATATATATAGATATATATATTGATATATATATGATATATTTATGATATATATTGATATATATAATATATTGTGTGTGTGTGTATATGTGTATGTATGTATGTATGTATGTGTGTGTGTGTGTGTGTGTATATATATATATATATATATTAGTCAGCCATAAAAGGAATAAAACCTTGCCATTAGCAACCCCATGGATGGAGTTAGACAGTAGTATGCTGAGAAAGACAAATACCACGTGATTTCACTCATACGTGGAACTGAACAAACAAAACAAGAGCAAAGGGGAAAACAAAGAAAGAGGCCGGCCAAGAAACAGACCTTTAACCACAGAAAACACACTGATGGTTACAGGAAGGGAGGTGGGTGGGTGAACGGGGGAAAAAGGTGACGGGGATTAAAGAGTGCACCTGTGATGAACACCGGCTGCTGTACATAAGTGATGGATCACTAAACCTGAAACTAGTATTACATATACGGTAACTAACTGGAATTTAAATAAAAACCTAAAAAAAAATAAAATGGTAGTTTGAAAGAACTGATCTAATTGTTGAAAAAAATGCCTCCCCTTGAGTTTTGGAACTATTGTTCCTGCTGGAAAAGAATGTCTAACAGATACTCGTTTCATGCTAAACTGTGGAGACATCAGACTGTGGAGACCTCAGCTTGAAGCCTACTGGGAATCTGCCTGCTTCCTCCAACTCTTGTCAAAGAAATTTAATTTGCAATCTAATAAAGCAAAAGATTTCCTCCAAGCTCTAGGCTTGCCTTGGGACTTTAGGGTAATGCTGGGTCCATTTCCTGCAGCCTGGGAAAGCTGTGAGGGAGCTTCTTAAGGAAGGGCTTGGTGACAGTTCTGTGCAAAATGCTCGGGGAATGCAGGGAATGCAGAATGTTCTGTGTTCTTTTTTACTCTGAGTTGCTTACACTTGCTTAAATAACCTATATTTGCTGCTTAGTTAGAGATTAACTCTAGTATCATGACTGAGGCATAAGATTATAAAATAATCTCATACCTTCCTTGCAGCAACTAACTCCTTACCACACTCCACACACAAATTTTTAGCAGTGAAATGGTATATGTTTTTTTCCCCTTTTAACACTGAGATCATTTTATTCTATCAGTGCCATTTAATGTTGATCAAAGGACAAAGGAAAAGAGGTATCTTTAGGAAGGGTTTCCTTTTTCATTTGACTTCAATTAGGAAGTTGGGCTGCCTCCTCCTCCACCTTTCTCTTCTTTTAAAGAGGAAAAAGTCTCTAGTAATAAAAGAATTGCATTTCAATGAGCAGTAAATTTTCATAAATCTTTTAGAATGTGTAGATAGAGTCTACTCACAGATTATTTACAGCTCAGGTTTATGAAGGAATAGACGAATTATACACGGAGCTTGACAGCACTAAAATGCTAGTAACAAAATAAACACATGTTAAATATGGAAATTCCTAAAAGATAAAGATTCCTGAGAAAAAGTCTTGAGGCCCAAAGCTGTTAGAGACCATCCCTATTAAAACAAGAACATCCTGTTGACGGTTCATTCTCTCCTTCTGAGCATTTGAGGACACACCTTCTTCTACGGAATTATCTGGCTCGCACTCATTATCTCTGCTTGCCTGCGCTGAACTCACAAGAGGAGAAAGAAACATCTTTTGAAAGAAGGTAACTCCACAAACAGATGTCTATCATTTTTTAAGCATTCTTTTTAAAATAGAGCTGGAGGGGGCACCTGAGTGGCTCAGTGAGTTGAGCGTCAGACTCTTGATTTCAGCTCAGGTCATGATCTTAGGGTTGTGATCTCTGGGTCATGAGCTGGATCCCCGCATCAGGTACATGCCTGGTGCTGAGTCTGCTTGGGATTCTTTCTCTTCCTCTCCCTCTGCCCCCTTCCCTGGCCTGCATGTGCAAAGTTTCTCCCTCCTTTAAAAGAAATCTTAAAATAAAATAAAATAAAACAAAATAAAACAAGAGCTGGAGAAACCATACAGATCACCTTGTTCGTTGGTTCTCAAGAGATACTCTTTGGAGCATCTGGGGGTTGGATTTAATGGCCAGGCTCTCATCCCTATCCTAGGCCTGGTAAATCTCAGAGGACAGAGCCTAGCCATCTGCAACTTTTTTTTTTTTTTTAAGATTTTATTGTTAAGTAATTTCTGCAACCAATATGGGGCTAAAACTCACCACCCTGAGACCAAGAGTTGTATGTTCTTCTGACTGAGCCTATTGGGCACCCAATGACATCTACAATTTTAATAAGCACCTTATTTCATTCTTCTGTCCACTAAATTCTGAGAACATCTGTTATCCCACCTCTTCCCTTTTTGAGCACAGAAACCTGAACCTGGGTTGTCCAAGAGTAGAGTAGCAGAGCTAAGTAGAACATAATCCAATAATCAAAATATCATACTACTGTAATGTAACATTTACTAAAAACTAAACTACAGAAAGTCAGAATGAACACTTACATTTTTTGCAAGTATCTTATGGTAATATCTTGGGTCTTTCTCATTCATTTATTTAACAAATCTTTACAGAATGCCATGACATGATGCATTCCCCCCCCCCACCCCCATCCTGGTAGTAGGGGTACATAAGTGAGCAGAGATCAAACATTTACACAGAGGGGTACAATTCAAGACCGTGTGCAATAAACACCACAGGAGCAGATTAGCTAAAGAGATCTAAGGAGCTCTCACTTCTACTGTGACGGTAGAGACTGCATACAGGAAGGGGGATCTATCCGGCCAGCAGGGAGGAGAGCCAGACAAGCAACTGACAGCTAAGAACTGAAGGCTAAGGGCAAGGAGAAACTCCACCTACCATCTCATTCACTACCAAGTATAAACACCAAAGGCTTCCATCATCCTGGGGCCTCAGCCTTCACAGGTACTTACAGAAGTGCTTACAAGGAACTACAAGGGACAGCTGACAGAAAAACAAGAGCGCCCCTCCAGGCATGGTGGATGGGGAGGCCCCTCACCTCCAGGGATGCCAGGCTTGCCCTGCTGGGGCTATTCTCCTGACTCCTCACTCCTCAGACACTGCTCCTTTTTGCAGGCTCTGTTGTAGATCTTGGTCCTGCCTTCCCCCTCCCCAGTTTTGATAGGAAACCCCAACATTCCCAGTGTCCTATAGGTTACCTGTTACAGATGGGAACTGAGGTTTCCTTGAGGTCATAAAGTGAGTGAGTGGCAGCTACAAGGCATGGAACTAGAGATTCTGACTCAGGCCAGTGTTCCGTTCCTTTCACTACAAAGTTCCCTTTAAGCCTCTGGCTGTCCCTGAGCTCCCCCAGGTAGTACAGGGAGGGGAAACAGAAATCCAAACAAAGCAGCACTTCTGAACACTGTGGGGAGGAGCTTCAGCCCCAGAGGCTTTGTCCCCTCTTCCTACTTCTTTATCAGTAAATGTCCCCAGTGCTGCTGAGGACTGTCAGCCCAAGACTCCCTGTGTTTTCAAGCTTTAAAATAAGAACAAAAAACTGATAAACAATCAGCTTTTCTTTTCAGCCTTGGGCCAGTAAATTAAAAAAAGAAGTGGGGAGTGGGGTGGGGAGGAAAGCAGAGAACTGACCTAGAACTGTCAACCTTTTATTTTGGCATCTAAGAATATTTGGGGGGAAACAAAGCATCTTATACTTCTAATATATAAAAGCATAGTATACATCTATATACAAAGCCACTTTTTCAATAAAGGGCAGTTTTTAAAGGAGCAAATATTCACATTATAAAAAACTGTTTGGAGTGCCTGGGTGGTTCAGTGGGTTAAAACCCCTGCCTTCTGCTCAGGTCATCTCAGGGTCCTGGGATCAAGCCCTGCATCAGGCTCTCTGCTCATCGGGGAGCCTGCTTCCCCCCCCCCCCCCCATCTCGCTCTGCCTGCCTCTCTGCCTACTTGTGGTCTCTGTCTGTCAAATAAATAAAATCTTAAAAAAAAAAAAACCTGTTTTCAACTATATTTTTATGATTTTTGCATGGACTAGTAAAAAAGTGCATCATATGGCCCAATCTGTACTACTTAGAAAGCACTACAGACCGGGAAATGTAAACTACGTAGGTCAGAGATTCCAAGAATGCAAAGAAGATCTGCAAAAGCATTTGGGAGTTTTTCAAGACACAACAACAAGCACAAGATCCAATGGCCCATTTCAGATTTGAAAACCCTTCATCAGCTGTAATCCAGGCTCTGCCCGTTCCCTCAGACAAGAGATCAAGCTGGATGAGGAGCCAATTTAAAAATACTGTGTGCTCTAAATAACTGTGAACACCAGAAGTAGAGGCAATCCAGGATATGTCAAAACATACTGTTTAAGGGCGCCTGGGTGGCTCAGTGGGTTAAAGCCTCTGCCTTCGGCTCAGGTCATGATCCCAGGGTCCTGGCATCAAGGCCCACCTGGGATGCAGCCCACATCCACAGAGCAGGGAGCCTGCTTCCCTCTCTCTCTGCCCGCCTCTCTACTTGTGATATCTGTCAAATAAATAAATAAATAAATTTTTTAAAAACATACTGTTTAATAAAGGCTAATAGTCACTGTAAGACTTAAATCATATCACATATCACGCCACTGTCACCATTCTTCCATATAGTTTTATTTATTTAGAATTTTACTGTTTTATCATTTACAAATTTGTGTTCTTTTAAAAATTTTCAAGAAATTCGGGCTAATGCTAAAAGACATAAGGCAGATACCAAACTTCAATATTAAAAAGGAAGGTAAAATAGTTATTTTTGGATGATGTAGAATCACATGTGAAACTACTAGATTTAATTTAAAAGAGAATGAATACAAGATACACAAAATCAAAATGCCAAGTATCCTCAGTCTGAAAGCATGATGAAAACACAAACTACAAAGTAAGTAGTAATAACCATGAGAAATGTGTGACCTATTTAAAGGAAACTGGAAAATTCTGTGAGAGATATGAATAAGAAGAGTTGAGTAAATACACAGGCCAGGCCATGTGCTTGACTGGGATGACTGAACACTGTTAAATGGCCAATTCTTCCCAAAATAATTTGTAAATCCAACATAAGTATTCCAAAGTTAACATAAAAGAATGAACTGGCCAGAATTACAAAGCACATTTGCAGAAGAATCCTGAAGGGGATCAGGCCCATCAGATACTGTATTATTTAAACAGTGTGATGGGGCAGAAACACAGACAAGTAGAACAACGAACGATGACAAGACCATTACAACAGGTTTCCTAAAATATTAGAAACATTTTAATGACTGTCTCTCAAAATTTTTCTTGTTTTTTGTTTTTTGTTTTAGATTTTATTTATTCATTTGACAGAGATTACAGGTAGGCAGAGAGGCAGGCTGAGAGAGAGGAAAGGAAGCAGGCTCCCTGCTGAGCAGAGAGCCCGATGGGGGGCTCGATCCCAGGATCCTGGGATCATGACCTGAGTGGAAGGCAGAGGCTTTAATCCACTGAGCCACCCAGGTGCCCCCCAAAATTCTCTTGTTTTTTAACTCTAAAACAATATACATACATACATGCTATGTATTTGATGTACTTTGAGACCTCTCCTTTTATTTACTTCCCAGGGCTGGTTATGCAACTCAGGGAAAAGACTGATCATCTCTTTGTCTTGGGGAGCAGGAGTCCTTAGTCTTGCACTGAGAACATTTTTGTGCATTTTTCACCCAGAGCACTGGATGAGATCCAGTCTGTCTCTCTTGCCTTCTTGGGTCCTGAGCTGCATATAATTCTTGCTGGGCCTTCAGCCCCATTCCACAGTCCTTTTCATAACATCCCATAGCATTTGGCATTCCTGTCATGCTTCTGCCAGGGTGTCATTCTCCTGACAGGAGTGACAACACTTGAAGGTGCTATTGGAGCTCCGGGAACCCTGAGCCCAAGGCCTTCCTCGTGGTAGGCAGAGAACATCGTCGTCAGACGTGTGCTGGGGGAAGCCGAAACAGGGAGGTACTCTTATGCAGACTGGTTTATGTTACTCACCCACTTTAGGAAACTAAAGAACTCTACTTGAGCATAAGTGATTTGTCGTTTTAAATATAAGTACTATTTAATATACGCTTAATTCGTAATTTTTTTATGACTGTGGTGAAAAAAATTAGGAACTTAGGATACTCTGGAAATTAATTATAATTTTACTCTTGAAATTTTACTGTAATAATGCTACATTAATGACTTTTGGCTTTATACCCTGTTTTTCGAATAAATTAAAGGTATTAAGCAGGTGATGTGTGTCTATATATTTATTAAAATATATAACATGTAAATATATACAGATTATATATGTACACACATGATGGGTATATATGGTATTCTAGTGAAATATTTTAACATTTTATACATGAGTCTAGATTTTAAAATAGTTATATTCCTCATTAAATACACAATTGGTATCTTGATTTTTTCTTAACATTGCATTATAAAAATGTAAACATTGTTATACATCGTTTCTAAGCATCATTTTAAAAGGCTGTATCATTTAGCTGCTCTTTAATATGTTTTTAGATTGTCTCCAGTTTTTTTCACTGTGATGAGCATTTTTTGGCTCAGAGAGTATTTATTATTTCCTTAGGCTAGATTCCCAGAAGTGGAATCACTGAGTCATGGGTAGGAGTATATTTAAAATTCCGGTTATATATATTGTCAAACTGCCTTCCCAAAAGTTTGTACTAGTTTATTAGGCTACTAAGAAACCTAAGACAGATGTTCTATCTCTGTTTATTGGAAAGTCTTTCTTTGATGATCATTTTTAACTACAAATTTTTTTTTTCTGTGTGGTGTTTCTTTTCCAGAAATACTTTTAAGTATATGATGTTTTTCTACCTTCCAAGAACTTTTGTTGTGGGGCACCTGGGTGGCTCAGTGGGTTAAGCCGCTGCCTTCGGCTCAGGTCATGATCTCAGGGTCCTGGGATCGATCCCCACATCGGGCTCTCTGCTCAGGGGTGAGCCTGCTTCCCCTCCCTCACTCTGCCTGCCTCTGCCTACTTGTGATCTCTCTCTCTGTAAAATTAAAAAAAAAAAAAAAACTTAAAAAAAATAAATTAAACTCTTTATTACTATGTTTTTGGAGACAGAGAGAGAGAATGTGAGCAGGGAGAGGGAGAGAGAAAAGCTCTAGCCAGCACCCTGCTGAGCGTCATGACCTGAGCAGAAATCAAGAGTTGGTGCTCAACCAACTGAGCCATCCAGGTGCCCATGTTTGAGACTTGAGGACTGTTCTTATCAGTTTAATTTACCAGGAGCTTTTTTTTCTACAGGGATTTAAGTTTGCCTCTCAGACATTTTATTTATTTTTTATTTTTATTCTTTAATATTTATTTGTTCTTTCATTCTTTTTTTCAGTTTCTATTTTTTGGTTATGTATTTCATCATTTATCCAATTTATCTGTATCGTGGCATAATGACATAATTAATAAATAAATAAATGCGTATATTGGTTAGATTGCATGAATTTCGTTTTTCCTGGTAGGAGGGTGACTCATCCATGGCTGGGAGGCACTATGAGAATTTCTGGAGGGAGGGACAGGATCCACTCCAGGCCACTTTGGGGTCTGGAGGCTTGAGGTCTAGAGGGGAGCCTGAGCCCTGTTCCACACTGACTCAGGAGGGAGCCTGAGCTGGGCCTGGGGCTGAGGGCAGGGAGGAGTGGGGAGGGGAGAACACCAGAAGTTTTGAACAAGGCAGAAGTGCAGGCTGTAGTGGAGGGATGGGATGGGGGCAGGGGGGTTGTTGCTCAGGGGTGGAGCTTAGGAGGTGCCCCAGCCCACACACTGTTCCAAGCCATGGGGGTCCCCTCCAGGCTGAGCTGGTCCCAAAGGCCCAGACACCACCTCCTCCTGCCTTATTCTCCTGCACAGCCATCTCTCAGGCATTTTCAGTGCTTAAAATAAAATATACTGGGTGGCCTGGGTGGCTCAGTTGTTATGGGTCTGTCTTCGGCTCCAGTCTGGATCCCAGGATTCTGGGATCCAGCCCTATATCAGGCTCCCTGCTCAGTGGGGAGCCTGCTTCTCCCTCTCCAGCTCCCCCCCCCCGCCCCCCGCCCCCCCCCACCCCGTGCTTGTGTTCCTGCTCTCACTCTCTCAGTCATAAATAAATAAAATCTTTAAAAATAATTAATTAATCAGTTAATTAAATATACTAACTAAACCTATAAATGTACTTTAAAATGTCTGGGAAAAATCCAGTTAGCTAAAATAAATCAACAATCAGTCTTATATATACAAACTAGTTAAATTCATTAATGGAATAATAAGCTTTGTAAATTGAAAAGGAAAAGGAAAGCTAGCTTTTTAAAAAGTACAAATTCAGGGGTGCTTGGGTGGCTCAGTTGTTAAGCATCTGCCTTTGGTTCATGTCATGATCCCAGGACTTGGGATTGAGCCCCACATCGGGAAGGGCTGCTTCTCCCTCTCCAAGGGAAGGGAAGGCTGCTCCAAGGGAAGCCTCCTTCTCCCTCTCCCACTCCCCCTGCTTCTGTTCCCTCTCTTAGTGTCTTTCTCTGTCAAATAAATAAATAAAATCTTTTTTTAAAAAAAGTGTAACTTCCATAAACTGGATATTATTTTTAAACACCAGTAACTACAATAGTTCTTTGTAAGGACAGTGGGCCCTCTTGGACATTACAACCCACCATTTACTCATTCCCCCCCCCTCACACAGCCGCACCCATGGGATTCTTAACTGAGAATGGTAGGGCAGGCCCTGGATGCACCTCAGCTCTCTTCCACTGTGAGACCACACTTAGTAATTCATCCCATCCTCCAGAGAGAGCCAATGTCACAAGGCATTACCAAGTCATAGCCATCCTACTAAAGATTTTGTGAGGAAATGGTTAGCAGAATGCATGCCTTCTTTTTCATATACCACAGAGGAAAAAAAAATAATTTCTTTCATTAAATATCTCCTGTTTTCTGTGCAAAACTTCTTCCTGCCAGCTTCACTAATCTCTCTTTTCTCCTCTCCCACTGCTTCTCTTCCAATACAGTACTCACCCTCAGCTGCAGAACGAAAGTTCCACAGTGGGCCAGACAGTGGCTGAGCAACCCTACCCATCTTGAATCTGCCACTCCGAGTGAAAATGCCCGACAAAACTGGGTCTACAGGGAGGATCCTGCTGCCAAGGAAATGAGATTCTTCTCAGCATCATTTAAAATGAAATGACTGTTAGAAGCTGTCTGAAGCAAAATGAGAGTGAAAGGGAAACAGGCTAAGAAAACAGAAGTAGAGCCACTTCACCATTTTGTTTAATTTGTAATATTTTCAGTAAGATCTTGAAGCAAAAAAAGCTGGAGATCAGGAAGGGCATTCTTAACGACTTGAAGGACCAAGTGAACTACCCCCATCGTAATGAAAAGCAATTGTATATGTTTCTGTGCAGCCATTGTTGGTGTGGGTTCCTAAAGGAAAAAACATGGATATCTGTCAGGACATGGAAACCAGAGGAATGTTTTCCCAGTTTTCAGAAAAGAGCAAAGAGTAAGATTCTGGAAATTACGAATTGGTAAATACACCATCAATCCATAACAAAATTCTAGGACAGACTATTAGGCAACTGTTCTGCTGTGAAAGGCATAATATATACAATGGGGTCAATACAAAATATGTTGATAATTATTAGGCTCCTTTGACTCCCTCACAGAAAATCTGATGTGATAGTACATCTCTACACAGCTGGTAAGAGAGGAAAGAGAATCCTCTTTTACTATCTCCTCCTTGGCTGTCAAAAAAGTAGAATCACGAGAAAATCAATGCCACAGAAGAGTACAAAAGCTCTTAATAAGGACAGATTCTGGCAGGGAAAATGTCTATTTGTTCAGTGTAGAGGCACTGAAGCCTGTACGCCAGACTTGGACCAATGTGTGGCCTGCACAGAGGTACCAAGTTGGGGGCAGGGACTGAGAGTGTGCTATTCTCCGGCCCAAGCTCCCCCCCCCAACTCTGCGTGCTTTGGGGCAGCATCATCCGGAGGCAGCATCTTTTCCCATGATGCTCTGTGGCCCTATGTACATCTGAAGTCCAGAGCCTGCACCTCAAATCCCCCATCTTCTACTCATCAACTTGAAGCCCTCCTTGTGATTCAGTCTTCCAATGAATGGGTGTGAGTCTCCCTCCTGATGGATGGCGAGGAAATGCCAACTGGTGTGAGGAGCACTGAGCACATTGCTTGGCGCCATCTTGGGAAAGTCCTGGAAGGGATTACATGAGACCTCTATGGTCCTGATCTCAAATTCTGAGATTCTGTGACCTGAGTTTGAAATCAGAAACTCTTGACTCAGATCCTTCTGGCCATCACCTTTTCATTGCAGTTAAAATTTACAATGTGAACAACTGAGAAAAGAGGATTCTCTGAACAGTATTTTTCTCCCCATTTTGTAAACTATACTATAAAAACAAAAGCTTCTGAAGTAACAGTTTTATTATACTTGTTCTCTTGTGAAAGAAAAGTCATAAAGTCATCCTCTGCACTGCCCCACAATATATTTTCCTCTCATTCTAAAAAGATTCTATGAAGCAACATTTACATATTGGGTAGATTTTTGCAAATGGTAAAGAGGGGGAAAGAATCCTGTCTGACCATGCCTTGAGAAGCAAATTTTTCACTGGTGGCTTCATTAACTTTGTGTCTGGGGATGGATGTATAGAAATGATTTCACTTAGGAAAGCTGTGCTCTGTCCACATAATTCATGGATGATTAATGAGAAAAGATTCTAAATTTATAGAAGTATATACACGAAGGAATCTGAACATAGAAGACAGCTATATGAGCCCCTTCAGATATTTTTTACAGCAAAAATTTATTTGATTTCCATTAGCAGTTTTATCTAATTATTACATTTCAGAATATTTCAAATAAAATCTATCAGATAAAAGAAATACAGCATGTTTGTTACATAATGCTAATATAATCTCAAACTGAGTAATTCCCATCCCAAAGTCTCTGGAAGTAAGAAAATGATGAATAGATGATGTTTTTATTAAACATATGAAAATATGCATGTAAAAGATCATTGATAGACTAAAACATACTTGAACTCTTTGGTTTATTTTGGTTAGGTTCTGGGTAGAGCAGTTGGTTGAAATGAAGTATGTATAGAAAAAATAAGGACAAAGGTAAGTATTAGCGTTGGTCTCTGGGATGGAAATGTAAAGCATTACTGCTTATCTTACTAGGCCTCTATGGGCTATTTTGTATACTCTACTGGCAGCCCTGAAAACATGAAGCAAATGTTTCGTGAGGCTAAAAGTGACCTGAAGAAAGTAATTCCAAATCCATGATGCTCCTAACCCAACTATTAGGTAAAAATGGGACCTCTACCAGCATGAAGAAGTGATTGTCTCTTCTGTTTTTAATTACATATGGACAGAAAAGTCCTAAATCCTTATTTTAGATCTCCACTTAAATGATTCCTTTATATTACATCTTATGCCTGTTCCCTTCTCTGCTCTCAGTTTTAGGACAAATTGGGGAGCACCTGGGTAGCTCAGTCAGTTGAGTGTCTGCCTTCAACTTGGGTCACGATTATAGGATCCTGGGATTGAGCGCCACATTGGGCTCCCTCCTCAGTGGGTAGCCTACTTCTCCTTTTCCCTCTGCCTCTGATTCTTTCTCTCAAATAAATAAATACATCTTAAAAAAAAAAAAAGACAAGACTTAGCATTCAGTCAGAATGCTAAGTGACTCTCTGGTCTAGCTTCTTACTTCATTTGTTTCTGCACTATTGTCTTTGGGAACTTTTGCTGGAGCTCCTTACCCTGCCAGCTGTGAAGGCAGCCCCTGGGACAGGCAGTTGGACATAGCAGGGAAAGGGGCACTGATGTGTGCTGGGGGCCACCTGACAGGAAGTCAAGGTCTGTGTGACCAGCTGTGTGACCATGGGTAATCTATGAAGCCCTCGGAACCCCAAGCTCTCCTTGAGTTAAATGGAAATAATCATGCCTACATCACCACAGGTTTGCCATGAGCTTTAAAGCCAGTAGAAGGTTCATAAGAGTGTAGACATACATGCAGCTAAGAGGATTCTGTACACACACACAGAAACAAAAAACAAAAACAAAAACAAAAAAACACCAAATCACCATCTACTAGCAGAAAGCTGGACAAGCTGATTCATTTATTCAAATATATTTCCTAAATTTCTACTCTGTGCCAGGCAGTGGTATAGGTACTGAGGATACAGAGGTTTGACAGGCAACAATTCCTGTTCTTTTGAAGCTTATATCCTAGGAGGGAAAACATGATCAAAATATAGGTAAAATGTAGGGGCGCCTGGGTGGCTCAGTGGGTTAAGCCTCTGCCTTTGGCTTGGGTCATGGTCTCAGGGTCCTGGGATCGAGCCCCACATCAGGCTCTCTGCTCAGTGGGGAGCCTGCTTCCCCCTGTCTCTGCCTGCCTCTCTGCCTACTTGCGCTCTCTCTCTGTCAAATAAACAAATAAATCTCAAAACAAATAGGCAAAATGTGTATTTCATGGTGGTAGGTACTATGAGGGAAAAATACGGAAGGGAGGACTTGGAAGGGATGAGAAATGCAATTTTAACAGTTTCAGACAAAAGTGACATTAAAATAAGACTGGAAGTAGTGGGAGAGGAGCCAGGTAGCCGTCCAGACAAATGGAGCAGCTGGTACCGGGGAGTCAGGATGGCCAGTGTGGCTACAGTAGTCATGGGGGCAGGAGAAGGAAATGAGTGGAAAAGAAATGGGAGCCCTTGAAGAATTCTGAGAAGAGCAGTGACATAATGAGCTTACCTTTTAACCAGATCTTTCAGGTTTTTGAAGAGAGTGCTGGGAATACAATGGTAAGAGGTGCAAAAGTGAAAGCAAGAAGCTACTAAGAAATTAGCACAACAATCCCGGAAAAAAATGAGCACAGTTTAAATTAGGGTGGTAAATGGACGTGGTGAGAACCGGTCACATTATGGATCTATCCCAAAAGTGTGGCCACGGTGAGATTTGCTGATAAGCTGGGTACAAGCAGAGTAAGAGAGGAAGGAGTCAAGGATGACCCCAAGGTTTCCCACCTGAGCAAGTAAAAGAATGAGGTTACTATAGATTAAGATAAAAAACACTGGGGTACCAGAACAAGAAAAGGGTAGACATGTACGATACTGACAATCAAGGCAGAGGTCTACATCAGACATGTGAAATGGAGAGTCAACAGCATTTAGACGGTATTTGGCAAACCATGAGGTTGGATAAGGTCAACAAAGGAGTGAGTATAGATAGAAAAAGGAAGTCCTAGATCCAACATTAAGGTGTTGGAAGATGAAAAAGAGCCACAGTAGGATAGAAAGAGAACTAGAGGAGTGTGGGGTCCTAGGAGTATATCCTAGGAGCAGGGAATTTTGTCTGTGCTGGTGAGGATCATTAGGATGGACAAGGAGGATGATAATGAACTGAACATTGTGACTGACAGGACTGTGAATCTGGTAACACGAAGGTCACTGGTGATTTTCAGGAAAGTGGCTTCAGGGAAGAGGTGGGGATAAGAGTCTGATTAGGTGAACTGGAAAGAGAACAGGAAGACTCAGGTGATGCCTCTGGACGGCAGTCCGTTCTCTTCTTAACCATTGAGTGCTGAAACTCCAGGGTCTCCCTTGATCTTAATTCTCAGAAAGAACTTCCTCATTCCCAACTGAACTCCGTTTCCTTGTATCTTATCCTTTTTTTCCCCTTGAACTAGGGAAAAAAATCTGTATCTAATAGGTATAAAAATCTGTAACACTTCATATACTTAAAAATAGTAGTCAATAAGAAACAATTCCAGGTGTGCCTGGGTGGCTCAATCCTCAAGCATCTGCATTCGGCTCCAGTCATGACCCCAGGGTCTGGGGAAGGAGACCAGTATCTGGACTCCCTGCTCAGCAGGAGGCCTGATTCTCCTTCTCCGACTCCCCCTGCTTGTGTTCTCACTGTCAAATAAATAAAATCTTAGAAAAGAAAAACAATTCCATTTATAATAGCATGAAAAAAAAAGATAAAATACTTAGGAATAAATTGAGCCAAGCATTTGCAAGACTTGCACCCTCAAAACAGTAAAACATCATTGAAAGGAATTAGAGAAGACCTAATAAAAGGAAAGACATCCCATGTTCAAGGACTGGAAGACCTAATATTGGTAAGTTGGTAACACTCTATAAATTGATGTATAGATTCAACACAATCCTGATCAAAATCCCAATACCCTGCAAGTCTTTAGTCACATGATAATCTCAAGGGCCCCGTCATTTAATGAGGTGGTCTGGTAGTAGAGTCAGATGGGATTCACATTCTACTTTCTAACTGCCTAACCTGTACGTGGGACTTAACTTCTGCCTCTGAGGATCAGATGAGTAATGATTATATGAAAGCACACAGCCCAGCGCCTGATACAAGAGGCCTCAAATTATATTTGCTTTCAAAGTAACACACCCTATCGGATGTCTACATTTTACCTGGCTCTGACTCTGCTCGGTCTAGACCTATAAATGGGGTAACATGTGGAAACCACCCTGCAGGAGTTTGCAACCCAGGGAGAGAAGGAAATATTCCTCTGTACTTCAAGGTTCAATAGCAGTCAAAGGAACGCACCTTAAGATCTGAAAGTCGGGAAGGGAGCATATGATGGACTCTGATGGCTTCCTGGAGTAGGTGACAGCAGAGCACTGTGTGGCCTTCACAAAAGGAGAACCTACTGGAATTACGACTGGGGGAAAGGCTAGAGAGAAAGACAGGAAGTTGAAGGAATGGCTGCCCCACACGGAATAATGACCATCTACTAATGAAACAGACACTGTCTCCTCTGTGTGCCACAACACCGAGCACCAAGATGCAGGTCACCAGAGACCACAATGCATTCGAGTGCCTTCCAAATGTTCCTTGACAACGCAGTTGTTATTTGGTTTGACTGTTCTTACTTTCACAGTTATAAATCTGGTTTGGTCTGTGCTAATCAGAAGCATAGCTTTGCATTATAGACTTCCAAAGCAAAACTCTACAGAAGCATACAGCTGCTTCTGTATGCTTCCTAAGCAATCCTGTGGGCTTGCCATCACAGATCACAGAACCTTCTGGTGTACTCTGATCCTCTGCAGTGAATAAGTATCGCTTTTAATAACATTACTAAATTGGTGACATGTTTGGCTAGTGGCTAATCACGAGTCAGATCTTTTGACATTACACACATATTTAGTACCAGCCTATAATTCTGTATTTCATTTGATTTTCTTAGTAAGAGGAGCTTTTTAAAACTACAAAAATTTTAAATAATATGGGAAAATAAGCCACTAATTTCTGTGTTAACCTTCTCGTTCATGTCAATGCTGAACAGAGCTCTATTTCTTAAAAAATCAGAAGATAAATAGGGGAAAAAATCATGAAATTGTTGACTGTCACATTTGGTTCTTTAATTTCAATCATGGAGATCTCTGAAGATTTACTTTGTAAGAAAATTGGAAAATGGAAAACCAACAAATAGTGCATAAGGAAATGCTTACATGTTTAAAACCTTTCCATTCAAAGAAATGCAACATTGTATTTTTTCTGCTTGCTGGGTATTTGAAAGTTACACATTCTACCACTTGAGAAAATGTAAGCTAATAGTGTCATTAGTCTGTATTTTATTCTAACTATAGTACACATGGAGAAAGAAAAGTTTAGTGAACTAAGGATAAAATAAACTCAGTTAATTATATGGAAAACAATCAAGGGTCAGGCTTAATAACACTGATTTAGATTTATGGGAATAGAGTCCTAGTCCTATCTGCAAACGCCTTTAAGAAATGATCAGGAACATAGCAACTATTCTTTCTTAATGTTCCCTTCTTGTCATGAACCAGTTCCGTTAGGATGGGAATTCCTTTACTTACTAAACTGCACTGAAGGACCATTTGCCCTGCCCTAAAGGGAATAGTTCAAGCCAAAGGAAACTGATAAGAACCAGAGAATGTAGAAACCAACAATTTAGTTAACATCTCACTTGTTATGTGCTATTCACTTCTAAGGAAAACAAAACAAAACAAAACAAAACAACTGTGAGCCTCATTTATGAAAAATATCTTTTCTATCTAACTGGCCAGGTTTTGACCTAAGTGATTTACAGGCAAGCCCAGGATCTGTAAACAAAGCCAGGCTACTCACAGACACACCTGCCGGGCCCCCTTCACCCCGTTCTCATGCATCTTCCATCTCCATACTCTGGTGAGGCTACCTGAGGCAAAACCTTCTAACTGATCTATGTAGCATCTGTTCTACATGAAGCTCGAGATGAGTATTTTACAACAGCACAAACCATGCATGCCATAAATGTAGTATTTAGTTTTATTCCAGGATCAAATGTACTTCTAGCGGCGTAAGTATTTTTATCTAGAAAGATCTCCTTACCATTTGGTTAAAACAGCAGATAAAGATCAAAGCCTTACTCATTGAGAAATTATAACTGCTCAATATTATGTGTTCAATCTTACCAAGTTTTCAAAATATTTAAAAAATCAGAAAATCTCCCTTTTCAAGTCTTTAAGGTATTTCTTTTCTCTCCCCTTCAGAAGTCAGAGTAGAACTTTGTTGACAAGCAGCAACCTAAGCGGATAACAGCAATGGGAAATTCTTTCATTGGAACCAAATCAACACATGTATTCATAGCAGGTAACAGGAAGACAAACTGCCCAGCCTGCAAACCGAGCTGCCCAGCTTGGGAACAGAAGCGCCTGGGGGCAGCTCCGTTATCAGCTCTTTGACCTCTTATTGCCGAGTGTGAGGCCTAAAATAACCAGAGCACATTTCAGCAAAGTTGAACTCCACAGAGGCTTCAGTGCCTGAAGTCCTAGATCAGTAGCTGTGTTCAGATAAACACGAGGGAGGGAGGCTGTGGAGGGAGGGGCGGGAAAGGTTGGGGAGGAGGCTCCATCACAAGGGACCTGCAGGCCAGGATTCTGGCTCAGGCTTTTGTTCCATGTGTGAGCAGAGGCCATTGAAGGGTGCTGAGCAGAGGAGTGACAGGATCCAATTTACATTTGAAAAGGATTGTTCTGGCTGCTATGCTGAGATCAGACTGGGTGGAGTCCGGGGAAACTACACAAGGGTCCTACAATGATTGCTGCAAGAAACAAGAGTGGCTCAGACCTTGTAGGCAGTGGAGGAGGCTGAGAGAAGTGACCAGATTTGGTACACAATTAGAGGGGAGGATGCCAGGTGCAAGAGAAAGATATCTCTAACCTCTTTTTGTAAATAAAAATAAATTCCAGAGAATTTGATGAGTTAGGATAAACCATTCAAATGAAAAACAGGCAAGGGCTACAGACAATTTACAAAACAATAAATACATGCAAATGACCCTATCAAAAGACTTCAACATCAAATGTGATCCCAGAAATGCAAATTAAAACAAAAATAGGATGCCCCCCCCAGCTCCATACTCTGATTAGAAATAAAAATGCAAAGATTATCCTAGTGGACTGAATTTTTCCCCCAAGACTCGTGTCCCTCAGCAATCGCAGAATGTGACTTGTTTGGAAATAGGGTCTTTGCAGATGTAATTAATTAAAATGAGGTCATACCAGATTAAGAGGCCCTAAATCCAGGGACGGTATCCTCATAAGAGGATGGCGCACACAAAGATACACACATAGGTAAGAAGGCCCTATGATGACAAAGGTGAGATGAGACTTGACGCAGCCAAGATCGCTGGGAGCCAACAGAGGATACAAAGAAGCAAAGGAAGAATCCTTCCCCAGAGTCTTTGGAAGGAACCCAAACCTGCTGACACCTGACTTCAGATTTCTAGTCTCCTTTAGTGGTGAGAGAATAAATTTGTAGTTTTAAGCCACTGAGCCTGTGGTTCTTTGTTACAGCAGTCCTGGGAAGACTAATACTGTAATATATGGCATTAACAAGAATATGGGAAGTAGTCGCTCTCATCCCCTGCTGGTAGAAGCTTAAGTTAGTAAACAACCTTTAGAAAAGCTGATTTTAGAAGGTTTATCAAACACAGTTTTAAGATAACCAGACTTTTTTTTTAAGACCTTATTTATTTATCTGACAGAGATCACAAGTAGGCAGAGAGGCAGGGGGGTGTAGTGGGGGTGCCGCAGAACAGGTTTTCCGCTGAGCAGAGAGCCCAACTCTGGGCTCCATCCCAGGACCCTGGGATCATGACCTGAGCCGAAGACAGAGGCTTTAACCCACTGAGCCACCCAGGGACCCCGATAACCAGACTTTTTAGTAGCAATTCCAATCTGAGGAATTTATATTAAAGTAATGACTAGAAATGTATATAAAGATTTCAAAAGAAGAACTTTAAACCTAGGGTTAAAACTGAAAAGAATCAAAATGTTTAAAAATCTGAAATTAGTCAAGTAAATTATGGTATGGTAGCTTCTTATGAAATAAACATACTCTTACCATATAATACAGAAATCACACTCCTTAGAATTTACCCAAAAGAGCTGAAAACTTACATCCACATAAAAACCTGCACACGTATGTTTTAACAGCTTTTTCGTAACTGCCAAAACTTGGAAGCAACATGTCCTTTGAAAAGGACACGGGTAAATAAAGAGTGGTACAGTCATACAACTGAATATTATCCAGTGATAAAAAGAAATGAAATGTAAGGCCATGAAGGAAACTTTAATGTGTATTACTAAGAGGAAGAGACCAGTATGAAAAAGGCTGCATACCGTAGGATTCCAACTATAGGACATTCTGGAAAAGGCAGTGGGTTGCCAGGGGCTTGAGGGGATGTGAAAAAGGATTAAGAGCTGGTACACAGGACACTGGAGAGTGTGAACTCTTCTGTTTTGTTCTAAAACAGTTGATATATGTCATTATATATTGTCCAAACCCACAGAAGGAACAGCTCCAAGAGGGAACCCTAATATAAGCTACAAACTAGGTGATAATGATATGTCGGTATAGGCTCATCAGTTGTAACTAACACACCACTCAGATACAGCTGTTGATAGCCGGGGAGGTTATCTGGGGTGGGGTGTGGGAGGACTCCAGGTACATGGGAACTCCCTGTACTCTCTGTCAATTCTGCTGTGAACCCAAGACTGCTCTAAAAAATAAAGCCTATTAATTTAAAAAGAATTTCAAAGAAAAAAATGATCTTGAAAAAATAGCTCATGTCAAAAATATTTAAGATGTGAATTGTACTGTTTGTTAACAGGAGAAAGCAACAGTATAAAAACAACTTGTGGTATGATTCTAATTTTGTTTTTAAAAAGTATATAGAGGGTGCCTGAGTGACTCAGTGGGTTAAAGCCTCTGCCTTCGGCTCAGGTCATGATCCCAGGGTCCTGGGATGGAGCCCCGAATCAGGCTCTCTGCTCAGCGGGGAGCCTGCTTCCCCCTCTCTCTCTCTGCCTGCTTGTGATCTCTGTCTGTCAAATGAATAAATAAAAATAAATAAAAAAATAATTAAAAATAAAAAGTATATAGAAACATACAGCATATTCATATATTATTAGATACACCACAAAAACACTAAAATATTAATAACAGGTATCTCTAAGAGGGCAGATTATACACAATTTTTATGTTTTTCTTTGGATTTCTTTTTTTTTTTTTTTTAAAGATTTTATTTATTTATTTGACAGAGAGAGATATAACAAGTAGGTGGAGAGGCAGGCAGAAAGAGAGAGAGGGGGAAGCAGGCTCCTTGCTGAGCAAAGAACCCGATGCAGGACTCCATCCCAGGACCCCGGGATCATGACCTGAGCCAAAGGCAGAGGCTTTAACCCACTGAGCCACCCAGGAGCCCCTCTTTTTTTTTTTTTTTTAAGTAGATACTACGCCCAGTGCAGGAGCCCAAAGCAGGGCTTGAGCCTACAACCCTGAGATCACACCTGAGCCCAAATCAAATGTCAGATGCTTAACTGACTGAGCCACTCAGGTGCCCCTCTTTATGATATCTTACACTATCCAAGATTTCTACAATAAACGTGCATTACTTTTATAATTAGGAATGAAGAGTTAATGTCATTTAAAAGTAGTAACAAATACAGGGGTCTGAAAAACCTAAGAACGTTAATTTGAGACAAACAGCAAATTGCTTTAATGAAGCTCTCAAAGCCACCTGTTTTGTTGTTTTAACTTATTCACCACATTTTTGTTCATGGCCTCTGTTACATTCCTCCCAAGCTCCCCGAAGTTCCTCCTATCTCCTTTTCTTTTACTAAGCAACCTGCCTACCCATTCAGGTATGCCGAGATTCACCTCACAGGAACCAACCCTAATTCCCCTGCTTGCAGAACACGTTTCCTGGAATTTCTACCCATCACATCACATCATCCATTCCTCTTGTCACTTATTGCTCTTTTTAAAAAAGCCCTAGAACAAATATGCTCTTCAAAGCTAAAAATATGGGAGAAGGGGGAAAAATTCAATGGAAATTTGGAAGATAAAATTGAGAAATTATCTCATATAACAAGAAAAAAAATAAAAGGACAGAGTTGGAAAACTAAAGATTAAAAAGAAAAAGAAATAGGGATGCCTGGGTGGCTCAGTCGGTTAAGTGTCTGCCCTCAGCTTAGGTCATGATCTCAGAGTCCTGGGATGGAGCTTCAAGCTGGGCTCCCTGCTCAGTGGGGAGTCTGCTTCTCCCTCTCCCTCTGCACCTCTCCCCTCCACTGCGAGTGTGGGCTCTCTCTATCTCTTTCTCAAATAAATAAACAAAATCTTAAAAAAAAAAATTTAAAAGATCAGTCCAAGGGGCCCAACAAGAGAGACAGGAAATATCACTAAACAATTTCCCCAAATTTGGAAGACATTTTCTAGTTCTAAGTGCCAATCACAATAAATTTTTAAAAAGACTGACGTCATAGCATATCAGAATACTAAGGATAAAGATTTTTTCTAAATTTTTCCGAGGAGAGGGGAAGAACTAGAGCATATGAAGGACCAAAGTTCAGAACGCCACTGGGTTCAAACCCAGTGGTTTCAGTTCTAGTTTCATGCTGAAAACTAGAAAACAATTAAGTGATGCCTGCTGAGTTAGGAGAAACTAATTTCCTACCTAGAATACTATACTCAGCGAAACTATCAAGTGGGCAGGTGACATAAACATGTTCTCAGACATTCAACTGACTCTCTGGTACCAGAGCAACCACTGCTAATGCCCTACGCAACAGACTTCTTCCTTGTTGAAAAACCCCAATTTTATTCACATATTAAGTGGTCATCTGTTTTGAAAGAGGTGGGTTATCAGCCTCAGGAGGGTGGTGAATCCTTATTAGAAGCCAGTTAGAAGCCAGTTATGGCCATTCCATTCCCTTCGTTATGGCCTGAGATGTGAAGTGAAGGTAGCTAGGAAGTTTTCCAGAAAGGATCCAAATGGGGCTCACCAGAGAAAATGGCTCCTTTTTCACTTCCAGGTAACCTCCTTCTGCATAGGACCCCTGCAGCATGGCACCCACACAAGCCAAACCCTCACATTGAGGCTCAAAGAGGTGAAAGTCAGAAAAGACCTGATGTTAGTGAGGAGGGAGCAGAAGCCAAGCTGAGGACACAGCACAAGCTGACACCCTCCTGCAAACCACCCCACAATACTCTGGGGTGGGATATGTGTGACATTCCTCCAGAAAGCTCCCTTCTGTCTCAGTGGTAATGCCTTAACTAGAGGGAAAAATCACCTGAACTTGGATGGTTGGCAAGACCTCCAGGATCTGGTAGGTTCTCTTTGAAAGTTCTCTATGAAAGTTCTTTTGAAAGCCTCCCCCCAGCTCCCAAGTAGATTATCAGCCAGGGTACAGCATCTCCTTCTGCCCAGGGATCCTGTCCCTGTGCCTTAATAAAGCACCATTTTGTACCAAAGACGTCTCAAGAATTCTTGCTTGGTGGTCAGTTCCGGACCTCACCCACCAAATCTCAGCTACATTCCAAAATTGCATCATTAGGAGTTAACTGGACACTTAATGTAGTCAGGGCCAGGGTCCCCAACAAGAAAACACGGAATCGGGACAGCTATGATAAAATAGCACTGACGGGCCCCTGGGTGGCTCAATTGTTAAACATCTGCTCTCCGCTCAGGTCATGATCTCGGGATCCTGGGATCAAGACTTGCATCGGGATCTCTGTTCAGCGGGAAGCATGCTTCACCCTCTACCACTCCCCCTGCCTGTGTTCCCTCTCTCTCTATGTCTCTCTCTGTCAAATAAGTAAATAAAATCTTTTTAAAAAAAAAGTCCAGGGGCGCCTGGGTGGCTCAGTTGGTTAAGCAGCTGCCTTCAGCTCAGTTCTTGATCTCAGGTTCCTGGGATAGAGCCCAGCATCGGGCTCCCTGCTCAGCGGGGAGCCTGCTTCTCCCTCTCCTCTTCTCCCTGCTCATGTCCCCTCTCTTGCTGTGTGTCTATCTCTGTCAAATAAATAAATAAAATCTTAAAAATAAATAAATAAAGTCCAAAAAACAGCACTGATGTCCTGTTCTGCAGCTTTGATGGGACCGCACGGACATTCTGCTTTGTAGCCCTTGCAGAAATGACTTCTGCAAAACGTCCTAAAATAAGACAATTAACCACAGGGCATTTGTCAGTATCTTGGGTAGGGGGCAGTTAAGACATAAGCCCCCAGATGTCAGCAAAAAATAAAAATAAAAGACCATCAGCCCAGAAATATTAACCTAATAGGTAGAGAGAAACATGATCAAAAGCCCTGATTGCTTAAGAAAATTCTACAAAAAAGCTCAACTTAGAAAAGAGCCCTAAACTTAGAAACTCCAAGGGCAACCCATTCAGATCTCCTGGGTCTCTCTCCCTTTCCAGGAGCTTTGTAGTTTCACCTAATAAACTTTGTTCTGCTGCCCACCACTCGTCATTTGGTCTGGTCTACTCTTCATTCTTCAAAGTGCAGTGACCAAGAATCACCGGCGCTAAGGGGACAAACATCCTGTAACACTGGGTTTGAAAATATCCCTGAGCAATTCTGTACCATCCTAACTCCAGACTTGCCTGATGTAAGAAATGTCCTGTTTAAGTCACTTTTAATTGTCTATTACCTGTAGCGGAAAACATCGTAAACTCTAAGTACCCTTCTCAGAAAGTTAGAGGCCTCCCTGGAGCCAAGAAACAGGAGAGGTGAAGGAAATGCCCAGATGACAGCGTAAGGACAAGCAAGGAACTAAGGCTGTGCCAAGTCTTGCAGAGGACACATCCAGCCCTGAGCTGGAGGGTGGGGCTCCGGAAAGGCCCCCAGGGAAAAGCGACAAAAGCTTTGTGACTACGTGAAAAAGAACATTAAGAAGCATTCTGTGTAGTCTCTTTAGTTTAAGAAGACGTAATAAGAGATGCAGAGAAAATGAAACAAATTTAAAAAAGAGATAATTTTTAAGTCCACGAAAAATTAAAATTTGCACAAGAAAGGAAGATACTAGTAATACACTACTTAGCTAAGCAGTGAATAATATTTAGGTAGTTACAATATATGAACTCAGAATTGGGGGAGGAAGGCAGGTGTCAGGGAAGGACCTGAGCACAGGGTGAAAGGGCTACTTCCCCACCTTCCAAACAGAAAGTCCAAGGATCATAAAGATCTCAGGCAGATGAATCAAGAAAAAAATCAGAATATGCATGTCACATAGCAATTTAGAAGTCAATTCCAAAGAAAAAGCTGAAAGTTGAAGGCATTTAAATCCTGTAGTATTATCTGACTTAGTAAACTATACGAACTCATTACTGTGGTGTAAAAAAAGAATGTGTCTGAGGTTTCAGGCATAGAGCTTCTTAAACACTTGGAATTTCTGGAGTGGGAGGAGTATCTTTGCTATGCAAATGAGGGAACTCAGGGTGGGACCCTGCAGAGCTGTACAAACGGGATGGCCACCAGGAAGAGGAACCTTGTGATGAGAAGTTTGGAAATTTCAGCCACCGCATCTCCCGAGGGATGCTGAAGACTGAGTTCAATCACGTTCAATCAATCTTACATCTGTAATGCAGCCCTAATAAAAACCCTGGCCACTGAAGCTCAGTGAGCTTCTTAGTCGGTGAACACAGGAACATACCACGATGGTCACACGCCCTGACTCCACAAGGAGAGGGTACAGAAGCTGTGCATCCTTCCCAGATCTTGCCCTGTATGTCTCTCATTTGGCTGGTCCTCTTGATTTGCACCTTTTATAATAAAACTTAAACGGTAAGTACAGTGCTTTCCTGAGTTCTGTGTGTTGCTACAGTGAGCTATGAAGCCCAAGGGGGTCCTGGGAATATTTACAGCCAGATGGTCGGAAGTTGAGGTGTTCTGGGACCTCCAGAGTGCTGCTGGCATTGGAAGTAAGGACCAGTCTGCAGGAAGCAGGTCCTTAACTCCTGGGGTCTGTGCTAACTCTGGATGGTTAGTGGCAGAATGGAACAGCAGTACACCCGGCTGGCACGGGTATAGAAGAGCTACTTCACTAAATCAATTTTTTAAAGGAAAAAGGAGTAAACCTTAGCATCTTTTTTTTTTTCTTTAAAGATCTTATTTATTTATTTGACAGACAGAGATCACAAATAGGCAGAGAGAGGAAAGAGGCTTAACCTTTAGTGTCCTTTGTTCTTCAGTTTTTCCTCTCTCTCCCTTGGAGGCACCTCAGCACCCACCTGAGCCAAACCCTCTGAGCTGCCCTCTCCAGGCCTCCTCCCTCAGCTCCTAGCTCTCCCTGCTCTCCTCTCTGCTCAACATCCTGCTCACCTCCAAACCTCCGAGATCTGGTTACAGCTCTCTCGTAGCAGGAAGGTGATTCCTTCATTCACGAATAAGAACAACTGACTGCTTTGTGGGGGTGTAAACCCTTCTGTAGGAAAGATAATTTTTTAAATGACATTTCAATATGCTAATCCAGAGAGAAGGGCATTCTGATGCTCTTAAACCCATTTCTGCGTGAAATGCTTAGGAGTCAGAAACAGTTATCCTTCACAGTGCCCACGTCCTCCACAGCTCCGGGTGCAAGACAGGTCTCCCGCTGTGTGAAGACCCGCTGCTGCTCTCAGGACATGCCCCGGGACACCTCCGGCTTGCGCACCCTGCTCACACAGAGTTCTGAGGGGAGCCGAGCACCCCTCCCCACGAAATGCCTTGTCTCTATACCACGGTGCCAAACTGCAGTCTATAGATTAAAATCCAGGTCCCCAACGGGTAGGGTGGCTAAAGCTTCCCAGGGTCAGCCTCAGCCGTACACGTAGCCAGGGACTTGTCTATGGGTTAAGCTGCAGCAGGTAGAAGTGGGAAACTAACTTAGTTCTTTAAGTATTTTTTAAGTCATCATTTTTCTCCGTCAAAGCAGAGTTTCTAGAATGATCCAGACTCATGTTCCACAAAGGGATGGGATATCTGCACCGAAATCGGAAAACACTCTAAAAAGCAATGTGATATTTGTTTATTTGTACTACTAAAAACCACTGGAGAAAACGCCTTATCTGGAAAAACAATTTGAACTGTTACTCACCTCCCCAAATCTGAATTGATATCTAACGCCTACTTTCCTTGCAAAACAATAGCAGGCACTGGAGACAGAGCCTTTTATACTAAGAAATGTTATAATGTCACAGAAACCAGAGAAGAAAGAAACACAATACTTATTTTCTATGCACACTTACTTTCTTCTTTAACATCAAAGCCTGCTTATGTTTTTAAATACTAAAGTGGAAAGAGTGACATTACTATGTTCACCCCACCCAACTCCATTGCTACAATACCTGAATCTTTGCCAAAGTGTTTGGCCTACCGCTAGGAAGTCCTAAACACAGCCCTGTTTTTGAACACTTTCACCACTCCCTTAACCTTTCCACTTCTAAACTATGTTCTGATACCACATGTTTGCTTTTACATTTTTAAAGGCTGTTTATATGAAGAAAAGTATTTTAATTATATCAAGCAACAGAGATTATGCTTATTACCTGCATGTAGAAGATTCTGTAGTATTTTATCAAAGTTAAAAATACTTATATTGTGCTATAGCTCTAACAACTGTGTTAGTAATACTGGTGACCAAAAAACGGACCTCGAAATCAGTGTTCATCATGACTGATATGCCTAATGGCTAATGTCAACCCCAGTTCAAGAGCTCTAAAGATAGGAGAGTTATTACCTCTGCTCCTGAAAAGAACACGCTCTAGGTACAGGAGGCCCCAACTCAAACACGGATGATAGATGATCAGTTATATGAAATGGGACACACTGAGAGAGAGTAAGACATTACCAGAGCTGGTATCAAACGCACCATGACCACCGAAAGACAGGAAGGGAGAGCACCCATGTGATAGTAACGGAGGCACTGGAGATCCCAGGGTGCCTGGTAACAGGTCACTAGCTGGCACCTGTAGCTCCAGATAGTTCTGTTGCTTTCAGAGCACAAGAGGCAAGTAAGTGGTGCCAGAACAATTTTGAGAGCAGAGAAGCAAATAAAGATTAAGATTAAGATTAAGTTATATTCTTCCTGCATACATTGACCTGCAGTGGTGTCTCTCTTGGAAGGTACTTGCATGCCACTGAGCCAGCAGCTGCCCACTGCCACTGAGAGGTCATCCAAATGCCTTGCGCTCAGAGCTGGCATGAAGCACACCAGATTTTGAAAGAGGTTGTCAACTACCTTTATTGTGACCTCAGACTTGTTGATTAAATTCCTTCCAGTGTATCTCCTAACTCAGGCAGACCCTGAGGGCAAAGCATCCCCTGATGGGAACCAAAACTACCTCCCAATCCAAGCAATAAGGACTGCCCTGAGCCAACAAGACCCTGCCCATGATTCACCCCCAAGATGTTTGATGACTTGATTTCATTGCCCACCTGCAGGTATCCACTGACATTTGTCCCCATTCTTGTTATATGAACCTTGAAGTAATTTTAGCACTTTGCAGACAGTCTTTCAGCCATTAGTCTATCCTCTTCCCAGTGTTGGCCTCACTGAAATAAATTCCTTTCTTATGTAACCACTACCAGTCTCCCTGCCTTTGGATCTTGTCAGTGGCAAGTGGCTGAACTTGGTCTGTCTGGGACTCCCAGAGTCAAGTGCTATTATCCCCTTCTGTTGTGGCTACAATCTGATCACTCTCCTAACTTGATTCCAGAATCTGGAGACAGAAGGAGTCAAGGCTGCTGTTTCTATCATTACTGACTCAAGAACTGGGCAGGGCATGGTGGAACCCATTAGTAGATTCAGCTGAAGAAGTGAAAGGCAGGAAAATGAGGAGGAGGGAAGTTCACTGCCGTAATTAAAGCAACCCTTCTAATTATTTGTGTTAACCATGCATTCATGTGTTGACTCAGCTAAGGCTTAGGCCTGGGAACTTAAAACGCACCAGTCTCTATGTTAGGAACTATGGGAAAACAGACATGGCTTGGATTCTAGAATTCTTGAAAAGTTTACAATCTCATGAGAAAGATAAGCAGACAACTACTGTGTTTTTGATTAAATATTAAAAATGACATTAACCAGTGGTGCCTGGGTGGCTCAGTGGATTAAGCCTCTGCCTTCGGCTCAGGTCATGATCCCAGGGTCCTGGGATCAAGCCCCACATCGGGCTCTCTGCTCAGCGAGGAGCCTGCTTCCCCCTCTCTCTCTCTGCCTGCCTCTCTGCCTACTTGTGAGCTCTCTCTCTATATATAAAATAAGTAAATAAAATCTTTAAAAAAAAAATGACATTAACCAGACAGAACATTCCAGAGGGGTAGCATGAAGGGATATTCTGGGGGCAGGTGATGGAACTGTTCTGTATCTTGACTGTGGTGATGGCTACAGAAGTTAATGCATTTGTTAAAACTGTCAGAACTGTGCACCAAGAATAGTGAATTCTACTATATATAAATTCAAGAATAAAATGTTAAAAGCAGCTAAATATGAGCAATTTCCTATAGTTCAACCTAACCAACGTTCTAGTAAATATTTATTTGACAGATCACAAGTAGAGAGAGAGGCAGGCAGAGAGAGACAGCGAGAGAGAGAGGAGGAAGCAGGCTCCCTGCTGAGCAGAGAGCCCGACGCTGGGCTTGATCCCAGGATCCTGAGATCATGACCCGAGCCGAAGGCAGGGGCTTTAACCCACTGAGCCACCCAGGCGCCCCAAAGAATGTATTTGTTGCAGGAGATATTACAGGCAGGAAAATGACTCTGGTGAAGGTTTCTTAACCAGGCTCTGCAGATCTCTTGAGAGGATTTCAAAATCGTGTACGTGTGTAGGTGTATACATGTGAGTACACGCATTTCAGGAAGAGGGCCCGTGGATACTCCTGGGGTCCATAACCTCATAGAGATTAAGAAGATTAAGAAGGAGAAAGGTAATGTTCAAGGGCACAGTGATGGGGCAGGAGCAGTTAAGTGCACAGAAAACACAATAAATGACACTTTAAAAGGATTGCCACTTCTGGACTTGGCATTCAGTAGGGAGTGAAAGAGGAGGAGGATTTAAAGATGACAGTAAAGGTTCTAGCTTGGTGACTGGCAAGTGTGGAGGGGACACACAGGGGAAAGGGACAGAAAGGGGTATCAATTACACTAAGAAGAAAAAAAAATGATTCACTTCAAATAACTGAATACTTAACATTTTCACCTACGTCACTCTGAGCGGGAGATTTTTTTTTTTCCCTCATTTTTATGGGCCAAAGTATTTCTGGCTAAAGACAGAGATAAGATGAACTACAGAGGACCCTGTTTGCATATAAAAATAAAAAGCAGATGAGAAAACAATCTTCAAAGTCCTCAGAGTCCCTTCTCTCTCCACAGAGCCCGCTCTCTGTATTCTCATGGCATTGGGAAACCTCAGGGAGATGGCACTCGCCTCAGTCACCGAAGCCAATGAATTTAGCATATCTGAGAGAAGTAAACTAAAGACAGCCATCCAGACAGTGATAATTTTCTTGAATGTTCAAAACACTTCCTATGACTCGAGGTTTTTACAAATTAGGAATTTGACTCACCAGCATGGATTACCCCCCTTCAATGACTATAGCTTCATCTCTCGTTTTTATACATATACTAGGTATCGAGGAACAAATTTACATATTTTTAGTAGTGAAACATTTGTTAAGTGGAAACTTAAAGTTTTTTTTTTGGTATATTTCTTTCTTCCTTTCCAAAGTTAAAATCATGACTGACACATGGAGGCGCTCAAAGTTGGGTACGGAACAATGAAAGTGCTCACTTCTCTCATTTCAATTTCTAAGTAAAACGAAAATTTCTGTGGTTAAAACAAAATTTTTAAAAATATCTTCTTTTGTTACCTAAGTAATGCATGACAGAAGTTTAAGTTTCAAAATAAATCACTATTATCTTAGCACGTATTCCATTCCAGGGGCCAGCAAAGCAGTCCATGGGACAAAATGTGGGGGGGTTGTCAAAAAGGCTGATGTCTGGATCCCACCTAGATTATTAAATCAGAATCATTGTAGAGGGGTAGGAGACTGAACAGTAACAGTCACCCACATGGTTCTTGCTTGCCACAAAGTTGATGAGCCACTGGTCTAAGAAAGAAGTGGTAGGAAGAGAAAGAGATAGGGCTGAGAATGAGTAGACTAAGCAAATGAGTGAGTCTCACTCAGAAAGGGACAGGAAGACAAGAGAGACTCCTCTATGTCTGGTGAGGAAATGGGGTTAGAACACCACCAAACTTTGACTTTGGTGGTATTCAAGGAAACTGGTCCCCCAGTTTTCCTTCCAGACTGTTCTTAAAGAAATGACTCTTCTGAAACTCTGATTCCATTAACTCTAAAATGGCTCTGAAGTTTAAAAATCTCTCAAAGACTGTAAGAGAAGAAGCGGGAATAACAACCTTTCCATCATCCCCCTCACTACTGCCCTGCCAGGCTCCTTGGAAGATCAGGCCCTGGACTCACCTCTCTCTCCCAAGCAGTAGTGAGGGAGGAAATAGCAGTAGCCTTCCACTGTCTCAGTACCATTTCTCACCGCCAGAGTCTGAGACTCCTTTTATAGAAGGCATCTCTTCCCACCACATCCACAGGGTCCAAAGTTTCTCTCTAGAGCCCTTATGGGGCTACAGTCTGGTTGCAAAGGGGCTTGAGGCTGAGTTTACAAAGAACTTCACGTAAATCTGAACAAGTTAATTAAAACTGGGGGCGTGGAGGCCTCATTCACTCTATGAGCAGTTCACATGATTTAACCTCTATCAACATCCCCCAGGGGGGTGAGCCTCACTCCAGAGTTTGGGATTCAGCAGATGTGGGGTGGGCCAGAGCTGCTGCCGCTGGTTGAGGGCCAGCACTCTGAGAACCACTGGGCCACATTATTACCTCTGCTCAAGTCTCTCTGCCACCAAACAGCTTGGTTAGCAGGCAGCTTCTTGGCACATGCTAAGGAAAATGTAGATCCTGAGCCAAAAAACCACTTCAGCTCTGAGCGCTAAAGAAGTCAGGAAGGGTCAAGGCAGCAGTGTCCAGACACAAGGTTCAAGCAGAAGAGAAGGAAGGGAGAAGAGAGGAAAAGCAGAATGAGCCAGAGATGGGTAAGAAAAGGAAAGGATGGATTCGGGAAGGGTGGATGTTATTAGGAGCTGCCTCTTTCTACCCCTACTGTCTTTGAGCTCCCTGAAACTGGAGAAAAAGACTGTATCTAGGAATACCTTTTCCTATTAAGAGCACATAGCTTTCCCCACACTATCCAGGGGCTGTGCCCCGAGAAAAGTTCGTGCTCTTCTGCTTTAGAAGTTTCTGCTCTTCAAGATTCCCCGAGCACAGGGCAAAAGCAAGTGGCATATCTCGCTAGCAGGCATGGCCACTGAGCCACACTGGGGATCACTCCTGCTCCTGCCCTGGGCAAATCAAAATGCCCTAACCCAGAGGATGGAGGCCTTCCTAGGATCCAAAGCTGCTGGCCCCTCCGGGGCTGCAATTTAACTGTTCTGGCCATCCCTATTCACAAGATGGCCCCCTACCACCTCCTCAGATTCTCACAGGGCCTCATTTGAAAGAGGTGCTCTACAGGGGCGCCTGGAGTTCTTAGTCAGTTAAGCATCTGCCTTTGGCTCAGGTCATGATCCCGGGGTCCTGGGAGTCTGCTTAGCAGGAAGCCTGCTTCTCCCTCTCCCTCTGTGCTCACTCTCTCTCTTTCTTCAAATAAATAAGTAAATCTTGAAAAAGAAAGAAAGAAAGAGAGAGAGAGAGAGAGAGAGGGGAAGGTGCTCTATAGTGCACTTCTCTAACTGCTCCACTTGCTCTCTCAGACCCACCTCCAGGAGACCTAAAGTGCAAAGAGCTGCAAACTAGCCTCAGGAATTCTGGAGAAAGTCAGACAGCAGAAGGCTGCTGAGACTGTGTCATCAAACAGGTATCAAGAGCCAGAGGCTAGGATGGTGTCAGAGAATACAGAGATAGGAGGGGCTCTCCCTTTGTAGTCAAGCTCAGCCACGTGGGAGCAGCCTCATAGAGGAGGAAGAGGACTGCCTAGGAGGCGAGGGATGGCCGCTACAGGGAGGAGATGGCTGCCACTTGGAGAGGAGAGTAACTGAGAAAAGGGCCCTCGCCAAGAGCATCTGAGGCTTCCTAAATGCCCCTATCTAAACAGCAAGGCACTCTTACCTGAACTCCACTCACAGTTTTGCCAGATCCGCTACCACTCTTCGTCTTCTCAGTGAAGCATTCACAGCCAGTGAGGACCTGCCACCTGCCCGGGGCCCTCAGGTTCTCCCCAATCCCACAACACACACAGGCAAGCACAAGCACGCTTGCACAGATGCACACTTGTACACAAACAGACCATGCACACACACACTTCTGCTATCACCAACTGAGCTCTGTGTACAATATGATCTTTGACAACTGTATTGTTTCATTTGTACTTTTCAGTGTAACTGATGAATGGGTACCAAAACAATTGTTCAATGAATGCCTTGGGAGCATCTGATGAGGGCAAATTACTAAAATAACCCCAAATGCTGTCAAATTTGGTATGGAAGAAACTAATTCTAAAAAGGAGGAGGGGAAATTACTAAAAAGTCTTAAAGAATCTTCTACCCAGACTATCCAGCTCTTTCTACTTTCAAGAAATCCCAGCCACAATATGGCTGTGTGGTTAATGGAAGAACAAATCCATATTCAGAGCAAAGGCCTGGGATCTACATCAAAACACTAGTAGGGGCACCTGGGTGGCCCAGTTGGTTAAGCAGCTGTCTTCGGCTCAGGTCATAATCCCAGGGACCTGGGATCGAGCCCAGCATCAGGCTCTCTGCTTATCAGGAAGCCTGCTTCCTCCTCTCTCTCTCTGTGCCTGCCTCTCTGCCTACTTTTGATCTCTGTGTGTCAAATAAATAAAATCTTAAAAAAAAAAACCACTAGTAGATGAATGTGCATTTATATGTATTTAATCAATATAAAGTATTTAAGGGATATATGGATCATTTTTTTTAATGATTCTCTGATTACTGTCTCAGAACTCACTGGCCAACTGCCATAGGAGGTCACCAAAAATGTAGCAATCCCCCCATCCCTCCAATGTGTGAGTTTAACTGGAATGGCCATCACAACCATATTCACCCACCTTCACCCCACACAACCCATGACCAGCTGCACTCCCTTTCAACTGGAAAATCCTTGGCTCTGCAACTGGACTTTATCAACGATGATTCATAAACCGTACAGTCTCATTTACTGTGATTTGCATTAGGCTTTACTTGATGAAAAGACTTTCTAATTAAGACTTAAATGTTAACCACTGCCAAGTCTGGCTAATAGGATCTCATATAACTTAGACAAGAATATATATGTGGAATAATTCTATGAGGTACTCTGTCACTTTCATCTTGCCTGTTATCATTTGTATTCTAGTTGCAGAATTTTAAGTACTGAAGATCATTCCAATAAAGTTAAAATTAATTTCTGAATGTAAGATCTGCGGTTACGTACTTTGTTTTTGCACATTTCAATTTGACAAACTACACAGTAACAAAAACACTGAAGTTGTAACTACTGAAATTAGACACAAAAGCTGTCCTTTTATTGAGTAATTGCCTTGTTCACGTTTTTTAAAAAAATGTATTCTTGGGCTGCCTGGGTGGCTGAGTCATTAGGCATCTGCCTTCGACTCAGGTCATGATCCCAGGGCCCTTGGATGGAGCCCTGCATTGGGATCCCTGCTCGGCAGGAAGCCTGCTTCTCCCTTTCCCACTCCTACTCCCCCTGCTTGTGTTCCCTCTCTTGCTGTGTCTCTTGTCAAATAAATAAATAAATAAATAAATAAATCTTTAAGAAGAAAATGTATTCAGTTGGAGAAGCTGTCCTTTAAAAACTGATGCTTTCAACTCTTGATCTCAGGTAGTAAGTTCAAGCTCCACGCGGGGTGTAGAGATTACTTGAAGAAATAAAACTAAAAACAAACAAACTAACAAACAAACAAACCAAAAAACCTGATGCTTTAAAACCCATGCTGTCAAAAGACTATCAGTGAATACCAGCTCCTCAATCGCTCTTTCTTCATTATGTGTTAACTTATCAATATATTACTACTCAGTATACATCTGGCATATTTGTAAGATCTCAGGAGCATGATGGAACGCCCAGATCACATTTACAGGCGACTCAGTGTCACAGAGCAACCTGAGAAAACAGAACTGCATTTCCTGAATGGGGAACGGGATCTCTTACATTTAACCCACTGGATGCCAACTAACTTCGCCTTCAAACAAAAAAGAAAAAAATGGTACTACTAAAATTACATTTACTTTGTCTGACAGGCAGCTAAGATGGAAATTACCAGAGCTTCGTGAATTTTAAACCTACATGAATATTGTTACATTTGTGTAACAACACACAAATGCACCTTCGCTGGGCCTCAAGGTCCGGCTTCCAGCTACCAGCCAGCTCCTGAGGTTCTGCTTCCATAATGTTTGCTGTCAATTCAAGGACGGAGTCTGACCTTATGCATTGCCCTGAACAGGCAGATGTACCGAAATGTTAATGTATCGCCATCACAAGTTATGTTTAAAAGCAACTCACTATGTTATTTTAGCATATCATTCTCTACTGTCAATTAAGCAATTGAGACGAACCATTTGAAAACCATCAACAACACAGTGATGTGTGACATCATGTGACATTTCCTTTCAAGCTCTCTCCTTAATCTATCTTCCAACTGCCACACACACACACATACACGACCCAACACCCCCCCCACACACACACACTCACACCTCAGTCTTTCAGGGCATATATTTATGGTTTAAATTTAGCCAAATTTATGTTAATTTCTTTTGACAATTTTGAAAGTATTTTTCAATCCTCTTTAAATAATT
This sequence comes from Mustela erminea, assembly GCF_009829155.1. Taxonomy (NCBI): domain Eukaryota; kingdom Metazoa; phylum Chordata; class Mammalia; order Carnivora; family Mustelidae; genus Mustela; species Mustela erminea. The sequence goes on along the minus strand of NC_045618.1, from coordinate 20,843,517 downwards.
GACAAAAAGATAAGACATTTAGGAATGAACTCTCTGAAGGTTTCATTGCTATAGTTTTCTGTTTTAAGAAATGCCTCATGCTATCAGGGCACAGAGCCATGCCACCTCGGCTGTAAATGAATGGACAGTACTCTGAAGGGGCCTGTTGCTCACTGGAGCCCGGGTTTAGAAGATTCCCCATTTTACTCATAGCTCCCAGGTGATGCCGGTACCAATGCAGACAATTAGACCAAGTGAATAGCTGGCTGAAACAAGCACTTTGAATTTTCATTTGCATGTGAGTAGATTACAAAGATTAAAGTGATATATCCATAATTACATGATTAGAACTATTAAAATACACCTATGCAAACCTCTAATTAAAAAGGTGGAGAGTACATGCATGTTATCTCCTCTCCCTCCTGAATCACTGACAAAAAAAAAAAGATACAACACCACAAGGAAAAAAAGATCCCATTGAGTGGGAGATGGCAAGACATTTTGGAAGAGGGGTAATGAGGGGGAGTTACTAATGAGAAAAAGCAGCAACTACAGCCTCATGGCAGCAGAGGGTACACCACACATAAACCAGTGTGCTCTGAGTCCCAGGAAAGACTCCAGGTTCAGGGGCACTGAAACCAACCACCAAGGGCAGGGCAGGGCTGGGGGCGGGGAATGGGAAAAAGCAGTGGTAGTAAGTGAATGCCAGTATATGGGACACTTGGATCCCCAGGACACTTGGATCTCCCCAGGTTCACTGCTGAACAGAGCCTTTCTCTCAGTGAAAGAGCCAGCTCGCTCAAGGGACTTCCAGGTACTCACTAGTGGCTTGCATGTACGTATAAAGTGATAACTAAGGGTTAGAAAACATTTCAGGAAAACTTCCCAATATTAAAGGCAGAAACCACAAGCAACAAGGAAGGTGTGTGAAAAATGCTTAAATGGCATAAGTAAAATGTTTTTTAAAAAGAGCTGTATAAAAAGATCAAATATTGCAGGACCATATAGATGGCCCAACATCAAATTAACAGGATTTCCAGAGAGAAGAGAGGAAAGTTGTTTATCAAAGAAACAACAGAAGACATTTTCTCGAACTTAGAAAATACTGGTTTCCATGTTCAAAGAACTTTCTCAGTGCCTGGCCAAAGTGAAAATATGAGGTATATCATGGTGAAATGTCACCAGGAATAAAGATGCTCAAAGCTTTCAGAGAAAAATGCAGTTTGCACGAATGCCTAAAAACTGGAATAGTGTCAGAGGTCTCGAGAGTAACACTCATAGAGAGACTATAGAACATGTTTTTCAGATTCAGAGAAAAATACTTTTCAAGCTAGAATCCTATACCGAAGCAAACCCCTAACCAGGCAAGAGGCAAATCGGGTCTCCATCAGAAAGGGGCAGAGAAGTCAGCTGGCAGGAGCAGGACGCTGGGCTTCTGTCTGACCTTGTCTTCCACTGTGTTCCACTGGCTCTGACTCATTCACTCTCTCAACAGTCTTTTTACTGGGTGTCTGCTGTGTGCCAGGCACTGTACTGTTCCAGGTGCTAGGAACACAGGGTAGATAAAATAAGGCTCCTGTCCTCATGGAGCTTTCATTTTCATTCTAAGTGGGGAGGGACAACAAAGAACAAGTCCATCCTTTTGGGTAAATGCTGAGGAAAATCAACAGCAGAAGAGACAGAGTGTAACCAGCCACTGCTGGGTGAGACAATGGAGGTGATCTCGGGCATCTGAGTGCAGTGCAGGGACAGAAGCCAGTCAGACAGGGACCCCAGGATCACCCCTCCGCCCCTCACTCAACCTACCCTCTTGGCAAGCACTCTCCAAGGACAAGATGTTCTGCTTATTCCCAACCATCTCATTTCTTCCCGATGTGATCCTGCCTGGAGCCAGGCAGCAGGGCTAGGCAGCCCCAGCCCCCACGCCACTGGGACCCTGTGTTAGACTCATCCTCTTTCTCTCCTGCCCGGCGGGGACCTTGCAAGGGAGAGGAGACCCCAGACAGATAGAAAGGACCCAAGCGGTTAAATGCTAACATGCTGAGTCCAGGCCCCCAGCTGGTCAAGGCAGACATGCCACCTTATACTTCTGTTACTCTTTATGTGTCTTTTTCACAAAGAAGAGAGGAGCAGACAGGGTGTTATCAAGTTCATTCACGGATGCAGAAACGGAGGCACTACCAGGTAACAAATGTGCCCAGCGTCAGAAATCACATTAGTTACTGAGCCAGACTGTCACTTGGGTCTGTTTCAGAGACCAGTCAACGTGACATTTACAAATGTTTTTCCTGTTACTTTTCACTTTCTCCATGCAAGTGAACATCAAGCTCAAGTTGGTTCAGGAGAACAAAACATCTGTCTCAGCATTTAATAAAGTATAAGTCTGGTCGTCCTGGAACTTCTTGAGTTCTAATTTTCTAGCCTACCCATGGCAAGAGACAAGTACCAGAACTAGGCTAGATCTATTCCCCCTCAGATTAGAAACAGCTACAGTTCAGGAAACAAATGCACGTAAAAGATGGAATAAAATCGACCTGGACGAAGCAGGATGTTTCAAAGGCTGGGTCACTGGCATCACTGCTAGGCCCCTTCTGGAATATGCCACCTGAATCTTCCACTGCAAACACTGTGCTTGCCTTTCTTTACCTGCCTGTGGGTCGCTGGTATCCGGAGAGCAGAGGAGTGTCTGCATCCGCAGGCGCGGGTGTGCCACGGGCGGGACGGGAGGAGCGGCTGCTCTGTGCCAGCGTGTGGAGTCAGCAGCTACGGCCCATGCTCCTGCTGAGCAGAGAAATGCAGGGGTGGCCCTGTCTCCATCTGGGTCTGGCTCAGCTCCCGGAGCTGACTCAAGAACGAGTCATCATTTGCAACCTGAAGTCAGGCAACGTCTCCTCCTAGCCAGACGTAAAATACCATGTATTTCTATGGTATCTAACAGTTTAAAGGACATGCTCCCGTCTAATCCTTAAAACTCCTGCAGGAGAGAAGCACACTCATGTCTGCAGTTTACTTGAAATGAGGCAAAAATACAAGGTGGGTGGATGGGTGGGGGGGGGGGGATGGACAGATACGTGATCAAACAAGAAAAGCAAAATGATCAGGATCGAACCCAGGTACTGGATAGAACAGTCTTCACTCCAATGTTCTTGCAGCTCTGTGGTATTTTTGAAAACTTTCATAATAAAATGTTGGGAGGGGGCTCTCCTATCATCCTGGATAATTTCCATATCCATGCAAAGGATGCAGCCACAAGCTCCCTGACCCTTGGTACTTGCGGGGGCCCCCTCACGTCTCGGACCTTACCCTCACTTAGAACAGTGCTGCCTGTGAAAAAGCCAGTGTTTCTTCCAAATTCCTTGTCACCCAGTTTACTGTGCTCCCCAGTGCTTCTACCTCAGGAGGAGGGCCCCCTCCCAAAATCGCTCAGTTTACCCTTGTTGGGATGGCACGTCTTTCAACAGTTTAAATATTTTTTCATTATGAGATATTTTAAATATACTCAGAAGTGTAAAGAACTGTATATGAAGCTATCCCTCAGACTCGATGGTGTCAAGATTCACTTCACTAACACCAGTTTTTCTTTTTCTTTTCATTTCTAAAGATTTTATTTTTAAGTAATCTCTACACCCAACATGGGGCTTGAACCCACAACCCCAGAACAAGCGTTGCACACTCTATCAACTGAGCCAGCCAGGTGCCCCCACTCAAGTATTTTTAAAAGAACACTCAGTTCTTCAAAGATCTCGCTAATAAATGTGGAATTATTAAAACATAATCACAATGTCTTTATCACACATAATAAAATTAAAATGGTATATAAAAATAAAAATGGTTTGTCATATAAGACTTAGTCTTCAATAAAAATGCCCCGACATAAAAATGTCTTTTTATGCAAAAAAGACTGGTTTTAATCAAGATCCAGAGCCCAAAAATGTATTACCCGTAGCTGTGCATCTTTTTAATCTAGGAGTCACCCCCACCTTTATTAATCTAAGGCCCTTCCCTTTGCTGTTTTTGTTCAGTTGCCCCTCACACTCTGGATTTGTCTGTTGTTTCCTCACAGTGTCATCTGCTTAATTTCCTCCTCTCCTGTATCTCCTGCAAATAGAACTTAGCTCGAGAAGCATGAGAAAACTCAGTTTCCACTTTTTGGCAAAACCCGTTCATAGGTGGCGCTGGGTGCGTCCCACTGCATGGCATCAGGAGGCCCGTGGTGTCTGCTGGCCCCTCTTTGGCGATCTATCAGCGGACTGAGGTGCTGACAGCCTGAACTCTGCATCAGAACGGGCCCCCCCCACCATCCGGCTAGTGGCTTCATTCACTGATAATCATTGCCTCCATCTCCTACTTCATCAAGAGCTGTAAAATGATGATTTGCTAGTTCTATCATTCTTTCCACACCTGTGAGTCGACTTTTTTTTTTTTTAAGATTTTTTTTTAAAAGATTTTATTTATTTTATTTGACAGAGATTACAAGTAGGCAGAGAGGCAGGCAGAGAGAGAGAGAGAGAGAGAGAGGAGGAAGCATGCTCCCTGCTGAGCAGAGAGCCCGACGCAGGACTCGATCCCAGGACCCTGAGATCATGACCTGAGCCGAAGGCAGCGGCTTAACCCACTGAGCCACCCAGGTGCACTTTTTTTTTTTTAAGATTTTTATTTAGTTATTTGACAGAGATTACAAGTAGGCAGAAAGGCAGGCAGAGAGAGGGGGAAGCAGGCTCCCCGCTGAGCAGAGAGCCCGATGCGGGGCTCGACCTGACGATCTTAGCAGAAGGCAGAGGCTTTAACCCACTGAGCCACCCAGGCGCCCCTGAGTTGACTTTTTTAAATAAAAAACAACTTCTCCTCACAAGATATGGTTACTTGTCTACCAGTATTACAGGTGATTTACAAAAGGCAGGGTAAGTGTGTCATTCTTTCCTTCCACTCCCTAACTTTCAAGTCAAACTAGGATCCTAATTCTGGATTCATCCAATAGGGTCCAATGAGCTTTCTGACTTTCTCTATTAAAGTGTTCTTATAAAAATGATACGTTTGTCCCCATTATTTGTGTTTTAGTTAATTCATTTTTACATGTAATTCCCTAATCTTCTCAACTTTGACCAATGACAGCCCTTTCATGTTGGCTCCCATGTTTCTCGACACAGTCCCAATAGTCTTAAGTAACTTCTTTGCTTTCCAGCACAATAAAATGTTCCAAGCTCATCTTGAATATTTACGGCCCCAAGTCTACAACTGGCCATTCTTGGAAGGAGCCCTGGTTAGACATTACAGTCACAGTGCTAGAGAGCTTAGAGTTGTCATTCCTTCTAGGACTGTTCTGTGGACAGAGCCAGGAAACAGGTTTTCCTTTTTAAATAAAAAATCAGTTCATACTGTTATTTCCTATTAAGATTTAACATTGCAAGGTTTTAAACTAAGATCTGCACACAAAATTTTCTGACACTTTCTAAATCATATTGCTCTCATGTTCCTGACTGTAGAGAGAAGGCCTCCAGATTTTCCCCACTACGATGCTCAGCTTTGGGGTACGTATATACACATGTGAGGATGTCTAGCCCTGTTAAGCCACTTTGCACTGAGTCCTATTATATCGAGCATCTTTTAAGGAATGAGTGTTGAACATTGTTAAATGATTTGAGTGTTGAACATTGTCAAATTTTTGGCTCTATAAATACTACTCTGACCTAATACAAAAAAACATACAAATGGATTAATAAGTCATATTTGAATTCCTAGAATAAACTTTACTTCATTATCATGTATCTTCTTCTTTTTTTTTTTTTAATATTTTATTTATTTGACAGAGATCACAAGTAGGCAGAGAGGCAGGCAGAGACAGAGAGATAGGGAAGCAGGCTCCCTGCTGAACAGAGAGCCTGATGGGGGTCTCGATCCCAGAACCCTGGGATCATGACCTGAGCCAAAGGCAGAGGCTTTAACCCACTGAGCCACTCAGGCGCCCCTTAACCAAACTCTTCTACAATTTTTCCTCCTTCGTGTATTGTTGGCCCCTTCAGATTTTTCTGTCTCCACTAGGCTCAGTTTTAGTAAATTATATTTTCATAAAAGGTTGCCTGTTTAATCCAGGTACAAAGTAACATCCTGTTTTATTTTAAGTTTCCTCTGTTTTTATGGTTATTTCCTCCTTGTCATATCTTATTTGGGTATATATTATTTTCTTCCCCTGTGTTTTAAAAATTATGTGTGCTAATCTTTTATCTTTATCTCAAGACTGAAATTCTTGATTAATTATTTCTTCTTTGTGTTTACTAACACTTAATTTCAGTTTTTATGAGTGCCTTATTTCTATCTTTTTTAGTTTACTTTGTTGTTTATTTTCCCAGTGTTTTGAGCTTGAGGGTTAGTTCATTTTAAACTTTTGTTTTGATTTTTATTTTTACAGATATTTACACCATGAATCTTCCTAAGCATTGATTTACCTATATCACACAACACTCTCCTATGGCATGTTTTTATTTTATTTAAAAAAATTTTTAAATTTAAATTCAATTAATTAGCATATAATGTATTATTTGAGAGGCAGAGGTCAATGATTCAACAGTCTTATATAATACCCAGTGCTCATTACATTTCATGCTTTCCTTATTATTATGGCATGTTTTTAATATTGTTTTCTCAGAATTCTGTACTTTTGTTCATATTTTCCGTTTGCTCCATGAACTATTTAATAGAGTTTTAAATGTACCAGAGTTAGTGTCTCATTTTTAATGAGTAAAATAACCATTAAGATATTGCATTTTGGAGCACAGGGTCATTCCACTCTGAAAATTTACACATTGTAAGGAAGTTTTGTTCTTAATCTTTATTTGTACTTGCTTTATTCTTTTCTTTGTATGCTGTTATCCCTCTTTGTTTGGTGCTATTAGTTCTACCCTACTTCTGATATAGGCTCCTGATACAAAACAAAGTCAAATCCTGGCTTTAACACTAATCAGCTGCAAGACTTTTAGGGAAGTATTTCACCTTTCTGGGTTTCAATACCCTCTTCTGTTTAAGTAGGGCGTTGCCTCCAAGGTTTGTTTCAGGTCTAAATTCTATCCTATAGCTGCACTGTAAGTGATAATTACTTCTGTTTTCTATTTAGAATAAATTGGCACTCAAGTAAAAATGCTACTCCTCACCTGTTCTTGAATTTAAATCAGAGAAATCTGGAGTCTTGTGACCACTTTCTCATTTCCCTCTGATGACCATATTAGTATCTTCTTTAAATGTTAATGAACATTAATGAGTTTGTGTTGACTGCTTATTTTAAGTTCACTTCATGGAACTATTTTAATGACAAAGACTTTAAGGAGGAACATAATTTTTTTTTTTAAACATGAAATTACCAGGCATTTTACATAAATGTTAAGTAAATCTTCACTCTAAAGGGAGGTGATATTATCCACCTGAAAATTAGGGAAGCGAACTTTAAAGGTGATTGCTTTGCTTATGTATCAGGCCAATGGAAGAAACTGTCTGATTTGCACCAGCTCATTATGGTAACAAAGACGGCTTTGTTCTGCACTACTCATCTACGAAGGGTCGATCACGTATCTTTTTTGGTTCCACCATGTAGCTGGTGTTGCTGTTGTTTTTTTCTCTTTGTAGGCTTTTCCAAAAACTGGTACATTACACACAAAATTTACCATTTTAACCAGTTTTAAGTATACAGTTCAATAATATTAAGTATATTTATACTGTGTGTAATCAACCTTTTGTTTTTACTAATTTCTAGTTTTATTCAGAAAATGCTAATTCCTCTTTCTTTGAAATTATTTGAAGTTGCTTATAGTTGATATGTGACAACTTTGTATGGTGACAAATGGTAGCTAGATTTATCATGGTGATCACTTCATAATGCACAGAAATGTTGAGTAATTATGCTTGAAACATTCCAATAAACTTACAATTTTATCAATTGTATCTCAATAAAGCTGAAAAAATAAAAGAAAAAAAATTTTTAAACGGTAACAGTTGCTATGCAACATGAAGAAGTTCTGGACACCTGCTGCACAACGCGGTAAAGTGGACAGATATGTGAGGTGTTCTTACCACAATAAAAAAAAAGTCAAGTTCGTCAGTTCTGAAAAAAAATTATTCAATTTTTTTTTTACTATCAACTAATATAACACAGACTGGTATAAATGATCCATGGGCACATGACATCAAGGTATAGTCTCTGTGACTGGGGTACACAGTTCCATATAGAGCTACAGATCCCCTTTTATTGTTCATTGATTATTTACTTAAGTCATCTATATAAATGGAATTTTTGCACTCAATCTGTATAATCAGAGAGCACTATGGTAAATACCTCTGTTGATCAGTGCCTGCCTATTTCTCCTTTCATCTCCTAGAGTTTCTGCTCTAGGAAAGCTGCTTGTGTTGTTTACAACACAGATATGAAAAGCTACCATTTCTTCATTGTAAATTATACTGACACCTCCATATGATATTCTTTGTCATCTCTTTATTCAGCTGTTACCTGTTGTCTTCACAATCAGAATACTCCAGATTTAACATTCAGAGCTAGAGTTACCTCTGATTCCAAAGACAGGCTCTCTTCATGACTCCTCATGATAAAGTAATGCATGAGATAAAAAGGAAGATTTTCTAGGAAGAATAAAAAGAATGCAACTTTCCCTTCCTTCCAAAGAAAGGGAAAGAGGGAAATTAAGGAACATGAAGAGAGGAATTGGGGATATCAGATAAAAGAACCACCTAGAAGTGGGGAAATTAATGCAAAGGTCAGCAAAAGTTGCAGTATCTGAATGTGACATTTAGTTTACAAATTAACAGATTAACCCATAGGCTGCACATAAACATTAAATCTGTAAAGGGCTATGCTTTTTATGCTTCTAAGAAAACCTTCAGTTAGCTGTTGAGAGTCTTCTAAAATTAGTTAAAGAAATAATTGGTGTGAAAATGCAAGGTTAGCTGTGTGGGAAAATGTCTAATTGAGGGTTGTACGTTTCTTGTAACTTGAGAAGAATAAATATTTTGAGGAGTAACACTGAAGGTGGCATTTTTAAAAGAAATTAAATGGTTATTAAAAGCCACAGGAAAAGTACTAGAAAGGAAAGAGTAAAAGAACAATCAAAGGATAATAGAATAATAAACAGGTTAACAGAATAATGATAATTAACAGTAATAAAAGGGTATTAAAGAAGATATTTAGAAGATATAAACATTTTCATTAAACTTAAGACAGTGGAAAAAATATTGAAATACTGAAAAATTTGACTATATGGAAATTCTAAATTTCTACTTATAAACTTCTAACCTTACATATTTTAAAAGAAAAACATAAATGGCAAAATAACTACATACCCTCCCCCCAAAAAAACACCCAACAATTGTTCAACCTGTGAAGTGCCAAGAAATGCAAACAAGGACTCTGACGAGCTATTTTTAATTCATCAGATCACTACAAATGAAGAAGACTGACTATTTCAGTGTACCAAAGACACAGGGAAATGAATGCTTCCCTGTTCCATTGGTTGATGCATAAATGCCCTTTGCCTTTCAGGAAGGCAGGAGGCACTATGTTCAAAATGTAAACTGACAATACTCTTTCCACCACCAAATCTACTCCTAGGAAACAACCTACTTCTAGAAGAAGATAAGTGTTCAAAGATATATCCATCAGAATGCCCAGGGAGGAAGCGTCCCAAAGAATGAAAACCACAAAAAACTCAAATATCCATTAACAATGGGTAAGGTAATTACCTGTGGCACATCCACAAAAAGGGCTGTTGCTACCACCATTAAAAGCATGAAGATTCTGAAGAAAGTCACATAACAAAGAAACTTAGTGCCACTGTAAATTCGTGATCATTGCTCCCACATGGGCCATCTACTTCTCTAACCACAGACTTAGAGGCCCTTCTGCTGATGTAACCAAAGCTCTTACTGGCAGTAAAGAGAACGAAGAAAGGACGGACACATGCTGCATGGGTGAGCCTTGAAAACATCACGCTAAGTGAAAGAAAGCAAACACAAAGGGTCACATAGTATATCATTCTGTTTATATGAAATGCCCAGAATAGGCAAATCTATAGAAATGGCAAGCAGATTACAAGTTGCATAGGGCTGTGGGGAGGGGCTGGACTGGGAGAACAGGGTGAGGGTGGGGGAAAGATGGTGGGCTGATGGTAAAGGGAGTGGGGTTTTGGGGGGTGATGAAAATAGTCTAAAATTAGTTGTGATGATGGATGCACAATCTGTAAACATACTACAAGCCACTGAATTCTACATTTTTAATGGTGAATTGTAGAGGGTATATAAATTATACCCCAAAAAGACATTAAAAAGCAAAAAGTTCTCCTAATATCTGCAGGTCCCTTTGTCACCTCAGCAGTCTCATCCTTCAAGCTAAGTACACCTTGTTTTTTCTATTACGTATGTAAGTTTTACCACCTGTGTGCAATAAACCATCTCTACACTCATGTCACTCCACCTTTCTAGAAAGCCATCTGACAATGCGTACCATACCAACAGCTAAAATAACAACTTCTGTCCATTGATTCAGATAGTATCTTTTTGAAATCTATTTTAAGGAAATATAAATTTAGAAATTTATATTCAGGGGTGCCTGGGTGGCTCAATGGGTTAAAGCCTCTGCCTTCGGCTCAGGTCATGATTCCAGGGTCCTGGGATCGAGCACCGCATCAGGCTCTCTGCTCAGCGGAGAGCCACCCGCTGCCTGTCTCTCTGCCTACTTGTGATCTCTGTCAAAAAAATAAATAAAATCTTTAAAAAAAAAAAAAAAGAAATTTATATTCAAAGCAACTATTTCCTAGTTTGGGAAAAAGTACAAGCAATCTAAACATTTAACAACTGAAAAAAATCAATCAACTATAAAGTGCCTGACAAGGAATAGCGAAAAGCCACTAAAATGTCTTCAATGGATATAGAATATAAAGAAAAAATGTCCATGCTCTATATGTGAAAAAAGGCAGAACACAAGGTATATATCTAGTGTGATCTCTGTTATGTACATTATACATGTTGTCAACAGGGATATGAGGGCCATGCGCAGCTTTCTCTAAATACCACTCCCCTGAGAACCTTGAAAACCACCATGTTAGTGTAATGTGACGGCACTGCCTAGCCACAGGGACAGAGACTGGTCTGGGATCCAGTGGGCAATCACAGTCCCTTCCCTAGAAATGCGCAGTTGAAACCACGAGATTCAAACCGCTCTTCTGAGCTGAAGAGATCTAAGCCCAGGCCCAGTTTGCAAGTCTGCTTGCTGCAGGCTGCAGTTATCTGAAGAATGCTGCTAGGATCTCAGCCCACCAGCGCAGCTCTGACATCTAGCTGCACCTAAATTCCATCATTCTTAAGGGGCTGGAATGCAGAAGCAGGAATTCTCTGGGCACACACTGGTTGGAAACAGTAAAGCTAATCCCATGGGAGCACTGCCGGCTGCTATCCACCTGTGTCAGCAGCTCCCTGTGGCATCTTCTTGTTTAACCTGCTCCAAGCACAGTAAATAATCTAACGGCTGATCCTGCTACATACATGGGCCATTATAGAATTTCTAATCGCTGTCAATGCATGGTTTGTAGGTCTAGCCACAGATCCTAGTCACCACTACTACTGCCCTCCTGCAGAGAGAGAATCAAGCACTCCCGACCCAGGAGCTGATCCCTCAGTATTTCAGGGCTGCACTCCAGTATCCTCTTGGCTGCCTTCTATCCCAGCACACAACCCCACTGCAGAAACAGCAAGCAACACCACAAAATGTGAAGGGGAATCCACCAAGCTGGATCTTCTCAGGATCCTCCGAGCTGAGCACTTCTCCAATAGCACCCGAATCTTTTGAAGGTAGAGGAGCACTGAAAAACTCTGACAAATCTGCCCTCACATAGTGAGGGAAAGAGGGCAGATGTTCAGGCCCATTAGACCAGGCTCTCCCTCTCTCTTTCCCTTCTAAAGCTCTTGGTTATTGACCCCGCCATGCCCACATTCTCTCATCTTAATGTGGAGGCATCACAACATTCACTCACTGAAGGCATTCATCAAATACCACTTCTGGTTCCTCCTCTGTACTACTTCCTTTTCTATTAAATAATTTAGGGCACTCCGGTGGCTTAGTTGGTTAAGCAACTGCCTTTGGCTCAGATTGTGATCCTGGCCCACACCAGGTTCCCTGCTCAGTGGGGAACCTGCTTCTCCTTCCTCTTCACCTCCCTTTGCTCATGCTCTCTCCAAGTTCTCTCTCTCTCAAGTAAATAAAATATTTTTTAAAAATTTCAAAACAAAAACAAAATGTCAATTTGCTGCTGTGGACATAATAATTATAACCTGTAAACCAGGGCATTCACCAGGAGTCCATGAAATCATTCCTATATAAACGTACATACATACATACAATTTTCTTCTCATTTGTATCAGACCTGATCCATCACAAAGAATCAGAAGGCTTCTGGAATCCATGAGCAGGTCAGCAATTTCTGACACGTTCTGCTTTAACTCTTCAGACAGGCTGATCTTCCATTTATACAGCTTTATTGAGGTATATTTCACATACCATTAGATTCACTTATTTAAAAGGAAAAGTTCAGTGGTTTCTATCATTGACAAGAGGATCTGCACCAGCATAGAGAGGAAGAGAAAAAATAAATTGGCATCCTCTGTTCTCAGCCACATTTTCATCTTTTCCTCCTCTACTGTGTTTTCCTGGGCCTCCCATTTAACCCATAGCCACCTACAGCCCCTCAGCAGCCCTTCCTGTGGCCTGTTAAGTCTGGGAGAGCAGCTACAAGCTGGGGCCGCAGGCTTAGTTCACCATGACCCCAGCACTCCCCCCAGCGGAACAAGCTCTCTGTTCAGAACAGGTGATCTTATTGAAAACCAAAGAAATAAAAATTAAAAAGGAGGAGAAAAAAGGAAAACATTTTTGTGTACTTTTAAAGTAGAGATAACAAGTTCAGTGTTTATAGGTAAAAGCTAAGAACTTTCTTACATAATCTTTTCCCTGATTCCCACAAACAATCAAAAGCCCAGAAATAACCACTGGGACCCATCAACTAGTAAATAATTATTTGGGACAAGAAAAAAAATTCATATGTGTAATGGACAATAAAAGACCCAAAGAAATAAAAACCCTAGAAAAAGCAGGGTCAACACAATGCACAGAAAAACAATATAGAAATATATACAAATAACATCATAAATCAGAATATAAATAAATGAAATGTCTCAATTTCATTGGAAAAAAAATTAGATCGTGTAAAAAAGAAAATCCCACAAAATCCACAGAGACACACATACAGAGAAATTATGAATATAAACAAGAAAAATATATCTATGGGAGGAAATTAGATTCTGGGAATGACAGACTAGGAAATTCAGAAGAAGTCTCCCTCTGAACATAACTGGAAGAATATACAGGACATTTTCTTGATGGCATTACAGAACCTACAAAGAACAGCCAAGCCAAATCCTGGGAAGATGCGGATCCAAAAAGTGAGCCAAGGATACAAGGGGCCACTTTCCCTTTGGGGTGTCCTCTGATTCTGAAGAGTGTCCCTGAACAACACTGTGACTCCGTCCAGGAATTAAGGGAAAGAAACTTGAGTTCTGAAATTTAAGAAACTTGAATCCTTGAGTTCAGAAACTCGAGTTTTCAAGTTTCAGAAACTTTGAGTCCAAGGCCCACCAAATTCAGGGAGCCTGGTGAATCCTCCTTAATTTGAAGTGGAATTCTGAAGCAGTGCTCCCTACAAATAAAGATGAACCAGAATCAGCAGATCTTTGTAGGCACTAAAGCTTAGTTCTGAATCATCTCAGTCCAGGAACTGAACTGAAGTGATCCCAGATCACTACGGTTGACAAGTACCCAGCAGAAACAAATACAAAACCACTTTGGAGGAAGACTATATTATCTTAGACCTCACTTTATTTATTTATTTTGTTTCATTTCCCTGGTACTTAAAAATAACTAGACCTACAAAAAACAAGACTCTATTTAAAAAAAAGGAAACCATAAGCAACAGAATACCTATAATTGCTCTAAATATTAGAGAGTGAGACATAAAGTTTAAAATAATTTTGCTTACTATCTCCACAAGATGAAAGAAAAGACTGTTTTGGCAGAGCATTGGAAACTCTAGAGAAGAATGAATACATATACAAAAAGAGGTCCAACCTCATTAGCAATCAAAGAAATGCATACTAAAACCATTATGTCTACTACTTTGCTTACTATGCTTACTACTATGTCCCAACTTGATGGCTAAAATTCTTAAAAACTGACAACATCAAGTATTGCTAAAAAGAGAGGAACAGGAACTCTCACATATCATTGGTAAGACTAGAAATTGTTTAAACCAGTTTAGGAAACTGTTTAGCACTATCTAATAAAATTGCATATATGCATAACCAAAGACACAGTAATTCTACAGGGAGATTATACAACCAACAGAAACTCATGCATGTGTAAACCATGAGACACAAGAAAACTTCTAAAAGTAAAAATCAGTAGAAGGAAAAATGAATAATACTGTTATTACAGCAGCAGACTCTATATTTTTTTCTTTTTAAGATTTATTTAGAGAGAGAGAGAGAGTGTGAGCGGGAAAGGGAAAAGAGAGACTCTCAAGCAGGCTCTCTGCTGAGGACAGAGTCCAAGGAAGGGTTCGATCCCAGAACCAGAGATCATGACCTGAAACTTAGAGTTGGCAACTCAACCGACTAAGCCATCCAGGTGCTCTAACAGCAGATTTTAACATACTCATTTCACTAAATTAATTGATCAAATACACAAAAGCTGAATAAAAACTAACAAGCCTAAAAGAAATATAAGAGCTTATTAGAAAACCCATTGTTTTCAATCCTACAGATGACATTAAAAGAAAAAAAAAAACCTGACTCCATTAGGCAATAATGCAAATTTCAACAATTACCAAAGAACCACTGTCATATAGACTACCTTCTCTTACCACAGTAAAATCAGAAATCAGTGGGGAAGTGGTAACCAATCTGTGGAGAAGAGGTAACCAATCTGTGCCTATCTTCTTGGAAATTTATGAACAGAGTTCTAAATAACTGTTAGATCAGAGGGAAAAAACATAAAGGATATTCGAAAACACTTAAAGTTTTAGTGACAATGAAAGTACTAAATATTGAAATACATGAGATTTAGCTAAGTCACTACTCAGAGAAAAATGTCATGTTTTAAGAGTATATCTGAAAAGAAGAAAGACTGAGGGCACCTGCCTGGCTCAGTCGGAAGAGCATGTGACTCTTGATCTTGGGGTCCTGGGTTCAAGCTCTATGCTGGGTGTAAAGATTACTTAAAAAAATGGGGGTGTTCGGGTGGCACAGTTGGTTGAACCTCCCAATACTGCTTTTAGTTTAGGTCATGATCCCACGGTTGTGGGATTGAGCTCCCCACATCAGGCTCTATGCTCAGTGTGGACTCTGCTTGAGTCTCCCTCTCTCCTCCCCTTAAGCTCTCTCTCTCTAAAATAAATAAATATATCTTGAAAAAACTTAAAAAAAAAAAAAGAAGGAATACTGAAAATCAATGATCTAAATGTGCAACTCAAAAAATTAGAGGAAGTACAAGCAAAGTTGAGGACATGAGCCTAACAATGAAACTAAAATAATAAAAGAAATAATCCATTAGTATAATTTTGTAATTCACCACATTGACATGCACATGTCAATTAAGACTAACGGAGAAAAAACTGCATTATCTCAACAGGTACAGAAAAGGTACTTTTAAAAATTTAATACTCACTCATGATACAAATTCTTAGCAAACTAAGACGAGAAGAGGATTTTTCTAACCTGATAAAGGTGACTTATAATATACAATAAATACCATACCAAATGATGAACATTAGAAGATACGGATGCTCACTAGCACCACCCTCATTCCAGACTACTGGAAAGCCCATCACGGAAGTAAGACAAACAGGACAGGCATAAGGATTAGAAAATAAGACAAACTGGGTTTTGTATAAGCAGAGACTAGGAAAGTATACAGAATAATCAAGGAAATCTTAAATTATTAGAATTAAAATGACAGGTTACTGCTTATCACATGAAAACACAGAAGCCAATTACTTATCTATATATCAGCACCGTTAGAAAATGAGAATATAAACCATTTATAATGGTCCAAAACTGTGCTCGCTTCGGCAGCACATATACTAAAAATGGTCCAAAACTATCCTGTATAACCAATCTAATAGGTTATACAATGTAAAAATAATATAACTTTATTGAAAGTTATTTTAGCATAGAGAGATATGCTCTATTCAAGTATAAGAGTCCAGATTATAAAGATATTAATTCTCTCTCATTCTAATTTTATACTTCAATGTAATTCCAGTCAAACTCCTGACAGGGTGTTTTGTCTGGAATCTGACAGATTTATTATAAAATATATAAGGAAGATCAAAAGGACAAGTTTGGCCAAAGCAAATTAAATAACCAGGGTGGGGAGGGAAGATACCTGCCCTACCAGTTTTAAAAAATTTGTTATTAGGTTCTAGTAATTAAGACAGTTTAGTTACAACACAAAAATAGGTAAACAGAGCAATGGAAAAGAAAAAAACACACCCACACATGTAAGGAGGCTTTACTTTTGACAAAGTATTATAGATCAATATGGAAAGATTGAAACATTCAATTTATAGTACTGAGACAACAGATTATCCACCTTGAAAATAATGAAGCAATCTCTACTTCCCACCACATCCAAAAAATAATTTCAAGATTAAAGAACTAAATGTAAAAAGTAAACTTTAAAACATTTATAAAAATATAAGGGGGAACATCTTTATGACTTGAAGAAAGCATTTTTTAAACAAGATATTAAAAGAGTAAAAATCATAAGGAAAAGACCACCAAACATGACTACTTTCAAATTAAGAACATGAAACAAAGTGAAAAATAAACCATAGACAAGGAAAGATAAGGTATTTGCAAGCATCTTGCCATCAAAGGATTAATAACTACAATATACAAAGAACTCCTACAAATCTATACTCAATCTTCTCTCCTAATAAATTAGGTATGTGTGAAAAGTCTCCATTTTTTGTTTCAGTTTTGAAAAATAAATATTTAGTTTCTCTGAGACTATCCTTTTTCTCTTTTTTGTTATTTGCAACACAGAATTCTAACTCTGATTTGAATAGTATTAGAATTGTTGAAAAATATTTTAAAATTAATGTAATTTAACAGCTTGATTATAAAATAACTGCAGAAATTTTGTAAAAGTATTTTAAAATATACATTTAAAATATTAAATAATTAAAATGTTAAAATTAAAAAGAGGGTGCCTGGGTGGCTCAGTCATTAAGGGTCTGCCTTCAGTTCACGTCATGATCCCAGGGTCCTAGGATGGAGCCCTGCATTGGACTCCCTACTCAGCAGGAGGCCTGCTTCTCCCTCTCCTACTCCCCTGCTTGTGTTCCCTCTCTCACTGTCACTCTCTCTCTCAAACAAATAATTTTTTAATCTAAAAAAAAAAATTAAAAAGAAACAAAATTAGAGAAAGGAAAATCATGAATAATCCTTCATGCATGCAAACATCCTTCTTAATATTTTGGAATTTTTCCTATACTTTGTTTCCACTGTTACATACAGATATGTACATGTACACTACTGACATTTTATATGTATATACATATATATGTACATATGCTTGACAAGTTGGATCTAAAGTGAGGACGGGTCATTGCAGGGACATCCATCAATTTGGAGATGCAAGCTAACATTTAAAAAGGTGAAGTCTGAGAATACTGACTGGGGAGATCATTCTTGGAGCAACAAATGAATCACTTTTGGAGGCAAAGACTAGGAGGAAAATAAGAGTGAAAACTAAATTCTGGAATAAAGACTATATTGAGATGTTGGGTTAAAGAACTCTCTAAAAAAGAAAAGGCAGGGTCAGAGAGGTAGGAGGAGAATGGGGATATTGCGGAAGAATTTTGAGGAGAGAATACTGCTGAACTGCTGAAGCCTGTAAAGGAGAGCATTTAGGGAGAATAAGAGCTAAGAAAAGACAATCAAGAAGGCTGTGGTGAAAATATCAGACTATTGGAATGAAAAGAAAGTGGGAGATAAAGGCATGTGTGTGTGGACCATAGAGTCAAAAATGTAGCAGGAAAGAGAAGGTGACAAATCACTGGAAATGTTTTTCAAGATGGGAGAAATCGGTCTCGTTCTAGGGAATGAAGCCCGATACACTGCAAGACTGAAGACACTAGAAGAGAAAAAACAAGGACACAAAAAGCTGAAGGCAGTGGAGACAACGAAGTTGGGAAAGGGGGAAACATGATTCATGGGCTGACACAGGAGAAAAGAATTGGGTGTTTCAAGCTGATGATGACAGTGGAATCTTTGGGAGGTAAACCTGGTGGCTTAGTACCAAGACCTGGCATGGGACAAAATTCTATTTAAATCAAGAAGCATCTCCATTAACCAGTATTTGAGAACTTACTAGAAATAAAAAAGCAAATCCCTCATTACGTCTTTGCTTCAAGTCAGTCATGGCATGAGAACCAAGACAAGAATTTGAGTGAAATGTCATAAAAACTGATGCTAAGAGGAATTTCTAAAACAACTTAACTGCTGACCCAAATAGACTGAGAAGCTCTTGTTTCCTTAAAAGGAGGAAAATCTTGAGTTATTTTAACATTATCCTTTGATATACAAGTGTCTATCCACACTATTGGTAAAAAATGCACGTAATGAATGTTTCTGTATGACAGGCTCAATCGGGCAGTTGCTGGTTTAACATAGAGGATTAAGAGCAAAACAATTCCAGGTGACATAACCCAGCTCATGTTTTCCTAAACATCTGTGATTAAACAAGGAATGTGGTGATTCATAGTACTGGTATTAAGTTATACTGAAGTTGTTCCTCTGTCTCAGAGAAGCAGGGCTGGGCTGTCACTGTGATTTTCTCAACTCCTTCAACATCCAAGCTCCACGCTCTCCTCACCTATCAAAAGTCAGCCCCGCCTTGAGTGACGCCTACATAAAAGCCGAATTAGACTTCTTTGTGCCACAAGCCCAACAAACTGGAAAAACAAGAATGCTTACTGCTGACCTCTTTAATTATTCCTTGAAATGAGATCTAAAATTTGTGAGTAATAAATTTTTTTAAAAAAAGGTTATGTTCTAAGTATACACATAACCAAAGCCTATGACTGAAATATATGGAACCTCTGAAGTGGTTTTCAACTTCAAATACAAACATTTATCGGAAGCAAAGCTAATTAGCTTTGTTATTAGCGGTGTGTGAAGAGTTAATGATGATTTGAGGAAGTAAAGCTGGCAAAGATTTTCATTTGACTGTGGATTTACAAAATGCTCAACAATTCCACTTTCTGAAATAGCTTTTATCTTCCTGTAGGTTAAAATAAATTAGTAAGTTAAGTGTGGATGTCTTTGAGGTAGAATCAAAGTAGTGCCATTAGAGGGAAACTGAGAATTATTACTCCCAGAAGTGTCTGGAAAATGATTGTCAGAAATGAAGGCACAGAGACATTACCCACATTCTTCCACATTCCACGGATGTTTCTTCTATTTGCTTACACGAACTATTTGCTCTTTGGCACACCCCCAGCAACACTTGCAGATCTCCCAGGTGTTCTTAATATCAAGCATTTAATTCTCCAATTAGTTCAAACTGCCCCCACAAAGCATTTCTTTTCTCATCCTTCAAAGGTTCCTTATTCTCAAGTTTCTCCTCAAATTTCATTTAATTTTAGATTCTTTATTTTTACCTTCTAAACTCTGTACTCTCTTCTTCTGTTCCAATTGTCGGTAATGACCTGACTCTCTAAGACCCCGTGTCTTTCAGCAATGACGTCAGGTATTTTCATAAAATTCTTGTGTCTCCCGTGAGGTGCTATGGCTTCATGAGGGCCTCCCAGAGCAACATGCCAGTAACCAGGCTTTCCAAGGGGGGAGTCATGAACACTCAAATGCCTGCTTCTTCACCCATGGCCATGATCATTCCAAATGACTTTAAAATTCCTGGCTTCAGGAATTTTAATGGAAATTTTAATGGAATAGTCCTGGAATGACCCTGACTACCGAACCCTGTTCCATCAGTCCACGCCCAATGCCAGCACTGTTGCCCTGACAATTCAGATGTGCACATCCAGCATTCAGGCCAAAGCTCTCGCCTTCTAGATGAAGGCCCCAGTTTCCCCCATCCCTTCTGATTTCACTTCCTTGCATCATCAGTCTGCTCTGCATGGACCCTCACTTCAATCACCCTCTCACCTTCCATCTCAAGCCTCTCTTCCCTTGTCTCACCGCCCACACCCTTCATTTCAAGCCAGGCCAGATCTCGCTGCTGTCGCAAGTCTGAGTCATGGTCTCTGACCTCTGCTGGCCCCTCAGCTGTGCCTGGCAGTCTCTACTCATGTTCCCAGTCATTTCTTCTCTTTTGCCCTCAGTAGCAATTCTACGTTGTCACCTCTCCATAGACTCTTCACCCCTTCCTCAAGTGCCTGGCTATCTCAGTGTCAACTTAGAAAATGAAGATGCCTCCGGACCTGTAACTTACTCTATAAGCAAATACACAATTCCTCCTCTAGGGGGCGGGAAGCTTCCCATTAAGGTGCCTTGAATTCCATCCTTCCCTCTCCACCGCTGCAGCAGCAGAGCCCTCAACCATCTCCTTCTCCTTCTGGTATTTCAAAGGCTTTTCTAGGCAAACAGAGATACTTAATATGCTCTCATTTTAAAAAAATGGCATATATTAAAAATTACAAATGTCTGTAGAGTACAGTTGCCACTCCACTACATACTGAATACAGTGGTTTGCTCAATTCTCATTGTATTACTTTATGTTTTCAGTACCTGCCTTCACGGGTCCAACTTATTGTAGACATTGATGCTCATTCCGGTTGCTTCAACTCCAGCAAGTTCCTAAGCCACCCAGACTAAGCCTCTCACCTTCCCATGTCTAGGTCTAGAGGGCCACCCGCTGGTTCTCCAAGTTGAGGCTTGCTCTCTCACATAAGCAACTGTGATCACCAGCTCCGGGCTTAGTTTCAGTTTGTACACCCGGTATCTGCACTCCAGCGATGTCAATGAACACTCAAGGAACACTGGCTACTCTGGTGAAGTCCAGCTGGATAGCTGGTCTGTCACTTTAAGCCCCACTCCCTTGTTTATCGTTTCCTCTCATTTTCTATTCATCTCCAACCAACTCCACATCAAATCTGTGAACAGACAATCATGCTGTTACAGGGGTTCATTTCATTTACTACTTATTTTCAGTAGTTTTAAGTGTTAAAACCAAATTCTGAAATTCATATACCTCTTTCAGTGAGTCTGCAAACAATACTGTTATAGGCTCTATAATATTTCATAATTATAGATTCTATATAACATGAATGCTACAGGATTTATGCTCAGAGAAGACACCATTTTAAGAGTAAACTATCTCTGAAACTATTCAGTCAAAAACCAAGAAAAGGAGGTTAATATCAGGCGCCTGGGTGGCTCGTCGTTAAGTGTCTGCCTTTGGCTCAGGTCATGATCCCAGGGTCTTGGGCTCGAGCCCTGCATCGGGCTCCCTGCTCCACGGAAGGCCTGTTTCTCCCTCTCCCACTCCCCCTGCTTGTGTTCCCTCTCTTGCTGTGTCTCTGTCAAATAAATAAAGTCTTAAAAAAAAAAAAAGGCATAGTATCAGGTAGTAATATGCTGGAAAATCAAATCTTGAACAAAGATTTGAGGATCCTGAGGCTTCCAATTGCGCTGGTTTCTACCAGATAAGTTTTTGACTTTCTCATTTTATACCATCCAAAGGAACTGATTCTATGTTTAAAAAAAAAAAATCCAAAACAAATCAGAGAAAACATACAAAAAAATAGCAGTACATTTATATATTGTATATTCTGAAATGAAAACTAAGAAACAATGGCATGCTAAAACCAACTGGTACTAAAGTATTTCCTCATGAATGTACAACACAGCAGGACTTAATAACTTTGGAAAGCAGGGGCACCTGACTGGCTCAGTCAGTTGAGCCTCTGACTCTTGGTTTTGGCTCAGATCACAATCTCAGAATCATGAGATAGAGCCCAACGGCAGGCTCCACACTCAGTGTGGAGTCTGTCTGAGACTCTCTCTCCCTCTGCCCTTCCCTCAAAATAAAGGAATTAAATCTTTTTAAAAAATCACTTTGTAAAGCAGTCATCAGATACCCATCTACACATGATGTGCAAAGATAATAAGAAGTACAGCTCTTCCATGACTTACAGTAGGGTTATATTCCTAATAAACACATTGTAAATTGAAAAGATCGTAAGTCAAAAATGCACTTAACAAAACCAACCTACCAAACATCACTGCTCAGCCTAGCATTATCTTAAATGTGCTCAGAACATTCACAGTAGCCCACGGTTGGTCAAAATAATCTAACACAAAGCCCATTCTGTAATAAAGAGCTGAATCTCTCTCCTGTAATTTATTGAGTACTATACAGAAGGGGAAGAAGAGAATGGATGTATAGGGATAGAACGGTCACAAGGGCATTGGTTGTTTATTCTCATGATCATTTGGCTGACTGGGCACTGTGGTTCACTGTCACTACGCAGCATCACAAGAGAGCAGTGTATTGCCAGTCTAGGTAAAGATCAAAATTCAAAATGTGAACGATGGTTTCTACTGAAATGTACATCACTTTTGCACCGCTGTAAAGGTGAAAAATTACTACGTTGAACCATCATAAATTGGGGACCATCTGTATGTAACCTAACATAAACAGAACTGACCCAGTCCATGATAGAAAATGACATTCATCATCTGGAGAATAAGTCAAGAGGGGCAAAGCCTGACTCTGGAATCCTTTCCTTAATGACACTCTTGATTACCTTGTAGCTCTAACCAGGCTGTTCTTTTGCCCTGGTCCAAAATACACCTAGATATGAGAAAGTACAATGGAAAACATTTCTCTTTATCATTAAAAAAAACTAACAGATTAAAAAAAAAAAACTAACAGATTTTTTTTTTAATCAGATGGCAAATGGTAAATCTAACGTTATACTAAGACAGTTTAGATGAATTAAAATATGGCCTTGCCTCAAAGCATGAGCATGTCTTTCCTATCTTACTGGACCTAGCTAACATTTTTAAGGGAGAAAAAAATCAACACTTATAAACCACTTAAAATTAAATAGTCCATTTTAAACATTCTGCTGTGAACATGAAACAGAGAGTGGAAGCCAAAGGTGAAACAGGCTTTTAAAATGTAAGTAGTAGCAACAGTAATATATTGAATTATTTCCAAATATATTTCCAAATAATTTCCAAAATGTTGAAAATGAATTTTCATGCTGATATAGTAGGAAAACGCCACTGATTATGTGTTATCTACATAAAATGCGGTAACCCAAAGTACAGTTGGATCAGAAGGAAAAAATAAAATATGTTAAAGGCTAGTTTACAGTTTTCATTCTCTAATTATAATAAATCTTTCAATTTAGTGCATAACAGGAATGGAGAAACAAAGTTAATAAATGCTTACAAAGGTGGCTCAGGTTATAACAAACATGGAAATGAAGACCAAAACAAAAAACACCAAAACAAAAATTTTAAAAAGACCACAAACTAAACCCTGTTTATTTAGGAATATACCTAGTTTTAAAGAATTTCAACAAGGTTACTTACAAAACAACAACAACAAACAAAAACCACCAACAAAAAAGCTTGATTTCTTTCTGGTAACACAGAAGTCCTTAAGGGTAGGAGCACTTTCATTTTTCATCCCAAAAAATAAAGCAGAGCCTCCATTGTCAGATTCCTCCGATCATCAAAGCTCTTGACTTAGCAATCACCTTTCAACAAGCAAGAGTGGCTCAAAAGTCCACTCTGCCCTAGGGGGCACCTCTTCAAGTATCAACCACCTCCAGCAATTCAAACATCCAAAATAACTTCAAATTGTAACAGGTTTTCCACTTTCATTTCCACATGGAAGTCCGTGTACCATGAATTTCAGTAGAGTTACTGTGGGTGACCAGTAGGGAGCATGAAGTGAAGTTTTTAGCCAAGAAGGACCCCAGCTGGACGGCCTTGTTCCAGCTGCCCAAGTGCACTTGCTAGAAAGCCCTGCCCCCATGTGGCCGGCTGTGCCGCTATGAAGCCATGCCACTGGCCTTGGGGCAGGAGTGGGAAGATTCTGCTCTAAAATAATCCTGTGAAATGCCCACCTCTGGCTGTTGAAAGAATCAGAATAAAGCCTCCTAAGCAGAAACTCTACCCTTTCCAGGCTCAGTGCCTTGGACAGTGAGAACATACAACAATTAGCTATAACGACATTGGCTGTATCTGCCTGGGCCTTACTGAGGTTCTCATGTGTGGCTTCTGCCAACAGGGACATTCAACGACATTGTGAGACAATGCTGAGGCCCAGTTTAAATGACATCTTTTATGGTCACAACATATTTTGCTGGTAATGCTTCACTGCATATGGTCTTTTAGTTAATATTAAAGTTGTATGTAAAGGTCATATACGACTTTCTTTGGTCCTGGGGCAAATGGGGCATCTCAGTGCTTTGGGCTTTGGGTATTCCTTCTGTGTCTAGTACCCCCTCTGTGGTCTGGGACCCTTCCTTCCCAGCTCCGGCTGCCTGGGGTCCATCCTGGAATGCTCCCATCCTCTCGGGCTCCCACCCCATGTACTTTCCAAAGCAGGGTGCTTCCCAAGCCTGTACTATCTCTCAGTCTCAGAGCCAGGCTCTCAGTGCCTCCGAAGTGGAAAACTAGCTCGAATAATCTGAAAACTGCTGTTGTTCAAGCTCATTTTACTGACTCTCAGAGTGGGACTTCCGAACATGTGGAATGTGAGGGACATCCAGAACAAACAGGCCACGAGGAGATCTGGGGAAGACTGGGTCTCGTGGCAGCACCCAAAGCAGGCTCTGAAGGAGGAGGCTTCCTGCAAGCTATGAAGTCATCACAGAATGGAAATCAGTATTTCATGCCTCCATTGGCTACAGGAATGAAAACAGGAAAGCACTGAGGAAATGGAAGGATTTCCCTTCCTCCTGGATTTATTTTCTCAGGCCCCCCTGAACCAGAGAGAAGAGGCACTCGCTGTGTGTGGCCCTCACTCCGCCTCTCCGCCAGGTGTAGTCAGTCCGCCCTGAATGGTAGCTACTACAACTCATGTGGCTTGTCCAAAATAGAAGACGTTAGAGAGACGACAAACAACATGTTCTGAGATTTCTGCTTCTGTTCTAATGCTCAGAAGTCACATAATGACCAGATGAGTTAACATGTTCTCATCCAGGAACACAACGATGTCTGTTTCAAACAGAAACGTGGACAGTTTTCTCCACGATGGAAATAATGTGTTCGCCCATAGACACACGCAAACATTACATTATCTATTATGTTCCGCAGAGGTTATTTATTTTGCTCCATAACAAATGGGGAAATCTAATGACTCCGTCCACTGAGTGAAAAACAAATACAAGATCTTCTCTGAGAACCTGAAGCAGACCCATTTTAGCTAAAGAAGAATCGTTTCCATACATTTACTCATTCAGCACACATGAATATATTCTTTTTATTTCTGTATTTCAACCTTCTTCGGCCTGCCAGGCCACCCTGCTAGCGTTTGCTAATGTCACCAACCACCTCCAAATGTCCCCTCCTCACCTTGTGCCTGCTCACCACCATGGGCACAGCACCCGGAGGGTGAGTTCTACCGTTGTGTGCCCCATTCAGATTTGGAAGACTCGGGGTTGTAACTGTCAGAAACGTGAAGTAACAGTCAGAGTCCATGACATCAGCTCTGTAGATTTCAGAGTGCTGATGGCTCTCTTTGTTCTGTGTCTGTATGAAAAAATTATACTATTCCTCTTCTCAAGATAAAAAGCAAAGGAAAAGATAAGCTCTAGTTCTCGCTCCTCGTTCTGCCCATGGGCAGGTCCAAGTTGCTTTGTCCTCCCCCGGCTATTTGAGGCCACAAGTATCTGTGGATCACTCACTCCCTTCTGGAAAATGGCCTCCTCAGCTTCTCTAACATCTATCCGTGAACTTCTCCGGCTTACTGTTCTACTTGTCGACCGCCCTTGAACTAGTGTTCTCTGGTTCTCTGGTATTAGCCCTTTTAGTTCACAAAGCCATCAGAGGGGCAGAATCTTTTTGTTCCCCCGGATAAAATGCTGTGTGTCTCTCCCATCTTCCAGTAGAACAGATCAAACAGAGCTGCTGCTGCTGGAGAGGAGGATGGGGGCCCAAGACACACCCAGCCCAGCTTCAGGCATCTCTGCAGAGCTCTGGGGTTCAGAACAAACAGTAATGTCTTTCCACACCCCTGGTAGTTCTCAGCCCTGTCTCCACTCCTGATTCTGATGACCTCCTCCCCACTCTCCCCACAAAGTCAGATGCGTCCTTCCCAGATTCAGTTCAAGGGCGACCTGCTTGTGATTCTTTGCTGTCAGAGGTCTGGATGAGCACTCCATATTCCCTGGAGGCACCCTGGACTGCCTCCACTATTGTTCGTAGTTTGTTTCTGCTCTCTGTACTAGATCAGACCACTGGAACAGCGGAGAGGATAATGATGGTGGTGGTGGTGGTGGTGTGTGTGTTTGAGAGATATGAAGGACAGGGGTCCCAGATGAACCTCAATTGAAGCCTGGGTATATTCTGACTGTGGGGCTGGCGCCTTGATCTGCACAAAGAGAAGCAAGGCTATGGCTAGAGACAGGAAGAGGACAGTGGCTGGCTGCTCTCCAGCCCAACCAACAAGGATGGAACATAAGCCCGTCCTAAAAAGAGAGACAAAATTAAAGAACTGCTTTCAAAACAGATTATGAAAGAAGCATTAGGTAAAATACCAAAGACCTCATATTCTTTTTTTTTTAAATAATACCTCCCTATTGTTTTCATTAAGATCTGAATTTCTAAAAGGCCTATCTATATTTTCTATTCAGTTTTTTTTTTTTAAAGATTTTATTTATTTAGTCAGAGAGAGAGAGCGAGAGTGAGCACAGGCAGACAGAGTGGCAGGCAGAGTCAGAGGGAGAAGCAGGCTCCCCGCAGAGCAAGAAGCCCGATGTGGGACTCGATCCCAGGACGCCGGGATCATGACCTGAGCCGAAGGCAGCTGCTTAACCAACTGAGCCACCCAGGCGTCCCTCTATTCAGTTTTGATGAACAAAAATCCTGCCTACAATCAGAGCCAATAAACTTCTCAAGCAGCAGTGGCCAGTGAAAAGAAAATAAAGAAGGGAGATGTTGGCATAGGTGTAAGATAGAGACAAAATTCTGACCTGCAGAACCAATCCAAAACACCTGTTAGATAAAGGTGGAGGCTGACAACACTTATAGGAATAGATACCTTATAGACATTATGCTTATAATCTTTTAAAAAAACAAGAGTCCTTGCAAGGCTGTCTGTAAGAGCCCCTTAGAAATATCAGGATATTCTGTTTAATGAAGACAGTAGCCATGAAGGGCACACCATCTACTACTGGTTGGTTGTCAATGAGCAAACTGGATTCAGATTGGCCTCTGGAAGTCCTAAATGTATAGAAGTAGCCAGATTCCTTGGTTCTGCACAAAAGCCTCAAAACTCTGATTCCCCTCACTTCGGAAAATTAATGAGTTGGATAATTCTGGTAGATTCCTGTACCCTGGAACAATGTATATCCTCAGGGAGCATTGGGAGTAAGCCACAGCACGCTCCTATGTCCAGTTCCCTGACACCCAAGCCAGCGAGGAAGCCAGATGCTCCGTGAACTGGGACTAGTGAGGGCAGGTCCTCCATTCCTGCCAAGAACGCATGACCTGAATCTAGTCATGAGAAACACTGAATGGCTCCAGTTGAGGATTCTTTAGAACTGTCAAGGACAAAACATGACACCTAAAACCAATGCATGTTCCTGGATGGAATCCTGCACCAGAAAGGAAAGAGAGGCACCACTGGGACGGTAGTGAAGTTGGGATGGGAACTATAGATTGGACTGAATCATGGTGTCAGTGTTGATTTCCTGATCTGGCTACATGGTGGATAAGTGGAGAATGACCTTGCCTTGGGAGACTTACCTCTTCAAAATTTAGGGGTTGTGGGACATCATCCCTACAGTATTCTCTCAAAAGGTTCAACAAAAAACTGATGATAATGGGTACGTACACCTCTACCTCCACCATCTCCACCTTCATCACCACCTCTACCTCCATCACCAAATACCACCACCTCCATCTCCACTTCCACCTCCAATATCTCTAAGGGCATCACGATATCTACATTTTCTATTTCAAAAATGTCCTCCTTATTTCTTGGTATTCAGGCATCTTTCCCATAAGAAAAGTCAACAGAGTGAGTCTATCACTTTACCTGACTCTGTATCAAATAAGTTACATCATTTTATATCTCCTCTTTCTTCTTAATACCCACTATTTTAATTAAATGTTAATTAAATGTTAATTTAATGGTCTCTAAGCTTTTCTCTACTGAGCTGCCATGCCACAGTCAGCCCATGAAACAATCGGTCAACCAATAATAAACCAACAAATACTGAATGAGCATAAAATCTGACATGCTACCGTTCAGAGGAATATATAAGACATGTTCCCTATCTCTGAGGAACTGAAGCCCGTGATACAATCAGGAACAAAGCATGCAGTAAGTGTTGAGGGCACAATGAGGAGATCTGCTGGCAATCTGGGGGCCAACACCTACAAATGACACAGAGATTTGTAAAAGTGAACAGAAAGATGCCCACATCACTAAAGCTCAGGATGGAAAGAACAGCTGTGCACCCAGAGCAAAGGGCCCCCAATGCTCACCACTATTTCTTCTAGGTTCTCATTCCCATGGTGAGGGGGACAGTAGTGATTGAGAGGGAGTGAGAAAGGGGAGAAGTGTTTGGCCTCTTCCCAACAAAATAAGAGGCAGTTTAACTTGGTGTTCAGTATCCCTTCACACGTTCACCTTCCACCATTTTCTCACCTTGGGGTGCCCAGCTCCTTATTCACCAGCCAGGCACCCCATCATTCCAAGAAGAGAGCAAAGCTGTTAAGTCTTCAAAGTCAAATAGATATGTAGTTTTAAAACAGGGCTCTAGAATCTCTCGGGGGTCCCACAGATCTCACGGGGAATGTCTTGAAGGGTAGAGGAAGAAGGAGAAAACTTCTATCACTGATATCTCCATAGGTTACCAGTATTTTCTATGAGCGTACATGGAGACTCCTCTTTATCAGGAGAAAAAAGTAGCTTTTCAAATGAGAAAA
Source organism: Mustela erminea (assembly GCF_009829155.1). Lineage (NCBI taxonomy): Eukaryota > Metazoa > Chordata > Mammalia > Carnivora > Mustelidae > Mustela > Mustela erminea. The sequence continues at coordinate 20,814,297 of NC_045618.1, read as the reverse complement.
ATCTCTGATCATTAAAAAAAAATAAAACATAGAATTACATTATACTCAGACAGTAGTGAAACGTGACTTATCAGCCCAGAAATGTACACAAATGTAATACTCCAAATAATATCTTATTATCACAGATTTTTCCTCTAATGGCAAAAAAAAAATCCACTGAAGATTTTGAAATGTATCATTTTTGCCTAATGGTTCTTGGTGACGAGTGAAACTGTCTCGCATCCAAAGCTAAGGGAACACAGCCATAAACTATTAATTGGTTCATTGTTTCTCTTTATTGGGCATAAAACTTTTTATAGTATTTTTCTGTTGGCAGAAAGAAAAATTAGCAATCTAGATTTACACCCACGAAGGAGGAAATAAATTGCGTAAGTCTATATTCAGGATAGCCTCCCCCACTGAATGAATCCTACTCAACTGGCTCCATTTTCCTGTTTTAGGAAGGATGTATAATCAAGAGAAGCTGTAAAATTTCAAGCAATCTGTTGAATTTTTAAATTATCACTAAAAATGTTTTGACTATACACTTAGAATCTGAGAGGGAGGAAGAGACAAGAGTCGATGCCACCTGATCACTCCCAACAGGCAACGACACAGAGTGATATGCAACAGCTTAGCATATAAACACCATTAACTGAGTCAGTCCAAAGACAAATGGTCACTTTTCTTCTCCATATCCATTATCAACATATCCCTCCATTACCTTGAGGGAAACAAAGGGACTTGTCACTTGGTTTCATAGCATTGTACCCATGAAAACATGTTGAAGAAAGGCTTAGGTTTTCCAGGCAAAACATGTGTTCACTACAGACTTGTCCAGTCCAGGCCTTGCCTAAGAAAATTGTGCCACGGATCTCTGGGATCTCTGGTCTCATGGGTTCGTGAGACTGGATGGATTCCAGTCTCCTCCAGTGAACTAGGAAGTCAGTCATTTAGGCTGTAGGGCTTACAAAATGAACTAGAATGCCATCCCATTTAATCCCCACAGAGAGCGCTGAAACAATCACCTCTCCCCAGGAGTGAAATGGCATCAATCTGATGCCCGGGACCAAAGCCAACCATCTCAGCTGGAACCTGAGGTTTCTCAGCCAGAAATTGGGACCTTGAATGCATAGCAAGTAGACCTCTTGCTCTGTTTGCTGTGTTTTTTCAAAAGCAATAAAAATTGTATTTCTTATTAGGCAAAGTTAAAAGTAAAATGTGAAAATAAAAATATAAATGTTACTCTGCTGGTCATGCAAATTTGATATATGCACATGACTGGAGATAATGAACTAAATTTAAATCTTCCTGCTTTAAGGTTTGCCAGTTACTCTGGCAGTCAAAGGAAGCCATACATCTGATAAAAATTTTTACAGATTTTAAAAATAGTGTATGACAGAATTTTCAGTTTTTTTGAACGAGAGATACCTATGGTGGCTAAACTATTTCCTAAAAGGGATAAGAAGTATCTATTCCTATATAACTGATCATCATTTACCAAGTAAGTGCCCTGTAGACACTGTGGCTAAGGCTTTAAAATGTGGTTTTCCACGATTACATTACAGTCAACTGTGTGACAGAATCAGATCTGAATCCCTTTTTCCTCCTGTGAGAGTCTTTTCTAATCTACTTTTTGAGAGTAGCATTTCCTTCTTTTATTTATTTATTTATTTTTAAAGATTTTATTTATTTATTTGACATAGAGAGAGAGAGCGCATGCGCAAGCAGGGGGAACAGCAGGCAGAAGCAGAAGGAGAAGCAGACTCCCTACTGAGCGTGGAGCCCAACTTGGGGCTCGATCCCAGGACCCTCAGATCATGACCTGAGCGGAAGGCAGACACTTAACTGAGCCACCTAGGCACCCCAGCACTTCCTTCTTTTAAAAAGACAATTCAAGGGGTGCCTGGGTGGCTTAGTGGGTTAAAGCCTCTGCCTTCGGCTCAGGTCATGATCTCGGGGTCCTGGGATCGAGCCCAACGAAGACAGGCTCTCTGCTCAGCAGGGAGCCTGCTTCCTCCTCTCTCTCTCTCTCTGCCTGCTTGTGGTCTCTGTCAAATAAATAAAATCTTAAAAAAAAAAAACAATTTAAGAAGTGGAGGGGAAAACATCCTTTCATCCCCTTGCTAAAGACATTATATGTCCCTATGTATTTTGAGTATTACAATATTAATTGCCATAGTTTACGGTAGATGGTGGGAGTAGCCAGGCTGTTAGGGTCTTTTTTTTTTTTTTTAAAAGATTTTATTTATTTATTTGACAGAGAGAGAGAGAGAGCACACGCACACAGGCAGGGGGAGAGGCAGAGGGAGGGGAGAAGCAGGCTCCCTGCAGAGCAAGGAAAGCCTGATGCGGGGCTCTGATTCCAGGACTCCTGGATCATGACCTAAGCCAAAGGCAGTGGCTTAACCCACTGAGTCACCCAGGTGCCCCTGTTAGGTTCTTTTTAAAAATTTCTCTATTGTTTGGAAAAGCAGTTTATTGCTTTCCCAAAAATGGAACGTGCTCATTGTAAAACTTTCTAAGAATCTAAAAGTCTTCAAAGATTGCTGTCCTACTACCCATGACTACAAAAACCTAAGAAGGAAAAGGAACTCCAATTGCAACAAAAGTCTAACAATTGCAGTACTGCTGACCCTTTGAACAACATAGGTTTGAACTGATTGGTCTACTTATATGCAGATTTTTTAAAATACGGTACTATAAATGTGTTTTCTCTCCCTTACGATTTTCTTAACATTTTTTTCTCCAGTTTAGCTTATTTTAAGAATAAAGTATAAAATACATGTAACATATAGAACATGTGTGTAATGGATTGTTGGTAAGGCTTCTAGTCATCAGTAAGCTATTAGTAGTTAAGTTTGGGGGGGATTCAGGTTATATGTGGATTTTCAATTGCATGGAGGTTGGACGCCTCTAACCCCTGCTATCTTCAAGGGTGAACTGCAATTACATTTCAATAATATACTCTCATTACTGAAAGACAATGGACCTTCCATCAACCTCAATTTTATCTCTCCCGCTTAACCTCAGTGTCAAATGCCTTCGCTCCAGGGATGCTAAGACATTTCACTTTTGAAATGAGGTCAACTAGGAAAGATGATCAAAAAGAAAGAAACTAGTTCTGCAGATGTTAACTGCACCTGGGTAGTGTTATTTTTTTCCTCACTTGAACCACACACTCACTTGAGCCAGATCAACTCTCGCACGGCACAAAGAAGAGAATGAATTATCAACAGTTTTAAGACATATTTGTCATGATAAAAAGACAGCTCTATTTGCCAACTTTTCCTCATAGGTGAAATAATCTATTTCTATTTCTGGGAAACTGAAAGCAATAGTACATGAAGTAGAGCTTTTTTTTCTGTCATATTCTACAGATATTTTAACCTCTTCCCCAACCACAGAAACTGTGATTAAGCTAGCAAACATACTCTGTGACATTCCAAACTTATTTGTTATTGGACTACCTTCCATAATGACAATGTTTAGTACCATAAAAAGGACCTGATAAAATTCCAATTTCCATTTTTATATTCCAAAAAGTAATTCAAATCTGCTTCCCAATTCAGTGTTTCACTACTGCAAAGCAATCCTCCTTATTTTACACCATGCTTATGTTTCTTTTAGTCATTTTAATTGCTAGTTTTACTTAGCAAAAATTTACTATCTTTTCTCAGTTATTGCTTAAATGTCTTCTTATAGGTCACATTTCACCTTCTGCTGTCTTATGTCATAAAATGGCCAAGCACACTTTTAGGCAAAACTGAGTATAATTATTTTAATAAGAATAAATTTAAAAATAGAGTATCCACATTTACTGAACTTCTGTTTTCATCAATTATAGATAAAAGGTGCAGAAGTCATATCCTCAAAGAAGAAAGGCTCTGTTACCACTGTTCAAAACAGGTATAGTCAATGGTACTTTTATAATTCAGAAGTTTTCAGAGCTCGAAGGGAAGAAGTAGACACATCTGGTCTCTTCAACACCCTAAATATCCATTAATTTGCCATTGACCCCTATAATACATAAATTTGAATAAAATCTTACTGCAAAGAAAATTCTACTATATCCTTTATAGTACTGTAGCATCTCTTATGAACTAGGCAATATAATTAATAGCAAAGGATAGTGCGGACTGAAAAGTGCCAGTGTTCCTGCTCCTCTAAAAACATGCATGAATGTATCACAAACCCACGTGAAAACCCGTCACTTGGTCCAGAAAAAAATAAAAAGGACATGGCCACTAATGTTAATCACTTAGAATGGAAAGAAAGCGCCAACATTAACTGAATCAGGATCTGTCCTAAGAATAGCTAAGTAACACTATTTTCTGGTCCTGCCAGGAAGGTGGGTATTTGGGGTTAATCAAACACTGAGATCCCTACTTACATTAACATTCAAATTTGTAATTTCTAAGAAGTTTACATTAATACTTCGCTGAACTTATTTTAAATTTTGTTGCAGACCAGGAAGCATTTTTTTATCTTGGTCTTTGAATGAGAATCATTAATTCTTAATGTTTCATATGGATATCAGTTAACAAAGCATTCTGGTTGGTAACCCGTTGGATAAGCCAATTTTTACTGCAAAAAGATGCCCATGACAAAATAAGACTATTGTGCTTTTATAAAAATCAAAATAATGACATCAAAATTTTCATATTCTTTGAGAATAAAAACTACTACACAGTGCACTTACAGTGAGTTCACAGAAATCGATGCTATCAAGGCTTTTGCTTCTGTGCAGTCTCCCTTTTATTCGTCTTAAAGAAGGTTTTCCTTGGCTGACGCTAGAAGTAGCACCATTCGGATTTTCAGAGGATGGCGTTACCCTGCAAGAAGCGGAAAACACTTAAAAGACGGATTTGCAGGTAGATATACGTTTCTCAAGCATGAGGTAAGTATTTACTTGAGAACAGCTCTAGAAACATCGTGCTCCTTTTTCAGCCAAGAAGCAAAGAGCCACAGTGGATCTACCTCTGAGGAGATACGCTTTCTAAGTATTTCTTAGTAACTTGATGGTTTAGAAATTTCTCTTGACAGGGTTCAAACATTTCTACATTAAGATTCACTAGAAGTCAACTCTGACCATCAAAGAAGCAATTAAAGCCAGACTGAAGTTTCCTAGGTAACTGGGAGGCATCTGCTCCCCTCTGGGTAGTTCTTTCTCAAGCGCTCAGCCCAGGGCCCGGCACACTCAGTGCAAGTCAGCTATCATTGTGTACAAGCATAAATACCATTCAGCATACTTTTTAAAGCATGAACATAACTTTTAAAGCTTTAAACATGACCATCAACACTTAATTCAGCATGGTTACAGAACCAAGAAAACACAAATAAGAAGTGGTAAATAATCAAAGCTATCTACATATCTGCACACTGGGACACATGCTCATATACATCAACACACACTCAAGACCGTTATGTGTTCAATCATTTCTGTGCCACTGCTGCTGGCAGACTTAGAAGGTGCCCCCAGGAACCTGGGAGGAAACTGCTTAGTGGATTATCGTCTTAGAGATGACAGAGACTTAAGTAGTAAGACTGATTTGTTAAGGGTGGCTTATGAAAATCAGTTTCCTTATTTTATGATCAATTTCCCGCTTGTGTATGTTCCATGTTGGTATACTTTTCAAATATCCTGACCTTAATATTTTATATTAAAAATGTTGTGATCTGAAAGGCATAGGTCTCTCATGGGGCACCTGGGTGGCTCAATCAGTTAGGCATCTGACTCTTCATTTCGGCTCAGGTCATGATCTCAACGTCATGAGATTGAGCCCTGCAAAGGGTTCAGGGCTGAGCATGGAGCCTGCTGAAGACTCTCTCTTTCTCCCCCTCTCCCTTAGCGTCCCCCCCCCACCCCCGCGTGTGTGCTCTCTCTTAAAAAAAAAAAAGTCTCTCATTGCTTGAAAAGGACATACTGGATAGACTGATAGCAAAGTAAATTTGATTTATATAATAAGAAGATGGGAATGAATATCATGAAATAGACTAGGTATGGCTGCAGTTTAGAATAAAAATACTAAGCCCCTATAGTCAGAAGATTTAAAGAGTATGAAAAGAAGCAAAAATGAAAAGTAAAGCCTCCCTGTCCTCCCTCATCACAAATCCCCATCCCTTTCCCCAAAGATAATCACCACTAATGGTTCTTTGTATAACCTCCCAAACAAATGCTCATGCTTATCTATGCATGTGTTAATCTCCTTTTGAAACTTTTTAGCAAACTCACCAAACTCTTCACATTGCCCTACATCTCATTTTTTCACAGAATAATATATCTTGAAGCTTGTCCCATAATAACCCAGGTCCATTTCATTCTATTTTTTTAATGATTTTTTTAGTAATCTCTATATCCAATGTGCGGCTTGAACTCATGGGTTTCATTTTTTTTAATGGCTAAACAGTATTCCATTGTACAGGCATACCACAATTTATTCAACCACTCCCCTACCAATGGGCATTTAGTTTTCAAATATTTGCTATCAAACTGTAAAGCGATGAACATGCGTGACATCTCTGGGTACAAACACAGCATTTACTTAAGAAAAAGCACTAGAAGGAAAATGCAGAGTCAGAGGTTTCTGGGTGTTGCAAGTACTACTTTTCAAAAAGGCTTTCCCAATATATGCTTCCATCAACAGTACAGAAAAATGTTCATGTAGAGGTGGGCGTGTCCTTAAATGGAAAGGTGACTTTATCCTTTTATTTTCTTTTATAACTTAACTTCTCTGTGTCCTTCATTATATTTGTCTTGCTAAAGGGCTAATTTCTCTTACAAGAGGCGATTGACAGAGTTTCCCACCACAAACATAGATTAGACAATGGATCTTTGTATATAAGTTTTTTTCATTACATATTTCAAATCTGTTGTATTAGATGTCTTAATGTTTGTAACGCCTATCTTTTATTTATTCTTTGCTATAATGTTCAGTTAGCCAACATATAGTACATCATTGGTTTTTGATGTAGTGTTCAACGATTCTTAAGTGTAACGCCCAGTGCTCTTATCTTTTTAGGGACTTAAACTTTTATCACATTTAAAGTCTCTATTCCAATTAAAGACTTTCCTTTAAATGCGATTCTAATAATTTCCCCAACTACGTTTTATTATCCTTTTCTTGGCTTATGTTTTTCTGTGCTTGTATTTTCAATCTTTCCAGGTCCGTGTTTCCACCTCCTTTTAGCTGTACCTTTAACTCTAGTTTTAATTCTTCACCAGCATGTGACTGGATGCTTTTCTTTCTTACTCAGTTTGAGAATCCCTATCATTTGAGAGAAACTTAATCCATTCAAATTTGTTGTGTTTACTCATATGTTTAGATTTTTTCCTCTGCCACGTTTTATAGTTTGTGTTTTTCAAATTTAAATGCTTTCTTCTTTTTCTTTTCCTACCTTTTTAGTATGACTGAGTTTTCTTTCTCTTTACCCTCCCTTGGACTTTCTCCTCTCCAATTAGTAGTTCAAAGTTATACATCTTATTAGGCCAACTCTAACTCTAGCTAACCATACATACACATGTATTTATATATTTACATGTACATTTATATAGTTACATTATATATTTATAAATACACATATATATGCATATATATGTACCTCTGCATTTCCACAATACATATATACACACACACTTATTTAAACTGAAATACTTCTATCAACATCTAGAGTTCAGTGGTATTCTTATCTACTGGTACACAAGCAATGATGTTTAACACGCCTTTGTTTCTCTTCTTTTCCAGCACCAGTGCAACCCTACCAAAAGCTCCACCCTTCCTTGGAAATAGTTTCAAGGTCTCCTAATTTCTCTTTCCTACTTTTGTCCCTTTGTTCTTTTGTGATTCTCTAGCTTCCTCCTCCACACTGCTCACTTGCTTCTCAGCTTTGTCAATTCAGCCATTCTCTTTGACCTTAGTGAGCAAAGGTTAAATTTCTAGTGTCTAGTATGGTGTTTTATCCATATGATATTCTCTTGCATCTTTCTGAAAATAACCATCTTAATCCAAGGTTTTTCTATTTTTCTCAGGGATTAGTTCTTTTGTTTGTTGAGTATGGTAATTCTTCTAATACTGGTTTTCTCCAACTGTTTGGTGATTTTTAATGTCTACTTACATTTGTATTAGAGAACATCTGTTTCTGCACTGTCACATTTACTGCGGCCTGCCTTCGGTGACTCTGGCAGAGAGATGGGACATACTGCTGCGAAGTCACTTGTCTTCTGGGTCAGAGGACTCAGTAGCTATCTCAGGTACAGCCCTGACCCTCTGGCCCAAGAGCCCACATTCACTGCTTTGGTAAGCGAGAAAGCAACACTGTTGTCCACAGCTTGTCACAAACTGGTAAGGCAAGGCGTCAATCAATCTGGTGCATAAAATCTGAGTAATTCCCCAACTGTCCTCTGCTTCTTCTGTCCCTGGAATGCTGCTGCAAGTTATCAGCCCTCTTTGTGTAGAAATGTTCTCCTGCACATTTCCTGGAAATGGTTCTTGCAAGGCTTTTCTCTGAGTAGAACTATCTTTATCTAGTAAATATATTTCAGAGATACCGCAAAAATGCTGGTCCACTGATGCCATTCAGTATTGTTTACTCAGACTCAGTATTTTTGTTGTGGCTTTTTTAATTCTCATTTTTGTTGTTTCATTGAATTGCTAATAAGTGCACCTTTCAAGTTACTTCCCAGAGTAAAATTCTGATGTCTCTTTCACTATTTTCAATACATTAAAAAAGTTTTACATGGTACAGTTTTGCTCTCTTTTCTGCAGAGTAAAAGCTTTCATGAAAATAATTAAGAATTTCATTTAAGAAAAGTGGGCATATGGGAAAGAAAAACAGAGCTGAAAACAATATACAATTCTTAAATTATGCCTCCTCTCTCACACTTTACTTTGATCGCATTATGTTGCATAATCACATTAGAAGAAATATAAACTTTTTGACAAAGACATTTTTCACAGGTTGTTCTCTCATTTAACTTAGAAAGGTTTATTATTTACCCTTTTTCCAAACCTAAAACCTAAAGTCTGTGATAAGAATTTATATACATCAAATTTATAAATGATGGACAACCAAGAAATGTATCAGACTTAACTCAATGTAATGCCAAGTCCAGTGACTAAAACAGGAAAAAAAAAATCCTCAATATAAATAGAAGAATGGATCCTCCCCTTCCCCACCAGGATCGTAATAAAAACATTACTTCGAAGATTAGAGCTGAATTGATATATAGGAGGTGAATATCAGGTCAGTATCCCCCCTACCCACAGACTTCTCAGGAGGAAGATGCCTTCTCTAGGCACAGAATCAGGCTCCTACAGAGTAATTTCAGTAACTTTAAAGTTCTGACCAGGTCTTCTGGAAGCTAAGAAGTCAACTGTTAAAAAGCATATAGTTCAAAAAAAAAAAAAAAGCATTTGTTTCAGTAATGACCCCCTCTTCTTAGGTGGAGAAAAAGAAAAGGAATAAACATGGTTCCAGATGATAATGTTCAATGTTATCTCATGTATAAGTAGAAGGGGTACTGAGATACAGGGGAATTTAAGATGTCACTTCTCTCTTGTTTTACCACTATTTTTGAGAATTAGCATTTCTCTTGGGGCAGGGATATGTGTATTCAAGTACTTTCCCACTGGACACTCATAAGAATACAGAGGAATATTTACAACTCAGGTAAGACGAGCTATATGGGGATACAAAAAGCCCACCAAAGACAGTTCTTCCAAACATGGGGTATAAGGAGTATTTTTCTTTTCTTTTTTGTTGTTTTTGTTTTGTATTGTTTTGTTTTTTTGAGGGGGGGCACATGAGCAAGCAGAGGGAGGGGCAGAGGGAGTGGGAGAGAGAAAATCTTTTTTTTTTTTTTAAAGATTTTATTTATTTATTTGACAGAGATCACAAGTAGGCAGAGAAGCAGGCAGAGAGAGAGAAGGGGAAGCAGGCTCCCGCTGAGCAGAGAGCCCGATGTGGGGCTCGATCCCAGGACCCCGAGATCATGACCTGAGCCGAAGACAGAGGCTTTAACCCACTGGGCCACCCAGGCGCCCCATGGGAGAGAGAAAATCTTAAGCAGGCTCCGTGCCCAGTGTGGAGCCTGATGTGGGGCTCGATCTCACGACCCTGAAATCATGACCTAAGCCAAACTCAAGACTCAACTGCTTAACTGATTGAGCCACCCAGGCACCCAAGAAGTATTTTTAATCCTGAGGTCCCACACTCCCTCCACCTGAGTGTGTGGTCTGCATTGAATAACTCAGACTCTGGGATTTATTTCTTAAATATTTAGGAGAATGGTCCTTGACAACAGGAAAAGTTAAAGTTAGTAACTGAGATACAAGCATTTTGGATATTTTCCCTTGAACTCTGAGGAAATCAGTATTTAGCTTACAATGAAGTTTTTCTTTTCCTAATTCTTAATTCCATTTTATCATCCCCAGGGGATGACTGGGGAGAAAATTTCTCCTTCTCTCCACTCCCTTTCTTACTCCCCTAATGGGACCATGTGTGACTTGTGGGCATGGCCAGTGTGTTTAAAAGGCAGAAACCAGGGTCCACCCTCTCGTTTTGTTTCTAGCTCAGAAGTTTTGGCTCACAACTCTTTTTAACCAAGGTTAACTTGGAACAAACAACTCCCAAACTTATCTACCTCACCCATCTCTGATCTAGTGGAAAAGATCTCAATAATAACAAAGAATTGGGCAAAAACAATCAAGATGGTAAAAACAAAGCATTTACACAAGAACAAATTACCAAAAAAAAGTAACACCTAACAATCTTTCTACAAGATAGTAATTTTAAAATATCAGGAATTGATAGCCATAACCAACTCCAGATTAATACTAATGGGTGATAGCAAGGCATCTCTACCCCTAACAAGAGGAATTACAAACAAGGGTTTAAGAACAGAGGCCTTGCAGGGCCACTGACTTCAGAAGGATACTGAATCCTTATGAAGGATGGTTCAGCAAAAGCTAGTAAAATGCTAATTTTTATCTATAAGTAACAGACTTCAGAAACCTCCAAAGTTTATATAAAAAGATTTATATAAATGGCCAGCCTTTAGTTGTACTTATAAATAATTCCCTATAATTTGCTCTTTAAAGAAACTAAGAAAGGGATGGATGTTCACTAGACTTATTGTACTAATCATTTTGCTATATACATAAATGCTGAATCATTATGTTGTACCCCTCAAAGTAATGATGTCATATGCCAATCATACCTCAACAATTAAAAAAAGAAAAAAAGAAACCAATAAAGGACTTGGATATTAGAGCCATACCCATCCCATCAGGGGAACCTCTGGGACCCATGAGGGGGCTATGCACCACCCTTGGAGAAACAACATTCCATAAGGCACTTTCCAGTTGATTTGTACTTGTTTTCAGTTATTCCTCTTTTCTAGACTGTCATGTCCCTGCTCAAATGTGTTTTTAACCCCAACAACTGGTACAAATCCTGATGTGTGACTTTGGGCAAGTCAATGACCTCATTTATAAAACTGGGAAAAATACAGCACCTACCTCATAGGGGTGCTGCAGGTTACACGGCAGTTGCTTGGAAAGCACTTACACTGGGCCCAGCAGGTAATAAGCTCAATGAATGGCAGCTCCTCTTTTTTCTAGAATCTGTTTACTGGACAACTAAACTACTTAAATAAATGAATTGATGCCACGTGGCCTTCAATAATTACTGAATCAAATAACTGGAAGAAATATACTTAGAGGCATGAACAAAATGAAATGACACTCTTTCCCCTTCTAAGATCAGTGTACACATTCCTAACAGCACTCAATGCGAAAATCAGGACTGACAATGTAAAATTAGGATGAAACAATTATTTGGGCTTTACACCCACTGAAGAGCAGAGTTGGCCTCAGCACCTGTTCTGAACGGTGCCCTTCCTCTCCACTCTCCCTGACCCCAGGAACCTGTGAATGTGACCCCATTTAGAAAAAGGGTCTTTGCAGATATACTGAAGGGTCTTGAGATGAGATCATCCTGGATTATCCAGGTGGACCCCAAATCCAATGACAAATATCCTTAGAAGAAGCCGAGAAGACACAGACATGTAAAGATGGCCATGTGAAGATGCAGAGAGAGAAGGGAGGGATTCAGACATAAGGAATGCCTGCAGCCACCAGGAGCTAGAAGAGGTAAGGAAGCATTCTCCCCAAGAGACTTTAAGGGAGCATGGCTCTGTGGACACCTTGATTTCAGACTTCTGACCTCCAGAACCAGAGAATAAATTTCTGTTGTTTTTAAGCTACTGAGTCTGTAGTAATGTTACAGCAGCTCTGGGAAATACAGTGCCCTTCTGCTTCTTTTCATAACCAGCAATTACAGAAGACCCCCCACCCCACCCCTGGAAGCAAGCCATACAGACTGACACCTACTATGGGGAGAGGTTTATAGGCCTGAGTTCCAGGTTCCTAAACACTAATGATTCAGAACCAAATACTGTAAACAGTCCTATTTCCTAAATTTTTTGGAGAAGGAGACAGACAAGAATTACAGGCTCCGCTGATGCAGGTCTGGCTGTTTGTCTGGTTTAGTTTCCACCTAAACCAATACGCCATAAAGGATCTGCAGAGCCAGTCAGAAAGACAGAAAACTACTCCCTAAAAGAAAGTTAAGGAGCACAAATGGTCAAACTAGACAGAAATGTGGGACCAAAACACTGGACCACTCCCTCCTATGCTTTACCTCCATTGGCATAAGCTTTGTAGGCATGTAGTCTTTCCATACACTGCAATAATTTAAAGAGAGAGAGACAGAGACAGCACCTTTGTATAAATCCTCATTCATATAGGCCACAATCAATTATGACGGCATGCCCTCACATCCTGTAAGTGGCAAAGCTAGGGCATTCCAAGGTCTGACAACCCTTGCTGATGTCTGCTACTGAGTCACACCCATCACTCTGGAGTCAGAACTCATAGCTACATATCTTCTTGCCACGTGACAGTGTCTTCTGTCTCAATCCTCCATGTCCCGTTGGCTCTGACACTGGCAAAATGGAATGTTATCTAGAACATTAATTCCAGAAGATATAATAGATGAATCAAGCAGCACAATATTCTTAGACTTAAAAAAAAAGGACTATATATATCTATGTTTAATGTACCATTCACTCTAGAGTTTTTGTAGCATATGCTCTTCACTTTGCCTCTATAGAAACTAGATTAACGTTTGCAAATTCCCTTAACATTGAGCAGAAATTTTGAAATGCTCATTTAATATTGTGGAAGAGTTAAACAAAAATCTTCCTGCCTTTTCCAGGCTGTCTCTTAGTAAGATGGTTTTTAATCATGTCCTCAGTTTACTGCCTGACTGAAACATGAATCTCTGGAGTATAAAAATTACCTGGAATTTATTTCTTTGTGTCCTCTCTTCGCAAACTGTATTGAGGTATGTATTCAGAAACGGCACTCCATCAAAAAAGAATAAACCTCGTGTCCTGACTTGGTGGCTGACTGATACTAATATTCATGCCTAACAGCTCCTCAAGCACTATTCCCACATCTTAGTTTTTAAATTTAATATCAAGAAAATCTCCTTCCCAGTTACGCATTACTAAGAATTCATTTAGCCAACACATATCTTTTCAGAAACTATTTTGTACCAGATACCGGTTACAGGGGACTTAGTAATGAGCTAAACGGATAAAAAGTCCTGCCCCCATGCAACTTACATTCTAGTTGTGGGGGTTGGGGGAAGGAGGAGAAACGTGTATGACAATTAAGTAAAATATGCAGTGCTTTGTATAAGTGCATAAGTAAAACATGCAGTTGCTCAGAAGAAAAGCAGAGGGGAAAGACTGCTGGCGTTGATGTCTTTTTTCCTCCTGTACACCATCAACCTGAAAAGCCTTCTTCAAACGTTACTACTTCTTGCTTCATAATAGTAGCACAGTCTTCCTATACTTGCTAAAATCTTCTTCCATGGACATTTCTTAATTACTGCCAACTATTCCTAGTCTAATCTTTGTCACTTGCTGCTCTTCCAATTAAAATACCTTCTTCAGGTCCAAGCTGATTCCCTCTCCAGGGGGCCTGCCCGTGCCCCTCTTCCGGAAAGTAGCAACTTGGAAGATGATCTGGCATGCCTGAGGCTGCTCGGGGACAGGGAACGTCTGTTCCTTTGCCTGCCTTTGGCCGCCTACACTCATTCCCATTCTTCTGGCCTGATTGTGTCCCCTCGTGCTCGTGCTGACCCGTCCTCTCCCCTGACCTAGGCCAGAGACATCGATGTGCAGCAGGTTTCCTTAGTCATCAACTATGACCTTCCCACCAACAGGGAAAACTACATCCACAGAATCGGTCGTGGGGGACGATTTGGCCGTAAGGGTGTGGCTATTAACATGGTGACAGAAGAAGACAGGAGGACTCTCCGAGACATCGAGACATTCTACAACACCTCCATTGAGGAGATGCCCCTCAATGTCGCTGACCTCATCTGAGGGGCTGTCCTGCTACTTAGGCCCCCCAGGGTTCAGTCTGGGGGGCTGAAGAGTAGTAGGAGGGGGGAGGGAAGGGAGCCAAGGGATGGACATCTTGTCATTTTTTTTTTCTTTGAATAAATGTCACTTTTTGAGGCAAAAAAAATAAAAAACCTTCTTCAGAATAAATCTTTTTTTCTTAAATGCATTTATTCAAGTGAGAGATAGTGGGGGAGAGGCAGAGGTGGGGAGAGAAACTCAAGCAGACTCCATACGGAGTGTGGAACCAGAGGTGGGGTTGGATGCCAGGACCCCCAGGTCAGCACCCCAGGTGAAAGGAAGAGTTGGAGGCTTAACCGGCTGCACCACCAAGGCACCCCAAATCTCTTTTTTTGAACAAAGTGGTGGGTGAGGGCAGTGAGGAAGACACTAATATAAACTAAGGATCCATTAGTATTCAGTCCGGCATAGTGGCAGGCACTTTGCATTCAATATCTCAGTTGATCTAGGTTATGACCCCATGAGTTAGATAATATCATTCTCACCCTACAGACCAAGAAACAGATACTCCAGTAACTTAAGGTCACATGGTAAGTGGCACAGCTGAAATTTGAACTTCACTGCCCATCCATATATTTTGTTCGCACCTGCAAAATTCCCCATTATTGGCATTCTTTTTTCAAAAAAGAAAACTCCTTTTCTTGGTTGCTCCATCTTTAGAGTCCTCGGATCACTCATTTTGCCTTAGATAGCAGAAACTACTTTTCTCAAACGCCTAAAAGCAGGCTCACTTCCTTTTCTCTGTAACCTTGAAATTAAATTCAATTAAAATTCAAGAGCGTAAATCTCTACGAACCTCACCCACCGCAAATTTTAAAATTAAAACAGCCACTGAACAGCAAAGAAGTCTGGCATCTTTTTTCCTATAGTCACTATGCCTTTACTGGACTATTTCTTCTGTGGCAGAACCTTACACTTAAGTCTCAAGGCAACTGGAATACCCAGGCAGCCCACACGGGGATTCCATAGGCCACATTTAAACACTAAATAAAACGCCATACAACCCGATAGATAATCAACTGTGTAAACCAGATCTGGAAAACTTCCAGCTATGTTTCTTTTACGGGCGATCTTTTCCCGTTACCCCAATAACAGTTTCCAGGTCAGAGGAACTGGAACGCGTGCAGATAAAATGCAGTCCCTGATAATGCCATTAAAACCTCGCAACTTGGTCCCCTCACCGTGGGAGCGGCTCGCCCTTCACTCTGTACCCACAGCAGATGGGTTTTCAGAAACAGCAGAAAACGCAGCGCTAATAAATCGTTCTGTGCCCGCAAGGAAGCGTGGCTGGAAATTCCGAGCCAGAACTGGCCGGGAGGCGACTGGAAGGACAGTCCCGGGCGGGAGACCCGTGCCCCGGTGCCCGTAAGCCGCCGGGTCCCCGCCCCTCCCTCCCGGCGGCGCGCCGCTCTGCGTGTCGCCGGGCACCGCCGAGGGTCGCGGCGGAACACGCCCGCGTGGGCGCGGGACGCGGCGGCGCTCGGCCCAAGGGGCTCCGAAATGGCTGCTGCGCCCCCCGGCTCTGCGCGCCCGTCGGGCCCGGCCGCAGGCGGCCTCACTGCCCGCCCGCCCCGGCCCCGACCCCGACCCCGACCCCGCGCCCGCCGCGCCCGCCGCGCCCTCACCACAGCTTCCTCTTGAGCGGCAGGAGGCTGCCGCGGTTGGAGGGGGTGACGCCGATGGCCATCTGCAGCACCGTCAGGTATTTCTGGTACTTCATCTTGTCCCCGCTCCGCTCGCGGGCAGGGCCCCGCCGCCGCCGCCGGCGCCGCAGACACAGCCCCTCCAAGCGCCGCATAGATCAGCTCTGGGCCATCCGCCGCCGCCACAGCTCCCGCCGCTCCCGCCGCCGCGGCCGTGCACGCCCGGCTCCCGCTCCCGCTCCCGCTCCCGCCGCTGCCGCTGCCGCCGCCGCCACCGTCGCCCTCGCCGCCGCCGCCGCCGCCGCCGCCGCCGCGCGTGGCCGGGACTCCCGCTCCCGCCGACGCCGGCGCCGTGCGTGCCCGGCCGCTCCCGCCGCCGCCGTGCGTGGCCCGCCGCTCCTGCCGCCGTCCGCAGCGCCCCCTCCGTCCTGCGGCTCGGCCCCCGCGTGCGCCCAGGGCGTCCCGGGCGGCGGGCCTTGCGGGACTCGCACTCCGGGAGAGGCGGGAGCGGCCGGGCCACCGCCCCCAGGCCCCGCCCCCGCCCGCCGGCCCCGCGGCCCCGCGGCCCGCGTGCCTCAGTTTCCTCCGCGGCTGCCACAGCTCATTTCAACCGCCTAAAGCCCAAGAGAATCCCATGACAAGATTCCAGAAGAGAAAAAAAAAAAATGCTTTAATGTATAATTACCGGCTGATGGTTTGAAATCGTCATTTACGTGTTCTAGCCTAAGTCCCTGAAGATTTTATGTTTACATAAAATGCATCTCTACAAAATGCACGTATGTGTATACACGTACACATACCATATACAATATATATGGTATATATACCATATACATGATGTGTACGCAGTCTTCGTTTGAACGGTAGTCTGAACTGTGGGAATGACCGTGAACCATGCAAAACTATCTTAATAATCAATGGGAAAATGTAAGATTTTCCATGACGTTTAAAAATTTTGTCAAAACATTCCAAACTCTCTTCAATGATGATTGTAAATGTATAAAGAAATGAAAAAAAAAAAAAAGTAAAACTCATTTAATACACTGTAGTTTGGAATACTACAAACATTGAGAATTAAACTGTTTCATATCTTTGTAAGAGAAACTTATCAAAAGTATCTTGAATAGTGCTGGTCTTCTGGTAGAAATTTTTTTTTTAAGATTTTATTTATTTGACAGACAGAGATCTCAAGTAGGCAGAGAGGCAGGCAGAGAGAGAGAGAGGAGGAAGCAGGCTTCCCGCTAAGCAGAGACAGATGCGGGGCTCAATCCCAGAAGCCTGCGATCATGACCAGATCTGAAGACTGAGGCTTTAACCCACTGAGCCACCCAGGTGACCCTAGAATTGTTATATAGAGCATCTTTTCTGAGCCTTGGTAATGCATCATGTTTGGATCACTTTCAATGGTTTATCCTCTAAGTTTTCAATGTTGTGAAATATATCAGAGTTCCTTTAATGTGACATTCTCTGGAACATCCTCATCCTTTTTGTCACAACCACTCTCCTCATCCTAGTTTATATTCAATTAATTCTTCTGGCTGCAAATCTAGAGTCTCTGAAAAGATGACAGTGTCAGTATTTTCACAGTTGCCTATTTTTTTTCTATAACAGCATTTACATTCCATGCAAATTTCAATTCACTTCCATCTTTTTCACTTTTTCCTTTGCTGCACTATCATCTTTGTTAACCAGTTCTCTTTCAGTTACCCATTTTTATCAATTCTCTGTGGATTTATCCCTGGGAGAAAAGGAGGCAACACAACTGCACACTTTGCTGTCATTACCTAAACTGTAAGTAGATGTGCAGTAACCAATCACTGACAGGCTTTGCAAGAACTGCTGTGATTGCTCACTGATTCTGATGCACATGTTATTTACATAGTGATTTGTCCACTAAGGAGCTACCACGGAAGTTTATACTCAATGCATTTTCTCACAGTTAATATGCTATGATAACTGAAATTTGAACCATATTGTTGAGCACTGGTGTTATTTAAGCCATAGTAACTAATGTCAGGCACATCTGAACCTGCAAAGCAAAGACTGACTCTGTGTGTGTGTGTGTGTGTGTGTGTGTGTGTGTGTGTGTATAATATGTATATACGAAGAGTATGGATAACAAGATAACCTGTGCACCCACCAGGCAGAACTATCAAATGATAATGCCCTCCCTCCACAGTACATTCCCCCTGTACACAATACAAGTTATTAAACACTATTTAAACACTATACAAGTTAATGAGTATGAAAAGATTAGAACAAATAAAAACAAAACAAACAAAAAATAGAACAAAATAAAAATCTCCTTCTAGTGGACTCAGTAGTAAAGCTCATTGGAATCTACTTCACTTTTATGTATCCTGAAGACTTAGCTCTTGCCTAAAATGAAGAATTGGCAGATCTTTGACATTTCAAATATATATCCAAACATGGGAGAGGACCTTGGAGCAGAACTTTGGAAAAAGCATCAGGGTCTATACTTATGTATTCATCATTTTTTATGGACTTTTGTACCACCTTCTTATATTGCTTGTAAGATATTTGATGAAAATACTGCACTGTACTCAAGGGTTTAGACAACTGGAAGCTGAGGGGATCAATTCAGGATAATGAAAGACAAAAATAAATCTGGTAGAAGCACTTCCAGAATGGCAGAAAATCTGCTTCTCCATAAAAAGGGAACACTGGCTAAAATTGTCAAAATCAACCTTCTTAGAACTCCAGAAATTAACCAAAGACTTGCAACAATCCAGAGAGTGTAGAGTGTATGTACAAGAAAAAATATTGAATCTTGGTTAGAGCTGTGAGCTTTATAGTATTTGATTTGCTTAATTCACATCTCCTCTCCAGCTCTGTGGTAGCCTTGTAAACCAACAGCCTTATAATTACTGGTTTTGAAAACCAGTATGCTAGCAGCCACTGGAGGTGGCAGAATGGGTTCAGAGCTCCCCAAAAGCCCTATCCCCCGAGAACTATCATTATTTGACTTGAAAAGCTCCATCCATAGGGCTTATCTTTGTTTGACGTAGCTTAGAACCTAGGAATACCTAGGGCATTTTTCAGAAACAATCAGTAGCAAATGTTTAACGTCACAGCTGCCTGAGGTAGTGAAACTAGGTGGGGCTAACAAGAGGCCAACCAAAAAAACTTAAAGGACAGATGGGGAATGAGAGTCCATAGGATGAAGGCCCGTGCACATATTCACCAAGTGCCTGATAAGGCCCTAATCTCTCACAACTGGCTGCATTAAGGTTCAGTAGCAAGCAGAAAATGAAAGCTAAGGAAGAGTTGTAAACTCTTCTTGACACGGTCTCTCAGCAAAGGCTGGGACACATATTGGTTCAAAAACATTTAGGGAAACTTCTGTCCAATAATTGGCTGACACTAAGCACCTGAGAAGAAATTTTGGTAGCCAAACATGACAAAGAATTCAGACTTCACAGCAGTCACTGAACAAAAAATAACAACAAACACCACCAATAAACCTTGGAGTGGGACAGGAAGGATATAATTTCTAGAATTGCCATATTCTTTTATTCAAAATGTCGAGATTCCCACAGAAAATTATAGGACTTGGAAAGCAGCAGAATATGGCCAATATAGAGAAGAAAGCAGTTAGTAGAAATGGTCTTTGAGAAAACCCAGGCATTGGATTGATTGGACAAAGACTTTAAATCATCTATTATAAATATGTTCACTAAAGGAAATCATGTCTAAAGAATTAAAAGAAAATCTGAGGGACATCTGGGTGGCTCAGTCCGTTAAGCGTCTGCCTTCAGCTCAGGTCATGATCCTGAGGTCCTGAGATCAAGTTCCACATGGTACTCCTTGCTCAGCGAGGAGCCTGTTTCTCCCTCTGCCTCTTCTTTCTCCTGCTTCGCCTGCTTGTGTGTGCTCTCTCTCTCTGACAAGTTAATAAAATCTTTAAAAAATAAAGGGAAGTCTGAGAACTTCCCAAGTTCTTGTCTTACCAAATAGATAATATAAGGTAGACATTTTTAAATTTAAATTTTTAATTTTTAAAAATAAAAATTTTGGAGTTGAAAAATAAGTATTCATTAGAAGGACACAACCACAGATTCAAAATAGCAGAATTAAGGGTGAGTAAATTTGAAGATAATTCAATTGAGATTATCCAGTGTGAGTAACAGAAACACAAAACAATGAAGAAAAATGAACAGAGCCCCAGAAAACTATGAAGAACCATTAAGCATACCAACATATGCATAAAGTCCCAGAAGGAAAGGAGAAAGGGTATTTGAAGAAATGACTGTAAAATTCTCAGATTTTATGAAATTATATATATATCTGCACATCCAAGGATTTTAAGGATGATATACTCAAGGAAATCCATACCTAGATACATAACAGTCAAATTATTGAAAGCCAAAGACAATGCAAGAATCTTGAAAGCAAGAAAAAAACAATTTATCACATATAAGGGATTCTCTATAAGATTAATATCTGACTTCTCATCAGAAATCATGAGGGTCAGAAGGGCAGAAATTTAAAGAGCTGAAAGAAAAGGACTCCAAGTGAAGAATTATATACCTAGCAACATTATCCTTCAAAAGTAAAGGAGAAATTAAGGCATTTCCAGACAAACAAAAACTAACAAATCATCACCAGCATACATAAATTACAAGAAATACCAAAAGATGGGGTCCCTGGGTGGCTCAGTGGGTTAAAGCCTCAGGTCATGATCCCACAGTCCTGGGGTGGAGCCCCACATCGGGCTCTCTGCTCTGCAGGGAGCCTGCTTCCTCCTCTCTCTCTCTCTGCCTGCCTCTCTGACTACTTGTGATCTCTGTGTGTCAAATAAATAAATAAAATCGTAAAAAAAAAAAAAAAGAAATACCAAAAGAGTCCTTTAGGCTGAAATGAGAGGGTACGAGACCGTAACTTGAATCCATACACAGAAATAAAGTGCACTGGTAAAGACAACTGTACAGTTGAATATAAAAGAGAGTATAAAATATTTTTTAATTTTTTATTTTTAAAATCTTTTAATTAAAATATTTTCATTTGGAACTTTTTTACATTTATACATTTACATTTATAATGTATAAATATGTAATTTTATGGCAATAATAGCACAAAGGCGATAGGAGAGAATGGAGCTATAATGGAACATGGTTGGTACTAATTCTACTTAGATTATTTCAAGTTAAAAAGTTAATGGTAGGGCACCTGGGTGGTTCAGTCAGTTAAAGCGTCTGCCTTTGGCTTGGGTCATGATCCCAGAGTCCCAGGATAGAGCCCCACATCAGACTACCTGCTCAGTGGGGATTCTGTTTCTCCCTCTCTCTCAGACCCTCCCCTCCCCAGGCCCCCAACCCCGCTCACACTTTCTCTCTGTCTCTCTCTTGTTCACTCTTTCTCAAAAAAATAAAATCTTTTTTAAAAAGTTAATTGTAATCCTCAGGACAACCATTAAGAAAATAACTTTTTAGATTATAGAAAAAGAGGCAAGAAGAAAATTAAAATGGTACATTCTAAAATCATAGCACAAAAGAAGGCAGTAATAGAGAAATGGAAGAAAAAAAAGACATAAGACATGCAAAAAACAACTAGTAAAATGGCAGCCATAAATTCTACCTTATCAATAATTACTTTTAATGTGTATTACTAAACATTTCAATCAAAAGATAAGGGATGATGGGCATCCCTGCTTCTCCCTCTTCTCCCCATCCCTGCTCTCTCTCTCATTATCTCTGTCAAATAAAATAAAAAAAAAAAACAGCAAGAGATGGCAGAATGGATATAAAAACATGATCCAGGGGCACCTGGGTAGCTCAATCGGTTCGGTATCTGACTTTTGATTTTGGCTCAGGTCATGGTCTCAGGGCCATTGGACCTTGTGTCTGGCTCCACACTGGGCATAGGGCCTGCTTGAGGTTCTCTCTCTTCCTCTTCCTATACCCCTGTCTCTCTCTCTTTCTCTTTCTAAAACAAAAACAAAAACAAACAAAAAAACATGATCCAACTGTATGCAATCTACGAGAGACAGCTTTAAAGATACAAACGTGGGGTGCCTGGGTGGCTCAGTGGGTTAAAGCCTCTGCCTTCGGCTCAGGTCATGATCTCAGGGACCTGGGATCGAGCCCCGCATCGGGCTCTCTGCTCAGCAGGGAGACTGCTTCCTCCTCTCTCTCTCTGCCTGCCTCTCTGCCTACTTGTGATCTCTGTTGGTCAAATGGATAAATAAAAATCTTTAAAAAAAAATAAAGACACAAATGTGTTAAAAGTAAAAGGATAGAAAGACCTGTACCATGCAAAAAGTAAAAAAAGAAGGAGTGACTGTATTAATATCGAACAAAATAGACTTTTAGAATAAATTGTTACTGAACACAAAGAAAAACATTTATACTGACAAAAGAGTCCATCTTTCAAGAAAACATAACAATTAGACACATATATTCACATAAAAACTGAGCACCAAAACAGTAAAAATTAACAATATTGGAGGGGAAAAATAGGGAATTAAACAATAATAAATGAAGATTTCAAAAAATCCACCTTCTATAATGGCTAGAAAAAGGCAGAAGATCACAAGGAATTAGAAGACTTAAACACCACTGTGTTCAGATAGACCCAACACATTTGTATCACACCCAACAACAGCAAAATATACATTCTTCTCAAGTGCACATAGAACATTCTTTAGGATAGGATTGTACATTCAGCCACAGAACAAGCCCTCAACAAATTTAAAAGCGTTGAAATCCTACAAAGTATGTTCTCCAACCACAGTGGAATTAAATTAGAAACCAGCAACAGAAGAAAACTTGGGAAATTCACAAATACATGGAAACTAAATGAAACACTCCTAAATAACCAATGAAATGAAATCATGCAAGAAATTAGAAAAAACTTTTGATGAATGAAAAAAGTATAACATAAAGCATAGATACGACTAAGGCAGTGTTTAGAAAAAAATTCATACTGTGAACATAATATTGGAAAAGATAAAAGAGCTCAAATTTATAGCTCATTCTTCCATCTTTACAAATTAGAAAAGAAGAGCAGATTAAACCTAGAGCAAGCAAAAGGAAGGAAATAATAATGATGAGAGTGTAAATAAATGAAAAGAGACTAGAAAAAATGATCTAGAAAATCAATAAACAAAAGATGGTTCTTAGAAGAGTTCAATAAAATTTTAGACGGATCTTTAGCTAAACTGACCAAGGAAAATAAAGACAGAAGATTTAAATTACTAAAATTTGGGATGAAGGAGAAGATATTACTACCAATCTTGCAGAAATAAAAAGCTTTATAAGGGAATACTATGAGTGATTGTATGCCAACAAGTTAAAAAACAGGTGAAATGGAAAAATTCCTAGAAAGACCAGAGTACTGACACTAACTCAAGAGCACACAGAAAATCTGAAAATAACCATAAGAAATAATGAGTTTGGATTAAAAAACAAACAAACAAACAAAAAAACCTTTCTACCTCAAAAAGCCCAAGTCCAGAGGACAAAGGTTATATCAGTGCTGTTTACTGAAGCTCTAGTACCCAGAACAGTGCCTGGTATATAGCAACACTCAATAAATATTTGTTGAGTGAGGGCATGAATATAAAGTGAAAGACTTTATGACTTTCTTTTCTTTTAAGATTTTATGTATTTATTTGACAGAGAGAGCACAAGCAGGGGGAAGGAAGAGGCAGAGGAAGAGGGAGAAGCAGGCTCCCCACTGAGCAGCCTGCTGGATGGGCAACTCACCCCTGGCAACTAATCCCAGGACCCTGCGATCATGACCTGAGCCAAAAGCAGATGCTTAACTGACTGAGCTACCCGGGTCCCCCCTCCAATTTATTTTCCACCGGTCTAATAGATTGCATCTGTGAATTGTATAGCACTTCTCTAAGAGAGGCCTGTGACTAATGCCAACATGCCTCACATCCTTGTTTACCCCAGCAACCACCTAAAGTCCAAGCCCCTCCAGTGAACCAGTAGCATCCAGATTTATTGCTTCATTCATCTCAGGTTAAGGTGACCCAAGTTCCATCCGTCCCAAAGCTATCTATCTCTTTTCTGGAATGCCCTATCTGTGAGCAAGCCCCACTCCCCCGTGACCTTAGCACCTTGTTGGAATATTCTCTTTAGCTGCTATCCTTGCTTGCTGTCCAGCTATTCCCCCAAGTCAGTGTTTCTTCCTGCAGCCCTCTACAGCAGAAGGTGTTTTCTCTCTTGGACCCAACTTGCCTCAAGGAAGGACAGAAGGTGGGGTAAGTTTCCTCCTTGCCAATACTGCCTCTTTTAAACCATGTCTTGCTCCTTTTCATACCAAAAACAAAACAAACAAGAAAAACCTAAAAACTGGACCTTCTGAATTTTATGTTCTTAATCTATACCACCTTCTCCCATCTTCTCCCCCTCTCTTCATTATCACATACTGACTTCCTCTCTTTTTCTATTCTGGCATACTTTTTAATGACTTCAACATCCATGTGGATGGACCATCAAACACTTTGGGCTCTCAGTTCCCTGGCCTCATCTCTTCTAATGACTTTTTCCTTGTTCCACCTCAACCTCCCTCTCCTGTGGTCTTACCTTAGAGAACTGGCTTCACAAACTCAAAAGCTAATAGAGTAAGGCATTTGCAACAGTCAAGCAGGCCAGGTGTTAGTCACCAGCGGTTGGTAGAATCTGTGACCTGC
Source organism: Mustela erminea (assembly GCF_009829155.1). Classification (NCBI taxonomy): domain Eukaryota; kingdom Metazoa; phylum Chordata; class Mammalia; order Carnivora; family Mustelidae; genus Mustela; species Mustela erminea. The sequence goes on along the minus strand of NC_045618.1, from coordinate 20,789,513 downwards.
CTACCCTTTTAGAAAGGAGCAACCACTACCCAGCACCTGCCAACTGTTGTCATGTGGAAATATTACACCAGTATTTCCACTCCTTCCAATTCACGTCAACAAAGATTTTCATGTCCTGTCTCTTAAATCTTGATATTAGCAACAATATGGACTTTCAGTTTTAAGACAGCAACATTAAAAACATTCCTTCCCTTTCTTATCTTGAAAATCAGTTCAAAAGAACAAGCCCAAGAAAGAGAAATAAAAATACCATCTTCATAGAAGCATGGAGATATTGGAAAACCTATTTCAAAGTTGGAAAGCAGTGGAAGAACAGTAAATGTCTTAACAGTAGAGAGAGGACAAATCTAAGCGGTTGTTTAGGGGAATGCCATGGAGAAGGGAGCTCATTGTCACTATAGAACTGCAGAGATGCTAAGTACTAAATTGGAGGGACCAGGTACCACAAAAGATGTATGTAAATTGAGGGAGATGGGAAGCACTGAGACTAGGGTTTTATCTGAAAGCTGGAACAGAAACTGTTTTCTCTTATATCCTCTCCTACCCCATTAGTTAGGCAACTACCTTTCCCCTATCCTGCAGAAATGGAAGTATATTCTCTAGAGAAAAACTAGAGAGTAGAATCAGAACAACAGAGTAGACCGACAGACTGAAAAGGGGGTGGGGTATGGGAGAGTCTGTGTATTGAGTGGTGAGACATTAAACTCTTCTTTCACCTCGTTCCAGAATGCTTGCAACTTCAGGCAGGAGACTTATTTATCCTCCATGTAGGTCAACGTATTTGGTTAAATCCCTGTATTTGTTTATTGTGATGAAAAATAGTTTAGTGCTGACCTTGGTATTATACCATTATTTTATTTCCTTTCTTATACAACTTTTTTATTTTATCTGGAGTTAATCATTGCCTTGTTTTTCAACTTGTTTTATTTTCCTAGAGCCCATGGCTAAGTGCTCTCACATCTGCAACTGTTATATGAAATGCTTTGCAATTCAGTTTTCCATACACTCAGACTGGATAGAGAGTTTATAGATTCCATTATTTCCTAGATCCAGCACTCTTGAAGCCCTCCATTCTGCTGCTCCAATCTGTAAAGATTTGCTCTCTAGGCTTCTGCCCAACTGTTGTCCTGTGTCTCCTCTATATTCCTCTCCTTTGTTGGGTCCCCTGTATTCTGGACCTCATATCTTGGTTTACTTCCTTGTTTTGCTGGATAATCTCTTCTAGCTACTTCTGGATGAGAAGTTACATGAGAACTTCTGGATGAGAACTTCTGGATGAGAATTTACATGAGACCTAGATAGACCTTGCATATCTGAAAAGTTATGATTTTACCATCACTTTGATTTATTATTTGGCTGAATATAGAATTCTAGACTGTGAATAACTTAACTCAAAATTTTAGTCCTTGATTTATTGCCCTCTAGTTTCCAATGTTGCAGTTGAGAAATCTAGTGTTCTCTGTGTCCTCAATACATAGTTTGCTTATTTTCCGATGCTTTAGAAGCTTTCAAATCTTCTGTTCATTTCATTGTTCTAACATTTCATAATGATATTTCCTGGAATGGGTCTCTGGTCAGGCACTGTGGGCTTTTCATTAGAAAAGTGTATATTCTCTAGTTCTGGGGTATTTTCTTATATTACTTCTTTAATATTTTCCTCTCTATTCTTTTCTTTCTTGACTTTTTGGAGCTAACTTCTTATTACTTAAATGTCTGATGTCCTGGTTCAATCCTCTAATTGTATTACCTTAAATTTCTTTGGGATTGTTGTTGTTGTTGTTGTTGCTTTGTCTATTCATTCTACTTTTTGGGAAACTTCTTCAACTTTATCTTTCAAACCTTTTACTGAATTTAAAATTTTGTTATTACATGGCTTGAACTTTTTCTTGTTTTGATTGATTGTGTGTGGATGTAATTTTATTTCATGTATGCATACATTTTATTTATTTTTAAAGATTTTATTTATTTATTTGAAGGTGAGAGAAAGCACAAATGAAGGGGGGGCAGGAGGAGTAAAGAGAGAGGGAAAAGCAGACTCCCCACTGAGCAGGGAACCCAACACAGGACTCCATCCCAGGACCCTGGGATTATGACTTGAGCAAAAGGCAGATGCTTAACTGACAGCCATCCAGGAGTCCCATATGCATATTTTAAAAATATCTCCTATAATCTCTCTGTGACAGTAATAATTAATTCTCCCCATTTTCTGTTATTTGTTTTGGTCTCTTTAGCTCGTATTGAAGGATTTGCTCATATATTTGATAACATTTGTCTTTCCACTCATATTTAACTGTGAGGCATGAAAATCCTGGTGGGGTGGATTTTATTTACTGATGGGCTTTATTGAGGGTAATCTTTATAATTTTACATCCTCTCGCCCCCTCCCCAACACAAAGATTATAATCTATAGTTATTTTCTTCTCCAGGACACTTCCACTTATCCAGAAAAGGAACCTCTAAAAAGAGGGAAAGGAGGTGTGAGAATACTAAAAATATGCATATTCTATAGCAGAAAGTAAATAAATAATTGAATCAAGAAATGGCAACATCTACATATTGTTTAGAAATAGGAAGATAAATACTTTTTAAAGAAGCTTAAAATTGAAAGGCTACATTTTTAAAAATATATATATTTATTTATTTATTTGACAGACAGAGATCACAAGTAGGCAGAGAGGCAGGCAGAGAAAGAGGAGGAAGCAGACTCCCTGCTGAGCAGAGAATCGGATACAGGGCTCGATTCCAGGACCCTGAGATCATGACCTGAGCTGAAGGCAGAGACTTTAACCCACTGAGCCACCCAGGCGCCCTCCCTTATAAAGCTTTTAACATGATTGTACGTGTATTGTGATTAAAGTTTTAATTTTTTATTTTTTTAAAGATTTTGTTTATTTATTCATTTATTTGAGAGACAGAGCATAAGCAGGAGAGAGAGGGAGAGAGAATCTGAAGCAGACTCCATGCTGTGTGCAGATGTCAATGAGGGACTCGATCCCACGACTTCGGGATTATGATCTGAGCCAAAACCAAGAGTCGGACACTTAACCAACTGAGCCACCGACATCCTCTGTGATTAATAGTTTCTTTCTTTCTTTTTTTTTTTTTAAGATTTTATTTATTCATTTGACAGAAAGACAGCACAAGCAGGGGAAGCAGGAGAGGGAGAAGCAGGCTCCCCACTGAGCTGGGAGCTCAATCCCGGAACTCGAGGATCATAACTGAGCCAAAGACAGGTCTTAACTGACTGAGCCATGCAGGTGCCCATGATAAAAGTTTTTAAATGATTTTTAAACATTCAAATAAACTTTTAAAAGTTAATCATATCTAATAACAAAGCCACCAAAAAACAAATTAAGAAAACAATTTTATTTACAATTGCACCAAAAATAATGAAATACCTGGGAATAAACTTAGCCAAGGAGGTGAAAGACCTATACCCTGAAAACTATAAAACACTGAAGAAAGGAATTGAAAACAACACAAATAGGACACTATCCCATGCTAATGGGTTGGAAGAGTAAATATTGTTAAAACGTCCGTATTACCCAAAGCACTCTACAGATTTAACGCAGCCCTCGTCAAAATACCAACAACATTTTCACAGAACTAAAACAAATAATACCAAAATTTGTGTAGAACCACAAAAGACTCCATAGCCAAAGCAACCTTTAAAAAGAAGAACAGAGTGGAGGTATAACAATTCCAGATTTCAAGATACACTACAAAGCTATAATAATCAGAACGATTATGATACAGGCACAAAAATAGACATATAGATCAATAGAACAGAATAGGGAACCCAGAAATTAATCTATGCTTATACAGTCAATTAATCTTCAACAAGGGAGGCAAAATATGCAATGGGGGAAAAGTCTCTAAAATAAATAGTGCTTGGGAAACTGGACAGCTACATGGAGAAGAATGAAACTGAACTACTGTCTTATACCATATACAAATACAAGTTCAAAATGGATCAAAGACCTAAATGTAACACCTGAAACCATGAAAATCCTAGAACAAAGCACAGGCACGAATCTCTGTGACATTAGACTTAGCAAAATAATTTTGGATATATCTCCTCAGGCAAAGGAAAGAAAAGTAAAAGTAAACTACTGAGACTACATCAAAATAAAAAGCTTTTGTACAGCAAAGGAAATCATCAACAAAATGATAATGCAGCCTACTGAATGGGAAGAGATATTTGCAAGTTATATATCCAATAAGAGGTTAATATCCAAAATATTTCAGAACTTATACAACTCCCCCACATAATCTGATCAAAAAACTGGCCGAGGACAGGAATACATAGTTTTCCAAAGAAGGCATACACATAGAAAAGATGCTCAACATCACTAATCATCAGGGAAATGCAAATCAAAACCACAATGAGTTGTCACCTTACATCTGTCCAAACGCTTAATAACAAAAAAGCAAGAAATAAGTGTTGGCAAGGATGTGGATAAAAAGGAATCCTCATGCCTTGTCGATGGGAATGTAATTTGGTGTGGCCAGTATAGAAAAGAGTATGGAGTTTCCTCAAAAAATTTAAAGTAGAAATACCATATGATCCAGTAATTTCCACTACAGGATATTTTCCCAAAGGAAAGGCAAGCACCAATCGAAAATCAGATATATGCACCCTATGTTTATTGCAACATTATTGATAATAACCCAAGATATGGAGACAAACTAAGTGTCCATCAATAGATGAATGGATAAAGAAACCGTGATTTTACACACACACACACACACACACACACACACACACACACAGGAATATTACTCATCCATAAAAGAAAAATAGATATTGCCATATGTGACAATATGGATAGACCTAAAGGGTATAATGCTAAGTGAAATAGGCTGGACAGAGAAAGACAAATATCATATGATTTCACTTAGATTTGTAATCTAAAAAACAAAACAAAGCAGAAATAGGTCCATAAATAAAGAGAACAAACTGGTGGTTGCCAGAGGGAAGGTGGGTGGGAGGATGGGCAAAATAGGTGAAGGCAAGAGATAGGTGCAGGCTTCCAGTTATGGAATGGATAAGTCAGGGGGATGAAAGGGGCAGCATAGGGAATATGGCCAATAGTATTGTAACAATGGTGTGTAATGACCGATGGTAGCTACCGTTGTGGTGAACTCAGCATTAATATAGAGTTGTAAAATCACTGGTGTATACCTGAAACTAATGTTACATTGTATGTCAAAATATTCTTCAACAAAAAGGTAATTTCATAAAATTATGTTTTTTTTTAAAAAGTTACATACAAAAAAAAAAAAAAAATCAAATCACGATATTCCCTACTCAAATACTTTCCAAAGTCTTTCCATAACACTTAGAATACAACCCACACTCTTGCCCATGGCCTAGGAGGACCAGCATGATCTGGCTACTACCCACATTGATCTCATCTCCTGTCACTCTCCTTTTCTCTTACTATAGTTCTGTTTGACTGGCTCTTACTTACCCATCAAATATCATCGTCTCAAAGATGGCTTCCCTGAGTTCCCTATTTAAATGTCTTCCATCCTTTATATTCTGAAAGGGAAGCCCATCTGTTTCCTTCTTCTCACAAACTTCTCACAATCTATAATTCTCTCTCTATTTGGGTTATTTTTCATTTTATATACATGATTGCTTTTGTCTTTCCCGCTAGAATATACTTTCAGTAAACTCAAGGTGGTTTATGCAATAGAAGATTTTCCCCCATAAAAGCATGGTAGGACCCCAAATGGCTACATCCTCATTGTGAGGGTATACCCAAAATTTTTTGGAAGATTTATTTATTTAGTTGTCAGAGAAGAGAGAACAAGCAGGAAGAGTGGCAGCCAGAGGGAGAATCAGACTCCCTGATAGTAAGGAGCCCGATGCGGGACTTGATCCAGGACCCTGGGGTCATGACCCACCCTAAAGGCAGATGCTCAACCGAATGAGCCACCAAGGTATCCCAAGGAATGCTACATTTAAATCTACTCTATATCCATGAACAGGACAAAACACTACAAGGAAGAAATGTATCCCTCACATGAATGTGCAATCTAATTCACCTGGGTCATCTGAAGTACTTTCAAGTACGAATTTGGCTTAAAGTGGCTCCAGCATCATGGGGAGCTAAGTTGGTTAAGTGTCTGCCTTCGGCTCAGGTCATGATCCTGGGTCCTAGGACTGAGTCCTGTATTGGGCTCCCCTGTCAGTGTGGAATCTGCTTCTCCCCCTCCTACTCCTGCTCATACTTCTCTCTCAAATAAATAAATAAAACCTTAAAAAAACAAAAAAGAAAAGAAAAGAAAAGACCGGAAATGTGGTCCTAGAATGGTAAGCTCGGCTGCTTGGCAGGAGCAAATGCAAATCTTTTTAGAGTAGGTCTCCATACTAGGCCTTAACAAATTACAAGTAATTTTTCCAGAACAAATCATAGTTCACATTAAAAATTACTTATATACTAGGAAGCAAGTTACCATGAATGAGTCATAGACACAACAAATAACAAAACAGAAGCACAGAGTCTTCAGAAATTGGAATTAACATATACAACTTGTAAACTAACTATATTTACTGTTAAAAGAAATAAAAGAAAAGCTTAGAAATATGGGGTGAAAAGTATAAAAACAACATAATTTCTATAATCCCAAAGTATTTCCCCACACATTACTTCTACATTATAAAGGATGAAAAATCTGCTTTTACGGTGGCAGAATGTATCAATCATCTTAACTAGATCACCAAAATTAACCTCACCAATCATGAGACAAACTGACATCAAGTGCCTCCTGATATGATGGAATGAAAAGGAAATAACACCAGTCCTATAGTATTCATGCCAAAAATGTAGGAATTCACACATACATTGAGATGGTGACTATCAAAAAAAAAAAGAAAGAAAGAAAGAAAGAAAGAATATAAGGTGCTGGCGAGGATGTGGAGAAACTGGAACCCCTATGTACTGTTGTTGGAATGTAAAACAGTATGGTGGTCCTCAGAAGATTAAATATAGAATTACCCATAGGATCCAGCAAAAGCAGGGTCTTGAAGAGATATTTCTACACCCATTACATACAATAGCTAAAATGTGCTAGCAACTTAGGTCCATCAACTGATGAATAAATAAGCAAAATATGATGCATACAATGGAATATTATTCAGCCTTAGGAAGGAAGGAAATTCTGACACATGATATAATGTGGATGAACCTTGAGGACATAATGCTAATTGAACTAAGCCAGTCACAAGAAGACAAATACTATGTGATTCCATTTATGCAAAGCACTCAGAATAGTCAAAATCATAGAGATAGCGCCCCAGGGGCTGGGGAGAAACAGGGAATAAGGAGTTAATGTTAAACAGGTAGAGAATTTCATCTTACGAGATGAAAGAGTTCTGGAGATGGATGGTGGTGATGGCTGCACAACATTATGAATTTATTAATGCCACTGAACTACCCACTTACAAGTGGCTAAGATGGTACACATGTATCATGCCTATTTTACTATAATAAAAAATTGAGGGAGGATGCAGGAATTGATTATGAAGGACACTCTACAAAACAATAAGCCTAAACTATTGAAAATTGTCAAAATCATGTAACTAGGAAAGACCACAGAACTGCTCCAGATTAAGAGACAAAGGAGTAAAAATAAAGATCCAGTGAAAGACAGCACTGGAATAATTGTCTAATTTGAATATGAACTGCATATTAGATGATAGTATCATATCAATGTTAAATTTTTTTTTTTTTTAAATTTATTTATTTATTTGTCAGAGAGAGAGGAGCGAGACTGAGCACAGGCAGACAGAGTGGCAGGCAGAGGCAGAGGGAGAGGGAGAAGCAGGCTCCCCGCCAAGCAAGGACCCCGATGTGGGACTCGATCCCAGGATGCTGGGGTCATGACCCGAGCTGAAGGCAGCTGCTTAACCAACTGAGCCACCCAGGCGTCCCAATGTTAAATTTTCTTAATTTAGCCATTTCACTATAGTTCTGGAGGAGAATGTCCTTGATTCTGGCAGATACACACTGAAATATTTAGGGCAGGATTATTACCTCTGCAACTAACTCTCAAATGGTTCAATAACAGCAATAGTGATAGAAGTAATAAAAATGACAAATGACAAGACGTATTTGAAAATCAACCAAACAAAACATCTAGAAATAATACACTGAGGGATGCCTGGCTGGCTCAGTTGGTAGAGCAGCTGACTCTTGATCTCCAGGTTGTAAGTTCAAGCCCCACAGTAGTCATGGAGCCAACTTATAAATAGATAGATAGATAGATGTAATTCACTGAAAATTGAAATAAAAATTAGATGTAGCTAAAGAGAGAATTATTATTAAACTAGAAGTAGCACAAAAAGAAAAAAGGATGGATAATATGAAAAAGCAATTAAGAGACATGCAAACTGGAGTGAGGTCTAATATGGTAGACACCTGGAGCAGAGGAAAGGGATATATGCCACATTAAGGGAGATATTCATGAGTATCTTCTAGAACTGATGAGAGAACCAATTCATGGTTTCAGTCGCCCAGTACACCCCACGTAGGATAAATAAGAAGAAATCCACACTAAAATATACCATAGTGAAACTGCAGAACACCATAGAAACAGAGAAAATCTTTAACAAGGCAGAGGAAAAAAAGAAAGTTTACATTCAAGGAAGCAGCAATTAAACTGAATCTGGTCTCTCAAGAGCAGTAATGGAAACCAGAAGACCGTGGGATGATACTCAATGTGCAGGAAGAAAGTAACAGCCAAGCAGAATCTTATAACCACTGAAAATATCTTTTAAGAATTATGGTGAAATAGGGGTGCCTGGGTGGCTCAGCAGGTTAAAGCCTCTGCCTTCAGCTCAGGGCATGATCCCAGGGTGCTGAGATCAAGCCCTGCATCTGGCTCTCTGCTCAGTGGGGAGCCTGCCTCCCCCCCACCACCCTGCCTGCCTCTCTGTCTACTTGTGATCTCTGTCTGTCAGATAAATAAATAGAATCTTAAAAAAAAAAAAAAGAATTATGGTGAAATAAAGACATTTTCAGACCTGTGAAAATGTAGAGTTTGTCCCTAGCTGATTCTCAATAGAGATAATTCTGAATCATATACATTAGTCTGAAGGGAAGTTTTCTCAGATGGTAGGTATAAGAGACAAGGTGTAAAGAGTATAGAAAGGAGTAAATATGTGAACCTAAGAAAATGCTGATTAATAAAATGATAATAATAGTATCTTAAAGGATTAAAAAATGTTGAAATATAAGGAAAAATAATTTGTAGGTTTTGAAGTAGATAAAAAGAATTAAACTGTTCCAAGTTTCTTTTACTATGCCAGAGGAATTGAAGTAATTTGTTAACTTTAGACTTTATTATGTTAAGGAAGCATATTACAATTTGTAAGACAACTATTAAAATAAATGAACAGAATGCATAACTCTTAAACTACTTAAAGGGAAAACATTGGTATGACTAAAGCATTTGGCAAATCCAAAATAAGTTAAGAAAGGAGAAAAAAAATGAAACAGATATGACAAATGAAAAGTACAAAATACATTTGCAGATTTAAGCCCAAATATACATACGATGTGAACTGTGTCTTTAGGAGTGGTGTAATGTCCATGGCCTTAACAATGTAGTATTAATTATGTTTCATATAAAGGAACTAAATGCTCCAGTTAAAAACCAAAGACTTTCAAACTTGATAATAATAAATTGTATCTTATGCTATTTATAAGAAACATGTCTTTCTGTATCCTTATACAGAAAAATTGAAAGTTGAATGATTAGACAAGACATACCAAAACAGGATGCCTGGGTGGCTCAGTCAGCTAAGTGTCTGACTTCGGTTTAGGACGTGATCTCAGGGTCCTGGATTGAGGCCTGCGTGGGTGTGTGTGGGAGGGGAGGGGGATGTCCCTCTGCTCAGCAGGGAGTCTGTTTCTTCCTTTCCCTTTGCCCCTTCCCCCACTCATACTCTCTCTTCTCTCTCTCCCTCTCTCTGTCAAATAAATAAATAAAATCTTTAAAAAAAAAGGTTGCCTAGGTGGCTCAGTCATTAAGTGTCTGCCTTTGGCTCAGGTCATGATCCCAGGGTCCTGGGATTTAGTCCCACATCGGGATCCCTGTTTGGCGGGAGGCCTGCTTCTCCCTCTTCCACTACCCCTGCTTGTGTTTCCTCTCTCACTCTCTCTCTCTCTGTCAAATAAATAAATAAAACCTTTAAAATTAAAAAAAAAAAGAAAGAAAAAGAAGACGTGCCAAAACAGTCTAAGCCAAAGAAAGTGTTACCTATTTAAAAATATACCTTTAAAGAAAATAAGATTAAAGTAGTAAAGAAGGTCACTTTGTGGTGATGAAGGGAGCTATATGACAGTTTTAAATCTGTATGTATTCTGGATGCCTGGGTGACTCAGTCAGTTAAGCGTCTGCCTTCAGCTCAGGCCATGACCCCAGAGTCCTGGGATTGAGTCCTGCTTCAGGCTCCCTGCTCAGTGGGGAGTCTGCCTCTGCCTCTGCCTGCTGTTCTCTCTGCTTGTACTTGCTCTCTTGCTCTTTCTCTCTCTGACAAATAAATAAATAAAAATCTTTTGAAAAAATTGTATATTTTCAATATATAATCCTCAAGATATATACGGCAAGCAATGACAGAACTTCAAGGAGAAATAGGCAAATACACAAGTATAGATGGAGTGATTTTTCATAATACATCTCTCAGTTACTAACAGAAAAAGCAAGCAAAAAAAAAATCAGTGCAGATGTAAAAGATTTTTATTTTCATTTTTTAAGATTATTTGTTTATTTATTTGACACAGAGAGAGAACAAGAGAGAGAGCACAAGCAGGGGGAGTGGGAGAGGGAGAAGAAGACTTCCCACCGAGCAGGGAGCCTGACATGGGCCTCTATCCCAGGACCCTGGGATCATGACTCCAGTCAAAGGCAGATGCTCAATGAATGGAGTCACTCAGGTGCCCCAAAGTTGTAAAAGATTTTAATAAGATAATAAAATTGACATAGTGTGATCTCCACCTAATCACTGCAGAATACATATTTTTAGGCATACAGAACATTTACGAAATATAAACAAACCATAAAGCAAGTCTCAATACATTTAAAAAGTTTAAAATTATACAGAGCATGTTCTTAGATCATAAGACAAATTAGAAATCTGCAAAAATTAGAATGAGGTAAAAAAAAAACCCATATATTAGAGACTAAAAAAATCAGGCATCAAAACAAGATCATTAAAATATTAGAAAATAAAAAAATATTAGAAAATATATTAAGCAGAATAGTAACAAAGTAATTCTATATCAAAATTTATGACATGAGTACAGAAAGGGAAATTTATAACCTCAAAATATGTATGTTTAGAACATTTGAAACTTAACTAACTAAACATTCATTTGAAAAAATGAGAGGTATACCAGAAAGAAGAAAACAATGAAGATTAAAGGAGACATTTTGAAATAGAAAACAATTATAAAATAAAGAGGCTCAACAAAGCCAAAAGTTGCTCATTTAGTTTAACAAAATTAAACTATCTCTTTCAAGAATGATGAAGAAACTGTGAAGGCACAACAAATAATCAACATCCAGAAACAAAAAGACATTATACAGTTACAGATATTATAGGTATTAAAAAGACAATATAAGATTAACACAATCAACAAAGTTAGAAAAAAAACACATTGAAAAGAAAAAAATTAACATGAAATCTTTATATCAATAAGCTTAAAAGTTAAGGCAAAATGTACAAATTCCTAAAAAATACAACTTACAAAAGTTAACACAGGAAGAAGTAGGAAATTTATAATCAGAAAGAGGCCATCTTATCATTATGGTGCCCATATGTCCCATTTTGTGCAGGAAAGTCCAAGTTTACACCTATTATAGATTAAAATACATTAATTATTTTCCTAACCCCTTTAATTTTCAAAAATTCCCCAGTTTGGGAGAGAAGGCTTATATCTATCCTTTCTACTTATAATAATTACAGAAACTAAATCTATAATCCAAATATTTCTCCTAAAACAATTCCACACCTAGATTCACCAGCAAGTACTACCAATGGAAGAACTAATTTTAATCTTAAACCAACTCTTTCAGAAAGTAGAAAAAGAAACACTTCCAAACTCTTGAGACTAGCATAACCTTGATACTAAAATATGGCAAAGACAATGCATGAAAAGAAATTTATGGGACATCTCACTCATGAACACAGATGCAAAAATCCAAACCAAAATATCCACAAACTGAATCTAGTAGCATATAAAAGGACAATACATCATGTCCCAGGAATTCAAGGTTGGTTTAACATTAGAAAATCAACAAATATAGTCCACTGTGTTACCATATTTTAAAAAATTACCATCTTCTAAGTAGATAAAGAAAAAGCATTTGATAAAACTTAACATACATTCATGATTTTTTAAAAAGATTTTATTTATTTATTTGACAGAGAGAGAGAACACAAGTAGACAGAGAGGCAGGCAGAGAGAGAGGGGGAAGCAGGCTCATCCCAGGACACTGAGATCATGACCTGAGCCAAAGGCAGAGGCTTAACTCACTGAGCCACCCAGGCACCCACATTTATGATTTTTTAAAAAAACAATTTAGTCATCTATTTGAGAGAGAGACAAAGAGAGAACATGTGCATGTATGCACAAACAGGCAGGAAGGAGGGGCAGATAGAATTGTCAGCCTAATCCTCCCTGAGCAGGGAGTGCCATGTGGGGTTTCATTTCAGGACCCTGAGATCATGACCTGAGCTGAAATCAAGAGTTGGACGCTTAACCAACTGAGCTACCCAGGTGCCCCACATTTGTGATTTTTAAAACATCTTACCAAAGCGAGAATGAACGGGACCTTCTATGATGAAAGTTAACTTCAAAAATCACACAGAAGACTGTTATCAACATCATGGCATTGTAAGTTGCTTTTTTTCCTCTCCCTTTTTATTTACAACTAATCAGACATCCTCAACTGAAAAAAAAGTGCCTCTGCATAGCACACTGGGACACCTGAAAGGTCCATTCATCTGTGCACCCCAAAGTGGGTGGATTGGACTGGGGATGAGGCTGGGAAGCAAAAGGAGTGGTGGCAGAGGCAGCAGCAGAGAAGGTGGTGGAAGGTCTGGCAACTGGCCACCATGACCTTTTTGGCAGAGGAGGTGGGGGTGAGTGGGAGGTCAGCCTGGCTATGTGCACTGTAGTTTTGGGGGACCCATTGTTCTCTCTGAGGAGACACCACAGTGACTAGAGGTGAAAAGGGGGGAAAAGTAGGCAAAGAGAGCTAAAGGTAAATGTCTCCTGCTGTTTGCTCTGGGATTCTGGCAAGATGAACATCCATGGAACTCTGGGGCCATCACCACCACCCTACTTTGAGGATCCTTTTACCTGGTTGTGGGCATACCCAAAGCCCTATGTGCTAAGTACGTACCTCCCCCCAGCCTACCAACACCCTTTTTCTTTTCCCCACCAGCATTAATTCTCTATATGTGCAGGCTCCCAGATTTAGGGGCTGATATTTTCCAGCATCTAAACCCAAAGACATGGCATATTGTTATCTATTACTTACCAGTTATCTAAGAGATAAAGAATTCAAAATAGCTATTATGAAGAAATTCAATAAGCTACAAGAAAACTCAGAAAGACAATACAAAGATATCAGGAATAAAATCAACAAACAGAAGGAGTACTTTACCAAAGAGATTAAAATTCTAACAAAGAACCTAGAAATTCCAGAGCTGAAGAACTCAAATAAATGAGATAAAGAACACATTAGAATCACGGTATAATGAATATAGACAGTAGTACTGTACAATAATTATGTAATAATTATTACATAAAACATCTTACATAATTATAATTATTACATAAAACATCTATGCAATAGTAATATATAATAATAATAATATATGCTGATACATATATCAGCGATCACATTGCAATATATAAATGTATCAAAGTAATATGCTATAATTCTTAAACTTATACAACGTTACCTGTCTATTCAACAAAAATAAAAATAAAATATATAGAGAATATCATTTTTTAAAAAAATTCATATTTTTAAAAGATTTTATTTATTTATTTGAGAGACAGAGAGTGAGTGTGTGTGTGAGAGAGAGAGAGCGAGTGTGCAAGTGGAGGGAAGGGGCAGAGGGAGAAGCAGACTCCCGCTGAGCAGGGAACCCAACCTGAGGCTTGATCCCAGGACTCAGGATCACGACATGAGCCAAAGTCAGATGCTTAACCTACTGAGCTACCCAGATGCCCCAGCAAATACCGTTCTAAATGGTGATATTTTTAGATTAGCACAAGACAAGGGTTCCTTCTATCATCACCTCTACTTGATATAGTAGTGTGTTCTGAGACAATAAAGTAAGATAATAAAAAAAAATGGTGGAAAAAGTGGAAAATAATATTCTTATAAAATAGAAAATTCAAATTAAAACTAAAGATATTAGAACTAATAAGAAGAGATGAACAAATTTGCTGAATATAAAAAAGATCCATTGTATTTCTATATACCAACAACAAAATTGGAAAATGAAAAAAAAGATTCCATTTGCAAGAGCACCAAAATATGAGATGTACCTAGGAAGAAAATATAATAAAAATGTTATGGATAAAATTTTAAAACTTTATTGAGAGATATCAAAGGAGATATAAATAGAATTATAACAATTTATGGATTAGAGGACTGAATATTGTAAATATATCAATTTTCCTAATCTATTTCCCTAACCTATAGGTTAATATGGCTTATAACATAGTTGAATAAACCATAGATTAATTATATAATTATTAGTTATAGTAAACATTCAATATATTTATAGTACATCATACATTATTCATAATAAAAAATAATAGTTCAAGTTGTTGAACTTGGCAAACATTCTAAAGTTTATATGGAACTGGAAAGGGCCTAGAAAGCTGAAACAAACAAGGTTGGAATATTTGCCCTATGAGATGTCAAGACTTAATACAACACTGTAATAATTAAGAAGGTGTGGCATTGGCTCGGGGATGGAGCGGTCGATGCACGGATCATAGAGAGTGCACAGAAATAAGCCTAGACACATATGGACATTTGATGTATGACAGTTAGCATTGCAAATAGGTGATGAAAAAATGGATTTTTTCATCAGCGGCTGGTGAAACAATTGGGATTTCATATGGAAAAAAGAGTGAAAATGGTCCTGTATCTTACATTACATACAAGAATCATTAATAGGCAAATTATATGGGAAAACCAAAACTATGACACTTTTAGAAAATAATAGAGAAGGATATCTTCAAGATCTGGGAGTGAGAATTTCTTAAATATTATATAAAATACCCTTTTAGCCATAAAGGAAAAGATTAGTAAGTAGGACAAGATTAAAATGAAGAATTTCTCATCATCAAAAGACACCGTCCGCATCATCATAAGACCAGAGACTAGGAGAAGATATTTACAATAGATATAACTGGCTTATATCAAGAATATATATATATTTCCAAATGCCTCCCAACCAATGAGAAAAAGACAGATAATTTAGAATAAAAATGCACATAGTATTTGAGCAGGCTACTCCTTCAAAAAGAGGAATTCCAAATGTCTAATAAACATATCAAAGGTGTTTAGCATCATTTGTATTCATGGAAACGTACCTTAAAATCACAGTGAGACCCCCCCCCCTTATAATTCTGTTAGACTGGCCAAAATTATGAAATCTGATATAAGTTTGGGAGACACTGTTGGGACTATTTTCATACACAATACCAGAAAAATTGTAATAAAAACAGGAATTTACTGTAATGAAAGAGTCCTGGGATTCTGGGGAGGGCTGGTAAGCACACTCGCTCACTTCCTGCATTGATGATTTGATGAGGGGCAGGACAATTAATTCTGCCTCTTGTCAGTCTCAGTGCTAAATTGTTCAGCTACCGTTTAGTGGAGGTAACAGCTGTCATATTGCTTTAATGGTTTCCTTCCACTGACATGAAATGAGGAATTTCTTCTATGAGAATGCTTAAGAGTTGGCAAAACTCCTAATGGCATCCTTCAGTTTCAGCCTCTAGTGGCTCTTACATTTGGATGAATTATGTAGAAAGCAGTTAGAAAGAAGGGACTATCAATCATATGAGCCTCTCTCTCTCAGGAAAACACACCATTTCCCTGTCTTCTGAAGACTGTGATGCCCCCCCCCCCACAAGTGTGCTCAGTTTAAAACCTGCACACCGCACCTTCTTCAGGAAATTCTCCTAAGCTAATGTCTTTTTTTTAAATGATTTTATTTATTTATTTGAGAGAGAGACATAACAAGAGAGGGAACACAAGCTTGGGGAGCTGGAGTGGGAGAAGGGGGCTTCCTGCTGAGCAGGGAGCTGGTTGCTGGACTCCATCCCAGGACCCTGGAATCATGACCTGAGCCAAAGGCAAACGCTTAACAACTGAGCCACACACGTGCCCCATCCCGAGCTAATGTCTTACTGCCAGCTCTTCTCTGACCTTTTTACTTTCTGTCTGGTTTGCTTATGGTAGACACACATGTTTTCGCTCCTTCAGAAGATCTCTTGGAAAACAGGATGTTTGTCAGATCCATTTTTTAGTTCTCCACAATGCCTTTTCCAGTTTCTGGTACATAGGCAGTGCTTAGTAAGTATCTTTTTTTTTCATCTCATGTGAAAAAAATGTCATGGTCTGCTACTCTGGTGTTA
Source organism: Mustela erminea (assembly GCF_009829155.1). Classification (NCBI taxonomy): domain Eukaryota; kingdom Metazoa; phylum Chordata; class Mammalia; order Carnivora; family Mustelidae; genus Mustela; species Mustela erminea. The sequence continues at coordinate 20,772,822 of NC_045618.1, read as the reverse complement.
GAACAGTGGTTCCATGAAGCATGAGAGTCATAGGCACTTTTAAATTTCTGCTCTGCATTCTTCAGCATGTCGCTTCCATCCTCGAGGTCACAAAATGGCTACAAGATCTCCTATCAGCATGTGCGTATTTTAGAAGACTAGAAAGGGACAAACAGACTCTTCTATCCCTTTAAAGAGTTTTGGAAAACACCGACCAAAGATTTCTACTTAAATTTCATTGAATACCACCTTAACTGTAAGGGAGTCTGGGAAGTTAAGTTTTTTAGTTTGATGCACTGACACTCTGAATAAAATCTGAGTTGTGTTGAGTTGTGTTACTAAGAAAGCATGGGAGAGAAGATATTTGCTGAAGCACCTGCAGTCTTTGACATTAAAGGCTCTAAGTATTTGTCAGCAGTTATTCACATTTTTTTTTACAAGTGTTCATTGTTTCTTTAAGATTTTTACATTTCTCTTCAAATTCTATGGGGGAAATTATTGAAATTTATTCAGACTCCAGCTTTCATATCCAGGGTTTTAATGCAGTACAATCTACTCAGTACCCTCCCCTCATCAAATGAGCTTTGTTTGTTTCCCCTATCCCTAAGTAGGTATGACATCTGGTGTTTTCAGCTTTTGACCCAGAGCCATGGCTGGCATCATCAGACTAATCAAGAGGTGGGAGCGGATGGGTCAGGAATGAGTTAGTGACACAAATCATTTGGCAATTAAATATTCATTGGTTATGATATTTGCTCCTTGCACAATAAAATATCTATTGAGTGATTTTAATAAAGTTCTGTTGTTAATCATCAGCAATTGGAAGCTTAGAGTGTGAGTCTAATTGCAGACTGATGCTATGGTTGATATAAAATATTAAGTTTCAGAAAGACAACCAAAGGGGCAGTTAAAGAACATTTATTGTGTGCTCATTTTTAGCCTACTTTTCTCATATATGTTAAATTCCTACAAAGTAATAACACATAATAAATAACAATTAAAAAATTCTCCTAAATAATTTGGATGACCAAGGTACAAGTAATGAAAGATAATTATTGATCTATTTAATCATCCATCCCATTCAGTCAATAATTGTTGAATGTATATTATTTTCTAGGCACTGTGCTAGCTGCTAGAGGTCCAAATGAGAGTTTTTCAAATGTAGACATTTCAGAGGTAAAGATAGGTTGAAAGGCTAAAATGAGCAGCAGGGAACTGAGATGAGTAATCTGAAATCAGCTGCCATAGGCTAATAATTCCAGAAAATTAGCAGCAGAAAGTAGGCTTGGACATTTTGTAATTCTCTTCCAGTCACATGAAATTAAATTATAAAATCTCAGAAGATTCAGGCATAGATTTTTAATACGAGATTTTGACATGTGCAAATTAGACAATCTTAATGAATAAAGAAAAGAAATAGAGTGACTCATTTTTACAGTATGATATAGAAATGAGGTGTCCTAGAAGTCAACTAATCTGCTTGAAAGATAAGAAGTTTTAACAGGTTACATCTGAGTATGTGGCTTAATGTCCTGTTAGAATATTCTTAGCAGGAATTTACACGAGAGTTACAGAAAATTAAATTTAAAACCAAGATCTGGAAAGAACTCATTAATTCAAGGGCAGACCTTTTTTTTAAAGATCACTGGATTGTCAGAAATTGAATTTGGTTAATCCTTTTTTTCTTCTTGACAGAGAGGGGGAGAGTGAAAGGAGGAGAAGGAGCGGGCAGAGGGAGAGGGAGAAGCAGGCTCCTAGCTGAATAGGGAACCTGATGTGGGGCTCAGGACTCTGAGATCATGACCTGAGCCAAAGGAAGACACTTAACCAACTGAGCTACCCAGGCATCCCTGAAATTGATTAATTCTAATTGATTAGTTGATACAATTGGTCAAGTCTCAGCTGAAAGTCGTGAATTTGGAGACTGCTGATGCTATTGTAAACAAAAGTAGCTTATAAAAAGACATCCAGCCCAGAGGTATGGGGGTCTTCTGCCCCATGGTTCTCTCATATATTTCATTTGGAGCTCAGGCTATTGTCCTGAGGTGTTGACTTTGGAACATCAGTTGGTCTGACATGCTTGTTTTGTTCCCCTTAGTTGGATGAATTATTTATAATCTCTTAAACTCAGTGTACTCTTACATAATTTGTGTTTAAATATAACCATTGTGATGTCCTGTACACACTCTGTTAATTTTTTAAATCATTTTGAAAGGCTTAAAAGGATTTTATCTACAAAATTTATAAGGATAATAATTCAGTAGACTGTCAAGGGTGGTTTAAATGCTTAGGGAGCTTTTGTTTTTACATTTGTCATCTTCCCTTGTTGTATTTGAAATGTTTGAGAGAGTCAATTATATTAAAATTGTACTTTGAAATAGCCAAGGGAATGTGATTAAATACGTAAATATATTAAATGTAGGAGTTAACTCAGAAAGGACAAGTGAGAATGTTTATTCTTAATTTTATTAAAATAATAAAATTTGTAAATAAAGTAAGAGTGCAAGGTAAGCTTAAATTTTCATAGGAAAACAAGATTTTTACCTTTTAAAGTATAATAATATAATACTGATTTAAATAAATAATTATAAGGATTTCTTTTTGAGCACAAAATCCCAGCTAGGACAACAAAAGCCCAGCTCAGGATTAACCAATAACAAAAGTGGAAGTGTGGGCTGTGAATCAATCACTATGATGCTTTAAGAAAGATCTGCATCCCTAACCAAGGTTAGTGGGTCTCCACACACACCCTGCCTCCCAATTTATACACAGCACACAAACTAGCAGAAGAATAATGCCAGAGGACTGCTCTTTGTAGAAAGACAATCTGCATGGAGAGGAGATCCAGGTGTGAGGTCAGGAATCAGAGCAAGACACCAAGCAAAGCTTAAGATAACTCCAAAAGTGTTTACATCAGACATTAAGGTGGACAAGTAACAGTGAGACCACTAAAGTACTTCATCTCCAGAATAAAAACATCCTAACTTCGACTTGTGGAGTTTCTGGACTGTCCACCTTCACCATACCCACCACCTTCAAACCTGCTGGATAATTCCCTTGCCCACTGGCACAGAGGACACATTTAAGCCTCCTGGTGATGGGGAGGCCTTTGGGAAGCTGCAGCTCCCTTTTCTGATCATCCTGATCATTTATCCATAATGATGAACTGACCCTCATATTACTAGAGACTGGACTCTGGACAAAACCCAACAGCATTAAAAAGACCAGGGTGGGGACACCTGGGTGGCTCAGTTGGTTAAGTGTCTGCCTTCAGTTCAGGTAATGATCCCAGGTTCTTGGGATCAAGTCCCACATCAGGCTGCTTGCTCAGCAGCCCGCCACTCATCCTGCTTGTGCACACACACTCTCTCTCTCTGACAAAAAAATACAATCTTAAAAAATAAAAAAAAATTTAAAAATTCTTTAAAGAATTAAAAAAACACTAGGGTGATAAAAAATTATGTTAAGTAAGACAAACACAAACAAATATTGTACAATTTCAGTTATATAATGCTCCTAGAGTAGTCAGTACATAGCCTGATGCATTGAAGGATTGAGAGAGGTTCATACAAGCTTAAGAATTCTGCAACAAGAGAGATCAAGAAGTGTGGAACAGGTGTATCCATAGAAGTTCTGGGAAAGCCTGAGCATCCCTACCAGGGTAGATGGAAGGTGTTTCCCAACATCAGTGAGTAAAGACTGAAGGAGGTGACTGCTACTTCAAATGTTAAACCAGCAACACAAGACTTCAAGGAACATGAAAAATCAAGAAAACATTACACCACCGAAGGATCACAATAATCTTTCTGTTCCTACCCCAAAGACATGGAGATCTGCAATTTACCTGATAAAAATCTCATCTCAAAATAGCTGTTCTAAGGAAGCTTGAATGAGCTACAAGAAAACACAGACAATTCAAATAAATAAGAAACAATACAAAAAATGAGAAGTTTAACAAATACTTAGAAATCATAAAAAAGAAACAAATGGAAATTGTGAAGCTGAAGAAAACAATGTAATGAAAACATGTAATGGAGAACATCAATAACAAACTGGATCAAACAGAAGAAAGAATCTGTGGATTAGAAGATAGGACCTTTGGAATTATCCAGTCAAAGGAGAAAAAAGAACAAAGAATGAAAAAAGGAAAAGAAAGCCTGTGTGATCTGCATGATGCCATCAGAAGAAAAAAATCTGTGAATTACTGGAGTCTCAGAAAGAGAAAAGAGGGAGAAGGGGTCAGAAAACTTGTTTAAAGAAATAATGGTGGAGAATTTCCCAAATCTGGCAAGAGATTTGGATATCTAAGTTCATGAAACTCATAGGTCCCCAAACAAACTCAATGTAAAGAGATCTTTTCCAAGATAAATTATATAAAACTGTCAAAAATCAAAGACAAAGAGAATCTTAAGAGCAGCAAGAAAAAAGAAGCTTGTAACTTACAAGGGAACTCCCATAAGGCAATCAACAGATATCTCAGCAGAGACCTTACCGGATAGGAGAAAGTGGGTGACATATTCAAAATGCTGAAAGAAAGAAAATACTCTATTCAGCAAAGCTGTTCTTTGTAAATGAGGAGAGATATTTCCCAGACCAACCAAAGCTGAGGGAGTCCATCATAAGCAGAACTGCCTTTTAAGAAATGCTGAAAGAATTTCTTCAAGTGGAAATGAAAGGGTGCTAATTAGTAACATGAAAACATATGGAAAATACACATTACATTGGTAAAGGTAATTATATAGGCAAATTAAATAAATGACTCTAATACTGTGATATGGTGGTGTGTTAAACACTGCACTCTGGTATAAAGGTCAAAGGCAAATGTATTAAAAAGAACTATAGGTACAATAATTTCGTAAGGAATACACAATATTTTTTTAAAAAGATTTTATTTATTTATAAGAGAGAGTGAGAGAGAGAACGCAAGCACAGGCAGACAGAGCATCAGGCAGAGGCAGAGGGAGAAGCAGGCTCCCTGCCGACAAGGAGCCTGATGTGGGACTCGATCGCAGTACACTGGGATCATGACCTGAGCCGAAGGCAGCTGCTTAACCCACTGAGCCACTCAGGCCTCCCAGGAATACACAATATTAAGAAAAGCTAAGCTATGACATCAAAAATATAAAAGATGGGGGACTAAAAATGCAGAGTTTTTGTATGTGATCAGGGTTAAGTTGTTACCAGTGTAAAATAGGCTGTTATATCTATAACATGTCTTACATACATACCGTTTGCTGGTAACCACAAAGCAAAAGCCTACATTAGATTCGCAAAAAGTAAAGACCAGGGAATCAGAGCATACCACTATGGAAAACCATCAATTCACAAAGGAAGATGGCATGAGAGGATGAAAGGAACAAGAGAACTATAAGACAGCCAACAAATAATAAGATCGCATTAGTAAGTCTTTACCTATCAATAATTACTGTAAATGCAAGTGGATTAAATTCTCCCATCAAAATGTATACAGAGGGCTAGATGGATTTTTAAAAAAGGGCCCAACTCTCTGCTGTCTATGAGATTCACTTCAACTTTAAGGACACACATAAGTTTAAGTTGAAAGATGGAATAAAGATACTCCATGCAAAAGGAAACCAAAAGAGAGCAGGGGCAGCTATACAGATATCAGACAAAATAGATTTTGACTCGGAAAGTGTCACAAGAGAAAAAGAAGTTCATTGTATAATGGTAAGGGAGGATAATGATAAATGCACCAAAGAGAATATAAACACTATAAATATATATGCACCCAAAATCAGAGTACAGGTATCCCCCTTTTTCTGAAAATTGCATTATGCTATGCACTCTGCTTTTACAAGAGACCCACGTTAGTACTTGTTTTGCTAACTGAAAGACAGCCAAAGAGGATTTTCATTTTTATTAAAAAAAAAAAAAAAGGCAAAAGGAAAAAAAGTGTTCACTGTTTCTTTTGCAGTGAGCCATGATAGAGGAAGAGCCTGAGCAGTGAGAGTGGGGCCACCAATCTACCTCCCTGGAAACCGCACTTAACCTCAGCATTAAGCCTCCATGGCTTTGAACTGTGTCTGTGAGCATCTATGCTTTATCCAGGTTTGTTTTGTGCATTCATTAGCAAGATGTGTCCTAAGATATCAGAAAAACCTAAGAGAACTCATTTTTGGAGTCTAAGAATGCTCTAAACTTTCCCATATAAATTAATGACAATTGCTTTATACCATTTTAGCTTATAAAAGTTTTCATAGATGTGCTCTACTTTCAAATAGTGGGAGAAACCTGTACCTAAGAAATTAAGCAAATACTGAGATCTGAAGGGAGAAATAGACTAAAATATAATAATAGTAGGGGACTTCAAAACTCTGCTTTCAACAATGGATATGTTATTCAGACAGAAGAATAATAAGGAAATGTTGGACTTGAAACATACTTCAGATCAAATGCACCTACCACACATTTACAGAATACTTCCTCCGATAGCACCAGAGCACACATTTTCCTCAAGCATATGTGAAACATTTCTCAGGACAGATAATATGAGAGGTCACAAAAAAAGTCTTAGTAAGTTTAAGGAGATTGAAATCATGTCAGGTATCTTTTCTTATCAACATAGCATGAAATGAGAAATTAATAGCGGGAAGAAAACTGGAAAATTCACAAACAGATGAGAATTAAGCAAGCACTCCTGAACAATCAATGGGTCAAGGCAGAAGTAAAAAAATACCTTAAGAAAAACTTAAACGGAAACACAACATGCCAACACTTATGGGATGTAGTAAAAGCAGTTTTCAGTGGAAAGTTCATAGGAATAAACACATATAAAAAAAAGAATAATCATTAATAAACAGCATAAATTTACACCTCAAGGAACTAGAAGAAGAACAAATTAAGCCCAAAATTAGCAGAAGTAAGAAAATAACAGATCACAGAGGGGGAAAAAATGAATAGAGACTACAAAGGCTACAGAAAAGATCAATGAAACTAATAGCTGATTCTTTGAAAACAAAAACTGGAAAATTTTTAGCTAAACTCAGCAAAAATGGGGAAAACTCAAATAAAATCACAAATGAAACTAGAGACATTACAAGTGATATCACAGTAATACAAAGGATCATAAGAGACTACTCTGAATCATTATAAACTAACAAATTGGCTAACCTAGGATAAATGGATAAATCTCCAAAAACATGCAACTTCTTAACAAGTTAAATCATGAAGAAATGAAAAATCTTAACAGACCAATAACAAGTAAGGAAACTGAATCAGAAAAGAAAGAAAGAAAGAAAGAAAGAAAGAAAGAAAGAAAGAAAGAAAGAAAGAAAGAAAGAAAGAAAGACAGGCTCCACCACCTCTCAACAAAGCAAAACTCAAGATCAGATGGTTTCATTGTGAATTTTACCAAACATTTAAAGCGGAATTAACATGATTCTTTTCAAACACTTCTAAAAAAATTGAAGAGGAGGGAAAACTCCAAATTCATTTCACAAGACCTATATTATCCCAACACTGAATCCAGATAAAGACACAAGAAAAGATAATATAGGCCAATATCCTTGATGAATTTGGGTGTAAAAATTCTCAACAGAATACTAGCAAACTGAACTTAGCAGCACATTAAAAGGATCGTATATCATGATCAAGTTGGATTTATCCCTGGGAGGCAAAGATGCTTAAACATATGTAAATCAATAAATGTGATACATCGCATTAATAGAATAAAATATTAAAATCATATGATTATTTCAATAGATGCAGAAGAAACATTTGAAAAAAATTCAACATTCATTCATGATTAAAAACTCTACAAACTAGGTGGTTATGGGGGAGCATACCTCAATATAATAAATGCCATATATGACAAACCCACAGTTAACATTATACTTGATGTTGAAAGGTTGGAAGATTTTCCTCCAAGATCAGAAAAAAGACAAGGGTGCCCATTCTTACCACTCTTATTTAACATAGTACTAGAAGTCCTAGACAGAATAGTAAGGTAAGAAAAAAAAAAAAAATAAAAGGTATCCAAATTAGAAACAAGGGAGTAAATTGTCTCTGTTTGCAGATTACATGATTTTAAGATACAAAATATCCTAGAGACTCCATAAAAAAAACCCCACAAAACTGTTAGAACTAATCAACAAATTCAGTAAATTTGCAGAATACAGAATCAACATACAGAAATCAGTAGCATTTCTGTACACTTACAGTGAAATATCTGAAATAGAAATAAACAGTCCCACTTATAATAACATCAAAAACAATAAAATAGTTGGGAATAAACTAAGTAGGTAAAATCTGTACATTAAAAACTACAAGACTTTGATGAAAGAAATAGAAGGGGTTTTAAACAGAAAGATATCCCGTGTTCATGGATTGGAAGAACTAATAGTGTTAAAATGCTCATACAACCCAAAGCTACCTATAGATTCACTGTAATTCCTATAAATATTCCAGTGGCATTTTTTTTTTACAGATATAAAGAAAGTCAATCCTAAAATTCATTTGGAATGACAAAGACCCTGAATAACCAAAGTAATCCTGAGAAAGATGAACAAAGCTGGAGGCATCATACTCCTTGATTTCAAACTGTGTTCTAAAACAATGTTATTCAAAACAGTAGATACTGGCATAAAAACAGACATATTGACCAGTGGGGCAGAACTGAGAGTCCCCCAAATAAACCCTCATATATTGGCTATATATACAGCCAACTAATATTTGACAAGTATACTAAGTATACTCAAAGGAGGGAAAGGACAGTCTGTTCAATAAATGGTGCTTGGGAAATTGGGTATGTACATGCAAAAGAAGGAAACTTGACTACTATCTTATATCGCTCACAAAAATTTACCGAAAATGGATTACAGACTTAAATATAAGACCTGAAACTATAAAACTCCCAGAAGAAAATATAAGGAAAATGTTCTTTGACATTGGTCTTTGCAGTGATTTTTGGGTCATGACACTTAAAGCACAAACAACAAAAGCAAAAATAAACAAGTGGGACTACACCAAACTAAAAAGCATCTACACAGCAAATGAAACAACAACCAAATGAAAAGGCAACCTAGAAATGACAGAAAATATTTGCAAACTACATATCTGATAAAGGGTTAATGTCCAAAATATATAAAGAACTCCTACCATTCAATAGCAAGAAAGCAAGCAATTCAATTAAAAAAATAGGCAGAGGGCCTGAATAGACATTTTCCCAAAGAAGACATTCAAATGGTCAACAGGTACATGAAAATGTGCTTAACATCACCAATTATTAGGGAAACACAAATCAAAACCACAATGAGATATCACCTTACAGCAGTTAGAAGGACTACTATCAAAAAGACAAGAGATGATAAATGCTGGTCAGGCTATGAAGAAAGGGGAACACTTAAGATCTTTTGGTAGGATCATAAATTGATTGAGTCACTATGGAAAACTGTATGGAGTTTCTTTCTTGTCCTTTGCTGGTTTGGGTTATATCTTTTCTATCGTAAGTTCTCTTTTTCTTTCAAGATTTTATTTAAATTCAAATTAGTTTACCTATAGTGTAGTATTTGTTTAAGGTGTAGAATTCAGTGATTCATAAGTTGCATATAACAGTGCTCATTACATCAGGTGCCTTCCTTAATCTCCATCACCCAACTACCCCACCCCCCCACCTCCCCTCCAGCAGCCCTCAGTTTTTTCCCTATATTTAAGAGTCTCTTACGGTTTGCCTCCCTCTCTGTTTTTATCTTATTTTATTTTTCCTTCCCTTCCTCTATGTTCATTCCTTTTTGTTTCTTAAATTCCACATATGAGTGAAATCATATGGTCTTTTTTTGTCTATCATAAGTTTTTAATTTCAGACAAGTCAAAGATGTCCTTTTCTTTATGAATTTTAACATATATTATGTAAAGAAAGAAGTTTCTTTAACATTGTAGAGAGATCTACTACATTTTCTCCTACTTCTTCCTTAAGGGGTGGGAGAATGGGTGAAGGTGGGCAAAAGGTACAAACTTCCAGCTAAAAGATAAATAAATTCTGATTGTGTAAGTATACAGCATGGTGACTATATTTAATAACAATGTATTGTATATTTGAAAGTTGCTAAGTGAGTAGATCTTAAAAGGTCTCATCACAACAAAAAGTTTGTAGTTATATAAGGCAATGGATGTTAAGTTAACTTATTGTACTAATGATTTCATAATATACACATATATTAAGGGGCAACTGGGTGACTCTGTGGGTTAAAGCCTCTGCCTTCAGCTCAGGTCATGATCTTACGGTCCTGGGATCGAGCTCTGCATCGGGCTCTCTGCTCTAGAGGGAGCCTGCTTCCTCCTCTTTCTCTGCCTGCTTGTCTGCCTACTTGTGATCTCCGCCTGTCAAATAAATAAATAAAATCTTTAAAATATATATATACAGATATATCAGAACATTATGCTGTATGCCTTAAACTTAAACTTACATTGTGTAAGTCACATTCAATAAAACAGTCACATCTCAATAAAAACAGAAAAAACTCATTTTCATTCATTTAATCCATATTTTCCTTTATATTCTTCACCATGTTCAGGGCAGTTAAAATCCCTTTGTACTAATTCGAGTAGCTAGAATACTTGTGAGTTTTCTTTATTATCTTTTTTTCTCTTGATTTATCTGTCATGCCTTCTGCATTTTCTTTATGTCTCATATTTTTTAATTTATGCTGGATATTGTATATAAATGAACCATAGTGACTGAGGAAATTGATATTTATTTTTCTCAGGAAATGGTTCGTCATTTTCTCCATGAGGCAGAGCTGAAAGGCTGATTACTTCAATCCAATCAGGGGTTGAGCAGTTTAGGGGTATGTAGGTTTGGCTCTCCTAGGATTTTGACCTCAGTTACCATGGTTCTTTTATATGTACAATAACCAGCACACACAATAATAGTTGCTCTCCCATACAATATAATACTGATATTACATAATGTCTAACAGCAAAGTCACTTGATAAAGGATTTCCCATATTTGTTTTGTATTCTCTCTGAACATAATATTTGCCTTTAACTTTGAGGCTGTTTTTTAAAAATTACGTATTTATTTGAGAGAGAGGGAATGAGCAGGGGGAAGAGCAGAGGGAGAGGGATAAACAGACTCCATGCTGAGAGCCTGATGCAGGGCTCATTTCTATGACCTTGAGATCATGACCTGACCCACAGTCAAGAGGTAGGCTCTCAGCTGGTGACTTAGCCCCCCAGGTGCCCTGAAGCTCTTTTTATGTCTCTTGGAAATACAGTGGCTTATACCTGGTTTTAAAGACTGCAGTGATGATCATTAGTGTGATTTTTCTTTAGAGACACAATTCACCAAGTTTGTGCTGAACAGCATTATTAGCTTTGTAAAAATTCCATTGTCTTAACCAGATAGTAGCTCACTATGCTTGCCTCAAAAAGTAGATAAAAACATTGATGGATCATGGCATTATTTGTCAAATTTTTATAAATGGTGATTATTAGAAAAATAGACTGCCTGCCCCCCAAAAATCCCAATTTTTGTACTTTCTATTTATCTGTTTATGGCATTTCTTTGAATTCTCTACACTGGCAGATTAAATAGAGTCCAAACATACACTGATTCATGTTTTAAATTTATATTGGAGTCCTATTCACAATTTAACCTTACATTTTTATGATTTTTTAAAAGATTTATTTATTTGTATATTTAGACAGACAGAGATCACAAGTAGGCAGAAAGGCAGGCAGAGAGAAAGGGAGAAGCAGGCTCCCTGCTGAGCAGGAAGCGGGATGTGGGGCTCGATACCAGGACCCTGACTGAGATCATGACCTGAGCTGAAGGCAGAGGCTTTAACCCACTGAGCCATCCAGGCACCCCTAACCTTACATTTTAATTTTTATTTTATTTTTAATTTTTTAATTTTATTCGATTTTAACCTTACATTTTTAAATAAGCTTTTATTTAAATACCAGTTAGTTAACATACAGTGTAATACTGTCTTCAGGTATATAATTTAGCAATTCAGCATTTTCTTACATCACCCAGTGTTCATCAAAAGTGCACTCCTCAATCCCCATCACTCATTTAACCCAACCTCACCCTACCTCCCCTCTGATAACCATCAGTTTATTCTCTACAGTTAAGTAAGACCCTGTTTCTTGGTTTGACTTTCTCTTCCCCCATCCCCTCATGCTCATTTGTTCTGTTTCTTAAATTCCACATATAAGTGAGATCATATAGTATTTGTGTTTCTCTGACTGACTCATTTCACTAAACGTAATACTCTCTAGCTCTACTCACGTTGTTCCAAATAGAAGAATTTCATTCTTTTTTTTTAAATGGCTGAGCAATATTCCATTGTATATCTATGCCACACCTTCTTCATCCATTCTTACATTTTTAAGGTATATATATATTTTTTCTTTTTAAGCATTGCTTTTAAGCTCTCATGAACAGCTCTGAGTCATTGATCTATTCTGAGAATTAGGGTTGTATTATAACAAAATGTTGTTAAGAAAAACATGTAAAAATGGTCAATGTAAAAAATAGCATAGTTGAGATGAACTGCTGTTAATGAGACAAATTACCCAATGAAGAAATATTGATAGAACTAGCAAGGAATGCTTGATGTTGGGTACCAAACAGTCATCAAAGTGATCTTGTGGTGGCTGCAACTTTGTAGGAAAGAGAAAGTACCAAGAGCCTTGCAACATGATAATTGGGGGCCCACTGTCTTGAGGAATAAGTTTAAAGTCTTGCTGGGAGTCTGCTTCTCTGCTAATAGAGAGAACATATTTTCTTCTAATATGGATTTAGATTAACGTTTGCAAATTCATGCTCTGAGGGCTTATTGCATCACAAACATCTTTGTTTTGTCTGTACAGTATTTTAAAAATTTTGAAGTTTCATATAAAGATCTGGCACCTTTTGAACCAAGAGAAATTACTCCCTCATATCAACCCCTGGAGCTGGATAGAAGCTGTCCTTAGTTAGGACCTGCATGTTCCAGTTTGCCAGTTAGCATCACTTCTTATTTTGAAACACTTATGGGGTACTTGGGGGGCTCAGTCAGTTAGGCGTCTGCCTTTGGCCCTGAGCATGATCCTGGGGTCCAGAGACCGAGTCCCACATCGGGCTCCCTTCTTGGCTGGGAGTCTGCTTCTCCCTATCCCTCTGCCCCTTCCCCTTGCTTGTGCTCTCTTCTCTCAAATAAAGAAATAAAATCTTTAAAAAAGAAAGAAAGAAAGAAATACTTGGCTTGCTTTATGCCCTAACATTACTTACCTGGCTTCTGTAAGCACTTGTGGTTTTAACTTACATTTTCCTCATTGGCAGAATTGAGCCTTTCCTGTTTTCTCTTTTGTGAATGGCCCATTTGTCTCTTACAATTTTTCTATTCTGCTAGCTTTTTCTTATTGATATGCATATGTTCTGAATTAGTCCCTTGAGGTTTATAAGTGTTGTGAAGGATTTCTCCTAGTTTTTCCTTTACTCCTGATTTTTCTTTTCTTTTTTAAGTCTGCATTCCCCGCCCTCCCCCACACACTGTTTTTGTGCTCTTCTTTGTCATTATATTTCAAGATCCTTCCAAAATAAGGCCCCAGGAACCCCCAGGCTCAAGTACATCCCCGAGCTTGGTCGACTCTTGTCTTGTATTCATGCTTGGATATTCGTTCACCAACATTAAACCCCAGGATAGAAGACGGGACATAGCTGGACTCCCTCTTCCATGGCATGAGTCCTTTGCTGCCTTCAGAGGTAGCAGTGGTAGCCCACATAGAAAAAGGACTGGAACTTGTCCTTGGAACTGGGCTGTGATGAGAAGTACGTGCCAGGAACATCATCATTTGCTCCTTCTTGTCCAAAAGTACCTGCTTTGCTTGAGTGGCTTTGAGGGCCTGATAAGCCTTCCTCTTTTACAGGAGATTTTCTGGAACCAAAGGGATCTTTTATCTTTTCTCTTGCTCTACCATGTTTCCAAAGCTCTAAGAGCACATTTCAATAAGTAGAAGTTTCATATTTTCAGGTAGTTCAATCTATTAAGCCTCCCCATTTATAGTTTGTGCTTAGTTTTTGAAATACCAAGAACCATCTGGGCACTATTTCAACAGCTTTGTCTATGTGACACAATGCATTTTATATACATATATACAAATAGGTCAAAATCATAAATATGACTAAATTATACAGCTGTGACTGCTTTAAATATTGTAATTAAAATTGTACAATTAAAATAAGCACACCAACCACTGGTTTAAAAAAAGTTTCACTTTGGTATTTATTTAGCTTTTGAGCTACTGAAATCAATGGCCTGAGTGAAGCAATTATCTGATGCCTGTGGGTGGCAACCTTGGAGAATCGCAGCCTCTTCCGCCACCCCATCCTATTTTTGTCTTTCATAAGAGATATTTATCTCAATTTGAGATTATATTATTTTCTTTATAATCATAATCTTAAAAAGCTTAAAATAGCACTAAATTTCATATGGAATAAAACTTGATATTCTCAGCATCTCACTGTTCTTAGTGATTTCTACTTTAGTCTTAAATATAATTATGAAAACTCTTATCTAAATCATTGTTTTTACTTAGTGCTATCTAAAAGTCATGGAAAAAGGAAGATAGGGAACCCAGTTTAACCATATATATAACTGCCTCTGCTTTCTGAAGAAAGCAACACAATTCATATCGGCAAAGAAAGAAATCTCTCTACGGCATTTTTCTCCTAACATACACTAGTGGTAGAAAGAGAAGGGTTTGAGAAATTCGAGTTTTGCAGAGTCTTTGGATATTTAAATGGAGTCCCAGAGCTGGGTTCTCCAGACCAATGGCCAGATATTTGGGGGTGGAGGACAGAGAAGAGAGAGGGGAAGAGAGGGCTAGGTAGTTTGGCAGAAAGCTGGAGCCTGAGCTGGTAAAACATGTTCAAGGAACTTCTTAAAAAAAGAGATTGAAGATTCGAGATGACTCAACTCTCACTGTTAATTCAGATCTTTGTTATAATCTGCTTTATATACACATGCCTGTGTGAACAATGCTTTTGAGGAAAGGAAATCTCTTTTATGTGATGCAAGGTATAACAGGGACAACATGGGTGGGATAGTGAGATGATCCTTCTATGGAACCAATTCAGCTGTGAAAGATGATACATGCAAATAAGAATTGGGTGGCTTCGTGCTCCTCAAAGACATTGAGAAGAATGTGTGCCTTCAATCACCCTCAGCAAGGGGCTCAGACAATTTGGGGGGGCAGGCTCAGGCAATGTTATTAGGATCTCCTGTCATCTGAGGGATACAAACTAAGGAAAAGATTAGGAAACAGATAGTGGTCACTTGGCCTTTGCAGTTCTGAAGTCCAGTCAGTCACATATCTACAGGGACGACAACTGTTGGTTCCCTGGTCATTATTTGAAGCTCTTGAATTTATCCTCTGTGGTCTTGTTTCTACCCTTTTGTCTTTTATTTTCATTAGAAAGTATTTTCTCAACCTGCTTCCTGCCCATAAAAAATGTGGACCTAGAAAGCGCTATTCATTTTGAACCATCTCTATAACTTTTAGTTAAAACTTATGATACTTTAGTAAGTATTTGTCTTAAAAATGTTCTATGTTCCCTATGAATGTTATTGGGTATCACACCATAGCAAAAACAAACAACAACAAAACTATTTCCATAATTTTTTCTAAAATGGGCTTCCCTTTGGGCCATAGGCAAGACTGTTAGGGGAAAATATGCCGCTAATATTCTTAGAAAGTGTCTAGATTGGAGGGTCTACTAGATGCTGCCATTAGTCTCATAGAGATTTTAACCACGATTTTTAGCCAAACCCTTGATTTAACCTTAACTCTGAGGCTATTTCTTACTTTGATGTTTTGCTGGCCCAAGAGTCTGTCCTGCATTTTCTATATTTCTTCTTTATCCTGCCTAAAAACTAAACAGTTCTTTGTTTAGTTAATCTCTCTCTCAGTGCGTCTAATAGTAGACTATTGTACTTTCAATATTTTGCCTGGGATACTCCATATCCACATCAGCAAGTTCAGAGCCATTGACTGGAGACCTAGGAGGTGAGAGAAAGAGGTGAAATCAAACAGTTCTGGAACTGGGGCAGTGGTACATCAACCAGACAGGTGATACCCTCATTTGCTCAAGTCAGTGAGTTCATTAGCTTCATCTCCTATCTTCCATGATCCCACAGGTGATACTATGGCCAAAAAATTCTACCACTCTAACACAGCTTACTCTCTCTCTCTCTTTTTTTTGAAACTCCAAGGGCAATTTTCTCACTGTTATTCCAGGGTGACCTGACAGCTTCCCCTCTGAACTTTGTCTTGCCACCCAGTGTCAAAACCAATGACAGGGGTTTTAGGTTTCTGTTAGAGCAGCAACCCACTTCCAGATACCAATTCTGTTTCGGGGTATCTGTTGTTATCGCTGTGTAATAAACCAGCCTAGCACTCAGTAGCTTAAATCATGCCCATTTTATTGCTCACAACTCTGTGAGTCAGGAATTTGGGCAAGGGTTGGTGGGAACAGTTCATCTCAGCTTTGGTGGGATCAGGTGGTGTAGATGAGTTTGGAATATCCGTGCTGTCTGCCAGTTGGTGCTGGCTGTCAGCTTGGGCAACCTGGCTCTCCTCTGTTTGAACTCTTATCATCTAGGCCCATCTCTTTCCAGGTGGCCTCTCCAATAGGGTAGACTGGAATTATCTACAGAGCTGCTGGCTTCTAAGAGGAGCAGAAACAGAAACTGCAAGGTGTCCTAAGACCAAGAAATCACAGTATCATTTGTGCTACATTCTCTTGGCCAGAGAAAGTCACAGGGTCAGTCCAGATTCAAGGGAAGAGGAAAGAGACTTCACTTCTTTTTTAGCAGTGTTGCAATGTGAAGGGCATATAGGATGGACAGAGGAGTGTGGCCATTTTTGGAAACAATCTGCCTCACAGATAGAAGCAAAATGATCATGAAACCAAATGCTTTCCGATGCCACTGTATTTCCTAATCCAACCATAAACCTGATGTTCAAGTTACCCTTAGAAGTCTGGCTCATCAAGCCAAATGAGGTCAGCAGGGAAGTAAGGCGTTAAGTAGCCAACACAGACGGCTTTTACAATATTCCTATATGTACTTGTTCGAACATTTTGAAAGACCAACCACCTCAGAAGGTGACCTGTTCCCTGGTTGAATGGCTCTAAATTCTAAAGAATTCTTCCATTTGCGAAGGTGAAGCTGCCTTTCTGGTCTTCTCCCAGGGTCAGATATCTGCCCCCTGGATCCCCTCACAGGAAGCCTACTGTTTTACAAGTATGGCTGACCATCTTCAGATTTAGATATTTTAAGATTTTAGTTTTAGTAACAGTTTAAGAGCGTCTTCTTGACTCAACATCCACCAACTCCTTTACTTGACTATCCCAAATTTTGATTTCAGAAACATGTGTTTATGTGTATAACATATAACTCATGGAATGAATTTTGCCCAGTATGATATGTTTAAGAAGGGCTTATAGAAAATTTAAAAATATCTGACAATGCAAGTAAATGAGCCATTTTTTGAAAGCAGATTAAATGTTTGCCTGGCCTAACTATTCAGTTTGATCTTAGGGAAATTGAGTACTTGAAATTTGTCTTGTCACAACTTTTTCATAACTGACTTGCTGTTTACCAAAATAATTATCTAAATGTAGCACCTTCCATAGCTGGGATTCAGTAGATGGTAAAAGCAGCTGAATAGTAAGACACAACTTCTAAGAAAAGCTGAAAGCAAAGTTTGCTGTTAAAACTAATGAAAAACCTGCCCAGATACAAATCAAATCAAAGATTTGATACAAAGATTTGATCAAAGATACAAAAAAATCAAAGTTGGTTTGATGCTTTGTATGCCAAAATGAAAATAGGAAGCATGTATGACTGGTTGAAGAATCATTTCTCTCTGTGAATGGTGCTTATGAAAGATGGTGTCTCAGACCCAAAATTAGGATGAAAATTTTACTAGTCAGGGAAGGTGGCTATAAAAAGATAAGAATAATGAAAAACTACAACCAACAAGTAGAACAAGAACTTAATCATAGCCTTGTCGACCCACAACAAGGGGTCATGTCTGATATGCCTTAGTCATGTCTTATCTCATTAGGACAACAACCCCAAATTTTCCGACAACATCATATATATATATATATATATATATATATATATATATATATATATATGTAATTTTTTTGCCTCTGAGTACCAGCCTCCTAATAAAGCCAGAAAGCTTTCAAGTGTGTGTGTCTGTTTGTTTTATAAATAGAAATATATTTGGGGCTATATGAAAGGAGCAAAGTATTTATCTCACCACACAGTAAAGGACTTTAAAAATATTCATTGTATAATGGTTGTTAAAGCATTAAAGTGGGACAGTTGCTTTGAATTTATGAAAACTAACATATATAATTAATGGCTTTCCTCTTCTATTTGTGTTATACTTGCTTAGATTTGTTTAGGCTTGTAAAAAAGCTATGTAAGGGGGGGAAAAAAACCAATATGCATAAGTAATAATAAGAATATAATGGGTACTATTAGAGAATCAAAAATAGTCCTGTGTATACAATTAGCCTGAAGACAGTTCCAGATAGTTCTTTGTCTTCACCTTTCATCATAGTGCATAAGTGACGTGAGAAGATCTTTAAAATCGGAAAAACCAAATGCATCCTGGTTGAACACAAAAAAGTAAGAAAACATAATTTTCCTAAATACATAATAGAGGATGGAAGATTGTCAGAATTACAGAAATCTTTCTAAAAATTGATTCTGAATACAGTGGTGATGGTTGTAAAACAACGTGAATGTACTAAGTGCCTCTGAATTGTGTAGTTAAAATAAATTTAAAATAGTTAAAATGATAAGTTTGTTTGATGTATTTTACCATAATTTAAAAAAAATGCTCCTTCAAAATAAAATCCATAACACATCTAAATATGCCTAAAAACCTACGTGGGTAGGATCCTAAAATCTAGCAGATTTTAGGGAAAGAAAGGAAAAAGGATAATCCCAATTTTCTGGGATGGCCCATCCTTTTCTTTGTTGACAACCTGCAAAATTTTTGTTAACTTCCAGGCAAGTGTGAGTTCGGCTGGCACAAGCAACAAAGAAGTGATGTGCGCTTGGACCCAGGCAGACTTGTTCTCAGGGTATCTTTGGAGATTTAATTGGTCTGAGTTCACTGTTGAACCAGTTGCAGACAGGAGCGGGCAAGTTCAAGGGCTACTGATGCTCAGAGTGTCCAGAGAGTCAGCTGATTGTAAATGAGACTGGCACAAGTGGCCCTTTATATGAGTCCCTGCTGGCCACACAGAAGCACAATCCCCCATTCATTTGTTCCTTTGGACTTTTGTGGTCTTGGGGCCTTTTGGATTTTCACTGCAGCCGATGATAGAAAATAGGAATGGGTGAATCTGATAGTAGGATTTTCTTTAGGAAATACAGTTGGGTTAAAAAATAAAATAACAAGAGCATCAAATGGGAAAGATAGACAACACCGGGCAGTGTATATCCTGAGCAAATGATTCCAGCTTTTATCTTAAAATGTAGGCTGACCTTGCATAACCCCAGGCCTGGTGACAGACTCTATTATACTATCACAGACTGTAATAGGAATAATTGAGATCTGATATTCTGGCTTTCTCATAATTACTAGGCAGCTCAGTTGATGTGGTTGGAACCCAGGCTGGGGAGGAACATGACGGTTCTTGGGTAGAGAAGTTTCTATGTTCACCACAATAGGAAAGTACAAATAGGAAGGGTTTGTAGCATTGAGGCTGGGATGCTAATAAGTTGTGCCACTGGGCGGGGGTGGGGGACAGTCTAACTACAAGAAGCTGTCACAAGATTGTCTGGGGTATTCTCTAAAGTACCATGTCTCAAACTTTAATTATGGATAGATGAAGTGAGGGTCCTTTCAAAACCCAATCTTTGATTCTGTAGATTGTACATTCCTAACAAGCTTCTAGGTGATACTCATGTTGTTGGTCTGAGAATCACACTTCATGTAGAAAGACTCTAAAAAAAATTAGGGCCAACTAGGGGGAGACTAGCATGATTCCAGTTGAATCGAGTATTTCCACTAATGGATTGAAAGTTTAAAAATCTAACATTTGATCTAAAGAATTGGTTACAAATATGAAATTCTTACATTAACGAAGTGCTCTGAAATCATTCATTTATATGTCTCAGGCTAGAGCTAGTGAGTTTCAGTTTGAAAGAAGGATGACTTCCAAGACGACATTCAGAAATGTATAGAGAGTTATCTGTTGCTCTGATAACATAGAAACGCTACTGTGATTTAGTGCCTGAAGGCCCCAAACTTTTATTGTCTGATAATGTGTAAGAGAGTTCTGAACAAAGAATTATCCCAAGTCAAGAGAGCCCCCATTAAGGTATCTGACCAACACTAATGGAGACAAATGCTGTACCCATACCCGAAACCTCAGCCAATTAGTTTTTTTTAATGTATTTTAAAATGCAGAGCCTGGAATAGTACACCCTACACATATGCTTCAGCTCATTTTTTAGAGTTTTGGCTGCCTTTGGGATTTTCCAGTGGGAAGCGAGGCCTTTCTGTCTAGTGGCTTACATGCAGTACCATAGCTTGATAAAGTCATGGCCATTCTCACAATGCAGAATGAACTCAACAGGAAGGACTTCAGAAAGTCCTACAGAGTCTCGATTCCTTGACATTCTGCATTAAAAATCAGAAAACAGAACTTCCAGAGTCCCCTTGAGGTAATGACACTCTGTTGCTGTTGGTGTTTACCTTCCTCCAAACATGGGGCCATGACCAGTGTGCCTAACTCCAAACACAAATACCTCCAAGTCTCTCGGGTCTGTCAAATCCCCACCGAATTCTTTTACAAAAGGGAGAGTCCCAGAATCCCAGATTTATAGGCCATAAAAAGCTTTCCTAAGGTCAAAACAGATTCTGACCTCTGGTTCCAACAGATGCTGTTAAACATTACCATGAGTCTATTAGAAATTCTTGTGGTAACTTAGTTATGACCAAAAAAAGCTGTGATATGAGAAATATCATAGATATTCTCATATCTCAGATATGAGAAATAAAACAGAAAGAAGTGACCTAGAGCCATGTTCAAGAAAGAAATCAGCTTAGCATGGTAGAAAGGAGGCCTTCACAACTGTTATTTCAGAGACTAATTTTTAAAAAAGGATGAAATGATAGATATTGCAATAAACATATTCAGTAAAATATGAGGGGAAAATTGTATAACTTTCTGAGCTTCCATATAAAGTTCAAGGGATGGGCAACTTCTCACAGGATTTGGCAGGGTCAGTCCGATCCCATCTGGAAAAAGCTTTCTTCATCCTGGCTTGGTCTTGGGTTTTGCTAGATAGATGGGAGATGTGTCTGGCACCCCAGGGGAGCAGTTTCCATGCCAGGGCCCCAAGTCCCCTGTGACCACAGTGCAATGACCTGAACGAGATACTCTGTCACTGAAGACTACGTTCGAAAAACTGTAAGATCAGTAAATGTTGACCTGATAAAAAAGTAGTTACATAAGTAAAATAATATGCACATAACACAAATAATCATCTGTATACATGAAAATGTTCACTCTTTGAAGTGTTGTTAAACAACAGTAATAACAACAATAGTTTCTACAGGGCACCTGGGTGGCTCATTTGATTAAGCGTCTAACTCTTGATCTAGGCTCAGGTCTTGATCTTAAGGTTGTGAGTTCAAGCCCTGCACTGGGCTCCACCCTCAAGTTGTGGAACCTACTTAAAAAAATAATTCCTTAACACAGACTCCCTGGAATGCTAGAAAGCTGGCTGATTCTCAGGGCCCTGGGCACTGGCCCTCATTGAGAGTTGGCTGCACTGAGGCCAACTTAGCTTCAAGAACCAGGAGCTCTCCATGTTGGTGAACGTTCTCTTAAAATGGCCGGTTAAAGTTCTTCTGAAATGGTGCCATGGGCCCCACTGCATGAGCCTTAACAAAGATTTGACAGAACTTCTTTTTCAGGAAAAGCTTTCACCGGCAGCTGCGAGCCCTGGAAGGAACTTCGGGGCAAGAAAAAGGCAGGCAGAGAAGACTGTGTCTGCTTTGCTCTGCTTCGAGGTTCACTTCTGTTAAGTTCTGTACCTGGTTTACAATAGGTGTGTGTGTGTGTGTATGTGTGTGTTTGTGTTTGTGTCTGTGTCTGTGTGTGTGTCTGTGTGCATGCATACACACGTGCACCCTTCCTATAAACCTATAAGCTACCTGTAATGATACAGGCCGCAGTTTGAAAGGGCAGAGAACATTCACTTCTTATTTTGTATAACTTCTTGCCTTCTTTAAATACTTCCCATTTCTCGCAGGGAAACAAAACAAACAAACCTACAGAACCCAACTAAAAGGCCCATCAAGTATAAACCTTAGAGGCACACAGTATTTTGAACTGCACTGTGGGTACTGCTCAGTCTGCCCGTTTCCTTCTGACCAGGCATTCCTTGTCTGCTATGGTCTTCCTCTGGGTCCTGGTGATACAAGCCCTTGGCTACCTGATAGCTCTCTTCCCTGCTGGCTTCTGAGCTGTGGCCTGAGCTGGCAGACTTGTGGTGGGGTCTTCAAGCTCAGGAGCTATGCCCATGGACTATGGTCCCTGAGGACCTGCTCTTCCTCCATCTCACTGGCTGAGGCCTCTCTAAGAGCCCATAGTGCCCTCCATGCAACCCCACTGGGCCCTCTGCAGCCTGGCCTCATCCTGCTCATCCTCATCCTCACTGATGCAGGGCCAGCCCAGTGGACTTCAGCTCAGGGCCCTGCTGGGATTGGAAAACTCTCTGGTTGACCACTCTGCTCAGTGCTCTTAAGTAGCCTGGGCCACCTCATGTTGGTTCAAGAGACTCCACTGCACTGCTCCTTGCAGAGCCCATGCATTCTGCATGCTTTTCTGCTGGGACTTCATGAAGCAGGCTCAGCACCAGCACCAGGTAGACCATTTGGCCAGACCCTTCTTGTTCTTCTTCTACCACCTTCCTTCAGAGGGAAGGAGGCAGGCTTTCTTTTGCATCTCCTCTCTGAGAGTTTTTTGTTTCTGCCAGACTGAACAAAGCCCCAAGGCTCAGCAGAGACAGATGGTGGGACTCTCTTCTCTCTTCACTTTAAGAGATGGTTTAAGCTGAAAGTCAGGTGTAGGCCATTTGAATGGCACACACACACACACACACACACACACACAAAATAACAATAGTAATAAAATAAAAATAAAAAATAAAAAAATCAACCAAACCCACAAAGCCTGGATTTTAAGTCTAGTATCTTGCAAAAGAGGGCACATACCCGACAATAAATAATCCTTTTGACGCTCCTTCAAGGTGTGAGAGGTTCAAATGAAATATGGCTTAAGGATAAAATACATTGGTTTTTTATTTGTAGAATACTGTATTTCATTACAACTGCTTTATAGGGTTTTGCAGGAGAAAACAAGACCAAGCAACAAAGAAATACATAATTCAGCAGCATAATGGACAAGAACCATTTCCTAAAGAACAGGCTTTCAGTCACCAATTAGGTAGTAATCATATTTTGAATATCATCTGTATGTTTGACTCTGCCTGCACAATTAGAATGTTGGTTGCCACTTGTACCTGAATTTGGATTTGCCAGTAATTCTCCTGTCCTCTTTTCGACCTCCCACTATTAATTTATGTTGACCCTCAAAAAAGAAAATTGAGGACTTGAATGTCAAGGCATGTGACTTGCGTTCTAGGACATATTGTAACTTCCAGAGCACTGACTCAGCAATCTCATGGTTTAGGCTTCATACTCCTGACAGCTGTTTATTTCTTTCAGTGTAATTTCAGAGGAAAATATCCAGAAGGGATTTGCTGCCCTAGATCTATCAGAAAACATATTTAAGATATTCTGTAGTTTTATAGTACAAAAACTGAACACTAAATAATCATACCATGAAAGGGTTATAATTTCAGTAGCAGTTTATCTGAAATCAGGCAGAAGGGTATTTAAAGGACACACCTGATACTTTGTAGAGATTTAATGAGATAATGCACAGGAACCACAGAAGCTGAGAAATGTTTCCCAAAACATTTGCAGACAATTAGGGAATAATGGAATTTGAAAGAAACTTGAAGATTATCTGGTTCAGATCTCTGCTTTCTGTACCTAGAAAAGTTTACTTGACTTTTAGTAGAATAGGTAGGGCTTCTCAAAGAGTCGAAAGCCTTGGGATCACAGTCAGTGACTGCAAAAGGAAATCATACACGCATGTGTAATGGAATATTATGTGACCATGAAAAAGAATGAAAGCTTGCCATTTGCAATGATATGGATAGATTTTCCTTCCTTCCTTCCTTCCTCCCACCTTCCCTCCCTCTCTTCCTTGCTTCCCTTTTTCCTTTCTTTCCTTCCTCCCTTCCTTTCTCTCTCCATTTTTTCTTTCTTTCTTTCTTTCTTTCTTTCTTTCTTTCTTTCTTTCTTTCTTTCTTTCTTTTAGCTCTTTTAATCACTATCCAGCTTGCTAGCAACAGGGATAGTTTCTGTTGAGGAAGGTCCTGTGGAGTGGGACTATAGTCACCAGTGACCTCTGTCTTGTCCAGAACTACAGTAGGAAGTTGCTTGTTCATTTTTGTTTTAGCCATGTTGTAATTCCCAGAATCAAAATAGTTTTGCCTGTTCTGCAATGATCACCTTAAGAAATTTGAACCTCCAGGCTTTTGTGCCAGATGGGGATTTGGGGATTTTCCTTTTACTTTTGCTTCTTCAGCTTTTTCTAGACTAGCCACTTTATCTTCTATTTCCTTCTGCTCCTCCACGGAGGCTGCCTCGGTGACTTCTGCGGACATACTTCTCCCTCTTACCCCACTTCTCCATCTCTTCCAACCCGGATGGGTCTTAAGGGCTTTATGCTAAATAGGTTAAGCAGATAAAGATGAATACTGTATGATCTCACTTGTATGTGGAATCTAAAGCAAAGCAGACCAAAAACAAAAACCTAAAAGCAAACTACAGGATGCAGAGATTGGGGGTTTCCTGAGGTGAGTGGTATGGGGTGAGTGAAATGGGTGAAGGTGGTCAAAAGGTACAAACATCCTCTTATAAAATAAGTCATGGAGGTGTAATGTACAGAATGGAGACTGTAGTTAGTAATACTATATTTTATACTTGAAAATTGTTAATGGAATAGATCTTAAAATTTCTTATCACAAAACATTTATACCACTGTGTGGTAATAGATGTTAACTAGATTTATTGTGGTGATCAGTTTGCAACATATACAAATATTGAATTATTATGTTACACCTGGAATGAATGTAATGTTATATGTCAATTGTATCTCAATTAAAATAAATCCCAATTCTCAGTTCCTGGTATATAGAAAAGCAATTGACTCAAAAGTCATATATTAAATTTATGTCCTGCAAGCTTCTTACACTCACAACTTTGTTCTAGGAATTTAGTTTGTTGTTGTTGTTGTTAATTAATTGAGACATTTCTACATAAATAATCATGTCATCTGTAAACAAAGACAGTTTTATTTCTTCCTTTCCAATCTGTATACTTTCTATTTTTCTTTCTCATCTTAATGCATCAGTGAGGGCTTCCAATATGATGTTGAATAGGAGTGGAAAGAGGGGACATTCATGTTTTTTTTTTCCCCTGTCTTAGGGGAAAAGCTTCTATTTTCTCACCACTGAGTATTGCATAGAATTTTGTAGATGTCCTTTATCAGTTTGAGGAAGTTCCCTTTATTCCTAGCTTGCTGAGAATTTTTAGCTTGAAAGGATGTTGGATTCTGTCAGATGTTTCTTCTGCATCTATTGATATGATCATGGTTTTTTTTTTCTTCTTTAGCCTGTAGATGTGATAGATTACATTAATTGATTTACATTGATTAATTAATTGATTACATTAATTGGTACAGAACAAGTATTCCATTCTGGAAAAAATGCCAGTTGGTCATGGTGTATAACTCTTTCTATATATTGTTGAATTCGACTGGCTAATTTTTTAAAGTATTTTTGCATGTATGTTCATGAGGGATATTGATCTGTAATTTTATATCCTTATAATGTCTTTGTCTAGTTTTGGTATTAGTGTTGTGCTGGTTTCATAGAACGAGTTAGGAAGTGTTCTCTTTGCTTTGATTTTCTGGAATAGATTACATAGAGTATTGATATCACTTCTTACTTAAATGATCAATAGAATTCACCCATGACACCATCTGAGTTGGATGCTTTCTGTTTTGAAGGTTATTAATTATAAATTCAACTTCTTTAATAGATGTAGAACTATTCAGGTATCTATTTCTCATTGAGTTTTGGAGATTTTGTCTTTCAAGGAGTTGGCCCATTTCATCTATGTTGTCAATTATGCGAACATATTTGCCTGTTCTATGTATTTCAATATTATGGATTCAATTTTTATGTTCTCTCAAGATTTATATGATTAATCTTACCTCCTAGTGTGATGATATTAGGAGGGAGCAACCCTGGGAGGTGAGCAGGGTTAGATGAGGTCATATAAGTGGAGCCCACATGAATGAGATTAGTGCCCTCAGAAGAGTCATGAGAGAGCCTACTTAATTTTTTCTGCTCTCTACTGCATGAAGTTACAATGAGAAGTCAGAAGTCTGCAACCTTGAAGATGGCTCTTACCAGAAACCAGCCATACTGGCACCCTGATCTCAGACTTTCCGGCCTCCAAAATTGTGAAAAATACATTTCCCTTGTTTATAAGCCACTTAGTTGATGGTATTTTGTTATAGCAGCCAGACCTAACTAAGACACTTAATGTAAGTGGAATTATACAATATTTGTCCTCTTCTAGCTGACTTATTTCCATTAGGAAGTTTTCCATGTTGTGCCATGTATCATAATTTCATTCCTTTTTAAAGCTGAATAATATTCCATTGTATGTATTTATCACATTAAAAATGCATTTGTCTGTTGATCAATGTTTGGGTTGTTTCTATCTTTCGGGTATTGTGAATAACGCTATGAGTATTGGTATACAAATATCTGTTTGAGTCCTGACTTTCAATTCTTTTAGGCATATACCTTGAAGTGGAATTGCTGGAGCCAATGGTAATTGTAAATTTAATTTTTTGAGGAATGCCATACTGTTTTGCACGGTGGCAGCACCATTGAACATTCCTACCAAAGATGTACAATGGCTCTAATTTCTCTTCATCTTCTCCTGCTGTTTTGTTTTGTTTTAAGATTTTATTTATTTATTTGTCAGAGACAGAGAGAGAGATCACAAGCAGAAGGAATGGCAGGCAGAAGGAAAAGCAGGCTCCTCGCAAGGCAAAGAGCCAGATGTGGGACTCCATCCCAGGACCCTGGGATCATGACCTGAGCCAAAGGCAGATGTTTCACTGACAGAATCACTCAGGTGTCCTGTTTTTTTGTTTTTAAAATAATAACTATTTTAATGGGGGTGAAATGGTATCTTTTTGTGGTTTTGATTTACATTCCTTTAGTGATTAGTGATTTGAGTGTTTTTCATGTGGTTATTGGCCATTTGTATATCTTCTTTGGAGAAATGTCTATTCAAATCCTTTGCCCACTTTTAAATTGGATTGTTAACTTGTTGCTGAGTTTTAGGAGCTCTCCATATATTCTGGATATTATTCCCTTATCAGATAAGTGATTTGCAAATATTTTCTCCCATTCCCAGTGTCATCTTTCCTGTCTCCTGATAGCATCATTTGATGCATAAAATTTTACATTTTGGTGTAGTCTAATTTATTTATATTTCCTTTGTTGCTTATGCTTTTGGTGCCATATTCAAGAAATCTTTGTCAAATCCAATTTCAGGAAGAACTTCTCCTTGTTTTCTTCTAAGAGTTTTATAGTTTTAGGTCTTTGATCCTTTTAAGTTGATTTTTGTGTATGGTGTAAGGCAAGGGGTCAACTTCATTGATTTGCATGAGAATTAACAGTTTTTCAGCATCGTTTGTTGATCCATCCCTTTTTCTTTTAATCCATTTGTGTTTTTATATTTAAGGTGGTTTTCTTATAGACAACATATAGCTGAGTTTTCTTTTTTACCTACTGTAATATTCTGTTTTTTAATTGCTTTAATTACTCTGTTTTTTAATTGCTCATTCACATATAAAGTGATTATTGACATAGTTGGATTAATAGGTATCATACTTATAACTGCTTTCTATTCATTACCCTTGTTCTTTGTTTCTTATTTCTCCTGTTTTTTGTTGTTTGCGGTCTGTGTGTTTTGTATTTCACACATTTTCTGCCTTCTTTGGCTTAATTCCATTTTCTCTCCTTCCTTAGCATATCAATTATGCTTCTTTAAAAACATTTTCCAATGGTTATCCTAGAGTTCACCATACACATTTATAATTAACCTAAGTCCACTTTCAATTAGCACTGTACTACTTCATGAATAGTACAGATACCTTATAACAGTCTTTCCAACTACTCCTTCCATTTCTTACAACATTGTTGTCATTCATTTCACTTATCCATAAGCTCTAATAATCTATTATGATGTATATTACTATACAACTATTATATTATTAAATATCTTTTTATATTTAATCTAATCATCTAGCATATTATTATTGATTATGTAATTATTATATAATCTATATTATTATTTTGAACACACTTTTTTTTATCTCTCAGGTCAAACAAGAATAAGAATTTTCTTTTAGTCTCATTTATTCTTTCTCTAATGCTTTTCCTTTCTTCGGGTAGATTCAAGTTTCTGGACCATATTAATTTCCTTATTTCTGAAGATCTTTTTAAAGACATTTCTTGCAAGGCATGTCTCCTGGCAACAAAATCCCCCCACCTTTTATTTTATTTATTTTTTTGGTCTAAGAAGGTCTTTTTTTCTACTTCATTGCTGAAGGATAATGGCACTTGACACAAAATTCTAGATTTTTTTTCTTTCTTTTCTTTAAATATTTTCCTCCTTTCTCTTCTCATTACGTGGTTTCTGAGGGGAAGTTTGGTGTAATTCTTATCTTTGCTCCTTTATGAGGAAAGTGTTTTTTTCCTCTTCGTTTCTGGTAATTTTCGTTGTTCTGAAGTTTACTGATATTAATATAGCCACTCTTGGAAAAGATTATTCCAATGCCATTTAAGCTGTTCTGAAGAACAGAGGAGGAAAGAAATCTTTCTAATTTATTTGCCCATGCTAATGCATTGACATCTAAAACCTGACTTAGATGGCTCTCATACACATATGCACACTCACAACACCCCTCTTTTGAATCTTACTTGTGGATTTAGTTAACAATGTCTAACATTGGAACACTTGACCAGCTCAGTTGCAAGACCATGTGAACTCTTGATTTCAGAGTCATGAGTTTGAACCCCACTTTGAGGGTAGAGACTACTAAAAATAAATAAATAAACTTAAAAAAATCCAACATATACTTGAAGAAAATGTGTTACAAGAAACACACAGTTTGGCTAAGCAAGGCTTAATTTATGAATGAAAGAATCTGGGGTGCCTGGGTGGCTCAGTCAATTAGGCGTCTGACTTCAGCTTAGGTCATGTTTCAGGGTCCTAGGACTGAGCTCTGCATTGCCTTGAGCCCCCTGTTGAGTTCCCTGTCTCTACACTCAGTGGAGGGTCTGTTTGTCCCTCTTCCTCTACCCCTGACCCTGCTCGTGCTCTCTTTGTCTCTCTCTGTCTGAAATAAATAAATAAAATTCTTTTTTTTTTTAAAAGAATCCTTTGACTTAGAAACTCCATTCATTGATAATTAATAAGGAAAGCTTTATGATCATCTTAATCAATTCTATGAAGCCATTTGAAATAAATTCAATTTGTATTACTGTAAAGACTTTCAAACCCTAGTGCAGCAGAATGATTTATTATTTTAATAGATAGTACTAGGGTGTGTTTAATGATGGAATGGTCTCACTGTTTTTGACAATACTTTGATTGGAAGGCAAAGCCCTGAGGGAGCAGTTTGTTCTGGAATGACCAATAAGAAAATAGTGATAATACTCGGCATAAAAACGAAACAGAAGTTCAGGGAAGGGGATAAAAGATGGGAAGGAAACCAGTTAGGATTGAGCAAACTGGGTAGAGGCCTAAGACTCTTGGAGAAATTTGTCAGCAATTAATTTCCAACAGGTGACTTGACCAAAGGACTTTATGAACAGACATGGCTAATGTTCAGTTTACAGTTGGTGCTGCAGCAGGAAAGTGTCACCTCTCACTCAGACCCTATACAAAGATCTTCTTTGTGTGAAGCACAAAGGAAAGGGTAAGTTGAGTTTCTCAACTGGCTGATGAAGCGGAGAGCAGAACATGGCACCGGTTAGAGGATACAAGAGATTACAAGAGTTCAGCCAAAGCAAAGAATCAGGGCCGGCCCCCATGGAGCCTACAAAAATTTTGGAAAGGGTGTTGGGCTTCCCTTCAGGTGTGCAATGGGGAATCAAGTTAATTTTCTGATAAATATCTACAGACAGAATGACCTCAACTGAAATCTGCCTTATGTGAAGAAAACACATGATCTCTTTGTGATTCTTACCATGTTAAGATACACAAACATCTGCAAATCTAGTATACAAATTTCAATCATTAAAAAAAAAAAGTTCTAAAAATTAGGTTTTACCATGAGAATCTGCAAGAAGGAAATAGAGGTAAATTTTTTAAAATAATCTTTTATACAGAAGAACTTCCTAAGGGTGACTTCAGATTCAAGAAGCCAAGTAGGAAAAGTCTGATAAATCTGAGAACATAAAAATTAAGTTCCTTTGCACAGAAAAGGAAAAGTACAATAAAACTATAGAAGATAAACTTGACAAAATATTTGTAATATATGTTAAGTAATGGGTAAGTGTTCCTAGTTTAAAAAAAAAAAACTGTTATAAGCCTAAAAGAAAAGAATAAACAACCAATAGAAAAAAATAGGTAAATATTTCATAGAAAAAGAAACACAAAGAATAAATATAAACACATGAAAAGATGAATAACTTCATTCTTACGAGATGAAAAATAGAAATAATAATGGTTGACTACAGGATTTTAAAAATTCATTATACCCAGTGTTGGTGAGGATGCAGGGAAACAGTGACTCTCAAGTATTATTCGCTGGAAAATATATCAGGATAGTCTTTTTGGAGGCCATTTGGCAATATCTCCTGGCAATTTATGGGGCCTGCAGGAACACACAGAGGGATATGATGGTTTGAATGTATGCAGGCAGGACAGGGTACGGCTAGGCACTCAAGCTCTGGAACCAGACTGCCAGGGATCAGATGATACCTCAGCAACTTCCCAGCTATGTGACTGCAGCAAGTTACTTTACCTACATGGGCCTCATCTGTAGGGCGGAGATAATCGCTTAGTTCTCTCATAGAGTTTTTGTGAAGAGTAGAAATATTTACACACATTAGAAGAATGCTTAGCACATAGGTATCGATCATTGCAACATTAATCGAAAGAAAACACCTAATTGCTCATCATAGCATGCTGCTGAAGTAAGTCCATGGGCTACCATGTTCCATTCAAGTGAATGGAGCAAACCTATTTTGACCAGGTGATCAATGTCCCCATCTTGTTAAATTCTGCGGCATTGCTTGTTCTAGAATATCAGAACTTCCCACATTGCTTTCTTTATTTGTGTCAGAATTCTAGTAAGCTGGGAACAAGACAAGTGGCAATTCCGAAGACAAGTATTTTAAGAAGCGGTGGACATTGAGGGTTTGATTCTTAGGCTCTTTCTTGTGCTTTCTGCCTTAGAGCAGAGTTTCTCAAAAATGGCACCATTGATATTTTTTTTAAAGTAGGCTTCACGCCAAGTGTGGAGCCCAGTGCGGAGCTTGAACTCATGACTCTGAGATCAAGACCTGAGCTGAGATCAAGAATTGGATGCTTAACTGACCGAGCCACCCAGGCATCCTGACATTTTTGGAGGGATAATTCTTTGTTGGGGGCTGTCCTGTGCATTTAAAAATGTTTGACAGTATCCTTGTCCTCAATCCACTAAACATGTGTAGTACCCCCAAGTTCTGAAACCAAGGATGTCTCCAGATACTAGAGATCCCTTTGGGGGTTGGTGTGAAATCACTGTGGGTTGCTTCAGAGGCTGGGAATGGTAGCAGGGGGCATGTCACCCCTCTACATAATCAAGAAAATGATTCTCCAGCAGAGGGGGAGGCTATAGTTTGGATTTTGAAGCAGTTTGGAAAAGATCTCCCTCCCTAAGTATGAACTCAGACACTGCTTTTGAAAATTAATGTTCTGTGTGTGTGTGTGTGTGTGTGTGTTTGTGTGTGTGTGTGTGTGTGTGTGATTATTTGACTCAACAGTTATCCACAGGGCATAGCTTCTACTTAATCTGTAGCAAAGTCCTTGAAAGAATCCGGATTGGAAGTGTCAATGTCCCATCACACTTTCATGCTTCTGAAAGCCCACTTTTATTTTTAATTTTTTAATTCATTAATTTTTTGAATCAGCAGTATATCATACGGTTCAAAATTTAAAAGGTATAAATGAGTGTAGAGTGAAAAGTTTTTTCCCCATCTCTGTCTCTAGACACCTGGGTCCTTCCCATGAGGTAGCCACATGAACAGTTTCTTATTTATTCTTCTAAATATATTTTATGTGTACACAAATATATATACATATTTTTTCTCTCTCTCTTTTTTTTAACCAAAATGATCGCTTACTTGATATACTGTTCCGCAACTTCATCCAGCCTCTCCTATGCATGTCCGGCATATAGTCACCATTCCCTCCTTCCTGACAGAGCTCTGTTTGGGGGCTGTTCTCCCCATACCTCCACCCACGGAACTCCCATGTGCCTTAAGAGAAGTGGATTGCAACCCCAGACTTGGGAGATAGCTGGTCAGAGGGTGACCCTCTCTCCTTGCCCTAGATCAGTTCACAAATGAGCATAAGATCCAATTCAGGCTAGTAAACAGGCTGAGAAATTTGTTAGGCAGTCCAGGAAAAATCTTTTTCTTTTGAGAGAAAGAAGGGAATCTTTCTTGCTTCCTCCACACCTCAAAGCGAAGATGAGGCAGACATTTTAGGCATGGCACTGGAGGAACTGGAGTGCCTGGATTAAGCCACTCCTGAACCTTGATCTACTGCTGTCCATCCAGGCATAGAATGGAGGGGTGATGTCACTTTTAGCAGTCTAGGGTGGGGTCAAAGGGCAGCAATGTGGGAGTTATAATTTTTTTTTTTAAGATTCTATTTATTTATTTGACAGCAATCACAAGTACGCAGAGAGGCAGGCAGAGAGAGAGAGAGAAGGAAGCAGGCTCCCCGCGGAGCAGAGAGCCCGACGTGGGGCTCGATCCCAGGACCCTGGGATCATGACCTGAGCCGAAGGCAGAGGCTTTAACCCACTGAGCCACCCAGGCGCCCCTGGGAGTTATAATTTTAAACATGAAGCCTTTCAGGTCCAAGTCTGGTGTGCTGGTGGGCTTTTGGTTTACAGCAGAGAAATCCTCTCTCCGATGTGCAGTATGTATCAGTAAAGAAACATTCAGATCTCATTTGAGAGTAAGCATGCAAGGCGAGGCCTATCTCCCACTGCACAAATGAGGAAAGGAAAACGCAGTGGGGCAAAATGCTTGCTCAAGGCCACATGATTTATAAGAGGCAGATCTGGAAAATCTGACCCAACTTTGTTTCCATATCAAGGTTACTCTCCCTGATTTTCCTCCAAACTCCAGGGAGCTCTGGCTCACAGTATTTGTGCTCACAAAAACATAAGGGCCCACACTACTCTGGAGCAGCAGGACCAGGAAGCTTGGGATGGTCAGGGAGGAGGCAAGAAGAGCCCCGATGGGATACAGCTGCAGTCACTGAGAATGCTGTCACCATGACAATATGACCTCCGACCCCCACCCCATTCCCTGTGTCATGACACTCAAGATTTGGTGTCCTGGAAGTCAATGTTCCAGCTTCCTGGCTACAGTGGGGCAGGAGAGAAGGATCTGGTGCCCCGCTGATGGAAGACTCCCATGGACATTGGGGTGCTGTGCTGGAGGAACCCCAACGACAACTGTTCCCATTAACTCTGAGGTACCTGCCACCTCCCAAACTCTGGTGGCAAATAAAATAAGTACCCTTCAGGGACCTCCTTTAGTTAGCAAATTTTCTTTTTCCTTTTTCTCATAAAGGATTCAAATTCTTATAAAGAATTTCTCCTAAAAAACAGCATGGAGGTTCCTCAAAATGTTGAAAATAGAACTGCCCTATGACCCAGCAATTGCACTATTGGGTATTTATCCTAAGGATACAAACGTAGTGATCCAAAGGGGCACATGCACCCGAATGTTTATAGCAGCAATGTCCACAATAGCCAAACTATGGAAAGAACCTAGATGTCCATCAACAGATGAATGGATCAAGAAGATGTGGTATATATACACAATGGAATACTATGCAGCCATCAAAAGAAATGAAATCTTGCCATTTGCGACAACATGGATGGAACTAGAGTGTATCATGCTTAGCGAAATAAGTCAAGCAGAGAAAGACAACTATCATATGATCTCCCTGATATGAGGAAGTGGTGATGCAACATGGGGGCTTAAGTGGGTAGGAGAAGAATAAATGAAACAAGATGGGATTGGGAGGGAGACAAACCATAAGTGACTTTTAATCTCACAAAACAAACTGAGGGTTGCTGGGGGGAGGGGGTTTAGGAGAAGGGGGTGGGATTATGGACATTGGGGAGGGTATGTGCTTTGGTGAGTGCTGTGAAGTGTGTAAACCTGGTGATTCACAGACCTGTACCCCTGGGGATAAATATATATGTTTATAAAAAATAAAAAATTAATTAAAAAAAAAAAAAGAATTTCTCCTAAAGAATTCAATCCCAAGGTTGAGGGTATCATTGATGTTGGGGTCAGAGAGCTGATCTCAATCAAAAGTGGGGGGAAAAAAACCATGTGTGACCAATAACATCCCTGGTCTCAAATGTAGTCACAGAGCTTCAGCTGGCTCTATAAATGTGACATGTGGGCACGTGCTAGGTGTTGCACACACCCTTTCGTTCCTGCACGAGCTTAAGCATGCCACAATGGTGTGGCTGCATTTTGTTTTTAATCCTAGGTTCATTTTTAGATCCTAAAACCAAAACGGAATTCGGGAAGTGTGAATTTACTTGAACCAAACTGAAAAAAGGTTTTCTCAGCCTCTGTAAAATGAAGCTGCCGAATTCACAAGAGTTTTAATTATAACACACTAAATAAACACAATAAGCTGCGCTTTGCTCTGAGGTTGAA
Organism: Mustela erminea; assembly: GCF_009829155.1. Lineage (NCBI taxonomy): Eukaryota > Metazoa > Chordata > Mammalia > Carnivora > Mustelidae > Mustela > Mustela erminea. The sequence goes on along the minus strand of NC_045618.1, from coordinate 20,737,653 downwards.
ATCTCTATCTATTTTTATCTCCAAGCAAATAAGAGACCAGAAGGGAAAGTTACTACATTATGAGTGGATGATTGAACTTAAGCATCAACGAATTCTTTGACATTATTCTGTACTGTCTGCTAAGGAATATCCCTTACCAGGAACCATTACTATAAACAAACTGAACACAAATTTTAGGATTTTTGAGAAAAATATTTTCTTCCAAGAGGCAAAGGGAATTTGAGTGCATTAGACACTGCTCTGCATTTTTGTGGTCATGAGTTCTGACATGGATGTGGATGAAGCTTATGACTCATGGAAGATATTGTGTTCAGTGAAATAAACCAGTCATTAAAAAGCACATACTGTATGATTCCATGTAGATGAGTTTCCTAGAGTAGTCAACTGCATAGACACAGAAAGTAGCATGGTGGTCCCAGGGGCTGGGAGAAGAGAGGAATGGGGAGTGAGCGTTTTAATGGGTGCAGAGATTTGGTTTTGCAAGCTGACAAAGTTCTGGATGCGGATAGGGATGATGGCTGTACATCATGAGTGTATTTAGCCCCACCCAACTATATACGGGAAAAGGGTTAAGATGGTGAATTCTATATTATAGGTATTTTACCACAATAAAAACAAAACAAAACAAAACAAAAAACCCATGTTATTCTGAAATAACTTTAAAGCATAATTCTCATTTTGTATTTCCATAGAGCCCTGGAGAGAGGGACAAGACTCTCCCTTTCTTACCTCCTACAGTCTCCGAGGCCTTAGACCTCAGGCCATGAAGATGAGGATGACTCTTGTTACTGTTACACCAGGGCTTGGAGGAAATTGGGGAACCAGGAACTGAACCCTCTGAGAGTTGGTGGCTGGGTCCTTGGTGGGCTGCAGGGCAAGGCCAGGCCTAGGGGAATACTGTCCCGCGTGCCTCCCCTTGGCTTCATTTTCTTGGTCTTTTAGAAGAGCCTATTAGAACTAATTTTGTTCCCAGGAGTGGGCCTGGGATGATGACACTGGGCTGAATTCTTCCTCTGTACTTGAGGGTCACTCAGGAACCTGCTCTTCCATACCAGCCTAAGAGAGGGATTTTCAACCCTTCCAAAGAGAAGAGAACAGACATGGATGTTTCTACCTTCTCCATTTCTAAAGCAACCCATACTACAGATGGGAAAACTGAGGCGTGTGGAAGTGAAGAGGCTGAAGTCCACACTTCACTGACTGGCTGAAGCCAATTTGAACCCAGCTTTGTCTGACTCAAAGCTTTAACTTACACTAAGATCTTTTTTTTTTTTTTTTTTAAGATTTATTGATTCATTTGAAAGAAAGAGTGGGACGGGGAAGTGGCTGTGGGGGGAGGGGTAAAGGAGGAGGGAAAGAGAAACTCAAGCAGACTCTCTTCTCAATGTGGAGTCTGAGTGGGGCTAGAACCCAGGACCCCAATATCATGACCTGAGTCGAAACCAAGAGTCAGTTGCTCAACCGACTGAGCCACCCAGGTGCCTGCAAGATCATCTCCAAATCAAAAGTTTGATCCTTACAGTTACCAAAAAATGAACAAGTCGTCCAACCAATTTGATTAGGAAGTTCAGGCAAATGACTGTCCGAGAAGTTTTATACAGAGGCTCTGTCAGTTTGAACACTTAAACCAATTTTACTGCAAACAGTCATTAAATCACGTTGTGATGTTTCGGAACCAAATGGGATATTTCTTTATGATACATTTTTTTTTTTTTAACCACACAGATGCACAGCTTTAATTCTGAAATCCCCAAGTATATTTGTCTTATCCTTCCCCCGAAACGGGTGATGCATTTTTAATGAAAGAAAACACGAACCATTATTATTCATCATAAAATATAAACCAGAAGCGATTTCGCAGCCAATCAAACCAGAGTTTAGAATTGGATGCCCTGGCACTTCTCACCACACTCGGGTCAAAGCGCCTCCTTCTGCAGGCTTCCCCGCACCCCTGAAGACCCAGGACCGCCAGGGGGCTCTGCGTGCTCAGCCGAGGACAGCGGCCGTGGCAAACATTGGGGCTTGCTGCCATAACAGCTTGATTTACTCTAAAGATTCATCAATTCAACAAAAATACGTTTAAGCTGCAATGCTTGGCTTGGAACTTTGAAGATCAGTGGTATCTATTGTTAGGACAGTTATGGGACTTTCCGACTTCTTTTTATTTACTTTTCTTTTCTTTTCTTTCTTTTTTTTTTCCTCTTTCTTTCTTTGTTTCTTTCTTTCTTTCTTTTCTTTTTTTTTTTTTTTTTTTTTTGGTGGTACTGATGCCTCAGGGCTTTCTGTGCATCACAGCTTACTCTGCGGTGCTAAACTTCTCCGCAGACTCTCGGCTGTTCTTGCCTCTCCTTTCACACCCTTTTGGACCTGAAGCTTGTCTGTCCTGTTCATCCCTGAAATTGGAGCCTGCGACCTCTCCTCTCATTGCTCAGCGAGCTTGTCATGCCTTTTCCGGTTGAGAGCTGTATGGTGGAACCATGTTAAGTTGTCATTTTTGTCCTGGAAAAAGGACAATTTGATATCCTTCATTTTAGTACCTCTGGCGGGGTAATCTATCTACCTGCTTTTGTGACCTAATACGGGGGACAAATAGTTCCTCCCTCAAAGTGTTCTTCTGAGCAAAACGGTATTAGTTCTATCCATATTTCCTCGTCAGTGACATGTATGGCACAGTCACAGGGCTTCAATGCCAGTTTCCGGGCATGGAGGTCTGAACCCTTCCCTGCCTTCCCACAGGGAACCCCTTGTCCTCTTTGTGGCTAGTTGCCTTCCTCTGGGCCAATGAGACATCTATCTCTGAGGGTATGAAGACAAGTATAGTCCAAAATGTTGTTCCTGTTCAGTTTAAGTAGTAAATTATACTTTCTTCCATTTCTCTTTGCCTGAAAGCTTTATACAATGTTAAAATTTCTTCTTAATTATGTAAACAACGAAAAGAATGTAACATGTGAGTTCTCTGTTTTGTGGGGTGTTCAGTTGTATCAGTTCTTTATACAGTTTGAAGACTAATCCTTTATCAGATATGTCATTTCCAAATACCTTCTCCCATTCCACAGGTTGCCTTTTAGTTTTGCGATTTCCTTCACAGTGTGGAAGTTTTTTATTTTGATATAGTCCCAGTATTTTATTTTTGCTTTTGTTTCTCTTGCCTCAGGACACCTATCTAGAAAAATGTTGCTATTGCCGATGTTAGGGAAATTACTACTTGTGTTCTTTCTAAGGATTTTTATGGTTTCAGGTCTTCCACTTAAGTCTTTAATCCATTTTAAGTTTATTTTTATGGGTGGTGATTGTACTATTGTAATGTAATTGTACTTCTGGGTATTTATCCTCAAAATACAAAAATGGTAATTCAAAGGGATACATACACACCTGTGTTTCTTGCAGTGTTATTTACAATAGCCAAGCTATGGAAGTAGCCCAAGTGTCCATCAACAGATGAGTGGATAAAGAGGTGGTGTGTATATATGTGTGTGTATATATTATATAATGAAATAATACTCAGTCATAAAAACTAATGAAATCTTTCCATTTCCAATGACATGGATGGAGCTGGAAAGTATATGCTAAGCAAAATAAGTCAATCAGAGAAAGACAAATACCATATGATTTCACTCACATGTGGAATCTACTAAACCAAACAAACAGCAAAGTGGGGAGAGAAACAGAGAGAAGCCAAGAAACAGACTCTTAACTCTAGAGAACAAACTGATGGTGAGCAGAGGGGCAGTGAGTGTGGGGAATGAGTCAAACAGATGAAGGGGATTCAGGAGTATTCTTATCAAAAGAATGTGACATGTACCTTAAGTGTTAGTTTGTTTGGAGTTGGAAACATCACTGAGCCCTTTGTTTACTGTCTTAGATTCTCATTAAGCACTTGATAAATCTATTTGTTCTTTAAAATGAACTTGAATAAACAAGTTTCCACAAAACTGGGGCCCATGCACAAATGTAAAACTTCATCCCTGGCCAGTGTTGGCCCAACTTGAAGAAATTCAAAGACCTCTGTCAAATAAATAAATAAAATCTTAAAAAAAAAAAAAAAGAGTCACCTGGTTGGCTCCATTAGAAGAGTGTGTGACTCTTGATCACAACTTTTGCCATGAGTTTGTGAGCTTGAGCCCTACGTTGGGTTTAGAAATTACTTAAATATATAAGACTTTAAAAAAACAGATCTTTGGGGAGGGTATGTGCTTTGGTGAGTGCTGTGAAGTGTGTAAACCTGGTGATTCACAGACCTGTACCCCTGGGGATAAAAATATATGTTTATAAAAAATAAAAAAATTAAAAAACAACAACAACAACAACAACAACAACAACAAAAAAACAGATCTTGCTCAAATGATCTCCTCCCTGAAGTCTCTAAGACATTTTCTGTCACCTTTTTGTAAAGTTTTATGGTTTTACTTTTTGTATTTAGGTATTGAATCCAAGAGCACTTTGCCTTTTCCGTACAGTGTGAGGTAGGGATCCAACTCAAAGCCGTCCATTTATTGAGATGGTTTTCCCCATCATTACTGCTAACATGTCAGTCTTTCCCCTTTGGTCTGGAGTCCCCTGCTCCCCTGTGCCTGTCCCAGGGCTGCGTGTGGTAGCTTGGGAACTCACCCACAAGCTGCATTTATCTCTTTATGTTTCTTCTTGCCAGACCAGATTTCTTTTTGCTTTAACTTTGTGGTATGACTTCACATATGGGGAGTGCCCTGCAACCCCTGGTCTTTCTTCTGCCAAATTGTCACACCTATTTGTGGACCTTGCACATCTAGACACATTTTAAAATCCATTTTTTGAGTTCCCCAAAAAATTACATGTAGAAAATCAGCAGTCAGTCACTAACGGAATACTGTCTTTTAATTAAAAAATAGTGTATGTGTGGGGCAAGCTCTGTGATCTACTTCTGAACTCAAGAATGAAACTCCCAAGTATTAACAGTGATTTAAAATCCATTCCCTGGAGTGTCGGTTAGTCTGGGGTATCTTTAAATGCTCATTTTCAAAGTGCTTTGCCTTTGGAGGCTACTAATGCATGCAGTGTGCTGCCATGGTAACAGTTACTTTTAGTTAGTACTTTTTATAGATTAAAGTGTTACACCCTGGAGTCGCTTCATGTAGAAGAAGAAATCTTAAGACAGTGTGATACTTCTTTTAATGTAGATATTTAATGACACAGAGTCAGACTTAGCCTACTGGAAATGGAACATCTTCAGCCTTTATATTTAATATGGACATGCATTGTTACCAGAACGAGAACAGTCTCATTAACATTTCTGTTTTTCTTTTTTTCCCTTACAAAATGCAAGTTAACCTTTTCTATCCATTGGAATTTATCAGCATTGAATAAATAGTGGCAGAAATGTGTATGTCTGCCTGGAGTTTGTATATGTCACTATGTTTCTTCCCTGGGGCAAAATCCCCAGTTATTGTGGGGAGTCAAAAGACTCAGGGAACATGGTGTCTCACAATCCAATAGGGGAGACATCACAGGGCACTCTGCGTAGAAGGAGCGCATGGGCCTGGGTTTGGGTATTGGCTCTGACCTTTACTAACTGTGTAGCCTTGAGCTTTGATTTCTTCAGCCATAAAATGAAGATTATTATATATACTTCGTTGAGCAATTGTGATGATTAAATGTATCTTTGGTTAGTGATAAAAATATGTGATTTTTAAAAGTGACCATATAATGATTTCAAGTCAATATTCAAGACAGGAAGAGGGATGCAATATATGCAACACAATCATGCTGAAGAAAGTTGGAGTGAGCAGTCATGGTAGGTACAAGAATCAGAGGACAGACCCATGTCCTCTGCTTCCAGGCACAGAGGGAGAAGGAGCACCAGGGCAAGACCTCAGGAAGGCCATAGGTCTGGGCAGAAGGACCAACGGGCTGGTGGGGTTGGGAATCGGTCAATGTCATGGCGACAGGAGGCCCCAAGTGTAGGGTGAGAGCTCTGTACCTCACACAGAAAGTGACATGATGATAAGAAATGTTTCAGGAAGAAGATATGGCAAAACTAAGTGGCACGTGGAGACAAGCATGAAGGCTGTCTGTGTCCTTGGCCTGAGAAAAGAAGGGCCTGAACTCAAGGACCAGAAGAGTGAGATGAAGGTACAGATCTCAAAGTCATGAAGAAGAGATCTCCTCTTGGGATGTGGGGATTAGCTATCCTGGGAACAGAAGGAGTAGAAGAAGCCAAAATGAATCTTGAAGGGTTTGATCTTTTCTGATAAACAGTTTTTTAAAGCAATAACAACGAGATGGGTCTGGCTGGCTCAGTTAGAAGAGATGTGACTTTGATTCCGGGGTTCTGAGTTCAAGTCTCATGCTGGGTGTTGAGATTACTTAAATAAATTTTAAAAACTTAAAAAAAGGTAGAGCAATAACCATGATAATACCACTATGTGGTCTGAATATCTGACATTTATCCTTAAAAAAAAACTTTTCAAAAGGCATTTATGAACATTATTGCATTTGGCTCCCACAAGAGCTTCGAGATAGAACAGGCAGATGTTACATCCTTGTCTAAAATAGGAAGAGACCATTTCTAGAAAAGTAACAACAGCAATCAAGGCAAAACAATTTTTAGGCCTTATTCTGTTTCAAAAAAAAGCCAACAACATCTAAGTGGCTTCCTTTGCCTGTGTGGTTCAACACCATGGCCAAGGTCAGTTTCTTCAGTTAGTTCTCTAAGAATCAGGAGGGAACTGATGAAAAATACACATCGCCAGGAAGTGTTTTTAGAGTTCTCAAGGACAGCCCTGATTGTCCAGAGAGCAGACTAGTTTATTGTACAGATGCATGTAATGAAATTAAGTGTACCAGTCCTGCACATGGTCCAAATGAGATGCTTCCTAATCTAGGACTCCAGCTTGCCTTCTTGCTTGAGCTCTCAATGGCTCAAATCGTGGTTCTGGGTCTGGCGCCATTACTCACATTCACCAGGAATACAACTCAGCTCTTCGTCTGAGTCCCTAAATGACTTCCATCCTGATTACCCTACTGTGGTCCATAATATTTCTCTTCTTCCAGTCCCCTAGTGGTAGGCAGCTTCTCACAGGGCTCCTGATGATTACCACTTCCCAGTATTAACACCTGTAGTTCCCTTCCCTGTGTACCTGAGCTGAATTTAGTGACTTGATTTTAATGAATAAAATATAGTAAATGTTATGGGATGCCAGTTTTTGTGATTAGGTTATATGAGATCAGTTCCATGGCAAGAAATTGAGGGTAACCTCTGACCACCTGCTAGTGAGAAATCAAGACCCTCATTCTATCTCACAAGGAATCCTGCCAACAACCATGTGAGTGACCTTGGAAGTAGATCCTTCTCCCATTGAACCTTCAGATGAGACCACAGACCTGCCTGACAGGTTGATAGAAGCCTTATAAGAAACCTTGAATGGATAACTCAATTAAACTGTGCCCAGATCCCTGACCCACACATACTGAGAAAATAAATGTTTTTTTAGGCCACTAAGTTTTGGGGGTAACTTGTTATGCAGCAATAGACAACAAATATACCTATATTCCAATACTTGGAGTTATCTTTGATCCTATCAATTATAATAAGGCACCGAGATGTTCTCCTGTTCTTTTTAAGACCCTTAAAATTTTGAAACTTTAGAATTTGATGGAAAGGAATGTGCTTCTTAGGCAGGAAGAGATCTTTCAGGATATGGCGTCTCCAAGCATTTTTTGTTGTTGTTGTACAACTGTTTCTCCAGTCTAACCCCTCCCCAATTTTTCACTGGGGAAAAAACCACTGTCCTCACTTTTCTTTCTTGTTATGTTCTATGTCCAAAAATGTGGCTTGAGGCCAGACTGTACTTTTCTGCATCCCTCACCAATTCCACAGCCTGATTGCTGTGTTTCTGAGCCTGACTTGGTCAGCAGATCTTTTATTACTGCAGCATTTGGTGCTTGGTTTCTGGCATTCCTGACCTTGTACTGCACCCACACAAATCAAAACCACCTTGGCAGCTCTGCAGGAAGGTTCGATTCTCTCCCCCAACAATGCAAGTCCAGGTTCCAAGTTACAAATCAGGTCCCTGACTAGTTGCCAGTGCTAAGCCCTGGTTCATAGACTGCCCCCCTGCCCCATCATGCCCCTCTCAAGCTTTTTGTAACCCTGAACTTTCCAGTTCTACCACCTTGAGGCAGTGTGAACAAAGGAATGAGCCAAGTTCTGAGCTTGCTCTTGCTATCTTTCCAGGGGGTGTGGGATAGGACATGTGAAAGTGCCAACTCTTCAGGGGGAGATATTGATGGGCCAGCCCCAAGTAGAGTTTGGCAATGGGCACTGCCACTCAGTGGCATAACGTTGACTCATGAAAACAGTGGGGAGTGGAATGTGGCGGCAGAGAATCAGCTCCCAGCCCCTCTCAGCAATTATGGAGCAGGCTGTTGACTTGGGGCCAGGAAAATAGAGTAAAAGTCCCTTTTCCTGGCTTTCAAGAGCTGTCTGCTGTAGGCTGACCTCAATCTGCTTGTCCAGTCTATTCCTCAACATGAGCCCTCTGCTCCGACCACTTTCTAAACCAGAATGCTTTACTCTAAGGATTATTTATTGAATGGATGAACCTCACAAGACATTATGTGAAGCATAGGAACTGCTTAAGTCACTTCCCTTCCAGGAAGTCATCTCCCTCTGTGCTGGCTCAAGAAGACCTTCTTTTATTCAACATGGTGGACTTCCAGTCTGCTTTCTAGTTATATGGGGCTTTGTACTGTATTAAACTTTTAAATTCCTGTTTTGATTTCTTCAGTGAGAATGTGTGGATACGTTCTTTTTTTTTTTTTTTTTTTTTAAGATTTTATTTATTTATTTGTTAGAGAGAGCGAAAGAGAGAGCATGAGCACAGGCAGACAGAGTGGTACACAGAGGCAGAGGGAGAAGCAGGCTCCTTACTCGATCCCAGGATGCTGGGATCATGACCTGAGCCAAAGGCAGCCGCTTAACCAGCTGAGCCACCCAGGCGTCCCTGGATACGTGTTCTTAAGGTAGGATCCATCCTTTACTTCTTTGCTTTCCTCACAACACTTAGAAACATGGTGCTCAGTAGGCAGTTGTTCAGATACTTATTTAGAAAATAATGGACTATTTTCTTACTGAAAATTGGCTGTATTCTTTCTCTCTCTCATACCCCCCAACGTATACATATATGGTCTTATGGTCTCAATGGGTATGTCCCCTTCAAGTTCATATTTGGAAATCCTAACTCCATGTGAGGGTATTTGGAAGTGGGGCCTTTGGGAGGAGATTAGATCACAAGGGTCAGTGGAACCTTAATAAATGGGATACTATCCTCACAAAAGAGAACCAGAGAGTTCCTTCTGCCAAGTGAAGAGGTAGAGAGAGGATGGCTGTCTGTGAACCTGGAAGCCCTCACCAGACAGCAAATTTGCGGACCCCATGATCTTGGATTTCTTAGCCTCCAGGACTGTGAGAAGTAACTGTTTATTGTTATAAGCCACCCAGTCTGTGGTATTTTGTTATAACAACCAAAATGGGATAAGACATATTTTTATATTTATAAATATGCCAAGAATTTTTTCTCAAGGTACTGAACTAAAGGATTGTTGTTGGGATGTTTTCCTTCAATAAATAAATATAAAAATAAGTATAAATATAAACATACTTTTTTAGTTATTTCATTTTGGGATTTGACAATTCAATGTTATCTCCTATTCAACAGGTTTCTATCTATATTATTTTTGCTATATGACCTCATGCATATCATTCCAGTGCTGAGGCGGTTGTAGGGGAAATATTTGTTCTCTCTCTCTCTCTCTCTCTCTCTCTGTGTGTGTGTGTGTGTGTGTGTGTTTGGAAATATTGGTTCTAATGAGGTTACTGGGAGTTGAACTGAACTGACTCAGGCCTTGGAGAATGGAATCATTCTTCAAAAATTTTTCTTTTTAAGTATTCTCTACACCCAATGTGGGGCTCAAACCTACAACCCTGAGATCAACAGTCACACGCTCCACGGGCTGAACCATCTGGGTATCCTGAGAATGGAATCATTCTTACCAGTTAACCACAGATGAGAGAGAATCTATATCTACATATTACAAATTGGCACCAGAGTGACCTTCATGCATAAATGGTGTAGAATTCTTTTTTCCCAATGAATAATGGAAACCTTCGGCAGCACAGAGTAAAGTTGGCAAATGCTGTCTGGAATGAAACCATTGTGTTCTCCTGGGGGACAGAGTCCACTAGTAACGTCCATCAGAGAAGCTGCCAGGAAGAGCAAAGCTTTGATTAAATTGGGTATTAACCAGAGCCTGAGTGCTTGAACCACACTGATAAAGACAAAACTCACCTACCTACCAGAAACATTCTTTGCATGCAAGATTTGGCAATGAAAATAAACAAAAGCTTTAGCTTGTCAACTACATATACCGTGAAGAGTGCTGAAGTTCTGTTTGTTGTTAAGGCTATTTTGGTTTTTCTGCTTAGCTGGCTATGAAAACTATTATTTGCATTCTTTTACAATATCGTTTAGAGCTTGAAGGTAAGTGTGAAAGAACGCAGGGAATTAATATCACTTCTCAGAAGCTCTCATTTTATTTAACCCAAAGAACTTTTACAGAACAGATTTTGTTATGAATCAAAGGCTGTCATTCCTTCACCACGGGGTGATTTAACAAATTAAAGTTAGGAGAGGAGTAGATAGAGCTAATGGGAGTGACAAAGATGCCTTCAGAGTGATTTATTCGTTGAAGAAAAAAAATCGCTGTCAACACCAAGTCCAAGCAGTGTGGGTTTGAATGCCTACTTTATAGCACCACCTAGTGGTGATACAGCGCCATCCTTCTGTTAAATGCGGATGTAGTTCATCTTACTTAGCCGGGAACTAGCAACTCCAGGTCGTTAGTCACAGTCTGTGACTGTAAACTACTAAAAGTGTGAAAGGAGAAAGGTGTCTTTGATCAGAAGAACGTGTCTCAGAAGATAAAGTGAATTAATATAAAGTAAGCAAAGTATTAGCAGCTCATATGCCATGATACTAAATGTAAAGATGTTCTCAGGGTGCCTGGCGGGCTCAGTTGGAAGAGCATGTGACTCTTGATCTTGGAGTCATGAGTTTGAGCCCCATATTGGGGGTAGAGATGATTTAATTAATTAATTACCTAATTTAATAAATTAATTAAAAAATGTTTTAAAAGTACATTTTAAAATGTTCCTAGCAGGGCGCCCGGGTGACCCAGTTGGTTAAGCGTCTGCCTTTGGCTCAGGTCATGATCCTGGGGTCCTGGGATTGAGTGCCCCAGTCAGGGTCCTTGCGCAGCAGGGAGCCTACTTCTCCCTCTGTCTGCTGCTCTCCCTGCTTGTACTCTCTCTCTCTCCCGTGCTCTCTCTCTTGCAAATAAATAAATAAAATCTTTTTAAAAAAGAATAAAATCTCAATATATATATATTTCTGCAGTTTAGTCTCATGCATAATGCTGACAAAATACCTTTGAACTCACAAGTCATCTTAGAAATACCCTTTTCCCATTATAAAATTAATCCACATCAATTGCAGAAAATTAAGAAAACAGGAAACCAGAAAGAAAGAAACTTCACTTGAGGGGCACCTGGGTGGCTCAAACGGTTAAATATCTGATTCTTGATTTCGGCTCAGGTCATGATCTTGGGGTTGGTTGTGAGATTGGGCCCCCGTGCTGGGCTCTGTGCTAAGTGTGGAGCCTGCTTAAGATTCTGTTTCTCTCTTCCTTTGCCCTTCCTACCTCACTGGCAAGCCCCCCACCAAAACAAACAGAAAACAAAACAAAACAAAACAAAAAAACCTCACTTGAAATCTCAACACTCAGAAAACTACTTAAACTATTTTCCCCACTTTTAAAAACTAGCAAACTTGCTTGACACCTGACTTCTTTCACTTAGTAATAATTTGTAATGCCAGAAAGATATTTTTTATGAAATTATTTAAAATAATTTAGTTTTCTACTATACAGGTATATAACAATTTTCTCAATTAGCTCCATAATGTTGAACTCTTAAGTTGCTCCCAATCTTTCTGTCTAAAATAAACCTTTGGAAACATCTCTGTTTATTTCCTTGGTATTAAAATAATGAAAAATTCTCATTTAAATGAAAAAAAAATTACAAATGTTTAAATAGTAAATGCTTTCGTAAAAGAACAGCAATATCAAGACAAGGTAGTTTTAATTTCTGAAAACTGCCTAGCTCCTAAGGCCCGCTGCATGCAAGGAAATTATCTAAAAATATGACCTGATCCTTCCAGAGATGAAAGTACAGAAATAGAGGCAATGTCTAGTGGGTGATGCTAGATAAAATTTCCCCAACAAGATTTAAAATTCTTTCAGGACATGGGTCATTTCTTCCGTTTCTATTGTTTTCTGGTCTCAGTCTGAATTTTTTGTGTTTTGTTTTGTTACAGGTGACAGAAAATCAGAAGCTACTAGCTAAAGCACAAGGGAAAGTTGTTGGCCTGTGTGACAGAATTTCTAAGAATAGGTTCAACTTCAGGGAAGGCTGGATCCAGGCTGTTCCCCGCATCACCCGGCCGGTCTGCTCTGCCCCTCGACTAGCTTCCTCTCTGTCTGTTCCTTCTCACATGGGTCTTCCCTCAAAGAGGCAAAGCAGTAGCTCTAGGCTACACACTTTCAGTTAAAATGCCCAGCTACTCTCCAGGAATGTTCACCATCTTCCTGGCAATACCCTTGAACTCAGTCTTGGGTTAGAGTCTTTGTTTCTTTATCCTATGTTACCATCTTCCCCGGTTTATTCTCCACTCTGGCGGAACATCCCCTCTAGTAGCTTTCTGAGAGGAGAGGTCTAGAATTGAATGTTCTCTTCTGAGATTTCGTAAGACCAGAATGTTCCTTTAGTTTACCTTCATGCTTGACTAGTGGTTTTGCTGGAATGAGAAAGATTCCCAACGTTATCCATACCTTGTCCTCCTCTCTCTCCTGAGTACACTTCTAGATCTTTGCAGGGAGGGGACATTGTGATAAATAGAGCCAATGAATTGTGATAGAAGAAGTACATCACTTCCAGGCCCAGGGGATTGAGAGCTTGGGTGCCTCTCCATGCTCTGAACTGCTCCCCCCAACCCCAGGAACTTTGGAGGACATGTATTTAAAAGCCCCCTTCAGGATAGAAAGAACCTGGAAGCCTGAATCTCAGTATGGAGAACCACTTGCCAACCTGTTTTTAGAGTAAACATTGTTGTGCTACTCTAAGATGTCAGGTTTCTTTCTTCTTCTTCTTTTTTTCTTTCTTCTTTTTAAATTACAACCGCCCTCAGTGGAATAAACATTTCTTAGGTGCACCATTCATACGAAGAAAAATGCATCCCTGAGGGACACAAAGGAAACTCAAACAAATGGAAATCTGTACTCCTGGAAAAGAAGATTCATGGTCATGACGGTACCAGTAGTGGAAAGTGTATTAATTATGAAGGTGATGTCATCCCATTAATATGCCAACAGCATATTATTTTTTTGAAGGAAAAACGAAAGGAACTCAATCTAAAGTTAAGATAGAAAGGGAATTTTTGGAAAAATGTTAAGTTAAATTCAGATTTCACATATGACTCCGGGATAAATTCTAGTTGGTGGAATAATGAAATGTAAAACAGGATAGCATAAAATTAGAAGAAATAATGATAATTGTTTAGAACCAAATAACTGGGGAGACCTTTCCAAGGTATGACATAAACACCTCATAGCCATGGAGAAGATATTGGTCGATTCCATTATTTAAAGGTAAAGGGAAAAAAACCCTAGTGTGAACACCCCCGCCATAAGCAAAACCACAAGAGAAATAATAAACTGGGAAAGTATTTGCAAATCAATTCACTTCTAAATAATAATTTCCCTAACACACAAATTGCTCCTGCAAATCTGCAAGAGGAAGACTAATAACTTAGCGAAGAAATGTGCAAATGATATGAACAGAGATAGAAGGAAACATACATGGATCTTAAAAGATGAAATGGGGCTCAATCTCACTCAGAGTAAGTCATTTCATATTGCAACTACAAAGGGACACCATTTTTCACCTATCAGATACTGGCAAAGATCCCAGAGTTTGAGAGCATGCTGTATTATTGAGGATACAGGAAATGAGCACTGCTATAAATTACTCGTGGGTGTATAAATTGCAACAATCCTTACAGAGCACAATTTGACAACATCTTTGCAAATACCCTTTGACCCAGCAAGTCCTCTTTTAGGACTTTTTCCATATCTGCAGATACGCGAAAGAATGTCAGCATAGCCTAGAAACATTGCTTGTAACAGTAGAGACAAGAGATGAGCAAAGTGTCAATGTAACGGGCCAAGGGCAGGCTGCCCCAAGATAGGCCACTTTGCCATGAATACTCTTTTGAGTTCAGAGTAATCAAAACCCCACAGATGGAGGTAAAGCTATCTTCCTGGTCCTCAACTGCCTAAATGTGCGTTGGGAAGGAGAGCCTGTTACCAGGACAAGAACTATTGACAGATTCCCTTTTACCTAAGAAACTCAACCACAGAATAGGGCAACCTTTATTTTTCAATAACACCTCCTTTCACCTTCCTGCTCTGGCCTTCCTCCCTGTCATTGTTTCCTCAGATTCCACCCCTCTCCTTAGCTCATATAAGCTTCACATTGCCTTATTTTCCTTAGAATTTCCATGTTTATGCGGATTCCCCATACGTATGCTATTAAATTTGATTTTCCCCTGTTAATTCATGTCATGTCAATTTGATTCTAAGTCCACCTAGAATGACCTTGAAGGGCAGAGGAAGGTCTTCGTCCTCGACATGGGCCAACAGGAGATAGTTTAAACAATGGGATGGCCACACAATGAAGTATTCCATAACTGGAAAAAAGAAGGAAGAAGTTCAAGAACAAACGTGGATTTATTTCCAATGCATCTGATTGAGTGAAAAAGACAAGTCGCGGAACACGTGTGCAATATACTGTACTAATTGTGTGGGTTTTTTTTTTTTAAAGAGGAAAATGTATAGAGTTTCTACATTCTCTGGAATGAAGTATAAAAATCTGGTCATTGTGGCTGTTCTTGGAAAGGGAACTGGATGGGGGTGAGGGGCAGAGAGGATTTGTACCATGTATCACTTTGAACCCCTTGAATTTTGAACCAAGTGAATATATCTGTGTAAAAAATAAAAATAGTGGGGCGCCTGGGTGGCTCAGTGGGTTAAGCCGCTGCCTTCGGCTCAGGTCATGATCTCAGGGTCCTGGGATCGAGTCCCGCATCGGGCTCTCTGCTCAGCAGGAGCCTGCTTCCTCCTCTCTCTCTCTCTCTGCCTGCCTCTCTGCCTACTGTGATCTCTCTATGTCAAATAAATAAATAAAATCTTAAAAAAAAAATAAAAAAATAAAAATAGTTAAAATTGAGAGAGAAGACTTGAAAGAAAGATTTGGGGCACTCGCAACTTACCTTTCAGCGTCAATGGTCACACAACCCCTTCAGTGACAAGCATCTCACTGAGTCAGGTCGTAGCTGAGTCAGGTCATAGGTCACACACATGTGTGAGGGACTCCACCTGCAGTCTGATCTCTATTGGAGGTTTTCGGGACACGCCTTGTACTGTGGACAAGTGTCATGGCCCTGTCCACCATATGACAAGAGTGTGAGTTTTGACATCCTATACTGGTACAGTCCAGAGGAGTAGCAGGGAAACAAAGCAATTCCCTTTTGATATCGTCAATAACAATGGCTCTAACTAGTGAGTGATAAGAATGGAAAGATTTCCAGGTGAAGATAACCCACGAAACTCACGAATGTAATTTACCCCTCTTGCCTCTGAGAGTCCTATTGCAATGACCAAAGAAACGTAGAAGAGAAAGGCCATAGTAGCATTGGGAATCTGGGAAGGATGCTTTTAAGAGATCAGAAGACACACAGAAATATTCCCTAAGATATAAAGCAGATGGCATCAGGTTGGTGACAGTTCTAGAATTTGTCTCTAGTTTCCATCTTCTAATGGAAGATTATTATTGCTCCCGAATAAAAGAAGAAATTGTGCTACAGGTAGTGTCCAGAGTGGATATTGGCGCACGACTAAAGGGTCAGTGTCCCGCATTGTCAGCTGCTTTGAGGGACAAAGAGAACCCACACTAAGAAGTCCAGTGACCCTCAGAACCTAAATGTCATCCTGTCTAGTCACATGGCCCACTAAAAAGCAACAAGTTGTTATATCCATAAAGTCTTCAGTTCTGGAAAAATTAGAAATCAGTTCTTACGTGAAAAATTGAACAGATGTTCTTCATCCATAATGGGCTTGTCTCAGGGGCTAAGCGGGAACTGAAAGCCCCAGCAGATGAATTCTCCCAGATTGCAGTGCAAAACAAGATGCCAAGGATAAAACTGAAGGCAAGTGTGAGGAACACCATTCATGTGGAGTGACTCAGGCAGTCGCCGGGTTCAAATCCTGCCGAATCCTTTATTAACTCTCTGAACTTGGATAAGCCCATCATGGCTCCTTAGTTTCTTCAGCTCTGAGCAGGGGACAACCAGAGGAACCACCGCATAGGAACACCCCTTGTACTGTTTGAGCATTATATAAAATAACAGGTAAAGGGCTTAAAAGATGCCTGAATAGAGTAAGACTCAGATCTGCTTAGCTAAGTTTCTATCACTATTAATATTAACAGACCATCAGCTATGTTAAAAATAAATATGCTACCACATTCCATGTTCAAATATATATATTGAAAAGAAAATGATGCAGAAATCTTCAAAAGTAATAATGACAAGAGTGGTCGCATGCTTCCAAAAACAGAAAACAAGAAACAGTGAAATCATAAAGATAGAATTCTAAGCCAAATATATTAAATAGGACACATTTTATATTTATAATTTAAAAAAACTATGAAAACAATGGCAATGAGCCTTTATGCCTGAACAACAATAGTATCAAACAACATGGAATCAAAATATATAAAGAAAAATGAATTGAGTCAAAATGAGAGAACTTAGCAAATTTCTAAGATGACTGATGAAATAGACAAAAACAAATGTCATGGGTTTTTTTTTTAAATATTTTATTTATTTATTTGAGAAAGCAAGAGGACAGAGGGAGAGGGAGAAGGAGAAAAAGACTCCCTGTTGAGCAGAAAGCTTAATGGGGGGTTCCATCCAAGGACCCCAAGATCATGACTTGAGCCAAAGGCAGACACTTAACTAACTGAGCCACATAGGTGCCCTGACACATGGTTTTAAATCTTGAAATCAAAACCTTGATTCCGTAGTAACATATAGGATTTTGAACCCCATAGACAATATATACTCTTTGTAAGCACACATGGAATATCTACAAAAATTGATATAGTTTTAAACAAAAAGTCCCAATAAACTTCAAAAAGTGGAAGACACTCAGAATAATTTTCTAAAGACAATGCAGCAAAACCAGAGATTAGAAATAACACAGAATGTATGCAAGTGTTGAATCATTAAATTGTACCAGAAACATACACTGTATATTAACTAACTGGAATTTAACTAAAAGCTTAAAAAAAAAAAAAAGAACACAAAAATGAATACCCCAGTCCAAAAAAAAGAAGAAAAGGATGTATGTCCTTGGAGAACAAAGCAACACAGAGTGACATTCTGTTACTCTTGGGTAAAGCAGAAAGTCATGGCTGGCACTGCCCACAGTTTCTACTTGGGCAATAAAGACTGTGCAGTAAAGTCACAGAGAAGACAAGGGGAAAGGAAATCAACTCCAAAAGCTAGCAAATGACTCAAAATTAAAAAAAAAAAAGAAAAGAAAAGAAAAGAAAAAAGAAAATTTAAAAGAAGCAAACATTCATGGAACAGGGCAAACAATGAACTTTGGTAAGACCAAAATCAAGTTCTTTGAGAATAACAACTACTAATAATCAATACAATGGCAAACCATTAGCAACCTTAATCCACAAAAAAGAATGAGAAAAATCACTATCAAGGGAGGAGAGACTTTCAAAATTGTAATCAACTTTATAAATTTGAAAATCTGAATGAAGTGAATACTTTTAGGAAAGTGTAAATTAATAAAATTAACTACAGGGTCAGAAGACCTAAATCCTTGATGGTCCCATTGAAAGTAACTGTAAAGATAGAAGAGGTAGTCAGAGATCTGGTCCTAAAACAGCCCCCAGATTCAGGCAGTGTTTGGGGGGAATTCTCATGACCTTGCAAGAAAACGTTCTTATTATTCAGACTGTTTCAGTGCACAGGAACAGATGGAACATTTCCCTTTTCATTCTAAACGTCTAGCAAAACACTAATATCAAAACCCAAATGGGTTTTGGCATTTGAGAGGCATATAGGTTTGCATGTGCATGCATACAAGTGATCTAGAAGGAATCCAGATCCTAGCAGGCTTCCTTCTGGGAAGGATGGGGACTGGGGCCAGATGAAAAAGGCTTTTACTTCCTACCCTACACATTTCTGCAGTGTTATTTTTCTCAATAAACACACATTGATGGATTAACTATGTAATAATTTTTAAAGCATTCATTATTTTATTTATTATTACCTTTTTAACCAAAAGAATAGGTAGGAGTACCATCTGTATCAGAAGTTGGCAATTTTTTTTCTGTGCCAGGCCAGATAGCAGATACTTTAGCCTTTTGGGGCCCATACAGTCTCTGTCACAACTGCTCAACTCTGGTGGCCAACACAAAGGCAACCACAAACTATAATGTAAATGAAGAGATGTAGCTGTGCCAAATGGGAAACTTTATTCACAGAAACAGGCTGTAGGTTGGATTTGGTCTTCTGCCATACTTTGCAAACCCTGATCTCTATCAGACATGAGGAAATTGGTACTTTGATGCATTTTATTAAACCCCTGCCCAATACTGTTTTCATTTAACAAATATTTATTGAGCACCTATTATGTTCCAGGCACTCCTCTCAGGACTAAGGATACAGCAGTGAACCGAACAGAGTCACCGTCCTCAGGGAGATTGCATTCTGTTGGGAGAAAATGGGCAATGTGCAAGTAAAAAATTAAATACATCAGGGATTAATAATTACAATGAAGGAAATAAAACAGAGATAGGGAGATCAGGTGGGGAAGGCACAGTTTTAGAAAGGGCTGTAAGAAAGCCTCCATGAGAGATTTGTGATCATCAGAACGAGACTGAGGATGGGCTGTGCTGTGGGGAGGTAGCGGGGGGGCTGTTCCTGGGAAGAGAGGAGTATAAAGTCCCAAGCGGGGAAGGAGAACAAGCAAAAGGTTGATGAGCCCACAGCAGTGGAGTTAGGGGATGAAGGGGTCAGCCAGGATCCAGGGCCAGGGTCTACCAGGCCATCTGAAGCAGTATGAGCTTTAACAGAGGCTCAGCTCTCTCTGTTCCACGGTGGAGGCTTGGTGAACAAGGGTGGGCAGAAGACCTACACTTCTTTCCATCTAAGAGTGTTAAGAACCGGGCTGGCCACATCCTCAGATTTGTGTCTATAAATGAGGAACACCAAGTCCTTGGAGACAACAGGGCTCTGGAAAGGGCACAGAACCCATGGCTGTGCCTTAGTTTCTATACCTGTGACCTGGGGGTAATCACACTGCGTGATGCCTCAGAGATGATTTAAGATCACATATGGAAACTCTGTGTGGACCCTGAGGGTCGTGGGTGTGACAAGAATGTTCTTCACACTCCGTGGAAGCACCAGACCCAATAAGAATTTTAAACAGACACCTGACGGTCATTCTCCATGAGTGAAAATTTTTAGGTATGAAAAAAAGACCAGTATTTTTTTTTTTTTTTTTACATTTGTCCAACATCATTCCTTTTCCCATGCATTTAACCTGTGTAAATAGAAACACACCATTGGGGGTGCCTGGGTGGCTCAGTGGGCTAAAGCCTCTGCCTTCGGCTCGGGTCATGATCTCAGGGTCCTGGAATCGAGCCCTCCATCAGGCTCTCTGCTCAGCAAGGAGCCTGCTTCCCCCCCCCCCCCCCCCGCCGCCTGCCTCTCTGCCTACTTGTGATCTCCGTCTGTCAAATAAATAAATAAATGAAATCTTAAAAAAAAAAAAATGAATGAAAGAGAGAAACACAGCATTGGCGTAACTTCTCCCTGCGTCCTACAGCCTTGTCTTCGTGGAGCGGGGTCCCTGTGTTGCCACTGCCGGCTGCCTGTCCTCAGGACCACTGCCACTGGCTTCTCATTGGCCAGTCATAGGTCCTGGATACGGTTGCCTTGGTGAATTCGCAACATCGTGTGTGGGTAGGGGCTGATTTATCCTCTGCTCTGAAAAGTTAAGGTTATCCCCAGATGAAGCTTGAAATAAATTATGACTTTCCCCCTCCACTGTTTTCTTTTTCTTCAATGTATGCCTCCGTGAGCAAGTAATGTTCTTTTACTGACAGCTGAATGAGCAGAAAAATGAGGGAAAGAAAATATCTCCTGAGTCCCAGTTGTTTACCCACTCCGGGCCTTCCTGAAGTGGAGAGATAAAAATTACAAAGCATGCACCATCATTTTTCTGAAATCGGCTCTCAAGGCAGAGTGGGGGTGATCCACTTTGAGGGCCTTCATTTCACCCCGTCATGTGGGGGAGGTCGTATTCCATTCTGCCTTGTCCTCCATTGACAAGCGTGAGGATGAGGAGAAATCATGGGGTTCCACGGGGCATGGAGCAGGACGTTCACGATGACAGTCACTCAGCCAACATTTGTGCCTTGGAAATGTCTTCTGGCAGTTGGTGGAATCAAAGCGGGTTTTGATGGGAGCGTGGCAAAACCCATTCAGGAGAGAAATTTTTCTCACCTCCCGGTGAAACCTGTGGTGCATCTCTGACCTATTCATTAACTCAGGGAACCCAAATATAAATTATGTTTGCTGTTATCTACATTACTGTTCTGCTCAAGAGGCAGGTTTAAGAGCTGACTGTATTGGTGCTTAATAATACCGGACTGTTTTCCTGGTACGAAAAAATAACCTAATGAGGTATATTTTTCACAGGCCTACATTTCAACATGAGCATGAGATAATTAATTATAATTTTAGGCCAATGTTCCATGGATACCGAACAATCTACGTGTCACAGGTTGTTTTTATGAACAAAATAGGGCTTACATCATGCACCCTGTAGGTTAACCTAACAGATTTAACTATTGTTCTAGAATGGATCCAATACATAAGGCATGATACAGTTGGGAGTGTACAGGGAAGTATGCAGAAATTGTTAGCAGTAGACAGTGACCTCAGAGGGAGTGGTACCAAAAGGATAAACCAACAGAGATAGGATGTCCAGTGATGACCCCTGCATGGAAAGTTCTCCACATGTTCTCCAGCAGAGTTAGGTGTATCCTGTTCAGGATTTTAGGCTAGAAAAGTGGAGTCAGAGAGAAAAGAAGCATGAGCTGTGAGAATAGAACGGGTTGGGGAAGCTGGTGAGAGTGTAGGTCATTGCCTTGCAGAGAAAGGCCAACCTAGGGACATGGGTGGGGTTGGCTGCAACTTTTGCTTGGCAAATGAAACACTGGCCTAGTCTTAAACTCAGAAGGGCCTGAGGCTGGGGTTAGGAGGCAAGGGAAGGTGGCTCTTTACTCTTAGACCACTTCAGGGTACGTCTTAACCTATGTGTAGAATCTGAAGGAAAGCTTAGTGGCAGATGTGGACCTTGGGAGGCTCTCCCCAGGAATCAGGAAAACCAAATGCCTTAGAAACTCAAAGAAGGCCAACTACTCCCTGATGTAGTTGGAGCCCAGACATTGGAGCCCGGACTTCCTGTTCTCTTGGTATCTAACAGAGTCATGATCTGTTATGATCGTTCTGTCCTTACATGATCCCTGGATAGGGGCTGAACAAGGGAAGGGAGGGAGGAAAGAAGGCTCTGGGACTTGGGGCAAGGTAGGAAGGGCCGAGAAATAATAATCCAGATGCTGTGTTTGCCCAGGAGACAGAAAGTCAAAATCCAGGCTGATCTGCCGCCCTTATCAATGCAGCTAGTGTACCACGGGAGCCCCTGGGGCTGGTGTGTGCAGACCCAGAGAAACAGGGAGCTAAAGTGGTGGGATGAACTGAGTTAGCAGGTCCAGTGTGCAGGGACTAGTCGCACAGAGAACATGCTGGTGACCTGGGACTTAAGTGTATAGGGGAGCTAAGTCAGGAAATTCAACGTGCAGACTGCTCAGTCAACAACAACTTAGCAGACATTGGGTGCCAACTATATGCCAGGCACAGTGTCACCTCGGGCCCAGGAAAGGAAGAATAAGTCAGGGCAGTGTGCTTGACATGTTTTTGTGCATTTCTTCCTCACACTGATTATTCCTTATCCTCATTTTCCACAAAAGAAATGCATGGATAGAGGTTAACAGCTTGACCAAGGCTCTGCCGCACCTGCGATGCTTGTTTGTATATGGGAAATCGGCTGGGCCACGGTGCCCACTTGTCTACCCTAATGCCAGTCTAGATGTTGCTGTGAAGGTATTGGGGGAAGAGACTAACATCTAAACCAAAAGACATTCAGTGAAGTAGATCCTGTTCCAAAATGTGGGTGGCCTGCACCTAATCACTTAAAGTTCTTAAGAGTAAAGACTGAGATTTCTCAAAACAGAAGGAATTCTCCTTAAGAATGCAACATAGAGACCTGCCAGTGAGGCATCTGGGTGGCTCAGGCAGCTAAGTGTCTGCCTTCTGTTTGGGTTGTGATCCTGGGATCCTGGGATTGAGCCCCTGATCAGGCTCCTCCTCAACAGGAAGCCTGCCTCTCTCTCTCCCTTTGCTCCTTCCTCCATTCCCTGCTCATGCTCTCTTTCTTTCTCTCTCTCAAATAAATAAAATCTGAAAAGAAAAGAAAAGAAAAAAGAAAGAAGGAAAGAAAGAAAGAGAGGAAGGAAGGAAGGAAACCTGGCAGAGTTTCCAATTTGCTGCCCTGTCGAATCCAGACTCAAGACTGCAACATCAACTCTTATTTGACTTTCTACCCTGGTGGGGTTTGTCCTGTGAGTTTTGGACTTGCCAGCCCAAACTGTTGCATGGATTAATTCCTTTCCGTTCCTTCTTGTATCTCACTTTCCAGACCTGGGCCTTCCCCAGACGCTAAAACTACTGACCCCGACATGATTTGAACACACAACCTTCTGATCTGGAGTCAGACATGCTACCATTGTGCCACAAGGTCCTCTGCATGGGTTAATTCCTTAAAATAACTCTCTCTCTCTCTTTCTCCATATAAGTTAGCCTGTCTTCCTTCCTTCCTTCCTTCCTTCCTTCCTTTCTCCTTACCAAAAACAAAAACTAGAAGGGGAAAATCACCTCTTTAACAAATGTCAGAAGTACCTGTTAATGCAGAATCTTACACTAGGAAGGGCTGTGATCAGCGGGACCAGGCCCCCGCCTCCTGAACAAGGCAGGCAGGAGGTCATGCTCTCCATGTAAGGGATTCACTCCAGAACCACCAACCCCACCAACCCCAGCCAGAGAGAGCCAGGAGGAGCCTGCAGGAAGGGCCATTATTACAGGGAACCCAAGACCGCCCAGGTCAGTCTAAGGGAGCTCTGGGGGTTTTGTCCCAAGACTACATGGTTTGTCATGCAGCCAGAGAAGAGACAGAAAGCAGGATGTGTATAGACTGTGATAATGGAACCCCGAGTACATATTTGAGTTAATAAGTCTGATGAATAGAAAATCAATTATATATGCTAATTAAACACAGTAAATGTTGGCTTGTGCACTTCTCTACAATACTTACTAATTGCCATAACTTAGATATTTATAAGCAAGCCATTAAAAAAATGAAAGAAAACTGATGGTTTACAATTTTCACGCCTTTGGGGTTGAGGGAAGGACACTGAATGGCGTAAGAACCATTTCCATGGTTGATCTGTGTTCTTGAATCCTTCCAATCAGAAATGGCCATAAAGGCTTACCACAGTTCAGTTTTATTCTGGTCCATAAAATACATGATTTGTGAGCCAGAAATGCAGGTGAAGTCAACTCATATTTGAGCAACTCCAGAGCATCCAACAATGAGTTGAGAATGCAGGTGTTTTGGGGGAGAGAAGCATGGACATAGGTTTTTAGAGGACCATTAAACAATTCTTAGGTTTTAGAATTTTACTACTTAAGTGCCTAATTTTTTTTTGTTTCAAGTTTTTATTTAAATTCTAGTTAACATACAGCACAATATTGGCTTCAAGAGTGGAATTTAGAGATTCATCACCTACATACTTTTAACAACATAATTTTAACAACACCCGGAGCTCATCACGGGCACCCTCCCTCATCCCCATCACCCATTTAGCCCATCCCCCGCCTACCTCCCTTCCATCAACCCTCAGTTTGTTCTCTGTAGTTAAGAGTCTCTTATGGTTTGCCTTCCTTTTTTTTTCTTCCTTTCCCTATGTTCATCTCTTTTGTTTCTTAAATTCCACATATGAGTGAGATCATATGGTATTTGTCTTTCTCTGACTTCCTTCGCTTAGCTTAATACCCTCTAGCTCCATCCACGTCATTGCAGATGGCAAGATTTCATTCTTTTTGATGGTTCAGTAATATTCCATTGTATGTGTGTACCACATCTGAAGGGTAAAATTACCCGGGCCGTTGAGAAATGAACAACATTAGCCTGTTTCAGGTTCCGACAAAGAATACAAGGTAAGAACAGTCAGGCTTACAGTTGAACAACATCACATCAACTGCCTGAAATAAAATGGTGTTTTTCAAGTACCATCCTTTATATATGGCAGAGCAAACCAAGAAGTCACAGAATGGTCTGGGCATGTCCCAGAAAATAGAGGCATCAGCAAAACAATTTGTAAGTGGCCAGAGAACACCATGGAAATAGAAGGGAGAAAGAAAACAAAAAGCAAAAAAAGAAAAAAGGACTTTTTAATGTTAACATACTTGTTAAATAATTGAAGACCTTCTACTTGATCTTCATTTTCAAGGGCATCACTAGGTTCAGGCTGAGTTCCAATCCCTGCTTTTTCGTCTGCAGTGGATGCATCTTGGAAGATCCTGTGGATTTGTTCTGCATTATAACACAAAGAGGTATCACAGTTCTGGCAAGAAAAGCTCACTTACTTCTTGCTGCCTTTCTTTTCTTCCCTAAAGTTATATGTTGCTGGGGATTTGGTTATTCCAAATTGTCTACCAAAGGATACTTACTCAGTTCATATTTCATGTTTTTCTAAACAGATGCCTGTTAGTTCATTGAGAAAATGGTTCATTACTAGTCATTCAAAATAAATAATTGCTTGTTTTGGTTGGGAGTATGGTGGCCATTTTTCAAAAGACTGTGTTGATATTTTTCTGGTCATGGGTGTTGCAGTAAGTGGCCCCCTTCTTGGTAATAGATAAAAATGGGTTTCATGGAAAGAAAAAAGAAAGGAAAAGGGGGACGCAGATTCCATTTTAAATGTAGCATCTTCCTGAACTGCTGGCCAATGACTTCCCTACCTCAGGTTTGGGTTTGGGTTTAAATTTGGTTTCTCTTGGGTTTGGGAACCAGATTCACAGCAGTTTTACTGACTTTTATTTATTTTTTTCTTTCCTTTTTTCCTTTTGTTTGTTTCTTGTTTATTGACTTTTAACGTTCACCAGTAAAGCTCATTTTCTTCCTCTCCAGGACTCAACAATGGACAACAATCTCTGCCTTAGTTTGGGGCAGCACCTACTCCACACACCTGATTCTAAACACCTGAGACTCAGGACCCTCTTCAACCCACCTCGCAACAGTCACAAAGGTGATGTCCCCTAGCAAATGGCTGATGTCAACCCAATTAGAAACTTCTGGGGGTCCTTTTACCATCCAAGTCCATCCCACCAATCTCTTGGCCCACCCCGTCCTGCACTGTCCCTCACGCTCACGTATTCCCCCTCTGTTATGTCCCTTTCCTCCTTGAGCTTCTGGAAGGCAGCTACCATTCTCCCATCCATGTATGCCCCGTGCCGGGTCCTGAGCCTGGGAGGTGCAGACATGTCAGGATCTGTGTTGTCACATTGAACCACATTGTGGTGGAAAGACTCATCCCAAGAGACAGGCTGTGGGAAGGGATGGTATTGGCATGGCTCTCCCCGAGGTCTCTTTTTATGCTCCATCTTAAATTGTCCGTCCAGCTGTGGATCTTGCTTCCTCTCAGTGGGACAGGGGTGGGAACAAGAGAAAAGCAGTGGCCTTAAGGGACCTTAAGGGACGGAAATTGCCACGGGGGTGAGCCTCCTGCCCCAGTGTGATGGCTTCTCCCCTGTAATCAGGGACGTTGGGCATTCTTTTTATCCCTGATGGCATAAGTGACCTGTCGTAACAGCCCAGGTTGTCCAAGAATAGTATTAAAATGTGGACATAAAACTTGAAACACTATGGTGCTCCTGGGCCCCGTGACCTGGTACTACAGAGTGAAATGCAATCCTCTTGCTTCTACCTTTCTACTGATTAGATCATTTTGCCTTGCACAGAGAGCTCCAAAGCGTAGCTGCTAATTTGGAGCCTTTCCAGCTTGGTCACCCTGGGATACATTTATTTAATAAGATGTATTTCTAATGACGGCAGTTGGCTCTTTTTGTATTGTAAGTGCTGCAGGCCCTTCTTGGTGCTTACACCAGCTGAATGCACCCTTACACAGTGAGAGGAAATGGATTTCCTTCTGAAGGCGGATGCCATTATAGCTCATCATAAATCTGCCCCTTCTGGGGCACCCACAAAGAAGGAACCCCCACAGAGCACAGACAGATCACCCAACGCTGGAGGGAAGCAAGGCTTCACTTAAAAGCCTGGAATTAATACCTAGGGAATCACATACAAAGGTCAACCTCAAACTCAAAAGGCTATCTCCATGGATCTAATGTGCAAGTGGCAAAAGATCTGGAATATTCTAGAATTTTATTTATTTATTTAAATATTTTATTTATTCATTTGACAGAGAGATCACAAGTAGAGAGAGGGGAAGGCAGAGAGAGGGGGAAGCAGTCTCCCTGCTGAGCAGAGATCCCAATGCAGGACTCGATCCCAGGACCCTGAGATCATGACCTGAGCTGAAGGCAAAGGCTTTTTAACTCACTGAGCCACCCAAGGGCCCCTAGAATTTTATTTTAAAAAATAATCTAAAACATAATCTCGCTAGTTACATTTTGACAATGTTAGTGCTCTTCTTATAGCTATTTTTACAGTTTTAATTTTTTTTAAAGATTTTATTTATTTATTTGACAGAGAGAGATCACAAGTAGGCAAGAGGCAGGCAGAGAGAGAGAAGGGGAAGCAGGCTCCCTGCTGAGCAGAGAGCCCGATGCGGGACTCGATCCCAGGACCCTGAGATCATGACCTGAGCCGAAGGCAGCGGCTTAACCCATTGAGCCACCCAGGTGCCCTACAGTTTTAATTTTTTTATTAAGATTTTATTTTTAAGTGGGGCGCCTGGGTGGCTCAGTGGGTTGGGCCTCTGCCTTCAGCTCAGATCATGATCCTAGAGTCCTGGGATTGAGCCCCACATCGGGCTCTCTGCTCAGTGGAGGGGCCTGCTCCCCTCCTCTCTCTCTGACTGCCTCTCTGCCTATTTGTGATTTCTGTCTGTCAAATAAACAAATAAAATCTCTAAAAAAAAAAAAAAGATTTTATTTTTAAGTAATCTCTACACCCAGCATGGGGCTGGATGGAACTCACAACCCCAAGATCAAGAGTCCCATGCTCTATCAACTGAGCTAGCCAGGCACCCCTATAATAGTTAATTTTTAAGTAGTTTTAGGCTCATATAAAGTTGCAGAAGTGGAACAGAGAGTTCCCATGTACCCTTCACTCAGTCTCCTCCAACAGATAGCATGTTATGTAACCCTAGTATGTTAATCAAAACTCAGAAATTGATATTGGTGCTCAGACTGTACTGGTTTCTATATGCATTCATTTTATGTCTGCGTGCACACGCGCGTGTGTGTGATTTTCGTGTAGTTCCACAACATTTTATCATTGGTATATATTTCAGCAACTGCCATCCCAATCAGGTGATTTTTTTTCAAATAGAATATTTCTATGTTGTTTTTACTTCTAAACAATTTCAAATATGCAGAAAAGTATAAAAAGTGATAGAAGAGATATCCATGTTTCTAACTCTGGATTTAACATGTGATAACATTTTGACACATACACTTCAGAATCTACTAGAGAATTAAAATGTTAAAGATGCAGCTAAACACCACCTGATTGCTTCCCTTTCCCTCTTCCTTCTCAGCCAAGGTTGTCTCTGTAGATGTAAGATTAACCGGCAAACCCAGGAAACCAACCTCACTCTGCAATTGTCCCTTACCTAAAAAGTGAAATGATTACTACAATAGATATTCAGGCTATGTTTGACTTGCCAGAATTTCAAGTTACATTGTAAAAAAAAATCCATCAAAGTTTTTTAAAAAATGTATTATAGATATTTAAGAGAAATAAAGAATTTGGCAATAAAAAATAAAGTTCTGCAGTAACCTTGTTTATCATAGTACTCTAGGAACTGTACGGAATTAATAAATGCATAGATGAATGCTTTTCCAATAAACATATTACATTACAGGCAAAAAGAATGATTTACATGACAGCCTAAGATAGTGTACAAATAAAAAGCTATGTATAAATATTCATTTTCACCAACTTGACTTTTCCAGTGGGTGGGACATTTTACTGGAAGATTATGGGGCCTGTGGTAGGTGTGAGGTTACATAAGACTATGATTCACAACAACTATGTTAATAACCAAGGATAATTTCTCAATTAAGACAAATCTTAAAATACACATAATGCATGTCCATTTGGGACCCTGATGGTTGGTTCAGTCTTGAGGAAGTATTGCAGACCATCAAATGAACACTGCTTTAAAACAGCTCAAATCTTGCCCTGCAATTTTCAAAGATGTGAGTGAGTACCCCCCCACACGGCCACAGCATCCCAGAGAGGGATCTATTCTTTTGGCCTCTGCCCCCATGACTCCTACCACAGCCTCAGAACACCTGCTGTCCCTGCTTGTGTCCAACCCCTCTTGTGTCCAGCTCTGTGCTGTTTTTCTCACCCATGCTCCCCTCTCGCTCCTCTACTCTCCGTTTCTTTTTCTATGGCCCAACCCAAACCCTTTCATAGCAGGGAAGGGTCCCTTCTCTTTTAACTTTAGGATATAGGAAAATTGAGCGAGGCAGTTACTGGGCTCTTTTTGGAAGGCTAGGAG
This sequence comes from Mustela erminea, assembly GCF_009829155.1. Lineage (NCBI taxonomy): Eukaryota > Metazoa > Chordata > Mammalia > Carnivora > Mustelidae > Mustela > Mustela erminea. Next base: position 20,708,540 of record NC_045618.1, on the reverse strand, counting down.
AAGAGAAATAGCTAAGAAGATCACTGTGCTAATTAAAAAAATAAATAACAGCGTTGGGGTGCGTGGGTGCCTCAGTCGGTTAATCATCTGCCTTCAGTTCAGGTCATGATCCTGGGGTCCTGGGATCAAGCCCTGCATCGGGCTCTTTGTTCAGTGGGAAGCCTGCTTCTCCCTCTCTCTCTGCCTGCAGCTCCCCTTTCTTGTGCTCTTGGTCAGTGTCAAATGAATACATTTTTTAAAAATCTTTAAAAAAATAACAGCTTTATTGAGATATAGTGCACATATCATAAAATTAATCTCCTAAAGTAATACAATTTGGTGGTTTTTAGTGTTTTCATAGATGCACTCAACTACTAATTTCACAGCATTTTCACTGCCCCCCCCTAAAAAAGTACCCTGTACCCACTAGCAGTTACATTCCCCCTAATTCCAGCCCCTGGAACCACTCATCTATTTTCTGTCTCTATGAGTTTATCATTCTGGACATTTCAATGGAAGGAATAGTACAGTATGTGGCCTTTTGTGACTGGATTCTTTATCTTAACAAAAGGTTTTCAAGGTTCATCCATGCTGTACTGTACCATGTGTCAGGTCTTCATCCCTTTTTAGGGCAGAATAATATTCCATTTAGGGATAGACCATATTCTGTTTATCCATTTATCAGTTGACTGACATTTGGGTTGTTTCTACTTTGGGACTATTCTATATAATGTCATTATGGACATTCTTTTTTTTTAATTGATAAACTTTTAAAAAAGATTTTACTTATTTATTTGAGAAAAAGAGAGAGAGAGAGAGAGCACAAGTGGGGGGCAGGGTAGAGGGAGAGGGAGAAGCAGACTCCCTGCTGAACCAGGAGCCAGATGTGGGGCTTGATCATAGGACACGGAGACCATGACTTGAGCTGAAGTCAGACACTTTACCAACTGAGCCCCCCAGGAGCCCCACCATTATGAGCACTCCTGCATGGGTTTTCGCATGGGTATATATTTTCATTTCTCTTGGGTTTATACCTAGGAGTGGAATTGCTGGGTCATATGACAATATTTGGAGGAACCATGATCATTTCCATGCCTTCACCTATAGAATGAAAGTTCAGTCCAGCCTTCTTACCTTATTACTCTTTTCTGCCTCAAACTTCAAAGTCCTCATTAAAACAAGAAAGGTGCATTTCTTCCTTCCTTTCTTCTTCTTTTTTTTTTTTTTTAGAAGATTTTATTTATTTATTTGACAGACAGAGATCACAAGTAAGCAGAGAGGCAGGCGGAGGGGACGGGGGACGTAGGCTCCCTGCCGAGCAGAGAGCCCAATGCAGGCCTCGATCCTAGGACCCTGAGATCATGATCCGAGCCAAAGGCAGAGGCTTAACCCACTGAGCCACCCAGGCTCCCGGTGCATAGTTTTCTGTTAGTCAACTGAAATCGTCCCCCAGGTTGTTCAGGGGTTACATCAGGTTTTACTTGGCATCGTGAACGTTTACCTTTGTGTTACGAGATTTGAGAGAGAAGCATGGGAGTTTTTAATCAAATGTTGAGTTGAAGCTCACTATTACATCATGAAGGTGGGGTGCCAGAGATATTTGCTTCGACTATCACTAATCTCACTACTTCCCAGAGCAAACTATGTTCTTACCTTGATAATAAAGGAAAAAGCAGGTGAGCAGATAAGGACAGAATTCTTCCAGATGAGAGCAGAGAGCACAGAAGGCCTTTGGACCTTTGGAGCAAAGCTTCAGAAAAAAAGACTCCACTCTCCTCCAGGAGCAATCCCAAGAGAGGATTTCGTTGTACTCTGTCAGGGAGAACACGCCATCATACACCAAATGTGGAAGCACTTGGCTCATGTTGAAATCCTTCAGTATCCTCTCTCTGTAACTCATGAGTATTTCTGAGAGCTGCTTGTTCCTCTTCTCCTTTTCTCTCTGTGCTGTTGACTCGCAGTAATAGAACCACGACCTGGCCCCTCCCTCACCCATCCCTGTGTGTAGAGAGCGGGGAACTGTCTCCCTCCTGGGCCTGGTTGCTCGGCGGCTTCCGCAGGCAATGTCTGCACTGCACGGACATCTGAAGCAGACTCGCCTGCTGTCTGGAATTATGATAGATCTGCGGGGAGAGGGAAGGCCTCGGATTAAACCCGCATGCTGACCCGCATGGCCCTAAGAGGATTGTACTGCACTGATTAGCCTCTTGCAGCCCTTAATTTTAAAAGATGAAGAAGAAACAGTCTGGCTACTGCCTGTTGCGTTGAAATTTTTCCTCTACCCCATATGCTCATTTCCCCCTACAAATCCCCTAAAGGGTTCTTTTTAATGTTAGGAACGTAACACGTTCACAGTCTCATCAGGATGTTGGAAGCGGTTCCAGGAACCCTGCGGCTCATCTTTTCCTGCCACCCTAATTTAGGGTTAGACCTGAGCTTGCAGTAAAACTATAGATGGTAGAGGAAAATAGCCAAGAGCCAGTGGTTGTTTAACGGTGTTTCAGTTTTATTCAACTATGCATAGAGTGCTCTTTCTTCGTGGCCTGGTCTCCTTCCTCCTAAGAAATGCAAACACTTCTATATGATCACCTGGTTAAATGATTCAATCCCATGAATGACCCCTCTTCTCTGTTCTGACCCTGGTGTCCACTTAATGAAGCCAGATTAGAAGAGGGGATTATTGCTAGCTCAGGGGAGGTCTTTGCCACCAGTGATGCCTCACGGAAGATTGCACAGATGTAATTCAATTGCTCCAAGCAAGCCTTCATGTTTCCATGTGCCCAGAACCTCCCGGGCCCGGAGTAACCCTGGAGTGTCCCTGGTTGGGTCTGCAGGTGACCAATTCTTTGCTTGTCCACACTCTCTCTCCATCTGCTAGTGTGGGTGAATTATGGCTTTGGGGTCCTTCTTCTACCTGTATCATAAGTGTCTTCTCCCTAAATGTCACCCTAAGATCAGGTGCAGGTAAAGAGAAATGATTTAAAGAAATCCAAAGTTCTCTTACATTTTTCTAGTTAGGAAATTGACGAAAAGATCAGTGATTATTGTGATATTTGGTTTGGTTTATAGAAGCAATTAGATATTTTTCCAGAATCGGGTGGGAGACTTGTTTCTCAGAAATCAAAACTCCCTTGGAGTGATCTGATGTGGTAAACACAGAGAAATGCTTCTGACCTCCTGTGTGATCTTGAGAAACCAGTGTGCATGTGTGACTTTCATACGCAAGCTGACCAGTCCAGAGCCCCCAACCCCAAGCACCTTTATCAGAGGCTCACATTTCAGGCCACCATCCACCTGCCCTAATCACCCCTGGCCAGGGGCCAGAAGACTAGGGACAGCCCCTATGTCCCAGAGGCCCCCCAACACCGAAAGTATGCAAACTAGGCACTCCTCAGCCTGATTCCTCTGAATTGCCTGTGATTTCCCTGCAGAGTTCACAATAAAGCCTCTCTCACAACTTCCGCCCACTCCTTCCACCTCCTGACCTATCCTGGTGCTTTTGCTGTATGGCCCTGTCTGGTGTAGCACGCCCCTTCCACTTGGGAATGGTAACAAATTATCTTGTCTATCTTATTTTTGTTAAGATTTTATTTATTTGACAGAGAGAGGAAGAGAGACCAGGAGCAGGGGGAAGGGGCAGAGGGAGAGGGAGAAGCAAACTCCCCACTGAGCAGGATTCTGGGCTCCATCCCAGGACCCCGGGATCATGACCTGAGCTTAACCAACTGAGACACCCAGGTCCCCCACAAATGATCTTTTCATTGGTGGTTGTCTCTTCATCTGTTGGCCTCAATATACCTGAATAGCAATGAACTCTATATATTTTTTTAAGATTTTATTTATTTATTTGACAGAGAGAGAGAGACATTGAGAATGAGCAGGGGGAGTGGCAGGCAGAGGGAGCGGGAGAAGCAGGCTCCCTGCTGAGCAGGGAACCCGATTCCAAGACCTACGCTACCCAGGAGCCCCTGAACTCTCCATTTTAAGACATAGACATGCATTGAAAGTGCACACCTTGGGCTTGGCTGAGCCACTATCATGAAGTGCTTTGAGCCGCATGAAGAACGGGGACAGGCAGTGACAGAACCTCGGCCATTGCTTTACTACCAACAAGGTAAATGTGCCGAATGTTGAAGCTTGCGGGGGAAAGAGTGCCATCTTGTGGTGCGTTGTGGTCTCTCAGGGCATTTCTTTTTCTTTTTCTTTTTTTTTTTTTTAAAGATTTTTTTTTAAAAGATTTTATTTATTTATTTGACAGAGAAAGATCACAAGTAGGCAGGGGGGGCGGGAAGCAGGCTCCCCGCTGAGCGGAGAGCCTGATGTGGGACTCGATCCCAGGACCCTGAGATCATGACCTGAGCCGAAGGCAGCGGCTTAACCCACTGAGCCACCCAGGTGCCCCTTTTTTTAAAGATTTTATTTATTTATTTGACAGACAGAGATCACAAGTAGGCAGAGAGGCAGGCAAAGAGAGAGGAGGAAGCAGGCTCCCTGCTGAGCAGAGAGCCCGATGTGGGGCTCGATCCCAGGACCCTGGGAACATGACCTGAGCTGAAGGCAGAGGCTTTAACCCACTGAGCCACCCAGGAACCCCTCTTTTTCAGTCAGGGTTTCGTACCTAGCAGAGCAGCTCCCTTGCTGCGATCTATTGAAAGTCAGCCCTCGACACAAGGGTTTTGTTTAAAAAAAAAAAAAAAAAAGGAGAAACAAAAATAATAAATAAATAAAAATTTAAAATTTTTTTATTAACATAAAATGTATTATTTGTTTCAGGGGCACAACAAGATTTTAAAAAGCGGATTTAGGTTCACAGCAAAGTTGAACAGAAAATATGGAGTTCTCATCCCCTTCAGGGCCCCCCACAGCTTCCCCACTGTCAACATATTCCACCAGCGGGTACATTTGTTGCAATTACGAACCTGCATTGATACATTATCATCACTCAGAGTCCACAGTTTGGTTCACTTTCAGTGTTGTAAATTTCATGGTCTGGACAAACGTATAATGACATCCATCATTCTAGCATCACATAGAATAATTTTACTGCCCTAATAATCCCCTGTGATCCGCCCATCATCGCTGCTCCCCACCCCCAACCTCTGGCACCCACTGAGCTTTTTACAGGCTCCAAAGTTTGCCACAGGTGATCTTCACTCCAAGATTTTCTGTATTTGGATGCTCACTTTGTGCTGGTGCGTGATGTAGATTCATGGTGTGTAAGACAGACAGCATCTCTACCCTGCAGCAGAGGTGCAGAAGGAGATTAAAAAAAAAAAAAAAGTCAAGTAGACAAAATAATTACAGTATAGCTGAAAAAGAAGCTGAGGGAAAACAAGTGTAGGGCTCCCTTAAATAAAAAGCAGATGAGGCACGTAAGCTAAAACTGCCAGGATGACAAGAAGGCAGGTATTACTGTGAAAAGAAGATACTACCAGAAAAGGAAAGCTCTCAGGGTCAAGAAACAGGGAGGGCTCCGGAACCAATGGATGGGGCTATAGGATGGGGGTCAAGGAGTAATACTGCAGAGGCCATCAGGAGCTCAGTCTTGCTGGCCTGGTGGATCCTGGTAAGAAATCTAGATTTTGGGGGCGCCTGGGTGGCTCACTGAGTTAAGGCCTCTGCCTTTGATTTGGGTCATGGTCTCAGGGTCCTGGGATCGAGCCCCATATCGGGCTCTCTGCTCAGCGTGGAGCCTGCTTCCCCCTCTCTCTCTCTGCCTCTCTGCTTACTTGTGATCTCTGTCTGTAAATAAATAAATAAAATCTTGAAAGAAAGAAAGAAAGATAAAGAAAGAAAGAAATCTGGATTTTCCTCTTCGCAATAGGAACCTCCTGAAGGCTTTCCCCGGGGGAGGGATGTCATCTGATGAATGGGTTTAGAAGCGGTTAACATTTTACTTTTTGCTTGTCACTTGCTGTCTCTCTTGCTGTAATTTTTTTTTTTCTGAACTATTTGGACATTAAATTACATACATCATTGTGACCTTTTACATCAGCTTGTTTATATCAAACTTGTTTTACATCAGCTTGAATAACATCAGCTTGTTTTTTTCCTAAGAATGGAGATGTTCTCTTACATAGCTTTGGAACAATTACCAACTTCTGAATTCACAGTAACATAGTATCACATTAGATATTTTATCTAATACACCATTCCTTTTCTAATTTTGTCTGGTTGATCTAATAATGCCCTCGACAACTTTTTTTAACCAACCCTATCTCCGGTCCAAGTTGATGTTTTAAAATTTATTTTTTAAATTATCTTTTTTAATGAAGTATAATTGACCTACGTTATATTAGTTTCAGGTATAAAACATAAAGCTTCAGTATTTGTATGTCTTACAGAATGATGGCTACAGTAAATTTAGTTAACATCCATCCCCATTCATAGTTGCATTTTTTTCTTGTGGGAACTTTTAAGATCTATTGTAGCAAATTTACAAATACAAATGCAATACAGTGCTATTAACTACAGTTGCCATGTTGTACATTACATCCCCGTGACTGATTTATTTTTATCAATGAAAGCTTGTACCATTTGACCTCTTTCGCCCCAAGACCATTTTTAAAACAATCATATTTGCCCATTTGCTTGAGATAACACCTTGATCATCTACTAGGTGTTTTTGGTCTTTTGCTTGTTTGCTTTTTTGGTATGATATTTGGTCTACTTTTGGGCTTTCTTTTCTATTCTTTAGGTATATCTGTCGATTTATGCACTAGTTCCATATTCTTCGTGTTAGAGCCTTTGTAGTATGTTTTAATATCTAGTAGCACTAGTCTCTACTTACAGCTCTTTATCTTCATTGTTTTCCTAGATATTCTTTTGTGTTTATTTTTTTCATGTGAATGTTAGAATCAGCTTTTCCAGTTTCCTGAAAGTGGTCACTGGAATTTTTATTGAGGTCACATTACATTTATAAATAAATTGAGGGTGGCCTGACATGTAAGGATCCTGAGAAAGCCTGAGCAAGAAGGAGGATGTTTTCCCATTAGTTCAAGTCTCCTATGACTTTCAGAAGTGTTTTAGGGTTTTCTTCATATAAGTCTGAGTACAGGCATACCTTGTTTACTGCAATTCACTTAAAAAAAAAAAAAGATTTTATTTATCTATTTGAGAGAGAGAAAGAGCACAAGCAGGGGAACAGAAGGCAGAGGGAGAAGCAGACTCCCCACTGAGCAGGGTGCCTGACGTTGGACTCCATTCCAGGACCCTGGGATCATGACCTGAGCTGAAGGCAGACACTTCACCAACTGAGCCACCAGGCGCTCTCCAGCTCTTTCATTATCATTCTATTAGTTATGCTGACCTGTGATCAGCGATTTTTGATGTTAGTGTTGTAATCATTTGGGAGCATCATAAACTGCAGCCAGATAAGACGGCAAATTTAACTGATAAACATGGTGTGTTCTGCCTGCTCCACCGATGGGCTCTTCCCCCGACTCTCTTCCTCTCCTTCGGCTTCCCTGTGCCATGAGACACAATGACGTTGAAATTAGGCCAATGAGTAGTTTTAATGATTATCTCTAAGTGTTCAAGTGACAGGAAGTGTTCATTGAAGCAGCACACTTGCTTGTTGTCTTTTTTTTTTTTTTTTTTTGGTCAGAGAGGTTGAGCACAGGCAGAGAGGCAGGCAGGGGCAGAGGGTGAAGCAGGCTCCCCGCTGAGCAAGAAGCCGGATGTGGAACTCGATCCCAGGATGCAGGGATCATGACCTGAGCCGATGGCAGCTGTTTAACCAACTGAGCCACCCAGGTGTCCCAATTGTTGTCTTATTTTAAGAAATCACTACAGTCACCCAACCTTTAGCTACCACCACTCTGATCAACCCACTGCCATCAACATCAAGGGAAGACCCTCCGTCAGCAAAAAGGTGAGGACTCATTGAGAGGTCGGACGATGGTTAGCATTTTTCAGAAATAAAGTATTTCTAAATTAAGGTGTGTACATTTTTTTATTAGACATAATGTTATTGCATACTTAACAGGCTACAGTATAGTAAACCTAAGTATTATATGTGCTGGGAAATAAAAAAAACTTGATTCGCTTTATTGGAATGTTCTTTCCATTGGAGTGGCCTAGCACGGAACCAGCAATATCTCTGGGATATGCCTATGTTCCTTGCTGCCCTATTTCTAATATTTTCTCTTTATTGCTCTTCCCATACATGGGATTCTCCTATTCATTGTACTTTCTGACTGGATATCACTTATGTGTGTGAATACTATTGATTTTTGCACATTAGCTTTGTACTTTTTTTTTTTTTTTTTTTTTTAGGGAGAGAGAGAAGGAGCCTCTCCCCTCCCCTCACAGCAGGTGGGGGTGGGAGGGACAGAGAGAGAGGATCTTAAGAAGCTTCATGTCTGACGCTGGGCTCGATCTCACGATCCTGAGGTTGTGATGTGAGCTGAAATCAAGAGTCAGTTGCTTAACTGACTGAGCCACCCATACACCCAGTTTTATACCCTTTTATCTGGATAAATTCTTTTTGATTTTGTGTTGATTTTGTAATTGATTAATTACAATTAATTACAATTAAAATTGTAATTTTCAAGGTATGCTACCATGTCACCTTGATTAGAGATCATTTGTTTCCTCTCTCCCTTAATCTTTTCGCAGCTAGATGTCGGAGGCAGGCCCGTGGCCAGGGCGGCCTCTGACATTAAAAGATGGCGCCTGGCGAGCTGCCAAGAAAAGTTGCCTCAGAAGACTAAGCAGAACGCCCTAAGAGGAAGCCTATAGCATTGGTTGCTGGTGCAGTCATCTTGCTTAGGCTCCCCCTGTGATTCGCCCGCTTCTGTACCCTATGCGCTCATTGGCTGTGTGAGGATATATAAGCATGTCGCTGGAAAAATAAAGAAAGGAAAAGAGCACAAGACAACGAGGCTGGTTGTCGTCCTTGCGGGTCCAGGGCAATAGCTAGATTCCATTACTGGTACCTCCATAGCAAGATTAAGTGATAGTGGAGTGAGTGAACAATCGTGTCTGGTTTGTGACTTTGGGGCAAATACCTCTGGGTCTCCCCCTTCAGCTAGAACTTAAGTACTATGGTTTTATGATTGAGGTATATAACATGTTAAAAAATACAAACCCATTTCAGGGATGCCTGGGTGGCTCAGCCAGTTAAGAATCTGCCTTCAGCTCAGGTCATGATCTCGGGATCCTGGGATGGAGCCCCATGTTGGGTTCCCTACTCTGCAGGGAGCCTGCTTCTCCCTCTGCTTGCTGCTCTCTCCGCTTGTGCTCTCTCTCTCTGGCAAATAAATAGAATCTTTAAAAAAAATATTTTTTACAAGCTTTTATTAGGAATGGGTGCTGCTTTCTATCAAAAGCCTTTTCAGCATCTATGAAGTAATTAAATGGTTTTCTTTTTAGGCTAATATGAAGAATTATATTAATGTATTTTCCATTATCAGTGTTGTATTCCTGGCCTAAACCGCACTTGATCATGTCATCCTATTTTTCCTTATATATAGTATGGAAACCTGTTCCTTTTTATTAACACTGTATTTAAGATTTTTGCACCAGCATTCATAAGTGATGTTGATTAATTTTCTTCTTTCATGCCACCTTTATCAGCTGTAGGTATGTTATGTTTGTTCATTAAAAAAACACTTAAAACATTTTTCTTTATTTCCATGCTCTGTGACAATTTATTAGCACCAAGACTCTATGATCTTTAATGGTATGGTTGAAATCCCCTGAAAATCATCTGGACCTGATGCTTCTTGTGGGGTAGTTCTTTGATAAAACTACTTATTCTATGGAAACTGGTAGGTCTAAGGTTTCTGTTTCTTCTGGGGTAAACTTTATTTGCTTAAAAAATTATCTGTTTCCTTTTGTTTTTCAAGTTTATTTGTAGAGGTATAGAAAGTAGTGCCTTATAATTTATTAAATTTCTTATGTATCAATTCTTATTAAACATCTTATGTATCTTATAATTTATTATATGTATGTTATTTTCTCTGTATCCTTTCTTATCTTGCATATTTATGCCTTTTTCCTTTTTTTCTTTGACTGTGGAAATCAGTGCTTTTCTATTTTATTTCTCAGGGTTTGGGATCTTGGTTTACTAATCTGATTGAAAGGCTTTCTGTTCTAGCTCATGAATTTCTTCTTTTTCCTTATTATTTCCTGTGCTTACTGCCCTCCTTTATTTTGTTTTTGTTTTTGTTTTTTTTTTTAGGTTTTGAATTGAGAATTTAATTTATTTCTTTTCACTTTTTAAAAAGATTTATTTATTTATTTGAGAGAGAGAGAGAAAGAGAACACGCAGTGGGAGGGCCAAAGGGAGAGGGTGAAGGAGTCTTCAACAGACTTGATGCTAAGTGCGTAGAGACTGACTTGGGTTCAATCTCAGGACCCTGAGACCATAATCTGAATCAGTCAGTGGCTTAACCCACTGTGCTGCCCATGTGCCCCTTCATTCTTTTGTTTTTACTGACATAGGTATTAGGGTTATGAATTTTTCTTTCATCACTACTGTAAATGTATCCCACAGCTTCTTATGTGTGAGTATTTTCGTTATCATTATTTTAAAGAAATTCTGTGATTTCTTTGTTTTTCTTCTTTTATTAAAGAGTTGTTTAATAGAGGTCATTTCATTTCCATGTGGAAGGGCTTTTTAAAAAGTTGGTTTTTTTCTAATTTCCAATTCCATTGTACTGGGATCCAAAAGTGTTCCCTGTATATTTCTAGTTTATTGAAGCTACCAAGGTTTTCTTTGGCTCTTGGTATATGATTAATCTTTGGGAAGAATGTGTGTGTGCTTAAGTAGTTTTTGATATATACATTAACCTTTTTATTATATTTTGGGAGTCTTTTACATTCTTACATTTCTGTGTGTTTACTTGACCTGTCTTGAATAGAATAATGTGTAAAATTTTCCATTAGTGTGTTTGATCTCTTTCTCCTTATATTTCCTGAAGTTTATATTTTATATAGGTGAGTGCTCTGTAGTTTGCCTCACATATATTTTTAATTGCTATATTGTCCTTGCAGAATGTAACATTTTTTACATTATAAAGTGTTTTTATCTCATTGAATTTGTTTGTTTTTTTAGTATTCATATGTTCCAAATATTGCATAGGGCATACTTACACTCCCAATTACTTATCTGAAATTCAAATTTAGCTGTGCATCATATTTATCTGCAGCGCTGAATACAGACAAGTCCTAGAAATAAGAATCATTGCCAGTACCCAGATTTTGCAAACTAAATATCAGTTAGGCATGGCACCTTGGAGAAGTGACAGATCCCATATGCGCAGATGAGTCTAGAATATTTTGTCATATCAGAAGTTAAGGCAGGAATGAAATTTCTCAGGAGTCAACTTGTAGAGCTTCTAGTCCCCAAGAGTGCAGAGACATTTATAAACCGGGCTCAGATTTTTTTTCTTCCTCAGTGAACTGGTGCTTCAGAATTTCCCATGAGGCCATTGGAGCTGTGGTCATACGGGTGACTGTGTAACTAACTTGTGCCTTTAGACTCTGTTTAAGCCTGACCCTATGTGTACCTCTTTACTTGATCCTGGAGTGCTAATATACATACCTAAACTTAGGGCTTGGTGGGTCAGACAACGCCCAGCTCATAATGGACAGTTTAGGTAGGTTGGTAACTTGATGGCCCATGATCAAGAGATCAGTTTCCACTGTGGTCCAGGAGCAAACCAGAAGCTGCTTCTCAGAAATAAAGAACGACATGTGTTTTTCCCCCAGTCCAAAAGACTACGCTGTGATTCCTTTATAAGTTCTGTCAGAGGTTACGCATACTACTCTTACCCATAATGGACAACTTCCAACACTACCAAATCTGTTGAGTCATTGTGGTAAATGTAACTAGCATAGCAGCTTGACCTATTTAGAACCTTCTGCACTTGCTCCTTCTCAAAACTATAATCTTTTGAGCTACACAGTAATTGGGTCAGAGTAACATATGTGCTCAAAGGAGGTATACATTTTCTCTAAAATCCAAAGAGGTCCCTAGGCATTGTGTCTCTTAGTGAGACTAGTCAAGATTCAGCAACTTTTCCTTCACCCTAGAAATGACATCCCTAGATGCCTTGACCTACTGGGCCCCCAAGAATTTCACTGAATGGCAGTCTCCTGCAATTTTTAATTTTGGGATTTATTTCCCTCCCTATGTCTTTCACATGCCTTCTCAAGGTGACTATCGTATAGTTGACCCTTGAACAACAGGCTTGAAATGCATGGGTCCACTTACCTACATATTTTTTTTTCTTAATAAATACAGTAGAGTACTGAAAGTGTATTTTTCCTTCCCTATTATTTTCTTAATAACATTTTTTTCCTAGTTTACTGATTAGTAAGAATATAGCACATAATACATATAACATACAGTGTATGTGTTAATTGGCTTTATATTATTGGTAAGGCTTCTGGTCGACCTCAAGTCTTTTGTTATTCATAGTTAAGTTTTTGGGGAGTCAAAAGTTATATGCAGATTTTTCATTGCACAGGGCGGTGATGTCCCTAACCCTTGTATTGTTTAGGGGTCAACTGTGTTTGCCACTTCATATGGTATCCTCATCAAGTAGAATCAGCAGCATATTATTCATGATAGAACATTGGTGCGATATCTTTGAGATAGAGCAGCCATCAAAGTCCTTGAGGACTATATTATGACGTAAAGCTAGAGAGTCCTAGGTTGAAATGACGAATGTATTGCTTGTCTTGCCAACTGAATGAAAACTGCTTTTGATGGCCTTTAACTAATAGGTATAAAGTAAAAGCATTAGCCAGATCAATAGCTGCATGTAAGGTACCAGAGATTATGCTGATTTACTCCACCAATGAAAGCATATCTGGAAGAGAAGCTGCTACTAGAGTCACCATCTAATTAAATTAATGACAATCCACTATAAATCTTCATCCATTTGCCTTCCCCAAAGTCCAAATAAGGGAGGCAAATGGAGGTGTGGTGAGAATCACCGTGCTGCATCGTTCGGGTCACTGAGGGTGACAGTAATCTCTGCAATTCCTCCAGGACTATGGGATTGCTTTTGGTTTACTATTGAGAAAGTTCTAGTGGTTCCACTTGGTCTTTTCTACCAGACTAGCTTTAAGTCCATGGGTTGGGGAGCTACTGTGGACAGTCTGCCGGTTGCTGAGTATGTCTATTCAAACCCTGTTTTCCGAAACTGGGGAAATAACCACAGTAACCTGATGAGCTCACTATCAGATAGATCCTAGCCCAAACCTGGAAACAACCCAAATGTCTAACAACACACAAATGGATAAACAAATTGTGGTGTAGCCATATAATGGAATATTACCAGAGGTGAGTGAGGGGATGAGCAACAGACATACCCACAGACATGGATAGATCTCAGAATTATGCTGAATGAAGGAGCCAAAAAACCCCAGTACATAGTTTATGATTCCATTTATAGAAAACTCTAGAAAATGCAAACAAATATTTAGCAACAGACAACAGACCACTGGTCATTTCAGGATTGGAGGTAGAGGCTGAAGAGAGACAAATTACAAAGGAGGTTGAGAAAACTGTTGAGGGGGGCCCTAAGCAGGAGGATAGCACTTGATCATACATGAGTCATGGAGGAATGGGAGGAGTGGGAACCAGATGGCAGCAGGTTGAGAAGTGACTGGGAAGAGGGTGCAGACAGTGAGTCTGTGTTACTCTGTCCAGAAGCTTACCAGGGAAGGGAAGAAAAAGCATGGTTTCAGTGCCATACATTACAGAACTTCCCTCTGGGAGCTGTCTGTGGTTCCAGTTAGCTTACCCCAATTAGTTGCCCCCTTTAGCCCTTGGAATGCAGATCTGCTCCCAGAGTGGCATTCATTCGCCTCTCCACCTTTCTAATAACTGCCAACCTTTATTTTCCAGAGCAATTGCTCTCTGTGTTAATCTCATCAGTCCAACTAAGTTCTCCCATTTTGGAATTCTGATGGCCTTTATTACCTCTATTTAATCATATGATGTGTTCAATTAAATCTTACCAATGTTGAAAGGCACCATAGTGTTAAGTACATAGACACTGACATCAGATTATCTGAGTTTGAATCTCAGCTCTGTCGTGCAGTGTTTGTGTGACCTTGGTTAAATCACAGCCTCTCTGGGTGCCTGGGTGGCTCAGTTGTTAAGCGTCTGCCCTCAGCTCAGGTCATGATCCCAGAGTCCTGGGATCAGGCCTTCATTAAGAAGTCTGCTTCTCCCTCTCCCATTCTCCCTGCTTGGCTCCCTCTCTCACTCTCTCTCTGTCAGATAAATAAATAAATAAAACAATAAAAAAAACAAATAAATGAATAAATATTATAAATATACATATGTAAATAAATATATATTACAAATAAATAAAATTATCTGTCAGATAAATAAATAAATAAAATCTTTAAAAAATCCCAGACACTTAGCCGCTCTGTGATTCAGTTTATCCATCAATTTACTGGACATAATAATAGTATTTTTTGCTCTAAGTACTAGAGGAGTTAGTAATTATCAAGAGCTTAAAACAATGTTTGCCACATTCTAAGCCCCAAGAATGTTAATAAAAATCAATTTGTGTTCCTCTTACAGGAAGGTTCATGTTCACAGTTACGTGGTATACAGGAATGTCGGGGGCGTTTGCCCTAACCTGTAGCGAGGAGCTATCAATTGCCCCTGAGCTTTAAACTTCCTTAGAGGTCTTCCGTGCCCCCTGCCTGGCCCGGCGGCCGCTGCACTTGGTCAGCTTCGGCCTGAAAGCCAAAGATGGTGGACTCTCAACAGTCACTTTTCAAAACCTAGTCGCAAGTTGAAAGGATGGTGACGGCCAGAAAAAGAGCCACGCTAGGAAATCTTCCCAAGATTTTGGACAATTTGCGTTTCAACCAACTCATGGTGATATTCATGGCTAGCCCCGAAGGTGCGGTCAGCCTTTTCAGTCCCCACGCCACTCTCCACGTCCCCTGACCACTCCGCGTGACCACCGCGCCCTGTCCACCCCAAACACTTCACCGCAGCAGCGAGCCCAGCCTCAGCCCCAGCCCCGCACTCACCCCCACCCCTCGCCCCGCCCCCTGGCGGCTCCTATAACCCTAGCCCAGCAGTGCCCCGCCCCACCTCTGCCCGTCAGGCGGCCTTCCCGGGGCTCCTATAGTCCCCGCCCAGCAGTGATCCCCGCCCCTCCTTTTCCCGTCGCCCCGCCTCCCCATCGCCCCGCCTCCCCGAGGCTCCTATAGTCCCTGCCCCGCTGTGTGCCCGGCTCTGCCCCTCTCTATTGCCCCGCCTCTCCTCCTCGCTCCGCCTCCCCGCGGCTTCTATGGGTCCAGTCTGCCGAGAGCCCCGCCCTCCGTAACTCCGCCTCCCCGCGTCTCCTATAGTCCCCGCCCCGCCCCTCTTCTCCTCGTCGCCCCGCCTCTCCGTGACGCCCCGCCTCCCCGCTGTTTTCTGTAGCCGGGCCGCTACCTCCCGCTCCTTGCGGTGGCTACTGCATTCACCCCGGCGACTGCCCGCTGAGCGGCGTCGGTGGCTTGGGGAGCCGGTGGACATGGCGGCCGAGGCCGTGGCTTCACGCCTGGAGCGGCAGGAGGAGGACATCCGCTGGCTATGGGCGGAGGTCCAGCGCCTAAGGGACGAGCAGCTGAACGCGCCCGACCGCGGCCAGGCGGAGGGGCCGTGCCTGACACGGGAGGTGGCGCAGCTCCGGGCCGAGAACCGCGACCTGCGCCACCACCTCTACCGCCTGCGACTGTGCCTCGCCGAGGAGCTGAGGCGGCAGGCTAAGCTGGAGAGCGCGGCTCCGGCGGCGGCGGCGCAGGAGGCCACGCGCGCAGCGGCGGGCGCGCAGGTAACGGGGCGACGGGGTCACTGCGGGGAACGCGGGCGGGTGCCGCCTAGAGCCCGGGGCGGGTGGCGCGGCCGGTGCGACGGTGCGTGGGTGCCGGTGATCCCGGCGGAAGGACGGGTGCGGCCGCGGCGCGCTGCAGGGCCCGAGCCTCACGGAGCGATGCGCTGTGCACCTGCTACAGCCCAGGGAACCGGTGAAGGGCCTGGACACCGTTTGGAGCCCTGTATTTTCAGCAGTCGCCGGACTGACTTAATGGTGTCATTTCTCAGCTTTTCCAGTAAATTGCCACGCATTTTCTCGGTAGCAGAAATAGCATTTTCCTCTCTTTGAAAAAGATGCTGGAGTATTTAAAACTCACTGTTCTTTCCTTAGCATGAAGACCAACAGCTACGTAAATGCTCATCCATTCCGTCTAATGAATGGCTGGTTCTGAGCTATTTACGACAGGTGGTTTTTGTTTTTGTTTTTGTTCACTTGTTGAGAGATGTGTATTTAGCTTTACTATTTAATAGAGTGTTTTAATATTTTGGTCCATTGAAGGACAAATTATTGTCGGGTAACATAATACATCTTCTGAAGTTCTAAAAGCTTTCTCAGACTGCGGGATGTTCTTGAGTTCTTTACCAAGGGTACTGTAGTGCAACATCTTCCTAAAATAGTGCATTTAAAGTGTGGCAGCAGCTACACAAGCATTTTCCAGCGACATTGTGTTTGAAGTTTAGGGGGAAAAAACTTCAGAGAGCAAAATATGTTGAATATACTAAACAAGAGTGTGTGAAAATGCACAGACAGGAAGGATGGAACCCCAGCAAATGACTTGCCCATCTAGAGTTTTAGGTGGTGGGTCAGGGAAGCCCAGCGTCCAACGTGGGACACCAGCTGACTGCTGGCATGTCCCTCTCCTGTTTCCAGTGTGTTCCTTTTTCTCCACATTGGTATGAGTTATTTATAACTTACCTTTATTTCTCAGCCTCCTTCCAGTCAAACCCAAGAAAAGAATGCTAAAATGAAGGAGGAAAGCAGGCCTGAGAGCGAGTTGAGTTGTTGCTACGGAAATAACGTGAAATACTCCATGGCATTTAAATATTCTGGTACAGTTAATTGCCTGATTTTTAATTAAAACATAATAACTAATTAAATTACGACACTAGTAGTATATTCAAAACCTTGCAAACCTTAGCTACCTGATGTCTTAACTTTGAGCTGAGCCAGCCACAAAGAACCAAGAGGAAGTGCTTCTTCGTCTATTTAAGCTGAGACAGCAGAGTTTTTCTTTTGTGTTAAGGAAATTAGCCACCGTATAAATCATGAAAACAAACCAGAGTAGGTCTTGAGCATAAACAGTTGACAGGAGCAAAGGAGGAAAACCTGGCCTCAGGGGGATCGGACTGGTTGAGATCAGACAAACAGGAAAGACAACTGAGAACCAAGTGGGGTGGCATATGAGTAGGTGGTGAATTGTGGAACTGTGCATACACAGGCGTTGAACCTACGGTAGAGGGAGATATGGTAGTTAGAAGAGGGAGGCATTGAGCTGGACCCCGAGACATAAGGAGGTGGAAAGTGAATGGGAGGAGAGTTAAAAAAGACCTGGGGTGGGCAGAGAATGGGGTGAGCCTTACTGCAGGTTGAAGCGGTAGAAGAAAGTGGGCTGCGTATGTTAACCTTGTATTCTAATGACTTTCAGGTGACAAATCAGCCAGATTTTGTGAAGGAAAGATTGAAGCTGTTTGAAATATTGAAGAAAGACCGTCAGCTTCCATTTGCCGTTACTGACAAAAAGGGGAATACAAACAACGTGATCACAGTGAGAGTGGCTGATGGGAAAACAGTGAAAGGGGAAGTCTGGAAAACGACACCTTATCAAGTGGCTGCTGAAATTAGGTAAACCATAGTTTGAAGATAGTCATGATGCAGTATTGTGCCAGAGCTTGGTGACAGTGTGATCCTCAGGGACCATGAAAATATTTTTTATTACATGAATAAGTTAAATGTCATTAATTTTTCCCATCTGGCTTTGGAAGAGGGCATTTAAATAAGTAATTGAATACCAGGATAAAATTTCTTCCTCTTTAAAATGTCCATATTTTAAAGTTCTTTTTTTTTTTTAAGATTTTATTTATTTGTCAGAAAGAGAGAGAGTGAGAGCAAGCAGGGGGAGTGACAGGCAGAACTGGCAGGGGTAAAAGCAGGCTCCCTGCTGAGCAAGGAGCCTGATGTGGGACTCAATCCCAGGACCCTGGGATCATGACCTGAGCCAAAAGCAGGTGACTGAGTCACCCAGGTGTCCCCATATTTTAAGGTTCTGGGAAAAATATATAGTAGAGAAAAATGTATAATCTTGACAGGTCACGTTACATTGACTTGGTTCATCATCAAGATATTTCCATGAGATTTTACTGATCTTTCCTGGACTTGACTCCAAGTCTTCGGACCACGTTGGGCAGATCCCTGAAGGTTTCCAAGCCTGTTTCCTTTTATCTCTGTGGAATAATAATGCTTTTCAAGTTTACCTAATGAGGTTGTAAAAGTTAAGTAAAATCCTGCATATGAAAAATACTCTGAAAACTAAAGTGCTTCTAGAAACAAAACAACTTATTATAGATTGAAGGTGTATGTGTTAGAGCTATTATCAACCCTGGAATAAGTACTTTGACTTTCCCAGAAATTAGATACATTAGTGAATTTACATTATTTTGACCAATATTAATTCCCAGCATTAAATATAATTCTGTGGAAGTATAGCTCAAGACTGCCATGTGAATAAACTTGTACTATTTAAAAATCAAGTTTTTTCAACTATTGAAATATGTATTATTTCACAATATATGTATTGTGTATCACAATATATATATTGTGTTATATATATATATGATGGAATGGAAAATACATATATATATATATATATGCACTCTAACGGCCTCGCCCAACCTGTTCCCATGTTTTCCAGGAGAGATGAATAGGTGTGCTGGGGAAAAATGGGGTTTGAGGCAAAAATAAGTTTATGTTTCTTCATGGCAAGTCAGTTTGCATGTTGGCATATTAGAGACTGAGAAGTTCTGCACGAAAGAAACCTGTTTGAACTTGGGAAACAAAGTTATTTGATTATAGGATGGGTTCTTCATTGTGCCCTTAATTATCTGCATTTCCACAGGGTACCAGCCTACAAACCCCACAATCAAGTTTCATGACAGAGGAGTTGCAGGAGTGTCTAAAAATTAAAGTTAGCCAAAACCAAAAGATGAGCAAAGCTGGTATATCAGGCAAAACCTGGTAAGAAGAAAGCAGCGATCATAATATTACTATGAGATACCAGAATTCAGGGCTGAAATCATCCAATGGGATATGGAGGCTTATTGTAAAAAGACACAAACAGTGTAATCCACAATGACTATTTGTCATGTACCTTATGAGTTAAATAATGTAGCATCAGATCAGAAATACAAAATTATAGACACTCAGGAGTTGTAAGCTTTAACCTGTCCTTGGACAGGTTCTGGACAGATCACGTGGGTAAACATTAGGGTTTACCACCACTGTGCAGTGGACTTATTGGCTGCTCATCAATCTCTGATCTACAGACAGAGATCTCTTGGCACTGGTGGTCTTGTTTTTGGCTCCTCAGAACCTTAATTATATGTGGAAATACACAATTCCCCTATTCTGTAGGTAAAATGATATCCATTAGGAACTCAGTAAACATTAAATGATAACAAGACAAAACAAAATAAAACTTGAAAATTAAAAAAAAAAACCTCTTCAAAATAACTCAGGTAAAAGGAAATAAAAATCACAGAATTTTTAGAAAATACTTCCATGAGAATATATATCAAAAATCTGTGGAATAGAGCTGGGATAGTGATCAAAAACAGATTTGTAGTGTCAAAGGCTTTTCTAAGAAGAAAGAAGAAAAGGAAGCAGACTAAGAATTCAACTCAGGCAGTTAGAAAAAAGGGCAGAGCTCTAAAATGAATTAGAGAGGGGCATCTGGGTGACACAATTCATTGGGTTCTTGATCTCAGATCAGGTGGTAATCTCAGGATTGTGAATGGGGTTCTATGTTGGGCTCCTACTTTAAAAAAAAAAGAGTAAATTAGAGGAAAAGTATTACATGGAAAACTATCTGAATAAGTAAGGGTTCAGTGAGGTGGCTAGGTATAAAATAAATGAGAAATTAATAGCTTTATTAAATTATACTGCCTCTTTCCTTGGGTAGCTGAGAGTTGACTGCATAGGTGATTATTCCTGCTCTGGGGGAGTCTGAGCATAACAGATAATGTGGAAATCATTAAGGAAAAAGAAGGACAAATTCAAAAGGCACACAAAACAAAACTCGGAAGAAAAATGGCTATGTGTAAAAATGACATATAAAATGGGAAGTGACAGATGTGAAAAAAATTGTACCCTATAAACCAAATGATTGCTCTCTAAGTGTGTTTCAGATTAATAGAAAAAAGATGAAAGCTTCAACAGAGAGACAGATTATCTTAGAAGTGTAAATGAAAATTATTATGTGTTCTCGATTTGTCCAAGGTTTATGAATAGCAGTTACTATTGATACAGTCTTGGGGAAATGGCACTTCTGGAGGGTAGATAAGTCTCTTTCAAACTTTTTTTTTTTTTTTTAAGATTTTTATTTATTTATTTGTTAGAGGGAGAGAGAGAGAGCACGAGCACAGGCAGGCGGAACTGTAGGCAGAGGCAGAGGGAGAAGCAGGCTCCCCGCCGAGCAAGGAGCCCGATGTGGGACTTGATCCCAGGACCCTGAGACAGGCAGCCGCTCAACCAACTGAGCCACCCAGGCGTCCCTCTTTCAAACTTTTAAAGCCATAAAAACATACAGACCCTAACTCTTGGACCTAGTAATTCTATACATAGCCATTTATCCTAAGGAAATACCCTTGTAGAGGGCCGCCTGGGTGGCTCAGTCTGTTTAAGTGTCTACCTTTGGCTCAGGTCATGATCCCGGGGTCCTGGGTTTGAGCCGCATGTGGGGCTCCCTGCTCAGTGGGGAGCCTGCTTCTCCCTCTCCTGCTTCCCCCTGCTTGTCTGTGTGCTCCCTCCCTTTCAAATAAATAAGATCTTTTAAAAAAAGAGAAGGAAAAGAGTAAAAAAGGAGGCAAAGGATATTTCATAGTAGTTCATGAAAGAATTGTTCACAGAATGTGGTCCCCAAACCAATAGCATGAACATTACCTGGGAACTCAGAAGAGCAAAGTCTTGGGCCCTGCTCCACGCCTCTTGAATTAATTAGTCTCTGTGTTTGTGAGCCCCTCCATGAGTTTCTGAAGCAAGTCCAAGTTTGAGAACCATTGAGTTAGGCTAAACTGCTGTTTCAAGAGACCCCCACCCAAAGACCATTGCTTAAAAAGGTAGACATCACATGTTCCCATATGACAGTCCAGAGATGACCAGTCCAGGCTGGTGGACATCTCTGGTCTGTGCAGTCGTTTATGGACCTGGGTTCCTTCTATCTTGTTGATCTTCCATCCTCTTCCGGCTTGTCTGGAAGCTGAGTTCATGGACTCAGGGACTCACTTGCAGGCAGGGGGAAGACAGCTGAGGACCAATGATGCTTTGAGGGCCAGACCCCACAGCGACACACTTTGATTTTCTCTTACATCCTATTAGCTCACCTTTAGTCACCTGGCCACCCTAGCAGTAAGAGAGAAAGGGAAATGTCGCCCCTGCTCGCCGGCCACATATCCAGCTAAAGCATTCTCCCCACGGAAGAGGGAAATCCTGGTTTAGGGGACAATGTCTGCCACAATGTGCCCCTGTGGCATCCAGGAATCCATGAGATCCCTTTTTCATCATCCAGCACACTCAGTCCCTCCCCAGGCGAGACGGCTCTAGGTCCCATCAGCTGAAAGCGTGGGATTTCCAACTGACGTGCAGAGCACCCCGTGAGGCTGGTCCCTTATGCTCTAGCAACAGATAAGCTGGCAGACAGGGCTGCCCACCCCACATGTATATACAGTGGTGGAATACACAGGAAGCCACCACAATTGAAGTGTATTTGGAAGAAAGAGGAAGGAGCACTGAGGGATCAGGTAGTGTAGAGAAGCCATCAGATTCTGGGGGCAGTGATGGGGAAGGCCCGCAGTGCTTGGGTCAGCCTGTCTGGCCACCCTCTGTTTTCTGGTCCACAGTCCCCCAGAGGCCCTGATTTTGCTCTTTGGGAGGTTCCTCGTTGTCCATCCTCCTCCTCAGCCACATCTGAAGTACAGGACAGTTTGTCCCCGAGGCTGTACCCAGTTCCTGCTGGTGCACACTTGGGGGCTCAGAGCTTCTTTAAAGGATCTCACAGTCACAGGTGTTTGTAAGCTGGGCTTGTCCTTTGGCAGTCCCGATCTTTGCAGGATAGTAGGCCTCTGGGCTGTTGGCTTCTAAATCAGCTCCACGTGAACTGATCTTGCTTAAGGAATTCTTCTACACAGAGACTTCTCACCTTTTTTTTCCCTGGCCTTTGACTTGGCCCATTCCTCTGTCCCTCAGTTTAATGGTCTGAGGTCCTATGGAACCACAGGCTGTGGGAGGGCAGCACCCTTACTCTGATCCCTGCAGTGGGCCTCGCCCCTACTGTCAGTCTTGACGTGTGGCCTTTGAGAACGTCCCCTCTGCCATTTGGGATGAAAGACTGTTTCTCCAATCTGGCACAGCCTCACATTTCTGGACTCTTAATCAGTTTGGATTACAGGCCACAGGCAGAGCCTCTCTTGGCAAAGTCCCATCCGTCCCTTCCATCTCCGCCTGCAAACTGGATATTTCTCACCTGGGCTGAGCTTGGTGGGGTGGTATTTTGCAAAAGCTGCAGTAGCTGTCCAGCGTTTGCCAACATTCTGCCTTTCTATGCCTGCTTCCTTTTGTGCTGCAGGCTTGTGAGCCCCTAAGTTTGCTCTTAGGCTTTACCAAACACGTTCTCAACTATTGAATTAAATATCTATCAATATTTGATACTTACCAAATATCGAATATCAAATGATGCCACGGCAAGGGGCACTGGCTTTCCACATCTCACTGCCCATTTGCTAAGCCGGTGCCATGTGTTTTGGTGTTCACCTCCGGGTCCTCAGTCTTCTGTATTAGTTAAGATCAGGCTAAGTCACTGCAACAGAGGCCACAAAAAATTCAGTGGTGTAAACAGGATCAAAGCCTTTCTCCAGTAGTAGTCTGGAGGTGCGGGGTGCCAGCTTGGCAGGGCAGCACTCCTCTGCATAAGTCATTTGGAACCTGAATTCCCACCGTTTGGTTGAATCATCAGTCTGTACATTCCGTGATGCGCTGTCTGCATGGGCCTCGGCAACAGTGCGCATGCGCTGTGGTGTGCAGAGGGTGGGGAGGGGTTGGAGAGGGGCTCTCCAAGGTCTTAAGGCTAAGATGCGGAAGTGCTACAGGCCACTTCACTTGCACCCGTTGCTTCCAGACCTAGTCACGTAACCACATCTGGCTGCAAAGAAGGCTGCAAACTCCTGCCCAGGAAGGAGGGAAAGGATTTGAAGAACCCTTAGCAGTATACACAGCCATTAAAAATGAAAATAAAATTCTACTACATTAATAACAGTAGCTAGCATTTAGTAAGATGTTTTTATTGTGAGTATGGCCTTATTTAATCCTTAAGATAAATGGATGAGGAAGCTCCCCTAAACCCCATTTTACAGATGAGAAAACTGAGGCTGAGAGTACACCGTTCAGTGTTCAAACCCAGGTTGGTCTGACACCAGAGTAGGTGCTCTTAAACCACAGCTCTGTACTACTGCTCACCTTACAGAACTGCAAGTTCAAACATCATACTGGAAAGAGGACATGGTCTCATAGTACCTGACATTATGAGGGGACAGAGAAAAGGTATCGTTGCACCTTCCCCCGGTTGGAACATTTGGCAGACTATTCCAACAGAGGTCATTAAAGCACATCTCCTGACCCAGCAGTCTTCAGGAATTTTTCCTGAGGAAATGACTGGGAACTAAGATGTGTGTTCAAGAGTGTTCACTGCAGTATTATTTGTCCCCAAACAAAACAAAGCAAAACCCCCCACAAAGAAATACCCAAAATGCCCAGCCACAGAGGATTCAGTAAGTAAGTCTTACTAGTGTGTTTCTCAGGTGTGTCTGTTGTCAGGGAAATGTGTGACATTACTGAGTTTAAGAAGTATGTTACCATACTGTTATGCTGAAAAGAAATTAAAAAAAAAAAAAGAAGTATGTTACCAAATAATATATCCAGAATGGTACTATTACTAGGTTTTTATATTGATATATATATTTATCAAAAATTGTGATAGGACATACAACAAAATGTTAACAGCAATTTCTGGGTGCTGGGATTGAGGGTTGTTTTTTTTCTTTTTCTTCTTTGCTTTTCTGTGCTTTCCCAGTTCTTAAGGTGTTGTTTTGTCAATAATTTTCAAACAATAAATGTGTGTGGGGTGTGTGTGAAGAGAGAGAGAGAGAGAGAGAGAGAGAGAGAGAGAGAGAAGGATGGGTGGATATAGAAAAAAACTAAAAAGACATGTACTAAAATGTTAGGAATAGTTATTTCAGGTTGGTAAATTCAGATGTGATTTTTATTTTGTTCTTTGTGTTTTCTTTTTTCCAAGTGTTGTTGTTGTTTTTGTTGTTGTTGTTGTTGCTGTTGTTTTTTTTTTACGGTGGATGTGTACCACTTTTGTATTTAAAATAAACGTTATGAAATAAAAAATCTATTCTATTAGTTTACATTTGTACTTTCTATTCACTTAAGAAAAAAACCCTGGAAATTATTCTAATCTTTTGTTTTAATGAATCATTGTAGAATGTGATAAGGTTAACTCCCAAGTGACTTTTCTCTTACTAGTCCAGAACTGGCTGAAAGCGCAGTTGTAGCCAAAGTAAATGGTGAACTGTGGGACTTGGACCGTCCATTGGAAGGGGATTCCATTCTAGAGCTGCTTACATTTGATAATGAGGAAGCTCAAGCTGTAAGTATTCAAAATCCAATTAACAAAACAAACTTTGTATTATAAATGATATTATGCATGAAGACACACATTAAAGTCAAGAATGATGAGTTTTGTAACCTTCTAAGACTTAAAATTTGTTTATTGGTGTTTGGTATGTATTTCATGAGTTTCTATGGACTAAGTACAAATATATATCAGCTTTTAAAGAAGCCCCTATTTATCGTTTTTTAAAATAATTGTTTCCTTATGCTATAATGCTTTATTTTAAAATCAATGTATATTCCAAATGAAGTTTAATAGGTTCTTAAAAATGGGTCTACTTTATAATACAATATGTGTAGGAGAGTTTGAAAACATTACCAAAACTCAGATATCCTTTAAATAGTTATTAATGTACTATTCTGTAAAATAGATACCAGATTTTCATGTAGGTCTCTGATATGCATCGTTACCTTGACTTTGTAGTTTTCTCTTCACGCAGCCCATTATCCACCTAAAACCTAACCTATTGGCTTAGGTTACATTAATCTTGAAACTTAGGCTAAATTTCTTGATTTATCAACCCAAACTTATAAGAAGCATATTATTATTACTTTTCCTTTTAAAGCATGTGAGGTATAATAATCCAATAGCTAAATAATACAATATTAATAAAATCACATTTAAAAATGATTCAGAAAGAGCAATTTTTAGAAGAAATACATAGCATATATGTATTATTTAATTTTTCTTGTGAGTTGTTAACACCTGTCTCTTAACTTGATCTTAGATGTCATCCCTAGTCTCTAAAATTTTATAAATTCCCTCAGTCGGCTGACTAGCATCTAAGGCCTTAGAGGCATGCATAGGCACTATAGGGCTGCAGTGGACAAAGCCTGGAGACTCCCACTTCCAAGGGTTTCAAGAGTTTACATTCAGTGGGAGGAGGTAGTAAACAAGAAAACAAACAACTAAAGGTTTCAGATAGTGTCAGTTTCTGGAGAAGTTAAATGGGGGCTGGAACCAAGAGCCGCCATGACAGCTGGCAGGGCAGTTAGTTTTGATCCTCAACTCAGGGCCCAGATTCCACCTGAAATCCTTACTTAGACCTTCCCACACTGGCTCTTGGTTTATCTGCAGGTGTCCCTCCTGAGAGTCTTTGAACTTTTTCAGTCTGCCAGGTACTGGGATGGCAGGGGATGGACGAACTACCAACTTAAATGTTCTTTGGAGATGTGGGCATCTTTGGGGTTTTCCCTCCTTGAATTCAGTGACCTCATGAAAAAGAAAACATTTGTTATCACGGGAAATCTTTCTAGGGTGCTCAACCAGCAGGCCCCTCTGCTTCCTGTGCTCAGAACATGGTATCTGACATCAGATTGTAGGGTTTCCATAATTATGTGTGGTTGTTGACGCAAATGATAATAGGTAAACACATTCACAAATGTTTATTTGCCAAACCATTACCAAGTGACCCTGGCCCCTCGAGTCCCCAGTTACCCTACCACATAGGTAGGTTTTATTTTTTTTATTTTTTAAAAAAATTTTTCAATTTATTTATTTTCAGAAAAAGAGTATTCATTATTTTTTCACCATACCCAGTGCTCCATGCAATCCGTGCCCTCTATAATACCCACCACCTGGTACCCCGACCTCCTACCCCCCCGCCACTTCAAACACCTCAGATTGTTTTTCAGAGTCCATAGTCTCTCATGGTTCACCTCCCCTTCCAATTTACCCCAACTCCCTTCTCCTCTCTAACACCCCTTGTCCTCCATGATATTTGTTATGCTCCATAAATAAGTGAAACCATATGATAATTGACTCTCTCTGCTTGACTTATTTCACTCAGCATCATCTCTTCCAGTCCCGTCCATGTTGCTACAAAAGTTGGGTATTCATCCTTTCTGATGGAGGCATAATACTCCATAGTGTATATGGACCACATCTTCCTTATCCATTCGTCCGTTGAAGGGCATCTTGGTTCTTTCCATAGTTTGGCGACCGTGGCCATTGCTACTATAAACATTGGGGTACAGATGGCCCTTCTTTTCACGACATCTGTATCTTTGGGGTAAATACCCAGTAGTGCAATTGCAGGGTCATAGGGAAGCTCTATTTTTAATTTCTTGAGGAATCTCCACACTGTTCTCCAAAGAGGCTGCACCAACTTGCATTCCCACCAACAGTGTAAGAGGGTTCCCCTTTCTCCACATCCTCTCCAACACATGTTGTTTCCTGTTTTGTTAATTTTGGCCATTCTAACTGGTGTAAGGTGATATCTCAATGTGGTTTTAATTTGAATCTCCCTGAGGGCTAATGACGATGAACATTTTTTCATGTGTCTGATAGCCATTTGTATGTCTTGATGGGAGAAGTGTCTGTTCTGAGATCATGACCTGAGATGAAGGCAGAGGCTTTAGCCCACTAAGCCACCCAGGCGGGCCTCAAGATTTGCTTTTCTATACGGTTTCTTTTTCATGAATATGTGCTAAATATTCATAAGTTGCTTTATGTTCAGTATCTTAATATGTCCATAGTAACAGGAAAATAAATTCCCAGAACAACAACAACAACAATCTTTGTTACTTTGTTACTAAAAGAAGCATCAAGATCTTGGAAAAGTTACTTCGCCATTCTGAGCTTCATCTGTAAAATAGGGATTAAAACCTACTTGTGTCTGTTCACATATTTTATGGCCACTTCCTCCCTCCCCACCAATCCTCTGGATCCTCTCAGCAGAAGTGACAATGACCCATGCCCTTCTTTTAAGGTCCTCCATGCCACCATTGCTTTCCTGGCTTCATTCCCACCCTTGGTTCTTTCTCAGTCTCCTTTGCTGGCTTTTTCTCCTTCATCTGCCCTCAGAGTGGAGAGTTCCTCCGTGCTCAGTCATGGCACCCTTTGTCTTTAGATTCCCGTTCCAAGCTGCCCCATCTGTTCACGGTCCGCTGTCAGTTCTTCTATCTGTAGCAGGACACGTCTCAGTCTTGTGTACACTGCTGCCTGCGGGGTAGCTCCATCCACAGAGATCGTATGGGGGTCTTCAGCATGGCCACGGTGGAACCCTTGATTGTGGCCCCAGAACGGATTTCTTCCCTGTCTGCCATCTCAGGGTACACCTCCACGCCACACCTGATGGCTCTACCTGGAGTCTCGGAGGCTGTGTGTGTTTACTGCCTGCTCCCTCCTCAACAGTCTCGAATTAATTAGTAAGCCGTTACTTTCCTGCTGTGTCTTGAATCTGGCCACTTCTCCCAACTCCACTGCCACCATCCCAGAGTCTACGATGGCATTATGCTACCACAATTACCACAATTCTACCATTATTCTACCGGTAGTTTTCTCCCGGGAAAACTACCCACCTGCTGTCCTGTTCCCCTAAAGTCCCTTCCCGTACTGCTACCAAATGATGTTTCAAAAATGTAAATTGAATGATTTCTTTTCTGCTTAAAGCCCTTCACTGCATCTCATTGCATTTAGAGTAAAAGTCAGCCTCCCTCTTCCCCAGCCACCTCTCCCACCCTAGCTCCGCCCCAGACTTGCGAGGTTGCTGGCCCTTTCTTCCCCCTGCAGCCTTTCTCAGGCTACCCTGCGTTGTCCCTTACATGTTAGCCACGCAGGCCTTCCTGACTCCCTGTGCAGGCAGAGTCTTCACTGTTAACTCTTCATGACAGTGCCCCGTCCATCTCCCCTTAAATGCTCTTCTCACCTTGTGATTATGCCCTTGACCTAGTTTACTGATGCTTTTCTCTCCCACACTGTGCTGCAAACCACATGAGGGCGGTGACTCCTTTTCTTTCACTGTTGTATCCCTAGCACCTAGCTGAGTATTCTGCTCAACAAATATCTAGGTGTGGACAACGCACCAAAGAAGAGACTTGGGTTCATGTTGACAGTTACTCTGCCCTCCCAGCACCATCCGGAGCAAAGGGGCTGTGCCCAGGGACTGACACTCTGGGGCTGTTTGCAGATCCTGCCCCAGCCTAAGGCTGCGGGTTGGGATTGCACGTAGCCTGCCCAGCCGGCCAGCTACCTCCGTTTCGATCAATTTTATTTGTCAAACAGCTTTCTCATTGTAATGTTTCCTATTTAATAAGGGAAAGGAGGGGCTGCCAGGGAACTCCACTGTCTTGCTTCTTTGGCACCTATATTTGATGACTTCAGTTAGCTTTAGTTTATCCGTAAGCCATCCATTCCTTGGGCATTCAAAACCAGATTCAAAACCCAACTTTCCGACTTTGTAGACCTGTAGAGCAGCTCGTGGACGGTGGTAAAAGAACTCATGTGTGGGCTGCCCGGGGCTCTCAGGCAGCCAGCCGCCATTCCCAGGCCACACTTATCTCCCTCCAGAGCGATCTTGTCAAAATCCGTTCAACCTGTGAAGACTGCCGTGTAGATGCAAGCTACTCTGGTCCTCTGCATTCAGCTTAGAGGCTGTCCCTGGACAGAAAGGGAAGGAAACTGGTGTCTGTCACTCCTTGCTTCCCCACACTGGGCTGGACTCCACACTGGGCGGCTACTCCGCTCAGTGTCCCGAGCGGGTGGTGGAGGCTTTCACGACCGCCCTGCAAGTGAAGACACCCAGAAGTGGTTTCAGACCTGTGCTTACAGCTGAGACTCAGGACAGCAGTTCACAGTAGAACCCAGCTTGTGACCCTGGTGTAATTGCCAGGAGCTCTCAGAAAGAGTTCTCTTCAACAAGGGCATTAAAGCGTTTCTTTTTTCTTTTCTCTCTTTCTTTCTTTCTTTCAAGATTTTTCTTTACTTATTTGGTGAGAGCACAAGCAGGCAGAGCAGCAGAGGGAGAGGGAGAAGCAAGAGCCCCACTGAGCAGGGAGCCCGATGTGGGGCTCGATCCCAGCTCGTGACCTGAGCTGAAGGCAGTCGCTTCACTGACTGAGCCACCCAGATGCCCCCATTGAAGTGTTTTTTTTTTCAGACTGATGTTGCTCTGTGTCTTGGCATTTGTCCCCTTAAAGGGGATCTGCTTGCCTCCTTGTGTGATGGGACTGACAGTTTTCCATGCCGTCATTGCAATAGCTACTGGCCTCTGTGTTCCCCACAGGTGTACTGGCACTCCAGTGCTCACGTCCTCGGGGAGGCCATGGAGCTCTACTACGGAGGCCACCTGTGCTATGGTCCACCCATTGAAAATGGATTTTATTATGACACGTTCATTGGAGACAGGTAACACCCCTGCAGAGCCACTTCTGAAGGCATGCGTGTATCATGGTTACATATTAATTTAGTGAATGTGTCTATGTTCTTTCTGTAACTTGAGTATAGACTGGGCATGTTGGAAAATTATTTTTTTATGAGTTTAGATTCCAGAGCAGCTTCTCCAACTTTCTTTCTTCTCCCCAGAAGGAAGTGATATACCATTTATCTCACATGAGATGACATCTCATGTGAGATAAATATACCAGAGCCTAGTACTAACTTAAGAACAGAATCCTAAATGTAATCCCCAGAGAGCGGTCGGTTCAGTTTCCGCTCCATGATAATGAAGGGCGCTATCCACTTTGGCCAGACATCTTGCTCAGATAAGTACCAGGCAGAGTAGACAGAGAGGCCTCACCTTGGGTAGGTCTGTGTTTGAAATCACTAGCCACAGGCCCAGCCCCAGCCCACCAGCTGTATCCCGATGGCTCTTAAGGACTAGATGCCAAAGCTGAAACCTTCCCATTTCTGTCCCTCCCTCAATCCAGTTCTGTCTCCTAAACAGTTCTCCACCCTCCCCTCTTCCTTCGTACTTCTGCCTCATTTAGACCCATGATTTCTCTTGCTAGATGACTTCGGTACATTTTGTCCTTAACTTTCACCACCACACTGAGCACCCAGTACTCATTCAACGAGATTCTCGGACCGTCTATCTTGTGCTCTGTGCTTGATGCTGGTGATGCAGCAGGGAACAGATTAGTCTGTTCCCGTGGAGCTCACAGTCTGTTTAGCTTACACGAGAAACAAACTAACAGCCATCTACTGTCAGGTGGTGATGAGTGGTAGGGAGGAAAAGAAGCCAGGTCGGGGGAGGTGTGTGCCATGACACGTGGTCAGGAAGGGGGAAAGAGGTGCTGAAGCAGGGACCCAGACGGAGGAAGGGAGCAAGTTCTGAGGCTGGTGTGTGTGTGGGCGGGGAGGGGAGTGTATTTATGGACATTTGGGGGAAGAACATTCTAGGCTTCTGGAACCTCCCTGGTGTGGGCCTATGCCTGGCTTGTTTGAGGAAAGGCAAGGAAGCCGGCGTGGGTGAAGGGGAGTGAGAGTGAACCAGGGAACAGGTGAAAGGGGTCAGCCTCTGGCTCCCAGAGGCCCATTCCCTGCGAGTGCCAGACTGGACACGACAACTCACACCCACAGATCTGTCCCCAGCCCTGATTCTATAGTCACTGAAGGCAGGGATTTGTGGGCACTTTTATAGCTCTTTTGAACAAAAGTGTCGATGCATGAAGTATAAGCTAGACCGCACGAAAAACAGGCCTCAAAGGAGTTTACCCTCTAACCCGGGAGGATCCTAACAGGGCTTTTCAAATTGCAGAGAACTGTGGGTAAATCATTTCCTCTGTCCGGGGCCTCCCTCAGGATTCTTCTTTGAGCCATGAGTAGATCTGGCGTGCCTGTGGATGTCTAACTCTCTGAAGGCCCGGTGCAGTAAAACACAGAATTCCTCAGTGCAGACAGCGTGTTGCTAAGTGACAACGGTCTACAGAAAGGACATCGCAGGACGGCTGAGAAATCTGTGTTGACCCTCCCTTGCTCTTCTTTTTAGGGCGGTGTCCAGCACGGAACTGTCAGCCTTGGAGGACATCTGTAAGACCATCATCAAAGAAAAGCAGCCTTTCGAAAGACTGGAAGTCAGCAAGGAAGTGCTCCTCGAAATGTTTAAGGTGATTTCGGGAAACTCTTCAGAATGAGAAAACCTTTTGCCAGGAATATTAAAAATGATTAGTTGACATAGACTGCTTTTTTTTTTTTTTTTAACAGATAATTGAGTGTTGCTTGCCACATTGTTCCAGAGTTTGGCAGCCTACCGTGAGGTGGTCCCTAGTCACCCAATGTGATATGTCCCTACTGAGTCCCAAACATTTCATTTTATTTTATTTTTTTAAGATTTTATTTATTTATTTGACAGAGAGAGAGAGAGAGAGATCACAAGCAGGCAGAGAGGCAGGCAGAGAGAGAGGGGGAAGCAGGCTCCCTGCCGAGCAGAGAGCCCAATATGGGTCTCGCTCCCAGGACCCTGAGATAATGACCTGAGCCAAAGCAGAGGCTTAACTTACTGAGGCACCCAGGCACCCCTGGAACATTTTAATGCAGATTTATGTAGGTGAAGGACCAGCTGAATAATTTTCACGTGTGCATTTATAAATGAGATCAATTTTGAGTGTTGTTAATATTCTGTCTGCTAAATTCAATGCCACTTCTGCTTTCTCTTTATATTATTTTGACCAACGTATGTAAATATATTCCTCATCTAATCTAATTTTTATTTATTTATTTTTGAGAGAGAGAGTGAGAGTGTGTGTGCATATGTGTGAGCAGGGATGGGGGAAGGGGGGGAGAGGGGCAGAGGCACAGGGAGAGAATCTTCAGTAGGCTCCACACCCAGCCCAGACTGGAGCCTGACAGGGGACTCAGTCTCACAGCCCCGAGATCATGGCTGTACTGAAATCGAGAGCCAGATGCTTAACCTGCTGAGCCATGCAGGTGCCCCCTGGTTTTAATTTTAAAATCATATCAGAGAAAGCACGTGATTTGAATACGTAAGACTATTAGTTCTGTGGGCTGGAATTAAAATATAGGCTTGGGCTAGGTAAAGTTGCAGCTTCTCGTGTGTGTGTGTGTGTGTGTGTGTGTGTGTGTGTGTGTGTGTGAAAATACGCAAACTAGAAAAATTTATTATGTTAACCATTTTTAAGTATATTCATATTGGACAACCGTGACCACCATCCATCCACAGAGCTTTTTTCTCTTTTCCACCTGGAACCCCACACCTAATAAACACGAGCTCCCCTTTTTCTGCCTCTACAGATTTGACTACCCTAAGAATGTATAAATGGAATCATATCATATCTGTCGTTTTGTGACCTCCTTCTTTCACTAGTGTTATGTCCTCAAGGTTCGTCCATGTTGTAGCCTATGTCAGAATTTCCTTCCTTTTGAAGGCTGAATAATACTCCGTCATATGTATCGACGGCATTTTTTTGTTCATTCATCTGTTGGTGAACACTTGGGTTGTTTCCACCTTTTGACTATTGTGAAAAGTGTCTCTGCGAACATGGCTGTGCAAATATCTGTTCTAGTCCCTGCTTTCAGTTCTTTGGGGTATATACCCAGAAGCTGCTGGATCATACGGAAATTCTCTGCCAACTGCCAGAATGTCTGCCACAGGAGCCACATCATTTTGCATTCCCATCAGTGATGCCCAAACGTTCCAATTTCTCCACATCCTCGCCAACGCTTGTAGTTCTCTGTTTTGTTGGTAGTAGCCATCCTAATGGGTGTGAGGTGGTATCTCATTGTGCCGTTGATTTGCATTTCTTGGGTGAGGAGTGATGTTAAGCATATTTTCATTGACCTGTTGGCCAGTTGTGTGTCTTATTTGGGGAAATGTCTATTCCTCTGCCCACTTTGTAATTG
The DNA here is from genome assembly GCF_009829155.1 of Mustela erminea. Taxonomy (NCBI): domain Eukaryota; kingdom Metazoa; phylum Chordata; class Mammalia; order Carnivora; family Mustelidae; genus Mustela; species Mustela erminea. The sequence goes on along the minus strand of NC_045618.1, from coordinate 20,675,189 downwards.
GGTTGTGTGTTTTTTGTTGTTGAATTATAGGAGTTCTTTATATATTCTGGATATTAATCCTGTATCAAATATGTGATTTAATTATTTTCTCCTGTTCTGTGGGTTGCCATTTTGCAGCTACTCTTAAGAACTAAACTTAAATGTCTGTGAAGAAAAATGATTTGATTTAAACATATAAGTATGAAACATACTCATGTTTCATAAAAGTTAAATCATACAAATCGATTTTTTTCTCTCAACAATTATCCCCTTTAAATAATCATTTAATAAAAAGTACCTGGCACCAAGGTAGTAGTGATGAAAGCAGGAAAGAAAAGAAAAGGGTCTGGTGACTTTTTAATGTAATGATAGGATCATTTTCTATAAACTTTGTTTTCGTCTTATGCAATAGAACAGCCATGTCCTCAGAGTTTTATTTATTTTATGTTGTTAAAATTGGAATCTTCTAACCTGAATGCAAGACCTAAAACCATAAAAATCCTGGAGAGCACAGGCAGTATCCTTTTTGACAGAGGCTGTAACAGCTTCTTTCTACCTATGTCTCCTGAGGTAAGGGACATAAGAGCAAAAATTAACTATTGGGACTACATCAAAATAAAAAGCTCCATGTGACAATGGAAACAATCAACAAAATAAAAGGTAGCCTATTGAATGGGAGAAGATATTTGCAAATAACATAACTGATAGAAAGTTAATATATAAAATATATAAAGAACTTATCAAACAACACCCCAAAAAAGAGTAATCTGATTAAAAATGGGCAGAAGACATGGATAGACATCTTTCCAAAGAAGACATCCAGATGGCCAATAGACACACGAAAAGATGCTCATCATAACTCATCACCAGGGAAACACAAATCAAAACCCCAATGAGATATCACCTCACACCTATCAGAATAGCTAAAATCAACAACACAAGAAATAGAAAGTATTGGCAAGGATATGGAGAAAGGGGATCCCTGTTGTCCTGTTGGTGGGAATGCAAACTGACGCAGCCACTCTGGGAAGCAGTATGTGGGTTCCTCAGAAAATTAAAACTAGAACTATCTTAGGATCCAGCAATCACACTACTACACGTTTACCCAAAGAACACAAAAATACTAATTCAAAGGGATACATATATCCCACTGTTTATAGCACCACTATCTACAATAGCCAAAATATGGAAACAACCCAAGTATCCATCAGCTGATGAAAAGATAAAGAAGATGTGGTTTATAAACCTACAATGGAGTATTATTCACCCATAAAAAAGAATGAAATGTTTTCTAGGAAGACATGGATTGAGCTAAATAAGTCAGAGAAAGACAAATGAATGATTTCACTCATATGTGGAATTTAAGAAACTAAACAAATAAGCAAAGGGAAAATAAAAGAGAGAGAGAGACAACCCAAGAAACACTCTTAACTACAGAGAACAAACTGATGGTTACCAGAGGGGAGGTGGGTGGGGGGATGGGTGAAATAGGCGATGGGGATTAAGGAGGGCACCTGTGGTGAATACCTGGTGATGCATGGGAGTGATGAGTCACTATATTGTACACCTGAAACTACTAACTGAAATTTAAATAAAAACTTAAAAGAAATACATTTTGGAGATGCGATGAAAAAAATCAGAATCTTCTGGAACAGTGCTGTTTAATTAAAAATATAATGTGATAATGATGTACTATATATGTTGGCTAATTGAATTTAAATAAAAAATTAAAAAATTAAAAATGTAATGTGATCTACAAATCTGAGCCACATATGTAATCTTAAATTTTCTGGTAGCCACATTCTAATAGCAAAAGAATGGTGGGATTAATTTTTATAACATTTTTTAACCCATTATATCAAAAATATCACTTCAGTCTGTGACCAACATCAAAGTACTTCACTTGATCTTAGCCAAAAGGCAGAGAAGCGATGACATCAAAGTACTTAAGAAGTTATTTTACATCCTGTCCTTCACAGTAAGAAATCCTTTGTGTTTCGCACTTAAGCTCATCTCATTTCAGACTGGTTCCATTGCAAGTGCTCTGTAGCCACTCGGGCTCGTAGCTCCTGATTTGGACACTACTGTTCTCAGCTGTGAGCTCATGGTATTTCCCGGGTCTCAGCAGCTAAAACACAGTAGACATCCATTCAGTGTCTGTTGAAGAGAGTAAAAGTTTTTCTTCCCACATAATAATATGCAAATATATTTTTCTTTGTAGTACAATAAATTTAAGTGCCGCATCCTGAATGAGAAAGTGAACACGCCAACTACGACAGTTTACAGGTAAAGCATTTTTAAGCACTGCTTGTGGTAAACTTGGTGTGAGAAGTAGAAGCAGTTGGTCTTTGGGTGGATGGTGTATTTGTAAATTCTCATGGTTGATGTACTACTTGGGTTTGGGACTCCAGAATGTTATCAGCAAAGGGAAATTACTCCCTCTTCGTTTGTATTTATCAGGCTGTTGCTAAACCCTGAATTTTTGTTTCCTGGACGTTAGAGGTGATGGCACCTTTCCCCCCATGGGTGAGACTGGGTTTGTCCAGTGCCTTACATTTTAGTGGGGGCTGTTAAGGAAGGGAATTTTGTTTTGCCCTTCCATATTCTTATTAATGTGGCAGCGAGAGTTGCTGAGGCCATCTTTATCCCACAGTGATTTTTCTGCCTCTCACCACATTCCCCGTTTCCTGGAGTCCAAGAGCATTAACTTTCATGCATTAGCCAGATGGTCATGATGAAACATAATGAAAGACAATGTGTTTTGGGAACTAAAGGCAAATCAAATAGTAGGAAGAGGCAAGTGAAGTCAGTACCACATGACTTAGTTCTGTTCCTTTAACCTCTGAGCCCCTTTTTTATTCATGCATTTTTTTTAAAGCTACCTGACAGGTAATTGCTGTCCTCCATGTCTGTGTGTTCTGGCTGGCTGGCTGCTTCTGTGACCTTCATGGTCCATCTTAGAAGATCTGATGTCTATGTAATTGAAATCACAGCTATCCTCCTAAGGGCATTTACTTTCCACAGTAACTAGTATTAAGTATTTATGGTTCTGGGGATTAATTGTGCTGTAAGTCAAGTCATCTCCCCTCTAAGCAAAGCTATGCACAGGGCATTTCTTGCATTATAATATGAACTCATTGCCCTTTGACATTGAAACAGGATAGATACCTGCTTGCCTTATTTTTTCCATTCTCCAATGACCTGATAAGGTTTTATTATTCATCACCTGTAATTCAAATTAATAGAATTTGCATTTTAAAGCTTAAAGACACACGAAGAAATAGAAAAGATATGCTGTTTTAAAATTCTGGCTTCTAATACTTGAGCCTTTTTGGTTATTTCTTTGAGCCTTACTTAGGTCAACACTGGCACTTCTTACTCTGCCAGTTTAATTTTTGGAAAATGAATTGCTTTTCTTTCTATAGAGTTATTTAAAGATTAGAGTATTGAGGTCTTTCGTGTTAATTAGGCATTTCTTCCATTCCTCTGATTGTTGATTTACTACTTCCATTTTGGGCAGAGAATAATACAGCCTGGTCATTCAAAGAAATGATATTTTCATCTTTAAAGCTTATTTCACTTTGGTGAATAAACCAGTCCCTCTATGTATTCATTGTTATTTTTAACCTTTTAAGCAGTGAACTTTAAAAATATTTAAAATTGGTTACAGTAGTTAAGGAACAACTCACTTTCTTTATTAAATTTTCCTTAAATTAATTGATTTTTAAGGACCTCCCCTCTGACTGTTACCCAGATGTATAAATACTGTGTCATTTGTATTTTAAATGTTCTGTTCTTGGAAAAAAAAGTCTGCTTATTAAGGTTTGGGGGTCCTTGTTTGTTAGAGGTACGAGTGAATTCCCAGCAACAGTATTAGGTGCCTTTTGTTTTTTTGTTTGTTCTGTTTTGTTTTTGAAAGAGAGAGAGAGAGAGGGCATACGCCGCCCGTGAGGAGGGGACAGAGGGAGAGAGAGAATCTTAAGTATGTTCCATGCCCAGCACATGATGCGGGCTTGATTGCTCGGCCCTGAGATCATGACCTGAGCCAAAATCAAGAGTCGGACAATTAACCAACTGAGCTACCCAGGAGCTCCACCAAATTTTTTTTTTTTTAATTTCTTTTCAGCTTAACAGTATTCATTGTTTTTGCACCACACCCAGTGCTCCATGCAATATGTGCCCTCTATAATACCCACCACCTTGTTTTAATAGTTGTGTCATCTCTGACACCACTTTTAAACCTTGGCCGGAGAGTTGCACTGTAAGTCAGTGTTCTGTTTTAGTAAACCAAAAGACAAGTAAGCATTTTGTCGTAATGCCAGGGAGCCTAAAAACAAATAGAACACTCTTGAAATTTATTTATTTATTTTTAAAACAGCCCTGGTTTTTTTCTTTTATATATTTCCTCAAATTTTCTTTTTTTAAAATTTAAGTTAATTTAATTTTTTCAGTATCCCAAAATTCACTATTTATGCCCCGCACCCAGTGCTCCATGCAATATGTGCCCTCCTTAATACCCACCACCAGGCTCACCCAACCCCCATCTCCCCCCAAACCCACGCATTGTTTTTCAGAGTCCACAGTCTCTCATGGTTTGTCTCCCCCTCCAATTTCCCCCAAATCCCTTCTCCTCTCCATCTCCCCATGTCCTCCATGTTATTCCTTATGCTCCACAAGTAAGTGAAACCATATGATAATTGACTCTCTCTGCTTGACTTATTTCACTCAGCATAATCTCCCCTAGTCCCGTCCATGTTGATACAAAAGTTGGGTATTCATCCTTTCTGATGGAGGCATAATACTCCATAGTATATATGGATCACATCTTCTTTATCCATTTGTCTGTTGAAGGGCATCTTGACTCTTTCCACAGTTTGGAGACCATGGCCATTGCTGCTATAAACATTGGGGTACAAATGGCCCTTCTTTTCACTACATCTGTATCTTTGGGGTAAATACCCAGTAGTGCCATTCAGGGTCATAGGGAAGCTCTATTTTTAATTTCTTAAGAAATTTCCACACTGTTTTCCAAAGTGGCTCTACCAACTTGCATTCCCACCAACAGTGTAAGAAAGTTCTGATTTTTTAAAAAAGGTTTCATTTATTTATTTGGGACGGAGAGAGAGTGCACACTCATGCAGGGGAGAGGAGCAGAAGGAGGGAGGGAGGGAGAAGCAGACTCCACGCTGAGCAGGGAGCCTGATGCAGGGCTCAATCCCAGGACCCTCGGATCATGACCTGAACGAACGGAAGGCAGAGGCTTCATCGACTGAGCCACCCAGGCGCCCCAGACCTGATTTTTAAGAACAGGTTTAGATCTACAGCAAAATGGAGAAGGCACAACAATTTCTCCTGTACCCCCCCTTCACCCGTGCACAGCCTCGCCCACTCTCAACACCCCCCACAAACTGACACATGAGACACAAGTGATGGACCTTCACATGATGGACATGTCACAGTCACAGAGAGCCCAGAGTCTGCATCATGGTTCACTCTTGTTGGGGTACCTTCTGTGGGTTTGGTGAAGTTTATTTTTAGAGTGAGGTATCAAGTTAGTACATTTTGTATAAATTGCAGGTAATTTTGGTTTTGAAAGTTAGTGTAGAGCAGGGGAATGACTTTTTGATTTTATGAAAGTGGAAGGGTTTTAAGAGCCTTGGGATATGACATTGAAAAGTGGGGTCTTTATGTACAGTTACTTTCAGAAGATTATGTAACTTTTGAATTTTTTTAAAAAAATTGTATTTACTTATTTGAGAGATAGACAGTGAGAGAGACCATGAGAGGGGAGAAGGTCAGAGGGAGAAGCAGACTCCCTGTGGTGCTGGGAGCCAGATGCAGGACTTCATAGCTGGACTCCGGAATCATGACCTGAGACGAAGGCAGTTACTTAACCAACTAAGCCACCTAGGAGCCCTGTAACTTTTGAATTTGAGCAGAGAAGGGAATACTGGGATCTAAGGCTAGATAAATTGCCTCTTTATCCTAAATTAAAAATTAATTTTATTTTAAGTTGTCCCCAAATTAAAAATTGACCGAAGATGTATAAATAAGTGAGATCCTTCACTTTAAACATGAAAACTCAGTTTGTAATGAATGATCCGTAAAGCTGAAACTGTTACCTGGGCATGTCTGAAATATTTCATTATAGGTGCGGTCCGCTAATTGACCTCTGCAAAGGCCCCCATGTAAGACACACTGGGAAAATTAAAACCATAAAAATTTTCAAGGTAAGGATTTTTGTTTAATACAGCAAACTTATGATGACCCGGATAATGAGGAATTTCAATCATATCTTTTATAATCTGAACATCGCAGTATTATAAAATACTTCATTATTTAATTTTTACATAAACTTCTAAAAATACTATAATTTTTTACATTTTTGATAATTAGTACCTTACAAGTAGCTGTTAACTTTTTATTATCGAACCTTACTTTGCCTTTCTTTTTCATATGGCATGTTAAGATATTGATCTGCATATAGATAGTTAAGATATATAGACATAAGATTGTTAAGATATAGAGATTTATAGATGTAAAGATATTGTTTTCTCAAATCACCATAAGTGAACAAGAACACTTGACTGGATCGTCACGTCCCCCTTCCTCTGCTGCTGCTCTCTTTGGTGGTGCAGTTACTCTGGGCCTTGCCTGTCTTCCCTTCTCCCACACTTCCCATTCCCACAGTCCACAGTGGACTCAATCATTTTCTGATGGATTTGGGCTGGGCAGCTTTAATTAGACTCCATTTCACAGTCTTTCCAGGAGTACTAAAAGTCATCTTTAAGTAAAGCCACGTGGATGATATTGCAGAAAATTGTGCACATGTTTAAAATCAGGTTTATTTGTCACCAAATGTTTGGTGTGCTTACCTAAATCCTGCTGGATGTGTAGAATTCCTCAACGTATTGGGAGGGAAATCCCAAAATGGAAACACTGCAGAGGATCTACGGGATCTCCTTCCCTGATAACAAGATGATGAAGACCTGGGAAAAGTTCCAAGAGGAAGCCAAGAATCGAGATCACAGGAAGATTGGAAAGGTACCTGCGTGTCCTGGTCCCCAGCCGGATCCTTGTTGGCCTCTGATTAAGTTGTTCGGTGTCTCTTCATCTGTTGTCCAGTCTTCTGTTCTTGCTAGCACTCTGAGTTGACTTTGCTGTTGGGTTCTTGCGTGCTAATCTCCTAAATGTCTTCTCACCTCTTGCCTTCCCGTGTCTTCTGTTAAATTTAGAAATTACACCCTTCTCTCATTCTTACCATGAAACAAAAATAACATACTTTGTATTTGGGCAGCAGGGCAGAAAGAAAGAAGGAGATTTGAGAGCAGGCAGACCCGGGTTTCAGTCTCCATGGGGCCATTTAGGAGCTATGTTATGTGGGGGCCCGGGTATTTGCTTCTGGGACTCCCTGTGCTCGTCTCTTCCTCGGAAGCCCTTGCAGGACTGATGCAAAGACAGATGCTGGATGGCGGCAACATGGGGCAGGTGTTCAGTGGTGACAGCCATGATATAATCCCCACCAGGTAGAGCCCACCTCCCGAGGTGATCTTTTCTGAACTTTGTGCCACGTTCTCTGCCCATGAGGTCCACGCTCCCAGGTGCCCAGTCAGAAATCAGCAGTAAATAAAAGGTGAACGAAAAGCTAACTAACCATAAATACAAATTGTGATTTTATATGCACTAGTACATAGAGGTAAGTATTGAGGGGGCTTCGGGAAGTCAGTCATTAGAAGATGGAAATTGTGACTGAGTCATTCCTAGCATGTCACATACGTATAGTGAATATTGATCAATGGCAGTGAGATTTGAGATGCATTTATTGTTTTAATCTAGGAACAAGAACTGTTCTTTTTCCATGATTTGAGTCCTGGAAGCTGCTTTTTTCTTCCCAGAGGAGCCTTCATTTATAATACACTTATGGATTTCATACGAGTAAGTTAACTTTTAAAATGTTTTTCTTATCCAGCCCCATTTTACATTTTATTATTTTCTTTCATAGTAAGATGGCCAAGCATTTTCATTATCTTTAGTTTGGTAATATTAATAAGAGTTTTGAACCTAGAAGAGAAATACTGGGTTGAGCCTCAGAAAAAATTGAGATAAATTCTATATTCCCTAGATAAAATGCATTCTTGGGATTTCAATAAGTGCACCTCCCATCCTTGGAAGTTTCTAGAACATGAACAATACAGAGATAAGCATTATTAGGCTAAGCATGGAACTCCCTGTGAAGGAGAGGAAAGGAGGAAGTGTCTAACTGGTACACAATGCTAAATGATGAAGGGTTGCTTCTCAAAATATGGTCCATGGTCCCTCTCCATTGTCCATGGTGTGACTCCCAGGTGACTTGGCAACTCCATCCAGAGCCAAGAGTAAAGACAACTGTATAAAATACCTTCATGTAATAAAGGTAAAATCTTCGTGTAAAATCTATAGATTAGAAAGTCTTCAGTTTATATCATTTGAACTACAGATTCTGTTCAAAGGCGATCCATGTAGACTATTAGGATTATGTTTCCTTTTTTGCATGTGTTTTTGTCTTTCCCATAACTAATAATCATCTAAAATTTTCACTTACTCAGTTTTATATCACTAACTTATTTAGTTCTTATCACTAATTCACCCTCAAACTTTTCCTCAAAACTGCAAAACTCCTTACGAGTGTTTTCTGATGATCCAGGTAATGTCTCAGTAATTTTCAAAATGTGGTCCTCTTGTTCTAGAATTAACTTGCTATAGGGATTCTTGCCAACTGGCGTCTTAGGACTTGCTTTCTTCATCAGTCTCGCGACTCCCCTCACGTCTCTGCTGTGTTCATTCTCCTCTTTCCTCATCCCACATCTTCCTCTTCCTTCCTTGTCCCTCTCATCTGGGGGAGCACTTTCTTCAGTAACTTCCTGAGAAAAGGTTAGTGGCGCGAGCTGGTTATTCTCTGTCCACCTCACCAGTCTCGTTTCTCTTCCTTCTCTTCCTGTGCCGTGTCCCTGGAGGCTAAGTTCTGTGGACTCTATAGCCTGGGCTACATACCTTCCAGTAGGGATTGGCCAGGATGAAGCCATAGTAGGCCAGATGGCCTTGAAGAAGCACTGAAGATTATCCGGGACTTGAGCAGGTGGTGATGGCCATCACAACTGCTATTTCGGATGGGCTGTCTTTGTGGAGAATCAGCACAGTCCCTGGCACCCCAAACTCTTGAGGTTAGGGACTGAGTGTGTGGAGAATAACCAGAAAACCCCTATGGTGGCCTGAAAGCAATCTCTTATCTTTATAGATGCAAGACACACATGGCTGATGATTAGACCCGAGGCCTGATTGTACGGGCTGCAGAATTGTAAAGTCATTTAAATTCACAACCCCAGTTGTTTGTTATGCTAACGTAAGGGCACTTGTGGGTAAGAGTGGGTTCCTGAATTTTGGAGCAAGAATTTTTGGCAGACAGAGATGAGGCAGAGGACTTGAAATTTCCAGATACCCTTTGTCTGAAGAAATTGGCCTTTACATGCAAACTAAACAAAAATATTCAGGGACTTTACCTGTTTTTTCTCTTCTATATGGTCTTGCCTTTCCCCATATTTAGTAATTTTTTATTATATCTAAATACTGTATATAAAAAGAACTTCAAAGGCTGTAAATAATGTCATCTCCCACGAGAGCATTTACCTCCTGCCAAGACTGAAGGCTAATTGCTTGATCCAATTAAAGATTGTGCTGAGTTAGGTTGGGGCTTTCATTTTGATAAGACATGGTCTATCTCTTCTTCATCCATATTTCTAGGGCATGACCCTGGGCCTCCAGACCTGACAGTCTGGTCTCTTCAGCTCTGAAAGCCTGGAGGAGAGTCAATTCTGCTCTTTGAATGTGTTCTACTGGGTAGCAAACGGTTCCAAATCCCATCCGATTACTGCGTTGGCCCAACATCTAATAATATGTCATCTGAATCAGGATTAGCTGCAGACGAGGCTCCTCAGGAGCAAAGTACAGGTCACCAAGTGCAGTCCTGCTCATTGTGAGATCTGCCCCGCCCACAATACAAAGTAATGACAGACAAACAGGATGCAGTACATACTGCCATTCAAAACGGGTTGGGGAAGAGTAGTAGTCACCGATCTGCAGAAATCCTGACAATGTACTCATTCTTTCTCCCTGGTCAGAAAATGCACTTTGGTTAGGACTTTTGTCTCTGCATGGGCTGAGATTCTTAATCTGTTTCTTTTGGTAGGCATTTAGGGGTTCCAAGGCCTCATCTCATTGTGTGCTATCTCTGTCCCTTTTAATCTATGCCAGTACAATTCCTTTAAAAGCTTCATGAGATCTTTTATATACAATTATAGGCAACACTTAGGTGAAAATCACACCCGTGTCTCTTTATGAGCCAGATCTTTCTCTACCTAAGCCTGCCTGTGAGGTTGATGTGAGACAGTAGACTTAAGATTCTTTTTTTTTTTTTTAAGATTTTATTTATTTATTTGACAGAGAGAGAGATCACCCATAGGCAGAGAGGCAGGCAGAGAGAAAGAGGGATGCAGGCTCCCCACTGAGCAGAGAGCCCAGTGTGGGGCTCGATCCTAGGACCCTGGGATCATGACCAGAGTAGAAGGCAGAGGCTTTAACCCACTGAGCCACCCAGGCGCCCCAGTACACTCAAGATTCTTAAAAGCCTTAATGTTTGGGGCACTTGGGTGACTCAGTCGGTTAAGCATCTGACTTATGGTTTTGGCTCAAGTCATGATCTCGAAGTTGGGAGACTGAGGCCCACCTTGGACTCTGGTGTCAGTGCAGAGTCTGCTTTGGATTCTCTCTCCCTTTGCCTCTAGCTGATACGCACTCTCCCTCTCAAAACAAATCTTAAAATAAAAAAACATTTTAAAGTCTTATTGTCTAGGTGACAGAGTCTACCAAGCACAGTCTTAAGACTCTCAGAAGACTTACCAGCTATCACATGGATCATTCTGAGGTCTTCACAAGTGACACACAGTCATACCCTCAAGAGCTTTACCCTAGGCCCTGCTTTATTGGTGGTGACAAGCCTTTCTTACCTTGTGAGTCTTTTGCTGGAGAGTCTAAGGATACAATAGTTTCATTTTTGAATTCAACAGGTCCCGTCATTCTGATACTCCCTCTCAAAATCGTAATAGTACCCTGGGACGCCTGGGTGGCTCAGTTGGTTAAGCAGCTGCCTTCAGCTCAGGTCATGATCCCAGCGTCCTGGGATCGAGTCCCACATCGGGCTCCTTGCTTGGCAGGGAGCCTGCTTCTCCCTCTGACCCTGCCTGCCACTCTGTCTGCCTGTGTTCGCTCTCATTCTCTCTCTCTCTGACAAATAAATAAAATAAATAAAATCTTTTTAAAAAAATCGTAATAGTACCCTATTTAGTTTACGTCTCTCTTATATTTTGTCATAGGCAGCCATAAGAAGTCACTTGTCCCTTTTTTCTTTCCGCCTAGACACATCTTAGCTATAGTTCATGAATTCTTTGCTTAGTTTTTCTGTTTTTCATGACTCAGGTGATAGTGTTACCCGTTTTTTGGCACCACATAACAAGAGTCCCTTTTCTTCATCCTCCAATGTATTTTCCTCACTGTCCTTCCAAGTCCTCACAGAGAGTCTCTAGCCTTCCAGCTCCCGCCCACCATCTGGCTCCAAAGTCAAGGCTGCATATTTTAGGCTTCCATTATAGCAGCACCCACATCTGGTACAAATTCTGTTCTCGTTGTCTATTAAAGCATAAAGAATGTCCTAAAGCTTAGTTGCTTAAAATGGCCTTGGCCTTTTTCTTTCCTTTCCTTTCTTTAGAGATTTTATTTATTTATTTGACACAGAGAGACACAGTGAGAGAGGGAACACTAGCAGGGGGAGTGGGGGAGGGAGAGGCAGGATTCCCGAGGAACAGGGAGCCTGATGTAGGACTTAATCCCAGGACCCTGGGATCATGACCTGAGCTGAAGGCAGACACTTAACCGACTGAGCCACCCAGGCGTCCCAGTTTTTTTTTTTTTTTAATTATTATCTCTAATGGTCTAAGTGTTAGGCTTATCAAGGTGGTTCTACATTGAGTTCCTTATATGACTGCATTCAGGTGGAGGCTGATGCCAGAATTGCTGGTTGAAATTCAAGTTACATTTGTTGAAATGCATAAAGATGAAGCTTACAGCATAAGAAATTTTCACACATGTGTGCATCTATACAATCACCACCTAAATCAAGACATAGAACAGTTCCATCCTTTTTAAAAAATATATTTTATTTACTTATTTACTTTAGAGGGAGAGAGACACAGAGAGAGCAGGGGAGGAACACATGGAGAAGGACCAACAGACTCCCAGCTCAATGTGGAGCTCAGCACAGGGCTTGATCCCACGATCCTGAGATCATGACCTGAGCTGAAATCAAGAGTTGATTTCACCCAGGCGCCTTTAGGAGAGTTCCATCCTTTCATAAAGTCCTCTTGCATCTTCCCAATCAATACCTGCCTCCCCTCTTCTCACCTGAGATGATCTTGCTGATTTCTCCTAACTGTAGATCACTTGTGCCTTGTCGTAAACTTCATACAATATTAGCTATTGTGTTTCTGGCTTCTTTTGTTCCACTTAATGTCTGAGATTCATCCAAATTTTGCGTATAATTTTCTTTCTGTTGTTTGAGGTATTTCATTTTGTGACTATATAACAGGGTATTTATTTGTTCTCCTGTAGGTATACATTTACATTTACGTTGTTTCCACTTTGGAGCTATATACATGAAACTGTTACCAACATTTTTGTACCTGTCTTTTGGTGGACACAGGTACTCACTTCTCTTGCGCATATACCAGGAGTGGAATTGCTAGGTCATAGGATGGTAATGACTAATTTAAGAAAATATTGAATAGTTTTTAGTAGTTGACCCATATACTGTTCCTTCCAGAAATGTATGAGTGTTCCAGTTACTCTACATGCTCCTCAACACTTGGTATTTATCAGTTTGTCGTTCGGGGAGGTACCATGGTGTTATTCTGCATTTCCCTGATGAATAATAATATGACAGCCTTTCCATATGTTTATTGATCATTTGGATATCCTCTTTTGTGAAGTTCCTGCTTAAGTCTTTTCCCCATCTTAAAAAACTGAGTTGTCTTTTTATTAATGATTTTTTAGGGGCTCTTTCTTTATTCTGATATGCGTCATTTGCTTAATGTGTATATTGTGAGTGTGTTTTTTCAAGCTGTGGCTTATGGATTCACTTTCTTAATGATGTCTTTTAGCCAACAGTTCTCATGTTTAACAAAGTCTGGTATATTATTCTTTTCTTTTCTGGTTAGGGCTTTTCATGCCCTCTTTAAGGAATCTTTGCCAATTTCAGAGTCATGAAAACAGTCTTCTTTTTTCTATTCTAGAAGCTTGATTGTATTTGTTTTCAGAGTCGAGGTTGATTTTTATTCACAGGTTTATCCAGTGGCTTCAGTACCATTTATTACTGCAGTAGAATCTTTTGTCCTAAACCATTATTTATTTCTGGATATTCACTCTGTTCTTTTGGTCCCTTTGTTATCTGCCCTTGCATTAACACCACATTGCTTTGACTACCGTAACTTTCTGTAAGTATATATTGTCTTAATATCAGTAATTTAATTAAATTTTTAAATTTTTTTCTTATTCAGGATCATTTTGGCTATTCTAGATTCTTTGTGCTTCCATACGAATTTTATATCATCCTTTTCATTTCCTAAAAAAAATAACTGATTGGGATTTTGATTGGAATTATGTTCATTCTATAGATTAATTTGCAGATAATTGACACCTTGACCACATTGAGTTTTCCAATCTCTGGACATGGAAATTTTGTCAGTTCATTTAGTTCTTTCTTTTCCCTCAGCAGTATTTTATAACTTCTATTTTAGAGGTCTTGCACATCTTTCATCAGTTTATTCCTAGACAATCTTTTGAGTGTACTCTTGTTTGGCTCAGGTCATGATCTGAGGGTTGTAGAGACTGAACTCCACATCGGGCTCTGCACTGGGTGCCTCTCCCCTTACCCCTGCTTGTTGTCTCTCACTCTCTCTCTTTCAAAAAAAGAAAGAAATGAAAGTTAAAGCTGCAGTAAGCTCCATGTCCACCAGACTATTCTCCAGCCACACCCCATGGCAAAACAACAACAACAACAACAACAACAACAAACCTGAAAATACCAGAGATTGGCAAGAATGTGCAGAAACTCTAACTTGCATTGGTGGAAATGCAAAATGGTACTGCTGCTTTGTAAAACAGTTTGGCAGTTTCTTACACAATTAAACATATGCTTACCATGTGACCTATCAATTCCACTCCTACTTATTTACTTAAAAAAAACAAAAACATGCACATACAGAGACTTGTATCTGAATGTCCACAGAAACCTTATTTACAGTAGCAAAACTGCAGAAAATAAGCTGTAAGCATAATGACATTTCTCGTCATAGGGCATACTTTAAAATCATTCCCAAACACATAAACTGTAAACATGATTAGCAATATTATGCAGAGTGGATTAAAAGTCCATTGATTATCTCCTGAGCCTAGCTTTAAAATAGTCTCTAGTCCAAACAAAAAAGCAAACACAATTTTTAGGATCTTGTTTAATCTGAACATATAGAGGCATCTGACATAGCCACAGAATAATTGCTGTCCTTTGTAATGATCTATTATTTTGTAAAGACTTTCTAATTTAGTAAAAATGAAAGATAGGAAAACAACTTACTGAATGGCTGAGACCAGCTATCCATAACCAGATCGAAAAGTTACTCTGCTGAAGAGTAATAATGGAGTACTTTTAATTGATATGAAATGAGTGTTTTTTGTTATTTTAAAATATTATGTATTATACTTCTTTAACTGTAAGAAAAAATTTCTCTACTTCATTAAAATATGCTGGGCTAGATCTGTGCCAGACATCCCTTAAGTGATTGACAAATGGTGAGAACCTAAGAAACCAGCAACAGAGATCATCTGATTGATACCTTGAAGAAAAAAAAGTTTACATAAACTAAGAACTTTGGTTGAAAGACTCTCTTTTCCTGTCCCGAGTGATTGAGCTGGGGATGCTGTTGATAGGTAGGGAGGAAGAGAAGACAGCTTATGACTTTATGGATACCAACCACTTAAGGTGTTATAAATTACAATTCTCAGCTTTATTTCTGTTTAAGACTAAATAGATCAAAACTAAATTTGCATGCAACATAGCATTCACGCTTATCAAGTTATAAAATGATTCTGCCTCTTAAGTAATAGAAAAATACTTGCTGTTTATCTAGAATGTATAAGGATTTTGGAATTTGTAGTTATAGAAAGTTTATATATACATAATAATATGTAATAACATATATATGTCATATATATGACATATAATTTCAATTACTAATTTTCAAAGAATTAACAGATTAACAGATTATATATACTATATATTATTACATATTATTATATATTATATATTATATATTATTATATAGTATATATATATTATTATATAGTATATATATAGTATATATTATATATTATTATATAGTATAAAATAAAGATACTTAATGTGAAAATGAGACTGAGAGTACATTAATCTTTTTTTCATGATCCAGAAAGCTGCACACTTAAAACTGAGGGCACATTAACTACAAATTAACATAAAATGTAATCCCAAATTAAGAAATATTCACTCCTAGTGTTACTTTGCATGGACTTGTGGCCTGTCATGCCACATTTTAGCATTAAATATGTGTTTATCTTAAAGGAGGAATATCACCGACGTAACTTCACAGAAGTGCTCTCTCCCAACATGTACAACAGCAAACTATGGGAGACCTCAGGTCACTGGCAGCATTATAGCGAAAACATGTTTACCTTTGATATTGAAAAGGATACGTTTGCCCTAAAGCCCATGAACTGTCCAGGGCACTGGTGAGTATGAAAAGTGAAGCAGATCTTTGTTGCATAAGAGCACATAGCACACCTCATCACAGCTCTTAATAATACTAGTTTGCTTTTTTGGAGTTAACGGATTCCTTTAATCTGAGGAGTGGTGGATACCAGTCATCTTTACAAAGTTCTTTCACTCTGGGGAATGCATTTACTCTTCAAGATGTGTTTGATCTTGGGCAGGTGTGGAATGTTTGCTGGAAACCATTTAGTTTTTGCGCCTCTTAGAGATGGAACTATATATCAATTTTATTAAAATTATTATATTTGGTTTTGCAAGAGTAATACACTTCAAATATACCTATTTGCAGAACATTTAGTTCTTATTTACTGAAAAGACTGGTGAAGTCAAAATCAGTGGGTTACTGGATTTCACAGATTCCAAGATGCCTTCCCACCCACTCTCTGACATTTCAACATCCCTGAAATTAGAATGCATCTTGTAATTGGGGTATCTTAGCTTTATGTCATAACTTCATGGTTATTTTCCTTTCTAGCAGTATATAATACAGTGATACATCTTACAGTCTTGTCTCAGATTTTTTGAAACAATGTAGTTCTCATAAAGCTGGTGTGCAAATTCAACCCTTTAAGACAAGAATACATCACAAAAGGATGTGAACAGACATGAGTTTCCACAAAAAATATCCCAACTGTTGTAATTTTGTATCATCAGCATACATAGTTTCAAGTAAATTGGCCTTATAAGGTAAGTATAAAACCTCAAAGCAAACTGAACAAAATTCTTTGCCCTATTCAGCAAAGACAAAAAGAAGTTCAACCTTATGATGACAGCATGTAAAAAATATATATTTACCTTTAATTTTATGAAAATGGGTGTATAAACATTCATTTGCTCTCTTTTTAAACAGAAGTTGGAACCTAACCTAGAGTCTTGCATTCTCTGTGTTAACTCTTTAACTCAATTTCCTGTTAGGTAATATTTGAAGTTATAATCTGTGATTTCGGCTATAATTATAAATACGTCTAAATGAAAGTAGGGAATGAAACCTGGGAATAAGGAAGTAGGATCACAGTGGATTAGTGGTGATGGGATGAAAGCCAGGAGTGGTTTTTTTAGTCTTTTTTTTTTTTTCTTCCAGAAGGGTGGTCTTTTATTCGATAGGGAACAATTCTTGAGCGCTTATGGTGCTTGGTGCTAGAAGTGCCAAAGAAATTAAGACATAGTCCATTTCCTCAGGGAAATGGGAAAACAGTCCATTTCCTCAGAGTCCATCTCCTCATGAGCAGAGTGGGACAGAAACAGATAGGTAGACAATCAGTTATGAAAATGTAAGTTCAGTGTCAAATTAGTGGCATGTTTGGGGTGATCTCAGAGTCTGAGGAGAGACTACCAGGCCCCATTTAGGGAAGTATCCAGGAGGGCTCCACTTAAGAAATAGACTTTGTGGGGCACCTGGGTGGCTCAGTCGTTAAGCGTCTGCCTTGGCTCAGGTCATGATCCCAGGGTCCTGAGATCAAGCCCCGAATCAGGCTCCCTGCTTGTCGGGAGGCCCGCTTCTCTCTCTCCCACTCCCCATACTTGTGTTTTCTCTCCTGCTGTCTCTCTCTCTCTCTGTCTCAAATAAATAAATAAAATATTTAAAAAGAAAAAAAGTAGCCTTTGAAATGAACTGTACATAGTAAATGGAAATTCATTTGGTGAATAAGAATAGGGAACAGAATTTCTGAAAGAGATAATAGACAGGGTTCTTTCTCAGAGTGCTGCAGTGGTGTAAGTTCAATAATTCCTAGAAGATTTTTTTTTTTTTTTTTTGAGAAAGAGAGAAAGTGAGCATAGGGAGGAACAGCAGGAGAGGGAGAGGGAACCCACATTGGGGCTCAGTCTTACGACCCTGAGATTATGACCCAAGCTGAAATCAAGAGTCAGATGATTGACCAACTGGGGCACCAAGGAGCCCCTGAGGAATTTTTTTTTTTTTAAACTGGTGATCTAAGAACCAGAATAAGGTCTTTACAAATCTTGAGGCTTAACTGTAACTTGTTAATATTTAGATAATCACTTAATCTTTTCTCTGCTGAGTAAAAGCTGTGTGTTGCTGCATCTTTTCTAGTCTAATGTTTGCTCATCGTCCACGATCATGGAGGGAAATGCCTATCAGATTCGCTGATTTTGGAGTGCTTCATAGGAATGAATTGTCAGGAACTTTAAGTGGCTTGACTCGAGTTCGGCGCTTCCAGCAGGACGATGCCCACATCTTCTGCACAGTAGAGCAGGTAATACAGGGTGAAGCATGGTCAACATAAATTCAGTGTGTTGCACTGGATGCATCTCTTAGTTTCAGAGTCGCTCTAAAGTAATATGTCTGTTCTCATCTCTGAGGTCTCCTTCAGCTCTGACATTTTTGATCCTCTAATTTGGTAATAGATCTGTAATTTCTTATGATTTTATTATCTTTTCCTATCAAATTTCTTCCATTTTATTAACTTAAATACATTTATTGGAATATTTTAAGATATTTGGTAGAATTTTGTTTTTTTCTGTTCATTTTTCAGTATTGCCTAGAAGTGAGATTTTATTTTTTCAGGTTTTCATGTCAGTTTAAATAAAAATTGCCATGAAAAGAGTCAACTATCAAATTTGATTTGATAGCTAATTGACCTGCTTGACCTAATTGACATTCATAGAACACTTCAACCAATAACAGCAGAGTATACATTCTTTGAAAATGTACACAGAATATTTACCAAAATAGACCATTTTCTGGAACTAAAGGAATTATCAATAAATTTAAAGAGATTCAATTCATACAAAATAACATTCTCTGGCTGTAGTGGAATTAAAGTCAAAAATCAGTAACAGCTATCTGAAAAACTCCCAAATATTTGGAAAGTAAATAACACACTTCTAAATAATCCATGGATCAAAGAAGAAATCAAAGGGGGCAATTAGCAAATATAATATATCAAAAGAAATGATGGAAATACAATATATCAAAATTTATGGGACAGCATTAAAATAGTACTTCAAGGGACATTTGTAGCACTACATGCCTGTATCAGAAAAGAATAATGGTTTCAAATAAGTAACCTCAGCTTCCACTTTAATAGACTAGAAAAAAAGTACCAAATTATATCAGAAGTAAGCACAAGAAATAAAATAACAGCAGAAATCAATGAAATAGAAGAAAAGAAAAATAATACAAACCTCCAGTAAAAACCAAAGTCTAGTTCTCTGAGAAGATCAATAAAGTATAAACTTTTAGTCAGACTGATCAGGAAAAACGAGAAGATACAAATTAAAAATACTAGAAATGAGAGATATGACATTACTTCAGATTCTATAAATAGTAAAAGAATAGTAAGACAATATTATAAACAATTTTATGCCAGTAAATTTGGCAACTTAGATAAAATGGACAAATTCTTTGAAAGACAAACTACAGACTCACTCAAGAAGTAATAGATAATCTGAGTACTCTTCGTCTATTAAAGAAATTGAATTGGTAGTGAATGGCCTTTGCACAGAGAAATCCCCAGGTCATTACGGAATCCCTGGGGAATTCTACCAAGCATTGAAAGAAAAAGTAATATCAATTCTTCATATCCTTGCCAGGCATTAACAGAGACCTCCCACATACTTCATAGTGTCCGTGGAGAAACCCTGTGGGCCTAGACTTCCACCCTCTTCTGGCAGTAACAAGGTGCCTCTCCTAGTCCCTGTCTGAGTGCTGTTGGAGGAGGTCTAGTGGAGAGATAGGACTTTTACTACCACCCCACAGCAATGAGGCCATGCATTCAATGTGGTCAATAATGGCCATGTGAGGAGCAGTAACAAGATACTCCTACCTCACCCTGCCAACATGTTATCAGAGGAAACCTAGTGGGGAGCCATAAATCCCACCATCACCATCAGTAATGAGGAGCTCCTACTTTCATGGGTCCCCAGTAGAAAACCTAGACCCTCTATTCCTACTTTGCAGTAACCAGGAATTACTTCACCCCCCCCCCCCCCCCCGTTGGAGCAGAATCTATGGAAGCCAGCTACAGAGGCTTAAATAAAATGAAAGGTCTTATAACATTTTATCCAAATTTTAAATTTTATAAATCAAAAGCCATTCATGCCAAGAATTAGGAAAATCTCAACTTAATGAGAAAGGACAATCTACACTAATGTGGAGATGACAAATATATTAGCATTATCTGACTAAAATTTTAAAGAAGCCATCATAAGAATGTCTTACCAAGCAAGTACAAATACATTTGGAAAAAAATGAAAACATAGCCTCAAGGAAGAAATAGAAAATCTCCGGAAATAAATAAAAGAGGGGTGCTTGGGTGGTGGCTCAGTTGGTTAAGTGACCAACTCTTGGTTTTGGCTCAGGATCTCAGGATCCTGGGATTGAGCCCCACATTGGGCTCCATGCAGGGTGTGGAGCCTGCTTGAAGATTCCCTCCCTTTACCCCTTCCCCTGCTCTCTTTCTCTTTCTCAGATAAATACGTCTTTAAAAAAAAGAAATAAAGGTATAAAGAAGAGCCAAATGAAAATCTTTGAACTGAAAAATATAACAACTGAAATAAAACAGTGGGTGGATTCATGAGTAGAAAGAAGGGGACAAAGAAAAGAATCCATGAACTTGAAGGCAACCATAGAAATGACCCAGTCTGAACAACAAAGAGAAAAGAGACTGGAAGAAAAGTGAACACAACTTCAGAGATCCGGGGGACTAAAAATGTCTAATATTTATGTCAACAAAGTTCTGGAAGAAGAGGGGAATAAGGATAAAAGTGAAAAGTACTCAAAGACATATGGCTGAAAACTTGCCAAATATGGCAAAAGACATAAGTCTACAGATTCAAGAAGCTGAGAAAACTCTAAAACAGATAAGCCCAAAGAAATCCATATCAAGATAAAGCATAACCAAACTCCTGGAAACTAATGACAAAGAAAATTTCTGAAAGCAGTGAGAAGAAATTGACATTATCTTTAAGAAAAGTTTTTGTTTGTTTTGTTTTGTTTTTACACAAGAGCAGATTTCTCACCAAAAGCCACGGATGTCAGAAGGAAGTGAACAACACTTTTCAAATGCTGAAAGAGCTATCAATCCAGAATTCTATATACAGAAAAAATACCCTTCAGAAATGAAAGGGAAATCAAGACATCAAGCCTATCTTAAAATAATGGCCATTGGAAGTTCTCTAAACAGAAAGGAAGTGATTAAAAAAGGAGTCTTGGAACATCAAGAAGGAAGAAAGAAAAATCCTAAAAGTACAACATAATTTCATTTTCCTTTTGAGTTTTCTGAATTATGCTTGATGGTTGAAGCAAAAATTATAACACCGATATGGTTCTGACCATATGTAAGAGGAAATGTGTAAGAAAATTATACTATACGTGGAGTAAAGGAGGTAAGGTTCCTATACTCGAATTGGCAAAATGATGACGTCAGTAGGCTGTTATGTAATACCTAGAAAAACCACTTAAAAAAGATACACAGATATATGCTTAAAAATAGACAAAATGGAATTCTAAAAAATATAACATTAAGTCAAGGAAAAGCAGGAAAAAGAAAACAGAAATGAATAATAAGACCATACAAGAAGGAAACAATAAAAACAACACAAAAGACAAAATTAAATCGTAACATTTTAAATGTAGATGGTTAAAATAACCAATTAAAATGGAAATATATTAAAATGTATGGAGCACAGCAAAAGCAGTGCTAAAAAGTAAACAGATAGCACTAAATGCATATATTATAAAAGCAGAAAAGTCTCAAATCAATATCTAGGCTCTCATCTCAAGACCTAGAAAAAAAGAAGGGCAAAATAAACCCAAAATAACAAGGACGTCTGGGTTAAAGACCAGAGCAGAAATCAATGAAACTGAAGACAGAAAAGCAATGGAAAAAAATAATGAGACAAAAAACTGTTTCCTTAAAAAGATTTAGAAATTGGTAAACTTCCTTCAAGACTAACAAAGAACAAAGTTGGGAAGACACAAATTACCAATATCAGGAATCAATAGGGGATATCACTAAAGACCTTGAAGACATCAAAAACGTAATAAATCACTATAATAAACAACTGTACAGGTCACCTGGGTTGTTAACTGAGTAGGTCACCTGCTCAGTTGTTAAGCGTCTGCTTTCAGCTCAGGTCACAATCCCAGGGTACTAGGATCAAGCCTTGCATTGGGCTCCCTGCTCAGTGGGAAGCCTGCTTCTCCCTCTCCTATTTCCCCTGCTTGTGTTCCCTCTCTCTCTGTCACTCTCTGTCAAATAAATAAAATCTCAAAAAAATAAATTTACTATACATAAATTAGTTTGATAACTTAGTTGAAATGTACTAATTCCTTGAAAAGCACAAACTACCACAAATCACCTGATAGGAAATAAATCATTTGAAAAACCCCATCACTGTTAAGGAAATAGAATTTGTAACTTAAAAATTCCCCCAAAATGGAATCTCCAGGCTCAGGTTTTTTTTATTAGAGAATTCTATTGAACATTTAAAGAAGAATTAGTACCAAGTCTATAGACCCTGTTCTGAAATAGGAGAGAATACTTCCTAGTTCATTTTATGAAGCTAGTATTAACTGATACTAAAACCAGACAGAACCACAGACCAGCATCCCACATGAATACAAATGCAAAAGTCCTTAATATACTATTAACAAATAGAATTCCACAATAGATTAAAATAATTACACATCATTAACACTTAGGTTTTGCCTTCAGGGATGTGAGGCTGATTCAGTGTCAGAAAATCTGTCAATGTAATCTACCGTATGACAGGCCCATTGGTGGGAATATAAAATTCAACAACATTTGGGCATTTTCTTAAAAACTTAAACACACACCTACCATATGACCCAGCTATCTTACTCCTTTTTTCCCCCCAAGAGAAAAAGAAAGCCCACGTCCATGCAAAGACTTGAACACAAAAGTTCATTGCAGCTTTATTCAAAATAGCTGAACTATAGAAACAACCCTAATGCCCAGTAATAGATGGATGTAAAAAGTAACTGTGGTACATGTACCAATGGAAAACTACTCAGCCATAGAGAGGAATGATCTATGGATACACGTAACATGGGTTTATCTCAAAAATAATTATGCTGAGTGAAGAAAGCCAGCCACAACTAGAGCATGTGCTGCGTGATTTCACAGATGAAAACTCTGAAAAAGTCAAACTGGTCCGTAGTGACAGAATGCAGATCCTTGCCTGTGCCCCGCCCCCCGCCCCTTCCTAAAGGGCTCTAGTTTTGTTGGCCCTATTCTGTTTGCATTTAAACGTGCCTCCTTTCTCCCCACCCCCACGGGCCTTAGCTCTGATCCCGCTGCATTCTCTGGGACCTCATTTATGTTCCATAAATCCTTAATTTTCTCTGGCCCCTGCCTGCCTCTAGACTGATCACTTATCACCCTTCTGTGCCCTCTTCCCTGTCATACACAGCTCAGTCCCACGGCAGCTTCCTGTGGCTCCCTGGTTGTAGCCTGCTCCTCTGTCCTCTGGGTCCTTACTCTTAGTATTTCCTCTGCTCCAAAAACTGTGCTCTAGCTTTCCATTGAGAACTCTTACTTATCCTCTGGCTGCAGTTTGGCTATCACTTCCTCTGGACAGCGGCCCTTCCCCCTATTGTGTGGCACTGCTCATGGTGAGGTTGCCTTGCCTGTTTTTCTGTCTCCCTCC
This sequence comes from Mustela erminea, assembly GCF_009829155.1. Classification (NCBI taxonomy): domain Eukaryota; kingdom Metazoa; phylum Chordata; class Mammalia; order Carnivora; family Mustelidae; genus Mustela; species Mustela erminea. The sequence continues at coordinate 20,651,629 of NC_045618.1, read as the reverse complement.
TGCCTCCGCCCCAACACTGGACTGGGAGCTGCTTGTAGCCTGCTCACACCTGACATATGGTGGGCATTCCCTGAATATTTGGTTAAGGAGTAGAAGAACAACCCAAACAGTGTCACCAACTATACTGTAAAAACATGCTTTATTTTTAAATTTAATTTAATTTGGTGTTAACTCTAGAATATTTTGTTTGCTCTCATTTCAGATTGAAGAAGAAATAAATGGCTGTTTGCAGTTTTTGCAATCTGTTTATTCGACATTTGGCTTCTCCTTTCAATTAAATTTGTCAACAAGGCCTGAAAACTTCCTAGGCGAGGTTGAGATATGGGACGAAGCTGAAAAGGTAGGGGGAGACAAAGTGTACACCTTCCTTTCTGGGAGCATGGAAACCACCGGAGTGACCGCTGTTACCTTGCGTGAGGCAGATGTCATGCTTTGAAATAGAAATGTTTAAATTGGAAGTTATGGGGTAAATATGCAGATTGTAGAATGTAGCTGTCCAGTTTTCTTCCTAATAGTGATAATAACAACACATTTGTTTCAAATAGTATAAGGTTTATATCAGGTTTTTGTTTGTACTCTTCCAGTGCCAGTCACTAACAACCACTTTCCTAAGTTTTAAAGGAATCCTCTAATTTGCAGGCACTCTTGGTGTGTGTGCAGCTTGTTTTAACCTGTTGCCTATTGAGCCGTCTTAGTGTGACTCATAGATATAGATGCACACACCGATGCTTGAATCCCCTCCACAGTCACAGCCTCTAGTGCGGTCTTCTCTCTAGACACAGAGACTCACCTGTCACATCTCAGCTTTGGAAAACCAAGATTAAGGAGCTCATCATGCTTCTTTCTCTCTCTCCCTATCTCTCTCTCTCTCTCTTTTCTTCTTACTAAATGCAAAAAGAATACAGTACAATTCCTGCATCAGTCTTTATTTGAAATGAGGATGGTATTATGGCCAGACACCACAGGAGTGCCTAAACCCTGACCTGCCTGTTAGTCCACCTCTTCATGGAATACTGGTGGATGCTGATCACACAGATCTTTTAAGGACTTAAGAATCAGAGGAATACTGTATTGAGAGTGTGACAGTTAGTTTTCTGTTAGGTACCGAGGCAGGCAGAGACTGGGTAGAAGCAGTTTCAGCTTGAGATCTAATTAGGGCCTTCTCCTCCCCTCTGTCCCATGCCCATCCTAAAGGCACCTTCTTCCAGATCTGTTGCATGGAGGAAGAAAGTCAGCCTAGATAGTGTTCTGCTGCCTAGCCATATGGAAGTAGGAAGAGCAAAAGAGGACACAGAGCTTGACTCTGGAACACCTTTTGCCTAGTTTCAAAGCTTAGCTCCATGAGTGAATTATAGAAGAAGCATTTAGGTCTGAAAAGGTGATGATGAAGATGGTGGTGATAACACCAACTGCATAAGGTTCTTGCAGGCTTAAGTGGAATAATTTATGTGAGGAATTTGTCATAGTGCCAGGCACATGTAAGTGTTAAGGAACTGTTGTGTATTGTTATTATTATTATTTTTTGTTATTTTTTATTAATTTTTAAATTTTTAAATAAATTTATAATGTATTTTTATCCCCAGGGGTACAAGTCTGTGAATCACCAGGTTTGCACACTTACAGCACTCACCATAGCACATACCCTCCCCAATGTCCATAACCCTACCACCCTCTCCCGATCCCCCCTCCCCCCAGCAACCCTCAGCCTGTTTTGTGAGATTGAGTCTTTTATGGATTGTCTCCCACCCGATCCCATCTTCTTTCATTTTTTCTTTTCCTACCCCCCAAACCTCCACGTTGCATCTCCACTTCCTAATGTGTGTTGTTATTATTAATAGTAGTAGTATTATCATCATTATTATCACTCCATACATGGAATGCAGGGGGCCAAAAAAGTGAGTGGACCAGGTGTGGGCCTGGCACGGGGAGAATGGGCTGGGCTGTCTCACAATCTTTTTGCTCTCTTTTAACTCACTGATTGTTCCCTCAGGAGATGGGAATCCTTCTACTCTGGGGAATTTCTCCCATAATATCTACCTCTGATCTGGGAATCAGTGAGATCACACACACATTAAAAAAAATTTTTTTTTTTTTTTTTAATCTTCAGATGTCTCTGAAATGGTTTGAAAGAGATAGTAGTTAAGTCAGCCCCAAGGCCACATTGTTCCTGGGTCATCAAATCACTGTTATCTTATTTCTTATCTCAGATTGTGTGTAGTTATGGAACCCAGCAGAACTCACTAGAGAGCTATGCAGTGTAACCATCAGATGATAGCTTGTCCAAATTACCAGAATGTCAGGAGCAAAAAATTCCCTAGATTTGAATGACATGAGTCCTGTTTCCTAGTAAGTTTCGTCAAGAAATCTGTGACCTGAAGAAAAGCCACTTTTTTTGTGTGAAAATTAAAATCCACAAGATATAGTTTAATGTCCCAGCTCTCCAATTTTTTAATTTAACCTAAACTTGGCTATAGGGTTCCCTCTCACAGAAATGTGAAGGGGATCTTGGGCTGCTGCTTCAGCAGACCTGATCTGGCCTCTGCCCCTGGAATCTATGTAAATCCACCTGCTGCTTGGAGTTGGAATAACCCCTCTCCAAATCTCTCCCACATCTTACTTTTCCAGCATTCCAGTGAGTCATTAAGCTCTCTAAGAACATTCCAAGCCCACACCCACAAAATTTCAAGCAAATTGATACGTTTAGAGCCCAGCATGTACCACAACGTGATATTGGAAGCCAAAGACTTGGTTTACCTGGGAAAGGATAGCCAGCCAGAAGAGGAGAAAAGGAGATATTGATTTCTCCTCTACTAGGGTGCAGGCAGGATCCACAGATGTGAATTACAGTGGTTCAGTCTCCCATATCTTGCATACACGTCCTCCCGTATCTTGCAAAAAACCAAAGGCTTTCTTAGCCTTGGCTGTTCCTATCAGGCCGTGTGATTACTGTGTCCTGAGAGGCCCAGTGAGGATCAATGCCCTTTACTTTATGCTTTCCCCCTAAAACTGGCCCTTCTTTGGCTTTTTAATTCCCTGGGAGACTCCTAAATTCTCCCCATCACTTAGTTGCCTTCTCCAGCACAGCCTCATTTTCTCTGGGAATATATCCCGGTATGCAGAAGCAGCATAAGGCAGAGGCTAGCCTCCCAGCCTGTGAAGTGAATCTTTGATGGTGGACTTCTCCAGTCCTAGGTAGAATGCAAGCTATTCTAGTAGTATCAGGCCCATGAGGGAGCCTCCTGGGATCTCAGCCAAGACCAGCACTCTAACTGAGATCCTGGAGAAGCCTGCCAGGACGCCACAAGTCAACTTTCTTGATGACTCTGGCTTCAGCCCCCAGGCACCACCACTGCTTTGACTTCCCTGTCAGCAGTCTACTACCACATGTCAACCCCTTCATGGGCACAGATAGATTGAGGTGATGACAAGACTTTGGATACTGGTTTGGCAGTATTCTGGCCAAGGACTTAGGAATACCCAGATGCTTCCCAGGGAAGCTATGTCCATAGGAAATAGCCAAAAGACTCAAAGACACTTACATTAATACTTATACCCAAACACCATCAGTTCTGAGGGTTTTCGCTATAGGCTATCGTTAAAGAATTTATGTGGCTTAGGCTGAAGATCAAAGTGGGCCTCCTGTTCCTACCTGCTATAAAACATAAAGGATGTCTCTCCCCAGCTACATGTACAGAGGTATGGAAAAGCAAGAGACAGTGGCAGGGCCCTTCCCCTTGGCTTTCTTGCCCACCTAAACACAGAATGGAAGGGAGGACACACAGTGGATAAAGGAGAAGGATCAAAGTCTTCATGCCTTTTAATGAGTGGAGGCCTCACCTATGAAGAGCTGGGAAGTGTGTAGGCAGAGGGGGCCTGCATTGGTTTCCCTCAACACTTGTCTGGAACAAGTGTAACAGCTTAGTACATTGTCTTTTAATTTTTCCAGTTACAGTGTGTATGAGAGCAAGTACTATCTTAATCATCATTACGTAGTCCCTGCTCAGTAACTTATTGGATATAAAACACACCCAACAAGTAAATGTTAAGCTAAAATAGAATATAATTAAGATTTGTAATAACTTACTTTTTTGAGTTATGTGGCAAAAAATAGAGAGTACAATGACGTATAAGTTTTAAATGTTCTCTTCTTAAAAAAAAAAATAGCAACTACAGAACAGCTTGGTGGAATTTGGAAAACCATGGAAGATGAACCCAGGAGATGGAGCATTTTATGGCCCTAAAGTAAGTAGATTGTATGCCTCAAAAAGAGTAAAATTTAAAGGAAAAATGAAAGCTGTCTTTAAGCAAACCTCATTTAATTTACAGATTGATATAAAAATCAAGGATGCTATTGGCAGATATCATCAATGTGCCACAATTCAGCTGGACTTCCAACTACCTATTAGATTTAATCTTACATATGTTAGGTGAGTAATTGAATATGACAAGTAATGTAGTACTAATATGACAATCATTTGTCATTTGAGCATTAGCAATGCAAAAATAAACATCAATACATAGACCAGTAAATATCTAGTACTATATGTGTGATATACTCATATATTTTTTATACATATTATTTTCTCGAGATTTTATTTGAATTCCAGTTAGTTCACGTACAGTGTAATGCCAGTTTCAGGGGTACAAGTTAGTGACTCAAACTTTCATACAACACAGCTCAGCACAAGTGCACTCCTTAACCCCCATCACCTACTTCACCCATCCCCCTACCCTGTCCCTTCTGGTAACCATCAGTTTGTTCTCTACTGTTTCTTGATTTGTCTGTTTCTTAATTTGTCTCTCTTTCTCCCCCCGCCCCTTTGCTTGTTTGTTTTGTTTTTGAAATTCCATGTATGAATGTCTCTCTCTGACTTATTTCGCTTAGCATAATACTCTCTATCTCCATTCATGTTGTTGCAAATGGCAAGGTTTCATTCCTTTTTTGTGGACGAATAATATTCCATTGTGTATATATATATATATATCACTTCTTTTAATTTTTTTTTTTTATTTATTTGAGAGAGACAGAGAGAGGGAGCACAAGCAGGGGCAGAGGCAGAGGGAGAAGCAGACTCCCCACTGATCAGGGAGCCTGACACCAGGCTTGATTTCAGGACCCCAGGATCATGACCTGAGCTGAAGGCAGACATTTAACAAACTGAGCCACCCAAACACCCCTTCCTACTTCCTCTGTATCCATTCATTGATCGATGCACTCTTTGGCTGTTTGCCTAGTTTGGCTATTGTAGATAATGCTGCTGTAAACATCAGGGTGCATGTAGCCTTTTGAATTAGCATTTTTGTATTCTTTGGATAAATACCTAGTAGTGCAATTGCTGGATCATAGGATAGTTCTATTTTTAACTTTTTGAGGAACCCCCATACTGTTTTCCACAGCAGCTGTACCAGTTCGTACTCCCACCAACAGTATAAGAGGGTTCCCCTTTCTCCATATGCTCTCCATTACCTGTTGTTTCTTGTGTTGTTGATTAAGCCATTCTGACAGGTACGATGTAGTTTTGATTTGCATTTGATTTCATTGTAGTTTTGATTTGCATCTCCTTGAACGTGAGTGATATTGAGCATCTTTTCATGTGTCTGTTGGCCATCTGGATGCCTTCTTTGGAAAAATGTTGATTCATGTCTTCTGCTCATTTTTTAAATTGGGTTACTTGGTTTTTTGTGTGTTGATCTGTATGAAAATTCTTTATGTATTTTGGAGACTAACCCTTTATTAGATACATCATTTGCAAATATCTTCTCCCATTCAGAAGGCTACAATTTAGTTTTGTTTCCTTCATTGTCAGAAGCTCTTTATTTTGATTTTGCCCAATAGTTTATTTTTTATTTTATTTCCCTTGCTTCAGAAGACATTTCTAGAAAGAAGTTGCTATGGTTATTGTCAAAGAAGTTATTGCCTGTGTCCTCTTCTAGGATTTTTATGGTTTTGGGTCTGACATTTAGGTCTTTAATCCATTTTGAATTTATTTGGTGTAAGGAAGTAGTCCAGTTTTTGTTTTTTGCATATAGCTGTCCAGTTTTCCCAATACTGGTTGTTGAAGAGACTATCTTTTCCCCATTGGATGTTATTTCCTGCTTTGTTGAACATTAATTGACTATGTAATTGTAGATTCGTTTCAGGGTTTTCATTTCTTTTCTATTGATCTGTCTGTTTTTGTTCCAATATCATACTGTTTTGATTACTACAGCTTTGTAATATAACTTGAAGTCCAGAATTGTGGTGCCTCTACCTTTTTTTTCTTTTTCAAGATTGCTTTGGCAATTTGGATTCCATACAAATTTAGGATTGTTTGTTCTAGCTCTGAAGAATGCTGTTGGTATTTTGGTAGGGGTTGCATTACATTCGCAGATTGCTTTGGGTAGTATGGACATTTTAACAATATTTGTTCTTCCAATCCATGAGCATGGAATGTCTTTCCATTTCTTTGTGTCACCTTCAACTTCTTCCATCAGTGTTTTATAGTTTTCAGAGTACAGGTCTTTCATCTCTTTGGGCAGGTTCATTCTTGGGTATTTTATTGTTTTTGGTGTAGTTGTAAATGGGATTGATTCCTTAATTTTCTCTTGTTTTATTATTAGTGTATAGAAATGCAATAGATTTCTGTACCTTGATTTTATATCACATGAATTTGCTCAATTCATGTATCAGTTTTAGCAGTTTTTTGGTGGATTCTTTGGGGTTTTCTACACAGAGTATCATGTCATCTGTAAATTGTGAAAGTTTTACTTCTTCCTTGCTAATTTGAACGCCTTATATTTCTTTTTGCCATCTGATTGCTGAAGCTAGGACTTGCAGTACTATGTTGAATAAAAGTGGTGAGAGTGGACATCCCTGTCTTGTTCCCGACTGTGGAGGAAAAGCTCTCAGTTTTTTCCCATTAAGGATGATATTAGCCATGGATTTTTCAAATATAGCCTTTATGATGTTTCTCTAAATCTACTTTATTGACAGGGTTGTTGGTTTTTTTTTTTTGTCATGAATGGGTATTTTACTTTGTAAAGTGCTTTTTCTGCATCTATTGAAATAATCACATGGTTCATATTCCTTTCATTAATGTGATATATCATGTTGATTGATTTGTGAATATTGAACCACCCTTGCAACTCAGGAATAAATCTCACTTGATTGTGGTGAACAATTATTTTTTAACACATTGTTGGATTCAGTTTGCAAATATTTTGTTGAGGATTTTTGCGTCTATATTCACCAGAGATATTAACCTATAGTTCTCTCTCTTTTTTTTTTTTTTTTTTTTGGTGGTATCTTTATCTGATTTTGTTATCAGAGTTATGCTGGCTTCATGGAGTGAATTTGGAATTTTTCCTTCCTTTTATTTTTTTGAGGAATAGTTTGAGAAGAATAGGTGTTAACTCTTCTTTAAATGCTTGGTGGAATTTACTTGTGAAGCCATCTAGTACTGGACTTTTGTTTGTTTGGAGTTTTTCATGACTGATTCCATTTCTTTGCTGGTTATCAGTTTGTTCAAGTTTTCTATTTCTTCCTGTTTTAGTTTTGGTGATTCACATGTTTCTAGAAATGTATGCATTTCTTCTAGGTTGTCCAATTTGTTGGCATATAGTTTTTCATAATGTTCTCTTATAATTAGCTATATTTCTGTGGTGTTGGTTGATATTTCTCCTCTCTCACTTGTGATTTTATTTATTTGGGTCCTTTCTCTTTTCTTTTTTTTTTTCTTTCTCTTTCTTTTCTTATAACCAGAGGTTTATTAATTTTATTAATTTTTTTAAAAATCAGCTCTTAGTTTCATTGATCTGTTCTATTGTTTTAGTTTCTATATCATTTACTTCTGCTCTAATCTTTATTATTTCCTTCTGCTGGTGTTAGGTTTCATTTGTTGTTCTTTTTTCCAGCTCCATTAAGTGTATGGTTAGGTTATTCATTTGAGATTTTTCTTGCTTCTTAATGTAGTCCTGTATTGCTATAAACTCCCCTCTTATGACCACTTCACTGCATCCCAAAGATTTTGGACACTTATGTTTTCATTTTCATTTGTTTCCATGTATTTTTCAATTTCTTCTTTTATTTTCTTGTTGGCCCATTCATTTTTTTAGTACCATGTTATTCAACTTGCATGTATTTATGGTCTTTCCAGACTTTTTCTTGTGGCTGAGTTCTATTTTCACAGCATTGTGGTCAGAAAGTGCATGGTATGATTTTGATCTTTTTAAATTTGTTGAGGCCTATTTTGTGACCTAATATTTGATCTATTCTGGAGAATGTTACATGTGCACTTGAAAATAATATGTATTCTGCTGTCTTAGGACGTAATGTTCTGAATATATCTGTTAAGTTCATTTGCTTCTGTGTGTCACTCAAAGCCATTGTTTCTTGTTCTGTTTAGATGATCCATCCATTGATGTGAGTGGGGTGTTAAAGTTCCATAATATTATTGTGCTATTATCAATGAGTTCCTTTATTTTTGTTGCTAATTATTTTACATATTTGGATGCTCCTATATTGGGTGCATAACTATTTACAGTTGGTATATCTTCTTGTTGGATTGTCCCCTTTATGATTATACAGTGTCCTTCTTTGCCTCTTGTTACAGTCTTGTTTTAAAGTTTAGTTTGTCCAGTGTAAGTATTGTTACACTGGCTTTCTTTTAACATCTATTTGCATGACAAATGTTTCTTCATCCTCTCACTTTCAATCTGCAGATGTTTTTAGATCTAAACTGAGACTCTTGTAGGCAGTGTTTGATGGTTCTTTTTTTTTTTTAATTCATTATGACACCCTGTGTCTTTTGATTGGAGCATATAGTCCATCTACATTCAAAGTAATTATTGATAGATATGTATTTATTGCCATTTTATTATTTGTTTTGTGGTTGTTTCTGGAGATTTTCACTGATCCTTTCTGTCTTTCATGTTTTGCTGATTTTGTTTAGTGGTATATTTGGATTACTTTGTCTTTATTCTTTACATGTTTATTTACTGGTTTTGATATATGATTACTATTAGGTTTGCATATAACCTCCTCTGCATATAGCAGTCTATATTAAGTTGATGGTCGTTTAAGTTTGAACCCATTCTTTTCTCCTCTCCTCCCCATGTTTTAGGCACCTGTTTTAGACATAACCTTTTTTTCTGAATTCTTTGATTTTTTTTTTTTTTACAGAAATACTCATTTTACTGCTTTCGTGTTTCCCACGTTTATACTATCACTTTTGGTCTCTCTTTTCTCCCAAAGAATCCCCTTTATTATTATTATTTTTTTTTTTTTTTTTTTTTAAGGTTTTTATAACATTTTTTTTTTATTATTATTTTTTTTATTTATTTTTATTTCCAGCATAACAGTATTCATTATTTTTGCACCACACCCCGTGCTCCATGCAATCCGTGCCCTCTATAATACCCACCACCTGGTACCCCAACCTCCCACCCCCCGTCCCTTCAAAACCCTCAGATTGTTTTTCAGAGTCCATAGTCTCTCTTGGTTCACCTCCCCTTCCAATTTCCCCCAACTCCCTTCTCCACTCTAAGTCCCCATGTCCTCCATGCTATTTGTTATGCTCCACATATAAGTGAAACCATATGATAGTGAAATAACCCTTTATTATTTTTTGTAGGGCTGGTTTAGTGGTCATGAACTCCTTCCGTTCTTGTTTGTGAAACTTTTTATCTTTCCTTCTATTCTGGTGGGGTCTTTGCCTGGTTTGGGGATCAGGGTAATACTGTCTTCATAAAAAGAAGCTTTCTGGAAGCTTTCTTTCTGTTTCTATTTTTTGAAACAGCTTCAGGAGAATAGGTATTATTTCTTCTTCGAATGTTTGGTAGAATTCCCCAGGGAATCCATCAGGTCCTTGGCTTTTGTTTTTTGGGAGGTTTTTGATCACTGCTTCAATTTCATTACTAGATATTGGTCTATTCAGGTTATCGATTTCTTCCTGATTCAGTTTTGGAAGTTTATATGTTTCCAGGAATGCATCCATTTTAACTCAGCCATGAAAAAGAATGAGATCTTGCCATTTGCAACAACATGGGTAGAGCCAGAGCATATAATGCCAAGCAAATAAGCCAGTCAGAGAAAGACAAATACCATATGATATCATTCATACATGGAAACAAAACAAATGAACAAAGGAAGAAAAAGAGATAAACAAAAAACAGACTCTCGATTATTGGAGAACAAATAGATGGTTACCAGAGGGGTAGTGGGTAGGGGATTAAGGGTATAAAGGGGATTAAGAGTCACTTGTCATGATGAGCACTGATTAATATATGGAATTACTGAATCACTGTATTGTACACCTGAAACTAATATAACACCGTATGTTAACTACACTGGAATTTTTTAAAAATCCATCAAAGTAGGAGAAGAAAATGTAGTGAATATTTCTGTTATGTTGGAGAAGTTTCTTTCTTTACATAATGTTACTGTTAAAGTTCATAAAGGAAAAGACAACTTTGGGCATCTGGATGGCTCAGTGAGTTAAGCATCTGCCTTCAGCTCAGATCATGATCTTAGGGCTCCCTGTTCGGTGGAAAATCTGCTTCTCCCACTCCCTTCATCCCTCCCCTCCACTCATATTCTCTCTCACTGTCTCTCTCTCTCTCTCTCTCTCTCAAATAAATAAATAAATATCTAAAAAAAATAAAAAAGAGAGAAAGAAAGACAGCTTTGACTTGCCCAAAATTAAAAACTCATGATAGAAAAGATAGTATAAAAACAGGCAAAGGACAAGTAAATAAATGTGCTTGGAAGAAGTATTTTGAATTTCCCACATTAGAAAAGAAGTTAATTTCCTTAATGTATCTTTATATATTTGTTTACTGTATATATATATATATATATATATATATATATAAAATACTATATATAGACACTTTTGCACATATATGTTTAAAAATCATCACCCCCACTCCCACTATACAATGGACAAGGGACACAGTAGGCAACTGAAGTAAAAGAAATATAAGCAATTGGGGCACCTGGCTGGCTCAGTGGGTTAAAGCCTCTGCCTTTGGCTCAGGTCATGATCTCAGGGTCCTGGGATCGAGTCCGGCATCGGGCTCTCTGCTCAGCGGGGAGCCTGCTTCCCTCCCCCCCACCTGCCTCTCTGCCTACTTGTGATCTCTGCCTCTCAAATAAATAAATAAAATCTTTTTTTAAAAAAGAAATATAAGCAATCATTGAACATGTAAATTGACATTCAACTTAACTAATTATAGCAGTGCAAATTTTTTTCAAATTTCATTTTCTGACTTTATAACTCACAAAATGATTCATCCCATGATTCATCTCTAGTGTTTATGAGAAAATAAGAACAAAATCTGTTTTTTAAAGATTTATTCATTTTAGAGACAGAGAGAGCATGGAGTTGGGATGGAGGAAAGGGACAGGGAGAGAGAGAATCTCAAGCAGGCTCCCTGTTGAGCACAGAGCCCGACCTAGGGCTCCATCCTGGATCCTGAGATCATCGGCTGAGCGGAAACTAAGAGTCCATCCTTCAACTGACTACACCACCCAGGTGCCCCAAGAAAATGAGAACTTAGAAACAAATCAATATTCTTTATTCAGTCTTTGACAATTGTTCAACATATTACTGTTGAAGTAAGCCATTGTTCAAAATAAAGTTAATTTTGAAAAAATTATGATTTGTAAGATTGTCTGTATTACTAAACTGAGTAGCCAGTAGTTTAGAATAAAAGATAATCAGTAGACTTATAGTAGAAATAGTGCTCTAATATTACCTTGCCTTTTCCTACATAATATACTTCATTTTTGTTTGGTTCGTATTATTATCTTTAATACATGACACATTATATGCTTAAAGATGATTTATGAGGAATCAATTGTTTTTCCTAGCTCAGAAGAATAACTTCTAAATAGAAGGCAAGAAGATAAAGTTATTGCTGAATCTTAAGAGAATACATAAATGTTTAATTTTCATTTTTTAGTAAGGATGGAGATGACAAGAGGAACCCCGTGATCATTCATCGAGCCGTTTTGGGGTCAGTGGAGAGAATGATAGCCATCCTGTCAGAAAACTATGCGGGGAAATGGTAAGTAATACAGAAAAGAAAAACTGTCTATCATCTTGAAATATCATATCTAATAAGATAGGATTACTGCAAAAAAAAAAAAAAAATTGGTGGCTCCTGCATTGTAATTAGCAAGTATCCAAACAGCAAGTGGTCAATTCTTGTTGAATCTACCAGGTCAGGAAACCAAAACAAAGAAGACAAAAGCAGTGTGGCCTAAAACTGTATCATTTACCTTTCAGGGCATGTGGTAGAATTGAAGAGTTATCATTTCACCTATTTCAAGCCCTTTAAAGATCTAGTTGCATCTGGTGACCCTAGGAGTACCTTTCTACCTCCTGCTGAATGGCCATCCCTCCTTCAGCCTGTGTTGTTCACCTCCTGGGGGTCCCCATTCAACATGGGGAGAAAAGCACCTAAACCTGGTTCAGAAATGGCTCTGAATGATACTTTGGCACAAACCCAATGAGGACAGCTACAGTACCACTTAGGAAAGAAGTGTGGCAGGGAAACACCCCCGAGGCAGAAATTTGAGTGCATCTCACAGTCCTCTTCCCTTGGAAGGCAAAATGGCCAGACCCATTCTTGGGCTCTGGTGACTGCTTTGACCTAGAAGTAATTAGATTGGAAAGTAAATGACAAGTAGATTTGGGGGAGAGGAATGTGGGTCATTGCTCAGAATGCCCTTGAAGGTGGTGTCACCCACACCAAATCCTTACTGTGGGTTGTTTTTAAAGAGGACCCATTTTAAAGGAGGACCCATTCTAGGGTTACCATCAGCTCCATTCTTCCCCTAGTGACTGCTCCGTGGTTCACGAACAAAGTGGCCACTTGCGGATTCGGGATCAATAACATGCCCCCCCACCCAGTTCCACCTGGCTATGCCTCTTCCAAGGCCTCAATCTGCCATCAGTAGTGATCAATACTGACCCCTTCTATGGAACCATAACCTCGGGGAACCATCAGCTTTCTGGTTCCTTCTCATCATGCAAGTGCCAGTGACTTGTCCTTGCTGGAGAAGGGATCAACTCTGGAATTTGCTTAGCTCTCCCTTCCTCCCATACTTCTGTCAACAGCACCATGTAAATACTTACTTGAGTCTTGACTGACAGAAACACAATAACGCTTCCGGCCCTGGAAGTAATTTTTTTTAACAAAAGAAGTAAGGCACCGAGCTGACGTTGAGATTTGCTAGTATTACTATGCCCCCGAGGCAGCTCGCCTTGCTGGCAGTCAAGGCACCAGGTGGCAGGTGATCCATCTTGTGGTAGCAGCATCCGATGGCAGGTAGAAATGCTGCAACCCAGCAACCCCACGTGGTATCTTCATCTCTCATCTCATTTTGAAGAAATTGACTGAGATCTGCTCATGCAGTTCAGTTCTGATTGAGTTCTGTGCTGCTGTTGCTGGGCATGGTCCCTGTAGCTCCCATCGTTGGCTCTGGGCACCGGATGTCCTGCTCGCATCGCTGCCACAGGTCCCTCCCAGAGCTCCATGTCTCTGCACCACCCCCACCAGAACTGACTCCATGTAGTCCCTCCCCCCAGGGACCATTCTGTCCCAAATCCAAGCACCGGCCTTGTACATGCCAGATCACGTGCCTGGACTCGAACCTGTCTAGGGCAGCTGGGAAGGCAAATGTCTATGCAAGGTGGGAAACTCCCCAAGCAGGGAGTCTTTAAGAGGTCCTGAGTAGCTGGAGTCTGTGTGCATCCCTGAAGTTTTATTTGTGACCTTCGAGAAACCTGCTTAGGTATCATGGGGTGTCCAAGCTGTTAAAGTTACAGGTAAGCCAAAAGTACAGATATGAACACACATGCTACCTAAGTATGAGTTAACACATCGACATTTCTTTATGGTTGATTCTGTTTTAAATTACTTTAATGTAGGTAAGAGATGGTGGGGTCTTGCCTTAGAGTCGTGGCAGTGAATGTTCTCAAAGGCTAAAAAGAACTAGTGGGATCAGGAGATGGAGGGGAGAAGGAGGTGGTGCTGTGCACTCAGTCCTTCATCGCGCAGACTCCAGGCACAGGCTGTGCAAGTCATCCGTCAAGAGTTCAGACACCTGCCAGAGATGTGGTCGATGCCTCCCAAAGGGCTCAAAATAGCAGTTGTTAAAATGTGGCTCCCCTGGAGATGGAGTGAGGCCAGAGCTCAGAAGGAAATGTTTACTTTTCGCATTATCCATTGTATTCCCATGTTTTCGCCACTGTATTCCTATTACTACTTTAATCATTTGCGTTATTTTGCTTTTGTAATTTAAGAATAAATATATAAATATTCATAAGGTGCCACCATATAGTAGTTCCCACTGCATTTCTTTTCAACTTCAAACGAAGTCCTGATGAAGAAATATTTCCTGCATTAAACACTGCTTATACCCAAATTCCCATCTTTTTATTTTTTTTATTTCATTTTGAGATCACTGTAAATTCACATGTAGTGGTAAGAAATCATCAAGAAAGGTCCAGCATACCCTTCCGTCAGTTGTCCTCAGTGGCAGCATCTTATGAAACTCTATGAATATCATGATGAGGAAATTGACTTTGATACAATCCATCAACCTTATTGAGGTCTGATGAGCTCACAGGCACTTGTGTATGTGTTGAGTTCTACAGAGTTCTATAACTGCGTACCCATCAGCTAAGACCTAGGACAGTTCTGTGGCTTACGAGGACTCCTCGTGCTATCCTTTTATTGTCACGCACCTCCTATCCCACCCCCATCAGCATCCCCCGACAGCCACTCATCTGTTCTCCAGCTCCACAATTTTGTCATTTCAAGAAGGTGACATAAATGGAATCACACAGTGTGCAACTGTGTGTGACTGGCTTTAATCACTCGGTGGCATTCCCTTGAGCTCCAACCAACTCGTTTCACGTCTCAGTGGTTGGTCCCTTTTCACTGCCGATAGTGTTCCATGGTGTGGATGCACCAGTTTGACCATTTGTCCATTGAAGGACATTTGGAGTGTTTCCAGTTTGGGGCCATTATAAATAAAGCCTCTGTGACATTAGTAGGAAGGTGTCTGTGTGAACGTGTTTTCATTTCTCTGGGATAAGTGCCCAGGGGTATAATTGCCTGGTGGTGTGATACGTGATGTTTAGCCCTTCCTCCCAGTGGCTAACCTGTTCCACCTTCCCTTTCCTCCCATAATTCCCAGCTTCCCCTTTTGTGTTCCCTGTTTCTTTTTAGCTCTCGATGTGGTTTGGTTTACTTCCACACCACGCTGCTGAGTCTGCTCTCTTATGAAGTCTTACTTTTAAAAAATCTTTGGTTATTTTTTAAAATCACATAATACTTGAGCATCATTAGATTTTGAAAATACAATCTTATATATTTTTCAGGCCTTTCTGGCTGTCTCCTCGTCAGGTAATGGTCATCCCTGTGGGGCCAACTTGTGAAAAATACGCACTGCAGGTAAAATCAGAGAAAGTACATCATCATCTCAGCATGTGTCTGTGGAGGTTATTGACTTGGAATGTTATTTGTGCCTTAAAATATTGCATAACTAATACATTACATTAGCAACCTGCATTTTCAATAATTGAGAGTAACATCTGAGTCAGATCTCTGCAGCTGGGTCAGAACTACTTTATTTCTTAATGTTTTTGAGAAATTGGGCTCTTAAAACCTCTCCTATTTAAGTTATTCTTTTCCACAGGACTCTCTTAAGCAAGAGCACTTGTCTGTTGCTGTGTAACAGAGAACTCCAAAACTCAGCAGCCCAAGACAGCAAACATTTATTATGACCCAGTTTCTGCGAGTCAGAATCTGGGAGCAGCGAGACTGAGTGCTGTTGGCTCAGGGCCCCTTCAGGGCCTCGGTTTGCACTGCCAGCCCGGGCTGCCTCCTTGGGGGGCTCACTCGCATCGTCAGTGTTGGAAGCCTCAGTTCTGCACCTTGGGGGGCTTCTCCAGAGGTTCCCTGAGTATCCTCCCAACGTGGCAGCTGGTTTCCCCAGAGGGAGTGATGTTGAAGAGGTGGAAGCTGTAGTCTTTCGGCTTCATCTCGGGCGTGATGCTTCATCACTCCTGCCCTTCTTTGTGGTTGCATAGAGCCACCTGGTACCCTGTGGCAGAGACGACACAAGATGTGAATACCCTGTGGGTCATCTCAGAGGCTGGCTACCATAAATATCGTCATAATGGAAGTGTTTTATTTTCTTGTAGGTATCCAGGGCATTTTTTGAAGAAGGGTTCATGGCCGACGTTGACTTAGATCATAGCTGTACGCTAAATAAGAAAATACGAAATGCACAACTGGCTCAGTATAATTTTATTTTGGGTAACATAAGTTTATATTTTCTCAAATGCTTGGGTTTTTTTTTTCCACTTTAACTCCAAAAAAACAAAATGGTTTAACTCTCTGAACATAGTATAAACTACGTTGAGTATAGTATAACCATGGGAATGGTATAACTACATGAATATGGTACAACTATGTGTTTATGACAATTTATCACCTGTCCACAAAGAACAGCCCACGGTGTTCCTAGTTTTTCTTAAATACTCTTTGTGGTTTGCTGGAAGAAGAGTTGTAAAACCTCACACGAGTCCTGTGGGATGATATCACTAGCAGTAGTTAACATCTCAACTCAACAAAGAAAAAAAATGTGAAAATGATTTCATCTGTAGAATTACACTCTTTATGTAATATTCAGTCATGTGACAGGCCTCAAATATCCTCCCTTGCTTTTCTGATTTATTACAAATCTTTGGGATTAATCAGTGGGAAAGATGCCAAATTTAAGGTGATTGAAAGAAAAGAATTTAAGTGAAAAAGTGTTTTTAAGACATGTGAGTACTTGGATGCCGCATCTAAAATTTTGACTTTAAAATGATTTGGAAATCAAGAGAAGCTGATCCTGGCTGCCCCCAGGCATGATATTGTTATCTCCAGTAAGCTGAGTGATTCTGTAAAAGGTAAAGCAAATACACATTGAAAGTGTTTGACTGTGTAGTAGATACTGGGATGTTTCAATCAGGCTCCTTCTGGTGACAGAACTTTCACACCGACTTAAACAAAGACAGAATTTACTGGAAGGGTAATGAGATACCTCATGACACAGACGGTAGAATTAAATAGCCAGACCATTAGAAGAGTAACTGGAGGAAGTTACTTAACCTTTATCAGGACTGTTTTCCTCATTTCTCGCTCCTACTTTATGGTTCTTTATGCTTCTCTTGATTATCCACTATATTCCCCTTAGCTGGTCACCAGTTTCTTCCTTCCACATGGCAAGAGACAAGCCTGCATCATCCCACAGTAAGGGCCACCAGAGAGAAACTTTCTACGTACATTCCAAAAAATTTTGGTTGTCTGGTGGGCGTGGGTCTGGTGCCTACCCATAGAGTCAGGGGCTCTGTGAGACCTCCCTGCTCCATTTTGTACCCCAAGACCACAATATGTGTTCATGCACGTGGACAAAAGGAGAGGAGATTAGAAGTCATTCCTTCTCTCAAGAAACATACTATCACAGGATGATTTCATGGCATTAGATTGATAATTAGGGATTAATACTGAAGAAGAACTCAGTAAAACGTGTCATATGACTGTTGACTTGATATTTAATAAATCACTTATTTAAAATATGTTTATTACCCTTTCTTTTCCACAGTGGTTGGAGAAAAGGAAAAGACAAATAATGCTGTAAATGTTCGAACAAGAGACAACAAAATTCATGGAGAGATTTCTGTAGCTTCTGCCATTGATAAGTTGAAGAATCTCAAGAAATCACGTACACTAAATGCTGAGGAAGACTTTTGAAGTTCTTTTCTGTACTTGCTTCTGTATAACCTTGTTTTGACCCCTAAAAATGCATTTTTCTTTACCGGTAGTACTACTTCTAAGAACTTTTTTTTTAAGATTTTTTTTTTTTTTACTTATTTATTTGTCAGAGAGAGAGAGAGAGAGAGGGAGAACACAAGCAGGCAGAGGCAGAGAGAGAAGCAGGCTCCCAACTGAGCAAGGAGCCTGATGTGGGACTCGATCCCAGGATCCTGGGATCACGACCGGGGTCAAAAGCAGCAGCCTAACCAACTGAGCCACCAAGGCGTCCCTTCTAAGAACTTTTGACTCACTGATGGGCACAGTGAGAAAGGAGACAATGAATGAGTAGCTGATATAAAAGTTTAGTTCATTAATGTGTCTGAGGACAAGCTTGGGAAATTCTTAATTTCCCAAATGCCTTGAGAGCCTTAAGTGGGAAATGTTATTTATTGAAAGAGGGTAATACTAGGATATGAAGATTAGGTCATTATTGACATTGTAGTTTTCAAAAAGTAGTCTTCAAATTAAAACCTGCAAAGCCTTTTTAAATATAAGGGAAAATCTTATTTTCTAGGACAATACATCTCAGGTATTTTTACAGTTGTTTTACTAAAGTTCACATGAAAACTTTCTCTCCAAAACCGGAATCGTCACTTAATTTGTTTTAATTAACCAACAGCCACAAAAGCAGCAGCTAGTACTAAATATTGGATTACTGACAGAGGACTCAGAACCTCAAATTCAGTGTTGTGGAATCTACTGTCGTTTGGAGTATAGGTTAAGAGTTGGGTTTTAATGCTTCTAATTGACAATTGTTCATCTGTAGAAAAAATAAATTCTTAAATAAAAGGCAGCACACAGTGTTTCCAGTACTTCAGCTATAAGCTTATACCACAGTAAGCTGCTCCCCTAGAGTTAAATTACTTTTTTCATGAGATGATATTCTACTGATTTACACGGTTAACCTTAAAAATAAAACTGTCCATTATTTTACCAGCAAAAATGGGTTCATTTGGGAAAGGCAGATAATTTTATTTTGAGACATGTAAGCTATCCCAAAACCATAGACAAGTCTGGAAAACAAAGGAGAGAAGGCTGCTCTTTCACAGAGTGAAGGGGGCAAGGGGGAGTTGGGAAGGGCTGTTATAAACAAAAAGTCCACCAGCGTAAACTGGGAGTTGAAGTGTAGTGGCTTTTCATTGGCTGGGCTGTCACCCCCGCAAAGAGAAAATCTTTGGTCCTCCTGCGGGGGATGCAAGGTGCCTGTCTTGTAGTACAATTCTGTAGTCCATTAGGAATGGTAGGGCACTAGAGCTCCCCCTCTGGCCTCCGGTTCCATCTTAAATGGAGTTTCCTTCACTCCGTTCCACAATTCAAATAGCTTTATGCCTATAAAGAATTTAGCTACCAATCACTAAGTATTTATTGGGCACTTTATCTGGCTAGACGCTGTGGAATTCAAAATGAATCTAAGACATGCTCTCTCTCCTCAACACCTTTTTTATTTAGCATCCTAAACAGTTAGTAAACAAAACTGTATTATGTATCAGACCTGTATGGTACGAAGAGGTGCAAACTGTGTGATATAATTTTTAAGGTAATACTTATTGAGGGCTTACTGTGTGCCAGACACCATTCAGTATATTCTCTTCATTCATCAAAACTGCTAGTGAAGGAGTGAGGAGTCAGATTCCCCAAAAGAATCTTGTGGCAGGTGGGTGGGAAGGAGGAACGCAAATCAGCATCACAGGACAAAGTAGGCTCTGACGAAAATAGGCGCAATCGGCCATCTGACCACACAGGGAGCCAGAGGCCTGGGGCTGCAGCTCCCCTCCCCAAGGCTGGCCTTCTCCAAGGAGGGGCCCGTGCTTTGGACCCTCCTTTCATATCCCAGGGCTCTCGTCCCAGTACCTCTGGACCTGAATACTTGCCAGGTATATTTACTGTCCTCTCCCGGGCTCGAAGGAAATTTCTGGAAGCGTCTTTAAAGAGTTGGCTAGTCGTGACACCCACAGCTGACCACAGAGAAAGGCTAGCTGGGCACTGAGCAGGTCTGCAACGCAGAAAAGGGTGGCGTCCTTTGGGGCTGCCTGTCACAGCGCGGGGTGGGGGGAGGGAGGTGTCACGTCCCTTACTGGGGTTGTGCCACAATTTCTTCATATGCAAACAAGTACAGTCTCGATATGCAGTCAAATACATCATCCCCACCTTCGCAGAGTACCGAGCAGTTCTCAACCTCTCTATATACATGATGGCCAACTTCCCAATCTGCGCGCCTCTGACTGCAGCCACTTCCAATGCAGAATTTCGGTCCCGGGTGACCTCCCCCAGTCGCTAGCCACGAAAGGAGAAGGGAGCGCCTCGTCCGTGGGGAACTCAAACAACCTCACAGCACCGCGGCCCCTCACCTCCATCCCAGCAGCGGAGACCACGACCGCCGCGGATCCGCAGACCCCGCGCGGACCTGGTTATGCGCCTGCGCCCTGGGCTCCCCCGGGCCCCGCCTGCTCACGCCCCCACGGCCCGCGCCGGCGCCCCGCCCCTCCGCCTAGTCACGCCTCCCTGCCCGGAAGTGCGCGCGCCGGCGACATGGCGGCTGCGGCGGTCCCGTTGCGGGCGCTGCGCCGCCTGTGCCCGGTGCTGCTGTTCCTCTCCCAGTTCTACATCTTGTCGGGCGGGGGTGAGTTAAAGGACGGGGTCCACGCGGGGTCGGGCTGAGCGGTAGCGAGGCCCCGGGGAGCTGCTGGGAGCGTCCGCGCTAGGCCCGCGAGCGGAGGGCGGAGACTGAGTGCCGGGCGCGGGGCGGCAGGTCGCTGCTGCTCCGTCTTCTGGGGGTCCTGGCCGCCTTCTCCGCGGCCGCGCCTCCCCTCAAGGACCCCGGCTCATTAGCCGAACTCAGCTAATGAGCCCTGGCGTGGGGGACCGAGGGCTCGGGTGTCGGCGGGGGAAGCGGACCTGGAACCCGATACGATGCTTTGTTCCCTCGTTGCCCATCGATCCAAATCGGTGTCGACCCCATTGGCGTTTCTTTGTTTAGTTTTCTGGGCAGTCAAGCTGTGAGGTGTTCATGAGCAGCTGTTGGCCTGGTGTGGACCTTGCCTCTCAACCACACAAGCCAAGGTTTTCCTATCCCAGGATAACACGTTTCTCTAATTGTAGGATCCTTAAATTTAGAGCAGTCGCAGCCGCTGGCTCAGTCAATAAAGGATCCGGGCCCAACACGTACTTTCACAGTAGTTCCCAGGGCAGCAGGTACTAGACATTTTCTATTCTAGTAAATGTGTATATTTATATCTAGTGGTTTCTTTCTTCTTTCAGATAAAATAACTTTCTGGTTTTTTTGAAATTTTTATTGTATTTCAGGTTGCGTGAACTAAAGACAGACCCACAGATGTTTTTCTGTAGACTGTCTTGATATTGCAATACCTTTTGACGTTCCAGCCTCATCTTTTTTTTCTAGTTCCCCATTCCTCATTTCTATCTATTATTTTTCCGCCTCGTTCATCAAGATCACCTTCGACCTTAGTGCTTCTTTCCCTTTAGAAAATTTCTTTTTCTTCTTAAGCCCCATCATTCCTGGGCATGAGAGGCTCCTCCCAAGGCTGTCTGAAATGGAAGGATCACAGACAGAGTAAGACTTGGACTCTAGGTGTGCTTGAGCTACTGGGAGCTTGAGCAAATTATTCAACCCTTCAGCATCGCTTTCTTCATCTTGAAGGTGGTGAAGTTAGCCTGGCCCTCTAAAGTCATTTTGGCTTTGTGATTTCTAAGTGTCCAACTTCAGCCACGTAATCAGAGTAAAAGAAAAGAAAAATGTTATTTTGCAGAATTGACTATGTAATTCAGTGACTTTAAGTTGGATCAGTTTTAAATGAGTCTTAGTGTGTTTTGCTAAACAGAACCTTTGTCTTTATAGTTCATCCCTTTAAAGTTTCATTATTAGAATGAATTGAAAGTGAGAGGTATTTTACTGACTGGATGTTAAGACTACTACAAGACGGGAGTATACTTGAATTTTTTTTTTTAAAGATTTTATTTATTTATTTGACAGAGAGAGATCACAAGTAGGCAGAGAGAGGGAGGGAAACAGGCTCCCTGCTGAGCAGAGAGCCCGAAGTGGGGCACGATCCCAGGACCCTGAGATGGTGACCTGAGCTGAAGGCAGAGGCTTAACCCACTGAGCAATACAGGCACCCCCATACTTGAATTTTAAAGCACAGTTTATAGAGTAAGCACAGGAGTTTTTATTCTTTTGGACATTTTTGAAAGCATCTCTTCTTCCCCCAGGAATACCTGGAAATGATCATTCTCTTAATTGATAAAAATAAATTGTCCTCCTGGTAAGGTTGTCTGGGAAAAAAATTAGAACCCATTGAACAAGTTATTAATATGAAGAAATGTGTTGGACATGGGTAGTATAAAACTGTAAGTGGTACTAGCAAATTAAGGCTTTTTGAAGTACCAGTGTAGAATAATGATGGAGAACATTTTCTTAAGTTGGTACCCTGTTGTACTGAATGATTTACTTTGGAGGGTCAGTGTTGTGATTACCAAATCCATGAATTCAGATGAAAAGAATACTGGATTAGAAACAGAGGTTTGGGTCACGGTTCCAGTTTTTTCACTCCGTGATCATGAATAAACCTTACCCTCTCTAAGCCTTAATTTTTCATCTTGTTACAGAGTAGATTTTTTTGAGGCCCAAACTTACATCCAACTTTGTGTGTACATTGTATGTACATAAGTACCTTTGATTTTCATGTTCTTTGGGGGGCAGTAATTAAATTCTTTGTACTTAGCTGTTGAACTCTTGCTCCGGCTCATACAACTTGGTGGCAGAACCTTGCTTTAATTGCAGGTGTCTCTGACTCCAACCTTGTCATTTTCCATTCTAGCGCAGTATTTCATTGCTAGCAATCGTGTCCGTTACCCTAGGAAATTGTTTTTTCCTGTGGTGCTGATCAATGTTATATGAGAATAAGCTTCTCTCTTACTTTTCACAGAAAGTACTGATATCCCACCTTATGTGATGAAGTGTCCAAGTAATGGTTTGTGTAGCAAACTTCCTGCAGACTGTGTAGAATGCAAGACAAATTTCTCCTGTGTCTATGGGAAACCTGTCACCTTTGACTGCACGGTCAAACCTTCTGTTACCTGTGTTGTAAGTACTGCTACTTACTAATTTGAAATAAACTCATTGTAAACCTCAAGCTCTAACTACAGTTTAGACTTGACCGTGGGGGAAATCCTGAAAGAGAGCGAAGAGAGTGCTCTGCACTTTACAGGTAGTATTTTAGGAGCAAAAAGTAACGTGATCAGAAGACTGAAGCTTCCATTTCCAGGTGAGGTTTGGTAACCAGGGTTCAGATGGCAATTTCTTGACAAAGGAAATTGGAGCAATTATCAGACTCCTTACAGAAAGTAAGAAATAGAAAAGGCTCACGTGCACTGTTGCCTATTAGAAATGACCCTATTACAGTCATCACACCTGTATCCTATCTCTTGATATTTTGCCAGAGAGGAAGGGGCCTAAGAAGGCTTTACTAGTTGGTGTTCCATTGAGTGCTCTAGGGATGCCTGCTTCCAAGCTGCTTAACTCTAGCTGCCTTTAGAATCACTCTTGGAAGCAGCCCTAGGCCTGCTAACTGTGCGTAGGGCAGGGAGACTCAGGTACCTGCATTTTTAAATTGGACCGGGTAAATTACTGCACACTCCCTCTATTGTACTCACCTGCTGGGTGAGAGGAAGTGTAGAAATGATTAGTGAAGTAGTGTTTTACTCTTGGCCTTGCCAAAACTAGTGTGTGGCTTATTAATCTGTCTTGCTAAATGAGAGAAATGAGCAGATGGGCCCAGAACAGCTTTTCCTAAAGTGTTTCTGTGAAACCCTACTTTTGGGAAATGATCGTGGAAGAAGAAACCAACATCTTCTCTTGCAGACCTCTTTTGACTTGGTAGTCCTGGTGTTTCTGTCACTTGAACAGGGCTCCTTCACCCTCCAGTCTTTGGAACTTGGTCTGTGCAGGGCCTGATTGGAAAGTTTCTTACACCCTTACACTCTTTCTGTAATTTTCCTGCTGAAGTCTAGTATCTGTGAGGGAGAAGGAAGACTTGACTTCAAAGGGGAAATAAGATTTTGTGCTGTCAGTGTCTGAATTTAGTTTTCAGGAACTTAAGTATTGCTGTTTTATATTTTGTATAAGCACATCGGAAAATTGAACTTCAGTGCCAGATGGTGTTCTTGACTGCCCTTGAATTGTTAGTCTTTGTGGCTGAATCTTGCATACAGTATTCTCCCTAGTTTCCTGATAGTGAAACTTAACTAATTTGAAGGCTTTTAAAAATGTTCTTTCTACCTGAAACTAGTGTAGCACTGTGTGTCAGCTATACTCCAGTGAAAAAGTTAAAAATGTTATCTCATGGGTCTGACAGATAGTAGGTACTCCGTGAAGAATGAGAAAACTCTGA
This sequence comes from Mustela erminea, assembly GCF_009829155.1. Lineage (NCBI taxonomy): Eukaryota > Metazoa > Chordata > Mammalia > Carnivora > Mustelidae > Mustela > Mustela erminea. The sequence continues at coordinate 20,627,363 of NC_045618.1, read as the reverse complement.
CGGTCTGGGGGAACTTTTCCAGAATTGTGGTTTTCCTCAGCAGGCTTTGATGTTCACTCCCAGCACTGGTTACTGAGTGAGACAGGATTCTCAGTTTCTTCCTTCTTTAGATGTTCCCAACATAAACTGTTTCATTTAGTAGGAAATAGCAGAAGATAGAAAAAATAACAAAGGTAGAGAGAAGTTGCAGAGCTTAAGGGAAGTTTCTGAACTCCTCGGTCATGGTGCTTGCTGCCGTCCTCTGCCCCTGGCCGAGATGTGTCCTGGGTGGGACTTTTTCTCTCTTCCTCCTCCTCTTCCAGGAGCTTTCACATCTCCTGGCCAGTGACCCTGAGTCACTGTCAAAGCCCAGGTACCCCGTCCTCAGGGGTAGGACTTGGAAATGTGCCCAAGAGAGCGTGGTCTGTCTTGAAAGTGGAGAGGAGGAGAATATGTGAATTGGCTGCCTAGAGCATGCTGGGACTGCTGTTGCCTGGTAAGCCAGGGCAAGTCACGTGTGTTTTCTTCATTTGTTTTATAAAGATCTGTAGGGTCTCTTCTTGGTAAATAAGTTACCATTTCCGGAAGGAATCATCCACGACCATCCGGTGCAAACGTGCAGATGCTTATTTTCACTCACCTGCCCGTGCACGCACTCAGGTGCCTCCCTGCCCCCTGTTCTTCTGAACCTAAATGGCAAAAAAAAAAAAAAAAAAGAACTCTTCTAGCCTTCTCTGGACATGCTGAATAAGGACCCCCCAGGCTAAGGGAATCTGACCTGGATTCTTTTACAGAAAGAAATATAAAAACCCTGCATCCCCTGCCATGTCCAATCCCTCCTGCTCCAGTTACAGTGGTAACTGCCCAGCCAGTTGATGTCTGCTGGAAAAGTGCTTGTCAGAAATGTTGCTTTGCATTACTCGGAGAAGCTGTCAGACTGCTAGTGTATCTGAAGCGGGTGTAATGCTTTCCCATGGGTTCAGGGTTCTTAGTAATGACAGCTGTTTCAGGGAGGGAGTTGCCTAAATCAAATGGTGCCTCCCCCAGTTCGGGTGTTACTCATAAATGCAGTTTTGCACTGGTCAGAAAAATTAGTAAATTAATACTTCAGAGATGACTGACCATTTAAAAATGATTTTGAAAACTATTACGTTATAATGTCAAGTGGGGAAAAAGGATACAAAATACTTTCAAAATTGTACTTACATAAATCTGTATTATAGGAATTAAAAGTGAAAGATTAAAAGTTGTTCTCTCTAGGGGCGCCTGGGTGGCTCAGTGGGTTGAAGCCTCTGCCTTCGGCTCAGGTCATGCATGATCCCAGGGTCCTGGGATTGGGATTGGGTCCTGGTTCCTGGGATTGAGCCCCGCATCAGGCTCTTTGCTTCCCCCTCTCTCTCTGCCTGCCTCCCTGCCTACTTGTGATCTCTCTCTCTCTCTGTCAAATAAATAAAATCTTTTTTAAAAAAAAAGTTGTTCTCTTTAAAGAGGTTACAGACTTTTTCCTGTAATTTCCAAAGGTGCAACATGTTGCATGTGCTACTTTTACAAGAGAAAACAAAATAATGATTTTTCAAATTGAAGTGAAAAAAATCTACAGTCTTAAAAGTGTAGCATCAGCGATGAACATTTGTTGAGTCTCTTTCAGAGTGGAGAGTGATTTTCTGGAGTGACCTGTTTGTTGATGATACTGAGTGGAGGTGTGAGTAGCAGTAGCAGCCAGGAGGTCCTGGGCCCCGGTGAGGATATTAGGGAGGATTTGAGACTCGGCCACCAGCCCATGTGTTGTACTTTTGGGACACCAGACTGGGTTTCTGCACATAACTGGCAGCTCAGTGACCTTGAATGGATGTACTCATCTGTCCTTCCAGCTCCCTGTGACTCTGGAGCTTGATAAAATACATTTTCCCTTAACTTCTTTTTATACCCATGCTCATTATGAAAAATTTAGCCCATGCTCAATTATGAAAAATTTGGCCAAGTGTAAGTGGTAAAATACGCTTACCATCCTGGAATAACCTTTGTTATTTTGATGTAAATTTATGTAGATTTTTTCCCTTAGGCATATATGTTTTGGGGTGGATGTTTACCTATTTTCCTCCCACCTTCTGCTGTGGTATTATTCACAAGTCTTTTAGGATCTTTGTGCTGTGTATTATTATTGACATATTAATGAACTATTATGATTGATTCATTCTGTGTCCTTTGGCATACAGGATCAAGACTTCAAATCCCAAAAGAACTTCATCATCAACATGACTTGCAGGTTTTGCTGGCAGCTTCCAGAAACGGATTATGAGTGTTCCAATTCCACCAGCTGCATGACGGTGTCCTGTCCCCGGCAGCGTTACATGGCCAACTGCACCGTGCGGGACCACATTCATTGCCTGGGTGAGTTGGAGTTCAAGGAAATTCGTGAGCAAAACACTTTTCTTTAAGCTTATGTATGGAACTTTAATTAGCAGTTTGAGAATGAAATTTAAATTATTTTTTTAAAGATTTTATTTTTTTATTTGAGAGAGCGAGATTGAGCACGAGCAGAGTGAGGGGCAGAGGGAAAAGCAGGCTTCCAGTGTGGGGCTTGATCCCAGGACTATGGGATTGTGACTGAGCTAAAGGCAGACGCTTAACTGACTGAGCCACCCAGGTGCCCCTATTTATTTATTTATTTATTTATTTATTTAAGATTTTTATTTATTTGAGAGAGGGGTAGCGTGAGTGAGAAAAGAGAAAGAAGTGCAGAGCCCGATGTGAGGCTCATTCCCAGCACTGTGACATCACGACCTGAGCCGAAACCCAAGAGTCGGATGCTTAAGTGACTGAGCCACCCAGGCGCCCCAAATTTGAACTGTTTAAATCAGAAACATTTATTGGTACTTTCTGGTTACAGCAGGCCTCGTTAATAAACTCAGTGGTGACAGATTCTAGCTACACTTGTGGCCAGCGTGGCGTAACAGAGTTGTTGAATTGCTTCCTGTGTTGTACACCTGACACTAATATAACATGGTGTGTCCACTGAAAGTAAAAAATAAACTCAATGAACTAAAAAAAAAAATCCAGGGGACGCGGTGGCTCAGTTGGTTAAGCAGCTGCCTTCGGCTTGGGTCATGGTCCCAGCGTCCTGGGATCGAGTCCCACATCGGGCTCCTTGTTCGGCAGGGAGCCTGCTTCTCCCTCTGCCTCTGCCTGCCATTCTGTCTGCCTGTGCTCACTCTCTCTCCCTCTCTCTCTCTCTCTCTCTGACAAATAAATGAAATTAAAAAAAAAAAAAGTTTAAAAAAAAAATCCAGAAAATATGCCATTCTCGTATCTTTTAAAATGTAGTATTTGCTAACAGAAGAGTGCGTACGGTGTAAAGCATAACATGTCGTAGTAAAGTTTTCCCCAGACAGCCGACGAGAGCGGCGTGCTGGCATCGCAGCTGAGTGCTCTCCTGCCCCGGCTTGCCCCAGCTGCTCTCCAGAGGGGACCACTTGTGAATGAACTTTCTGATCATTTGCTTTTCTTTACATTTTGTGTAGTTCTAGCACATGTAAATAATAGCATGTGAGACATTTGTCAGTAGGGTGTGTTTTAGACTTCTGTAAAATAGTAGTCTGTTTATGGTCTGTCCTTTCTCTTTTCCTCTCAACATTATGGCTCTAAGATGATCCATGTGTCTTATTTACTTATTGTTTTTTGCTTCTGTATAATAATCCATTATAAGATTCCATCATAGTTTCTTTCTTCTGTGTATTTGGGTTATTTACAGTTTTTTGCTCTCCAGGCCGTGGTGCTCTTTAGAGTTTTTGTACATACCTCCTGCTTGCACGAGTACAGGTGCATGTTTAGTGATATACTCTCTAGCATGGATTATTTTCCAAAATGCTTGAACAGTTTATCTTGCCACCATTGGTGCATAACTGTTCTTGATGCACATGCTTTCCAATACTTAATATTCAAAAATATGGTCTTTTTCTTAAAAATTTCTGGGAATTCTTTTATATTTTGGATAATAACCTTTTAGTGTGCCTAAAATTCTTTCCCAGATTTTAAATAACTCCCCTCCCCCACTTTTTTGGGCTATCTTTTGGATAGAGCTTGACTTTTTTTTTTTTTTTTTAACCATAGCCTTTTTATTTCCTATATTTTCTTTTAAAAGTTGGAAGTTTGCTCTTTCACTGAGAGGCCTGTAATCCACGTGTAATTGGTTTCGGTGTATGTTGTGAAGTAGACTCAGGTCTCCTTTTTTCTCCACAGGGATAGCCAGTTGTCTCCAATCTGTGTGTGCCCTGTGTCCCACAGGAAGTGTTTCTGTGTGCCTGGGCTGAGCTCTGTCTCCTTTCCCCATTGCTTGATTTATCTGTTTGATAAATAAGACCACACCGTTTTGTTTACCCTAAACTTCACCTAAGTCCTGATAGCTTCACGTACTTAGAGCTGTAACCCTTACTTAACTGACTTAAGCATTAAGTATATGCTTATTGATAGTAAGGAATAACTTTTTACCATTCACTGTAGCAAACTTTACTTACTGTAGAGAGAGTTAACTTTTAGATTTTAAATTACAGAGCCACTAGTCTCTTTGTAAGAATATTTTTATACCGAGTGTTTTCCCTTTTTTTAAGGTAACCGTACTTTTCCAAAGATGCTGTACTGCAACTGGACTGGAGGTTATAAGTGGTCTACTGCTCTGGCTCTGAGGTGAGCTTGGCTATGAGTAAGTTAAGGATGCTTTTCGGGTTTCGTGGGATCAGTGGAATCTTCCAAATGTTGAGCTCAGCCGAGTCTCTCCTTAGAGAAACTTAGAAAGCTTAGATTCTTTCATTGTGTGAGGGAGGTCCTAGGAAACATGGCTGCAGGAAGTTATTTAGATGATCAGACCAGTACCTTCATGGACATTAATGGCAGGATGTTTGCTTTTCTCCCAAGATGTCTGCACGTTCTAAAGATGCCCATTGGAGTCATTATTACAGATTAGAACCAGTCAGGGTTTCCCATCCTGAGTGTACTGTGAGTCAGTAACATGGTATATACTATTTAAAATAGGTGGGTTTATGATTTATAGTTTTAATTTTTAGTAACTTCATCCTTTATTATAAAAACTAACATATACTCCATCCTAAAAACTGGAAAAATTGAGATAAAATAAAGCATGAAAAATCACCTCTAATTTCACCATCCAGAGATAACTGTAGACTTAGAATTTTAACATAAAAATGTGCTTGAATTTGTTAAACTTTTCAACAGTTTGGGGGGAAAAACTACCAATTCTTACCCCCAGAGAGAAGGGCAGGTGTGATGCTGGTTATTCACTAATTTAGAAGTTAGGGCATCTACAGTTGAAGGTTTGGTGTTAGAGCCCGAGACCCTGTGGGCCGTAGTGTGACACTCGAAGGGTTTCTCACCTTTGTCACTGATGACATCCAGTCCAAGTAATTCTTTGCTGTGGGGCCAGTAGGGCAGTTAGCAGCTCTCTGAACTCGACTGGCTAGGTACCTCTGGCACTACACGGGGTGACAATTGAAAATGTCTTCAGAGACTCCCAAGGTGCCCCTTGTTGAACAGCACTGCTTTAGGGTTTGGGCTGGGGAGGGGCAGAGCCCGCCTGGCAGGAAGGCCCAACTGGAGGTAAAAGAATAGTCCAAGGAAGAAAATTTGATAAACCAAAAATGAGATTTGATAACTAGCCATCGTTTTGTCAGCAGTGGTTCAAATGAAAATGAACAATGGACTTTTGAATTTTTTTTAAATAATCTTTTTATTTTGGAATAACCTGAGGCTTACGGAAAAGTTAGATAATTCCTGTACAACTGTCATCCATCTCCCCCTCGACGCTTCACATCTCAAGTTACCGTGGTACATTTCACAACTTGACTTTTAAAAAATAGGAACTGTTTTCTTTTCAGAGCTCAACACAGTTTCTTTCAGAACATTCACTGAATGGGATAACGGCCAGGGTTTGCTTCAAAGTACTCTGACACAGGGGCGGGGGGCGTAGAGACACAGCAGGGCTGGCCACATGCTTATCAGTGGTGGAGCTGGGTTGGGGCTACTATTCTCTTCACCTCTTACTTTTTATATGTTTGGAAATGTTCCATGTAAGAAGCTTAAAAGAAGTACAATGGGAAGTCGTCCGAATAGTGTTAGATCTTAGAATTTGAAGGAACCTTAAGAGTCACTTGTTCTTAACACTCCATTTTTGGAGATGACTGACAGTGTTCAGATGACTTGATCTGGGGCAGCTTGTGGTGGTGGGCTTCCTCGCGACCCCACCTCCGGACTCCGTGTTTGTGTCCTGTCGGTTGAACTGGCTCCCCGCTTTGTTCCCTTGCACGTGCCATTTTCAAGACTCGAAAGCAATGAGAGGGATGGATTACTTTTCTTTAAAAGAGAAACATTAGATTTCAGTAGGGCAGAAAATTTTATGTTTACCTCTGACATTTAGTCTTCCTGCCCATGATTATTTGGTGTTGTGAATTTGGGAAGTAGATGTTTGTGCCCTCACGAAGGGTTGTGATCGTTTGAGGACCTTTCACATGCATGACTTCGTGCTGGTATTGAGCCACAGCTGGCTGTGGCCGGCGGGTGGCTGCTGGACTCCCCTCCCATAACCCTTTGCTCTTGCAGCATCACCCTCGGTGGGTTTGGAGCTGACCGTTTCTACCTGGGCCAGTGGCGGGAAGGCCTCGGCAAGCTCTTCAGCTTTGGCGGCCTGGGCATATGGACGCTGATAGATGTCTTACTGATTGGCGTTGGCTACGTGGGACCAGCAGATGGCTCTTTGTACATTTAGCCATGGTTATGTGCTTCAGAGAGGAGCAGTGCTTTGAAGTCTCTTTGCTGGTAGGAGTTGATGTGCTGTAACTAATGTATTTGTATGTTTTTAATGTACAGCATCTGTACTTTGCCTGCCTTGATGAAGGTAAAATAAAATAAAAAACAAAACAAAAAACCATGCTTGTCTGCAATTTGTTTTTATTTGCCTGAAATTTATTTTTTTCTGTGAAAAACTGAAACTTAACGCTTCTCGGCCTTTTGGCAAAGATCAAGTGTAAAAAATATGAACGTATTTAAACTAGAACAAAACTGCAGTGATTGAAAATCTGCTTAATTCCTATGACTTCAGTGTTAGATTAAGTCGGTATGTCACTTGGATCTCCAGCCTTGAAAAGATTTTCAGTCACGATTGCAGAAAGTGGAATGTGTTTTTATTCTTCAGCTAAATAAAGTTCTCTACCTGACTTCCTTCTGTAAGTTTTGGGGTGCACCATATCTAGCATGGTCTTTATATATGACGCTTGAAGTAAACTGCAAAACTTTTGTGTGTAGTTGCTCTGGTTTGAATTTTGTTAGTAAAGTATTTGCAAGAGTACTGGAAAGTTAATAAAACTACAGGTTCCTTTAAGAAGTATATATAGATCTGTGTTCTGTATTAAGACGGAATCAAGTAATTGTAACAGCTCTGAGGTACAATGTTTATTTTTCAGAGCCTTAGTCCATTTCAACAGATTCAACACAGTTGACTGGCTCATTGACACACAGTGGAAGTGTTGAACAGTGTGTTTCAGTGTGAAAAATATTTTGAGTCTTTATAAATCTGTTGTAGACCCTTTCATGGAAAGACAGTTATTTCAAATGCATTTTATTTAAGGTTTCCTTTGAAACATTGAAAAATTCTTAGCATTTTCCTTTCAAATTAGAGTATCTGAGTATTACTTTTAAATATCTGTGTTAATAAGTAGAAGGCTTAACCAGCCTATCAGATCCAGAAGCTATGAAATATTTTTTAGCATATTTTTGTAAATCTCCTAGGGAAAAAAAGGCATAATTTCTTCACAAGATTATTAATTGCAGTTTACCTATAAACTACAGGGGAGCTGAACCGCTTTGGTGTAGCGCCAGCTCAGAATCTCAGAATCTCTTCTCAGGAGGGTTTTCTCGGGCTAGTTGAGTGACAGTTCCAGCCCTGGTCACTAGGTGGTACATTTCCACTGTGGCTAGGAACGCAAGCAGGGGCGCAGAGCGTGGGCCGTGCTTCAGATGGGAGCAGCCTAGTTTGCACAGACCTTTCTTTTCCAAGGCAGACACATTTTCTCATCCGTCATGGGTACACGAGACTCTGGGCTGAGTTGCTCCTTCTTCAGCAGGCTTCTGTTCCAACAAGGAAGCAGCTCCCTTGCTAACCATGTAAGAATGTTCCCCTGAATCTCCTCTGTAGTTCGCTCTATACAGAAGAGGCTTGCCGACGTTGCCCTGTAGAGCTAGCCCATGAGGAGCCAGGGCAGCGGTGGGAATCAGCAGCTTTGCTCAGTGCTCTCGGGGAGGTGGGTAGCAGCTACTTTGCCATTTGAGCATCTTTATGGCTTTGGGGCCTGAGCTCCATGATGAAGTTTCAGTGTTTGAAAGGTTCAGAATCTATGAAAGGAGACATAGAAATGAAATTGCTCTCAGATGCTGATAAACTTTTAGAAGGGGATGGTTTTGGGCACCTAGAAACTATAAGCAAATCAGGGATGCTGCTATCCAGGATTTGGTGGAGCTGATGACCTCCGTGACAGAGAACTAGCAAGAAAAGGAAGAGATTTCCAAATGCAGTTTAAACAGATTTGTGAATGATGAGTTCGTACATGGCCCCTAAAAAACAAACAAAAAACCAAAAACCAAAAAAAACACTAGACTTTCCAAGGGCACCAGAGAGGGTGGGTGTGATCTCTAGAAAATTCCATGGACCTCTGCTGGCAACAAAAAGGTCATTGTTGGGTCTGACCTTCAGTCTCTGGGCTTGTGTGTTGTGAGCTCCTATTAGGGACTGTTAAATCCCGAACAGGTAGGACTGTATCAGTCATCGCCCTCTACTGACGTTTCTCTGGAAATTCAGAATTTATCACTGCGGCATGCCTTATGTCACTACTTCATCATAAGGATCTCTTGCTTTGGCAGAGCTCTACCACTCGCCTTCGTAATTCCGCCTGGGCAGGTGCTGTATTCTTTATTTCTGTCTCCCCCGTTGTCCAGAGCACAGCTTGCACAGCAAGGCTCACAAATATCTGCTGGCTGAGTTAATACCGTGGGTGCCTAGGAGGTACCGCAGGACTTGAGCTCCTCAAGGGATTGCAGCTGAGGTGTCTGCTGGGAGGCAGTGTGCAGTAGTTGGGCTTTGAGTAAATATTGGCTGTAGCACCATGTTAATCTGGTTTCTGCAAATTGCTGAGGAACAGCTCTGGTTTATGGTGCTAATAAAAAGGGATTTTTTAAAAAAACATCTTAATATTTCAAGATCTTAAACTGTCTTCTCTTTGCCACAGTCTTTAATACTTTCTGCCAGAATTGCATTTATTTTTGGCATATCATCAGCTAAGGAATTTGCAAATGATTTTAACTCCTCCCGTAAGCAAAGAGTGGAAAATGAACTATATCTGATACAGCTTCTCAAATGCAGCATCAGGACCTTAAAAATGAAGGCAGGTTCCTTCCCTTTCTGCTCTGAAGCTTCCTTTCTGTCCATGCTGTATCTCCTGGAAGGGTCACAGAATGGTAGGGGGTTAATTTTGTGTTACGTTAATTTTGTGACCTGGATGAGTTTGGTATAAATATCTCAATTTGGAGTGTTGACATTATCTTCTACAAACACATTTTTATGCAAAATAAGGAAGCTTTGATTGAGACTTTTGGACATAATTTACTAAGTAAGAGGCTCTATGGGGCGGGGCTCTGGTTCTGTGCTAGAGCCCCCATTGTGGTCCCCACCTGGCACACAGTAGGTGCACAGTGACTGTTCAAAGAGTGAATAATGGAGGATCTCTGGGAGTAAGCCAAATCACTAAAAGTACTGCTAGGAATGTCTGGATAAAGTGGTGGAGTGCAGCCGGCTTACAACAGCTCCCTTTCAAAAAATGCCTGATGACGCAAACACGAGCTAGTAAAAACTGGTACTTTCTTCCTGCAAAAAAACAAACAAAACCCATCAGCAAACAAGGAAAAAGACAACCAAATGTCTGGCTCAAGTATGCCAGGCTACTCCTGCAAATCATCCTGGTAAGTCCTCAAAATCCAGGAACTGACTGGCAAGAAAAACAGACCAATTCGAGGAAGGGGATTATCCTAGTCCTTCCCTGGTTACTGCAGAGGGGAGTGGAAAGGGCTGCTGGGAACAGACAGGAGGGAGCTTTTGAACAGCCAGGACTTGGGGGTCCCACACTGAACCAGAGAAAGGCTCGCAAGCCCAAGATGACTTCCATGGGTCATGCAGTGCACTTCCTAATGAGAAGAGAAACATGTAGAAAATCTTGGTCAAGAGACCAGAGACTAGGTATTCTAGCAAAGGTAATTCAGTTGCCTTCCTTCTGGCTGTCAGGCCACAGAACATTGAATAGAACACAAAGTAGGACTTTCAAATGGCTCAGAGGAGAAAAGTAAGGGAATTTATTCACATGGTATCATGAAGTTGCCCACATTATACAAGAACACAAGAAATGACCCACCACGTCACACTAGGATGACTATAATCAAAAGTCGGTCAGCGCACCCGAGTGCCTCGCTCAGTTAAGGGTCTGCCTTCGGCACAGGTCATAATCTCAGGGTCCTGGGATCAAGGCCTATGTTGGGCTCCCTGCCTAGCGGGAAAACTGTTTCTCCCTCTGCCTCCCGTGCCCCCTGCTTGTGCTTGTGCTTCTCCTCTATCTCTCTCTCTCTCATTCTCTCCGTGTCAAATAAAATCTTTTTTTTTTTTTTTCAAGACAATGATAGGTATCAGTGAAGAGGTGGAGAAATTGGAACACTCTTACACTGCTGACGGGAATGTAAAATGATTGTAGCCACTTTGGAAAACAATTTGGAAGATCTTAAATTTTTAAAACAGAGTTACCACGTGACTCAACAGTTCTCCTGGGTATAGACGCCGAAGACGAGGAAAACGTGTGCCCATTACAAAAACTTGTTCATAGCAGAATTATTTTTAATAGGCAAAAAGTGGAAACAATCCAAGTATCCATCAATTGAAGAAAAACGCATGCACAAATGTATATCCATACAGCAGAATATTTGTCATAGAAAGAACGAAGAGCTGATACACGCCATAACGCAGATAAATCTCAGAACTATGGTGTTAGTAAAAAGCCAGTCACATTTCAGTAGGTGAACTTTATGGTATACAAATTATATCTCAAGAAAGCTGGTTTTTAAAAAAGAAATGGCAACTGCCTGGAGGGTATATATGAACACATAATCCGGATGTGAATTTGCCTCCCACAGCCGTCACTCCTTCACACAAAATTGCTGCTGATCAAAGAACTCATTTCACAGCAAAAGAAAAGTGGTACCAAGCGTGAGATGATGAGAAAGGGGGAAAATGTAGTAACCAGTACTACAGCTAGTAGCCAGTTATGTTAGTAGCCTGTGATGTTAACCTCTAGGTATTTAAAGACAAACAAACTCACAGTATGCAACCTGCCCTCTGTCCGTCCTTGTTTTATCTTCTTTCCTCCCCTGGAAAGACACTGTCAGAAATGAGAATCCACCTGAAGGAGTTTGCCTGAAACAGAAATTCTTATGTTCAAGGGGATGGACGTCTGAGACTAGAGCCCTATACGCGCCTATTCCTGTTTACCACACAGTCATTCCCAACAGATTCCTTCTTTGGCAGACTCAAACTGCCATGAATCCCTCCTAAAGCACACTTCGCTCACAAGGTCTGAAGCGTTTTCGACACAGAAACAGAGTGTGGATGACCACAGGTCATGAACATCCAATATGTGTTTGGGAGGCCTAAGCGACATAGCCTGCACTTCACTCACAGTACCTAATGTGTCCATAGTCCGTCCTTGTCCTATCTTCATTCCTCCAAGGAGAAGACACTGTTATGAATGAGGATCCACCTGAAGTGGTTTCCCTGAATAGATACTTTCCTATGAACACCTGTAAGGGCCCTGTATGCGACACTTCATGATTTCAACACAGACAGGAACCACAGCTTCCAGCTTTACACAGACGCATCCCTGTCATGAGTACGTCCTATAGCACAGTTCCCTGGCGACATTTGAAGTGTATTGAGCAGAGGTAGACACTGTGGAATTTCACAGCTGGGAACTTCCTGTATGTGTTAGAGTTCTAAGAGCCTTACTGTGTCCTTCGCTCACAGTATGCAACCTCTCCTCTCTCCGTCCTTGTGCTATCTTCTTTTCTAAGCTGGAAAGACACTGTCAGAAATGAGAATCCGCCTGAAGGAGTTTGCCTGAAACAGAAATTCTTATGTTCAAGGGGATGGACGTCAGAGACTAGAGCCCTATACGCGCCTATTCCTGTTTACTACAAAGTCAGTCCCAACAGCTTCCTTCTTTGGCAGACTCAAACTGCCATGAATCCCTTCTAAAGCACACTTCCTCACAAGGTTTGAAGGGTTTTCGACACAGAAACAGAGTGTGGATGACCAGAGGTCATGAACATCCAATATGTGTTTGGGAGGCCTAAGCGCCATAGCCTACACTTCCCTCACAGTAAGTAGAGTGCCCTTAATCGGTCCGTGTTCTACCTTCATTCCTCAAAGGAGAAGACCCTGTTATGAATGCGTATCCACCTGAAGTCGTTTGCCCGAACAGATACAATCCTATGAATAACCTGTAAGGGCCCTGTGTGCAAGAGTTAATCATTTCAACACAGACAGGTCCCACAGCTACCAACTTTCCACAGAGTCATCCCTGTCATGAGTATGTCCTAGAGCACAGTTCCCTCGTGACATTTGAAGTGTTTTGAGCAAAGTTACACACTGTGTAAAATCACTGGAGGTGAACTTCCAGTATGTGTTATAGAGGCCTAAGTGCCTTACTCTGCCCTTCACACACAGTATTGAACTTGCCCTCTGTCCGTTTTTGTTCTATCTTCTTTCCTGCACAGGAAAGACACTGTCAGAAATGAGAATCCGCCTGAAGGAGTTTGAATGAAACAGAACTTCTTATGTTCAAGGGGATGGACGTCTGAGACTAGAACCCTATACGCTCCTATTCCTGTTACCAGTCTGTCCCTATAGCTTCCTTCTTTGACGGAGTCAACACAGCCACGAATCCCTGCTGAAGCACACTTCCCTCACAAGGTTAGAAGCGTTTTCGACACAGAAACAGAGTGTCGTTGACCACAGGTCTTGCACATCCAATATGTGTTTGGGAGGCCTAAGTGCCCTAGGCTGCACTTCACTGACAGTACTTAAAGTGTCCATAGTCCTTCCTTGTTCTATCTTCATTCCTCAAAGGAGAAGACACTGTTTTGAATGAGGATCCACCTGTAGTAGTTTCCCTGAATAGAAACTTTCCTATGAACACCTGTAAGGGCCCTGTATGCGACACTTCATGATTTCAACACAGACAGGTCCCACAGCTTCCAGCTTTACACAGACGCATCCTTGTCAAGAGTACGTCCTATAGCACAGTTCCCTGGCGACATTTGAAGTGTATTGGGCAGAGGTAGACACTGTGGAATTTCACAGCTGGGATATGCCTGTATGTTTTAGAGTTCTAAGAGCGTTACCCTGCCCTTCACTCACAGTATGCAATCTCTCCTCTCCGTCCTTGTTCTATCTTCTTTCCTCCAATGGAAAGACAATCTCATAAGTGAGAAAGCGCCTGAAGGAGTTTGCCTGAAAGCACACTTCCAAAGGACAAGGGGGTGGACGTCTGAAACTACAGCCCTATACTTGCCTATTCCTGTTTACCACACAGTCAGTCCCAAGATCTTCCTTCTTTGGCAGACTCCACACGCCACGAATCCCTCCTAAAGCACACTTCCCACACCACGTTGGAAGCGTTTTTGACACAGAACGACAGTGCAGATGAACACTGGTAATGAACATCCAATATGTGTTTGGGAGGCCTAAGCGCCATTGACTGCACTTCACTCACAGTACCTAAAGTGTCCATAGCCCATCCGTGTTCTATTTTCATTCCTCCAAGGAGAAGACACTGTTAAGAATGAGGATCCACCTGAAGTAGTTTCCCTGAATACTTTCCTATGAACACCTGTAAGGGCCCTGTATGCGACACTTCATGATTTCAACACAGACAGGTCCCACAGCTTCCAGCTTTACACAGACGCATCCGTGTCATGAGTACGTCCTAGAGCACAGTTCCCTCGCATCATTTGAAGTGTTTTGAGCAGAGGTAGACAGTGTGGAACATCACTGGTGGTGAACTTCCAGTATATGTCTTAGAGGACTAAGTGCCTTACCCTGCCCTTCACTCACAGTATGCAACCTCTCCTCTGTCCGTCCTTGTGCTATCTTCTTTTCTAAGCTGGAAAGACACTGTCAGAAATGAGAATCCGCCTGAAGGAGTTTGCCTGAAACAGAACACTCTATGGTCAAGGGGATGGACGTCTGAGCCTAGAGCCATAGACGCGCCTATTCCTGTTTACCACACAGTCTGTCCCTATAGCTTCCTTCTCTGACCGAGTCAACGCAGCCACGAATCCCTGCTAAAGCACACTTCCCTCAAAAGGTTTGAAGCGTTTTCGACACCAATACAGAGTGTGGATGACCACAGGTCATGAACATCCAATATGTGTTTGGGAGGCCTAAGCGCCATAGCCTGCACTTCCCTCACAGTAAGTAAAGTGCCCTTAGTCCTTCTGTGTTCTACCTTCATTCCTCAAAGGAGAAGACCCTGTTATGAATGCATATCCACCTGAAGTCGTTTCCCCGAACAGATACAATCCTATGAATAACCTGTAAACGCCCTGTGTGCAACACTTAATCATTTCAACACCGACAGGTCCCATAGCTACCAACTTTCCACAAACATCCCTGTCATGAGTATGTCCTAGAGCTAGTTCCCTCATTACATTTGAAGTGTTTTGATCAGAGATAGACACTGTGCAACATCACTGGAGTTGAACTTCCAGTATGTGTCTTACAGGCCAAAGTGCCTTACCTTGTTTTTCACTCACAGTATGCAACCTACCCTCTGTCCGTCCTTATTCTATCTTCTTTCCTCCACTGGAAAGACACTGTCAGAAATGAGAATCCGCCTGAAGGAGTTTGCCTGAAACAGACCTTCTTGTGTTCAAGGGGATGGACGTCTGAGCCTAGAGCTATATACGCGCCTATTCCTGTTTACCACACAGTCAGTCCCAACAGCTTCTTTCTTTGGCAGACTCAACACTGCCACGAATCCCTCCTAAAGCACACTTCCCTCACCATGTTTGAAGCGTTTTTAACACAGAAAGACAGTGTGGATGACCACTGGTCGTGAACATCCAATATGTGTTTGGTAGGCCTAAGCACCATAGCCTGCACTTCTCTCACAGTACCTAAAGTGCCCATAGTCTGTCCGTGTTCTATCTTCATTCCTCAAAGGAGAAGACACTGTTATGGATGATATCTACCTGAAGTCGTTTCCCCGAACAGATACAATCCTATGTATAACCTGTAAGGGCCCTGAGTGCAACAGTTAATCATTTCAACACAGACAGGTACCATAGCTACCAACTTTCCACAGAGTCATCCCTGTCATGAGTATGTCCTAGAGCACAGTTCCCTCATGATATTTAAAGTGTTTTGAATAGAGGTAGACACTGTGTAAAATCACTGGAGGTGAACTTCCAGTATGTGTTATAGAGGCCGAAGTGCCTTACCCTGCCCTTCACTCACAGTATGCAGGCTGCCCTCTGTCCGTTTTGGTTCTATCTTCTTTCCTCCACAGGAAACACACTGTCAGAAATGAGAATCCGCCTGAAGGAGTTTGCCTGAAACAGAACTTTCTATGGTCACGGGGATGGACGTCTGAGACTAGAGCCCTATATGCGCCTATTCCTGTTTACCACACAGTCTGTCCCTATAGCTTCCTTCTTTGACGGAGTCAACGCAGCCACGAATCCCTCCTAAAGCACACTTCCCTCACAAGGTTTGAAGCGTTTTCGACACAGAAACAGAGTGTGGATGACCACAGGTCTTGCACATCCAATATGTGTTTGGGAGGCCTAAGCGCCATAGCCTGCACTTCACTCACAGTACCTAATGTGTCCATAGTCCGTCCTTGTTATATCTTCATTCGTCAAAGGAGAAGACACTGTTATGAATGAGGATCCACCTGAAGTAGTTTCCCTGAATAGATACTTTCCTATGAACACCTGTAAGGGCCCTGTATGCGACACTTCATGATTTCAACACAGACAGGTCCCACAGCTTCCAGCTTTACACAGACGCATCCCTGTCATGAGTACGTCCTAGAGCACAGTTCCCTCGTGACATTTGAAGTGTATTGAGCAGAGGTAGACACTGTGAAACTTCACAGGTGGGAACTTCCTGTACGTGTTAGAGTTCTAAGAGCCTTACCCTGCCCTTCACTCACAGTATGCAACCCCTCCTCTGTCCGTCCTTGTGCTATCTTCTTTCCTCCCCTGGAAAGACACTGTCAGAAATGAGAATCCGCCTGAAGGAGTTTGCCTGAAACAGAACTTTCTATGGTCACGGGGATGGACGTCTGAGACTAGAGCCCTATATATATGCGCCTATTCCTGTTTACCACACAGTCTGTCCCTATAGCTTCCTTCTTTGACGGAGTCAACGCAGCCACGAATCCCTCCTAAAGCACACTTCCCTCACAAGGTTTGAAGCGTTTTCGACACAGAAACAGAGTGTGGATGACCACAGGTCTTGCACATCCAATATGTGTTTGGGAGGCCTAAGCGCCATAGCCTGCACTTCACTCACAGTACCTAATGTGTCCATAGTCCGTCCTTGTCCTATCTTCATTCCTCAAAGGAGAAGACACTGTTATGAATGAGTATCCACCTGAAGTAGTTTCCCTGAATAGATACTTTCCTATGAACACCTGTAAGGGCCCTGTATGCGACACTTCATGATTTCAACACAGACAGGTCCCACAGCTTCCAGCTTTACACAGACGCATCCGTGTCATGAGTACGTCCTATAGGACAGTTCCCTCATGACATTTGAAGTGTATTGAGCAGAGGTAGACACTGTGAAACTTCACAGGTGGGAACTTCCTGTACGTGTTAGAGTTCTAAGAGCCTTACCCTGCCCTTCACTCACAGTATGCAACCCCTCCTGTCCGTCCTTGTGCTATCTTCTTTCCTCCCCTGGAAAGACACTGTCAGAAATGAGAAAACACCTGAAGGAGTTTGTCTGAAGCAGAACTTCCTAAGGACAAGGGGTTGATTACCTTTTTTCACTAAAGTGTAATTGCCTTCATTATTACATGACAAGTGATTTTTTATTATATCTTGGGCATTTGGGGTATTGTGGGGTATTGTTATTTTTTTTTAACCCCTTCTGTTTATGTGTAGCGTTCAGGTAGTGCTTGGATACATGTTTAGCTCCCTGCTAGGCTTCACTGACTTTACCCTGACAGAAGTGGACCATTGATTCACATTGCCTTGTTGCAAATGGGGGTAAGCTAATCACAGGAGTGATTGAAGAAGCAAGCTGCTGTGATATGAACATATTTGGAGTGCCACATGGCAGGGAACTGTAGGCAGCTGTAGGAGCTGGGGGCTTCAGTCCCACAACTGCAAGGAATTGAATTCTTCCAACAACCACTTGAGCTTGAAAGAAGACCCCAAGATCCAGAAAGGAACTCACTGACACATGGATTGCAGCTTGGTGAGACCCTGAAGCAGAGAAGCCAGCTAAGCCATTCCAGACTCCTGATTCCCAAGTATTTCTCTAAGCTTTCCTGTTTCTGGGATTTCCCAGTTTCTGGAATTTTTTTGCTGAAAATTTTTCTTTAATTTTTTTTGAGATTTTTTTATTTGTTTATTTGAGAGAGAGCATGAGAAGGGGGAGCGTGACAGTGAGAAGCAGACTCTCTACCGAGCAGGGAGCCCGATGCGGGACTCAATCCCGGGACTCCAGGATCATGACCTGAGCCGAAGGCAGTCACTTAACAAACTGAGCCACCCAGTCACCCTCTTAAATTTTTTTCATATGAGAATACTTTTATTTCACCTTTATCTCAGAAAGATAGTTTTGCTGAATACAGAATTCTGGGTGGCAGTTTTTTCTTTCAGCACTTGGAAATTTTTCTGACACTTTCTTCTGGCCATCATTATTTTTATTATCATTATTATTATTACAGTTTTTTTTAGAGAGAGAGAGAGAGACTGTGTGAGTTTGTGGGGGGGCAGAGGGAGAGAGAGAATCTTAAGCAGGCTCCAAGCTCAGTATGGAGCTGGATGTGGGACTCAGTCTCATGACCTTGAGATATGACCTGAGCTGAAACCAAGAGTCAGATGCTGAATTGACTGAGCCACCCAGGTGCTCCTGGTCTTCTTGATTTCTGATGAGAAATGTGCTGTCATTTGAATATTTTACTGCAGAAAGTGATAACTTTTTTTTTCTGGCTGCTTTCAGGATTTTTTCTTTGTCTTCAGTTTTGAGAAATTTGATTATTATATACCTAGGCATGGATTTCTTTGAGTTTATCCTATTTGGGGTTTGCTTAACTTCTTGAATCTATACGTTTGTCTTTTGCCAAATTTGGGGAGTATTCAGTCATTATTTAAATATTTCTTCAGCACCACATTCTCATACTGAGTTTCTGATGACATGAATGTCTTTTTCTAATTATTACAACATGTCCCACATGCTTCTGAGATTCTGTTCATTTTAAAAATCAATTCTCTATCTGTTCAGATTAGATAATTTCTATTATTCTATCTTCAGGTTCATTGATTCCTTCTAATGTCATCTCTATCTGCTGTTCAGCCCATTCAGTGAGGTTTAAAATTTTGCTTAGCTTATTTTTTAGTTCTCTATATTTTGGGGGCTTTTTCTTAAGTCTTCTTTTTCTTTGCTTAAGGTTTTTTGTTGTCCGCCCCCCCCCCCCCCCCGAGTGCTAGTACTTGCTTTTTGGAACATTTTTGTGGTGGCGCCTTTAAAATCTTTATCCCATAATTATAGCATCTGCATCATCTTGGTGTTCATGTCTGTTTATTGTCTTTTCCCATTCAAGTTGAGATTTTCCTGGTCTTAGTATGATGAGTAATTGTGGGTAACCAGGACATTTTGAATGTTGTTACAAGATTCTGTTTTCTATTTAAATCTTTTTCAGCAGGCAGTTAGCCTGTTTAGGTTCAGAGTGCATGTTCTGGCACACTTTTGTGGGCTGTGGTTCAAATGCCAATTTAGTTTGCTGTGCTATTCTGGTCTGCTCAGTGTGGCTCAAAGGCCAGTCTGAAATGAGAGCAGTATTTGACATTAAATTAAGTTCTCCGATCTCTTGATGTTTTGATTCTGGTTGATCATGTATGGACTGCTTTGGGGTCTGCTCAGGTCATCATATACAGATGTAAATTGTCCCTGCCTCCAGTTCTTTTTTTTTTTTTTTTTCTGTAACCTCTCTACCCACCTACTCACTTTCTGACTTGAAGGGGAAGGGTGCTGTCCCCCTCTTGCTGTTTGCTTAGTGCACAGGGGATAGTTATAGTCCCTGCAACTACTACACCAGGGTGTGGTGGAGGAGCACCACCTTTGGCTGACGTTTGCTTAGTGCAGGACAGTAGATAGACAGGGATCCTTCCATAGTCTTTGCAGTGTTAGGGAGGAGGAGGGGTGCCACCTCTGCTCATGTTAGTGTAGGATCATAAAGGTTGGTGGCGCTTCACTCCAAATTCTGCCCCAAATCCCAGGGTGGATGAGGTGGATCTCCTCATTAGTGAAGTGCAGGCATGGTCAAGAGGTCTCTGCCTATGGTCTTCATTGCTAGCCCCCTAATGGGAGGAGGAAGGCTGCCTCCTCATTAGTGTAGGGCAGAAATGGTTGACATGCCTGACTCCAGTCCCTGCCACTGAAGGTTGGGTGGGGTTGAGGTACCTTTCTGTGAGGAATTCCATCTGGAATAGTGGGTTTCATCTTGTTGGGCTCCCTTTTGTCAAAGCTTTTGTCCAGAGAGAACAAGCTTCCTTTGGAGCTTGTGGGGGTTTTTGGTCTGTGTCTGTTGATATTTCTAGGTGTGGGTGTCTCTAGTGCTCAGGCAAGGATGTATAGGGTGTTAACACACACACACATGGACACTAAAAAAACCAATGAAATCTCTGCCTTGTTTTCCTCAAGGTCTCTGGTCAGCCCAACTCCCATCTCCATCTCTTAAAAGTTTCTAATGGTTGATTTATGTATTTTGTTCAGAGTTTTGGTTGCAGATAGTGGGAGGAATACGGTGAAATGTGATTACTCATTTTGTCTAGAATCAGAAGTCATGAATTTAAATGCTCTCCATTCCTGTGTAAATCCAAGTTTCCATCTGCTATCATACTACTGGTAATAAAGAGTAAGACTCCACTTCTGATGCTGGATGATTTACAGCTTACAAGACCCACTCCTCCTTCTTCTCTTTTTGGTCAACATTTGGGACAAAGTTCAATAAGAAATCTGATAAGAAAACCTGAACACCCCTTCTGGTGGTGCCAAAAGGAGGTTCAAACCACACAAACCCCAGCTGGAGTGCCCAAACCCTTTCCTCAGCTCTACTCTCAGCCATAGCACAAGCCAAAGTCACTGGCCCCACTTTGCTCTTGCCATTTTTGGACTGGCTTTTGCCTGCCCTTCTTTCCTCAGGAAATCCCATGAATAATGTCTTTTCGGTGTGTATGGCATCATCATATCAACATCTCAACTATTCCAGGATAGTGGATGGGTTGGGGAGGGCTCATCCTGCCCTGCTTAGGGTGACTATCAAGCACTCCTTTTGCCTCAAGAATTTCCTTTAACATTTCTTATGATACAAGCCTGCAGTCAATGAATTCTCTCAGCTTTCATTTGTTTGCAAATGTGTTTTACCTTAATTTCAAAAGATATTATCACTGAGTATAGAATTCTGAGTTGACAGTCTTTCCCCCCCTCTTTCAACGCTTTTAAAGATGCCATTCCATTGTCTTTTTGTTTGCCTGGTTTCTGATCAGAAGTGTTCTGTAACTCTTTCTTTGCTCTTCTGTGTGTAACTTACTGCTTTCCCCTGGCTGCCTTCAACCTTTCCTCTTCAGCTTGGAGGAGCTGGACAATGATATGTATAGGTTGTGAGTTTTGCGGGTAAGGAGAGTTGATGGTGGTGTTGGTGGCTTTTTTTTTCTTTCTCTCTCTTCTTGTTGTTTATTTTGCTTGGAATTCTTTGAATTCTTGAATCTGTGGTTGAATGTCTTTTATTATTTTTGGAAAATTCTTGCCTAGTATCTTCCAATATTTCTTCTCTTAAAATTATCTTCTTCTCCACATAACAACATGGAGGACATGGGGAGATGGAGAAGAGAAGGGAGCTGAGGGAAATTGGAAGGGGAGGTGAACCATGAGAGACTATGGACTCTGAAAAACAACCTGAGGGTTTTGAAGGGGTGGGGGGTGGGAGGTTGGGGGAACCAGGTGGTGGGTATTGGGAAGGGCATGTATTGCATGGAACACTGGGTGTGGTGCAAAAACAATGAATACTGTTACGCTGAAAAGAAATTTTAAAAAGTAATAATTTAAAAAATTCTCTCTTCTCCGTCTGTGATTTTATTTTATTTTAAATATTTTTTTTGACAGAGCAGCAGACAGAGGGAGAGGGAGAAGCAAGCTCTCCAATGAGCAGGAAGCCTGATAATGGGGCTCAATCCCAGGACCCTTGGATCATGACCTGAGCCAAAGGCAGCTGCTTAACCATCTGAGCCACCCAGGCACCCCTGTAATTTTAACTACATGTGTGTTAGACCATCTGATGATGTCATACCTACAGCCCTTTAATGCTCTGACTTGCTTTTACTACTTTTTTTCTCCTTGTGGTTCAGTTCACACCATTTATATTGACCTGTCTTCAAGTTTATTGATTTTTTCCAAAGCTATACTCATTTTACTTATGCACTGGTCACAAGAATTCTTCATCTATGATATCATATACTTTATTTCTAGCATTTCTATTTCACTCCTTATTGTGGTTGGCTCTCTCTGGTGAAATTCCCCATGTGTTCATGCTTGTTTCCCCCCTTTCCACTGAAGCATTAACATATTACTTATAGTTATTTTTAAATCCCTGTCTAAAAGTTCCAAACATATGGGTCATCAAATCGATTGCTGCTGATTACTTTATCTCTAGGTTGTTTTCTTTCACTTTTTTTAAAATTGTGGTGTTTTTTTTTTTTTATTGTGTGCCAGACATTGTGTGTAGAACAGTATAGACTGAAGGAAATTGCATTTATACCTGCATATGAGCATGCCTCTTCTGCTTGGATTTTAGTGTTCAAGGTTCAGTTCTCCCAGTTAGGAGTTCAGCCAGGTCTGGGTTTTATTGTTGCTATTGCTATCTGCAGAGTAGCTGACACTTTCAATTTCTCTAAATGTGGGATGCTTTTACGTGTGCTGGTAGTGGGCACTAGGACACCAGATGATTTCTCTCAGTGTTCCTGATAATCCCTTCACCTTCCGGCCTTTCCTACATGCCTCTACCACTGAGAGGCTCTTTCTATACTCTTGCCTCTCCTTCAGGAGTTGTGCTAAGACTTGTTTCTCAACTCTGGGCCTTTGGTGAGAGGAGCCACTCTGTTATCTTGGTCTAGCCTCACCCTTAGACAGACGGTAAACCTCAGTGTGGGGCTTTCTCAGCATTCCTGCCCAACCTTCCCAGGGAAACTCAGTTCTTCCTTGTCTCCAAATTCTGCTTTTGGATGGAATTTTCCTGACCCTCTCCCCTCACTGGTAGTAGAGCTTTGCTTTTGTTGGTGTCAGATCCTGGGTCCAAAATGACTTGTTGCCTTTCTCTCCCACCATAGCAATGGATTTGTCCCTATGTCCTTGGGGCAAGAGGTTTCCTACCTCTCTCCCAGAGGCAAATAGGATTTGCTTCTACTCTTTCTTCAAAAGCAATGGATTTTTATCTCTGCCCCTCCCTCAATGTCTGGCTTTGGCTTCATAGGAGGAAGAGATCCAGGGAAGGGGCAGGGTCTTGTGCCTATCCTCCAACAGCAGCTTGCCTCCTGCTCCTTACATGCCTGTCCCTTCCCAGGCCCCTGCTCTGCTCCTAATATTCTCTTGAGAATAAGTGAATTCTGATTCACCTAAGACTGAATTCCTCAGCCTTTCTCATTTACATCCAGACCCACAATTGGCTTTTAAGGATTTGCTAAAATACTAACTAATGTCTTCATACCTCCTGGTGGCCATCCTTCTCCTGTGCTTGGCTGAAGGGGAAACAGGTTGTGCACTACATTTCCTCTTGGAGGAAATGTGTGCTCCCTTTTTGGAATTTAGCTTATTTGGTTCCCTTGTAACCTTACATCTCTGATAGGCTCAAGAAAAATTGGGTACTCCAAATTGTAGACTAGCCAGATTTTCTCATTTTTCTTGCAACTTTCTATATCCTATATGGAAGCAGAAATTAGATGTTTTAAATTAAAATTACTACTCATTTTAATTTGTCTATAGTCATCTATCAAGAACATTTCATGAACTTTTTTTTTCAATTATATCCTTCTATATTTATAAAATGTCTTTAAAAGAGTTTCCCAGGCATATTTAAAAGCTAAAAGCTGTGAATTACCTGCTTTTATTCTTATTTTGTAACCAAGGTCATTAATGAATATCATAGTTAAACTTTTTCCCTTTGAAAAAATTTGAGTCAACCACAAAATCAATGGGTGAATTTTTTCCTTTTTCCTTTAGAAGTTCTTGAATTGTCTTCTTTTGAATTTATATAAACTGTCTGTAACCAATTAGGGCAGTATCTCCTGTGGATTTTAAGAGACCTTGCAACCTAGTTTATTTTTCTTTTGTGTTAGGATTGTTTGCCCGAGTGGTTAGTTCAGGAGTGTGCACATAATGACAGAACATTTTTGTGATTATTTAATGTTCAAATTTCCATGGCTGTGTAACAATTACCTCAGAGCTTCGAGGTAGAAAACAATCACTTACTTTCACAGATACTATGGATCAGAAATTTGGAAAAGGCACAGCAGAATGTTGTGTTCTGTCCCATGATCACTGGGGACTGAAGCTGGGAGACTTCAAGAATGGGGATGGCTTATTCTTCACATGCCTGGTGCTTCCCCTCCAATGTGGACCCCTCCATGTGGTCTCTGCATGGGTCTGGCTGGGCATCCTTACAGCATGGTGGTTGGCTACACAGAAGCCAGATTCTCTCTTCTAGCCCAGCATTGCAACGTTACTTCTACACCAATCTATCCATTAAGTCAGTTACAAAGGCACATTCAAGCTCAAGGGAATGGACATAAACTCCATCTCCTATTGAGGGAGTACGTAGACTCGAAAAGTGTAGGAAACTTGAATTTTGTAGTGGACATTTTTAGGAAGTACAATCTATTATAATTAATTTCCAAAGTCTTTCGTGAGATGGAACAAAAGAGGGAAAGGGGCTGGAAAAGAAGAGGAGAGGGAATTGGCTATCATCTCCCTTGGAGCCCCTTCAGAATTCTTCAGAACTTTTGACTCCTGTTTCTTTATGGGTAGGATGAGAGATTAATTGCCAGCTGCTCTTTTGTTTGCAATATTGACAAGAGTCTCTGCTAGCAGAGATCCTACTTTGTGTTTTAAGTATTTGCCAGCCTGTGTCCATTTTAGGGCCATGCCAACTAGCTTCTCTCATCCAAGGCATTCCATCTCTTGACCTAGCCACACATTGACTGGCTGGGGGAGATCAGAAAAACCTGGGGTGTGTGTGCCCAGCGTGAGTCTGAATTCATCACTGAAGCTTTTCCTTTCTCACCTGAGATTTGGGAAATCTTCTAGGTAGAGAGTTCTAGAATTTGAATTGAGTTTAGAGGTCTCCTCATGTCAAATAAAGAATGTTCTGCATTGGATATGCAGGATTATTTTTTTTCTACTTGTTTTCCGATGCCCATCAAAATAGCAATCCTGTCTATGTCAAAATTTACCCGAAGTGGCCACTGTGACTTCAAATTGTCTCCCTGAGAGAAATAATGGCATGATTTGAGTAAGAATTGTATTGTGGAGATACGAAGTAAACAGATATTTGGCCTGGTTAGGGCACAGACTCAGACTGAGATGATCCCTCAAGAATGGTGGCAGTTGGTAGAATGATGTGTATGCAATCTCCAGAACCTGGCCCAGAGCCAGCTGTACTCAATTGTGGAACAAAGGACCCTCCTGTGAACTGTACACTTGTCCATATCTTGAGTGTTGTTCACCTATAAGAAGACATCTACAGAGTGAGGGCAGACACAGCCCTTGGAGCTGCTTGAGGAGGGACTTATTCGATCCACATCTGCCCTCTCCTTGGAGACAACCCCTTGCAGGCAAGCAATACTCAACTCACTGAAGAGCTTAATGAAATATTTGGAACTCAGACTGACACTCACCTTGCTGTCACAGGCAGGATGTGGCCTCATACAGAAGGTTGACTCAAGCAGTGTACATGCAATTACTATGCATGTATCTACCTGTCACAGCCCACTAACCTAAGACCATCAGGGTCACATCAATGACCCCAAAATGTAAGCTTATTTAGCTGGCTGCAGTAAGGGAGAAACTTCACTGCTGATGCATCTCAACCCTCAGTGGTTCTGACTTTACTGGGTTGCTGTAATTTTCCACATGCTGCACAGAATCTCCAGGGGTGCATGCTCCATGGCTGTGCAGTGGAGGACAAGTCAGCCTTTGCTTCCTTGGGCTCTTCCAGCATCGGGCTACTTCTCCCTCAAAGGTATGGCCCAACCTTCTTCTGAACTACTAGTTGTGGGCGCTGCCCACCTCTCTCCTTTGTTCCCTAGCCCTAGCTGCAATGCTACACAGGGAAGCTAGCAAGTATCACTACTACCTGGGCATCTGTATTTTCTCTTTATCTTCTTTCCACCTTTCAGCTCCCTGTGTGAACCTCCTTCTGATTGATATACCAAGTGTAGTTTCTGGATGTTTTGGTTTTGGGGCCGAACTCTGCCAAACACAACTTCTTTTTTTTTTTTTTTTTTTTTAAAGATTTTATTTATTTATTTGACAGACAGAGATCACAAGTAGGCAGAGAGGCAGGCAGAGAGAGAGAGCGAGAGAGAGAGGGAAGCAAGCTTCCTGCGGAGCAGGGAGCCCGATGCGGGGCTCGATCCCAGGACCCTGAGATCATGACCCGAGCCGAAGGCAGCAGCCCAAACCACTGAGCCACCCAGGCGCCCCCAAACACAACTTCTTAAGAAGGAACCTATGTCCTTTCTGCCTGCTCTTTTCTTCCCTCTTTCTTCTGGCTGGCACGGGATGCAATGACCTTCGTGATAGAACCACACACCGAAGAAGGCAGAGCAGAAAGATGGAAGGTCCCTGAGGGTACAGCAGAGCCTCCACCCCACCTCTGCCTTCATTTCCAAGGGGGAGAAACAAAATGCTCTCTGTTTACACAACAATCTGTTCCTAGCAGCCAAGTGCTATTCCTAAGTGACCTGCCCCATAGGTCCTCATGCAGCATCTAATGGAACGGGAACAGCTGAAGTCTGGGCTACATAAGAAAGGAAATTGCTTGAAGAAGTAAATAATTCAATTAATTTTTTATATAACAATCATGAAAACATTGTGAAAGTACATGATGAAACTGGAGATTTATAAAACCTTAGCTGGCCTGTGACACTCAGGAGGGAGACAGGCAAGGGCCAGTGAGCCAGCTGTCCCTGCACCCCTCTCTCTCCGGAACCAGAGTACAAGTGATGTGCTAGAAATGGTCGGGCAGTGGGGCTTGATGAGGAGGAGGGCAGCAAAGTTGCAGAAGGCTTAGGGTGCAGAGCTCTTGAATACCTCTGTGTGGTCTTTGACTGCTCGGGGCCTCTGTTTCTTCATCTGTTAAATGGGGGTATTTTTAGCTGCTACCTCAGTGAGTTTATGTGGACACCAGATGAGACAATTTACATAAAACAGCGAGCATAATGCATGATAACTGCATCTGATGTTTATAAACCACTCTAATTCACAAATAAGAAGATTGCAAACTTTGGTTTACTTTACTGTTATTTACTGTTATTAGTCACAGTGACTCATGACCGTTCTCACAGCAGTGACTTCTCGGGCGTTCTCGGGTGACAGTCCCCGTGAGTCTGGGGTTGGTCCCCAGCTATGTAGCTCCTGGCCCTCAGTTTACTCAATGCCCTTAGGGGGCCTGGCAGGAGGACTGTCAGCCAGCCAACTCCAGGAGACTTGCAGCAGCGAACATTGCACCTGCTGGAGTTTCCACAGAGAATGGCCCACCCGCTTCAGGGGCCCCTTCCCTGGAAGGCTGCAGGTGGTGGGCAGAGGGTCTAACCTCAGGGTGACAGTGGCTGCCACCTAAAATCCCCCATAAAACATGGTGAGGTAAAAGCTAGCCAGTAACAGCAAGACTGGATGGTCTCGAGCATTGTGGTGTATAAACTGCCAGAGCTTGAAAATCGGGGTCATGCCCAAGCCCCTGAGGTTATGAGATGGGTGCGCATGCCTGCCTGCTGGCATCCCAGCTCCAGCCTCCTTCACCCCTCAGCAAAGTCTGGACAGAGGACAATGCAATCCATTAAGCCTCAGCCCAGCCCGAGCATTTCAATCGATTATGATGATGTTAACCTCGGCCATTTTTCTGTAATTGATCCCTGTGGGCCTTTGTCAATTGCTTCAGCCACACTTTTAGATGCGAGGCCAAAAGATGCGGTGACCTGGAGCCCTTTCCTCTGGGACCAAATGGTCACCCTTACTGCCGAAGCCATCCCGATCACAGCCCGCAGAATGACCCATCTTCCACAGGCAGCCCCGAGGTACCCGAGGAAGACTAAATTGTCGTCAGAATACTTCAGTTAAGGATAACAGTGTTTCTGATAAAATGCTAATTTGTAAGTTTGAGTGATTAGAGGGGTAACCCAAGTTATCTGGAAAAATTAGATCTCGTTGTTTTCTGCCAGGGCTGAATTAATGAGATGTCACCACCGTGCACTCACTCTTTTATCAAGATCTCCTTTATGATGTATAATCCAAGGTTGACGGACCTACAGCGCCCAGAGCCATTCATCCTACAATTAACACATCTGTCTGTGTTTCTACAAATCATGCATCTTCTGATACAAGATAAGGGGCCCTCGCACCATCCTGTGTCATCATCAAATACACACGCACACACTCACACACTTACACACCACGCCTCGCCTGGGTTGTAAGTCAGATTTTATTTTGCTCACCTGGTAGCGACTGACCAGATACACCTGTTGTGCACAGGAAAGTATTTTCCAAGGCCTGGCCCCACCCCTCCCATTGTTTGGACAATGACCATGGCATGTGTTTATAAAGCAGCGGGGAGTCTATAAATGTCAGGTAATGCGAAGGGAGGTGGGGAGTGTGGGTAGGGAGTGGAAACCAGATTTCTGGTGGGAATGAGAGGCTACTGCTCCTCCCTGAGTGACTTAACCATGACTTAGTTGTAGCTCCTGTGTCCCACATGTTCAGACACGGGATGTTCGATCCAGGACTCTGATACCACCAGGGACACCTGGCCAGGCTGGGGCAGCATGTTCGAATGCTAAATGATGACGTTTGGCGCATGTCTGCTTAACATCTGGCTTCCGGATGTGATGCCTGCCTTGTGCTGTCTGCCTTGAGTTTGGAGCGTAATCACGGCGAACAAGCCAGAGTGGGTGAGAAAAGGACACTTCTCGTGACCTGTCTGTTCTGTATATATTAATCTGTGTAATGATTGATCTCTAGCTATAATGCTGATTTTGTCCCCGAGTCTCCTTTAGGAATCTCTGTCAAGAGGTCCCAGTGGAGATCGGAGGCTGGAAAAAGGGAAGTCACTTGCTCTGCTAGTGGCACAGCCCCCAAGTCCTCACCCTGTGCCCTCCTGCCTCTGTGGGTGGCATTGTTAAGTCCTCTCCAAATCAAGGGGGGCGGTTTCCCCCCTGCACTCTGCCCATTCAGCTCTGCAGGCCAGCCCGTGGCCCAGCCCTTCTTCCGTGTTCTTGCCCAAGAAGACAATGACTGTGCCCCTTCCCAAACCCCCCAGGAGTCATGTTCTCTCCCTTCACTGTGCTACCCCGGCGACCTGTCATCTTGGTGACCTCCTCAGGACTGCTCTGTTAGCCAGAGTCCTGTCCCACAGGTGGCATCAGGGACCAAATGGCTAACGGATTCTACTGACATTATGTGGGCCCTGGTGGATTGGGGGGGGTGGTGGTCTCAGCTAGGTCGGGGGAATCTAGACTCAGGGGTTGGGGAAGGCTGAGTTACCCCAGGCTGGGTCTTGGCCTGGTGGGGACACTGGGTATGTAGGGAAGATTTTCAGGGAGTTGGAAGCTTAGGAGGACCCAAGAACAGGAAATGCCACGTTCAGGGTGTGGCAGAAGGCACATGTCTACTGTGAGCACTCCAACCAAAGACCAGAGAGCCCCTTCCCTTCCCAGACTCTGGTTAGACGGTACTTTGGGTCTCGTATGACACCGTGATCATTGGCACAATTAGGCTCTCTCAGGAGGTGTTTGTGACACGGCGGGGCGGGGGAGGGGGGGACCAAGGCCAAGCTGAAGGTTTTAAGCCCAGGTGAGCCACGACCCAAGGGCGCAAAGGACCCAGGGGCCACAGGGCTACCTATCACCTCCTATGGGTCCCTCCCTCGACAGCAACCATTTCCTCTGTGTCCTCCACCACCGCGGCACCGTGACCACCCTGGACTTGCCTTCTCCCCAAGGGGTCTCTCACACTCGAGGGTCACCCTGAGGCCTAAAACCCCTCCTGACTCTCTGGAGAAAGCTCAGACTTGCCCATGGAGCCAGCAAGCTCTGCTACCGGCCCTCCCATCCTCTCAGGGGTCTCTGTGGCCCCCACGCTCTTCTCTGCTTGGGCCCCGCTCCCTGGTCGGCTCTGCTCTAACTGCACGTGGTCGCACTGAAAGCCTCTGCCTGAGCCCCAGGACCTGCCTCTGTGAGGTCATGTGTTGCTGGTGTGCTGGCCTGAGGGCTTCTGTCTCCCACCTGACTGTGCGCCCACACGAGCAGGGACCCCCTCCACCCCGTTCTTTGGCTGGTCCCCCTTGGTGGATGTCGGCCTGGTGGGGCGGGCCTGCTTTAGTCTTTGTTCATTCACTGCCAAAGGAAAACCTCCCGAGGGGGTCCCGTGTTGTCTGATTTTCCAAGACTCCTCATGTCAGAACCAGCTGTGAGTCTCCAGAGCGGAAAATTCCCTCCCAGAGGAATGAGGGCTGTCGCAGAAGCAGGGCCCCGGGCATGCCTGGGACCCCAGGGAGTCGAGGGTCTCCTTCATCGGGGGACAGTCGGCTCTGAGGTGATTCCAAGCACCCCAGCCTTCTCGCCTCCTCTGAACCCCACCTCGCACCGGGCACATACACCTGCCACCACACCTGCCCCCAGCTCTCAAGGCATCAACTTGACATTACCTTATGGCTGTGCTGCCCCGGCTGGTGGCTCAAGTAATTGGTTCCAGACACTGATGCTGATCCGGCTGCTGCCTTGTGGCCAGGCCCAACTCTCTCTGTCATCCCCCAGGACCTCAGTCTAATGACAGAAGGCTGTGAATTCCAGGTGTACCCGTTACTGCCTGGGGTGCCGGGCAAAGGTGTGCTCTTCCACAGGTGTCCTCCTCTCTCAAACGCACCATGGGGCTGGGAAATAAGCAAGGTGCCTCATGCTGTCACACACTCACATTGACAAATGCTCTTTGCCAGCCTGCAGGACAGGATGGAGCTGGGCACCATGGAGGGCAGACGGGCCCGTGAGGACGGAGGCTATTGGCAGAAGGACATGGCTGCAGCTACGTGGTGGTGGGACGGGGAGGGCAGCTCTCAGGTGGACCCCTTCCAAGCCTGCCTGCCTTGGGCTCTGTGCCTCCAAGGACTCATGCTTGCTTAGGACCCCCATGGGGCCAGATCTTTCAGCACGGCTCCCTGGGCCAACCGGGTGCTCGCACTGCCCTGTGAGACAGCACCACTCTCTCCACCCTCCAGCCTGTGCCCTTGGGGACATCGGAGTGTGAGCCCAATCACCAGCCCAGCCAGGGCTTCGAGGAGCCTCACCTGCAGCTCCTCCCTGGAGGGCCTCTGCCTCCCAGGCTCTGGGCCCCACCAGGGGGCACGGGGCAGCCCTCGCCTGCCAGCCAGCTCTTGCCCCGCACTTAACCTCCCAGTCACAGCCTACAATGTGCAGGCACAGCTCAACCAGGGCTGCAGCGGCCTCTGCACCCAGAAACCAAAGCCCCTGAAACATGGCCAGCCTTGGCGAGGGCTCACCGATGGATGCTGTGCTCCCCAAAACGGCCCTCACCTTGGCCTCCAAAGGCATGTGTGATGCCCCTGAGCTTGAGGCTCGTGTTTGTTCAGCTGGCGGAGTTATTTTACCCAAATTTGAATTTGTCACCCACATTGAAAGGTTTAAGATAAAACCTGGATTTTCAGTGCTGCTTCTCTCACTCCACTCTCCCTTTACCCCCTCCCTCATTGCTGCACCCCTCAGCCCTACATGACTCAGGTTTGTGTCCATCCCTCATACCTCTACATCCCTAATCCCTGGGTCCCCACTGGTTACATCCCTGCACCAGCTTTCCTCAACACGGCTTCCCTCCTCCCTTTAGCTCGCAAACCTGCATCCCGTATCCCTTTGCCTCGCATCTCTGCAGCCCTGTATGATGCCTTCCAGCATGGTTCACGCTGTCATCCCTCATCTTTGCTTCCCCCATGATGCCCACCATCCCTCGACCCCTCTCTCCTGCATTCTTTTTTTTTTTTGAGATTTTTTTGCTTATTTATTTGACATAGAGAGATCACAAGTAGATAGAGAGGCAGGCAGAGAGAGAGAGAAGGAAGCAGGCTCCCCGCGGAGCAGAGAGCCCGATGCGGGGCTCGATCCCAGGACCCCGGGATCACGACCTGAGCCGAAGGCAGAGGCTTAACCCACTGAGCCACCCAGGCGCCCCTCTCCTGCATTCTTTTATACTGTACCTCTCACTCCTCTCATTCATTCCTGGATCCCTCCATTCCTGCATCCCTCCATCACACACCTCCACCTTCCCCTCTTCCTCCTCCTCCACCTCTTTGGGCTTCTCCTTCTCCTGCACTCATTAGGCTGTTTTCAGCCCCTCAGCAGAGGGCACAGGCATTCTATCCTTTCTGGAAGATGCTCAAAGCCTTCTCGTTCTTTCCCAGTGGGCTTTTAGGGGTCCTTTGGGGATGGTTTTCCTGCATCCTTTAGCATATATAGCCCCCTGCTGGCATCCCTGCAGGTCATTTCTTGAGCGAAGTCTGGTCAAGATGACCTGAACTCAGACACATACTGCATTGTCTCCTTTGTCCTGCTAAGTGGACAAGAAGGTTGTCTGCACTGTAGCCCCTCTACCAGCGACATTCCCTCTTGCAGAAGAACCAAGGTACAGTCTGGTTACCCCAATTCCAGGTTTCCTCTGCGAGCTTCCTGAGTCCCTCCCTATGCTCTGTTCCCTACCCTGGGTGCCAGGAGCCTCAGAGTCTCTTGTCTGGGCTTGGGTTGGGGCAAGAATATAAAGCCCCTCCTCCACTCTCCAAAGTGGGAGCAGAGACAACATCACAGAGCTCTTGCCAATCTGTCCCCAGACCTCTCTAACCAGAAACCCTCCCTTCCCTGCCTCCCTGATCAAACAGATTTCTAGAAGGGCTCCGAGGGGTTTGGGGACCTCTTGGCAAGTCTACCTGGGAAGGGTAACCCCTTGAAGGTCTGACACTCACAGGCCACCTGCTGAAGTGTCTGGCCCAGCACCCTTAGGCTGTCAGGCGCTCAGCTCCTCTCGCTCTTGGTGTGGTGGCCTCAGCGGGGGACCACACCTTGTGCTGCTAGAGGAGCCACGTGCGCCTTCCCCAGTCTCGTTTCTGGGACGGAATGCGTCTCAGAGACCATGCGCTGGCACTTTCCCTGTGTGCTCTGTGTTTTCCTGGCTGGGTCCTTCTCCACTGTTCTCCTGCCTTCCTCACCCAGCCCCCGGGACCCTGATGAATGTGCTCTTGCCGTCACAACTCACTGGGATGACAGTCCTTTGTGCACAGGTGTGAAGAGACCTGTAGGAGACGGTCCTGAGGTGGGTTCTTGTTGTACTTACCCCTCCAAGCTGCCCGCGGTCCACATCCACGTCGCTGGGCGGGGCTGGTAAGTTGTTGACCTTTGGGGGACCGATTCTCCTGCTCTCTGTCCCTCTCCCTAGGCTCCAGTAGAGTCCTGTGAAACAGAGGGGCGGTCACTAATTTGGTCGTAATCAGTTTGGACCAGCCAGTCTGAGGAGTCGGGAGGATGCTATCAGGGAGAAATGAAAGGATGGTAAAGGTTGATGCAGTTGCCTGGGCCCACCTGGCTGAGTCTGAGCCACGGACAGAGTCCCGCTCCCGGGCAGGGGCAGGGGAGGGGTGATTAGCAGAGGGTGCTGCCTTCACGGAGCCCTGCTTCTGCTCCACCTGCTCTCGTCACCTCGCTTGTGCCGGAATGGTCTCGGACTCCCCAATTCTAAATAATTTCGGAGAGTGTGGAAAGGAAGTCAGTGCCCTGGAACTCTAAAGGGAAACCCTGACCTGGGAGCTGGATTCCTGGTGGCTGGCTCCCCGGAGATGGAGCACATGAGGCTGAGGCATGTGGGGACCAGGGCCCCTGTTGCCGGGAGCAGAGCATTCGTGGGGACACCTACATCTTCCATGGATACTGGGGCCCCTCTGGCACTGACATTTCTGGGCATCCTCTGGCATTCCTACAATGCCCAAGAGTAAATCTACTCCCCTGTCTCCGTCCCCCTGCCCTCACTCCCATGCTCTGCAGGAGTGTCTCTCCCTGCCCCGCTGTGGCCCTCTGTGGCCCTGGGGGGTGCATGGTGGTGCACTCAGGTGCTCTGCTGGGTGGGTCCCCAGCCATACTGCTCCTGCCCACACTTCTCCATAGAACCTCTGTTGCAAAATCCCCTTTGGTTTCCCTCCCCTGCTGACCTGGCTGTCTGGATAGAGCCGGCCAGCCAAGCCTGACGTCTCTGCCCTAGCGGATGCCTCAGTCTTTATGCAAATAGGCAGAGACCCCATTTAGCACATATGGCCCCTTCATGGGAATTAGGAACAGGTGTCTCTACTGGGTAGGCGAAGCTGCCAAACGTGCCCATTCTGTCGAGCAGGGCAGAGCTCCAAGGCCGGGCATCTGTACCTTTGTCCCCTTCCCCGGGAGCCCTGGTGTCTGGTGGCTGCGATCAGGCATGTCCACTCCTCAGATAGGATGTGCCGAGAGAGTGACCCTCTGGGCTGCCCGGCCCTGAGGATTCCAGCTCTTTTGGACACGAGGTGAGGGGAAGTGGGGCCAACAACTCTTTCAAGCTGGATCCCTGCTCCAGACACACTTGGGTGGTCTCGGGATCTACTGGCTGCTGGGGAAGGCTGGAAAGAGCCAGAAACTGCTGGAAGGGGGACATCCACGGGGAAGCCCCGCCAGGCCTGGGACATGCAGGGTAAGGGAAGCCAAGAGGGAGATCCCACAGCCCTGGGGCAGGAGTAGCCTGGGGGCACCCACAGTCCGGTGGGTGCACATCCCTGGAAGAGGGCACGGGGCTATGCCAAGGCCTCAGCACCTCTGCCAGCAGCCCCTGCGACCGGCAACCCCCAGCCTGGCTTTGGAAAGGGGGCTGCGATGGGGGAGTGCCGCACAGTCACCTGCATCAGCGACTGGTCATCCGAAAGCTCGTCCAACATCAGCCACTTAATAGTCACGGATGCCGAACAAGCTGCCCGAGACCACGGCGAGGAAAGGGAGAGGGGGACCCTGCCTGGGGGAGAGCTGAGCTCCCCTCTCATTGGAGAGTGTTGGGGGGGTACCATCTGGGACGCTGGTGCCAATGCTGGAAAGCCAGAGATCCAAGGAATCGTTAATTGTTGGGAGAGACGATGGAGAAAAGCCGGTGATGCATGGCCGTGCTGGGAGAGGCCAGCAGTGAGGGGACAACGGTGTGAGGCTGGGTAGGTCCAAGGCGGGTGTCAAGCGCTGGCTGGGTCTCTGGGTCTGGAGCCCGGGAGCAGCTGGGCTGGATGAACAAGCCAAAGGTCCTTGGTGTCTTGCGGTGACAAAAGCCACAGGGGGGTAGCCAGCCTGGCTCAGGGAGAGAAGAGGAAGGTAACAAGTCAGGAGGCCCCTGGTCACCTGCTCGGCCAGGAGGGGTGTGCAAACCAGGAGATTCACGCTTCTGGTTTGGCCCCTGCCT
The DNA here is from genome assembly GCF_009829155.1 of Mustela erminea. Lineage (NCBI taxonomy): Eukaryota > Metazoa > Chordata > Mammalia > Carnivora > Mustelidae > Mustela > Mustela erminea. The sequence goes on along the minus strand of NC_045618.1, from coordinate 20,592,274 downwards.
GCCTCCTGGGATGTGCACTCGCCTCCCTGGGCTCCCTGTCTTGCGGGTAGAATGTTCTTCCTGGGAGGGCACTGCTGGCCCTGGATCAGGTGACGGGTCAGGTTGAGCGTTGTGTGTTTAGAGTTGCTGCGACATGTACACACATGCACATACATGTACTATACGTGTGTGTAGGCACACACATGTAAACATACATGCATGCATAGATAACGTTATACCTATAATATATCCAGTGTATATATGTATTGGTATAAATATTTATTTGTAATTCCATTTCTCTCTCTCTCTCTCTCTCTCTCTCTCTCTTTCTGTCTCTCTGCCTCTCTCCAGAACAAACATCATGATCCTTCTTTCATTGACCTCCCGCTCAGGACCCCAGGAAAAGCAGTGTGTAGATGCTGGGTGGCCAGGTACGCCTGTCTACGCAGACGGAGCCATGGTCTAGCAGGCGGAGGGAGGGTTGCAGAACAGGCTCTCTGGAAATGGATCGTGCAGCCTGGGCCCTTCCTGCCCATCAGTGGGCAGCTTTCTTGGACTAGGTCAGACTTTAGAAGCTGTGAAAGGGGGACCTGAAAGAAGGTCTTTGGTTGTGGCACCAAAGATGAGGGAGCAGGAGGGCAGGTGGTTAGAGACAAGCTAATAAGAGAGGGGGCGGGGGAGGGCCTGGTGGGGCAGCTAATGGGGGTGTGGGAGCCATCAGGTCAAAGGAAAGAGTCCTTTCTAGGAAAGCCCTTCTGGGACTCATTTTGAGTTGCCAGAGTGAAATCTCTCTGAGAATGCATCACGGAGCTTTGCCAAAGTGCCGCAAGCTGGACCTGGGGTGCCGGCCCCAAGCAGGAAGGCAAGTGTGCAAATGGGAAGGGCAGGGAGGGCAGGACCGCAGCTGTTGGCTAGGAGCTCCACAGCCTGGACTCTGGGCCAGGGATCTTTCTGGGTCCTGCCTCTGGCCCTTGAGGCACTTGGCATCACCCCAATACAGGTGTGTCCTGAAATTACTGTTTAGGATTTCCCTTTCTCCCACTAACTGTGGGGGACGTTGGTCCTCAGTAATATTCCTTATGCTGACCCCCTCCCCACATCATTCCCCACTCTGACGAAGTGCTCCAGAGCAAAGGGAGTTTTGATGTCCAGACCTTGACCCCTGCCCCAGCCCAGCCCAGCCCCTTGGTGGAGAGCTCTCGGGGCTCCCTGTGAAGCCCCTCATTGTCCCAGAAGACAGCCAGAGAGAGGGTTTTATTTCTGAGGAGGGTCTGTCTCCCCTGGGTTCTGTTACAGAGACTTTGGTCCCTGGGAAAGTGGAAAAGGAAGATCGTATGTCTTGCCTGCGTTTTGTTTTCTCTGGATGAAGCCTGAGCTATCTGACAGCAGGTCCTGTGAGCAGGGCCCTCGACCAGTTCCCAGGGATAAAGTTTCCCAGCAGGACCACGCCCCCTGTAAATGCTGCTGCAGCTCCCAGAAACTGCAGGGGTCCACACGTTGTCCTGCCATCATGGTGGACCCAAAGCAACTCTTTGTCTTGGAAGAAAGCTCAGGCCCACCCTTGCTGAGGGTCCATCAGGCCTGGCACTGTGGGCAGTTGGCCCAGGTCCTGCGACCAGCAAGTGGTGAAATCAGAACAAGACTCCTGGCTCTTGGACCCATGTGCCCAACACCCATGGCTGAGTATAAAGTAGGAGCAGCCATGGTGATGACCACTCTCTGATTCAGGGAGACTGAGAGTTCTGACTGCACTGGAAGGGATAGGGCTGCAGCCTTCACACTCAGGGCACGGGATGAGGAACAATCACGGTCAGGAGCGCAGTCAAGGTCAGGAGACAAGGGAGTGAGACCTGAAGCGTAGAAACTCCTGCCTGCACCTCCTCCCATGTGGAGCCCACTGCTGGAGGCCATGCCCAGGACCCACCTTGATCCCTCCTTGCGGGCCCAGTCCCAGCCCCAAGAATGCCCGACACCCCTGGCCTGTTTCTGAGGCCCTCCATGCCAGTGCTGTGCTAAAGCTGGCATGTCCCACTCAACAAGATCCAACTACGGAATGTGCTGGAAATCTACGAGCCAGTCATGAAAGAGGTCTGTGAACTTACGATGAAATGTGTTGTATCAAAACAAAATAAATCACTTCCTAATTATTTTACTAACTTAGTTAATTTTAACTAGTTATTTTCTTGACATCTACACAGCAGAAATACTGGATCCTGGTGACTACCGGCTATCTCTTCCCAGCGGCACAGTGATGTCGTGCTGTAGCTTGAAGTTGACCATGGTGGGAATATTTACAGTGTGGACCGCAGAGAACACTACAAACCAGGGCTTGGAGCTGCAGGAGTCAGGGTCCAATGAGGACACAGAATCCCACAGTAGCTTCAACAGAGGTGGTGTGGTATACAATTCTCAGCCAAACAGAAGAGTAACTGTAAGCTATAAAGGAATTCTGGGCACCCTAGGGCTGAGGAGGCTGCTTGAGCGAAGACAAAGTTGTCTGGATTGTTGGAGGTGTGGCTCTGCCGCAGATGGTGGAGAGATTCCCTAGCTGAGCCAGGTCGCAGCTGGTCTGGAGCGGCTGGGCAGACAGCAGGCCACCCTCCAGGTGGCAGGCAGGTTGCAGGTAGTGGGCAAAGGATGGTGTGTATGCGGTGGGAATCTCAGTGCCCCCTGAGTTGGGTGGGGTGGGGTGGGGAGAGTTCAGAGGGAGCTGTCACTCTGGGAGCACCCTCTTCCCCGCCACCTTCCATCCCCTCCCCCCTTAGGCAGGCTCTTGGTGGGGGTAGGGGTGGTTTCTGTGTCGAGAGGGCTGCAGATAGTCATCACCAAGAGAGGTCTCAGGGGAATGGCATTCTGGGCCTGGTGCTCTGACACTCCACCAGACGTTCTCATCACCTACACGGGATCCTCCCTCCAGCCATCTTGGAAATTGCTGGAAGCTTTTTCCTCTTGCAGGGGACCTCCAGAACCTCTACCGAGAAAGGGTAACTCTGTGCTCATTTTAAGGAAGAAACACTTAACAGGCTTCTTTCTTGGTCATAAAGCCTTTATTCATGGGTGCATTTAGAGCCAAGACACAATACATTGCTAACTATGAGTTTCCTTTGGCTGCCGTAAAAGTCACCACGAACTTGTTGGCTTAAAGCAACACAAATTTATTCTCTTACAGTGTTGGAGGTCAAAGGTCTGAAGAAATCAGTTTCACAGGGCCCAAGCAGGGCCACCCTCTCTCTGGAGGCTCTAGGGAAGAAGCTCTTACCTTGCCCCTCCCAGCTTCTAGAAGCTGGCTCCCCTTGGTTCATGGCCCCTTCCTCTACCTTCAAAGCCAGCAGCTTAGTGTTTTCATGTCTCCCTCTGCTCTGCCTTCACATTGCTTTGTCTTCTTGTCTAAATGTCCCTCTTACAGGGACACAATGCACAATGCACAATCTTGAGATGATGTCTTCATCTCAAGATCCTTAACCTAATCACACCAGCAAAGTCCTCTTTGCCATATAAGGTGACATTCACGAGTTTCATGGATCAGAGCCTGAATATCTTTAGGGGCCATCACTTCGTCCCCGACACTGACACGCCAATATATTATGACCAGCACAAAGAAATAAGGAAACATTCTTCCAGGATTTGACAACTATGATCTGTTTGGCAAAGAAGGTACTCACGACATTAGTGGATAAGTGAAGCTCTGGCGTTTTGTCTTCGTTGTCTCCTTTTTCTGTTACTCCTTAACCGAAATGAAAATAGCAATCTGCTGTCATGTTGGAGGCACACTTAGTCATCAGATGGGGCTATAAGTTGGCTACCCAAACAAGCACTGGGGAAAACTCAGCAGAGAGATTCTGTGAGACTCCATGGGGTATCTGGAATTTATGATGGAGCATATTATATGTTTTATTATTGTTTTTAAAGTATGTGCTACACATTCTTTATGTCAGAAAAAGTTAGAAATGCATGTGTGTATTTGTCTTTACATCTACTTACACATACACTTAAATATACATATATTTGACATCCATACATATACAAATAAACATCTATATTTGAGGGCCCGTGGGTAAGTATTTACCAGCCCACCACTACTGACTGCACATTCCCAATAGGAAGGGGAAGGAAGAGAGCTTGAGGCCCTTGCAACGGGGGAAGGCATGTCCTTTGCCCCCCAGGATGGAGTTTCTAGCACCCCCCACGTACTTCGTAATGAGTCAGTCACTGATGGCCAGCTTCTCCTGCTCACAGAGCGTTAAATGGATCTGAGACAACCATCCCCAAGTGTGACTGTATGTCAGTAAATGAGTCCTTGAGTTTTCTGTATTTATTGGGAAGGCAACCACTGATGATTTGTGGTTGACTCCTATGTCAACTTACCACCTCCCTCAACCCACCGCCCCAGCCCTAGGTTCCCACCCAGCACAGCCCTGAGCTTCTTGCCTGGCTGCCTGGACCCTAAGTCTGGCCAAGTGAGAGTCAGCACTACCTTTCTACCTGTCTCTAGATCCTGGGAGTCTTTCCCTGTGGTCTGGGGGTCTCTCCCTGTGGTTTTCATATTGGAAAGGACCACTAGAGTTGCCTACCTCCAGGATACCTTCTTTCCCCATCCTAGATTACAGAAGGGATGCTCTTAACAAATGTTCTACCTTTGTCTGCTAGAGGATTATATTTCAAAATATTAGTTATTCTTTCATTTGTTGGTCCTGCAGATACATACACATTTAGAAACTGAGTGAGCACCTTCATTTATATTCTGGGACTATGTGGGTGAGGGAAGAAGTGGCTGTTTGCTATACATTGTATTTTTAGATTTTAATACTCCTCTTCTTTTTTTTCATATGTGGTGGGATGTAACATTTAGCAGCAGCCGAGAATTTCTGAGGCAGTGACAACAGCAGTAAGACGTACTAAGTGCAGATGGCCCGTCACGGGACCCAGGAGGTCATCCCTTAGCACTGCTCCCTCTGGATAAACCAGTTAGAGGATTTGTCTAAGTCAGCAGCCTCCCTTGTCAGAAAACAGTCTGAGAATTGTAAAGGGTGCCTGTGACTAGAGATTTTGTGCTCTCCTTTGGGGTGTCTGAGCATGAGTCTCTCTCCCTCATGCTTCTGGGAGTCCTGGAAGTTGAGACCCTGTCTTGTTTACTTATCTACACCTGAATCCCCATGAATTTTTGTCATGCAGTAGATGTAATGCACATTTGTCATTGGAGATGCTTGTAATATCTTCCACACCCTCCAGACAGTTTCACAGGCCCCTGCCTTGTGAGTCCTGACTTCCAAACTGACCTCCTTTTCCCAGCCTGGTTTGGTGTTTGCCCACAAGATACCATGTGAGTATGACCAAGACATACCTAGCATATGACCTTGAAGCATCAGGCAGGCAGACATCATGGAGAGCATGCCAATGGCAGCTGAGGTAGCTGTTCCAGAGTCAGTGGCAATGGAGGAACCAGCCCCAGCGAGGTAGAGATGGGTTGGCATTGTGGTTAACAAACCCACGTCTGTGGTTCTATGGCTTTGGAAACTTAGCCAGAACTGAATTCTTCGATCTTCCTGATGGTGCTCTGACGCTTCTCACACCCATCAATAAATCCTTTCCTGACTAAATCAAACTAAGTGATTCTGTGGGTGTTCACAAACCACAAGAATGGCTCCACCTGGGCAGACCAAGATTCATGGGGTTCAAAGCCTATATAATTGGGAGATTTTTTTTTTAAAAAAGAACATAAAAACAATGCAAACAAAATTAAGTATTGTGTAAAAAGTGAGTATTTATTTAATGAGAAAAGAAGTCACAAGAAATGACAAATTTTAAACATCAAATATCACAACATTCTGGAAAATGTAATATTATTAAATTTTTTTTTAAAGATTCTTTAACTTATTTGAGATAGAGTGAGCAAATGAGAGAGTGTGAGTCGGGGGGAGAGGCAGAGGAAGAAGGAGAAACAGGCTTCTCCACTGAGCAGGGAGGTTGACACAGGGATCCATCCCAGGATCCTGAGATCATGCACTGTGCTGAAGTCAGATGCTTAACTGACTGAGTCACCCAGACACCCCAAATAATGTACTTTTAAAAATTAATTTTCAACCCTGACTTACCCTTAGGTATCACTTTCTTATGTTTTCCAATGATAATTTCATAATGGCATTTTCTACTGAAAGATAGATGGAGTTTTCTTTTAGCATTGATGATTACAATTTGACCTCCATACTAATAGGTTAGAAAAGTTATTTTCAACTTTGCAACTTGTCATTACAGAAATGTCTGAATTCAGTAATGTCATCCTCAAATAAAGGTTTGTACTATTTCCAGTTTGGGAAAAATCTTATCAAATTCCCATCATATGTGAGTGATCAGATTACAAGGCATCTCAAGTTTTTCTTGTGCAGTGGCCAATCTGCAATATTCCTTCAATTGATGACATTTGTTACTCAGTTAGTTGCCAGTCTTCTCTTGTAACTTTCCAGGAGTCAACATGGTGGGCAATAACCAGATTTTTGGAAGCCATGCTGTATCTGATCACTTCCAATAATTTAACTATACACAAAAGTATGCATCATATAAATATATCTTTCTGAACTCATATTAAGTGTATTCCCCAGTTCACTTCCTCTTAACAGATCTACAGCCACCTAAAAATATCTGTAGCCGCTCCAAAATCACCCAACAAGAGGAGACATGTAATGGAGGGGAAATCAGAGTGGAAACAAAGTGATCATAAGCAATTACAATTCACACACCTCTATTCTCATAAATTTTATAAAATCAGGGCCCCTCCTAGGAACTCAGAAGGACCCATGCACAGGAGAGTGTCCAGATATGCAATGTGACTGACATCCCTCTTATTCTGTCTCAGTCTCCAATAGTAACAATATTAAACAAACAAATAAATAAATTTGGTCTCAGATTTATATGAAAGCCAAATCATAAGAAAGTGAATTAGCATCCTGAAATCCTTGGTAAACTGTTTGAATGTTTCCATGAGCTTGACACCATTGTACTACATCCTAACACTATGGTAGTATTAGGATAGTTTTTTTTTTTTTAAGATTTTATTTATTTATTTGACAGAGAGAGACACAGTGAGAGAGGGAACACAAGCAGGGGCAGTGGGAAAGGGAGAAGCAGGCTTCCCTCTGATCAGGAAGCAGGATGTGGGGCTCCATCCCAGGACCCTGGGATCATGACCTGAGCTGAAGGCAGATGCTTAGCAGACTGAGCCACCCAGGTGCCCCTAGGATAGTTTTTGTTCTGAAAATTCTCCTCATAAGTGAAGCAATATAATTTGGTCTTGGAGATTTGCAAAACATTTAAAGGGTTTTCCTCTTTGTACTGTGATAAACCAACTTAACTTCCTGATCTTGAGTAAATGAAGAAAATTGACATTTAAAAATGAAAATTGTCTGGGAAGGGCAATTTCTCTTCTGCTATTTCTCTCACTAAGTATAATTAAAACACTGGACATTATATACTGAAGCAATATAAGGATCTTCTTCTCTCTGAAAGTTTGAGAGAAGAAGGCAGACAAGCTGGGGACTTCAGGACCCAAGAAACAACATGGTGATGAGTTCTCTTGGTTCTCTTTTCACCTCATATATCTAGGCATGGAGCTAAAGAAACAGGCAACTTAGAAACACCAAGAAGTGCAAACAAAAAAAGTCCCAACAAAAACCTGCTATCTCTCTAGCCAAAGGACCAGGAACAGAATGCCTAGTAAGACAGAAAACTTTTAGTCAGTAACTGCTCTCGTCCAGCCAAACACTCCAGGAAAAACATGGCAACACCCCTACCCTTGCCAAGTAGGTGAGCCTAGACTTCTACCCTTGCCAGACTGTAAAGTAAAGTGCCCCAATTTCTCTGATGAAAGGGTGTCAGAGAAGGCTATGTAGGGAGAGTCTTTAATCCATGCCAAGCAGTTATGAGGACAACACCTCCTGACCTTTGGTGTCGGTAGAAGCCACGTGGGAAACAGTAGTGAAGCATTTCTGCCTCTCTCAGCAAGTCCTAGAAGAGAGCCAGAATTCTCACCCCTGGTCAGCAGTAACAAGGAGTCCTTCCCCTCCCTGGGACCAATGGAAGCCAAGTGGAGAACTTGGACTTCTGTCTCCACTTGGCAATAATAAGACAGTACCTTCTGTTCACCTGCCAGAGTGGTGTCAAAGAAGCCATCTAAAACAGAAGGTTTAAATAATATCCAGAGTCTCATAATATAATATGCAAGTGTCCTGGTTTCAACTGAAAATCATTCAGTATACCAAGAACTTGAGAAAAAAAAAAATCTCAACTTGAATGAAAGAGACAATCAATACATGATAACACAAAGGTGACAGAGATATTAGAATTATCTGACAAAAATGTTAAAGCAGCCATGATAACAAAAAACTGTTTCAGTGGGAAATTAGAAATACATTTGAAACAAATGAAAAATGGAAAGTCTCGGTAAAAAATTACTAGATATAAAGAAGTAAATGGAACTTTTAGTACTGAAAAATATGTTAATAGAAATAAAAAAAAAACTCAGTGGGTGGTCTCAGCAGCAGAATAGAAGGGAGAAAAAAAAGCATCAGTGAACATGAAGGCAAGAAGAACAATTACCCAATCTATACTACAAAGGCAAAATAGATTGGAAAAAAAAAATTAGCAGTCTCAGGGATCTGTGGAGCTAGGAGATCTAACATTTGGGTCACTGGAGTCCCAGAAGAAGGAAAATGGCAGGACTTGGAGAAATAATGGCTGCAAACACCCCAAATTTGGCAAAAGACACAAATGTACAGATTCAAGATATTTATTTTCAAATAGGATGAATCTAATGAAATCCATGCCAAGACACATCATAATTGAATGTCTGGAATCCAAGACAAAGTAAAAATCTTGGAAGCAGCAAGAGAAAAGCAACACCTCACCTACGGGAAAGAAAATCAATTCAAATGACAGCAAATTTCCTCTTTAGAAACCATGGAGTCCAGATGAAAGTGGCACCACATCTTCCATGTGTTGAAAGAAAATAACTTTTAAGCCAGAATCCTGTATTCAGAGGAAATATTCTTCAGGAATAAGGGGGAAAAATCAAGCCATTCTGAGATAAAGGAAAACTAAGGGAATTTGTTGTCAGCAAGCTTATTCTAAAAGAACAGCTAATGGAAGATTTATTAACAGGAAGGAAATAAAAAAAGAAGGACTCACAAAACATAGAGAAAGAACAATGAATGAATAAAGATAAAGTTAAAGATAATATATTTTACTTCACCTCTTGTGTTTTCTAGGTTTGAGAATTGAAATAAAAATTTTAATACTTTCATTAAATTCTAAGTGTATGTAGAAAAGTATTTAAGACAATTATAGTATAAACAGAAGAGGGAAAGTGGATGTAAGGGAAGGTAAGAATTCTATGCCTCAGGCAAACTGGTAAAACGTTCACATCAGTAGACTGCTAAGTTGTGCATATATAATTTACAACCCCTAAAGATGCTATACAAAAAGATTCACTCAAAAACACTATGGATGAATCAAAACAGAATTCTAAAAAATGTCCAAGTAACATACGAGAAAGTCAGACAAAGAAAACAGAGAAACTAAAAAAGAAATGACAGAAAACAAGGTAAAAACAACTAATTAAAACCCTAACATAGCAACAATCATATAAACAGAAATGCCATAAACATTTGATTAAAAGACAGAAATTTGAAGTGTGTTAGAAAACATGACCCAACTATATGCTAACAGAAATTCCTTTCAAAATAAATTTCATTTCAAATATAATTACAGAGGTAGGATAAAAGTTAAAGGATGGTAAAAGATAGTACATGCAATATTAATAAATAGAAAATGAGAAACCATATTAATATCAAATATAGTGACTTCAGAGAAAGGAAAATTACGAAACACAGATAGAAAAATTATGCAGTGAGGAAAAGTCCAATTCATCAAGAAGACATAGCAAATTAAATGTGCATGCACCAAACAACAGAGCCATAAAAATCAGTGAAGCAAAAACTAATAGAACTGAAAGGAGAAATAGAAAAATTCACAGTTATATTTGAAGACTTGAACATCCCTCTCTCAATGATTGATAGGATATCTGGAGAGGAAGTCAGAAAGATTACAGAAGAACTCAGTAACACCATCAACCAACAGAATCTAGCTAAAATATAGAGAACACCCACCCAACAATAGCCTTGGTCCACACTCTTGCTACTGCTCACAGAACATACATCACCACAGATTGTATGATGGCCCATTAAAATCCAAACTCAACAAATTAAAAAGAATTGAAACCATGCAGAATGTTTTCTCCATCTGCAATGGAATTAAACAAAAAATCAGCAACAGAAAGAAAACAAGAAAATCTCTAGACAATTGAAACTGAACAACATACTTCCAAATAATCATTAGGTTTTTACCAGAGGAATTTACCTGGGAAATTTAAAAAATTCTTTGAACTGAATGAAAATGAAAATACAACATCAAAATTTGTGAGATGTAGCTAAGTGAGTGCTAAATGGTAAATGTATTGTACTGAGTACTTACATCAGAATAGAGGGAATTCTTTTTTTTAAAGAGTTTTTTTCTTTATTTGACACAGAGAGATCACAAGCAGGCAGAGAGGCAGGTGGGGCGGGGGGGGGGGGGAAGCAGGCTCCCTGCTGAACAGAGAGCCCAATGCGGGGATCAATCCCAGGACCCTGAGATCATGACCTGAGCCGAAGGCAGAGGCTTAGCCCACTTAACCACTTAACCCCCAGAAAAGAGGGAATTCTCAAATTTATCATCTAAGTTCTCACTTCAGAATTAAAAAAAAGAGCAAAATAAAGCCAAAGCATGTAAAAGGAAAGAAATAATAGAGACAATAGCAGAAATCAATAAAATTAAAAATAGAAAAATAATAGAGAAAAATAAACAAAAAGCTGTTTTGTAAAAGATGAACAAAATGCATTTTTTCAAAGAATTGACAAAACTAACAATAAATTTGATCCAAAATTCAATAAAAGATAAATAAACTTGACAAAACTTCAGCAAGACTGACAAAGAAAAAAGAGAAGACACACATTACCGATATCAGGAATGAAACAGTGGACATCACTACAGAATCTGTAAGACATCAAAAACAAAATGAGAAAACACTTCAAATACATAACTTTGACAGCTTAAACGAAAAAGACCAATTTCTTGAAATGGACCCCAACTGCCACGACTTGCCCAATATTAATTTGAATAGACTTATAGCTATTAGGGAGATTGAATTTTAAAAAATTAATAGACTTTCATTTTTAGAGCAGTTTTAGGTTTATGAAAAATTGAGTGGAAAGCACAAAGAGTTTCCATACATGGTCTGCCTCCAGTTTCCCTCTTATTAACATCTTGCAGTAATGTGGTACATATGTTATAACTGGTGAGCCAATATTGATACATTATTATTGACTAAATTTCTTAATTTACATTAGGGTTCATTCTTTGTGTTGTACAGTTCTGTTTTCTTCTTTTTTTAACAAAACTGATTTTCAGTTTTAGAGCAGTTTTGGGTTCACAGAAAAATCGAGCAGAAAGAACAGAAAGTTTCACAGACCTGTACCCCTGGGGATAAAAACATATGTTCATAAAAAATAAAAAATTTAAAAAAAAAAAAAAGAAAGAACAGAAAGTTTCATGTATTCCCTCCTCTCACAATTTCCTCCACTATCAACATCCCAGGCCAGAGTAATATGTTTGTTATAATTGGTGAACCTTCACTGACATATCCTTATCATCCAAAATCCATCGTTTACATTAGTGTTCCCTCTTGGTGGTATATATTGTATGGGTTGACATGTATCCCCCATTACAGTATCATACAGAATAGATTCTTTGCCCTAAAAATCTTCTGGGCTCTGCCTATTTATCCCCTATCTTCCCTGGCATCCACTGATCTTTTTACTGACTCCCTAGTTTTGCCTTTTCCAAAATGTCATGTAGTTGGAATCATAAATTATACAAGACTTTTCAGAGTAGCTTCTTTCACTTATAATATGCATTTAAGATTTCTCCATGTCTTTACATGGCTTGATAGCTCATTTCTTTTTAGTGCTGAGTAGTATTCCATTACATGGCTATAGAACAATTTATGTATCCATTGACATATTGAAGGATATCGTTGTCTCCAAGTTTTGGCAATTATAAATGAAGCTGCTGTAGACATCTGTGTGCAGGTTTTTATGTGGGCATAAATTTTCAGTTCATTTGGGTAAATACCAGGAAGTGCTATTACTGGATTGAATAGTAAGATTATATTTAGCTTTATAAGAAACTGTCGAACTATCTCTTAAAGTGGCTGTACCATTTTGTATTCCACCACTAATAAATGAGAGTTTGTGTAGCTTCACATTGTCAGTCTTTCGGATTTTGGTCATTCTAATATGTATATAGCGATATCTCATTGTTGTTTAAATTTGAAATTAATGACATATAATGTGCATCTTAACATATTCTTATTTGCCAGAAGTATAACTTCTTCGGTGAGGTGAGGTCCCTGTTCAGATTTTTTGCCAACATTTTAATTGGGTTGTTTGTTTTCTTATTATTGACTTTGAAGAGGGTTGTGGGTTTTTTGCATGTTGGATACAATTCCCTTATCAATTATGTGTTTGCAAATATTTTATCTTAGACTATGACTTGTCTTTTCATTCTCTTAACAGTGTCATTCACAGAACAAAAGTTTACTTTATTTTTATTTATTAGATTTTATTTATCTATTTGAGAGAGAGAGGGAGAGAAGGAAAACACAAAGGGAGAGTGAGAGGGAGCAGCTGATTCCTCACTGAGCAGACAGCCCCAACAGGGGATTCAATCCCATGCCCCTGAGATCATGACCCTAGCTGAAGGCAGACACTCAAATGACCAAGTCAACCAGGCACCCATAAGTTTATTTTTTTTGTTTTTATTTTTTTAAATTTTTTATTTTTTAAATTACTTTTCAGTGTACTAGAATTCATTGTTTATGCACCACACCCAGTGCTCCATGCAATACGTGCCCTCCACAATACCTGCCACCAGGCTGGGAAATACATCATTTCAATACTTCCATTGTGCTTTTGGTGTATCTAAAGTCATTGCAAAACCCAAAGTCACCTAGATTCTTTCTTCTATGTTATAGCCTATAAATGCTATAGTTTTGTGTTTTATATTTAGATCTATTATCCATTTTGAGTTCATTTTTATGAAAGATATAAATTCTTTGTCTGGGTTAGTTTTTTTTTTTAAATATTTTTGTCCAGTTTCTGTAGCATCATTTCCTGAAAAGACTTCTTTTTCTCCATTGAATTGCCTTTGTTGCCCTTTGTCAAAGAGCAGTTGACTATATTTGTATGTATCAGTTTCTGAGTCATCTGTTTTGTTCCATTTGTCTCTCCCTTCACAAAAACCATACTGCCTTGATTCCTGTATCTTCACAGTAAATCTTGAAATTGGATAGTGTCAGTCCTCTAACTTTGTTCTTTTTCTTCAAGATTGTATTGACTATTATAGGTCTTTTATCTGCCATGTAAACTTCAGAATCAGCCCGTCTGTATCCAAAAAAATACCTTACTAAGATTTTTATTAGGATTGTGTTAAATCTATGCATCAACAATAGTTGGAAAGAGGTAACATTTTAACAACATGAAGTCTTCCTATACATAAACATGGAATATTTCTCCCTTTATTTGGTTTTCTTTAATTTTGTTCATCAAAGCTTTATGATATGCCTAAATATTTCATTTTGTGGTGCCAGTGTAAGTGGTTTTGTTTTTTTATTGTGTTATGTTAGTCACCAAACAGTGCATCATTAGGTTTTGATGTAGTGTTTCACGATTCATTGTTTACATATAACACCCAGTGCTTCATGCAACCCATGCCTTCCTTAATACCCACCACCACACTCACCCATCCCAAACCCACCCTTCTAAACTCCTCAGTTTGTTTCCTGGAGTCCATAGTCTCTCATGGTTCATCTTCCACTTTCTTATTGTTCATTGTTAGTATATAGGAAAGCAATTGGGTTTTTAAAAACTATTACCTTGTATTTTGCAACCTTGCTCTGATCAGTTATTAGTTCCAGGGATTTTTGTTTGTTTAAAAATTCCCAAGAGGGGCACCTGGGTGGCTCAGTGGGTTAAAGCCACTACCTTCAACTCAGGTCATGATCCCAGGATCCTGGGATCGAGTCCCACATAGGGCTCTCTTCTCAATGGGGAGCCTGCTTCCTCCTCTCTCTCTGCCTGCCTCTCTGCCTACTTGTGATCTCTGTCAAATAAATAAATAAAATCTTAAAAAAATTCCCAAGAAAGAAATCACCAGGAACAGATGGCTTAACTAAGCATTTAAAGCATATTTAAAACCCATTCTGCTCGCTGGAAATAAAAAAAAAAACAAACCCATTCTGCTCAATCTTTCCAAATACAGAAGAGGAGGACCACATTCCGACTCATTTTATGAGGCCAATATTACCTTAATACAAATCCAGACAAAGATAGTACAAAAAAGGAAAACTACAGACAAATATCCCCCTTTAATATAGACACAATATTTTTTTAACATGGTGTTAGAAAACCCAAATCAGTAACATATTTTGAAAAAAAAAAAAGGGATAATAAATTATGACAAACTGGGATTTTTTCCCAAGGGTATAAGCCTGGTTCAATATTCAAAAATCAATCAATATAATCCAATCCCAATCCTGTTTAGGCTAAACAAGAAAAATCATATGATCATATCACTTGATACAGAAAAGCATTTAACAAAATTTAACACACATTCATGATTTAAGATTTCCTGGAAAACTAAGAATTTAGTTTTCTCTATTGGGAGAAGAATTTCTCTATTGGGCAATGGCCAGCTACAAAAACTTAAAACATTGTACTCAATACTTAACTGAGACACCGAATACTTTCCCTCTAAATTTGAAAATAAAGCACAGATGCTCATTCTCACCACTCACTCAACATAGAAAAGTTCTAGCTAGTTCAATAAGGTAATAAAAAGAAATAAAAATTATACAAATCAGAGAGGAAGGACTAAAAGTGGCCCTATTTGCAGATGATATGATCGTTTATGTAGAGAACCCCCAGAAATTTACCCATCAAAATGCTAGAACTAAGAAGTATTTTCTTCAAGGACACAAGAGCATCCACACACAAAAATCAATTGTATTTCTCTCTACTATTAATAAACATATGGATGCTTAAACCTAAAATAAAGTATCATTTACAATTGTTTAAAAAAAAAGAAAAAGAAAAACTTATGTGTAATTCTAACAAAACATGTATAGGACTTGTATGCTGAAAATTACAAAACACATGGTAATAAAAATAAAATTTAAAATTTTTTTAAATATACAAAACACAGATGACAGAATTCAGAGAAAGTCTAAACAAATGGCAAGACATATTGTGTCCAAGGATTGGAAAATATAGTATCGTGAAGGTACCAATTCTCTCCAAATGTACCTGCTGGTTAAATGTAAATTCCTACCAAAATACTAGGAGGTTTTTTTTTCCTTTGTAGATATATATACACAGATACAATCACAGATTCTAAAATTTATATGGAAAGGCAAAGGAAATGGAAGAGTTGAAACAATTTTGAGAAAGAAGAATAAATTGGGAAGAATAAGTCTACCCAATTTCAAGATTTATTATTTAGCAGCAGTAATCAAGACTCTGTGGTATTGGTAAAGGGACAGACACATAGATCAATGGGACATAAAAGAAAACCCAGAAATAGACACACACAAATATGCCAAACTGAATTTTTACAAAGCTGCAAAAGAATTCAATGCAGGGAGGATAGACCTTTCAATTAATGGTGCTTGAAAAACCAGGTATCTGGAGGGGGAAAAAAATGAACCCCAGCCTACACTTGACACTTTATACAAAAAGTAAATTGAAATAAATCAAAGATTTAAATGTAAAATGTAGAACTATGTAATTTTAAGAGAAAAAGTCATAGGAGACAAACTTTGGGATTTGGGGCTAGGCCAAGAGATCTTAAACTTAATACCAAAACACAACCCATAAAGAAAAAACTGATAAATCTGACTTTATCACATTTTTCTCCATGACAGCACCTGTTACGATGTGAAAAGACAAGCTGTTACAGATTGGAAGGAAACATTGCAAATCACATAAAGGACAAAAGACTAGTATCTGTAATAAATAAACAACTTTTGAAACTCTACAGTAAGAAAAAAAATTAGAAAACTGGGCAAGAGACATTTCACCGAAGGGGATATACAGATGCAGAGAAGCACATGAAATGATGTTCACTATCACTAGCCATTAGGGAAAGGCAAAATAAAAACCACAATGAGATATTACTGCACACCTATCAGAACGGCTAAACTAAAAAGTGGTGACAACACCAAATGTTAGGAAGAATGCAGAGAAACTGGAACACTTCACTTACATTACTGATGGAAATGTAGATGGAACTGCCACTCTGGAAAACAGTTTGGCAGTTTCTTAAGACATAAACATGCAAATGCCAGGCAACTCAGCAATTGTGTTCCTGGGCATACAACCTGGAGAAAGCAAGACTTAGGTTAATGTCAATAACCCTCATGTGAATATTTACAGCAGCTTTATTCATGGTAGCCCAAACCTGGAAACCAACCATCCAGATGTTCTGTGAGCAAACAGTTGAACTGTGGTACATTATCCATGGAATACTACTCAGCAATAAAAAGGAATAACTACTGATATATTAAACAATGTGGATGAATCACCTGGAAATTATGCTGAAGGAAAAGCAAACAGACCCAACAGGTTTCTTACTATGGGAGTGCATTTATGTACTGTTCTTGAAATGACAAAAATCACATGAATGGAGAACATGTAATGTATTGGCAGTTGCCAGGGTTTAAGGGGGGAGCGGTGTGGGACAAAAGAGTGTGGCTATAAAGGACCACAAGAGGGATCCTTGTCATGATGGAAAGTTCTGTGTCTTGATGGTATCTGTGTCAGTTTCCTGGCTGTGATAGTATGCCGTTGTTTTGCAACAAGTTATCCACCATTGGGAGAAACTGGATAAAGGGTATATTGTATCTCTCTGTATTCTTCTTACAACTGCAAGTAAACCTGCAATGATCTAAAAATTGAAGTGTAATTTTTAAAAAGCAAGAAAGATACAAATGATCTAGGGAGATACAAGGTTACAGAGGTTGTCAGTAGCAATTCTCCCTGACAATTCCAGATGTGAGTGGAGACATGGCCCCCCTATACAAGTGTGTATCAATCATCCTATACATGCTTCACATGGGAATGGAAAATGTTTGAAAGTGCAATTCTAAGTAGGTAAGATGAACACTAGCTTGGTGTCTCATTCAGGTTCTAGTTCAAGCCAGCGGGTTAACTGGGAGTATAGGATTTGATCGCTTTGAGCAGTAAGGAACAGATTATACTATTTCATGCAATATAGATTTATTATCTAATCCAACAGGAAACAGGGATAGGCAACTACAAGGTGGATAAGTACTTGCGAATTGACCTTTCTGAGATTTGCTAAGGTGGCTGCAGCAATTCAAAGCTGTACAGCCTGAGACCATGTGTATCAAGCCACAGAAGAGGAGACAGCAAAAAAGGAACATTTTCCTCTTACCCCTTTCTCTACCTGGTGAGGAAAATGGCCCCACAATTTCCTAGCAGACTTCTCCTTACGTTTTGTTGGCCAAACTGGTGACATGCCTATGTCTACCCGCTCCATCACCAGTGGAGAGGGTCATAATTCATTCTTTGTTGCTGGGCCAGTTGCCACCCAGGAACATCTGGAGTTCATCAGTAAGAAAGAATGGAGACAAGCTATTGGATGGACAAGCAGAAGGCCAACCATAGTGGAACGTTGACCCCTGCCCGGTGAGATGTTCTGAGCCTGTTGGGTGTAGGGTCTATGATGCTCATGGTTTTCCCTCCGCAATCTTGGAGAGGCTCTCCATGAGGGGCAGTGAGGGTGGGGGAAGTGCTAGGTTTTGTGGCCAGTCCTGACCATGGCCCCTAATCCACCCAGAAAAAAGGGGAATGGTTATATCAAAATAGGAGGGACTACCCTTGCCAAGACATCTGGCCCCAATATTTGCCCCACTGCCTGCATCTCTATGCTAGAGGAACAGAGGTTCTCTGACTTCCTCAGAACTTTCCTGCAGCAATAACAGGCCTGCCTAGGTGGCCTGAGGACCCCGTAATGGATGAGCATCGATGAGATTAGCAGAAATAAGGACGAGATGAGCTGATTGTTGGCAAGAACACCTTATCTCTCTATCTCAAGTAAGATCTATGAGACATTCTTCATCCGTTCCCTGGGGAGCTAGAAAATGACCAAGACTCCCCCCTGCATGTGTGTGGTTTAATATAAGTGCCCGTTAAATTTCTTCTGCAATTTAGGGGACTATATCTGGTTGGCTGTCTTGGTCAGCTTTAGGATATTGGTTTGAAAAAGGGTCATAAATTTTATTTTCAATTTTGTTTCTGTGGCTTTTATACTTTAATATGCCCCTGCAGACTTGCTGAGCCTGACGGTCAGGTTAAGGAGAGAAATGGGTATTGGAGAAGAGTCCTCCACCCCAGGAGAGGATTTTCGGTCTCAGAAAATCCCTCCCTCTTCTTGTGGGTGTCAGGCCAATCTGGGGACTAAATTAGGATGTAGTGTAGGGTTAAAGGTACATAGGTTTCGTCTGACCAGCTCTCTTAAGGAGAAAACCCTTCTTCCCTTCTCTCAGTTGGGGCTGCCCCATCTTCAAGCTACAGGGTTGACAAGTGACCCAGATCCAGCCAATCAGAGAATTCCATCCCAGCGGAATGGGCGGGAATAACCAAAAGCTGGACCAATCGTTGCCTTCACTGGAGCTGCGGGGCACAGGCTGCGGGGCTCCTGGGTCCAGCTATGGCTGTAGCTAGATGCTCTTATGGCAGTCCCTATTTCACAAACCACTGAGTACCCCACCTGCCCTCCTTTTAAATTTAGAAGTGATTTTGAGCTGCTGTCGTCTTTTGCAACTAAGGTGAATAATACACGCATCTTCTGAATACTAAATCTAGGGTAACCATTAGGTGTTCCCCATGCCATCAGCATTGGCCTCCGCCCCAGTTCTTCCTCCACCAACACTGGCATTCCAACAGTGTCAAAGTATTGCAGCCCCTTTTCCACCTTATTACTGTGCACCTGCCAGGACCACATGAGGGCAATCTTTCCTGCCCCTGGCTCTGGTTTGCTCTGCTATAAAATGAATTGCCTACCTTACAGACGTGGGACACCGAAATGAAAAACCAGGGACAGCCGGAAAGCACCATGTCTGACAATCCTTGACCTGTAATTCCCAAGTCCAACGAGATTTGAAACTGAAGGTTTTGCCTAGCTTTTTTAATGGCCCAAACCGTACCTGAAGTGGCAAGAGATGATCTATATATAGTGTCTTTTAGTTCTCATCGCTACTTTGGGGCTGCTTACATCCTTGTATCCTTCTTAAAAGTACCTACAGCTTGATCTGCTCCTATGCACATTCAATGTCTTCTGGTTCCCGTGGCTTCTGTGTCACTCAGCAGACCTCATGCCCTGCTCAGGGAAAACGTATCAGTCCCTGTCTCCAAGGTGGTTATAGTAAGGTTTTTTTCCTCCTTCCTTTCTTCTCTCTTTCTCTCATTCTCTCCCTTTTTCTCTCTTTGTCACACACACACACACACACACACACACACACACACACCCCTCTCCCTTTCTCTCTCTCTCTCCTGGGAGGGGGACAGTAAGGCACAGCACTATTATTTATGGATTCAAAGGAATGAATAGTGATGAGGAATGCCAGGAGGAGGGGGATGTCTCAAGCAGGGGTGAGCGCTGTGGTGGCTGGGGCAGATAAGGTTCGGTCACCTTCTCTCATCCCAGCTTCCTTAGAGATGCTTTCTTGAGGTCAGGAAGTTCAAACCTGCATTTCCCAGACTCACCTGCCCCTGGACTGACAGTAAGGGTGTGACAGTGAGACGATTAAGTGCAGGATTCCTGGACATTTTGCTGCTTCTATTCTGCTCTGCTGGCAAGTACAGTGGAGAAGACATTTAGTTTTTCTTATTTATAAATGAGAGGCAGAGGACATCTGCATGGCTGGTGTGGCTTGTGGCTGAAAGCTGAAAGGTGAGTGGGTTTCCTGAGCAAAGGTCCAGTTTTGCAATGGGGGAACCAGTCCCAAAGCCACACTTCCAGCCCACGTGCTTTTGTGTATCCCTGATCCCTTCTATGCCTCCTTTTCTGCAAAAACCTGCAAGGTGACTTCTGTGATTGTACATGAGTCATGACCATCATGGGAACATGTGAAGGACACCGCAGAAATCATTTAGATTCAAGAGAAAGAAATATCCTAGAGGATTAGGGACACTGAACTTTGTGTGAGGAAGAGTTGGCGTGGGTCTGGGGTGTCCTAGGTAATGCTGATGGGGAGAGGGTGGATAGTGCATGGGGCATTTCTAAGAGTGATGACCATGGTGGCACGTTTTGGATGCAGCTTCAGGATGTGTGGATCCTTTCTGAACCTTCTGGGCCATCCATAATACACACCTTAACAAATTTAAGAAGAATAGAAATCACACAACCTCTGATCTTAGACTACAGTGGAATTAATCTGGAAATAATGGAAAGTAACTGGAAAACCCTGAACTACTTGTAGATCAAACAACATGTGCTAAATAACACATGGGCCAAAGAAGAAATCTCAGGAGAAATTTTTAAATATTTTAAACTAAATGACAATGATAAAAAGAGCTATAAACTTATAAAAATATGTGGGATTTGGGGGAGACAGCAGTCCCATCCAAAAGGATAGCCCAACATGGAGACCCCGCGAACCTCAGGCTTGTTTAGATCCAGGAGTGGAAAGGACACAGGAGAAACGAGCTTGTTTACCACAGAACAGGATTTGTTCAGGCCAATGAGGAAGGATTTGTGAAAGGACCCAGCTAGGCACTGGAGTGAGGACAAGTGAGTCTGGGGCACCCCAAAGTAGAGATGATAACAGGAGAATGAAGAGAAGTGGCGCCATCTGTCCCTGGGATGATAGTTCCCCTCCTCGCCTCACTGCTAGATTGAAAGTTAACTCAGGTTGAGAAGAAGCCCAGCCATCCATAATTTGAATAAATAAATAGGCCCTCAAATAAAGTGAAATTGAAGTGGTTTCATTTGCTGGGTTCCTATGATTAATTATAGAACATTAAATTGGTCCATCATTTTCCATTTGTCATTAATTTTTTTCCTGATGAATTTATGGTGGCTGATTTTTTTTAAAAAAGTCTTTAGCAGGGCAAAATGTGGGGGAAAAAAATGAAGTCGCTTGTCTCCCACCTCTGTCTGCTCCACCTGCTGCTGCTCTGATAGAAGCGCGTGTGGTGAGGCACTGGGTCAGGACTCAAGAGAGCTGGGACACAGCGGGAGTGTAGGGTTTCTCTGCTTCT
The DNA here is from genome assembly GCF_009829155.1 of Mustela erminea. NCBI lineage: Eukaryota > Metazoa > Chordata > Mammalia > Carnivora > Mustelidae > Mustela > Mustela erminea. The sequence continues at coordinate 20,570,867 of NC_045618.1, read as the reverse complement.
GGAGGTGGGTGGTAAGGGGGCAATCTGGGCAGGGAGGAGAGGGAGGGAGACGAGATGCCCAGTTTTCTAACCGACCCTCATCATCCCCCTACTTGACTATTGTCACCTGCCACGGTGGGATTAGCCCTGGGCCTTGCACCTTGCACTTCCCACGAGCCTTCCATCCTGGGAAGACTCAGCCCCACAGCCTGGCGCTGACCTGGCAGGGCAGCAAGGCACGCCCTTTAGCTTCCCTCTTCTTCCCAGGAGGTCTCGCCTTGCTATCCCACCCAATCCCACCTCCCTCTAACAGCCTGCCCATTTAATTTTTATCCATTCTAATGGGTCCCTGTATTTCACTTACATTTTGACACGAGCATCTTTTCCCATATTTATAAACAGTTGGAGTCCTTCTGTGAATTGTCTGCTTATATCCTTTGCTCCTTTGCTAATGAGTTGCTGCTTCTTTTGATAATACACACAGCCCCTTTATATGTAATGGAGATGAATCTTTTCTTTGCTATATATAATGAATATTATTCCTCAGCCTGTCCTTTTCCTTTTTTGTTAGGGGCCAGTTTTATTTTGCTTTGTTTTTGTTTTGTAGTAAAAAGGCTTATGTTTTTATGTAATTAAATCTTCCCATCTTTTCCTTTTGTGAATCCTGGGTTCCGCTTCTTGGTTAAAAAGTCCTTCCAATCCCAAGACTATAAAAATATTCTTCTATATTTTCCTCTGATTCTTTCAGGGTTTTAATATTTACATTTAGGTCTTTAATTGATCTGGAATTTACTTTTGGGTGTGGTGTGTGAGAAAGGAATCAACGTTATTTTTTTTAATTCAAAACATCCAAACAGTATTTCTTGATGAGTCCATTTTTCTCACTCTTATTAGTCAATATTGGAAATCCATTAATGTAATTTGCTAGCATGTTCAAGGGAAGCTACATATTCATCTTGGTAGATTTCCTAATTTTAAAAACCTGACATAGAGCTTGAGCAAAACCCTCAATAAACTAATAATAAAAGGAAAATTTCTCAACCTAAAAAAAAAAAAAACAACAAAACAACATCTTGTTACAACACTTGTAACAAACAATTGTAATAAATGTCCCACACTAATGCAAGGTGTTAAAAATAGAGGGATTATTGGGGGAGGGTGATTTATGGGAATTCTCCTTTCCAGTTAATTTTTTTCTGTAAACATAACATTGCTCAAAAACAGAAAAATTAAAAAATGAAATCAAATACAAATAACACACCACAGCAACATATTTGAGGCAACACTTTGTAAGCATTCCCATCAGAATAGGACATTTAAAAGACATAAGTATCTTGTCCTAAAGATATAAGTATCTTGTCCTACATTATTTCTTATTCCAGCATAACCATTGTCCATGTTTCTTGATTCCTTATTCTGTAACATGGGGACATTATACCTCTACTGATATTCAACTCTGCTTACCAACATCTGTCGACACATCTCTACTCTTCCACTGTCAAGATTGATAAGGTGTATCTCTAGTTTTATTTATAGATTGATTCTCAAAGATGAAAACCAACACACAAGCAAAAACCAAGCTAATGTGATTTTGACTGCGTAAATTTTATCGCTGCTGAGCCAAGTCACGTGCCAGAATTATGCTTCCTTCTTTGTGGAGCCACTGTCAGTATCCTTCAGTCACTGAAAAAAGTTTCCCTAGGACTGCATTTCACATTGTCAGTTACTCAAAATCATGATCTATTTTGGTTTGTTTCATATTTGCATTGTATCTTTTATGTTCAGTTTGTTTTTCTTTTGGAGAGAGGAAGCATCCATCTTATCCAACACACGCCTGCTAGTTCCCAGTTTCCTACCATTCTGTATAGCTTAGAATCCATTTTCTTCTTATTTTTGGATCCCACGCAAGTCCTATGCTTCATATACAGATTGTGAGTCTACATCTTTTTACTTTTCATGGAATACCTGGATGCCTTTCTGCTTCCATCTTATATGGAATGCCCTTGTCATAACTTCCTGTGCCAGGAGCACATGGTACTCCGCGGAGCTTGTTTTTTTCATGGGTCCTCCCTCCCCAGCCTCTGACCTCCTCCTCCTCCAGTTGCAGACAAGGCTTCTCTTGACTGCTGTTGGGTTTGGAACTATTGTTTTCCTGGAGACTTAGTTTTCCCATTTTGGGGTTCATTCCCTTATTTTGTTGGAGTACTCTTTTTGGTTATTTCCTAAGGAGAAATGCTTGGGAATTGAACTTTTCGAATTTGCAGGAGTCTGGAAGTTTCTTTAGTGTGTCCGCACACTTGATGGCTACTTTCTAGAATGATGCCATTTTCTTTCTAGGATATGCAGGCTCTGTTCCACAGGAGTCTAGCATCTAGCCCTGCTGCTAGTCTGCTTCTTGTCTGATTCCCGTTTCTGGGAGGGCTGTCTTTTTCCCTTCTGGAAGCTTTTTAAGACTTACTCTTGATCTTGGCTATTCTGAAAATTCACTGTGTGTTTAGATATGGGTATTTGTATCATTCAGGATGCTTTTAGCTGGAAGTAATTCAATTCTCAATACAAGACAATTTAAAAGGTAAGGAAACTGATTGGTGCATAGAATTCCCAGAGAAGGGTAGTTCCTGAGTTGGATCAACCTTGCCATCAAGGTTGGCATTGATACATTCTCTCCTCCTTCTCCGTCAGCCAACCTCCCCAGGTCAGCTAGCTGTGAAGGGCCACCATGACTCCATGTATCAGAGTCTTGCGATGTTCAGAGTAGAAGAGAGAGTCATCTTACCTTGGTGTAATTTTGAGAACTAAGAAATCCACCACACAGTCCTTCCTGGGAGCATTTTCTAACATCTCATCAGTTAGAATTGGGTCACATGCCTCTTCCAATGTCAGGAACTAGAATTATCATGGCTGGATTGGAGCCAGTCTCTAGGGTTAAGGCCACAGAGAAAAAACAAACAAACAAAAAAAAAAAATCAAGGTTCTGTTAAGAGAGCAATGGTTGACTAGTAGGCCATTTCTTCTTTTATTTTCCTGATTTTCGTTTCATACATTGAATAATAAAGCCTCGAAATTCTGACACCAATCATCTTGAAATGATGCAAAGCAACTCAAAATATTTACAAACATTTATCTTCCATTTTTCCTCTTTCAAAATGGTGTGATCAGCACAGTATGGCTTTCTTGGAGGGGTCTCTAAACAGATAGGCAGGCAGGCAGATCATAGAAAGCCAGAACCAATTTACTACTAAGTATATCACTATTAATTCTTCCAAACTATCCTCTGCATTTTTAACAGGAAAAGAGTATGGCATCTTCCCAATGGGAAGAGCTGTCTGTTTTCAAGTAAAAATTAGAAGTTTGATGGATGAGGCAGAAAAAGACTTCTGAAGCAAATGTTTTTAAACTATTTTAGTTGGTTTTTTTTTGTTTTGTTTTTATATCCATATTTCTATATAACTTGACTATACTTCTGTTTCTTGAGTTTTCAATTTTAAATATTGTCTGCTGATAATCCCTTTCCTGTCTACTAACATATATGTGCTTCCCCTCCTGGCACTATGGTTATATCCATTTTTAAGTGTGTATGTATTTATGCTTACATTGTGAACGTGCAACTGTTATTCATAGTCAACTCACACAAAGTTACATCTTTGTTATTGTTATTTTGCTCAGCTTTTTGTCTTGTCTACTTTTAAATTTTAAAGAAGTTTCCATTTCTTTTCTATATAGTAATCACTAATTTGTCACCAAACAATGATAAAATTCTCTTGAATATGTTCAAACCCATCAACACCAGCTTCATCTTTTTTCAGTTTTTTAAGAAGTTGAGGACAGTTGACATACAATGTTACGTTAGTTTCAGGTGTGCAACACAATGATTCCACAAGTTTATACATTCTGCTTCCATTACTATAAGCGCAGCTACATCTGTCCCGAAACAATACTGTTACAGTACCATCAACCTACGTTCCTAACGCTGTGCCTTTTATTCCCATGACTTATTCATTCCACAACTGGAAGCCTGTATCTCCCACTCCCCTTCACCCATTTTACCTAGTCTGTGCCCCCCACCCCTGCCCAACAATCATCAGTTTGTTCTCTGTATTTATAGACCTGATTCTCCTTTTTGTTGGTTTGCTTATTTGGATTTTGGAGGGTTAGATTTCACTTATGAGTGAAATCATATGGTATTTGTTTTTCTCAGTTGATTTATTTCATTTAGCATAATATCCTCTAGGTCCATCCATGTTGTCTCAAATGGCATGATCTCTTTACGGCTGTGTGTGTGTGTGTGTGTGTGTGTGTGTGTGTGTGTATCTTCTTTTCCTTTATGTGTGTGTGTGTGTATGTACATCTTTCTTTCCGCTATGTGTGTGTATCTTTTACTTTTGTCTATTGATGGATACAGGTTATTTCCATATCTTGGCTATTTGTAAATAATGCTGCAATAAACATAGGGGTACACATATCTTTCTGAATTAGTGGTTTTGTTTTCTTTGGGTAAATACTCAACAATGGGAATTATTGGATCATATAATATTTCTATTTTTAAATTCTTGGGGGGAACTTCCATAGTGTTTTCTGAATAGGAAAAGATATTTGCAAATGGTATACACAATAAGAGGTTAAAATCCAAAATATATAAGGAACTTATACAATACCAGCTTCATTTTCAAATTCTCAGAGTTCCTTATCTGCTGGTCTAATCTGACTTTGTGACTTCCATGGCTGCACAGTGTTGTCCTAGGACTTTAGTATTATCCTTGGCATTCCCTTGGACTTTCTCCTACGTCAAGGCTCTTATTTTCTGAATCTGCCAAATTCAACTTTCTCAAAGTATGTATGCAATTTTAATTGAAATATAATTCATATCCCTTAAAATTCATCCCTTTGAACTATACAAATGAGTGGTTTTATCATAGTCACAGAATTGTGCCACTAATCCCAGAAAATTTTCATCAGCCCCCAAAGAAACCTCATCTCCATTAGCACTCATTTACCCATTCCTCCCTCCCTCCAGGTCCGGGAAACTACTATTATATTTTCTGTTTCTATGCATTAACTTATTCTAGACATTTCACATCCACAGAACCATGCAATATGTGGCCTTTTGTGTCTGGCTTCCTTCACTTAGCATAATGTCTTCGAGGTTCATCCATGTTATCACATGTATCAGTACTTAACTCCTTTTTATGGCTGGATAATATCCCATTGTATAGATATATCACATTTTGTTTATCCATTTTTATCTGTTGATGGTCATTCAGATTGTTTATACTTTCTGGTTATTATGAACAATGCTGCTATGAAATTCATGGGCAAGTTTCTGTGTGGACATGATTTTAATTCTCTTGGATAGGCATAAGTAACACAAGTACACTTGATAGAAGTATATCATCCATTTATTTTGATGAGGCACAGTGGCTTCCTGTGAAAGGATGCATGACAGCACATTTTTGGGACCTTGAGTGTTTGCAAATATCTTTATTAAATACCCACACTTTGAGTATAGACTTATTAATGGGAAAAAATTGTTCTCTCCAAATTTTTAAAATTTTAAAAAAATTAACATATAATGTATTATTAGCCCCAGGTGTAGAGGTCTGTGAATTGTCAGGCTTACATACTTCACAGCAATCACCATAGCTCATACCCTCCCCAATGTCCATAACCCAACCACTCTCTCCATACCCCCTGCCTCAGCAACCATCGGTTTGTTTTGTGAGATTAAGGGTCTCTTATGGTTTGTTTCCCTCCCAATCCCATCTCGTTTCATTTTTTCCTCCCCTACCCCCCAAACCCCCATGTTACCTCTCAAATTCCTCATATCAGGAAGATCATATGACAATTGTCTTTCCCTGATTGACTTATTTCACTCAGCATAATATCCTCTAGTTCCATCCACATCATTGCAAATGGCAAGATTTCATTTCTTTTGATGGCTGCATAGTATTCCATTGTGTGTATATCTCACATCTTCTTTATCCATTCATCTGTTGATGGACATCTAGGTTACCCTAAATATACAAATGTAGTGATCCGAAGGGGCACGTGCACCCAAATGTTAATAGCAGCAATGTCCACAATAGCCAAACTATGGAAAGAACCTAGATGTTTTCTCCAAATTTTGAAGCCATTTTCTCCATGGTCTTCTAGCTTCCAGGGTTGCCTATGAGAAGTCCAATGTCATTTTTACCCCAGATTCTTTTTATATGACTATTTTTTCATTTCTGAGAGTTTATAAGAGCTTCTCTTTTCTCCTAGTATTCTGAAATTTCACAAAGATATCCTTAGTGTAGAATTTTTTTTCATACATTAGAGTGGAAATTTGGTGGCCTCTTTTTTTTTTTTCAGAAATGTCTGTTCATGTCCTCTGCCCATTTCTTTTTTTTATATTAATTTATTTATTTTCAGAAAAACAGTATTCATTATTTTTTCACCACACCCAGTGCAATCCGTGCCCTCTATAATACCCACCATCTGGTACCCCAACCTCCCACCCCTCCGCCACTTCAAACACCTCAGATTGTTTTTCAGAGTCCATAGTCTCTCATGATTCACCTCCCCTTCCAATTTCCCCCAACTCCCTTCTCCTCTCTAAATCCCCATGTCCTCCATGCTATTTGTTATGCTCCACAAATAAGTGAAACCATATGATAATTGACTCTCTCTGCTTCACTTATTTCACTCAGCATAATCTCTTCCAGTCCCGTCCATGTTGCTACAAAAGTTGGGTATTCATCCTTTCTGATGGAGGCATAATACTCCATAGTGTATATGGACCACATCTTCCTTATCCATTCGTCTATTGAAGGGCATCTTGGTTCTTTCCATAGTTTGGCGATCATGGCCATTGCTGCTATAAACATTAGGGTACAGATGGCCCTTCTTTTCACGACATCTGTATCTTTGGGGTAAAAGCGAAAATAAACTTTTGGGACTTCATCAAAATCAAAAGCTTCTGCACAGCAAAGGAAACAGTCAAAAATACAAAGAGGCAACCCACAGAATGGGAGAAGATATTTGCAAATGACAGTACAGACAAAAGGTTGATATCCAGGATCTATAATGAACTCCTCAAACTCAACACACACAAAACAGGCAATCATATAAAAAAAATGGGCTGAAGATATGAACAGAGACTTCTCCAATGAAGACATACAAATGGCTATCAGACACATGAAAAAAATGTTCATCATCACTAGCCCTCAGGGAGAATCAAATTAAAACCACATTGAGATATCACCTTATACCAGTTAGAATGGCCAAAATTAACAAGACAGGAAACAACATGTGTTGGAGGGGATGTGGAGAAAGGGGAACCCCCTTACACTGTTGGTAGGAATGCAGGTTGGTGCAGCCTCTTTGGAGAACAGTGTGGAGATTTCTCAAGAAATTAAAAATAGAACTTCCCTATGACCCTGCCATTGCACTCCTGGTGGCCTCTTTTAATATGGAAACTCATCTGTTAGGCCTGGGAAATTTTGCTGTAATATGCCTATGGCAATTTCCTTCTCTTTTTCTCCTTTGTTCGTGCTTTTTGACGCTTAAGTTATTGAAAGTTTAGTCTTCCTTGACTAATGCACCGTATTAGTTAGGTGTTGCTGTGTAGCAAACCACTCCCCAGTTTAGTGGCTGAAACAACTACTTATTTAGCTGAAGATTCTGGAGGTCAGTACTTTGGTTTGGGTTTTGCTGGACAGCCTTCCTAGTCTTGGCTGGGCTCATTCGTGCATCAGTGGTCAGCTGTTGGGGTTGCTAGTAATTGGCTGGTATAAATGTCAGCTTCACCTCCCTCCACATGCTCTCATTTTCCAGCAGGTTAGTCTGTCTAATGTTAGTATATGTTTACATGGCATTGGATAGAATTCCAAAGAAGCACACAGCAATGTACAAGGTCTCAAAGCCTTGGCTCAGAACTTGTATGTCATATTCTATTGGTTACAGCAAATTACAAGTATAACCCTGGTTCAAGGGGAAGTAAAGGCTTCAGTTTTTATAGGCAGTAACTAAGGGTAGGTGCCATGGACTGAATGACTGTGTCCTCCTAAAAATCATATGTTGAAACCATAATACCCAGTGTGATGGTATTTAGAAATGGGCCTTTGGGAGGTGATTAAGTCATGAGGGTGGAACTCTTATGATGGGATTAGTGCTCTTCTGAGACATGAGAAATCTCGTCTTCTGAGACAATGAGAGATCCTGCTCTCTCTCTCTGCCATGTGAGAATACAATGAGAAGATGCCATCTGTGAGCCAGGAAAAGGGCTCTCACCAGACAGCCAGCACCTTGGTCTTGGACTTTTCAATCTCTAGAATGATAAAGATAAATATTTGTCATTTAAGTCACCCAGCCTGTACATTTTTTTTAAATGGGCTGAACTGACTAAGACAGGGAAGGGTGGAGACTAATGGCCACTTTTGCATGAACTACACGCTCCAGTTAGTGTCTTTTTTTTCCCCTGTTTTTTTTTTTTTTTAATACCTTTGTCTTTTATTCTTCTTGGAATAGTTCTCCACTTGCTAAGCTTTCTGTTGAGTTTTTAATTTTTGCTTTGCATTTGTAATTTCCAAGGCTAATTTCTTGTTTTCTGGTGTGTGTGTGTATATATATATATATTTAAAACAATAGCATTATGATTCTGGCTTGGGATAAATTCTTTCCTTATATCCTTCAGAAGTAACCAACCCAGATGGCACTTTGATCTGGGGTGTCTAGTCTCCAGAACCAGGAGAAGATGAATTTCCTTTGTTTAAGCTACCCAGTCTGGCATTTTGTTATGGCCGCCCTAGCAAATTGATACAGTCATGCCTTGGTTACCTGAAACATGCAGTGTAGGTTGTTCTGTGGGTTTTGGTTTTAGCTGACATCCAGCCCGACACAGTTATCCAGCATCTCTCTGAGAGAGAAGAGAGGCAACTGCTGAGCCCTTTTCCCTACCTTCAATTCTGGTCCTTATACCCACACCATCAGCAGGGAAGGCTGATGTGGCAGAGAGAGTCAGAAATGCAAATGCCCTGTTGGCTCCTATTCTGGGTCTGCCTCTCCCATCCCTTTCCCTGACTTCTCTCTGTATGTTTCCAATTGGTTCAATACAAGTATGATTTGAGAAACATTGTATGGTCTGTGAGCCTTTCTATTCCATGGCCTCTTTGCTGGCATCCTTAGAGAGTGTTTGCAGACCTTGAGATACGTTTCCATCATGAAAGATTTCCCCATGCCTCTCATCTTTTCTCATAATTCTGTGTCTCTACCCCTTTGGTTCTGCCTTCTATTCTTTTTTTCTTGGGGCAATAAATCCTGTTGTTACTGTATGTTTCTTCTACCCAGTTGCAATTTAGGCTCACTCTGTCCTTAGAAATAGCACAGACATTACCAGAGACCATCAGGATCTTTTGCTGGTGGCCTGAGTGGTGGCTTTTTCCCTTGGAGGTTCTCCTCCATGCCCATCCCTACCACCCATGGCCAAACACATGGTCACCTGTCCAGTCTGCTGGCTGGAGATGGGGTGCAGTACTATAGGGAAAGCACCTCCATCCATTGAGGGGAAGAAGTCAAGGTAGGCAATAAGGCTTCCCATTCTTACATTAGTTTAAAAAAAAAAAAAAAAGTCAGACAATGCTACCAGCATCCATTTGAGAAAGGACATTTAAAGCCAAACTATTAGTTGCTGCCACTTGGGGTCTTTCTGGCAAAGATAAATAGGTGGTTAAGGTTTCCATTAAAGTGTGAGATCCACTCCCTCAGAAAAACCCATTTCCAAAACCTTTAAAGGCTGTTGAACTTTGTGTTATTCCTCAATACACGGCAGAGAACTTACGTTTCCGGATGCTGACATTGTTACTGTTTTCAAGTCTGGAGAGAATTAAGAAAAATCTTGGGTAGCTACTGTTTTTTTCAAACACTGATTCATTTCCTGTTTGGTTGACTCCACAAAATACCATCTATCTCCAGAAGACGCATTAGGTAACAAGCCGCCCTTCTCATTTTTCAGTGATTTGCTCTTGACAAAGTCATTGTTTTTTTTCTTTTTCTTCTACTCTGATGAAGACCTTTGCTTCTCCTCTGAGTGAATTTTCAGTAGCATTTGTACTAGGAACAGCCGCCCTTTTCATATGGTTGCTGACCTTATGTACACTTTAGTTCTTGTACACATGAGGCAGGAGTCCAGAGGCAGGCTTCTCTCCTGTGTGCCTCTCAGATGCACCACAGGAAGGCTGATCATGACTTGAGCCTGCCTATCCATTTCAACAACACCTCTCCCTGCAATGACAAATCTCTCTTTATGATAGTTGCTGCGGACTGTTACCATGCTTTATTTAAAAAAGAAAAAAGCCTCTGTTGGAGTGTCTTTAGGAAAGAAGCAACATTTCTTTCAGCAGAAACTTCATGAAACTTTTAGACACATTAGTCCAATCTTTGTGAAGGGCTGCGTGAAAAATCGAGGCACAGCTCATCCCGTGTGGGCAAGGCTGGTGATGGGGAAGAGGGAAGAATGGGCATGAACTCGTGCTCTTCTCTCTGAATTGATAACCCCCTTCAGAAAAGGAATAACAAACAAGGATTCAGCCAAATACATCTTTCACAGATCCATTCTTCTGACTTCAAATTCTGCTAGCATGGTCATAAATAAAAAATATGTGATAAGGCTCTGTTCTCTTTTCTTCTGTTGTTTCTGGCTAAGCCACAGCTCTGAATCTTAGCCTCTGGAGATACTGTGCTTTGGAAGAGAGATGAAACCAGTGCCAAGTGATACAGGGCTTCTTGTTCTAATCCTGTTACTCTCTCTGTGTTCTTGAGTAACTCTCTGGGCCTCATGCCCTCAGAACTCAAGAAGAACATTAGAGCTAATGACCCAATAAAAATGAGTATTTTATTTTCAATATTTTTAATTTTAAACCTTTTGTCAGGTAAAATTCCAACTATTCAGGGTTCCCCACAAATCAGTTAACTTGTACCACTCACACATTTCCCATTCTATAAAAATGAAATTTCAGATGTTTTAACTGACAAAGTACTGTCAGAGCTACCTGAAAATGGAGACCTCTATTACTTGGATGAAAGAGCTTTTTCCAACCTCTTTTTTTTTTTTTAAGATTTTTATTATTATTTATTTATTTGACAGAGAGAGAGAGAGAGAGAGAGAGATCACAAGTAGGCAGAGAGGCAGGCAGAAAGAGGAGGAAGCAGGGGCTCACTGCTGAGCAGAGAGCCCGATGCGGGGCTCGATCCCAGGACCCTGAGATCATGACCTAAGCCGAAGACAGAGGCTTAACCCACTGAGCCACCCAGGCACCCCTAAAGTTTGTTTAAAAAAAAATAGACAATTTGGATAATGAATTTGGTTACTGCATTGATTAAGACTGCTTCATTCTCAGGTGGACAGACACCCAAACCAAACTATCAGGACGACTCTTTGTCTGTGTATGTATATGATGCATTCTTTCTAAGCAGCAGACTATGGAATCCACAAGTTTGTTACAGAGAAAGGAAATTATTACAGCGTATCATGTGGTAGGTAGAATTTGTGGGCTAGTCAAGCTTAGGTCCTACAGCCAGAAGAGAAGCCTGACCAGACCACAGGACTCAACTTCTAAAAACACCACTGCAACTTCTGCCCTACCACTGCTCAGGGCTGGGGCAACAGACTCTCCAGATCTGCAGCTCAGGAGAGCTGAGCCCCTAGGTCCACTCTACTTGTAGAAAGTCTGATCCCTCTTGAGTGTGGTCACCACTCTGGAGTGCTCAATAGTAACTTCTATATGTTCTGCAGGTGTGTGTGCCTGGTGGGACCTCAGTGACATGTGAAACCTTCTTTGCAAGGGAGTCTGGGAAATTCAAACATTAGTTTCCCATCCTCTAGATTATTGGATAGGACTTGGGTAGATTGTGAGGGTGCTAATGTGCAGGGCCTGTCCTAGAAGTAACCTGGGACACTCCTCAGAACCCAAGGGAAGAAGGAGCTGGGCCTCAGGAATATCAGTACACATGGACACCATAGGGAACTGGCTGCTACCTTGGGCTAGCACAACTTCCTGTAGCTTATGAATTTCACGTTAGGGCCCACGTCCCAGAGGGGTCTAAGTTCCAGTTCCAAGCTCCTCAGAAAGGTGATGAGTTGTCCCAACCAGGGTCAGCTGCCCACCTCTGATGGGAGCAGGGTCACAGTGCCATGGGCAGCCACTCATTTGAAAGCAAAGGAAAATAGTTTTAGAAAAAAATGAGCACGGGATCTCATACACAAATGATGAATTATTGAACACTACACCTGAAACTAATGATGTAGTATATGTTGGTTAATCAAATTTAAATTAAAAAAAAGAAAAAGAAAAAGATAGTAGCAGAGTGGGGAAGTGGGCCAGGAGTGTCTGGGCAAACTGGGCAGTATCAAGAAGGCAAGAATTCTTGCTGAAGCAGCATCACCCCTCAATTCTAGCCGACTGTCCTCAGCTCAGTCTCCCTGCTGGATAGGAGTGTGGCTTTCTTGGACTGTTGCATGCTCTCTGTTCTTCACATTATAGCTGCTGGGAACAAAGCAGAGTGGTCATAACAAGTCAGCAGGGTTGGGCAAGCTGACATCCAGCCCCACTGTTACCCTGAGAAGCAGTCTTGGGCAAATTCTGTCTTCTCCATCTGCAGGATGGACTGGCAATGATTGCTCCTCTAGAAACCATGAAATTTAAAATAGAGATACAGTGACCTCTCTCCACAGCATCCTGAAACTGATAAACAAGGACGCATTGGAAAAACACCAATCAATGAGTCTAATCAAGCACCCAATCAATTGCTCAAGAGAGGAAAAGATGGTAAAAGAACACCTAGAGGTTCCAGATGACCTTGGGTCTCCAGACTCAATTCATTCCTGAAACTTTAAAATTTAGGAGAAATTTACATAACAAAAATTAACCATTTTAAAGTGACCAATTCAGTGGTGTTTATACATTTACAATGTTATGCAACCATTACCTCTATCTAATTTCAGAATATGTTCATCACCCTATAAAAAACCCTACACCTATTAAACAATTGCTTGAATTCTCCATTCCCCCATCCTCCCAGCCCCTGGTAACCCTCCACCTGCTCTCGTGCCTCTATGGATTTACTTATTCTGAACATTTTATATAAATGGAATCAATCCATGAATAGGATATGTAATCTTTTGTCTGGCCCCTTTCACGTATGCTTTCATTCAGCATGTTTTCTAAGTTTATCTACACTGTAGAGTGTATCTGTACTTCCTCCTTTTTAATGGCTGAATAACATTCCATCAAATGTATATACCACAGTTTGTTTATTCATTCACCCATGGATGGACCTTTGGGTTATCTATTACTTTTGGCTACTGTGATTAGAGCTGCTATGAGCATGAAGGTGCATGCACATGTTTCAATATCTGTTTTCAGTTCTCTTGGGTCTATACCAAGAAGTGGAATTGCTGGGTCATATAGTAACTCTATGTTTAACTTTATGAGGAACTGTCAAACTGTTTTCCATAGTGACTGCATCAGTTTACATTCTTGCCAGCAGTGCCCAAATGTTCCAACTTCTCCACAACTTTGCCAACACTTCATTTGCTTTTAAAAAATTATAGCCATCTTAGTGGGTATGAAGTGACACTTCATTGTGGTTTTACTCTGCATTTTTGAGAACTTTTTGAAGTTATAAACAACACTTTGTCCTTGATCCTTGAGGAGAATTCTGGCAAACAGGAGATGGACTAAAAGCCTGGTAGCAGAACAAATATTATCCCAATTATCCAAACAGAGGGAAAGGTGGGCTCCAGAAACTCTAGCCTTCGATTCCCAACCACATCTGAAAAGCATGAGTAATCAGATGGAAAACAGGAAGAACATGGGATTCTGCTTCCTTAGTGAATGTGTGGTTGTGTCATTGCAGTAGTACATTTTTATTTCAGTGTGGAGGAAATCCTGGAGCTAAATTTCACACAATTAAGGAGGACCCCCCATGACTGTGTCCCTCCAAGTTTTCAACTCTCAAACTTGTCCATATTGCAATGGAAAGGCTCTGCACCATCAGACAACCACATTCTAAGGGTATTTTCAGAGTCTAAATGACCTGGGAAGGGACATCTCCAGCTCCAGCAAGCGCTAGCTTTCCAAGCAGGAAACGAGTAATATCCAACTCCAGCACATCCTAGTCATCCTGTCCTACATAAGGGGGAAGATAAATAACTACACACTTGTGAAGTCAACAGTCCAGAGGCACAGTCTCACTAAAAGACTGAGACCTAATCATAGGACTATAGAGCATTTTCTCTCTCCCTACACCTCACCACCACATTACTAAAGGCCTATTTACAGCCATTCCTCTTTCTTTTACCTGGTACATCCTGTCTGGCTATTCTGGGGAGGGGGGGTGGCGGGGAGGATTACGAGGCATATAAAAAGGCAAAAACAGAAACAAAAAACCAACAATCCTACAATATGAAGAGATAGAGCTAGCTTCAGAATGAGACATGGTGGTAATGTTGGAATTATCAAACCAAAAATTTAAAACAACTATGATTAACGTGCTAAGGGCTCTAATGGACAAAGTAGACAACACACTAGAACAGCTGAACATTGAAAGCAGAGGTGGAAATCATAAGGAAGAACCTAAAACAAATGCTAGAGATAAAACACACTAACAGCAATGAAGAATGCCTTTAATGGGCTTGTTAGTACACTAGACACAGTGGAGGGAAGAATTTCTGAGCTAGAGCATATATCAGTAGAAACCACAAAAAAAGAACAAGTACTGAGAAAAACAAAACAGTATATCCAAAGACTTTGGGACAAATAGAATAAGTATAAGATACACATAATGAGAATACCAGAATGAGAAGGAAGAAAGAAATGGAAACAATATTTGAAACAAAATTGACTGAGGGTTTTCCCAAATTAATGTCAAATACCAAACCATAGATCTAGGAATCTTAGAGAGCCTCAAGCAGAATAACTGCAAAAAAAAAAAAAAAAATCCTGCTCATAAGCATGTCATTTTCAAATTACACAAAATCAAAGATAAAGAAAAAAAGCCTGAAAGCAGCCAGACCAAAAAAAAAAAAAAAAAAGATTTTTCTATAAAATAACAAAGATAAGAATTACATCTGACTTCTCAGAAACATGTAAGCAAGAAGAACATAGAGTGAAATATTAGAAGTGTTGAGAAGAAGACTCTCAACCTAGGTCTCTGTATCCTGGAAAATTATCCTTCAAAAGTGAAAAAGTAATAAAGACTTCCTCACACAGGGGCGCCTGGGTGGCTCAGTGGGTTGAGGCCTCTGCCTTCAGCTTGGGTCATGATCCCAGGGTCCTGGGATAGAGCCCCAGGTCGGGCTCTCTGCTCCGCAGGAGGCCTGCTTCCTCCCCTCTCTCTCTCTGCCTGCCTCTCTGCCTACTTGTGATTTCTCTCTCTTTGTCAAATAAATAAAATCTTAAAAAAAAAAAAAAGACCTCCTCACACAAAAATTGAGGAAATTTCTGGCCCGTGAATCTGCCTTGCACAAAATGTTAAAAGAAGTTCTTTAGAGAGAAGGAAAATAATATAGTCATAAACTCACATCTACATAACATAAAGAAGAGTATTGAGAAAAAAATAACTGCAGGTAAAAGAAAAACTTCTGTTTTTCTGAATCTTAATTGAACTAACAGATAACAGTTTGTTCAAAATAATAATGGTAACAATGTATTTATATATGCTTGTGTATATATAATATATATGTTTATAAAAAGTATGGGAGGTAGGGTTTAGTATTATTTTGTTATTAGAAAGAACTCAAACTACTTGTGAAATGGAATAGTTTTACTAGAAAGTGGCCTTAAATTTGTTGGAATTGTATATTGCAAGTTCTACGACAGCCACTAAAAAGGGTTAAACAAAGATAGTATAACGTGTATGTTAATAAAAGAGAGAAAATGGAATCATTAAATAATCAATTAAAGATGCAAAAGGCAGAAAAAGAATGGAAGAGAAAAATAAGAGAAAGGACAACAAAAATAAAATAATAATAAATATGGTACACATTAATCCAATTGTTTCAATAATCACTTTGAATGTCAATGGTCTAACTAAACCAATTAAAATACAGAGATCATCAGAGTAGATCAAAACATAAGAACCAACTAGAAAGACAAATACCATGTGATTTCATCCATATGCACACTTTAAGAAACAAAACAAACAAGAAAAGGAAAAGAGAGAAACAAGCCAAGAAACAGACTCTTAACTATTGAGAACTAACTGATGGTTAGCTGAGAGGAGGTGGGTGGGAAGGTGGATTAAGTAGGTGATGGGGATTAAGGAGTGCACTCATCATGATGAACACTGGGTGATGCATGCAATTGTTGAATCACTATATTGCACACCTGAAATATAACACTGTATGTTAACTATACTAGAATTAAAACAAACAAATAAAACATAAAATACAACAATATGTTGTCTACCAGAAACCCACTTTAAAGACACATATGTTGGGCTCTCTGCTCAGCAGGGAGCCTGCTTCCTCCTCTCTCTCTCTCTCTGCCTGCCTCTCTGCCTACTTGTGATCTCTGTCTGTCAATAAATAAATAAATAAAATCTTAAAAAAAAAGACACATATGTTGTGAAATAGGTGGCTAGAGAAAAATATACTATGATAACAGTAATCAAAAGAAAGGAGGAGTAGTTACATTAATTTCAGACAGAGCAGCCTTCAAATCAAGGAAAGTTATGAGGGACAAATAATAATAAAAAGGTCAAGTCTCTAAAAAGACATAACAATCCTTTAGATATATGTACCTAACAACAGACTGTCAAACTATGTGTGATAACAACTAATAGAATTACAACAATCAGTAGTTGAATCTATGATCATAGTTGGAGACTTGGAAACTCATCTATCATAAATGGAGAGATCCACCAAACAGAAAATCAGTAAGGACATGAGGAACTCAACAACACCTACAATCAACTGAATATAAGTGACATCTATAGACTACTTCATCTAACAACAGAAAATGCACATTCTTTTCAACCTTAAATGGAACATTCACCAAAACAGACCACATTCCAGGCCATAATACACCCCTTAACAAATCTGAAAGAACAGAAATCGCAACATCTGATCTCAGACCACAGTGGAATTAAACTAGAAATCAATAACAGAAAGTAACTGGAAAATCCTGAAATACATGTAGATCGAACAGCACATTTCTAAATAATGCATGGGTCAAAGAAAAAGAAATCTTAAGATATTTTAAACTAAATGAAAATGGAAACAACTTAAAAGAATTTGTAGGATGCACTGAAAGCAGTACTTAGAAGGAAACGTATAACATTGAATGCATATGCTAGAAAAGAAGGAAGATCCAAAATCAATAATCTAAGCTTTCATCTTAGGTTACTAGAAAAAGAAGGGCAAATTAAAGACAAAGTAAGCATAAGAAAAGAAATAATAAGGATCAAAGCAGAAATCAATGAAATTGAAAACAGGAAATCAGTAGAAAAAATTAACAAAACCAAAAGCTGGTTATTTGAAAAGACTAGTACAATTAATAAACGTCTAGCCAGGCCAACTCTTTTTTCTAAAAGAGAGGATACAAATTACTAACACCAGAAATGAAAGAAGGGACATAACAGCAGATCCTGTGGACAATGGAAGGATAATAAAGGAATGTTATGAAAAAAATCTGTATTTACAAATTGATAACCTGGATGGAATGGACCTGTCCTTGAAAGACACAATCTATCAAAAGTCACACAAGAAGAAATATATTGTCCAAATAGGCCTATATCTATTAAATAAATGGAAGTAATAACCTTTCAAACAGGTCACTGGTGAGATCTACCAAACATTTAAGGAAGAAATGATATCAATTCCTTACAATCTTTTTGAGAGGATATAAGCAGAGGAAATACTTCCTAACTTACTGTAAAAGGTCAGTATCACCCTAATACCAAAACAAGACAAAAATATTACAAGAAAAGAAAACTAAAGACCAAGATCTCTCATTAACTCAAATGCAAAATTCCTCAATAAAATATTCACAAGTTGAATTTGACAATGTATTTTAAAAATTATATACTATGATCAAGTCGAATTTATCTTAGGCATGGAAGCTGCTTCAAAATTTGAAAATCAATCAATATAATCCAACACATCAACAGGTTAAAAGAAAAATCACATGACCATGATAATAGGTGCAGAGAAAGCATTTGACAAAATCTGACATTCATTCATCATAAAACTCTCGGTAAACTAGGAATAGAGGGAAACTTCCTCCAGTTCATAAAGAATATCTACAAAAAATATATGGCTAACATTATATTTAATTGTGAGGAACTCAAAACGTTCCTACAAAGATCAGGAAAAAGGCAAGGATATCTCCTCTCACCATTCCCTTTCAACTTTTTACCAGAAGTTAAAATAATGCAATAAGACAAGAAAAGGAAATAAAGGCATAGAGATTGGAAGGAAGAAATAAAATTATCCTTGTTCACAGATGACATGATCATACATGTTGAAAATCTGAAACAATCAACAACAACAACAAAAAACTCCTGGAACTGATTAACTGTAGAGGCAGAGGAGGAGAGGAAAAGCTAGGAGAACAACAAGAGCAAGTTGAAATCATTGCAGAAGGATAAAATTTGTCAGTATATGATCTTCATACAGTCTAGTAAAAAAACAGCCATAAAGATTTCTGTCTCAAAATGACTGGAAATTAGTTGTTGCAACAGACAATTTTTTCCCAAAATCCTGAACTTTATATATGAGAGAGTGTAAAAGCATCCTTGAACAGGAAGAAGTTATAATAACAATACAATAGATACAAGGTTTCTCAAGATGAAAACCAAATTGGAATAGATGATATACAATAGTCCTATGATGACCTAGCACTAGAGCCAGCCAGCATTTTTGTGTTGATTGTTACATGGAAGTTCAGAGCAGCAATACAGTGTAAGTTTCCCAAACAAGAATTCATGGATGGTATGACATTGAAACCTAAGGGCCCAGATACCCAAGATGGAAAAAGAATCGAAAGAACCAGGATGATTTAAGGATTTTTACCAGTTTACTTTTAATTTTGCAATGATTCTAAGATGGAAAGGATTAGATCTAAAAATGGCCATTGCCTACTTGAACTTAGTGCTTAAGGAAGATTTAAATTCTTAGACTTATGGAATAACTCTTTGGTGGAATATCATAAATGATCAATATAAAAAGATATTTGGAATCTTCCTTTAGCCATCAGTACAATGAATGCAGTGGACAATCTGTCAATTATGATGAAGAAAGAGCATGGCATGTTCTTACTGACAATTTTGTGGAATTTGCCTGCCCTCAAATTGCTGGGACAAAATGTACAACAGTGTATCATAAAGGAAACTTCTAGAATGTATGTAGTCTGTACAATAAATACAATGGAAAATTGCTGCCTTAACTGAACTGAAGATCAATCTGAAGAACTCAGACTGAGGGTTGTATCAAAATTTAAGGATATATCTTAGACCATATCATATTTCATTCTGATGGTGGTTTGGGCTTATCTTCTAGTCTGGGCTTATCTAAATATTTATAATTCCAATATTGTGGATTTCATCTTATATTTGTGGGCCATACTAGTTTATTCTCTTTTATAGGGTTTATGGTGATTATTTTGAGGTTTCCAACCTTGCATAAAACACAATGCTGTCTTCATCAGAAAACAGTGGTGAGGGGCACCTGAGTGGCTCAAGTGGGTTAAGCCTCTGCCTTCAGCTCAGGTCATGATCTCAGGGTCCTGGGATTGAGCCCCACATCGGGCTCTCTGCTCAACAGGGAGTTTGCTTCCCCCCTCTCTCTGCCTTCCTCTCTGCCTACTTGTGATCTCTCTCTTTGTCAAATAAATAAATATAATCTTTTTTTAAAAAACAGTGGCTTAAGAATTAAACATATGACTATTTTAAAAATCAAACTCCTGGAACTAATAAGCAATTATGACAAAGTTGCAAGGTACAAGATTTTTTTTTAAAGATTTTATTTATTTATTTCACAGAGAGAGAGATCACAAGTAAGGTCAGAGGCAGGCAGAGAGAGGGGGAAGCAGGCTCCCTGCTGAGCAGAGAGCCTGATACAGGGCTTGATCCCAGGACCCTAAGACCATGACCTGGGCCAAAGCAAAGGCTTAACCCACTGAGCCACCCAGGCACCCCAAGGTACAAGATTAATATATAAAAGTCAATTACCTTCCTATATGCCATCAATGAGCAAGTAGAATTTGAAATTAAAAACAAAGTACCATTTATATTAGCACTCCCCAAATAAAGTACTTAGGTATAAATCTAACAAAATATAAATCTATCCAGGTGATGGGTATTAAGGAGGGCACGTGTTGTGACAAACACTGAATGTTATAAGAAAACAATGAATCATTGAATACTACATCAAAGACTAATGATTACTAACTCAACATAATAAAAAAATCTATATGAAGAAAACTAAAACACTCTGATGAATTAAAGAACAACTAAATAAGTGGAGAGATACTCAATGTTCATAGACAGAAAGGTTCAATATTGTCAAGATTTCAGTTCTTTCCAATTTCATCTCTACATTCACTATAATTCCAATCAAAATCCCAGGAAGTTATTTTGTGAACATTGACAAACTGAAGCCAAAGTTTATATGGAGAGAGAAAAGACACAGAATAGCCAACATAATATTTAAGGAGAAGCACAAAGTTGAAGGACTGACACTACCTGACTTAAACACTTAATATAAAGCTACAGTAATCAAGACAATGTGGTATTAGCAAAAGAAAAGACAACTAGATCAGCAGAACAGAATAAAGACCCCAGAAATATACCCACATAAATACAGTCAACTTATCTTTGACAAAGGAACAAAGACAATACAATGGAGCAAAGATACTCTTTTCAATAAATGGCCATGGAACAACTATATACCCACATACAGAAAAATAAGAATAGGCACACTTTATAAACTTCACAAAAATCAACTTAGAATGGATCATAAACCTAAATGTAAAATGTAAAATTATAAGACTCCTAGAATATAACATAGGAGAAAATGTAAATGACCTATCTTTTTAGATACAACACCAAACACACAATCCATGAAAAGAAACAATTGATGAACTAGACTTAATGAAAATTAAAAACTTCTCCTTTGTGAAAGATCATGTCAAGAGAATGAAAAGACACTTTATAGACTGGGAGAAGATATTTGCAAAGACATATCTGATAAAGGACTGTTATCCAAAATAAATAAAGAACTCTTTAAACTCAACAATAAGAAAAGAAACAACCCAGTTAAAATTAGGCTAAAGACACTAACAGACACCTCATCAAAGAAGATATCCAGATAGTAAATAAGCATATGAAAATGTGCTCCACATCATAGAGCATCAGAGAAATGCAAATTAAAACAACAATGGGATACTACTCCACACCTATTAGGATGGCTAAAACTGGGAACACTGACAACACCAAATGCTGATAAGGATGGGGAGCCACAGGAACTCTCATTCCTTGCTGGTAGGGATGCAAAATGGTGCAGGCACTTTAGAAGACAGTTTGGCAGTTGGATGCTGCTTATAAAACTAAACATATTTTTAACCATACAATTCTGCAGTTGTGCTCCTTGGTATTAATTTACCCAAGTGAATTGAAAACTTATGTTCACACAAACACCTTGCACACAGATGTATTTATAATTGGCAAAACTTGGGAAACAATCAGGATGCCCTTTAGGAGGTAAATGGATAAAGAAACTATGATACACCCAGACAACAGTATATTATTCAGCACTAAAAAGAAAGGAGTTATGAAGCCATGAAAAGACATGGAGGAAACTTTAATTTTTATTACTGAGTGAAAGAAGTCAATCTGAAAATGCTGCATACTGTAGGACTCCAGCTATGTGATTCTGAAAAAGGCACTACTACGGAGACATTAAAAAGATCGGTGGTTGCCAGGGGTTGAAGGTAGTGGGAAGGATGAATAGGCAGGGCATGAAGGAATTTTAGGGCAGTGAAAATAACTCTGTATGATGCTATAATAGTAAATACATGTCATTATACAATTGTCCAAACCCATAGAATGCATGACACCAAGAGCGAACCCTAATGTAAATTATGGAATTTAGGTGATAATGATGTGTCAGTGTAGATTCACCAATTTTAACAAATGTGATACAGTGATAGTGGGGGAAGCTGTACATGTGTGAGGCACGGGTTATAGCAACTCTCTGTATTTAGGTTCAAATTTATTTGCTCTAAAAATAAAGTCTTCTTTATTGCTCTAAAATTAAAGTCTTTTTTGCTCTAAAAATAAAGTCTTATTTAAAAAAATTTAACTTAGACTCTGAAATCAGATCTGCTGGACTTCAAACCAGGCTGATATGGTCTTGTAACCCAGTGCCTCAATTTTCACATCTATAAAGCATTGACCCACAGAGTGGTTGTGAATGTGTATAAGACAATGCATGAGAAGTATGTAGCCTCAAGCCTGCTGGGAAAGGGAGCTTTAAGTTACTTAAAACTAGTCTTTTGAACAATCTGAACCTGTGAGGAACAAACAGGAAGTGGTTTGATCTTCCTTCCACACTGGCCTTTCCAGTATGTTCTTTCACATCATCCTTCCCTTGACAACATCTTAGTGAGTCAACTCACCTCAGTTTTCCAGGCATTTTTAATGGTAAGAACAAGGCTTGTTTCTGTAAAGATGGATCACTTTCAAGTGTTCAGTCCAGTCCAGTCCAGTCCAGTCTCAATCGAAATTTGAATCTCACATCCAAGCCAAGCTCTGCCCTGTCCCAGCCAGGCGGTGGGGATGGGCATCGTGGGTCCTTTTCCTAGTTTTCTCTCTTCCTTCCTCTCCCTTTCCCAGCTCCTTTAGGCTTGGGGCAAAGGAAGTAGAAGCTTAAAAGAAGGGAGCAAAAAGTCTTTTTTCTTTTCCACGTAACTAGTTCTGCTGCCATGATCTTCATGTGGCAATCCTCTAAATGCTGGCTCTCTTAAGGACCACGTTTTGTGGATTCTTTAGGGGCTCGCTGGGGATATACACACTGCATAGTGTCTTAACCTGAGAGATAGTTTCTGGGCAACCTCTTGCTCCTTCTCTTTGCCATTAATCTCCATGGCACTCCCTCTCCTGATCCATACCTCCTCTTCCTCTGTCTTCCTCTGTGATCCAGAGGTTGACTCCTGTGATTCCTGGAGACTACACCTTTTGGGCTTCCTTACTGATTTCTGGGTTCAGCCAATGGAGGCCCCAATGGGAGACGAGAAGGTGAAAGGACAGAGGAATTTCCGACTCATCTTTGCCTCAGGGATGCACCTGGCAGTAGTGTGGCCCTCATGATCGTGACTCCAGCTGGGCTGCCCCACTCTCTCAGCTCCAGCCCTCACTGGGCTCAAGTAATATGATTTCATCCCATTGAACTTCATCCTCAGAGCAGGAAGAACTTCTTGCTGTCACCAGCCCTAGGTGCACAACATCCCACCTGAAATGGCACCTTCAGAAAAATTCTCAAAACAAAAACAAAAACAAAAAAAACAAACCCAACACATAGACTGAGAAATAGCCATCAACAACATAGAAGTCTGACAGAGGACTGGTTTACAGAATACATACTTAACCCCTACACGCCTATAAGCAGACATAATCTAACATAAAAATAAACAGAACACTTGAATCGACACTTTACAAAAGATCATATCAAAACAGCCTCTTCCAGGGGCACCTGGGTGGCTCAGTGGGTTAAGCCTCTGCCTTCGGCTCAGGTCATGATCCCAGGGTCTTGGGATCGAGCCCCAAATTGGGCTCTCTGCTCAGCAGGGAGCCTGCTTCCCCTTCTCTCTCTGCCTGCCTCTCTGCCTACTTGTGATCTCTGTCAAATAAATAAATAAAATCTTTTAAAAAATAAATAAAAATAAAAACAAAAACCAAAACTAGCCTCTTCCATATGTTTCATAAACATATAGAAAGGAGTTCAAACTTGTTAGTCATCAGGAAATGGCAAATGAAAAACTGCAATGTGGCATCACTGTATACTCACTAGAATGGCAAAAATAAAAATGGTGGAAAATGCCAAGTGCTGGTGAGGATGTGGAGCGAGGGGATACAAAGTGGTGTGAACATTCTAGGAAAGTCTTTGCTGTGTCTGATAAAACTGAACATACACAAAACCTATACCCCTGCAACTCCATGCCCCAAAATACACCCAGTTAAAATGTATGTTCACTACTCATTAAAGTCCCAACCTAGACATTACACACATGAGTATTAACAAAAGAATGGACAAATGAATTGCGGTATAGTCATTCAGTGGACTATGACACAGCAGTGAGAATCAGTGGTCTATAATGGTAGGCAACAACATGGATAAATCTTACATATTTGGGGAGTGCCTGGGTGGCTCAATTTGTTAAGCCTCTAACTCTTGATTTTTTAAAAATTTATTTATTTATTTATTTATTTCCAGCATAACAGTATTCATTGTTTTTACACCACACCCAGTGCTCCATGCAATCCGTGCCCTCTCTAATACCCACCACCTGGCTCCCCCAACCTCCCACCCCTCTTGATTTTTGGCTCAAGTCATGAGAGATCCAGCCTTACGTTGGATGCCCCACTCAAAGGGGAGTCTGCTTGAGATCCTCTTTCCCCTCTCCCTCTACCCCTCCCCCTGCACTCTCTCTCTCAGTCTCTCAAAATATATAAATAAATCTTTTTTTTTTAATTTCCTTAATAAACAATGAAATCTGGAACACAGAAAAGAAATTTTAAAAATAAATAAAAATTTAAAAAAAAATTAAAAAGCAAAACAAAACAAACAAAAACATCTCCTTTAAAAAAGAACCCAAATATAATGTTGAATGGAAGAATGCAGATTAAAAGATGTCTTACATAATTACATTTATACAAAGTTTAAAAATAGGCAAAACTAATATCTGTTGAAAGTCAGGGTAGTGGCTATTAAGGATAGGATGGGGCCATTGCATAGCGACTGGAAGGGAATAAGAGGGGCCTTCTGGGGAGCTAGAAGTGGTCTGTTTCCTGATCTGAGAGCTGACAACACATCTGTTCAGTTTGTGAAAATTCATTGAGCTGTATAGCTATAACATATGTGCTTTTCTGGAAGTATTTTATTTTTTAATAAAAAGGGACCCTGTTCTTTTCATCAAATGCTGTCCTAACAATAGGACATCCATTTGGAATGAACCTCAATCCTCCCCTCACACCATATTTTAGAATTAACAACAAGTGGATTGTAGACCTAAATGTAAGAGCTAAAACTGTGAAGTTTTGAGAAAGAAAGACAGGACAATAACTGTGTGAACTTGCACCAAACATAAACTTATTAGCTACAACACAAAAAGCACCAAATACAAAAGAAAAAATATTGATAAATGGGATTTCATCAAAATTTTAAGACTTTAGTTCTTCAAAAGACACTTTAAAAGATGAATAGACAAGGTACAGACGGGGAGAAAACATCTGCAGAGTACATATCTGACAAAGGACTTGCAGCATTTAAATTATGCAAAGAATTCTTTAATCCAATAAGAAGACAAACAACTCAAAAATTGGCAAAATATTTGAGCAGATACTTCACCAAAGATCTATGGATGGCAAATAAACACATGAAAGGATGATCCACATCATTAGTCACTAGTTTAACGCAAATTAAAACCTCATGAGATACTACTGCACACCTATTAGAATGGCTAAACTTCAAAATACTGACAATACTAAATGCTGACAAGGATGGGAAAGAAATGAAACTCTCATATACTGTTGACAAGAATACAAAATGATAACAACCCCTTTGGGAAAAAAATTGGCCAGTTTCTTAGAAAGTTAAACATACACTTACCTTATGATCCAGAATTTGCACTCCTAAGTATTTATACAAGAGAAATAAAAACATACATACATACAAAGACCTGTGACTATTTATAGTCCCGTTATTCATTATCACCAAAAGTAAAAACAATTAAAAGTCCTTCAACAAATGAATGGATAAAGTTAACATCCATACAGTAGAACGCTATCCATTGACTAAAGCATGCTATCCATTGCATGTGTCAATAACATGGATGGATCTCAGAAACATTATACCAGGTGAAAGAAGCTAGATACAAAAGGCTACATGCTCTATAACGTCATTTCCATGGTGTTCCAGCAAAGACAAAACTGTAAGGACAGAATACCTGCCATTGGTAGCCAGGGACTGGAGTTAAGAGGGAACTGGCTGCAGGAGGTCATGACAGAATTTTTGGGAGCAATATACATGTTCTATATCATGTTTGTTATGATGGTTACACAACTGTAAACATCTGGGAAGGCTCATTAAATGATGTGTCTAGAAAGAATAAATTTCATTTTACATAGATTTTTACCTAAGTGAACCTGATTTGTACAAATCTCTTCATGCTAACCATCTTGGGCGAATTTCTCCTGGGTCCCTGACCAACAAACACAATTCACTGACCTCCTGCACCTGGTGGTCTCTTTGGTGCTTCTGCTGGAGTCCCTTGTCCCAGGAGACCACTCCCTGAGATAAGGCACCTTCAACATTCCTTGAGCTGGACACCTTCTATGGCTATCCACAGTTTCCCACCATATCCAATGGCCTGAGTTTGGACTGTCCCACCACTGCCCGTTGCCTTCGCCCTGCAGTCTTGGGCTGGTCCAGCCAGTTTCTCAACCTTGGAGTTTTCCAAGAGCACCATTCCCTCTGCTCATTTCCATTTTCAGACACCAAAGCACATTGAACAAATATATCAGAATATCTTCCACCAGGCACAGCTTGATTGATTGCACCCAGTGGGGCAAGATTTAACCAGAAAATGCAATGGTCATCTATCTCCCCTTTTGGCAAGCACCCCAATCTCTAAAGAGTCTCTTGGCATGACTTAACATGGTTTGAGGGACTCCTCTCAGCAACCCCTGCCTAGGTGATCACCTGCCGCTCCTATCAAATCCCTCCCGGACCCCATTTCTCTCAATTCTCTATTGTTTGTTGCTGGTGCCACAGGGACAAGGCCTGCAACACCAGTGTAGACTTAACAAATCCCAGAATGGATTTCTGGTAGCTCTTTGGTGCTCTTTTGAAATAAGGGAGGTGCTTCCTTCCTGTTGTCCCCAGGTTTGGGGCCTTAGCCTAAGTTCAAACACTCCAGGGAGCACCTTCCCTTAATGGTGAGTTGTGTGCCCTCATTTGCTCCTACCTGTTGATACGTGCAGAGGCTGGTGTGACACAGTCGACAATTGTTAAGCAGTTTCAAAAATAGCTCGTTGGTTGGTTGAATCAGACCAGACAGCTTTTTCTGGAGAGCTGGCCAGGGAATAAATAACCACAGTGCACCTGAATCAAATCCTCCCCGTTTCCTGCCCAGCTTGGAGGGCTCGCAAGGATGAAAGAATTTGTGTGGGTAACATCTCTAATGCGCCCACGAGACAGAGAGAGAAAGAGACCCCTGATTCATGCAGAGCACGAATCTCTCCTAAGAATATTTATCCTTTGTGGTCACAAGAGTATAATCCTGGAAAAGCTGGCTTTTTATGCCATGGCAACATTCTGGGAGGACTGACATTTTTAAGAGTCTCATGCTCTACCGACTGAGCTTTCCGGGTGCTGACTGACATTTTTAAGCTGAAAACATCTGACCACTGGATCCTCCATGGAAACTGCTTTTCGTGGGGTGCTGGGAAGAGAGAATTACCAAAAGCTGGACTATGCTACTTAAAATCTTTGTCCCTTGCTGTAGTGCCAGAGCCAATGCTTTCTCTAGTGGGGTTGGGCAACCAGCTTCTGGTCATATACCCAAAGATTGTGGCCAAGCCAGAGAGAAGGCTGAGAACAGGTGTGGCCACTCAAAGAGGCATCCATTCAGAACCCAGGTGCTGGAGTTAGGGAGAGTGAATTGAATGCCCATATCTTGAGGAGCAGCGAAAGCTTTTCTCAGAACCACACATCAGCAGCGTCACCCAGCTGCCTGGAGATCCCAAGAGTCTATCAAGGGAGTGAGAGAAGCCTCAGTGGGATTCACAGAGTGACTGTTTCAGCCACACACACCCATCAGTTGACTTTTGTGCCCCGGACACCTTTCCCTTCACAGCTGAGCTGGAAGTATCTGTCTTGTTCTTTCCAGATATGACCATTGGTCAGATATACACAGCATCCTTAAATGCTTTTAAGTTTCATTGGTAGGCTGATCCATTTATAATTTTCAAGTATTAATAGAGAGCTCGTAATGACCCCAAATAAAATTTCTTCCTTGGCCAACGCTCAGCTTCTCTCTGGCTCTTCCTGGAATTGGAAGCTGCCTGTTGGCAGATGGGACAGACTCTCTGCCATCATTGCTTGTCTTCAAAATTCCTGCTGCTTCCTCCCAGTTAAGACCTGGGCTTGTCCCAGCCAACACATTTGCTAGTTAACCAGTTCTGGACAACCTCTTGTATAACTAGCCATTTTGATAGAAGACTGAAGTTTCTCTTTGAAGTGTAAATACTTCCCAGTAGGAGATGAATTCCAAATGGCATGTAAAATCAAACAGCTTAAACCCATAGGGATTACAGTTCGATTCATTTTCCATTCCCTAGGAATTCCATAGCCAGAGAAGTGATGACCAGTCCAGGGAGGAAAATGACACATTGCCTCTCCAGTGGCTGATGCAAAGCCTTCTGTGTTATCCTCTCCTCAGCTCCTGAAGTAACTTTTGGTTTGGTTTGGTTTTTTAATCACTGGTCTGATCACACCCCACTCCCTCCATCCATAATTTTGGAACAAAGTCCAACCATCTCAGCAGGACATTTGAAACTGTTCACAAGCAGACTCAGGTATGCTGATCCAACCCAACCATTCATCCATGCCCTGCTTATGTCCCCACCCTTACCATGCATGCCCACCAAGGGAATAAAATGTCACTCAGGAACTGCCCATGAGGTGAGTGCTTTCCTGGGCCCTCTGCCTCATGACTACTCCCCTCTATCAGCTCTCTCTGTCTCCCTGAGCCCCACTATTAGTTCTTCTAGCACCCTGCTTTGAAAGGAATCCCTTCAAATTCCCTTGGGATTAGAGTTATGCCCTTCTTGGTGTGCCTACAGCATCTAGTACATTCTTCTGTGAAGCCTGAGTGTCAGCTGAGGTTACCCCGTCCTTTGAGGTTCACAAAAATTCTCTTGTGCCCCATCACACATTCTATCTGACATTGGACATTCTCCCCAGGGGGTTGTGTCCACACCTGCTTTATTTATTTATTTACATATTTATTATTTTTATTTAAATTCAATTAATTAACATATGATGTTTTATTAATTTCAGAGGTAGAGTTCAGCGATTCATCAGTCTTATACAATACCAGTGCTCATTACATCATGTGCCCTCCCTAATGCGTCACCCAGTTTTCCCATCCTCCTACCCCCCGCCCCTCCACAACCTTGAGTTTGTTCTCTTATGGTTTGTCTCCCTCTCTGATTTCATCTTGTTTTATTTTTCCTCCCTTCCCCTATGGTCCTCTGTTTTGTTTCTTAAATTCCACATATGAGATCCTATGATAGTTGTCTTTTTCTAATTATTTAGCTCAGCATAGTCCATCCATGTGGTTCCATCCACGTCATCGAAAATGGCAAGATTTCATTCTTTTGATGTCTGAGTAGTATTCTATTATACATATATACCCCATCTTCTTTATCCATTCATCTGTCAATGGACATTTATCTCTTTTCACAGTTTGGCTATTGCGGACATTGTTGCTATATAAACATTGGGGTGCAGGTCACTACATCTGTATCTTTGGGGAAAATACCCAGCAGTGCAATCACTGGGTCATAGGGTAGCTCTATTTTCAGCTTTGAGAGGAACCTCCATACTGTCTTCCAGAGTGGCTGTACCAGCCTGCGTTTCCACCAACAGCGTAATACGAGGGTTCCCCTTTTTCTGCAGCCAGCATCTGTTATTTCCTGACTTGTTAATGTTAGCCATTCCGACCAGTCCACACCTGCTTTATAACAGGGCCCCAATTTCCTGATCCTGAGAGGTGATTCCTCCTGTCACCTGCTGGACCTGTTCTTCCTCTGTCCTGCGTGGCCCCAGAAGTGAAATACAACCTCCTCTCTTTGGTTTTCTTCACTCAGGGGATCTATGCCTTGTAGCTGTCTTTGCTGAAATTGTGGACCAAGTTCAGGTTTATATTGCATTGTTTATCTGAAATTCAATCCAAATCAAATGTAGCCAGTGTCCTGTTTCTCCCCCTACTAGATCTGGCAACCCTGCTCCCAAGGGATGCCAACATCCCCTCATTTTAGTTCCTGTGAGGAAGAGAAATTCCTCCTGCCCTGGAGGCACCAGGAGGCTACTCAGACTTGTTCCTTCTGTATTTCTTGTATTCCCCTTCTGGATGACTGACCCACAGGTCTGAGGGCATATGATCATTCTCTCTGGAGCTTGTGTTCCAGTCTCCGTTGTGCTGCAACTAGGGCAATGAGCTAAACTCCCATGTCCACAGACAGGACAACTGTTGAGAAGCCTTTTGAAAGCTGAATAAGACCCATCTCTTTCCAACAGATGAGAGCTGAGTCATTTAGTCCACTCACCCTTTTTTAAATGAGGGCCTACGTGCAACCTAGCAGCTTTCACAAGCGTTATTTGGAGTCTGTAAGTTACACAGAGCCATGTCTGGTTCCATGGACGATATGCCATGTTTGGCAAATGGTGGCCTAAACCCCTGCCTCAGCGGTGGGGTGACTTCAGTCCTGACCCAGCCCAGAAGCTTTTCGGAAGAGGATTTCATAACCCATCACCAACACGGTGTATTAAAAACGGAGTTGGCCAGCTCATTGTTTATAAACAGAAATTCCCCAGAAAGTTCTGGGTCTATGTTAAGGTTTTAATGTTATCTTTAAATAAACAAGTAAATAAATGAGTAAATAAGTAAGTAAATAAATAAAGTGAGAAGGCTTATAATTCTCACTGACTTGTGCTACTCCTTAGAATTAGCCTCAACTCCCAAATCATTATTCTTGGTCTCAGTTCCCTCATCTGTCCAGTGAGGATAAATCATAACACTGGCCTCATGGATTAGGGGCTGGGTAAAGTAAGAAAATCTCTCTGTAAAGTGCTTCTTTAAGCACTGAAAATAACAACTACTCAGCAAATGGTAATGGTTATCATGGGGAGGACAAAATAAGGCCCACCACCACCAAAGATGTCCATATCCTTGTCCCCTGTGAATTTGTTAGATCACAGGGTAAAAGCAGTGTTGGAGATGTAATTAAGGTTAAGGACGTTGAGATGGGGAGATTATCCTGGATTTTTCAGGGGGACCCAAAGTCATCACACAAATCCTTAGAACTGAGCAACCTTTCCCATTTGCATTCAGCAGAAAGCTGTGCCTAGGGAGGGAGGCACAGAGAGGTATAATGATGCTGGCTTTGGAGATGGTTAAAGGGACAAAGAACTAAGGATTATGGCCAGCATCCAGAAGCTGGAAAAGGCTAGGAAATGGATTATCCTCCAGAATCTCCAGAAAGGAATGCAGCCTGTCAAATCCTTGGTTTTAATCCACTGAGACCCATGTTGGACTTCGGACTTGCAAAACTGTTAAGGTAATAAATGTGCGTTGTTTTAAGCCACTTTGCTTGTGGCTATTTGTTATAGTATCAAAAGGAAACTAATACAATCAAAATTATTATTAATAGGACTATTATCTCTTTAGAGATCAGAGCCATATATCATATGTCTTTTGGGCCCTCCAAGAAATATGGATGTGCAGTAAATATTTATCTGACTGAAAGAGAACAAATGTCATAATACAGTGGTTGGGACTACAGAGGTGCCAGAAAAATGAAATAATCAGAGTGTTCATGACAATTTTTAGTTTCTTTGAAAAGACGTTCTCTTGTGCATGTGTGCATGCACGCACACAGTCTACCAAATAAATAAATAAAATTTAAAAAAATATATCACCTAAAGGAGTAAAATAATTCAGTGTCAATGGCAAAAGAATTTTCAGAGTAATTTTCAATTTAAATGCCCAACAGTAGTGTGCTTGCTCCGTTGTAATAATCCAGAAAATAGAATACTGTGCAGTCAAAAGTATCAATTGTAATTATCCATGTAATAGCATAGAATTTTCATGATATTCAATGAAGAAAGTAAAATGTATGACTATATGTTGGAAATAAGCTCATTTTTCTAAAAAAAAAAAAAAAGAAACTGAGCAGAGGCATAATACATACACAGAAAAGCCTCTGGAAGGGTAAATATCAAAAGCATTGGGAGGGATTTATGTTTTGGCTTGTTTCTTCCTCATACTTAGCATGTTTTCTACTACGATCTGTAATACTGTAGATTTGAGGAAGCATTTAGTACAAAGGGGCGGTCCCTAAGAGCTACAAAGAGAGGGTCAAGCAAGGTCCCTTGGTATGTGGTGGAGAGGAGGGTTCCTACTGGGAGAACTGTTGGAAGCTGGTCCAGGAGGGAGGGGCATGGAGCATTCCTTTTTGGGTCTTTTGTCCTGGGCCCCCTGAGTTGGAAAAAGGAAATGATGGAGTGTCTGTGGCGCATCTTGCTATAACTGGTTTTACGGATCGTTCTAAACCCCAGAAGAAACTCTGAGAGAAGGGACATCTCTGCTGCCCCTTTTGGAGGCCAAAATGCTGCAACACGGGTGCCAGGCTGCAGGAGTGTGTGTTCCCAAAGCTCAGGAACAACCCTTGGCTTTCACGCTCAAGGGCCTCACTCTAAAGAGCTTGGTTTAGTGATTTTCCCCCTTAAAACGTGCCTATGTCCTTGTGTTCTCTTCTCTATATCCACTCTGTCTCCTTCAGTCGATACTTAGGTCATCTCCTCACTATTCAGATCATACCCATTTTCCTGAAGATTAAGTACCCTGTGGAAGCAGCCCGATCTGCAGATTGTCACTGTGTTCCTGCTCACAGACAAGGGGACCCAGTTTCCCCCAGCCCCCAACACCCAGAAATAGGAGCCAATGCATGGGGGCACTGAATCCGGTCTTCTCAGACTGTTCTGAAGGAATAAAAGGGACCCAAAGTCCCGAGGCAGAGCTTGTAAAAGGGTGAAACTCCCTCTTCCTTTGGTTTCAGAGGGCCGCTGCAGCAGCCATGGGATTTTATAGTTCCCTCTTTCACAGAACTCAGCAGCACAACATGGACTCTCCCTTTATTCAAAAGATACACAGGCTTTACTTGTCTGGATTGCCTTGTCCTCAACAACTACCACCAAGGTAGGTGAGAAGTCTGGTGTCAACTCTAGATGCCTCTCCCCATCCCTAGGGTCAAGAAGAGCCCCTGGGTGGGGGAGAGGTAGTGTGGGTAGGGGCGGGTGGAGGTAAGTGTAAACAGATAGCTGTTCAGGCTCCTGGGGAAGTGCTGAGTGGCCATCCCCTGCTGCTGTTGATTACTGTCTACCACTATCTGCCTGGCCCTGCAGCACAAGCAAATGGGGCTACAGCCCTTGACCCTCACTTAGTGGAGGAGGCTGTGCTACTTCAGAGTCACCATTTGCACAAGCTGCAATCTGCTGGGGACATCATGTGTCCTGAGCCCTGTGCTCCAACAACGTCCTGGGGTGCATCGCTCCTCACGTCAAAAGGCTATCTGTGTCAAGTCTGGAGAGAGTCATTGCTGCCTGCCCAGACCTCACTCTTTGCATCTTAGCTGTGTCACATCCCCTGACTGCTTCTCACAGAACTTCTGTACCCCCTCCTACAGTCAGAGTACTCCTTTCTGCCACCGATGTTTCTCCCATGACCTCTAAAGGCTGGAGGAGTCTACCTGTCCAACGGCTGGTGGGCATCCAGGCTGGATTGTGTCTCCTAGTCTCAAGGGGGAAGCTGTCAATATCTCTTGGTTAAGTTTGATGTTTGCAGTAAGATTTTTTTGTGGATATCTTTTATCTGATGTGAAATTCCCTTCTATTCCAAGCTTATATACAGTTATCATTAGGAAGAGGAGTTGGATTTTCTGAAATACTTTATCTTCACACAGTGAGGTACTTATAGGACTCTATCTTTTATTCAGTCAAATTGGTGAATTACATTGCCTTCTTAAATGTTAAACCAACTCTATATTCCTGGAATATCTTTTTATATATCAAGGACTTGTGACAACGATTTGTAATTTTACTTTTCTGTGACAATCTTGGTAGGTTTTTGTTATCAAGGTTATGCTTGCTTGATGGTAAATTGGGTACTAGTTCCTCATTTTCTATTTTCTGGAGGAATTTGTATGAGATTGGTATATTTCCACCTTAAATATGTGGAAGAATGCACTGGTGAAGCCATCTGGACCAGAAGTTTCTTTACAGGAGTGTTTTCTAATTATACATTTAATACCTACAAGATTATTCATATTTTCCATTTCTTCTTGTGTCAGTTTTGAAAAGCTATTTTGGAGTATGATTTGTCGCTTTCATCTACATTTCCAAATTAATTGGCATAATTTTGTCCATAAAATCCTCTTGCTTTCTTTTCAGTTCTCCACAGGATCTTTAGCTCTGTTTTCTGTTGTGTTCCTGGCAGTGGTAATTTGTGACATTCTTTATCTTTTGCTCACAAAGCAAAGAGCTATCTAGAATACCCCATCAGAAATGAAGTGCTTATGGGGCACCTGGGTGGCTCAGTGGGTTAAGCCTCTGCCTTCGGCTCAGGTCATGATCCCAGGGTCCTGGGATTGAGCCCCGCATCGGGCTCTCTGCTCAGCGGGGAGCCTGCTTCCTCCTCCCCCTCTGCCTGCCTCTCTGCCTACTTGTGATCTCTGTCTGTCAAATAAATAAATAAAATATTAAAAAAAAAAAATGAAGTGCTTATTCCCCTCCGAAGCTTTGAGTTGGTGGCACATAACCCTCTACTGTCAGCCCCCTCTGAGGGCTGCCTTGACTGAAGGCCACACACTCTTACTAGGGTGGCAGAGAGGCCACAACTGATCAACATGGGATAGAAAGGTCTGGCCCCTAGTCCCAACTTGGGACAACTCTTCAGTCATTTCAGCTTCACACTGGCCTGGATGTTTGGCTGAGGGTTCTTTTGATACTAAATTGCAGCTCAAGTTTTCCCTCTGCCTGATCCTGGTTTCCTACCTGACCTTCCTTTCCCCAGGCCTGGTTCCCGAAAGCACTCCTTAATAAATCTCCTACACGCTAATCTTCATCCCAGAATCTGCTTCCTGGGAAACCCAACTTGCTGTTGATTTTATCACTCATTAAACAAACAAACAAACAAACAAACAAACAAACGAAGAAAACAACTATAAAAACAAATTCTAGCTTGTTAATCACCTCTAATTATAAACTTGTTTTCTGTGTAGTTATTTTCTGCTATTATATGTGTTATCTTTCTTTTTATCTTCTTTTCTTCTTACTTTTTCTGCTTACTTTGACTTTCTTTTTTTCAACTCCTTGAGACAGCTGCTCAGCTCATTAACTTAGAACTTTAAAAAAAATGTGGTAAAATCTATATAACATAAAACATACCTTCTTACTGCCTGAAGTGCACAGTTCAGTAGCTTTCTGACATTGACCTTGTTGTCCAACCATCACCACCAGCCATCCACAGAATTCTTTTCTTCTTGCAAAACTGAAACCCTGTACCTATTAAACAACACCTCCCCCTTCTGTTCCCAGCTCCTGGCAACCACCATTCTACGTTCTGTCTCTATAACTAGGACTACTCTAATTCTAGGTGACTCATAGTGCTGGAATCATGCAGTATTTGTCTTAGGTCATTAATTGCTAGCTTTTTTTCCTTCACAAACATATCCCATTCAGCATAGCTATAGTTTCACCTCATAGGTTTTGTTCTGTCCTATTAATTATCATTCCATTCAAGTTATTTTCCAATTTTCATCATGAGTTCATCTTTGACCTTTGGGGTATTTAGAAACATATAACTTAACGTAAAATTGGGGATTTCTAGTTGTTGATTTCTGGCTTCACTTACTGTGGTTAGACAATACACTCAACATGATTTCAATGTTGGGAGATGTGTGAGATTTGCACTGTCCCAGATTATGAACATATTTAGCTACTATTTCATGTACAATTAAAAACAATACACATTCTGCAGTCTGGGAGTGTGGAGTTCTGCATGTATCCATAGATCATTTGCTAAATTTATTGTTTTAATCTTGAATATTATTACTGGCTTTTTTTTTTTGTCCACTTGTTTTTTCAGTTACTAAGAGAGGTGTGTTTCTCTCTCAGTATTGTGGGAAACTCATTTGGCTGTATGTTTTCTTTCATTTTTCCTCTGTTAATTTTTGTTCCACAATTTTGAGACTATGTTGGAATTATTATGTCTTCACAGTGGATTGATCTTTCCTCATTATGAAATGTCCTGTAATGTCCCCAAATCATTATCATCATTGTTGTTTTGTACAGTTCTTTGTACAGATCTTCATTTACCCACATTCTTTTTTTTTTAAGATTTTATTTATTTATTTGACAGACAGAGATCACAGATAGGAAGAGGGGCAGGCAAAGGGAGTGGGAGAAAGCAGGCTCCCTGCTGAGCAGAGATGCCAGCTGGGGCTTGATCCCAGGACCCTGAGATCATGACCTGAGATGAAGTCAGAGGCTTAACCCACTGAACCACCCAGCTGCCCCCCACATTCTGTTTCTTCTCATTCTTTCCCTGAATCTCTATTCTTTCATCTGTGATCATTTTCTTTCTATCCCTTAGTAGTTACTGCAATTCCCAATAGTTTCTTTAATGCCAGTGTCCTGGTGAAAAACTTAGTTTTCACTTGTCTGAAAATGTCTTCATATCATCTTCACTTTTGAACAGTATTCTTTCTGGATATAGAATTCTACGTTGGCAGAAATTTATTTTCAGTACTTTGAATATATGCTTCTATTGTCCACTAGCTTTCATTGATTCTTTTGAAGAAAATAAGGCTTTTCTCCTTCAGCTGCTTTCAAGATTTTCTTGTTGGTTTTCAAGATTCAAGTAGGTTGTGTCTAGGTGTGGTTTTCTTTTCATTTATATTGCTTGGGCTTTATAGCTCTTCTTAAATATGTGGCTTTCTGTCTTTCATCATTTTTGGACAATTCTCATCCATTATCTCTTTAAATATTATTTCTTGCCTTCATTCATTTTCTTTCCTCCTTCTGGGACTCTAATTATATATATTCTGTTAAATTATTTTCCATATTTTTATAGGAATCCTATTTCTATATTTTAAAATTTTTCTCCTCAGTCTGTATATATTTTTTTCTAACCTACCTTCACTCTCATTTATTTTTAACTATGTCTAATCTTTACACTTAACTCTTGCCTTGAGTTTAGCTACCATATTTTTAAGTTCTAAAATTTTCATGGATTGTTTCCAGGATGCTACTGAAGATATTCACCTTATCACTTAATTTCTAGAACATATTAATCTCAGTTATTTTAGTTTTTCAGAGCCTGACAACAGCAATGTCAGGATCTCCAGTGGATCTGTTTCTATGGTCCACCTTTTTTTTCTCTTTGTGTAACCTTGCCCTTTTCATACATGGTTACTTTTTTATTGAATGTTGGACATTGTGAATGAGAGTTGCAGAGTAAATTTGAGTCTCTGAGTGATATCTTTCTCCAGAGAATATTTACTTGTGCTTCTGGCTGACATCCAGGAGGAGGCAGATTACTTAATCGAATCAGGGTTGAAGGGTTAAGTTGGTTTGAAGCTGGGCTTCAATATTAGTCTCAGGATGAATTGAGGGTAATTAGTTTGCCTTGGACTGAATGGCTTTCTGGAGCAAGAGACTTTCAGTGCTAAAGCTAGGACAGTCCCAGACAAAGCAGAAGGGTTAGTCATTCTAGGTAACTCTTCAGAGCTCCAAAATGAAAGCCTGGGATACCCACCTGGACTCCTCCTTCGTATACCCTCTACTGCATTTTGTCCCCCATCCTATGAGACTGCCAATCACTCTGCTTAATTTCTTAGGTTCTTGGTCACTGTTATCAGCTTCTTCACTGTTGATCAGCTTCTCAATCTCTCAGCTGCTTGTGAATTGGCAAATGCATCCAGAGAGAAAGAGGCACTAAATGTCATGCTTATCCTCCTGTGTTTCCTTCTCTCCAGGATCTTGACCCTACAAGTCCTAACTGTCTTGGGATCACTCTAGTGCTTTCAAGCAAATGTTTTATATATTCTTGTCTACTTTTCTAGTTATTCTTAATGGAGGGGTTAGTCTGAACCAGCTAGTCCAACACTGTTAGAAGTAGAAATTGGTGTGCATAGTTCTAAGGTTTTTAAAAATACTTCCAAAATGCCTTCCAGAAAGATGGCAAAAATCTTTGCTCATTGTTGCAGACAAGAAAGTCTGTTTCTCCACATCTCATCAGCACTGGGTGTCACCAACTGTACCAATGGCATCTTATCTTCAACTCTTTTAAAATATACTACTTTTAAAATAGGATGGAGTTTTAGATGCTACCTCTCTTTGACCCCTAGAGAGGTGGAGCCTTACTTCTTATGCTTATTGGCCATTACTCAAAAGAATGTTTTTAGTGTAAATGTTCACTTGAGCCTTATATATTAAACATTGCCAAACAGAACTGATGGGTGGAAATTGGAAAGCTGTTGATGAATTTACAGACAGTGATCTCTCTGTCACAAGTTCACTTAGTGACCTGGTTCATTAAAATATTTCTAAACCATCAGTGTTCACTCCTTGTTAAGGACCCCAACATCAGTGTCTCAAAGGACTGATGTGAGCTACTTCATATTTGAGCCTGTTGGGCTCAATGGAATCCTGACCACAAAGACTGAGTCCTGACATGGGGGGGGTGTGTGTGTGCCAGACTCTGAAGGAATCAAGGACTCTAGTAAATGTACTGGCAAAGGAAGAAGCAGGGACTTAAAATCCTGTGGGGAAATGACCCAGGCTCAGAGTGGGAAACTTTGTGGTTTCCACCGGTTTTCCACTTCCATGGCCATCATCACAATGGGGAAAGAAGAGCATTGCTTTTGTGAGATTATTTTGACCAGACTGCATCTCGTGCCAAGCAAAGAGAAAGAAACCTTTCTGTCCTCAATCCCACAGCAATTCTCATTGGGCTTTCTTGTGGGCACAAGGACAGCAGTACTGGGGCCAGATCTGGGCATCCCACAATGGGAGGGTCCAAGAGGGATTTTCCCGGTTAATGACCCCCCAGGTAGCTTCCATATGTTTATCCAGTCAATGTGTAATTGGGAGTTCCTGCTTGGGGACTGGAGTCTCTGTCGACAAGAACTTGAAGGCCAGCTTCCCACTGGTTCTAAATGGGCTTTTATAGCAAAAACTCCAGATACAGGGCTTTTTTCAAAGGCTTTATACAGCAATTAATGGCTGTAAGCAAATACCCAAACCTCAGATCCTGACCGAGTGCCAAATTCTTCACTGTGAGGGGGAAACTCTAACAGCACTGTTTGTTCTCTTAAGTTGCCCTAAACAGGGAATATTTCACAGCTGTAAATAACTGCTTTTGAGGGGGAGGGGAGGACAGGTGAGCCACAGCAAGATATAGTTGTTTTTGTTGTTCTTTTTTTTTTTTTTTTTTGGTAAGAAGAGGAACAGTAAACTTACTATGCCTCAAGAAATTTCCAAGGATGTCCCATATATTCCTTGCAGGAAATACGCCGTAATTTTCCTTACTTCCATGCCAATTTTCCTCACTTTTTATTTTAATGATGGAGGCTTGCGGCGAAGCCATGTTAGTGCGCGTCTCTGTAACATTTTTTCCATATTGTTATTTGGAGCCTGACTTTCCCAGCAGACTTCTTTCCACCCACACACATGGTCGCTTGCAACTGGCTGTCCAGACAGTCTACATGGGCAGGGAGGCCCGTGACACTGGGGCGGGGGTGGGGAGGGCCAGGCCTCTGGCCTCAGTGGCTGAGACATGCAGAGCAGCACAGACTCCCACGGGCCTGAACCCACACGAATGGACATGGGGTGGGATATCAGACCCCTGCTGTCTTCATTATTAAATAAGGCTTCCTTGTTATCTTGCCAGGAAGTGGAGAACGTTCTGTGCCACCCGTTCTCAGCCTGTGTGGTGGCCCCTGAGGCGCCACAGGCAGTGCTGGGGGAGGTGGCAGGGACAGATGGGAAGTAAAGAGTCGGCAGAGAGTGGGCGGTGGGACTCCTGGGTAGTGGCACGTTTGTATTAACTGAGGACTTCACTGGAAATCCCTCTGGCTTCAGGCACTGCTGTCAGGACCAGAGCAGTAGATGTGGATAGGAACTTTTGCCAAGGCTTAGTGTTTTGGGGTTCCGGGTCATTGTTAGAATCCTCAGTTCCTGTTGGATACTGAATACTGTTGGCTAGACTCCTGGGGGTTAAGGGGGCCGGGGTTGGGGGGAGGTCTACACAGGACCACAGGAAAATAAAAAGGCTACTATTTGCCATGGCTTCTAGACTGTTTCCTTTTTTGAGGTAAATAAGAACCATCCGGCCCCAAGCTCTGGGGAATGTGGAGTCCTGGTGTAGGGTGTGGGTTCCAGGGTTCTCACCTTGGCTACTGGGCCACTGGCCTTCCCGAACTTGGGGGCCTCACCTGCGGCAAGGTGGCTGTGCCCACACTGTGAGGAGTGAGCAAACATCAAGGAAATAGCCCAGTCCCCAATCCATGGCCAACAGATGTCGGCTGTTGCTACTGGTTCACTTCTTCATGCGAGAATCAAGAATACAACCTTGATTGGACACGATTCCTCAGAGGCAGGAGAAGGAAGGAGGAGAGGGGAGAGAAGGTGGGGAAGTGTGGAGGAGGGACCAACACAGATAGGGCTGGTGGGGCCCCCAGAGGCTGCTCCCTGGGAGCAAGAGGGAGGAATGAGAAGAGCCAGTCCTTCCTGCCCGGTTGGTTCTGGGTCCAGTTCTGAGTCCTCACTCAGGTCTACTCCTTTCCATCCCTTTTCACCAGCTCC
Source organism: Mustela erminea (assembly GCF_009829155.1). Lineage (NCBI taxonomy): Eukaryota > Metazoa > Chordata > Mammalia > Carnivora > Mustelidae > Mustela > Mustela erminea. The sequence continues at coordinate 20,529,985 of NC_045618.1, read as the reverse complement.
TGCCCTTCAAGCCCCAGATGGGTGGGGTTGCCCTTCATGCCCTTTGCAACCTGGACTGGCCTGGCAGATACTTGGCCCTGGACCTTGGCCACGTGCATGGACAGTGACCACGGTCAGGCCCCCAGGCTAGTGTGGCAGAACAGGTGCTCTCCCTGCAAACCTGGGTTGTGGGCAGTGGGGGCTGTGCCCACGTGGGCCTGAACAGAACATAGCCCTGGGGGTTTAGGCCCAGGCCAGTGCCCAGGAGGAGGAGGGTGGGGGAGGGAAGGAGCGGCAGGCCGTAGTGGGGGCCTGAGGTGTGCAAGGAAATTAGCAGTGGAAGGAAGGAGGTCCAGATAACCCCCAAACTTGGCAGCTGGCCTCAGCCTGTCCTGTAAGGGCCCCAGGTGTGCACTGGGCTGTCCGCCCACCCCCTTCCTGCCCATGGAAAGCCTACCCGGAATCTCTGTGTGTGGTCTCCTCACACCCACCCCAGAGGCCCATAACCCGGCCAGCAGAGACACCTCATTCAGCCCAGTGTTGCTGTCTGCAGGATTGAACCTGGCTATTCCATGTCTGTGGCACTGAGCCCTGCCTCTGCCCAGCAGTGGGCACTGAGATGGCAGCGGGGGTTGGGGGTGGGGGGAGTGGCTGTGGACCCCAGGTCCCTGTCCCTGCCAAGATGACAGCCTAGAAGGGAGATGAATGACAGCAGACAGGTTCACCAGACAATATCAGATTGTGGGCAGAGCCATGAAAACAAGAAACAGAACAATAAATAGGACAGTGGAGAGGGGGTGACCTTGACCTGAGGTTTGGCCTGGGCTAAGATGGGCACGGTGAGAGGGCAGAGAAGGGGCTCGATAAAGGGATCAAGGTGACAATGGGCAGGACTTGGAGCCTCAGTCCTTTTGCATGGAAACTGCCTTCTCCACCTGTGCCTGTCTCCTGGTACACACCAGATGCTCCCCTGCAGGGGCTGGCCGGCATCCTGGCCCAGGGTACAATGACCCTGATCAAAGGGGAATAGGAGGCACTCTCAGGAAAGGATGAAGAGAGGATGCTTGAATCCAGGCCAGTCTCAGACTATACTAAGCCCAGTGACTTGATCAATGGGGACCAGAGTGGTGGATATGCATTCTTGAAGTCTTACTCTCTCTGGGGTCCCCAGTGCCCAATTCTTGGGGGAGAAGAATGCATGAGGCTTCCCCTGCCTCCTCTGAGGCCTCAGATCTGTGCCCTATGAGGCATAGAGACACTAAAATTGAGGAGCTGGACTCAGAAGGAGCTCCAGGGGTGGGTGGGGGGGCAGTCATTGCAAGACGAGGACACCACATGCCACAGGTGATCCAGCACCAGCATGGAAAACCCTGTCCCAGTCTTCTTCCTGGGGAGGGACCCAGGAGCATCCCAGTGGTCTTGTCTTGGAGACCCGTAGCCCTGTCCTGTCCTGCTCTCTGCTCCTCAGCCCCCCAAGCGTCTGGTGGTCTCTCTGTGCCCAGGGAGATGCCTATTCCATCAAGTTCTTCATCCCCAAAACACAACCTGGCTCCTTGGGCTTTCATCCAGTCTGTCCTCAGAGACCCCAGACCACTTTGTTAGGACCATTGATGGACATCTGGGATTGCTCCGGGAGCCCCACTGTAAGAGTCACTGGACTTTTGCAGTGCAAGGTAGGAGTGGGTACAAGGGTCCCTAGAATTCCAGTTGTGAGTGGGCAGCCATTGGTGGGCTGACCCCAGCCAGCAAACACCTCCGATTATTCCCCTAGCCCTTCTCCCCGTCCCCTCGTCCAGCAGGCCAGCCCTATTTTGGCATATTCTGGTTTTCTAGTTTCTGCCCCGGAGCACCACCACCAATGCAGATCCAGGCCTACTTGGATCTGGATCCCCAGCCTCTGAGCTAGCCCTGGACCCCCACTGAGCTCCAGTTCCCCTGGTCCTCTGCGGGGCTTCTGATGCCCTGGTGCCTCAGCAGCCCTGTGCTCTTGCCCCAGGGTGTTCCTGACGTGGCCCCTGCCTGGATGAGCCGCAAGACAGGCTCAGACAGTCCCCTGCTACGTCCCTGCCCTCTGCCGGGGAGACATGACGGGTGGCCCTTCTACCAACCTCCCCCACCCGGTCGGTGCTCTTGTGAACACCAGGCTGGCTATGACTTGCCTGTAGCCAAAGGGGGGCATTCGGGTTAGCTTTCCCCTTGAGTCCTCGCTGCCTTCCCCCGACCCCTCAACATTCCCTGAGACAAACTTGTGGAGCCTCAGGTAGAAACCAATAGGAGGACGAGCCCCTAGACTCCGGGTTTCATCGGGTGTGCAGATCAAGAACAAAACCCATCCTGACTGGTTCAGGGTTTTCAGACTGTCCTGGTAAATAAATAATGATGGGTAAAGAAGGAGGGAGAGAAAAGAAAGCTTTAACTCCCCTGTTTCTACTGAAATCTGAATCCTAAGCCAAGCTGTCTTCCCCAGTGAAAACCACTTCGAATGGGGAGCTATTTTGAATCTTAAACACTGAAGAAAGAGGACGCTTTAAGGAGATTTAGGAAATGGGAGGTGGGGGAGGGGAATGGGAAGGTGCACACCACCACCTTGGTGTAGGGGGAAGAAAAGGGTGAGGGTGTCTCTGTCCCCCTTGTTTCGCCAGACACTGCAAGGCAGGCCTGACCTTGACGTTCTTGCTCTGTGGCCAGGGACGTGCGGAGCCCACTGAATGTGTATTAAAGACGGGTTGTCTCATCAATATACATGCCGGCCATTCAAAATGTGGGGGCCGATATGCATATTTGAATATTGTTCTTAGGTGCAGCATTTGAAGCACATCTCCCGAATTAGCTTGATTTTTGGAAGGTGTTGGGAGAGGAAGTGGTTAGCCAGGAATACGTCATTGGCCCAGCAGGAGCCCCGCCCACCTCCACACTCGCACATGCGCACCATTCGTTCCCTTGCAAGCTGAGCTCCCACCCGCAAACACAGGTGCGGGAGGCTCTCCTGCTGCGGCGGAGGCTGCTTCATTTCTGCCGGAGCGCATTCTACCCTTGGCAACCCGACTTGCCCCCGTGCCAGAAGGGCAGTAGAGTGCTAGCTGACATCGCATAACAGTCTTGAAAACAAGTCCTGTTTCCACTTGAGAAATTCATCCATACTGTTTCAAGTTTGCTTTTCATAACATGAATGATGCCACCTTATCTACAGAAACGCTAGAAAATGAGAAAAGCAATAATTGCAGAGCAGCTCCCATCCCTCTATTCAGATAATCCGCAATGTCCTCCAAGGATACGCACAGACACCCGACCAACCGTTTCTAGTCATGATGGCTCTGGTCTGAATGCTTGTGTCTGCTCGAATTCCTAGGCTGAGACCAAATCCCCAGGGTGATGGGATTGAGAAGCCGGGTCTTTGGGGGGTGATTAAGTCGTAAATGGGAGTTGTGTCCTGACAAAAGAGACTATGGGGACCTCCCTCATCCCTTCCACTGTGTAAGGACACAGTGAGAAGTCACCATCAGTGAAGGAACCAGGATGTCCTCACCAGACACTGAATCTGCTAGCACCTCGACCTTGGAATTCCCAGATTCCAGAAATGTAAGAAATACCTGTTGTTTATCAGCTACCCAGTTTGTGGTATGTTTTGGTTATAGCAGCTTGAACAGACTAGAACAGCCATGTAACAAATTATTTCCCAAATTTAATGGTATAAAACAACCATTTATGATTCTGTGGGTTGGGAAAGGTATTTGGACCAGGCACAGTGGGGATGGCACATCTTTGCTCCCTGATGTCTAGGGCCTCCTCCTCTGGAAGACTGGAAGCTTGGGGGCTGGAAAGTTGCAGAAGGCTCCTTCATTCCCTCACATGGCCAGAAGTTGTAGTTGGCCTCTTCCAAGTGCCCTGAACTTCCTCTCAACATGATGGCTGTGTTGCAAGGGCATGTATTCTGAGAGATGGAGAGAGCCAGGTGAGAACGGCTTTTCTGACCCAGCCTCAGTAGCTACCTGGCATCACTTCCAGCACATACTAGTAATGGGACCAGTCACAAAGACCTGCCAGGTTCAAGGGCAAAGGACATAGACTCTAACTCCAGATGGGGTTCTGGAAGAGCATGCAGGAATATTGCTATTGCCATTTTGGGAAAATCCAATCTGCCGCATTAACTTTTAAAAATATTCATACTATACATACAATTTTTGCAGAACATTTAGTTTGCTACATTTTTTTTCATTGAGGTATAACATTTGCACAATGACGTGCTCTAATCTCAATCATGCAGCTTAATGATTTTGGTAAGTGTAGACACCTATGGACCCAGCACCCAATCAAGATAGAGAACATTCCCAGCAGCCAGAGGCCTCACAGGGCCCCTTGCTTGTCAATAACCCCCACACCCTCCCAAGAGGTAGGTATCCTTTATTCTGACGTTATCACCAAAGATAAGCTTTTTTAGCTAGTGTTTTCCCCAAATGTATTATTAATGGCTTCCCATGCCCGCATTCACTTTGGAAGGCTACACAGTCACAAATTTATTGACATATTATATTTTCTTTGGCCAGTAACCTATGGCTGACCACTAGGGTTTCCATGATTTCCACCAAGTAAAATCAAATGATCCTGGGCTAAGAACCTGCTTAATGCACTATTACCCTTGACCCAACTCATGAAAAGCTGAATGCCCTCACCCCAGCCCCAGACCTTTTGGGAGACTTCTCTGGGGTGACCAGAAAACACTGGTTATGAATGGAGAGAAGGCTTTTGGCCACGTGGATCGACCATCTTAGGGTTGGCCCGAATGACCCAGAAGGAGAATTTTTATCTCTGTCACCATTTTAACATCTCTGGAGTAATGGAGCATGAACAGCAGCCCCGAAGGCTGAACATACAGATTTCCACTGTAGCTTGTTGGTCCCCTTTTCATACACGTTCTCCCCTGTGTCTCTGCTCGCTCGGAGTGGATGGCATTTCCCACCTGTGTGCATCGCTTTCCGAATGCTTATGCTGAAATATGCTTTGTAATTAAGTGGCAATGTCTCTTGCCTCATAGACTGTCATTGTCTAAGGGTACTAAGTGTTTCCTGTAAGCTGTCATCTTATTGCCCACAATCACCAAAGATGACAGGGAGGGGAAGAGAGGACGTGAAGAAGACGGAGAAGCAGAGGAGGCTTGGCAAGGGGAAGAGGGGCCATTGTTCTCATTTTGCTGGGAGGGAAGCACAGGTTTGTGGAGTCATCTATCACCATGTTACATTTACAAATAAAGACATCAGAGGCCACGGGTGCTCAAACACAGGGTGCAGACTCTCTGTCTGCGAGTCATTTTTTTTTTCCCCCCTAAGGAAAATTAAATTCCAAAAATATTTGCACTGACTTAAAAAAAAAAGTTACTCTTCACATCTCCCATTTTTAGCTACACTCCTCATTTGTATTCGAATTTGAGCTTCTCTTTAAAAAGTTGAAATAGGAACGGAAGCATTCCACTAATGCTGAAGCCAAAATTAGAGAAAACATCATGTAAATGCAAAGAAAACACATGGGAAGACAGGAACAATAGGAAGTAAAGCCCTCTCTCATCTGAGTGTCACTGAAGGCAGCCCCTCGGAAGTCCCCCCACCCCTGCCTCGAGTAGGGCTTGTCTGGTGGGTGGGAATGGAGAGACAGTTGGAGGGGGATGGTGCTGTTTTGGGGATGCAGGTAGGGCTGGCATGAAAGGGGAGCCCAGGGGATGACTCCAGAATGGGATGAGAATGCCCCCCACATCGCACCCCCGCTAGAATGTCCCAGGGGGCAACAAGGGACTGGGACAAAGCAAGCCTGCAGATTTTCATCCAGACCCCGTCCTTGCAGATTTGCAAGAATGGCAAGCACCTTTTAGAAAGGCAGGGAGCAGACTGATCCCAACTAGCATCCAGAGCAGGGAAGAACAGCAGGAGACAACACCTCTGGGATCCAGGGACTGGAGCAGCTGGCTTGACAGGTGGGCCTGGGCTCCTGCCTACCATTGAAGATACTGTCCCACTGGGGTGCCTGCTAGAGTCGTGCAAGGCCACAGCGCCGCCGTGACAGGACCTACCACCCTTTCTGTCACCTCTGCCATGCTGGGCAGTCACCAGGTCCCTGTCTCCCTGCAGGGGCGACCCCGATGTGGGCACTACTTGCCATGTCACCCTCGATTCAGCTCAGCAGAGATTTGCTGTGAGTCCCCAGGCAGTGCCTTGCTATCCAGTTGTAGGCAGGTCGAGGAAGTGTCGGTGGCGGGCAGGCAGCACGGCGGAGAAGACAGGGCTGGACGAGAGCCAAGGGACCCCAGCGCTGGGCCCACACCCTCCACTCCCAAGGTGGGGCCCATAGGCTCTACCTCTTTTTCTGTCCACCCTGTGGGTGGAGAACAACAGCTCTTTTTGGCCCAGGATCCCACTTCTTCTTGGCTACTGGAGGACATCCTTCCAGGGGGCCTCCCCCTCCAGCCCCAGCAATTTTGAACTCCCTCCTGGATCTCGTTCACCAGCTGGACACCTGTGGTTATTTCTCTTTGCTCATGTCTTAAAGACCAAGGACGAAAAAACAACGACAAAAAGTCCTCCCTGGCTCACTTCCCTTCAGTTACTACTATCTTTCTCCCTTTTCTAGAAAATTCTTCAAGGAGTTGTGTACACCTGTCATCTTCAATTCGCTCCTCCATTCTCTCTAGAAGGCAGCTGGGCTCTTAGCCCCCTGAGTGCCAGTGGCATTGGGTCAGGGTAAGGGGGAGGTGAGGGGCGGGGCGGGGGGGGCACTACCATCCATGCTAACCCATGGGCCCACGCCATCCTGCTCTTTCACACAGCGGCTGACCTGTCCCACTGCTGTTCCAAGTCCCCTGCGTCTCCCTGGCTCATGCAGAGACAGAGCCAAAGTCCCTATAATCGTGTGAGCCAATGTGACCTGGCTCTGATCCCCTCCGTGAGATCACATCCCCCACTCTGCCTGCCTTGTGCACCCTCCGCCCACCCTTGATGGCCTCCTGGCTGTCCCCCACCTTACCACCTTGCCGTTCCTCTCAGGCTCTCTTCATAATCTTAGAGAGCCCCTACCCACCCACCTGCCCACCAACCCTATTTAAGTTGCAGTTTTCCCAGGAGGCACTTCCTATCCTCTTTTCCTGCTTCATTTCTCCCCAATCATGTATCTCTCTCTGTATATTTCCCTTAAGTGTCCTGTTTATGCTTGCCTGCCCTGTTCGAGTGTCACAGAATGTCCACTCCATGAAAACAGGGTGTCATGTCTGTTCTGTCCACCCCTGCATCCCCGGGACCCAGATGGGAGCAGACGCAAAGCGGGCTCCCAGCCTCACCCTGCCCGGGGTAGACCCAGGTCTGGCTCCGGATGATTCCGGAGTGTCTATCCGGCTTGGGAGAGTACACCACAGCTCACAGTGGAACCCCCCCAAGAGCAGAAGTGCAAAGTCTGCAGGGCGCTCAAGTCACACACAGAACCATTCAGACTGAAGTCCGAGAGGCAGGCTGGCCCCCATCAATGAGGAGAGGATGGACAAAGCGGCGGGCAGCTGCACAAGCACTTCCAAAGGGAACAGTTTCAAGGACACTGTGTTCAAAGAGGTGCAAGGGGAAACGGGTGAGACTCTTGAGGTTTTGCAAGGCTGACTCTCTTCACGAGCCTGTTGCAGAAATTAGACAGGAAGGATGGTGGGGAGATCCAGGTGCAGACATGCTGGGACTACATCCTCCCACCACAGGCTGTGTGTGCTGGTAAGTCACTTACCCTCTCTGCACCTCAGTGTTCTCATCTGTAAAGTGGGGATAGTAATGGTATTTGTCTCTTTTGATTATTCTTTCCATTAAATGAATAAATATGGGTAGTATACATGCATGTAAATACTTATGCACACATACTGTAGAGGGACTGATCTGTCATCTATCTCCCTACATCCATAGTTTAGAAGAATGCCCGGATGTAGTAAACGCCACTGAAGTATTTGCTATTAATGCTATTCAAGCTTGCAAAACTATGCCCTCAAAATTAACAATAGATACCCTCATCTTTCATTCTAAAAAGTAGCTCATGGTTGTCTATCAGGTAATTTTTTAAAATATAGGACAAAATCAAGTTTTCACTTACGAGTCTTTAGGAATGTTCACAATTGTTTCCTTTTTAAAGAAGGTTCCAGGGCGTATGGGTGGCTCAGTTGGTTAAGCGACTGCCTTCAGCTCAACTCATGATCTTGGGGTCCCGGGATCAAGCCCTGAGTCTGGCTCTCTGCTCAGCGGGGAGTTTGGTTCTCCCTTTCCTTCTGCCCCTTCCCCCTGCTTGTGCTTTCTCTCTCTTTCTCTCAAACAAATAAAATCTTTTAAGAAAATAAAATAAAGAAGTTTCCAGTCAAGCCTTTTCTTCACTATCGATTGTGGGATGTGGTCTGCCTTTAACTGGATTTACATTAAGTGACTTTATCCAGATCCTGTCATCCTCTGTCTGGCCAGGTGAGTCAGGAATGGTGGGGGTGGGGAACGTGTTCTCAGGAGAGGGGCAGAGCCAGGGGTCGGGGAAGGAGGAGTTGATGGGAGGTCCTCAAAGAAGTGCTGAGTGTGGGCTCAAACGGGGTCCACCTGATGCTTCATTTTATTCATCCAACCACATTTATGTGCCTTTGCCACAGCTTGGAATCCAGCTGGACTCTGGGGAGGGACAGTCATGGAAATAGGCTTCAGGGCCCAGACAAGATGGAGACCAAGCAGGTGCTGCCCTTGCCCCTCCCCGACCACGAGCATCAGCCTTGGAGACACCTCAGGAAAAGGAGGGAAGACAAAGCTGAGAAGCCCTGAAGAGACCCGAGACTGATGGGAACTGTTGCGGGGGGGGGGGGGTGTTGGGGATGCTGAGGGGACAGGCATAGACACCAGGGAAGAGGGCAGCAGGGGAGGGGGCTGAGGGAGAGCCCAGAAGTTCTAGTTGAGTCCCTGCCCCATTTTGACTTGCGCAGGCAGGGTTGGGGGGATGGAGTAGGTGGGGGTGGTTCCTCTGAGATGGAGACCAGTGAGACCAGCAGCTCAGTCCAGTAGCTTTGTACAAGGGAAGGTCCTGTCAGGACTGGCCCCAGTGTTGCTGGGTGAGGACCTGAAGACAGCCAGGGGCTCTCAGGTGAGCCTTCCTCAGACATTCCTCACCTCCTGCTCTGCTCCCTGGGATCGGAAAAGCCCACCTCCTCCTGGGGCCAATGACATCAAGGAGTTAAAAAAAATTCTGCTGGAGCAACAGCAATTAAGGGTGCTTGGCAGTAAATCTGTGCTCTTGGGGCTCATCCTTCCTCCTTGCCAACCGCTCCAGGGTTGGCCAGGGGAGACACAAACACCCAGATCAGGGTCTGGGTGGCAACTCCTCCCCATTACTTGTCCCCCAAAGAAGAACAGGAGCCCAGAGGCCAAAGGCAAAGTGAAGTCCAAGAGGTATGGTATCTGTCATATGAAGACTGTGCCCCGACTGCCATCACCCCAGGGAACAGAATTTTCGGGCAGATCCACAATTTTAAATAAGTACAATACATATTCTCAGCCAAGGGAGGGAATTAATAATATAAAGCAGAAATAAGAAGTCATAAAAAGAAGCAGAAAGAAAAATAGAAACATGGAAAAAAGGATAATGATAGACTGGACCTGTACACAGATGTTTTTGGCAGGATGGACTGTGGCGGGGACGGGCCGGCATCCCCTGGCATCTGTCATGGGGGAAGGGGTGAGTCAGCCGTAGAGGCACACCTGGGATTCTAGACCCCGGGCCCATTAGAAGCAAGAGCCTAGATGTGCGCATAGGATCAGAATTAATCTTAAGGACAAGAGACTCCATGAAAGAAACCAAAGGCCCACAGAGTAACTTCTCTTACGTAAACTAAAAATTCAAAACAATGTTTGTTGTGGGTCAACCGAGGAGCGGATGACTAAAATGTGGACTGTCTCTACAGTGGGATATGCTTCAGCCCGAACAAGGAGGGAAATTCTGACACTTGCTACGACACGGATGAGTCTTGGGAACATAATGCTGAGTGACCTAAGCCAGTCACGAAAGAACACGTAGTGTGTGATCTCATTTACATGAAGTGGACTCATAGAAACAGAAAGTGGGGATGGGGGGGGTGGCCAAGGGCTGGGGGAAGAGGGAATGGGGAGACAGTGTCTCATGGGGACAGAGGTTCGGCTAGGGAAGATGAGAAAGTTCTGGAGACATATGGTGGTGATAGTGGCACACCAGCAAGAATGTTCTTAAGGCCATGGAACTGTACACTTACAAAATAGTTAAATAGGTAATATTTATGTTAGGTATATTTTACTACAATAAAAAAATTAAAATAAAAAAATCTAATAAAGAGGGTGCCCGGGTGGCTCAATTGGTTAAACGTCCATCTACCACTCAGGTCATGATCTCAGGGTCCTGGGATCAAGTCCCTGTGCTGGGCTCTCTGCTCAGCAGGGAGTCTGTTTCTCCCTCTGATTCTGCCCCTCCTCCCGTGCTCTTGCTCTCTCTTTCTCTCTGTTCTTTCTCAAATAAATAAATAAAATCTCTTAAAAAATAATCTAGTAAAGATAACCAATAAAAAAAAATACTGTGTCATGCACAGACACATGCAAATAAAAGGACATGCCTTGATCATCCCAGGATGTTGAGGGCCTCAAAGGTAAGGAGCGGTGTAGAGGGAACAGGAACCCGTGGCCCAGCCTAGAGCGTGGCATCCACTGGCTCTCCAGGCTGAGGGTAGCCAGCGGATGGGAGGGACAGGATCGTGTCCAGGGCAGCCTCAAGAGACCTTGGAGTGGCTTGTGCAGGATGGAAGGGGCTCTCATGTGTTCCTACACACCCACCAGCCCTTTCAAACTCAGTCCCCACAAACACATTTCCCACTGTTTGGGGTTCCCCCTTCTCCTCTGCGGAGCCTGGTAGCCTGGAGTCGAAACACCAGCTACGGGGGGTGGCCATCCAGCCACACTCCCTCCCATACCTGTCGCCACACCTGTGCCCATTCCTCCCCGATGGTGGCGGGGTAGGGGCGCCTCACAGCTGGGCCAGTGCACAGTAGGTGCTTCTGGTGAGCATGATGAAAGACGAGAATCAAAATGGGGGAGATGTCCATTGACCTAGGCAAATGACAGGAGGTTTTCCAGCGTGGGAGCCCCACCGAATGACTCCTCACAACCCCAGCCAGATAAATCTTGCTCCCAATCTCAGGAGCCTACAAATTTCCACTTTTGCTATTTTTCAACACCTGAACTTGGTTTTTATTTTAAGCCTTGATTCCACCTGGCAATGGGGGCTTTCTCTCAGCCAATGGTGGCCTCGAGTTGGCTGGGGACCGAGTCACCCTGTGTAACCATGTGTATCTTTAGTCACTCAACAAAGCAGGAGGACTATTTGCTCTGGGAGCGGCGCTGCCTGGCCCTCTAGACCCGACTAAGCCTTCAGAAAAGCCCTTTGCGTACAGGGGCTAAAACAGAAGTTAGCTATAGCTCTTCCAGGCTTGCCATCCCCATTTCAACCGCCTGTGACAGACAAACAGGAGTGTTACCCAACTTGCAGGAACACGCTGTCAAATTCCGATCAATCAGAATTTGTGCCGTGTTTGTCACAAGTGGGTCCATCAGAAGGTCCAGGTGGGCGGGGGTGGGAGGAGGTGACAGGAACATTCTGTCTCCCACAGGCAAAGAGATGAGAAGGTGAGCATTATATCCAGGAGGCCCCTGGTGGTTTCGAGTAAGTAGCTGCCTGGACATGAGGGCTCCTCTTTTGACAGCAATAGAGGGCTGAACCGGGGCCGTGCTGATAGGGGCTCCTGGCTGCGCAAGAGTTTTGGGTAGTCATTGGGAGATGCATTGATGAAAAGGACACCAAATGGCTGGAAAATCACTTTGGTAAAATGGTCAGGAGCCCATAGGTGCTGGGTGACCATGCCACTTGTCCAAGCCCATCTCCAGGACATGTATTGTTGCCAAGCACGCTCCTGCTCCCTGTGGCTAAGGACAACACTGGGGCAAATGCTGAGTCTGGCTGCCCTTCCAGGGGGTGAGGGAGAGAGGAGCACATTTCTAGCCTTTTAGGTTTCTACAGAAAGAAACAGGGTCTTGCCCCCTCACCACCTGCCAAAAGGGTTGATTCCTCAAAAGTGGGAACGTTATCCTGGTGCTGGACCACCATAAAATAAAAATCAGCCATGAGAATGATCAAGTGACCACCCGGCGGCTCTAGATGTTTCTAGACTCTGCGGGCCTCTCTTTCACCGAGAGAGTATAATTACTGACTACATTAGTGTCGTTTTGTTTTATACAGTGTTCCAACAGTTTTCTAGTTTTTAGGAGTAGGCTGTGAACCCCGAAAAGCTGCTTCCAATATCTTAGACAGCCTCATGCCACTTCTCAGGGTATAAAAATATATTTGTGCTGTGAAACCCAGGGCCAGGTATCCACCTAAACCTTGGTTCTAATAAACTAAAAGTTATTTTTACAAGGATTAACATGCAGGGCCCCAATTCTCTAGAAGATTTGCCAGAGTGAGACACTGGTCTCTATTTCACTCTTTATAATAAATGGCCAGGTGTGTAAACAACCGTTTGGAGAGTTGTCCATGGGTCAAGGCCAACTGTGGTTTGGGCAGGATGGGCAGTGACACGCCAGGAGGTGCCCAGGGTTGTGGGTTTATGGTTGGGCAACTTCACAGTCCATGCCCTGGATGGTGAAACAGGGAGTGTGCTTCATTCAGTTAGACCTGGTGTCCGCCATGACGCGTTGGAGACCATCATCAGCATTCAAGATGGCGGCATTCCTTGGGGTCCAAGTGGGAGGATGTTGGGAATGATCAAATAGTGGGGAAAATAAACCCAGAGGGAATAAAGTTTGAGGTAAGTGGATTATCCTTCACTCCTGGCCTGATTTATCCAGACCACACAGAGCTAGTCAGGTTCCTGGAGGCCTGGCCCATGAAAAAGACTTCTGTCCTATGCTCCCTGATAATAGGCTGGCTGTCTTCTGTGGGAAACAGTCTGACCTGGTGTCCCTGAAGTCTCTAGTGTGAGCTGTGGGGACTTTTAAGCAAGCCAGTGATTCTTCCCACAAGTGAGAGCCTCTGTACTTGGGAGCACCTGCCCCGGCTGTCATGTGGTGTCTGAGAGGTGGCCTTCTGGGACAGTGCCTGAGGCCAGAGACGCAACCTAGCCAGGGGCTTCGGGGCTCAGTGGCCCAAGAGAGGGGCTGGCCAGCTAGCCTGGAGCCACCTCCCAGGCCCAGCTGCAGGGCTGGGTTTCCTGCAAACCACGATTCTGGAGCTGGGCAGCCAACCCCATGATGTGTGTTTATGGTTTTCACCGTACCCCAGGGAGGGCCATGGGCCTCCCCGCCCCTGTGGCCTCAAGGTGGAGCGGGCCCAACATCTAGAGTTGCTATGATCTAGAAACCCTGGCAGCTGCTCGTCCCCTGAAGTCTCCTGGCAGTTTTGAGCAATCTGGGATGTTTGTTCATCTCCGCTGTAAACAGTTGTTTTCCCAGCGACTGCCCAGCCTGAGTTAAATATTAACAGAGAACAGCCTCCGCTGCTCACAGGGCGTCTGCTTTAAATATTTAAGTGACTGCCGCTCTGTCCCCAGTGGTGGTTTGGCTCCAGCGGCTCTGGCCTCCCTCTTTGTTGAGTAGTGTGAGATATCAAACGCTTCCCTCCACTTTTTCTTCGCTCTGCTTGTGCCCCTGCCCTCCATCTTCTCCCCCATCCCCTATCCATTCCTCTTTTTCATTCTCTTGTGCACAGCTGCCTCTCCCGCCTCCAGGAACATTAAGGGATTCAGTGGGTTCTAGGGTGTTCTTCGGTGAGGTTCTGGGGGCATGCCCCAGGCTCTCCCAGGAGTAGAATAATCTTCAGTCCTGGCATATCTCAGGTGCTGGGCAGATGTGGACAGACGGGGCACACCCCACTGCGCCCTCTTAAATCTGGGTGTGCCTGAGTGTGGTGTGGGCCTCTGTGCTCATGAGCCCCATGGGTTATGGAAATGCCATCATGACACCTACAGAGCCCTTCTAAGCCACTCTCCTTGTTTGCCCTCCTCATTTCATGTGGGGATTTGTGTGCAACATGGCAGTTTTCTTCCAGAGGCTCATAGGGAGCTCAGCAAAGAGGATTAAGAGCTCAGATGGCCAATGAATCCCCCAGGGTTGGTGGTGTGATCTTGGCCCCGCAGCTGAAGAACCTTGGAGGCTTCCCCACGAGGAGAATGGGTGAGACGAGTGACTTTGAGTGGGTGGGCATGGAGCCCCTAGGGGCCCTTGGGAGTTGGGACTGTGCTGGGTGTTCCTGTCCCTGTGTGGCATTTGGTTATAACTGCAGACTTTCAAACATTCTCCTTGAAAACACACACTTTACCTCGACTCAGCTTTGAAAACTGTCGATCTAGCCCCAGATTGCCCCTATAAGGGGGAGGCGGTGCAAGGCAATGAGTTTCTTCAGATCCCGCATTTCTCAGTGGAGGGTTGGGATGAAAACAGCACTGTAGCTCTTTGTACAGATGGGCAGGAAAGCCAATGGCTTCCCTTGTCCAGAGGAAGGGGCAGGAACACCGGGGTCTTGAATCAAGCCCCCTGGCTGAGGTCTGCTCTCCCCGCAAGGAGCCTGAGGAAGACCTCAGGTGGAAGACAGAAGAAGGGAAGACAGGGAATTATCTTTCTCCAGCTTCGCCAGAGATTTCTAACCTCGTTTTGTGAGATCCCCAGACAATTATGCATATCCTAGAGGCTACTGAGATCTTCTCCAAAGCTTAACTAATTTAAATTCTCTTTAGTTTCTCTCAAGAGCTACAGGTAAACTCTCAGAATAAAATGAACTTCAATTCACTTCAATTTCCAAAAGAGATGTTCTTTTTTTAAACACACCTTTTAAAACAAGTACCTTTTTGTGAACGGGGAGAAGGGGCGCCATGGCTAAGTTGCAGTTCCCGCTTGGGCCAGCTGGGGCACCACCTGCGTCCTGGGGCCACTTCCTGTGGGAGAAGCGTCCTTCTAAGACCACAGGTGTCAAGGGCCGTACAGACCTGCTTGGGAGTCCAGGGCTACCAGCTGTGTGGCATCTCATGGTCCTCATTTCTAAAGGGAGAAAATGGCACTATCTCACAGTGCTCGAAGACATTGCCTTATAGCCTGTCCTGGAAGCACGGGGTCTGGACATGGGAAGTCAGCTGCCTACAGGCTCCAGCGACAGCCCTGCCTGCAAGCAGCCTCGTCTGGGGCAGCAGGGAAGCATCCAGTATGCACAGGGGGCTCAGCAGTTCAGACAAGCAGGCTTCTACGCAGGCTGGCCTGGACGCAGGGTCATTAGAGGCCAGAAGATTTGAACATATGATTCTGCGTGCTGGAAAGCCAATGGATGGGTATGGACTGGACAGAGGAGGAAGAAAAGCAGAGCCCTCAGCCCAGAATGTTGTCAGATAGAGGCTGGGGGTGGGTAGGCCCCATCCCTCCCTGTGCCCCAGAGGGGCACAGACTGTGAGCTGACAGGCTTGGGGGGGGTGGGGAAGAGAAGTGCTGGAAAGGGCAGGACTAATAATGGGAAATCTGTTTATGAAGCTGCTAAGTCAATCAGCTTCCCCGCCCCTTCAAAGCACAGAGCAATCATGACCTCAGGCGAAAAGCAGGCTCTTTTTTAGACAAATTGAACAAACTTCCCAAGAACTAGGTTTCCAGTGTGGGCTGATTAGCTCTAAAGTGGTGCTTCTCAAAATGCATTCCTCCAGCAGCAGCAGCAGCAGCAGCAGCACCTGGGAAATAATTAGAAAGCAGATTCTCAGGCCCAACCCAGAACTTCTGAATTGGAAACTCTTCACATTGAGGCCCATCCATTCCTATTTTAACAACCCTCCAGGAGACTGTTGAGAGCCACTGATCAGAGTAGAGCTTCTCAACCTTAGCTGTCTATTGGAATCCTGGGAAACTTTAAAAAATGCTGATGCCTGGGCTCTGTCCCTGCCACCCTCCCCCACCAGAGATTCTGATTTAATGGATTCTGCATATGAACTGGGCATTAGGATTTTTAAAAAATTTACCAGGTCCAGCCACGATGGAGAACTGGTCTAGAATAAGGCCTTCCTCATTTATCACATACTAGCCATCTAAGCAATTGCTCATTCCAGAGCAAAGCTTCTAGTCAACAAGCCCTATCTACTTATTCAAAGCTCCCGGTCACTTGCCCCAGGCAAGAAAGAGTCCTCATGGGGTACAGACCAGCTACAACTATCAGGCACCCAGAACAATCAGCCTGGAGCTTCACTCCCAAATATGAAAGAAAGATCAAGGATCACCAGACACATAAGAAGACAGCAGCGTGAAAGGGAAATATGAACATTAGCAAGCAAAACAACCAACCCCATAGGAAAAATAAATAACTCAGGGATCAGATGATAATTCCTAAAAATTCTAATATCCTCAGAGAGATATGAGAAGTTATTGAATCTGTAAAACAAAAACTGGACACTGTGAAAAAAATAATAATTACATAATAAAGAAGAAATCTTAGAAATTAAGAGTATGAGTATTTAAATAAAACTTTGAATAAAATTGGGAAGCTTCCCAGATTATGGGACAAAAATAAGAAAGGAACTGAAAACATGAAGGAGAGGAAGAAAAAAAGGAGTAGTAAATCAGTCAAAGATGGCCAGCATTTGACTGTGACAGTTGGAGTTCGGAGCGAGCAGAGGACACTGAGGAAAAAGAAATGATCTGAGATATAACAGGAGATACTTTCCCAAAGCCAAGGTGTTGAAGTCTTCAGACTGAAAAGACCTATCAAGTGAAATTCTGTATCAATAATAAAATGTCCACATTCAGACACAGTCTCTACTAAGAAATTTGAGAATACTAAGAATAAAAAGATGCTAAAAGATCCAGGGAGGAAAAAAATAAAGATAGACTGTTTGTAAAGAATGAAAAATCAGACCTCCTGAGGGAGAGAGGGTTCTAGAAGACAATGGAGAAAGGCCTTCAAAGGTTTGAGGGAAGGTATTTTGAACATTAAATTCTGTATCCAGCAAAACAATTTTTTAAAATATTAGGACTAACAAACAAATTGTTCAGGTGACTAAGCAGTCAAAATCTGCAACATTTTCTTATAGAGTTTCTTGAGGAAGTACTCCAACAAAACAAAGATAGAAACAAAGATGGAAGACACAGGATCCAAGAAACAGGAGCTCTACCCCAGATGACAAGGAATAGCCCAGGAAGGGAAGTCCCCAGGTGACAAGGATGCAGCAGGACTTGGAAACATGGGGTCTGGATTTGAGCATTATCCCAGGAGGTTCTGACATGGACATCTCCAGGCAGGAAGAGTCAGTGTAGTAGGAAAGCATGTGGGTCAGTGTCCAGTCAAGAAAATAAAAACTCCTCTAGATATTTCCAACAGAGAAGGGTTTGTAATCAGGGAATTGCTCTAAAAAGTATTGAAAGCAACCTAGGGTTTCCAGTCCAGCACATAAGGAGCTTGGAAGTCCTCATTTCCATCTTCACAGCAAGAAAAAAGCTAAACTGAAAAATCAACAACTCTTCTTAGAGCCATTGGAATATTGAGGTCACAGGCAAACCACTGCCCCCAAATCCTGGAGAGACAGACAGGCAGATACAGGGTATCACAGTTTATTGCAGCAGAAGGCCAGGAGTGAAAACCTCCATGGAACCAGTACCCAGCTAGAAAAACCTAAACTTGTCACAGATAAATTGCTGGAGACTCTGTGTGAATGAAATTGAGATTTTAAAACTTTAGGAGTCCTGGTCTTAGGGAGACTCCCATGCTTTTATGAATCTTACCTCTAAGGTTCTTTATGGGTTCTCATGGTGAAGATGAGAGAAAAATTCCCTTATGTCTCCAGCAGGACAATTGGGAAAGAAAACGTCCTGAGATATTCCCAGTGCATTCTGTTCTTAACAAGGCCTGTCCTCAAGACAAACTATTCTACTAGAGCCTAACCAACTTATATTAGAGCTTAAGAGAAAAATACCCAATTCTAGTCCCTTCAGCCTTTCTGTTTCACCTAAGTTGGGGAGGGTAGGGTGACTGAGGGGCACTTGAGAAGGTCACAGCCACTGGGCATAGGCTTACTAAAAGACTGAAACTTGACCATAAGATTATGGGATGCTTCCCCTCTTCTACACCTTACCATCACATCAGCAGGGCTCCTGGATAATAACCAAGGAATACAGTTGAAGGAATTGCACATCTCAGACTTTATTTAAGAAGTCTCCAGGGAAACCCCAAAACTGCAAGAGACATAAAAACACGGACACCAGAAGAAATTTTAGCCTGAGACTCCTACAGCTACAGCAAACAATAAACACAACCTAACTTCTAGCCAGGTAAATATAAAATCTCACAGTAGAAGCCTACTCATCTCAGTTCCTTCTATCCAATATATCATGTCTAGCTTGCAACAGAAAATTACAAGGCATACTAAAAGACAAAAAATAGAATTTAAAGAGGCTGAGCAAGCATCAAAACAAGACTCAGATATGGCAAATATTCTGGGATTATCAGATGAGGACTTCAAAACTACTATGATTAATATGCTAAAGCTTCCAATGGAAGACATGGACACCATGCAAGCACATATTGGTACTGTAAGCAAAGGGATGAGAACTCTACGAAAGAATCCAAAAGAAATGCTAGAAATCAAAACACCATAACAGAAATGAAGAATGCCTTTGATGGGCTCATCAATAGACTGCACATGGCCAAGGAGAGAATTAATGAGCTTGAAGAAATGTCAATAGAATCTTCAAAAAGTAAAGAGAAAAGAAAACATTGAAAGGCAGAGGAATAAAAATTGGAAATTGCTATTATTCAATGTATTAATTTGCTTGGTCTACATAAAAGAAATGCCCCAGAATCGGTGGCTTAACCAGTATTTTCTCACGGTTCTTGAGGCTAGAAGTCCAAGATCAAGGTGTTGGCATGTTTGGCTTCTGGTGAGAACCCTCTTCCTGGCTTACAGATAGCCAGCTTCTCACTGAGTCCTCACAAAGAATTTTCTTTATGCATTTGTGTAGAGAGAGAGAGAGATTTCTGGTGTCTCTTCCTTTTCCTATAGGAACAACGATCATACAATAAGGCCTCCATTCTTACGATCTCATTTATCCTTAATTATCTTTTTAAAGACCCTATCTCCTAATAGAGTCATATTGGAGGTTAGAGCTTTAACATAAATTTTGGGGAGACCTAATTCAGTCCCTACTTCCCAGAGATCAGTAGGCATAGGCCTGGAATGGAAAGTGGGGTCATCTAGAGCTTGTGAGTACTACTGCCACTCAGCTGGAAGCCAGGAGCTAGCCCTCTGGCTGCTGCTGCAGAGCACAGAACCCACAGCTCCTCCACTATTGCCATACCTACCACCAATCCACAGATTGCGGTCACATACGGTTGCTACCACCAG